>NW_027362772.1:49555874-50876707 GCF_046119375.1 Phyllobates terribilis | reverse complement strand
GGCCAAACTGTGGTATTAGGCCAAAACTATTGGCTGGGTTAGATGCAGAAAAAAATTATTTTTAATTTGCAACCTGATGGAGGTCAGTATAGATGGACTAATAGAGAAAGTCCGACACACTACTAGAAGGCCAAATATTTTTTCAGAGGTAGATGCAGAAAAAAATATATTCAGTTTGCAACCTGATGGAGGTCAATATAGATGGACTAATACAACAAGTCCCGCACACTGCTAGAAGCCCAAATATTTTTTCAGAGGTACTGTAGATGCAGATAAAAATTATTTTTAATTTGCAACCTGATGGAGGTCAGTATAGATGGACTAATAGAGAAAGTCGGACACACTACTAGAAGGCCAAATATTTTTTCAGAGGTAGATGCAGAAAAAAATATATTCAGTTTGCAACCTGATGGAGGTCAGTATAGATGGACTAATACAACAAGTCCCACACACTGCTAGAAGCCCAAATATTTTTTCAGAGGTACTGTAGATGCAGATAAAAATTATTTTTAATTTGCAACCTGATGGAGGTCAGTATAGATGGACTAATAGAGAAAGTCCGACACACTACTAGAAGGCCAAATATTTTTTCAGAGGTAGATGCAGAAAAAAATATATTCAGTTTGCAACCTGATGGAGGTCAGTATAGATGGACTAATACAACAAGTCCCGCACACAGCTAGAAGCCCAAATATTTTTTCAGAGGTACTGTAGATGCAGATAAAAATTATTTTTAATTTGCAACCTGATGGAGGTCAGTATAGATGGACTAATAGAGAAAGTCCGACACACTACTAGAAGGCCAAATATTTTTTCAGAGGTAGATGCAGAAAAAAATATATTCAGTTTGCAACCTGATGGAGGTCAGTATAGATGGACTAATACAACAAGTCCCGCACACAGCTAGAAGCCCAAATATTTTTTCAGAGGTACTGTAGATGCAGATAAAAATTATTTTTAATTTGCAACCTGATGGAGGTCAGTATAGATGGACTAATAGAGAAAGTCCGACACACTACTAGAAGGCCAAATATTTTTTCAGAGGTAGATGCAGAAAAAAATATATTCAGTTTGCAACCTGATGGAGGTCAGTATAGATGGACTAATACAACAAGTCCCGCACACAGCTAGAAGCCCAAATATTTTTTCAGAGGTACTGTAGATGCAGATAAAAATTATTTTTAATTTGCAACCTGATGGAGGTCAGTATAGATGGACTAATAGAGAAAGTCCGACACACTACTAGAAGGCCAAATATTTTTTCAGAGGTAGATGCAGAAAAAAATATATTCAGTTTGCAACCTGATGGAGGTCAGTATAGATGGACTAATACAACAAGTCCCACACACTGCTAGAAGCCCAAATATTTTTTCAGAGGTACTGTAGATGCAGATAAAAATTATTTTTAATTTGCAACCTGATGGAGGTCAGTATAGATGGACTAATAGAGAAATTCCGACACACTACTAGAAGGCCAAATATTTTTTCAGAGGTAGATGCAGAAAAAAATATATTCAGTTTGCAACCTGATGGAGGTCAGTATAGATGGAGTAATAGAACAAGTCCCACACACAGCTAGAAGCCCAAATATTTTTTCAGAGGTACTGTAGATGCAGATAAAAATTAGTTTTAATTTGCAACCTGATGGAGGTCAGTATAGATGGACTAATAGAATGATCCTATGCCCAAAAGATTTTACTTCACTAGGTGCAGTAAAAAAATTGGTATTCTATACACAGGTGGTATATCTTGCAACACAGATAGGCTACTCCACTGACTAACACACTCTGCAATAGGCCAAAAAGGATTAGCTTTGCTAGATTCAGCCAAATGCTGTGAAAAAAACTTGCACAGCACTGGCACAGACCTGCCTGGCAAAAACTGATAGGAACTCATGTAACCTAGTCCTGAAAAGGACTCCAATTACAATTAGTCTTTACTCCCACAACCTATCTATTTAAGAGCACAGACCTCCCTGATAAAAGTCGTAGGAAATGCTGTAACCTAGTCCTTAAAAGGACTGCAATCACAACTATTCCCTACTCCCAAGCTATCTGTATATTTGTGCGAAAATTGGCTTGAAATTAACAAGGTATAGCGCACACAGCAACAGCGGTGCCGTCTAACACGCAGCTGCAGCAGTGAGAAAATGGTGGCGACGGGGAAAATGGCTTGGTCTTATAGGGCAAGGACATGTGACATACACTGCCAATGACACATGCCCTTGCTTGTGTGAAAAAAAGCACTTCGCTCCGTGTGTGCGCTGCTGATAGGCTGACAGATTGCACCTCCCCACTGTAAATGCGGGAAAGAGAAAAAAAAATGGAGATCTTCATTGTTCCTGCAGAGATCCATCCCCTGCCCCTCCCCCCACCCCGCTGTACACTCAAACTGCGTATTAACATTAATTTTCATCATTACTGAGAAAAAATCCAGTTATGATTTTGGTGCACGAACAGTTATCGAACATAACCTCGAACAGCCGAATTTTTCTCAAATTGTTCGTGTTCGCCGAACGGCTCGAACACCGCCCAAAACAGCTCGAATTTGAGATTGGCGAACAGTTCGAGTAGAACAACGCTCATCTCTAGTGTTGAGCGCTCTCCGACATCGAGAGCACCACCTTTGGATCAAGTCAACCTAACTTTTCCGCCTGCATCTTCCTCACAGACCGGCAAGTTTGCTGGGGACACCCTACCCAACCCCGTCTAAGCACAACAGCCAGCCCTCGGTCCCTCAGATGTGGACAAGTAAAAGACCATTTCCTCCTAGCCATGACAAAGCTAAGAGGTTGAATTTCACCATCTGAAAGCTGTTGGCTACAGAAATGCTGCCTTTCCGCCTGGTGGACACTAGTGTTGAGCCACCCCCGTAGTGTTCGAGTTCGGTTCGGTTCGTCGAACACCCGTGTGTTCGCCGAACTGTTCGTCGAACTGTTCGTCGAACACCTTCGAACACCGTTAAAACCAATGACAGGCAAACAAAAACACATTGAAACACATAGAAAACACCTTCAAAGGTGTCCAAAAGCTGACAAACTGCTCAGAAGACATAACTAACACATGGAAAAGTGACAAGTACATATAGTCATGCGAAAATAAAAGAGGTGGAGGAGTAAAAGGAGGGGGAGACACAGATATAGGCATGTCATGCCCTTCTAAAATCCAAAAAGTGAGAAGCCGACACGGCCAGTCCGCTCCTGCCCGTGCCACCTCCGTGTCGCCGGGTTTGTGCCAGAGCCGCGGTGAACCCTGATGGCCAGCCCCCCTCTCCCAATACTGGTGCCTGTCCGTTGGTGGGTCGAGCGAGCCCCCCTGTGGTGGAGGCAGCTCTAAGCTTTTTAATTTAAATTGTCTCTCTAATTTGAATGAATACACTTTAAATCCATTTACAAGGATCTATTGGAGGGCAAGTCTCATGCCAGCAGCCGCGTAATTCCAGCTCCAGTAGTGTCCACTAAAGCTGCTGCAGTTAAAAAGCTTTTATAAGGATCGAGCTCGGCTGTCCACCGCAAGGCATCCTACTGCCAGTCCCAGCCCCTATGCCTTGGGGTGCCTCCTGATGCTCTTCACTGAGTATCCCATGGTCCCGAAGCATTTCCTTTGAAAAAATTAAGTGTCTAAACTACAGGTGGTGTAGCTTGCTTAACAGCCGGGATAATCCGCTGACTAGCAGACACTGCTACTAGGCACAAAGTATTTCCTGGGCTAGATGCAGTTAAAAATTTGGAATTAGATACTCTCGTTGGATGCTGAGAAAGCATTCCATAGAGTCTCCTGGCACGCCATATATGATTCTCTTAAAAAGCTTGGGGTAGGGGTCTAGGGGACCCTTTTATAGCCAAAATCAAGGCCCTGTATCACAATACGTCACCTAGGCTGAAGATAAATGGAACTGTAGCACCCTGAGGGCTCGGTTGCTACAGAGGTATTGCACCTCACCCAGAGGTGTGATATCTCACTCTCAGGTAAGGATGGAGTGTGGATCAGGACCCGACACCTGCATGCATTACACCACATTGCCGTGGGGCAGGGCGACCAATATGCCTCTGAGATGGGCACGACAGTCCCTGTCCCTGGCTGGAGTGAGGGGAGGGAACACTGAGGAAGGGGAACCCTGTAGTGCAGGAGCAGGGAGGAAGCAGTTCCTGGGTGCATTGAGAAGGGAGTATAAAAGGTGGGCACCATCTTAGTTCAGTGCAGAGAAGTCTGAGCAGAAGTGGCAGGGAGCAGGGGCTCTGCATGAGCTCTGCTCCGGAGGCGGGCCTAGTAACAGAGGCCCAGGCCTGGAAGAGGGAGAAGGAAGGAAGAGGAGCGGAGAAGGCTCCAGGAATGAGGAATGAAGGGATCCCAGGGGTGCGGACGGGCGAGTCGCCACCGCACGCCCGAATCCACCTGCGTGGAGGGGTCAGGCCAAAGGGGGAGACCGGTCCCCGAAACTAGTGGAGGCAGGAAACGACCCTCAGCTAGAAACCGAAGGCTGTGACATTTTATGTGGTGCAGCCCCTCGCTACACCCGCTAGGAAGGCACCACATAGGGTCAGGGAAACTGGCGCCAAGTTTACCAAGAGGAGGCCCGAGGCAGCCGGACATAAGGGTTGGTAAGAAAGACCAGACAAGGACACACAAAGGGGGTCCTGTGAAGCGCTCCAAAGTTATCTGGGAGTTGTCTGAGCCCCTCACCTGGTGAGCACAGTACGACGTGGGCAGCCGTTACCTGCAGACGTGGCCTGGATATTAAGAACTGTGAGTAAAGGCCCTGGACTGCATCACTGACTCCGTGTCGTTACTGCTGCTGCCCTGCACCATCACCCCCATCCTCCGCATACACTGCCCTGAGGCTATACTCCTCCCGTGGGGAGTTATGCTACGCTCTGCTGCACCCACAACACCAGCCTCAGCGGTCTGCCCTGCAGCGGCGGTTCACTCTGACCGCAATCCACGGGTGGCGTAGTCGGACATTTAAACATCAAAACCACATAAATAGTTCCGCAACTGGTTTGACCACCCTGAGCCACGGAACCGGATCGCCGCCACGAAGACTACAACCACCAGCATCCACCAAAAAGGGTCCGGCTCCGGGTGTCCCAAGGCCCAAGAGGTGCATCAGAACATTTTCATCACCTTTCACAATCACCAATGGGACAAGGCAGGGATGTCCTCTGTCCCCTCTCTTATACATCCTAGTGACGGAGCACCTGCTCTCATCAATTCGCCATAACCCCAATATTAGGTGGATTGAGGTGGGAGGCACCGAGTACAAGTGCTCTCTATTTGCTGATGATGTCCTAGTATATATCACTCAATCACATATATCCATCCATGCTGTTATGGCTGAAATAGATCACTTTGTTACATGGTCAAATTTTAAAATCAATGCAGCGAAGTCTGAGGCCCTTGATGTCTCCCTCCCCAAATCCATATAGGATTCCATCCAGTCCAACTTTCCCTTTGCCTGGCCCTCACAGGGTATCAAATACTTAGGAATTCCTATTCATAGAGACCTCTCCCATCTATGTTATCTTAATTTTGGGCCCTTTATTGAACAACTCCATACAGACCACGGTTGGCAAGTTAGAACTGAAAGATTCACTACGTGAACCACTGGTGTTTTGTGGAAAAGCACATGTACACTGTGTTCCAAATTATTATGCAAAAAGTGTTTAGGAGTGATAAGGGAAGAATTTGTTTGTTTGTCAGTTAAACTCATTGATGGTGATGTGTGTCAGGGCTCTTTATATCACTGTAAGCAATTGCAGACACCTGTGCTAATTAGTTTGGCAGATGTGTCCAATGAAAGGCAAGACTACTTAAGAAGGTTGTCTCACATTATTAAGCAGCCTACATTTTCTGCCAAAATGGGAAAGAAAAAGGATGTGTCGGCTGCTGAGAAGCAACAAATTGTGGAGTGTTTAGGTCAAGGCATGACTACAATCAACATTGTGCGATGATCAGGATGAAGTGTCTTGGCAATCAAGAAGTATGTAGCTGATTCACAGTACACACGTGTGCGTGCTGATAAGGGCAAATTGAGGACTCTTTCCTACAGGCAATTACGTCAGGTTGAAAGAGCAGCGGCAAAAAAGCCTTGTCATAGCAGCAGACAAGTTTTTGAAGCTGCTTGTGCCTCCAACGTCCCCCGAACAACAAGATGCAGGGTCCTTCAGAGGTTTGCAGCTGTGCATAACCCATCCTGTCGACCTCCTCTATCCACTTCACACAAGCAGAAACGGCTCCAGTGGGCCAAACATTACATGAAGACTGATTTCAAAACTGTTTTGTTCACGGATGAGTGCCGTGCAGCGCTCGATGGTCCAGATGGATGGAGTGGAGGATGGCTGGTTGATGGACACCCCACGCAAACACGGCTACAGCGCCAACAAGGAGGAGGTGGAGTAATGTTTTGGGCTGGAATCATGGGGAGAGAGATTGTCGGCCCCTTTAGGATCCCTGAAGGCGCTAAAGATGAACTCCATAATGTATGTGGATTTTCTCAAACAGCACTTCCTGCCATGGTTCAAGAAGAAGAACCGTGTATTTCACAGCAAGATCATTTTTCTGCATGATAATGCACCATCTCATGCTGCACATAAAACATCTGCATCTCTGGCTGATATGGGCATAAAAGGGGACAAACTTATGGTGTGACCCCCATGCTCCCCTGACCTCTACCCCATTCCGAACCTTTGGAGCATCATTAAAAGGAGTGTCTATGATGGCGGGAGGCAGTTCACATCTAAGCAACAGCTCTGGGAGGGTATTCTGTCCTCATGCAAAACAATTGAAGCAGAAACCATCCAAAACCTGACAAATTCAATGGACGAGAGAGTTCAGAAGCTCCTTTCGAACAAGGGGTCCTATGTGAAAATGTAACATCACCTAGAATAAAGTTTTGAGTTGAAAACTGTTTGATTTCAGTTTCTAACAACCTGCTAATGCTTATAATTTCAAAAATGACCATTTTTTTGGTCTTTATTAAAATGAAAAGGTTGATCGAAAAGTTTGGGGGATCTAAGAGTGTGGCAACCCAGTAGTCATGATTACTTCGAATTCTGAGAATATGAGGGTCATGCTGCAGGTAGTGCAGCAAGAAGGCACTTATGTGTCTTGCGCATCTCGGAGCCCCAAAATTATTTTCCGGGCTAGATGCAGCTAAAAATTATTATTAATTTTAAATCTGGTGAAGCTTTAGTATAGATGGCCTAATAGGATCAGTGCTGCACACTGCTACAAAGCCCAAATTATTTTCCAGTCAAGATACAGATAAACATGATTAGTAATTTTAAATCTGGTGGAGCTTATTATAGATGGCCTAATAGAATCAGTGCTGCACACTGCTACAAAGCCCAAATTATTTTCCAGCCAAGATACAGATAAACATGATTAGTAATTTGAAAGCTTAAAATGGTTGGTAGGGTGATTTTAACCAATCATCAAGCTTTTACTCTCCCCAGGATGACACAGGGGTAGAAAAGTCGTTTCGGATCCATGATTTGTTCATCTTTATGAACGTGAGTCTGTCTACATTATCAGTGGAGAGCCGCGTGCGCTTATCTGTCAGCACACCACCAGCAGCGCTGAACACACGTTCAGACAGAACGCTGGCTGCGGGGCATGACAAGATCTCCAAGGCGTAAGTGGCTAGCTCCGGACATTTATCCAGATTGGAAGCCCAAAAAGAGCAAGGGTCCAGTGACACAGTCGTGGCTTCAATGTTTACTTGGAGATACTCCTGTACCATCCTCTCTAGGCGTTGACTATGTGTCAGACTGCTTGTCTCCTGTGGCCTTGCAAAGGATGGGCTAAAAAAGTGGTGAAATGATTCCGCAAAATTGATGTTACCAGCAGATACTGTGGTTCTGTTACGGTTTGAGTGCTGAACACTTGACGGTCCCACGGTTGGCAAGTTGGAACTGTGAGATTCACTACGTGCACCACTGGTATTTTGTGGAAAAGCACATGTAAGATTCTGCAACAGTCTCTGCTGATACTACTGCATGCGTGCATCCCTTTCTATGGCAGGAATAATTTCTGCAAATTTACTTTTGTACCGGGGATCTAACAGTGTGGCAACCCAGTAGTCAGGATTATTTCTAATTCTCACAATTCGAGGGTCATGTTGCAGGTAGTGCAGCAAGAAGGCACTCATGTGTGTTGCGCATCCAGGAGCACCAAGTCCCTGTTGTGTTGGTGGCGAGGTAACAATCATGCTTCCTTCCTCTGTCCTCTCCCCCCAACCTCGCACAACAGAAATGTGATCAAGGTCTCCCTCATCTGATGAGTCTTCCATCAGTTCGTCCTCCACTTCTTCCTGGGATCCTGCACCTTCCTCACTAGTTTGGCTGCTACCATGCGCCCTGGTAAAACCATCTCCCCCACCCTCACATGCCTGCCGCCTTGGTGCTGCCGACCGTCTGGACCTTGCAGATGTTAGCCCTTCCGCATACAACTCCTCCTCCTCTACTTCCTCCACCTCCTCTTGTGCCACCACCTGACTCCTGAATTCTGTTTAACATGTGCTCCAGCATGTAAATCACCGGAATAGTCATGCTGATAATGGCATCGTCAGCACTAAACATCTTCGTCGCCATTTCAAAACTGTGCAGAAGGGTGCATAGGTCCCTGATCTGAGACCACTCATCCAGCGTGATTTGCCCCACCTCTGAATCTCGTTGGCCCAGGCTATACGTCAGAACGTATTGCACCAGGGCTTGTCTTGTCGGTGCTGCCACAGTCGCTGCAACATGTGCAGAGTTAAATTCCACCGGGTAGGCACATCGCATTTTAGCCGGTGAAGTGGCAGGCCCAACGACTTCTGTAGAGATGTAAGTCGCTGAGCTGCGGGATGCGAACGGCGGAAGTGAGCACACAGTGACCGTGCCCTCTGCAGAAGGCCATCTAGTCTGGGATAGTGGGCTAAAAATTGCTGGACAACCAGGTTCAACACGTGAGCCATACAAGGCACGTGTGTGACATTGTCCCGGCGAAGGGCCGCACCCAGGTTTGCAGCATTGTCGCACATGGCCTTCCCTGGTTTCAGGTCCAGTGGATACAACCATTCATGAAATTGGTTCTCCAGAGCTGACCACAACTTCTCAGCTGTGTGACTCACATTTCCCAGACATTTCAATGTAAAAACCGCCTGATGACGTTGAGCCCTACTGCCAGCATAGTAAGGAGGTGTGCAGGATCCCTTCTGCGCAGTTAGAAAGCTTGTGGCATGACCAGACAGGCTTTGGGTGCAGGTGGAAGACCGAGAGGAGGTTGAGGAGGCAGAAGCAGTGGAGGAACTTTGACATAAAGAGGATTGACGCACAACTCGTGGGGACGGCAAGACTTGGACATCAGCCCCTTGTCCTGCTGTCACCATAGTTACCCAGTGCCCAGTCAGCGACATGTAACGCCATTGTCCATGCCTACTCGTCCAAGTGTCTGTGGTGAAATGCACCCTGTCACACACAGAGTTTCTCAAAGAAGCGGTGATGTTGTGTGCGACATGCTGGTGGAGCGCAGGCACACCTTTCTTTGAGAAGTAGTGCCGACTGGGCATCTGGTACTGGGGCACTGCGACGGACATAAGGTCTCGAAAATCCTCTGTGTCCACCAGGCGGAAAGGCAGCATTTCTGTAGCCAAGAGCTTGCAGATGGTGAAATTCAACCTCTTAGCTTTCTCATGGCTAGGAGGAAATGGTCTTTTACTTGTCCACATCTGAGGGACCGAGGGCTGGCTATTGTGCTTAGACGGGGTTGATAAGGGTGTCCCCGGCAAACTGCCGGTCTGTGAGGAAGATGCAGGCGGACATGTTAGGTTGCCTTGATCCAAAGGTGGTGCTATCGATGTCGGACAGCGCTCAACACCAGCTGGTGTTACCACCTCCAAAGAAAATGATGACCTGCCAATCACGCTGGCTGTTGCGGGTAAAGAGGTGGCAGGTCTGCGCCCCAAAACAGGTGTGACTGCTGTCCCCCCAGTCACAGAGGATGAAGAGGCCGCGGATGCACAAGATATGGCAGACGGTGGTTGGCCCGGCCGCCTAGGCCGCATTGTAGCACACTGAGCTTCCCACTGCAACTTATGCTTCATGTCCATGTGCCGGTTCATGCATGAAGTACTCAAACTATGTATTTTTTGGCCTCTACTTAGCTTTTGCTGACAAATGTTACAGATAACACGAGTTGGGTCATCTTTATCGATCTGAAAAAATGCCCAGGCTATGCAAGGCTTAGCACCCATGCGACCTGAAGAGCCACCACGACTTGTGGTGAGAGGCAGAGTTGTGTTTGAGGATGCAGTTGTTGACGTGCTTCCAGTACTACGTCTCTGTCCAGGAAGGCGCAACCTGACCTCGTCGTCACTAGCATCTTCCTCCACCTCCTCTGCTGACCTCATCTCTTGGCTGACTGTGGGTTGACAGTAAGTGGGATCTCCAACCTCATCATCATCACCCTGTGCGTTATCACACCCGTCGTCCTCAGAGCCAACCTGTTCCTGCCCTGACAAAAAACTAAAGTTGTCGCTCCAATCAGGTATTTGAGTCTTATCATCGTCTTTCTCATTGTCTCCACCAACAGGAGTTACAGTTTGGGAATGAGGGTCTACATTATGGTCAGAACCTTCTGCGTCTGGTCCTGGATCCGACTCATAAAGATTCTGGGCATCAGTGCAGATCATTTCCTCGTCTGGATTCACAGAAGCGCTGGAGTCGACCTCTGATTCCCAGGCTATAGTATGAGTAAACAGCTCTGCAGACTCAACCATCTGTTCTACCTCATACTCAGACGGGCAGCTGGAGATTTGGGAGCTGTGAGGAAGCAAGTGCGATTGGGGTGACACCTTTAAGGACTGGAGTATTTGTGATGTTGAAGTTGATGTTGAGGAGAGCCCACTTAAAGGAGCACTTGATATCCGTTGAAGCACCTGCTGTTTTTGTGCCTCATCTGGAATTTGTAGCGATTGGCGTGGCCGTAAGAAAGGGATCTTATCACATTGTCCGCTAAAAGAAGTAGACATTTTAGTTTGGCTGGAAGATGGTCTTTCTTCTGCAGATGTTACTGTTGCTTTAACACCTACCCCACGGACACAACCTTTTTTCCCCTTCCCAACACGCCTATTCCCCTTTCCACCAGCAGCAGGCCTTTTTCCACTCATTTTGGTGGTTAACTAATTCACAACTCTGGAGTTGTTTGCACAAAAAAACAATGGATGGGAACCGAGCAGAGCTGAGTGGCCAAACTGTGGTATTAGGCCAAAACTATTGGCTGGGTTAGATGCAGAAAAAAATTATATTCAATTTGCAACCTGATGGAGGTCTGTATAGATGGATTAATAGAACAAGTCCCACACACAGCTAGAAGCCCAATATTTTTTCAGAGGTAGATGCAGAAAAAAATATATTCAGTTTGCAACCTGATGGAGGTCAGTATAGATGGACTAATACAACAAGTCCCACACACAGCTAGAAGCCCAATATTTTTTCAGAGGTAGATGCAGAAAAAAATATATTCAGTTTGCAACCTGATGGAGGTCTGTATAGATGGATTAATAGAACAAGTCCCACACACAGCTAGAAGCCCAATATTTTTTCAGAGGTAGATGCAGAAAAAAATATATTCAGTTTGCAACCTGATGGAGGTCTGTAAAGATGGATTAATAGAACAAGTCCCACACACAGCTAGAAGCCCAATATTTTTTCAGAGGTAGATGCAGAAAAAAATATATTCAGTTTGCAACCTGATGGAGGTCTGTATAGATGGATTAATAGAACAAGTCCCACACACAGCTAGAAGCCCAATATTTTTTCAGAGCTAGATGCAGAAATTTTTTTTATTCAATTTGCAACCTGATAGAGGTCAGTATAGATGGACTAATAGAATGATGCTATGCCCAAAAGATTTTACTTCACTAGGTGCAGTAAAAAAATTGGTATTCTATACACAGGTGGTATATCTTGCAACACAGATAGGCTACTCCATTGACTAACACACTCTGCAAAAGGCCAAAAAGGATTAGCTTTGCTAGATTCAGCCAAATGCTGTGAAAAAAACTTGCACAGCACTGGCACAGACCTGTCTGGCAAAAACTGATAGGAACTGATGTAACCTAGTCCTGAAAAGGACTCCAATTACAATTAGTCTTTACTCCCACAATCTATCTATTTAAGAGCACAGACCTGCCTGATAAAAGTCGTAGGAAATGCTGTAACCTAGTCCTTAAAAGGACTGCAATCACAACTATTCCCTACTCCCAAGCTATCTGTAGATTTGTGCGAAAATTGGCTTGAAATTAACAAGGTATAGCGCACACAGCAACAGCGGTGCCGTCTAACACGCAGCTGCAGCAGTGAGAAAATGGTGGCGACGGGGAAAATGGCTTGGTCTTATAGGGCAAGGACATGTGACATACACTGCCAATGACACATGCCCTTGCTTGTGTGAAAAAAAGCACTTCGCTCCGTGTGTGCGCTGCTGATAGGCTGATAGATTGCACCTCCCCACTGCAAATGCGGGAAAGAGAAAAAAAAATGGAGATCTTCATTGTTCCTGCAGAGATCCATCCCCTGCCCCTCCCCCCACCCCGCTGTACACTCAAACTGCGTATTAACATTAATTTTCATCATTACTGAGAAAAAATCCAGTTATGATTTTGGTGCACGAACAGTTATCGAACATAACCTCGAACAGCCGAATTTTTCTCAAATTGTTCGTGTTCGCCGAAAGGCTCGAACACCGCCCAAAACAGCTCGAATTTGAGATTGGCGAACAGTTCGAGTAGAACAACGCTCATCTCTAGTGGACACAGAGGATTTTCGAGACCTTATGTCCGTCGCAGTGCCCCAGTACCATATGCCCATTCGGCACTACTTCTCAAAGAAAGGTGTGCCTGCGCTCCACCAGCATGTCGCACACAACATCACCGCTTCTTTGAGAAACTCTGTGTGTGACATTGTGCATTTCACCACAGACACTTGGGCGAGTGGGCATGGACAGGGGCGTTACATGTCGCAGACTGGGCACTGGGTAACTATGATGACAGCAGGACAAGGGGCTGCTGTCCAAGTCTTGTCGTCCCCACGAGTTGTACGTCAATCCTCTTTATTTAGAAGTTACTCCACTGCTTCTGCCTCCTCAACCTGCTCTCGGTCCTCCACCTGCACCCAAAGCCTGTCTGGTAATGCCACCCGCTTTCTAACTGCGCAGAAGGAATCCTGCACACCTCCTTACTATGCTGGCAGTAGGGTTCAACGGCATCAGGCGGTTTTTACTTTGAAATGTCTGGGAAATGTGAGTCACATAGCTGAGAAGTTGTGGTCAGCTCTAGAGACCCAGTTTCATGAATGGTTGTCTCCACTGGACCTTCAACCAGGGAAGGTCGTGTGCGACAATGCTGCAAACCTGGGTGCGGCCCTTCGCCGGGGCAATGTCACACACGTGCCTTGCATGGTCCACATGTTGAACCTGGTTGTCCAGCAATTTTTAGCCCACTATCCCGGAGTAGATGGCCTTCTGCAGAAGGCACGGTCGCTGTGTGCTCACTTCCGCCGTTCGCATCCCGCAGCTCAAAGACTTACATCTCTACAGAAGTCGTTGGGCCTGCCAGGTCTCCGGCTGAAATGCGATGTGCCGACATGGTGGAATTCAACTCTGCACATGTTGCAGCGACTGTGGCAGCACCAACAAGCCCTGGTGCAATACGTTCTGACGTATAGCCTGGGCCAACGAGATCCAGAGGTGGGGCAAATCACACCGCAGGAGTGGTCTCAGATCAGGGACCTATGAAGTTGACCCGCCCAATGGGCCGTGGGGTACCCGGAGCCGGGCCGGTAGACGCTAGGGGTTGTAGTCACTGTGGCGGCGATCCGGTCCGTGACCCAGGAAGGTCAATCCAAGGGTAATTTGCATATATGGGTTTTATAATGTCCGACTACACCACCTGTGGAGTGCAGCCAGAGTGGCCGCCGCTGCGGAACAGTTCTCTGAAGCTGTTGGTTTTTCAGCAATGGTATTATTACTCCCAACAGGAAGAGTGTAGCTTCAGGGCAGTGTGCGTGGATGATGGTGGTTGTAGTGCAGGGAGTCAGTAATTGCAGTTGTTGCAGTCCATATTACAGGTACCAGAGCAATCTCTCTCGTCGTGCTGTGCGTACTCAGTGAGGGGCTCAGTACACCCCCAGATATCTCTGGAGTACTTAGCAGGACCCCCTTCTGTGTGTCCTTTCTCTGGCCTTCTCCCTGCACCTCACACCCAGTGACACTTCTATCCGGTATCCTCGGGCCTTGGCGGGCGACGTGTGTTCCGTCCCCTGGGTCCTATGTGGCTACCTTCTTAGTGAGACTGGTGTGGACTTTGGCCTGCAGTACATGAAATTCTGCAGCCTCCGGTTTCTAGTTGAGCCTTGCTGTTTCTCCGCTAGTTGAGGGACCGGTTCCTCTTATCTGGCCTGACCCATCTACCTCCTGGTAGCAGCGAGCGTACGGGTGGCCTTCTGCACAGCCCGTACCCCTAGGGTCCCTTCGGTTCCTGGAGCCTTCCTGCTCCCACTCCTCTCTTCTCTCCTTCAGTCCTGGGCCTCCCAGGCTAGGCCCGCCTCTGGAGCAGAGCTCATGCAGAGCCTCTGCTCCTGTCACTTCTCCACTAAGATGGCTTCCTATTTATACTCTCCCTGTCATGTGCTCCCCTAAGCTGCTTTCTCCACCCACACCCACTACATAGGACCCTCCCACCAGCTAGGGACCTGGGACTGTGCTCTCCCTTAGGAGCAATCTCGCCCTACCCCCACGGCGGGTATGTGTTGGATGCAGTTGTTAGGGTCCCGAGCAATACTCCTTCCTTACCTTAGGGTGAAATACCACACCTCTGGGTGAGATGCAGTACCTCTGTGGCGACTGAACCCTCAGGGGTGCTACACACCCTTCTGCACAGTTTTGAAATGGCGACGAAGATGTTTAGTGCCGACGACGATGCCATTATCTGCATGACTATTCTGGTGATTTACTTGCTGGAGCACACGTTAAACAGAATTCAGAGTCAGATGGTGGGACAAGAGGAGGTGGAGGAAGTAGAGGAGGAGTCGTATGCGGAAGGGATAACATCTCCAAGGTTCAGACGGTCGGCAGCACCGAGGCGGCAGGCATGGGAGGGTGGGGGAGAGGGATTAACCAGGGCGCATGGTAGCAGCCAAACTGTTGAGGAAGGTGCAGGAGCCGAGGAAGAAGTGGAGGAAGAACTGGCGATGGGCATGTAAGACTCATCAGATGAGGGAGACCTTGATCACATTTCTGTTGTGCGAGGTTGGGGGAGAGGGCATGATACTTACCTCGCTACCAACACAACAAGGACTGCGTCCTCCTGGATGCGCAAGACACATGAGTGCCTTCTTGCTGCACTACCTGGAACATGACCCTCCGATTGTCAGAATTCGAAGTAATCCCGACTACTGGGTTGCCACACTCTTAGATCCCCGGTACAAAAGTAAATTTGACTAAATAATTCCTGCCATAGAAAGGGATTCAAGCATGCGGGAGTATCAGCAGCGGCTGTTGCAGAATCTTACATGTGCTTTTCCACAAAACACCAGTGGTGCACGTAGTGAATCTTACAGTTCTAACTTGCCAACCGTGGGACTGTCGAGTCTTCATCACTCAAACCGTAACAGTAACACAGTATCTGCTGGTAACAGCAATTTTGTGGAATCGTTTCACCACTTTTTTAGCCCATCCTTTGCAAGGCCACAGGAAACAAGATGTCTGACACATAGTCAATGCCTAGAGACGATGGCACAGGAGTATCTCCAAGTGAACATCGAAGCTATGACTGTGTCACTGGACCCTTGCTCATTTTGGGCTTCCAATCTGGAAAAATGGCCAGAGCTCGCCACTCACGCCTTGGAGATCATGTCATGCCCTGCAGCCAGCGTTCTATCTGAACGTGTGTTCAGCACTGCTGGTGGTGTGCTGACAGATAAGCACACGCGGCTGTCCACTGACAATGTAGACAGACTCACGTTCATAAAGATGAACAAATCATGGATCCGCAATGACTTTTCTATCCCTGGGTCATCCTGGGGAGACTAATAGCTTGAGGATTTGGTAAAATCACCTCACAAACCGTTTTAAGCAACTCTTGTGCAACTGATGCCACTTAAGTGGTGTCTGTGCCATAATTTTAGGAAAAAATGGAGACTCTTTTTGGAGTCCCCTTGCTGTGTTTTACGTGACGTTGACATCGTCAATTCCAGGTGGGTTGGGTCGCCCCCCCCCCTTTTAACTGTAAGAAACTACATACACTATGGCTTGGGGTAACACAGAACGTTGAGTCTGAAGAGCTGTTTACTCAGAGGTCTGCTCCAAAGCTTCAGTGTCTGCTAGTCAGCGTAGAATTTTTAACTGCATCTAGCCTAGGCAATACTTTGGGCGTGGTAGCCCAGCTGCGAAGCAAGCTGCACCGCCTGTGTATCTAATAAGAATTTTTAAATGCATCTAGCCTAGGCAGACAGTGGGGACCCCCAACCAAACCCAGACGCTCAGTCCCTCTACCGCCCCCCTTTCCTTGACAATACAATAATGTAACTCTTACAACTGGATGGGTGAGGATCGGTCACAGCTTTATTAACTCTTTATACTAATTCCATTAGAAAGGCATTTTATTTTTAAAATAATTCAGCTTGCTGCAGCATGCCCTGGGTCTCCACGCCGGCAAGTTGGCCAACAAGTGTAACTCTCCAACATGTCCTTTCTATTTCCAGGCCACGAAGGATCCTCCGTACTCGTATGCAGAACTCTGACCCCCACCCATCACTCTTAATGCTTGTTCCACTCCATCCTGGAGTCCTGACAGGAATATGTCCAGTCCAATATCCATTAAGTGAACACCGTCGGGCCGTATGAGGCCTAATTTATCTCCTCCAGTTGTCGATGTTGTATCACTACAGCGCCCCTGTCTCTTCTAAATTTTGCCATCCGAATATTTATTACCCGCCTTGTCCGTTCGATGGCCGTGATGTCTCGAGCACCTTGCCATACCGCTATCGGCACAATCTCTGACCATACTATAGTTAGTTTTGTGAAAAATTCTCTGAAGCGCTCAGTGTCTAGTTTCATTATTGCCATTAGTTATGTGCTCTTGTGATGACCTAGGTCGCTTCCCCGGGCCTGTATAACTAAGATGACCGGACCTCTTGCCTCTCTCCCTACCTTGATTACCTCCATTAGTACCTGTGGCCATAGCAGGCCTCTAATACCTCTCCAGTTGAAATATGTGTTATGAAACTCTAATTTCCTCCTGCCTGGGCGGACTTTCGCCCTTTTTTCTGCCCAATATATATACGAGTGGCCTATCACCCACACTGTTGGCTTAGCGTCACCTGGAAAAGAAACAAACCATGTTAGGATAACAAGTCCGTTCTTATGTATCTCGCCAAACACGTGGATCGCCATCTCCCTATCCTCTGAACTTCCGTTTCTGACAGTCCTGCTCTTGCTGCTTCCGTGGCCGCGCCTATGCGGAATGAGTGTGTCCGGTAATCTTTGGGGTGGCTCCCTGCCGATGTTATGCATTTATTAAATATAGCTTTGAACTGGTATCTTGATAATGGCGTTTCATCAATGTGTGATAGGAAGATATTACTTTGTGATCTGACGGTTATATATGTTTTTACTATTGTTACCCGACTCAGTGTACCGTTTGTTGGTTGTAGAAGTACCCAAGTGCCGCTGCCCGCTGGAACCGTTTTCGATTGGCGTATGCATAGAAGTATTGCATGATTGGCTATGACTATGTCCTGGTGTAATAAGCCTCCACTGGTGGTAATTTTGGATTAAGGGAATAATTCGCTGATGCATAGCACCCTGAAGAAGGCGATCGCAAATTCAGTAGACAGTAGTGTTGCTTCAAATTGTGAGTGTCATGTTAATGGTGTTAGGGATATGATGTGAGAAATCACGGGACGGGACGTCTACACTCCTGACTTGGCTGACCCCTTTTACACCCTTTTATGGATTGTCTGATGATGAATCTCTTTGTCACATCTCCCCAATTGAGTAGTTGCAAGTGAAATGCTACTCCGGTCAGACACCACTGCGCTGAGGCCCCTGATATGCCCCTCATCATTAGCTGGTGGAGAAATTCTATGGTTACTTGTAATCTGGCTTGTTCACATTGGTCAACCCGTCTGCCTGCTACTAGTCGTGTCCACTCTTCCCATGCCTTTCCGTATGCTTGCCACGTCGACAGGGCAACTGACGCTCTGATTAATGGCATCAACTATTCTCCACTAGATCCCATAGGGAGGGTGGGCAACTGTTGCCCGATGGGAGGGCATTGGGGAGGTGCTCTGTGAAAATCTGCAAATTGAATTGTGATAAAGCGTTAGCAGCAGCTTTAGACGCCTCAGCATCGTGGCTAACGCAGACCCATGCATTGTGTTTTAGGCACAGGAATGCTAGCTGGCGTAGAGGGGAGAGACAATGATGCCATCTTATTAATGCAGTGTGCTAGGCTGGTATATTTTGTAATGAAGCGTGTACTTTTGTTAGCCAGGAGCGCGCCCCATATTTCTATTGTACCACTATTGGGAAGAAAAAAAATTTTCAGGGCTAGATGCAGAAAAAAATTATTATTAATTTCAAAGCTGGTGGAGCTTGGTATAGATGGCCTAATACAATGAGTACCACACACTGCTACTAAGCCCAAAATTATTTTCCAGGCAAGATGCAGCTAAAAATTATTAGTAATTTGAAAGCTGGTGGAGTTAGTATAGATGGCCTAATAGAATGAGTGCCACACACTCCTAATATGCCCAAAATTAGTTTACAGGCAAGATGCAGCTAAAAATTATTATAAATTTGCAACCTGGTGGAGGTTAGTATAGATGGACTAATAGAACAAGTCCCACACACCGCTACAAGCCCAAGCCCAAATATTTTTTCAGAGCTAGATGCAGATAAAAATTATTTTGAATTTGCAACCTGGTGGAGGTTAGTATAGATGGACTAATAGAACAAGTCCCACACACTGCTACAAGCCCAAGCCCAAATATTTTTTCAGAGCTAGATGCAGATAAAAATCATTTTGATTTTGTAACCTGGTGGAGGTTAGTATAGATGGACTAATAGAACAAGTCCCACACACTGCTTCAAGCCCAAGCCCAAATATTTTTTCAGAGCTAGATGCAGATAAAAATTATTTTGAATTTGCAACCTGGTGGAGGTTAGTATAGATGGACTAATAGAACAAGTCCCACACACTGCTACAAGCCCAAGCCCAAATATTTTTTCAGAGCTAGATGCAGATAAAAATTATTTTGAATTTGCAACCTGGTGGAGGTTAGTATAGATGGACTAATAGAACAAGTCCCACACACTGCTGCAAGCCAAAATATTTTTTCAGAGATAGATGCAGAAAAAAATTATATTGAATTTGCAACCTGGTGGATGTTAGTATAGATGGACTAATAGAACAAGTCCCACACACTGCTACAAGCCGAAAGATTTTTTCAGAGCTAGATGCAGATAAAAATTATTTTGAATTTGCAACCTGGTGGAGGTTAGTATAGATGGACTAATAGAACAAGTCCCACACACTGCTACAAGCCCAAGCCCAAATATTTTTTCAGAGCTAGATGCAGATAAAAATTATTTTGAATTTGCAACCTGATGGAGGTTAGTATAGATGGACTAATAGAACAAGTCCCACACACTGCTACAAGCCAAAGACCAAATATTTTTTTCAGAGCTAGATGCAGATTAAAATTATTTTGAATTTGCAACCTGGTGGAGGTTAGTATAGATGGACTAATAGAATAAGTCCCACACACTGCTATAAGCCCAAGCCCAAGTATTTTTTCAGAGCTATATGCAGATAAAAATTATTTTGAATTTCCAACCTGGTGGAAGTTAGTATAGATGGACTAATAGAACAAGTCCCACACACTGCTACAAGCCGAAATATTTTTTCAGAGCTAGATGCAGAAAAAAATTATGTTGAATTTGCAACCTGGTGGAGGTTAGTATAGATGGACTAATAGAACAAGTCCCACACACTGGACTAATAGAATGATGCTATGCCCAAAAGGTTTTACTTCACTAGGTGCAGTAAAAAAAATTGTATTCTATACACAGGTTGTGTAGCTTGCAACACAGATTGGATACTCCACTGACTAACACACACTGCAAGAGGCCAAAAAGGATTTGCTTTGCTAAATTTATCCAAATGCTGTGAAAAAAGCTTGCACAGCACTGGCACAGACCTGCCTGTCAAAAAGTGATAGGAACTGATGTAACCTAGCCCTCAAAAGGACTGCAATTACAATTAGTCTTTACTCCCAACCTGTCTATTTAAGAGCACAGACCAGCCTGTTAAAAGTGATAGGAACTTATGTAACCTAGCCCTGAAAAGGACTGCAATTACAATTAGTCTTTACTCCCAA
The DNA here is from genome assembly GCF_046119375.1 of Phyllobates terribilis. Classification (NCBI taxonomy): domain Eukaryota; kingdom Metazoa; phylum Chordata; class Amphibia; order Anura; family Dendrobatidae; genus Phyllobates; species Phyllobates terribilis. Next base: position 50,856,285 of record NW_027362772.1, on the reverse strand, counting down.
CCTATCTATTTAAGAGCACAGACCTGCCTGTTAAAAGTCGTAGGAAATGATGTAACCTAGTCCTTAAAATGACTGCAATCACAACTATTTCCTACTCCCAAGCTATCTGTAGATTTGTGCGAAAATTGTCCTGAAATTAACAAAGTATAGCGCACACAGCAACAGCGGTGCCGTCTAACACACAACTACAGCAGTGAGAAAATGGTGGCGAAGGGGAAAATGGCTGGGTCTTGTAGGGCTAGGACATGTGACATACACTGCTAATGACACATGCCCTTACTTGTGTGAAAAAAAGCAGTTCGCTCCGTGTGTGCGCTGCTGATAAGCTGACAGATTGCACCTCCCCACTGTAAATGCGGGAAAGTGAAAAAAAATGGAGATCTTCATTATTTATGCAGAGATCCATCCCCTGACCCTCCCCCCGCCCCGCTGTACACTCAAACTGCATATTAACATTAATTTTCAGCATTACTGAGAAAAAATCCAGTTATGATTTTGGTGCACGAACAGTTATTGAACATAACCTCGAACAGCCGAATTTTTTTCAAATTGTTCGTGTTCTCCGAACGGCTCGAACACTGCCCAAAACAGTTCGAATTTGAGATTGGCGAACAGTTCAAGTCTAACACTGCTCATCTCTGCTCTTTAATTCTCTGCAGAGAGCGTTGCAAAAGACAGAAAAGTGGGATGCTGACGCTAATGATGGCGTCATCACCACCCACCATCTTGGTGGACTCCTCAAAGTTTGTCAGGACGGCACATATGTCAGACACCCAGGTCCACTCCTGAGGTCTTATGTGTGGAGTCTGACCTGAATATCGACGGCCTTGTTGCAGCTGGTACTCCACAACTGCTCTCTTCTGCTCACAAATCCTTTGCAACATGTGGAGGGTAGAGTTCCAATGTGTGGGGACATCACACACCAGTCGGTGTGCCGGAAGCTGCAAACGCAGCTGCAACACAGCAAGGGCGGTTCAACCTGTAGCCGACATCCGAAAATCAGCTGACAGGCGACGCACTTTGACGAGCAGATTTGGCAACTCGGGTTACGATTTAAGAAACTGCTGAACCACTAGGTTAAGCACATGAGCCAGGCATGGTACGTGTGTGATCTCGCCTCGCCTCAGAGTTGCCACCAGGTTACGGCTATTGTCACACACGACCATGCCTGGATGTAGGTTCAGCGGTCTCAGCCAAAGATTTGCCTGCTCTTTCACAGCTGTCCACAATTCACAAGCAGTGTGACGTTAATCACCTAAGCTTATGAGTTTCAGTACAGCCTGTTGCCGCTTGGCTGAGGCAGTACTGCTGTGGTGATATCTGAGATGGAGGCTGAATATGAGGAGGAGGAGGAGGAGGATGATGAGCAGGAGCTGTACACTGTGGGCGCAACTCTGACTAACATAAGGCCCGCAATCCTCGGAGTGGGGAGGATGTTTTCAGTCCTAAGGTCCGACTGGGTCCAGGCTTCCACTATGTTTACCCAGTGTGCCGTCAGGGAGATGTACCGTCCCTGGCCACAAGCACTTGTCCACATGTCCGTTGTCAGGTGGACTCTCCGAGTAACTGTGTTGTTGAGGGCACGGCAGATGTTTTGGGACACGTGCTTGTGTAGTGTGAGGTTGGCACACCGGGCAAAATAGTGTCGGCTGGGGACCGAGTGCCGAGGTACGGCTACCGCTATAAGTTTGCGGAAGGATTCTGTCTCCACCAGCCTAAAAGGCAGCATTCTCAACGCAAGCAGTCATGAAATGTGCGAATTTAGGACAGTGGCCTGTGGGGTGTTGGCTGCGAATTTGCGCTTTCGTTCAAAGGTCTGGGATATGGACAATTGAACGCTGCCGTGGGATGTGGACGTGGACATTGATGCTGTTTCTTGAGAAACTGCCATAACAAGTGAAGACTGAGAGGAGGGGGCAACTTTTCATGCAGTATGGACAGGGGATTGCCTTGCACGCACAACAGGGGGTCTCTTACATGCACAACAGCGGAAGAAGCAGTGGTGACACCCGCTGACACTGGTCGTGGACCCTGGGGTTCGCCCCACAAAGTCGGGTGTTTTGCTGACATGTGCCTGATCATGCTGGTGGTGGTCAATCTGGTAGTTTTGTCACCCCTGCTGATGCTGGCCTTGCAGCTGGTACAAATGGCCTTTTTGGGGTTATCAGCAGAGTCTTTAAAAGAATCTGGAAGATCTACCGGTTGCACTGGCAATGTCCCTCGTGTTGGTGTTACAGGGAACGGTTGCCCGCCTTCTGTCAGCGACCACCACACTGCTTCTTCCTGCCGGTTGGGGTACTCTGCCTCACTCCCCCTGTGTGCTGCTGGCCTCGCTCTGTGTGTCCTCCTGCCACGTTGGGTCAGTTACTAGATCATCCACCACCTCCTCATCTTCCACTTGCACACCACGATCCTCCTCCTCACTTCGTGGCAATTCTGTCTCGTCATCGTCCACCTCTTGTGACAAATTGCCAGCGTCGACTTCCTCTGGCTGTGGCTGTTCAAATATTTGGGCATCGCTACTTGGGATTTCCTCTTCCACCACTTCAAGCAGGCGAGGGGCACAAATATGGAAATGGACCAGTGAACAGCTCTTCAGAGTGTCCAACTTTGGGATCAGTTACTGTCTGACGACACCCGGCATGGTGGGAGGAATGAGCATCAGGGTGAGGAGTAGTATGCGGTCGAGACTCACAGCTACTAAAACTTGACCGTGTGGAAGACAGACCGGAGGTGGTGGTGCCCAGGTTACTGGAAGTATTATCTGCTATCCAATTAATAACCTGTTCACACTGATCAGTTCGCAATACTGGTGTTGTAGTGTGCATCCCTAGTAATTCGGTCAAGTAGTGGGAGCGAGATGATGTGTCTGTTGGTTGTGGCACATTTTCACCTTGGCCAGGGCTCCGTCCTCTACACGCACCATCACCAGAACGTCTAGTTCCACGTCTCTTGCCACGCACCTTGCCCATTGTAAATTAAGTAAAATAGCTTACACTTGCACTATCAATGGAAAAAGGGTAATAAAAAGGAGATTAGAACCGTGGAAGAGGAAAATCAAAGTTCTATTTCTCTGGCCTTCACCAGAATCTTTTAAACAGATATAATTGTGTCTGAACACTGAGCGAGACACTCATTTTTTTTTTTTATGTAAAAAATGCCAAAAGCTGGATAATACAGAGATTTGATCTGTGGAACTGCAAAACCAAAGTTATAGTTATGTGACCTACACCAGAATCTTTTAAACAGATATATTGGTATCTGAACAGTCAAGGAGACACTATTACTGTTTTTTTAAAGTACAAAAGGTTGAAAGCTGGATAATACAGAGATTTGAACCATGGAACTGCAAAACCACAGTTATAGTTATGTGACCTACACCAGAATCTTTTAAACAGATATATTTGAGTCTGAACAGTCAGGGAGACACTATTTCTGCTTTTTTTTATGGAAAAAAGGCCTAAAGCTGGATAATACAGAGATTTAAACCATGAAACTACAAAACCACAGTTCTAGTTATCTGTCCTACACCAGAATCTTTTAAACAGATATATTTGTGTCTGAACAGTCAGCAAGACACTATTACTGTTTTTTTTTTACGGAAAAAAGGCCAAAAGCTGGATAATACAGAGATTTGTACCGAGGAACTGCAAAACCACAGTTCTAGTTATCTGGCCTACACCAGAATCTTTTAAACAGATATATTGGTGTCTGAACAGTCAGGGAGACACTATTACTGTTTTTTTTATGGAAAAAAGGCCAAAAGCTGGATAATACAGAGATTTGAACCGTGGAACTGCAAAACCACAGTTATAGTTATGTGGCCTACACCAGAATCTTTTAAACAGATAAATTGGTGTCTGAACAGTCACAGACACACTCAATTTTTTATTTTTTTTTTGGGGGGGGGATACCAAAAGGTTAATAAGACACGTATTTGTACAGTCTGACTTAGGGAAAAAAAAATACAGGATTTAGATGAAAAAAAAAGGATTTTTCCTGGCCCCTGAGACCGGGGGATAAGTCTAGCAATTTGACCAGCAGGAGCAGCACACAGGACTGTAATACACTGTTTGTTGGTATAACCACTGTGTCTCCTATACAGCCTGCCTGCCTGCCTGATATCTGGGATGGATATTAGTCCTGAGAAGGACTGTTTGATTTGGCAGGCTTTAGAGACGCTACACTACCTATCTCGCACTATATATCTCTCCCTAAATCAGCAGCACTGACCGTACACTGTCTGATCCCGGGCGACTGTGTCCAAGATGGCGGCACCCGGTTTTAAATACTCGAGGTGACGCTGTGCGGCCAGCCAAACACTGTAATGCCCACAAACAACATGTCTGCGGCATTACAGTGACTGGCTGCCAATCCCTGCATGTTCATTGGCTCTGTAAAGAGCGCCAAACATGCAGGGCGGAGACCCGAGCTCCCGCCCGAGTAACCCGGAAATGCTCGGTGCTCACCTAACATCCCGAGTACTGAGATGCTCGAAGAGAGTAACTAGCAGTGTCGAGCATGCTCGCTCAACACTAGTAATCACCTCAAAATAATTTTATTAGTAGATATCACATCATAAACAAAACAAAAAAATAAGCCACAATCTAGTTCATAAAAACATTTAAAAGGACAAAAGATGGCTGAATATGCAATCTTCAAATAGGTACGTATCCCACGAGTTTCGCCGCTACACTTGCGGCTTCATCAGGAAAAATTGCAGCATACTCAAAACGCAGCTAGTCATGTTTAAATACTATGTGAAATCAGGTATATCACCCAACATCTGAACAGGCACCAGACTGAATAGAAGCAACATGATTCAGTCGGGCAAAGATGGCTCTGAAGACCGGAAGTAATGTACATTGCCGGCTGGCAATGCTCGCGCATACGCAGAACCTCAAAAAAATCAGGCTACAACAAAATGGTGCCGGATACCTTTCGCATGCGTGATGGTCGCGGATACTTCTGTAGAGACTTCCCAAGCATGGCATTTGCCATGCAATTTTAGGATATTATGACATAAGACACACAGAAAGCAAATGGGCTTGGATATAGATTTCAAATATCATCAGGGTTAGATGTAACACATCAGTTAATTGAATAAACCATTTTAAAGTCCTGAAATAAACCACAGACATGATGATCGCGCCAATAAAGACACAGCCATGTCTGGGTAGATATGAGTGTTGCAACACTTGAAGAAAAACAAAGAGCTCAAAAGTAGACATACTTCGCATTTGTCCATAAGATGTATGCATAGATTAAATTTCAATTATGAACCATTCAAAAGACATAAATAAAACAGTTTATGTATAATCAATAACACAATGCATTAGTACAGGACTTATCTCTTTTTATCTCTTTTTATAACAACCAGAGAAGAGGAGCTCCTCATTAAGACCGTTAGTTATCATACTTTTTAACTCAAATATCCATCATGATTCACTGTGGTGGAGGGCTTTAACAATGTCTCCTCCTCTGATTGACACCTTTGACAATCACCATCTGGTTCCATGCTGTCCAACTTTTTTTCCTTCTTAATCTTCTTTCAGAATTTGTCTTCAGTATTGTTCAATCTGTGTAGGGGCACCTGTCACCAAACAAGTCCCTAACGCAGCATCGCACATAGTTATGTCACATGTGATGTCATGATGTCATGGTCCATATCGTGAAGACATGTGTGACATAATGTATGCTGTGATGACTGAAACCTAAAAGTACCTACACAAAGTGAAGAAGACTAAGTAGGATGTTAAAAAGAGAAGGAAGTCAGAAATAAACTGGAGAGCATGGCGTGATTGTCCGGCATCACTAGCCTAAGTTATCAGTGGCAGGGAAACATGTGAGCGACAATGATTTTTAGGTTTTTTTTACAGCATGTGGTTACTATGGTTTGTGGTCTGTTTTTTTCTTTTAGAGCAAGGAATCTAAAAGCTTGACTGTCTAATAGTTAGTCTTCCCTTTTCTTGATGGTAATGATACAACTAACATTCTATAAGCATTCCGGCATGCAGCTTGCCATCTTCGACTGAGGGTCCCATTGGGTTATTTCCTGTACTCCATAGTGATCTGGCTGTCAGTCTCATCACCTGACTTTGCCCAGGCTATTCAATTTCCACTCCACAACAACCTGTTGTTGTTTTTCATTTTCCTCCTTCTCCTCCTAACCATCTCACTGCATGCAGCATGGACCTTGACAGTCCCCAACAGATATAAACTGGCGATAATCATGTAAAAGGTTGCAGTTTTTGCATCCTGGTAAATGTTTTTTTCCAAGAAAAATATGGGGAGCATTGTTGTTGCCATAGTTGTTCCACTATCAAATTTAGCTATCTCTTCAAATTATCATTGTTTTAACTAGTGAGTTCAAAAGTAACCTCAATATCCTTTGATGTCAGGGTCTTGCAGAGATATTTCTTCAGCCTGGCTACATCACCTGCTTGCGCTTGGGATAATTTAGGGATAATTTAATGTCTCCCTCCACATACACCTGCTGCTGCACCTCTTCCTCCTCCTTCTCCTCCTGAACATCCTGCTGGATGTAGCATAGATCTTGAGAGCCCCCAATAGCCTTAAACTAATTATAATCATGTACAAATTGCTGCTTTTCCTCCATCCCATTTTGCATCTTGGTAAGCGTTTTTTTCCCCAAATAAATGTAAGGGTGGGTTTTGGCATTGTTTTTACCATAGCTGTTCCTACTATCAAATTTAGCGGCCTCTTCAAATTCTCATTGTGGTTAGCTAGTGAGGTCAAAAGTAACCTCATTGTTCTCTGAGGTCAGGTCCTTGCAGAGATATTTCTATAGCATAGATTACTCAAAAAAATACAGTATACTAATTTGTTGAATAATCCGATTTTCAAATTGATTGAAGCTTAAAGCACTTTAATGGTAATGGACACCTGGATGTTTCTTAGAATTAAAATTTACTTTGTGGCCACTAAAAATCAAACTGGTTTCATCTACATTAATTTAGAATAAGCATTGCTCTACATAACAGATGCACCTCAATCTTCCATAAAGCACTTACATCCTGCTGTAGTGTGTGCATAAACAATACAGGAAGGACATTGCTCCAATATGATCGCTCCAATTTTTGAATTAAAAAATAAATAGCTACAACATTTAAAACAAAAATAAAGATTAAATTATTGTCAACTAGTACACTTGGGTTGGCGTGGTGTGACACCTGGTAAGAGAAGCGAGACTCAAAAATAAGGGAAAAATATTGTAGTTTCAGGCACATGCTGTCCTGGTAACAAGCAAGATGTAAAATTAAGACAAGTATATTGTTGTTTCAGGAGCTCATCGCCCTGGTCAGGTTGTTTAAACAGAATCAAAAGTACATGATTGTAGCACTTAACTCTTTCACTGACAATTAGGAAACCCACTTTTTATGATCTTTCTAGACAACTTATATCGATGTCCTTCCGGTAGGATATTTTTTTCCTCATAACCATGCCCCATTCAGACCACACTACTTTTTGGATAGTCAATACTTCTTCATCATCTCCATTGCCTCTCTCACCTGCTTAATGGGCTGGTGCTCTGTTCAATGAGAAAATCATCCTGGTTTCATGCACGGTAAACCTTTCAAAAATGCAGTTTACCTGGAGGATTTAAGGTTTTTCAACTCTTGCGAAAGTCCTGGTCTACTCTTTTTTTAAAGAGCCTTATGGATGTTCTGGGAGTGCAAATTTATTTCAGTTGAGGCAGCCTAGACAGAGTGACAATTTTAGAGGACTTTAGATTAGCTCAGATGTTGGTTATTTGTTCCATTTCCATTTCCAAAATTGATTCAGAATTTCCAAAATTGATTCAGAATGACAATTCCGACAGAGAGAGGAAACAGCCAAGTACAACAAATTCCTTTGTTGGCTTGAAGATCCCTGTGCCACGAAAGAGCTATAATATAATGGTCTTTCATATAGTTTTAGTATTGAGTGTTTTTTGATTTTGGGTACTTTGTCCTATGGAGACATTGGTGAAGGAATCATCCTATGTCCCAAATTAAAGTTTTTAAAGGATCAATATCTTCACTCTGTCACTTACCCCATGTACACAGCATTGCTGGAGCTTAGGTATTCATATAGTGACAGTTAGTTTTTAGTGGTCGTAACCGTGAATACTTAAGTTACTTCAACGCCCTGCACATTGTATAAAGAACATGTCAATTCAGAAGAATTATACTACATTTCTAATTGGAGGTATTTGCCTATATTATTAGTACACCTACTACATATTTGGATAGGATGTTGAAGATGAAAATACTCTTTTAACTTAGAAGCTTACAAACACAATGGTATGAAGTTTGACCTGACTTATAGAAGACGTTGATATGATTGTTGATTAAACAGAAACAATGACACAGCCCACATATCAGCATATAAATGCTTCAGTCGTCGGGCTCGCGCATAAAGAAAATCAGATTTGATACTGCCCAGAAAACGTCCGTGTTTTTGAACATGATTAGGATCTTGATTGTCCTTTTTACTATTTTCTGTGCCATTTTATGGACAGGTAAGGTCTTTTAAAAGTATTTATAATGGTAGGTTGAATTTTCATGCACATTTATGGGATATTTGCTGGACATCATAATCAAATAATATCTGCAACACTAAAAAACAACCCACAAGATTTCACTTGAAGATGAGGAGGCAACTCAAGTAAAGTAACAATCCAGCAGGTCTAATACTTTATCCTACCCGGAATACAAAACTATTGGGCTTGTTCTCCTGGAAGAACCATTTTGAGGGTTCCTCGGAAGAAGATAGTTCTCCTGTTAGATCTTGTCCTTTATTTGATTTAGTTGTGAAAAGATTTTGAAATATAATAATAATAGTACTGGATTAAGATAAATGTTCTGTCTGCCTGGTCTTGCTCTTATAGAGAACCTGTCATCGGGATTAGTCATGTTAAACTAAATGCATATCGACAAGTATCTCAACCCCTTAAAAGATTATACACCATGTTTAATAATAAAAGATAATACTTTATTAACTGAATATTTAAAAACATTTCATAAAAAAGTAGACACCTCAATATAAAGGGGCACAGAACCAATTCAACATACATCCCATTCACAATATACCAGTTGCATATTCAAAGTAATCAAGTGTCTCCTAGTCATTTCAAAGCTGTCACAGACGTGCATTTAAATAGAAAGAGTTCAGCTAATATTATAAGTATAACTACCTGGGAACTTGTCACAGTGGGGAAAGCAATGAGTGTGTCATGGGCTGATCCTGTGTCCCTCTACTCAGGAAGTGTCATGAAATGCGCGTCGGTGTAGAGGGACGCAGAACAAGCCCCAACACACTCATTACGATATATTGAGGTATCTACTTTTTATGAAATGTCTTTAAATATTCAGTTAATAAAGTAGTATCTTTAATTATTATTAAGCATGCTGTTCACTCTATATTTCTAGCCAGGTAACCCTGGGGTTGAGATATTTGTTGATATGCATTTAAGTATTCTGGTGACCCACTGACCAGATGGTTACAATATTTTTGGACTTTGTTTGATTTAGCCAATGTTAAACTAAATGTATTGGTATAAAGGAGCTGTCCAACTGGTTTAATAGGTACCTTCACTTTAAAAAGACTAGTTATTCTTTAATTATGTAAAAATATTTGTGTGCAGCTATTCATGCATCAAGGCGGACCTATGGGGTGGGACTGTGGGCAGGGTGCTCGGCTCTGCTCCGGCCTCTCAGCTGCCTCTGGTGTCAGTATCTTGTTACTGTTTTAAATTTCACTCCTGCACCATCCTAACTGCAGGTGGCGCTTGCCCACATTAACCTCGCAGTGGGCTTCAATAAAATGGTGCCAGTGATGGCAAGATCTAAATCTGCACATGTACCAACACAGGGGCCATTTAACTTTAGACCACTATGAGGTCAATATATGCAAGCACCTCCTGTGGTTAGGATGGTGCCAGAGCAAAACTTACAGTGGGTACGGAAAGTTTTCAGACCCCTTTAAATTTTTCACTCTTTGTTTCATTGCAGCCATTTGGTAAATTCTAAAAAGTTCATTTTTTTTCTCATTAAAGTACACTCTGCACCCCATTTTGACTGAAAAAAGCAGAAATGTAGAAATTTTTCCAAATTTATTAAAAAAAGAAAAACTGAAATATCCATTTCCTTGTGATCCTCCTTGAGATGGTTCTACTCCTTCATTGGAGTCCAGCTGTGTTTAATTAAACTGATTGGACTTGATTTGGAAAGCACACCACCTGTCTATATAAGACCTCACAACTCACATTGCACGTCAGACCAAATGAGAATCATGAGCTCAAAGGAACTGCCCAAGGAGCTCAGAGAAAGTATTGGGGAAAGGCACAGATCTGGCCAAGGTTAAAAAAGAATTTCTGAATTACTCAAGGTTCCTAAGAGCACAGTGGCCTCCATAATCCTTAAATGGAAGAAGTTTGGGACCACCCGAAGTCTTCCTAGACCTAGCCATCCAACCAAACTGAGCAATCTTGGGAGAAAAGCCTTGGTGAGAGAGGTAAAGAGAGGTAAAGAAGAACCCCAAGATCACTGTGGCTGAGCTCCAGAGATGCAGTAAGGAGATGGGAGAAAGTTCCACTAAATCAACTATCACTGCAGCCCTCCACCAATCGGGCCTTTATGGCAGAGTGGCCCGACGGAAGCCTCTCCTCCACATATGAAAGCCCGCATAGAGTTTGCTCAAAAACAGATGAAGGACTCCCAGACAATGAGAAATAAGATTCTCTGGTCTGATAAGATAAAACTTTTTTTTGATAATTCTAAGCGGCATGTGTGGAGAAAAACAAGCACCGCTCATCACCTGCCCAATACAATCCCAACAGTGAAACATGGTGGTGGCAGCATCATGCTATGGGGGTGTTTTCCAGCTGCAGGGACAGGACGACTGATTGCAATTGAAGGAAACATGAATGCGGCAAAGTACAGAGATATTCTGGATGAAATCCTCTTCCAGAGTGCTCTGGACCTCATACTTGGCCGAAGGTTGACCTTCCAACAAGACAATGAGCCTAAACACACAGCTAAAATTACAAAGGAGTGGCTTCAGAACAACTCTATGACCATTCTTGACTGGCCCAGCCAGAGCCCTGACCTAAACCCAATTGAGCATCCCTGGAGAGACCTGAAAATGGCTGTCCACCAACATTCACCATCCAACCTGATGGAACTGGAGAGGATCTACAAGGAAGAATGGCAGAGGATCCCCAAATCCAGATGTGAAAAACTTGTTGCATCATTCCCAAGAAGACTAATGGCTGTACTAGTTCAAAAGGGTGCTTCTACTCAATACTGAGCAAAGGGTCTGAATACTTATGACCATATGATATTTCAGTTTTTCTTTTTTAATAAATTTGCAAAAATTTCTACATTTCTGATTTTTTTCAGTCAAGATGGGGTGCAGAGTGTACTTTATTGAGAAAAAAAATGAACTTTTTAGAATTTACCAAATGGCTACAATTAGTGTTGAGCCACCCCCGTAGTGTTCGAGTTCGGTTCGGTTCGTCGAACACCCGTGTGTTCGCCGAACTGTTCGTCGAACTGTTCGTCGACCACCTTCGAACACCGTTAAAACCAATGGCAGGCAAACAAAAACACATAGAAACACATAGAAAACACCTTCAAAGATGTCCAAAAGCTGACAAACTGCTCAGAAGACATAACTAACACATGGAAAAGTGACAAGTACATATAGTCATGCGAAAATAAAAGAGGTGGAGGAGTAAAAGGAGGGGGAGACACAGATATAGGCATGTCATGCCCTTCTAAAATCCAAAAAGTGAGAAGCCGACACGGCCAGTCCGCTCCTGCCCGTGCCACCTCCGTGTCGCCGGGTTTGTGCCAGAGCCGCGGTGAACCCTGACAGCCAGCCCCCCTCTCCCAATAATGGTGCCTGTCCGCTGGTGGGTCGAGCGAGCCCCCCTGTGGTGGAGGCAGCTCTAAGCTTTTTAATTTAAATTGTCTCTCTAATTTGAATGAATACACTTTAAATCCATTTACAAGGATCTATTGGAGGGCAAGTCTCATGCCAGCAGCCGCGTAATTCCAGCTCCAGTAGCGTCCACTAAAGCTGCTGCAGTTAAAAAGCTTTTATAAGGATCGAGCTCGGCTGTCCACCGCAAGGCATCCTACTGTGAGTCCCAGCCCCTATGCCTTGGGGTGCCTCCTGATGCTCTTCAATAAGTATCCCATGGTCCCGAATCATTTCCTTTGAAAAAATTAAGTGTCTAAACTACAGGTGGTGTAGCTTACTTAACAGCCGGGATAATCCGCTGACTAGCAGACACTGCTACTAGGCACAAAGTATTTCCTGGGCTAGATGCAGTTAAAAATTTGTAATTAGATACTCTCGTTGGATGCTGAGAAAGCATTTCATAGAGTCTCCTGGCACGCCATACATGATTCTCTTAAAAAGCTTGGGGTAGGGGTCTAGGGGACCCTTTTATAGCCAAAATCACGGCCCTGTATCGCAATACGTCACCTAGGCTGAAGATAAATGGAACTGTAGCACCCTGAGGGCTCGGTTGCTACAGACGTATTGCACCTCACCCAGAGGTGTGATATCTCACTCTCAGGTAAGGATGGAGTGTGGATCAGGACCCGACACCTGCATGCATTACACCACATTGCCGTGGGGCAGGGCGACCAATATGCCCCTGAGATGGGCACGACAGTCCCTGTCCCTGGCTGGAGTGGGGGGAGGGAACACTGAGGAAGGGGAACCCTGTAGTGCAGGAGCAGGGAGGAAGCAGTTCCTGGGTGCATTGAGAAGGGAGTATAAAAGGTGGGCACCATCTTAGTTCAGTGCCGAGAAGTCTGAGCAGAAGTGGCAGGGAGCAGGGGCTCTGCATGAGCTCTGCTCCGGAGGCGGGCCTAGTAACAGAGGCCCAGGCCTGGAAGAGGGAGAAGGAAGGAAGAGGAGCGGAGAAGGCTCCAGGAACGAGGAATGAAGGAATCCCAGGGGTGCGGACGGGCGAGTCGCCACCGCACGCCCGAATCCACCTGCGTGGAGGGGTCAGGCCAAAGGGGGAGACCGGTCCCCGAACTAGTGGAGGCAGGAAACGACCCTCAGCTAGAAACCGGAGGCTCTGACATTTTATGTGGCGCAGCCCCTCGCTACACCCGCTAGGAAGGCACCACATAGGGTCAGGGAAACTGGCGCCAAGTTTACCAAGAGGAGGCCCGAGGCAGCCGGACAGAAGTGTTGGTAAGAAAGGCCAGACAAAGGACACACAAAGGGGGTCCTGTGAAGTGCTCCAAAGTTATCTGGGAGTTGTCTGAGCCCCTCACCTGGTGAGCACAGTACGACGTGGGCAGCCGTTACCTGCAGACGTGGTCTGGATAATAAGAACTGTGAGTAAAGGCCCTGGACTGCATCACTGACTCCGTGTCGTTACTGCTGCTGCCCTGCACCATCACCCCCATCCTCCGCATACACTGCCCTGAGGCTATACTCCTCCCGTGGGGAGTTATGCTATGCTCTGCTGCACCCACAACACCAGCCTCAGCGGTCTGCCCTGTAGCAGCGGTTCACTCTGACCGCAATCCACGGGTGGCGTAGTCGGACATTTAAACATCAAAACCACATAAATAGTTCCGCCACTGGTTTGACCGCCCTGAGCCACGGAACCGGGTCACCGCCACGAAGACTACAACCACCAGCATCCACCAAAAAGGGTCCGGCTCCGGGTGTCCCAAGGCCCAGGGGGTGCGTCAGAACATTTTCATCACCTTTCACAATCACCAATGGGACAAGGCAGGGATGTCCTCTGTCCCCTCTCTTATACATCCTAGTGACGGAGCACCTGCTCTCATCAATTCGCCATAACCCCAATATTAGGTGGATTGAGGTGGGAGGCACCGAGTACAAGTGCTCTCTATTTGCTGATGATGTCCTAGTATATATCACTCAATCACATATATCCATCCCTGCTGTTATGGCTGAAATAGATCACTTTGTTACATGGTCAAATTTTAAAATCAATGCAGCGAAGTCTGAGGCCCTCGATGTCTCCCTCCCCAAATCCATATAGGATTCCATCCAGTCCAACTTTCCCTTTGCCTGTCCCTCACAGGGTATCAAATACTTAGGAATTCCTATTCATAGAGACCTCTCCCATCTATGTTATCTTAATTTTGGGCCCTTTATTGAACATCTCCATACAGACCACGGTTGGCAAGTTAGAACTGTAAGATTCACTACGTGAACCGCTGGTGTTTTGTGGAAAAGCACATGTACACTGCGTTCCAAATTATTATGCAAAAAGTGTTTAGGAGTGATAAGGGAAGAATATGTTTGTTTGTCAGTTAAACTCATTGATGGTGATGTGTGTCAGGGCTCTTTATATCACTGTAAGCAATTGCAGACACCTGTGCTAATTAGTTTGGCAGGTGTGTCCAATGAAAGGCAAGACTACTTAAGAAGGCTCTCTCACATTATTAAGCAGCCTACATTTTCTTCCAAAATGGGAAAGAAAAAGGATGTGTCGGCTGCTGAGAAGCAACAAATTGTGGAGTGTTTAGGTCAAGGCATGACTACAATCAACATTGTGCGATGATCAGGATGAAGTGTCTTGGCAATCAAGAAGTATGTAGCTGATTCACAGTACACACGTGTGCGTGCTGATAAGGGCAAATTGAGGACTCTTTCCTACAGGCAATTACGTCAGGTTGAAAGAGCAGCGGCAAAAAAGCCTTGTAATAGCAGCAGACAAGTTTTTGAAGCTGCTTGTGCCTCCAACGTCCCCCGAACAACAAGATGCAGGGTCCTTCAGAGGTTTGCAGCTGTGCATACGCCATCCTGTCGACCTCCTCTATCCACTTCACACAAGCAGAAACGGCTCCAGTGGGCCAAACATTACATGAAGACTGATTTCAAAACAGTTTTGTTCACGGATGAGTGCCGTGCAGCGCTCGATGGTCCAGATGGATGGAGTGGAGGATGGCTGGTTGATGGACACCCCACGCAAACACGGCTACAGCGCCAACAAGGAGGAGGTGGAGTAATGTTTTGGGCTGGAATCATGGGGAGAGAGATTGTCGGCCCCTTTAGGATGCCTGAAGGCGCTAAAGATGAACTCCATAATGTATGTGGATTTTCTCAAACAGCACTTCCTGCCATGGTTCAAGAAGAAGAACCGTGTATTTCACAGCAAGATCATTTTTCTGCATGATAATGCACCATCTCATGCTGCACATAAAACATCTGCATATCTGGCTGATATGGGCATAAAAGGGGACAAACTTATGGTGTGACCCCCATGCTCCCCTGACCTCTACCCCATTCAGAACCTTTGGAGCATCATTAAAAGGAGTGTCTATGATGGCGGGAGGCAGTTCACATCTAAGCAACAGCTCTGGGAGGGTATTCTGTCCTCATGCAAAACAATTGAATAAAGTTTTGAGTTGAAAACTGTTTGATTTCAGTTTCTAACAACCTGCTAATGCTTATAATTTCAAAAATGACCATTTTTTTGGTCTTTATTAAAATGAAAAGGTTGATCGAAAAGTTTGGGGGATCTAAGAGTGTGGCAACCCAGTAGTCATGATTACTTCGAATTCTGACAATATGAGGGTCATGCTGCAGGTAGTGCAGCAAGAAGGCACTTATGTGTCTTGCGCATCTCGGAGCCCCAAAATTATTTTCCGGGCTAGATGCAGCTAAAAATTATTTTTAATTTTAAATCTGGTGAAGCTTTAGTATAGATGGCCTAATAGGATCAGTGCTGCACACTGCTACAAAGCCCAAATTATTTTCCAGTCAAGATACAGATAAACATGATTAGTAATTTGAAAGCTTAAAACGGTTGGTAGGGTGATTTTAACCAATCATCAAGCTTTTACTCTCCCCAGGATGACACAGGGGTAGAAAAGTCGTTTCGGATCCATGATTTGTTCATCTTTATGAACGTGAGTCTGTCTACATTATCAGTGGAGAGCCGCGTGCGCTTATCTGTCAGCACACCACCAGCAGCGCTGAACACACATTCAGACAGAACGCTGGCTGCGGGGCATGACAAGATCTCCAAGGCGTAAGTGGCTAGCTCCGGCCATTTATCCAGATTGGAAGCCCAAAAAGAGCAAGGGTCCAGTGACACAGTCGTGGCTTCAATGTTTACTTGGAGATACTCCTGTACCATCGTCTCTAGGCGTTGACTATGTGTCAGACTTCTTGTCTCCTGTGGCCTTGCAAAGGATGGGCTAAAAAAGTGGTGAAATGATTCCGCAAAATTGATGTTACCAGCAGATACTGTGGTTCTGTTACGGTTTGAGTGCTGAACACTTGACGGTCCCACGGTTGGCAAGTTGGAACTGTGAGACTCACTACGTGCACCACTGGTATTTTGTGGAAAAGCACATGTAAGATTCTGCAACAGTCTCTGCTGATACTCCTGCATGCGTGCATCCCTTTCTATGGCAGGAATAATTTCTGCAAATTTACTTTTGTACCGGGGATCTAACAGTGTGGCAACCCAGTAGTCAGGATTATTTCTAATTCTCACAATTCGAGGGTCATGTTGCAGGTAGTGCAGCAAGAAGGCACTCATGTGTGTTGCGCATCCAGGAGCACCAAGTCCCTGTTGTGTTGGTGGCGAGGTAACAATCATGCTACCTTCCTCTGTCCTCTCCCCCCAACCTCGCACAACAGAAATGTGATCAAGGTCTCCCTCATCTGATGAGTCTTCCATCAGTTCGTCCTCCACTTCTTCCTGGGCTCCTGCACCTTCCTCACTAGTTTGGCTGCTACCATGCGCCCTGGTAAAACCATCTCCCCCACCCTCACATGCCTGCCGCCTTGGTGCTGCCGACCGTCTGGACCTTGCAGATGTTAGCCCTTCCGCATACAACTCCTCCTCCTCTACTTCCTCCACCTCCTCTTGTGCCACCACCTGACTCCGAATTCTGTTTAACATGTGCTCCAGCATGTAAATCACCGGAATAGTCATGCTGATAATGGCATCGTCAGCACTAAACATCTTCGTCGCCATTTCAAAACTGTGCAGAAGGGTGCATAGGTCCCTGATCTGAGACCACTCCTCCAGCGTGATTTGCCCCACCTCTGAATCTCGTTGGCCCAGGCTATACGTCAGAACGTATTGCACCAGGGCTTGTCGGTGCTGCCACAGTCGCTGCAACATGTGCAGAGTTGAATTCCACCGGGTAGGCACATCGCATTTTAGCCGGTGAAGTGGCAGGCCCAACGACTTCTGTAGAGATGTAAGTCGCTGAGCTGCGGGATGCGAATGGCGGAAGTGAGCACACAGCGACCGTGCCCTCTGCAGAAGGCCATCTAGTCTGGGATAGTGGGCTAAAAATTGCGGGACAACCAGGTTCAACACGTGAGCCATACAAGGCACGTGTGTGACATTGCCCCAGCGAAGGGCCGCACCCAGGTTTGCAGCATTGTCGCACACGGCCTTCCCTGGTTTCAGGTCCAGTGGAGACAACCATTCATGAAATTGGTTCTCCAGAGCTGACCACAACTCCTCAGCTGTGTGACTCACATTTCCCAGACATTTCAATGTAAAAACCGCCTGATGATGTTGAGCCCTACTGCCAGCATAGTAAGGAGGTGTGCAGGATCCCTTCTGCGCAGTTAGAAAGCTTGTGGCATGACCAGACAGGCTTTGGGTGCAGGTGGAAGACCGAGAGGAGGTTGAGGAGGCAGAAGCAGTGGAGGAACTTTGACATAAAGAGGATTGACGCACAACTCGTGGGGACGGCAAGACTTGGACAGCAGCCCCTTGTCCTGCTGTCACTATAGTTACCCAGTGCCCAGTCAGCGACATGTAACGCCCCTGTCCATGCCTACTCGTCCAAGTGTCTGTGGTGAAATGCACCCTGTCACACACAGAGTTTCTCAAAGAAGCGGTGATGTTGTGTGCGACATGCTGGTGGAGCGCAGGCACACCTTTCTTTGAGAAGTAGTGCCGACTGGGCATCTGGTACTGGGGCACTGCGACAGACATAAGGTCTCGAAAATCCTCTGTGTCCACCAGGCGGAAAGGCAGCATTTCTGTAGCCAAGAGCTTGCAGATGGTGAAATTCAACCTCTTAGCTTTCTCATGGCTAGGAGGAAATGGTCTTTTACTTGTCCACATCTGAGGGACCGAGGGCTGGCTATTGTGCTTAGACGGGGTTGATAAGGGTGTCCCCGGCAAACTGCCGGTCTGTGAGGAAGATGCAGGCGGACATGTTAGGTTGCCTTGATCCAAAGGTGGTGCTATCGATGTCGGACAGCGCTCAACACCAGCTGGTGTTCCCACCTCCAAAGAAAATGATGACCTGCCAATCACGCTGGCTGTTGCGGGTAAAGAGGTGGCAGGTCTGCGCCCCAAAACAGGTGTGACTGCTGTCCCCCCAGTCACAGAGGATGAAGAGGCCGCGGATGCACAAGATATGGCAGACGGTGGTTGGCCCGGCCGGCTAGGCCGCATTGTAGCACACTGAGCTTCCCACTGCAACTTATGCTTCATGTCCATGTGCCGGTTCATGCATGAAGTACTCAAACTATGTATTTTTTGGCCTCTTCTTAGCTTTTGCTGACAAATGTTACAGATAACACGAGTTGGGTCATCTTTATCGATCTGAAAAAATGCCCAGGCTATGCAAGGCTTAGCACCCATGCGACCTGAAGAGCCACCACGACTTGTGGTGAGAGGCAGAGTTGTGTTTGAGGATGCAGTTGTTGACGTGCTTCCAGTACTACGTCTCTGTCCAGGAAGGCGCAACCTGACCTCGTCGTCACTAGCATCTTCCTCCACCTCCTCTGCTGACCTCATCTCTTGGCTGACTGTGGGTTGACAGTAAGTGGGATCTCCAACCTCATCATCATCACCCTGTGTGTTATCACACCCGTCGTCCTCAGAGCCAACCTGTTCCTGCCCTGACAAAAAACTAAAGTTGTCGCTCCAATCAGGTATTTGAGTCTTATCATCGTCTTCCTCATTGTCTCCACCAACAGGAGTTACAGTTTGGGAATGAGGGTCTACATTATGGTCAGAACCTTCTGCGTCTGGTCCTGGATCCGACTGATAAAGATTCTGGGCATCAGTGCAGATCATTTCCTCGTCTGGATTCACAGAAGCGCTGGAGTCGACCTCTGATTCCCAGGCTATAGTATGAGTAAACAGCTCTGCAGACTCAACCATCTGTTCTACCTCATACTCAGACGGGCAGCTGGAGATTTGGGAGCTGTGAGGAAGCAAGTGCGATTTGGGTGACACCTTTGAGGACTGGAGTATTTGTGATGTTGAAGTTGATGTGGAGGAGAGCCCACTTAAAGGAGCACTTGATATCCGTTGAAGCATCTGCTGTTTTTGTGCCTCATCTGGAATTTGTAGCGATTGGCGTGGCCGTAAGAAAGGGATCTTATCACATTGTCCGCTAAAAGAAGTAGACATTTTAGTTTGGCTGGAAGATGGTCTTTCTTCTGCAGATGTTACTGTTGCTTTAACACCTACCCCACGGACACAACCTTTTTTCCCCTTCCCAACACGCCTATTCCCCTTTCCACCAGCAGCAGGCCTTTTTCCACTCATTTTGGTGGTTAACTAATTCACAACTCTGGAGTTGTTTGCACAAAAAAACAATGGATGGTAACCGAGCAGAGCTGAGTGGCCAAACTGTGGTATTAGGCCAAAACTATTGGCTGGGTTAGATGCAGAAAAAAATTATATTCAATTTGCAACCTGATGGAGGTCAGTATAGATGGACTAATACAACAAGTCCCACACACAGCTAGAAGCCCAAATATTTTTTCAGAGGTAGATGCAGAACAAAAAAAATATTCAGTTTGCAACCTGATGGAGGTCAGTATAGATGGACTAATACAACAAGTCCCACACACAGCTAGAAGCCCAAATATTTTTTCAGAGGTACTGTAGATGCAGATAAAAATTATTTTTAATTTGCAACCTGATGGAGGTCAGTATAGATGGACTAATAGAGAAAGTCCAACACACTACTAGAAGGCCAAATATTTTTTCAGAGCTAGATGCAGAAAAAAATTATATTCAGTTTGCAACCTGATGGGGGTCTGTATAGATGGACTAATACAACAAGTCCCACACACAGCTAGAAGCCCAATATTTTTTCAGAGGTAGATGCAGAAAAATATATATTCAGTTTGCAACCTGATGGAGGTCTGTATAGGTGGACTAATAGAACAAGTCCCACACACTGCTAGAAGGCCAAATATTTTTTCAGAGCTAGATGCAGAAAAAAATTATATTCAGTTTGCAACCTGATAGAGGTCAGTATAGATGGATTAATAGAACAAGACCCACACACAGCTAGAAGCCCAATATTTTTTCAGAGGTAGATGCAGAAAAAAATTATATTCAGTTTGCAACCTGATGGAGGTCAGTATAGATGGATTAATAGAACAAGACCCACACACAGCTAGAAGCCCAATATTTTTTCAGAGGTAGATGCAGAAAAAAATATATTCAGTTTGCAACCTGATGGAGGTCAGTATAGATGGACTAATACAACAAGTCCCACACACAGCTAGAAGCCCAATATTTTTTCAGAGGTAGATGCAGAAAAAAATATATTCAGTTTGCAACCTGATGGAGGTCAGTATAGGTGGACTAATAGAACAAGTCCCACACACTGCTAGAAGGCCAAATATTTTTTCAGAGCTAGATGCAGAAAAAATTATATTCAGTTTGCAACCTGATGGAGGTCAGTATAGATGGATTAATAGAATAAGACCCACACACAGCCAGAAGCCCAATATTTTTTCAGAGCTAGATGCAGAAAAAAATTATATTCAGTTTGCAACCTGATGGAGGTCAGTATAGATGGATTAATAGAACAAGACCCACACACAGCTAGAAGCCCAATATTTTTTCAGAGCTAGATGCAGAAAAAAATTAGATTCAGTTTGCAACCTGATGGAGGTCAGTATAGATGGACTAATAGAATGATGCTATGCCCAAAAGATTTTACTTCACTAGGTGCAGTAAAAAAATTGGTATTCTATACACAGGTGGTATATCTTGCAATACAGATAGGCTACTCCACTGACTAACACACTCTGCAATAGGCCAAAAAGGATTAGCTTTGCTAGATTCAGCCAAATGCTGTGAAAAAAACTTGCACAGCACTGGCACAGACCTGCCTGTCAAAAACTGATAGGAACTTATGTAACCTAGTCCTGAAAAGGACTCCAATTACAATTAGTCTTTACTCCCACAACCTATCTATTTAAGAGCACAGACCTGCCTGATAAAAGTCGTAGGAAATGCTGTAACCTAGTCCTTAAAAGGACTGCAATCACAACTATTCCCTACTCCCAAGCTATCTGTATATTTGTGCGAAAATTGGCTTGAAATTAACAAGGTATAGCGCACACAGCAACAGCGGTGCCGTCTAACACGCAGCTGCAGCAGTGAGAAAATGGTGGCGACGGGGAAAATGGCTTGGTCTTATAGGGCAAGGACATGTGACATACACTGCCAATGACACATGCCCTTGCTTGTGTGAAAAAAAGCACTTCGCTCCGTGTGTGCGCTGCTGATAGGCTGACAGATTGCACCTCCCCACTGTAAATGCGGGAAAGAGAAAAAAAAATGGAGATCTTCATTGTTCCTGCAGAGATACATCCCCTGCCCCTCCCCCCACCCCGCTGTACACTCAAACTGCGTATTAACATTAATTTTCATCATTACTGAGAAAAAATCCAGTTATGATTTTGGTGCACGAACAGTTATCGAACATAACCTCGAACAGCCGAATTTTTCTCAAATTGTTCGTGTTCGCCGAACGGCTCGAACACCGCCCAAAACAGCTCGAATTTGAGATTGGCGAACAGTTCGAGTAGAACAACGCTCATCTCTAGCTACAATGAAACAAAGAGCGAAAAATTTAAAGGAGTCTGAATACTTTCCGTACCCACTGTAAAACAATAACAAAATATGGACATCAGAGACAGCTCACGGGCCGGAGCAGAGCCGAAGATCTTACCCACATTTTTGCAACACAGGTCCACCCCAATTGGCGAACAGCTTGTTGTACACAATCTTCTAAAGATAAAGAACAACCAGGCTTTAGATTTTTACAGTGAAGGTATCTATTAAACTAGTAGGACAGTGCCCTTATCCCCATACATTTAGATTTACCAGCTTTATCCTGATAGGTTCTCTTTAAAAGCAAGTCCAGGCAGACAGAACATTTCTCTTACGATGACAGGTACTCTTTAAATGTCTTCAATGTATTAAAGTGAATGGTGATGCGTGTGATAAGGTCTCGGTTAAGCTTTAAAGTCAATGGGTGCCAAAACAAGCTGGGAGTTTGTCTAGTGCCACTACTGAATACCACAAAAAATGGAGTCTCATGCATGATATGTTTCGTGGAGGGAAGCTACGAATGGAAAGATTTTGAACCCATTGACTACATGGGTTATACAATGGAGTCTCTTGAGAACAGAGGAAATGCGATTGGTCCAAGTAATAATGTCATTTATATAATATTTACTTATTAGTTTATACTTTTTTAAAATCTATAAAAGGTGTCATAAATTTAACTTGTTGGTGCTTAAAGGGGAAATTCTAAAGGGCCTAAATATGTTGGGAAAATTTTGAAAAATGATACCTCCTGGACCTCTAATGCTCCTCCTTTCTCTACATTGTGCCCCATGCCGCAGTGTAAAGCTATTGCCCTTTAACATATACAGTGGTTTGCAAAAGTATTCACCCCTCAGCTTTTTACCTATTTTGTTACATTGCAATCTGTGCTTAAATGTTTTTTTAATCCGATTTCTGTGTGTGAAGCATCAGCATTAAATGGTCTAAGATGGTGAAGTAAAGTGAGAAAAATATAGGCATAAGTTAAATTTATGGAATCAAATAACTAAAAATTGGCATGTGCATATGTTTTGACCCCTTTTGCCAAGAAGCCCCTAAAAATTTCGGGTGCAAGCACAAACCTTCATAAGTCTCATGCTTAGTAAAAGGAAGTCCACCTGTGTGCAATCTAAGCGTCACATGTCTGTCAGTATATACAACTACCTATTGAGCCATTTCTATGCCCGGGTGGCGAGCATTTTTATTGGTATATGGTCTCCCATGCTGGTATGTGCTGCCCCAATCCTGGTATTTGTGCTCCCCAATCCTGTTCCCCCATCCTGTTATGTGCTGACGTCATCCCTATCCTGGTATGCATGGCACTCCTCACACCCAATCCTGGTATGCATGGCACCCCTCACCACCAATCCTGGTATGCATGGCACCCCTCACCACTAATCCTGATATGCATGGCACCTATCATCCCCAATCCTGGTATGCATGGCACCCCTCATCCACAATCCTGGTATTCATGGCACCCCTCAACCCCAATCCTGTATACATGGCACCACTCATCCCCAATCCTGGTATGCATGTTAGCCATCATACCAATCCTGGCATGTATGGCGCCCCTCATCCTGGTATGCATGGCTCCCTCATACCCAATCCTGATATGCATTGTACTCCATCCCTCATTCCTATCCTGATATGTATGGTACCCCTCATCCTAGTATGCATGGTACCCCTCATCCCTATCCTGGAATACATGGTACCCCTCATTCCTATCCTGGCATGCATGGCACCCCTCATCCCCAATCCTGGTATGCATGGCACCCCTCATAACCCAATCCTGGTATGCATGGCACTCCTCATCCCCATTCCTGGTATGTATGGCACCCCATCTCTCATCCTGGTATGTATGGTACCCCTCATTCTGGTATGCATGGCAACCCATCCCTCATCCTGGTATGTATGGTACCCCTCATCCTGGTATGCATGGCACCCCATCCCTCATCCTGGTATGCATGGTACCCCGCATCCCTCAATCCTGGTATGCATGGCACTCCATCCCTCATCCTGCTATGTATGGTACAACACATTCCTATCCTGGTATGCATGGTACCCCTCATCCCTATTCTGGTATGCATGGTACCCCTCATCCTGGTATGCATGACACCCCATCCCTCATTCTGGTATGCATGGCATCCCATCCCTCTTCCTGGTATGCATGGTACCCCACATCCCTATTCTGGTATGTATGGTACCCCTCATCCTGGTATACATGGCACCCCTCATCCCAATTCTGGTTTGTATGGTACCCCTCATCCCCCAATCCTGGTATGTATGGCTTCCTCATCCCCCAATCCTGATATGCATGGCACGCCACCCCTTATCCTGGTATGCATGGCTCCCTCATCCCAAATCCTGGTATGTATGACCCTCTCATCCATATCCTGGTATGCATGGTACTCGTCATCCTGGTATGCATGGCACCCCATCCATAATCCTGGTATGCATGGTACCCCGCATTCCTATCCTGGTATGCATGGTACTCCTCATCTCCAATGCTGGTATGCATGGCACCCCTCATCCCCAATTCTGGTATGCATGGCACCCATCACCCCTCAATAATTGTATGCATAGTCCCCTCATCCCCTATTCCTGGTATGCATGGTACCCCTCATCCCCCAATCCTGGTATGCATGGTCCCCTCTCCCCAATCCTGGTATGCATGGTACCCCTCATCCCCCAATCCTGGTATGTGTGCCCCTCATCCCCCAATCCTGGTATGTGTGGCCCCCTCATCCCCCAATCCTGGTATGTGTGGCCCCCTCATCCCCCTCCTGGTATGTATGGTACCCCTCATCTCTTTCACACTACACACATACAAAAAATAAACACTTATACTCACCTTTCTTCCCTGTGCTCCAGTGCTGCTGTGTCCTGTCAGAGGCCTGGGGAGGAATGTGGTGCCGGAGTACGCGTGTGCCCATACCGCACTGTCTGGCTCTATTTTGCTGAAGACACACGGCAAATGTGTCTTTAGTAAAATGGCGCCGGAAAGCTCTATGCGCATGCGCCAATTCCGACGCCTTCAGTCCTGCCCCAGTCTCCAGCGAGAAGAGAGGAACGCTCCTCCTGGTCAGATAAGTATGTAAGTATGGCGCCGGAGATTGCGGTATGCATTCAGTGCCTACGTATATCGCGATCTCCGGCATCATACACACTCCTCTTACCTGTAACGGCTCCATGCGTTCTTTTGTCTGGAGCCAGACTGCGCTAGTGGGTCGGCCTTGCACAGTCTATAGAGGCTTCAGACAGAGGGACGCATGTACGATTATTTTATAGATTTCATTTTCTAAGAGGCCACAGAGGCTGCAACACCATTAACAAGAACACCACTAACCAATCAACACCATGAAGACCAAGGAGATCTCCAAACAAGTCAAGGACAAAGTTGTTGAGAAGTACAATCAGGGTTGGGTTGTAAAAAAATATCCCAATCTCTGATGATCCCCAGACCACCATCATATCCATTATCATCAAATGGAAAGAACATGGTACCACAACAAACCTGCCAAGAGAAGGTCCACCAAAACACTCAGCCTAGGCAAGGAGAGCATTAATCAGAAAGGCAGCACAGAGACCAAAGGTAACTCTGAAGGAGCTGCAGAGTTCCCAAGCAGAGACTGGAGTATCTGTCCATACTGCCACAAAAAGTCATACACTCCACAGAGGTGGCCTTTATGAAAGAGTGGGCAGAAAAAAGCCTTTCCTTACACACAAAAATTGTAAGGCTTGTTTTGAGCTTGCCAAAAGACATGAGGGAGACACCCAAAATGTATGGAGGAAGGGAGGAAGGTGCTGTGGTCTGATTGAACTTTTTGGCCACCAATGTAAATGCTATGTCAGACACCAAACCAAAACAGCTGATCTACCCAAGAACACCCTCCCCACAGTGAAATATGATGGTGGCAGCATCATGCTGTGGGGATTTTTTTCAGCAGCAGGGACAGACAAAATGGTCCTAGTCAAAGGGAAGATGCATGGTGAGAAATACAGGGATATTTTTAAGCAAAACCTGCTTCAGTCTGTCAGCGATTTGAGACTGGGATGGAGGTTCACCTTCCAACGAGACAATGGCCCAAGCATGCTTCTAATGCAACATTCAAGTGGTTTAAGGGGAAATGTGTAAATGTTCAGGAGTAGCCTAGTCAATGCCCAGACCTTATTGTAATTGAGAATCTGTGGTCAGACAAAATTGCTCTTCACCAGAGGAAACCATCTAACATGAAGGAGCTGGAGAAGTTTTGCCTTGAGGAATGGGAAAAAAAATCCCACTGGCAAGAAGTGGAAAGCTCATAGAGACTTATCCAAAGCAACTTGCAGCTTTAATTGCTTCAAAAGGAGGCTCTACAAAGTACTGACTTAAAGGGGGTGAATACACTGAAGTTTTTGGTTGTTTTGTCCTATTTGTTGTTTGCTTCACAATAGAAAGAAAACCAAATGTTCACATTTGTCGGCACGTCGGCACGTGCATATAGATGTGAGCGAACCCGAAAGGTCTCTCTCATAACTAGTCTAAAAACAGTCAACCAAACTGATAGTGTAGACTTGTCATCTAGTGACCTTCAACTTGAGCTTCAGATTCATTGACAATGAAGCACTTCCTCATCTTCTTGGTCTTTGCCATTGGAGAGATCACCATAGGTGAGAGAATAATATTACTGTATACTAAATCATACATATGATTAACTTTTATTATTTTTTGGCCACTTTATTGACTTTTACCAGGTTACCACTGGCAGACCACATAAGAATCTAGAATGGTAAAATGGAAGAAATCAAATCATTGTCTATAACTAAAACTTTATACTGAACTACAGTACAGACAAAAAGTTTGGACACACCTTCTCATTTAAAGATTTTTCTGTATTTTCATGACTATGAAAATTGTACATTCACACTGAAAGCATCAAAACTATGAATTAACACATGTGGAATTATATACTTAACAAAAAAAGTGTGAAACAACTGAAAATATGTCTTATATTCTAGGTTCTTCAAAGTAGCCACCTTTTGCTTTGATGACTGCTTTGCACACTCTTGGCATTCTCTTGATGAGCTACAAGAGGTAGTCACCGGAAATGGTTTTCACTTCACAGGTGTGCCCTGTCAGGTTTAATAAGTGGGATTTCTTGCCTTATAAATGGTGTTGCGACCATCAGTTGTGTTGTGCAGAAGTCAGGTGGATACATAGCTGATAGTCCTACTGAATAGACTGTTAGAATTTGAATTATGGCAAGAAAAAAGCAGCTAAGTAAAGAAAAACAAGTGGTCATCATTACTTTAAGAAATGAAGGTCAGTCAGTGCGAAAAATTGGGAAAACTTTGAAAGTGTCCCCAAGTGCAGTTGCAAAAACCATCAAGCGCTACAAAGAAACTGGCTCACATGAGGACCACCCCAGGAAAGGAAGACCAAGAGTCACCTCTGCTTCTTAGGATAAGTTTATCCAAGTCACCAGCCTCAGAAATCACAGGTTAACAGCAACTCAGATTAGAGACCAGGTCAATGCCACACAGAGTTCTAGCAGCAGACACATCTCTTCAACAACTGTTAAGAGGAGACTTTGTGCAGCAAGTCTTCATGGAAAAATAGCTGCTAGGAAACCACTGCTAAGGACAGGCAACAAGCAGACGAGACTTGTTTGGGCTAAAGAACACAAGGAATGGACATTAGACCAGTGGAAATCTGTGCTTTGGTCTGATGAGTCCAAATTTGAGATCTTTGCTTCCAACTACCGTGTCTTTGAAGAACCTAGAATATAAGACATATTTTCAGTTGTTTCACACTTATTGGTTTAGTATATAATTCCACATGTGTTAATTCATAGCTTTGATGCCTTCAGTGTGAATGTGCAATTTTCAAAGTCATGAAAATACAGAAAAATCTTTAAATGAGAAGGTGTGTCCAAACTTTTGGTCTGTACTGTATATATATAAGTTTGGACACACCTTCTCATTTAAAGATTTTTCTGTTTTTTCTTGAAAAATCAGTGGAAATCTGTGTTTTGGTGTGGGGGTGCTTTGCTAGTGACACTGTTGGGGATTTATTCAAAATTGAAGGCATACTGAACCAGCTTGGCTACCACAGCATCTTGCAGCGGCATGCTATTCCATCCGGTTTGCGTTTAGTTGGACCATCATTTATTTTTCAACAGGACGATGACCCCAAACACACCTCCAGGCTGTGTAAGGGCTATTTGACCAAGAAGGAGAGTGATTGGGTGCTACGCCAGATGACCTGGCCTCCACAGTCTCCAGATCTGAACCCAATCGAGATGGTTTGGGATGAGCTGGACTGCAGAGTCAAGGCAAAAGGGCCAACAAGTGCTAAGCATCTCCGGGAACTCCTTCAAGATTGTTGGAAGACCATTTCCGGTGACTACCTCTTGAAGCTCATCAAGAGAATGCCAAGAGTGTTCAAAGCAGTCATCAAAGCAAAAGGTGGCTACTTTGAAGAACCTAGAATATAAGACATATTTTCAGTTGATTCACACTTTTTTGTTAAGTATATAATTCCACATGTGTTAGTTCATAGTTTTGATGCCTTCAGTGTGAATGTACAATTTTCAAAGTTATGAAAATACAGAAAAATCTTTAAATGAGAAGGTGTGTCCAAACTTTTGGTCTGTACTGTATGTCACGACTCACGACACATCATACAGAAAAAAAGGGTTAAGCATATTTATTACTCACATGTTGTAGTATGGCTAATATGAACCTCAAGGTTCTCCTGTTTCTTCCGTGGAGGTCCAGCTCACATTGTGACATAAAATTGGTAGCTCTTGTGCTAGACTTCATTTTCTGGTTCGGGAATGATCTTATTATCAATTGTATAATCCTGAGGTTCTATATAGTTTGATTGAGAAAAAATATATGTCCTTCAAATACAACCAAGGAATGGAAGACAACATTGAATGAAGAGAAGAGGTATAGGTCCCACTGTCTTTTTAACTCTTTGTTATAGATGTTAATTTTGAATGACATATTCGCTGATATTAAATGTTTGTGATGGCCAAAGTCACCGTGTAGTCCCAGCTAGTGATTAGCGAGCATTCTCGCTACTGCTCACCGAGTATTTCCGAGGTTGCTCGGTGGGAGCTTGGGTCCCCTCCCTGCATGTTTGGTGCTATTTAGAGAGCAAATCAACATGCAGGGATTGTCTGCCACTCATTGTAATGCCACAGCCATGTTGGTTGTGGCATTACAGTGATTGGCTGGCCACACAGCGTCATCAGGTTTATATCAGGCAAAGTACGGAGAAGTGCTGCTGAGATAGGGAGAGATTTGCTTGTTTCTAGTTAGTGTAGATGTACCAAACTATATTAGAGACACATATCCATCTCAACAAACAGTCCTTCTGAGGACTAATCCATCTGCAGAGATATCAGTGCTAGGCAGGCAGGCAGTGTATATAGCAGACTGCAGTGCATATAGCAAGAGGGTCCATTCCAGTTCTGTCCGCTGCTTTTAAAGATATTTGTAGAAATAGCCCCACGTATCAGGGGCCAGGAATATATATTTTTTATGTGAATCCTGATTTTTTGCTTCAACAGCAATCCAGAGAACACCGTTTTTCTGCATCATTTGCTTGTTGGCACTGCAGAATACAGCCAGGTCCTTTCCATATTACAGTGTTAGAAGTCCAGCTATTTAAAACTGGTTTGTCCGTCACATGGATCACATATAATTGCGCTGAAAATACTGCCATTTCACGCCTTCATTGAAATATTGTTTCAGTGTATCAGTGAAGCTATTGACACCAGTTTGCTGTCAAAAATAGTTACCTACAGTCCAGGTATTTAAAACTGTGGTTTGTCTGTCACACGGACCACATATAAGTTCCCTCCAAATTCATCAATTTTTAGTGAGCGTGGAAGATGTTAACCTCCATTTAAAATGGACAAGGCACGTGGCCAGGGACGGGGAACTGGACGTGATGGTGATGATGTGTGCAGAGGCCGAGGCCGTGGGCTAGCTGAAATTGTGCCACAACAAACACCCACATCTTCTCGCTCGACTTTCCTGTCCTAATTAATAGGGGACTGCAGAACACCAATATTGAACACATTGCAATGTGAAAAGGTTGTTGGTTGAAAAGCAGATAATGCTTCTAGTCACTTAGCCACCACCACCACCCTGTCTTCTACACGGTCAAATCTCAGTACCATGAGTCTGGACCACCTATTCCTCACCCTGATCCTCCCTTCCTCCCACCATGCCGAGAGCCCAGAGACAACTGATCCCACACTTGGACACTCAAAAGAGCTGTTCACTTTTCCATTTATAGATTCGGGCCTCTCACCTGGTCCACTTGAAGTGGGGCAAGAGAAGATCGCATGTATTGATGCCCAAATATTTGAGCATCACGAAGGTGAAGGTGGGAAAGTGTCACAGGAGGTGGACAATGATGAGACACAATTGCCAGAAAGTCAGGAGGAGGACCAGGATGCAGAAGTGGAAGGCGAAGTGGTGGATGATATAGTAACTGACCCAACCTGGCAGGAGGACATGCAGAGAGAGGACAGCAGCACATAGGGGGAGGGAGGCAGAGCACCCCAACAAGCAGAAAGAAGCAGTGTGGTGGCCGCAGACAGAAGGTGGGCAACCGTTCCCTGTAACACCAACACAACGGAAGTTGCCAGTACAACTGTTAGGTCTTCCCGAGTCTGGTTGTTTTTTAAAGATTCTGCCGATAACCCCAAAAAGGCCATTTGCACCACCTGCCAGGCCAGCATCAGCAGGGATAGCAAAATGACCAGCCTGACCACCACCAGTATGATCAGGCACACGGCAGCGAAGCACCGGACTTTGTGGGCTGAACCCCAGCATCCAGGAACAGTATCTGTGGGTGACATCACTGCTTCTTCCGTTGTTGTGCGTGCAAGCCAATCCCCTATCCATAGTGCATGCAAAGATGCCTCCTGCCCTGCATCTGTCATTGCACACTCTCAACTAGCACCATCAGCAAGCACCTTCTTGTCCCAGTGCAGCATTCAGTTGTCCATACCCAGTCCTTGGAACGCATGCGCAAATACGCAGCCAACGCCCACACCGGCCACACTACTAAATTCGGACATTTCGCGACTGCTTGCACTCAAAATGTTGCCCTTTAGACTCAAGGAGATGGAAGCTTTCCGCAACCTGATGGTGGCAGCCGTCCCTCGGTACTTGGTCCCCAGCCGTCATTATTTCTCCCGGTATGCCGTCCACGAATTACACAAGCACTTGTCCCATCACATTAGCCGTGCCCTCAAGAATGCTGTTACAGGGAAAGTCCACCTAACCATGGACACGTGGACAAGTGATTGTGGACAGGGATGGTACATCTCGCCTACGGCACATTGGGTTGACATAGTGGAAACCGGGACCCAGTCAGACCTTGGGACGCCGAGGATTGCTAGGTCAGTCAGGGTTGACCCCACAGTCTACAGCTCCTGCACCTCATCCTTCTCAGCCCCCTCCTCCTCTTCAACCTCCATCTCCAAAATGATCACATCAGTCACAAGCTGAAGCACTGCAGCACTGCCTCAGCCAACCAGCAACAGGCTGGGCTGAAGCTAATATGATTAGGTGACAAACCGCACAATGCTGAAGAGTTGTGGACAGCTCTGAAAGAGCAGGCAGATCTGTGGCTCACATAGCTGAACCTACAGTAAGGCATGGTTGTGTGTGACAATGGCCGGAACCTGGTGGCGGCTCACCAACTGGTGTGTGATGTCCTCACGCATTGGAACTCTACACTGCAGATGTTGGGAAGGATTTGTGAGCAGAAGAGGGCAGTTGTTGGCTACCATTAGTGTTGATTGAGCACTAAAATGCTTGGGTGCTCGAAGCTCGGACCGAGCTCATTGTGATACTTGGGTGCTCGACCCGAGCAATGAAGCCAATGTTAGTCTATGAGAGACCGGAGCATTTTTGCGGCGGCACCCTTAGCAGTCTGTAGAAAGCCTAAAAGGTGCTCAAAATGATAGTGACAGTGCTCAAATGACATGGGGACAGCATGGGGATCACCACAGGAAGCATTTCTGACCCCCAGGTTACTGCTGTCAACAACGTGGTCAGAGGTATTAAGCCACTTTTACAGGCTCACAATAAAAAGTTCAAAAATGAAACTGTTTTCCTGTGAAATATGTTAAGGAACATCCTTTCCAGGGTAAAGACTTGTGTATAAGGTAAAATAAATAGCCAAAAACAAAAATACTCCTCCACACCTTGGGCTATGTTCACAAGTTGCATTTTTATGTGTTTTTGCCCTTTTCTATTGCTTTCAACCGTGACAAATGCATTCACTGGGAAATGTCATTTTAACATTTTACAACGTTATCTGGCCATGTGCTGTGTGACACATGCATACAGTGCTGAAAAGACATTTGAACAGCATGGGGAAGACCCCTGGAAACATCTCTGACACCCAGGTCACTGCCTAAAAGTGTGCCCATCAGTAGTGATCCTTGCCGTATCAGAAGATGCAGGCTTGCAACTATCCCCGTGCAAGTCCTTGTCCCAGGGCAGAGTTCAATTGTACCTCCCCCAGTCCTTGCAATGCAAGCGCAAGTATGCAGCCTGCCACTCACCCACCCCCAGGCTGCAATACCATACTGCTTGCTTGCTTGCACTTGAAATTGGGCCTTTTAGGCATGTGGAGGTGGAATTTGGCCACCACGTCATTGCTGCGTCAGTGGCCTGGTATCCATACTCAGTCCCCAGTGCCAGGTGGCCGGGTGTCCATAAACGGTCCCCAGCCGTCCCTATTTGTCCTAGTGCACCTTATAAACAAGCGCGCATACCAAAACATTACCTGTGCCTTCCCCAGTGCATTTAGTGGGAAGGACAGCCTAACCACAAACATGTGGACAAGTGAATGTGGCCAGGGATGGTCTATCTCACTAACGCCTTCACACTGGGTCAATATTGTGGAAGCCGGGACACAGTTGGACACTGGGATGCAACACGTCCTGCAGACATAGAGGATTGCTGGTCCTGGGTCAATCAGGCTTCAACACAGAGTTCAGAAGGTAGACAGCAGCAGTGGTCGGCCTCCTACACAATGAGTAAACTATTCATGATCCTGAGGCCATCCATCTCCTTAGCTTTCTGTTCCTTGGAATGCAAGCGCATGTATGTAGTAGCGGCTAGGCCTGAGGTGGTCAGCGTTTTGGCGCATATCCTACCTCCTCCGAGGATTGCTCGATGTTTTCCTGCTACTATCCCAGTTCTATGACTCCCATTAAAACAAAGCTTCAGGTGATGAATGATGGATGAGGTGGTGGCAAAGGAGAAAAAGCAGGAGGAAAGGGAAAATTCACATCAATATCAGGCCACTCAACCACACATGTCTTGTAGGATATGTTTCTGTACCAAAAGGAGCGGTTCGGCTACACAGTTATAGGGCATACAGTGCGTGCAATGCCTACCAAAAATTTCGAGGCACTCCAATGCCCCTTGGAAGTGACATGGAGGTCAGAGGGCCTTAACTAAACCGTTTTTTCCATTCATAGCAACTGGGTCTCCTGTACACTGTTGGCCTAAGCAGTGAATGGAAGGCTTTCCAAAAATTATGAGGAACTGCAATGCACCTTGAAACAGACCCATTATTGGGGAGTGGTTCTCCCTTAGTGTTCACCTATGCATTGAAAAGCAAAGGCTGACTAAAATTAGGAGGAAACGCAATGCCCGTTGGAAGAGTCGTGGAGGTTAGAGGTAATTAAAAACAACATTTCAATGCCCCTTGGAAGAGCTGTGGGGTTCAGAGTGGTTTAACAAGACGGTCTTAATGCCTCTTAAAAGAGACGTGGAGGTCACAGTAGCTTAACAAGACGGTTTTAATGAACCTTGGAGGAGACGTGGAGGTAACAGTGGAATAAAAAGACAATATCAATGCCCCTTGGAAGAGACGTGGATGTGCCAGTGGAATAAAGAGACAATATCAATGACGCTTGGAAGAGACGTGGAGGTCACAGTAGCTTAACAAGACGATTTTAATGCCCCTTACAAGAGCCATGCAGTACAGCATATTAAAAACATTATTCCCATTATTGGGGAGTGGGTCGCCCATAGTCTTTGCCTTTGCCTTAAGAGCAAAAGCTGCCAAAAATTACGATGGAGGAACTTGCAATACCCCTTACCGGAGCCATGCAGTACAGCATATTAAAAAGATTATTCCCATTATTGGGGAGTGGGTCTCCCATAGTCTTTTCCTCTGCTTTCCAAGCAAAAGCTGCCAAAAATTAGGATGGAGGAACTTGCAATGCCCCTTACAAGAGCCATGCAGTACAGCATATTAAAAACATTATACCCATAATTGGGGAGTGGGTCTCCCATAGTCTTTGCTTATGCCTTCCAAGCAAAAGCTGCCAAAAATTAGGACTCAGGAACTTTCAATGCTGGCACCCTGGTGGTATAGTGGTGATGGAGGCTGAGGATAACGAGAAGAGCTAAAAACAGCCGAAATGAGGAAGCGGATACCCATGTGTGGGTGTGAAGTGGATTTGACTTTATGTTACTCTGCTGTCATTTGGTGGTGATGAGAAGTCTGGCCCAATCCAGCCCTTCTTCATTTTGATAAGGGTCAGCTTGTCAGCATTGTCAGTTGACAGGCGAGTGCGCTTATCAGTTATAATTCCCCCAGTGGCACTAAAAACACGCTCCGATAACACGCTAGCTGCAGGGCAGGCCAGTACCTCCAAGGCCTACAGAGCAATTTCATTCCAAGTGTCCAGCTTGGATACCCAATAATTAAAAGGCACAGAGGAATCACGGAGGATGCTGGTACGGTCGGCAAGGTACTACCTCACCATCTTTTGAAACTTTCCACTCCTTGTGAGAGTACCCCGCGCCTCAGGGCCTGTAAGCTGGGCGGGTCTCAGAAAACTGTCCCAGAAAGTTGACAGTGTTCCCCTGCCTCTGCTAGATTGGAGTTGCGTCTCTCTCGCCTGTACGCTTCGGTTGGGCAATGAACTGTGACATCTGCCGCTAGCGTGTTAAGATGGGAATTTTTTTAACAGTTCCGCAGCAAGGGCCTTCTGGTACTGCCCCCTTTTTGTAGACCTCTCCACCTCAGGAATAAGAGAGTGAAAGTTCTCCTTGTAGCGGGGGTCTAAAAATGTCACCAACCATTAATGACTGTCACCCAACATTTTGGCAACGTGAGGGTCATGGTTAAGGTAGCGTAACATAAAGTCAGCCATGCGTGCCAGACCATGCCTCTCCTCCTCCTCCTCCGCCCTGTCCTCAGTCCACCCACGCTCAACCGACGGTATGACAGTTGTACATGTACTACCGTCTACAGCGCATGATACCAGCTCCTGTTCTTCCTCCTCCTCCTCCTCCTCTCCCTCATTGTCCCCCAATGCACGTTAGGATGAAATGAGGCTGGGCTGTGTGTAATCGACTGCTACGGCTTCTTGATCCAACTCATCATACTGAGGCTGCAATGCCTCCTCTTTAATTCTCTACAGAGAGCGTTGCAAAAGACAGACAAGTGGGATACTGACGCTAATGATGGCGTCAACGTCACTCACCATCTTGGTGGACTCCTCAAAGTTTGTCAGGATGGTACATATGTCAGACATTCAGGTCCACTCCTGAGGTCTTATGTGTGGAGTCTGACCTGAATATCAGGCACATGTCAGCAAAGCACTCGACTTTGTGGGGCGAACCCCAGGGTCCACGACCAGTGTCAACGGGTGTCACCACTGCTTCTTCCGCTTTTGTGCATGTAAGAGAACACCCTGTTGTGCGTGCAAGGCAATCCCCTGTCCATACTGCATGCAAAGATGCCCCCTGCTCTCAGTCTTCACTTATTACCGCAGTTTTTCAAGAAACAGCATCAACGTCCACGTCCCACCGCAGCATTCAATTGTCCATATCCCAGACCTTTGAACGAAAGCGCAAATTCTCAGCCAACGCCCCACAGGCCACAGTCCTAAATTTGCACATTTCACGACTGCTTGCATTGGAAATGCTGCCTTTCAGGCTTGTGGAGACGGAATCCTTCCGCAACCTTATGGCGGTGGCCGTCCCTCGGTACTCAGTACCCAGCCGACACTATTTTGCCCGGTGTGCCATCCCCACAATACACAAACACATGTGCCAAAACATCTGATGTGCCCTCAACAACGCAGTTACTGGGAGAGTCCACCTGACAACGGACACGTGGACAAGTGCTTGTGGCCAGGGACGGTACATCTCCCTGACGGCACACTGAGTAAACATAGTGGAAGCCGGCACCCAGTCGGACTTTGGGACGGAACACATCCTCCCCACACCGAGGATTGTGGGCCCTATGTCAGTCAGAGTTGCCCCCACAGTGTACAGCTCCTGTGCATCATCCTCCTCCTCCTCCTCATGTTCAACCTCCATCTCAAATATCACCACATCAGTTACAAGCTGGAAGTACTGCAGTACTGCCTCAGCCAAGCGGCAGCGGGCTGTGCTGAAACTCATAAGCTTACTTGATAAACCTCACACTGCTTGTGAGTTGTCGACAGCTGTGAAAGAGCAGGCAGATCTGTGGCTGAGACCGCTGAACCTACAACCAGGCATGGTCGTGTGTGACAATGGCCTTAACCTGGTGGCGGCTCTAAGGTGAGGCGAGATCACACACGTACCATGCCTGGCTCATGTGCTTAACCTTGTGGTTCAGCGGTTTCTTAAATCGTACCCCGAGTTGCCAGATCTGCTCATCAAATTACGCCGCCTGTCAGCTCATTTTCGGAAGTCGGCTACAGCTTCCGCTACCCTTGCTGTGTTGCAGCAGCGTTAGCAGCTTCCGGCACACTGACTGGTGTGTGATTTACCCACACGTTGGAACTCTTCCCCTTTACATGTTGCAAAGGATTTGTGAGCAGAAGAGAGCAGTTGTGGAGTACCAGCTGCAACAAGGCCGTCGATATTCAGGTCAGACTCCACACATAAGACCTCAGGTGTGGACCTGAATGTCTGACATATGTACCATCCTGACAAACTTTGTGGAGTCCACCAAGATGGTGAGTGGCGATGACACCGTCATTAGCATCAGCATCCCACTTGTCTGTCTTTTGCAACGCTCTCTGAAGAGAATAAAAGAGGAGGCATTGCAGCCTCAGTATGATGAGATGGATCAAGAAGCCATAGCGGGCGATTACACACAGCCCAGCCTCATTTCTTCCCAATGTGCATTGGGGGACAATGGGGTAGAGGAGGAGGAGGACGAGGAAGAACAGTAACTGATATCATGCGCTGTAGATGGTAGTACCTGTACAATTGTCATACCGTCGGTTCAGCGTGGGTGGCCTGAGGACAGGGGGGAAGTAGGAGGAGGAGGAGAGCATGGTCAGTCGTCATCTTGTTGAGGACACTGAAGTCTTGCCCGTTACCAGTCTGGCACGCATGGCTGACTTTATGTTACCCTGCCTTAACCGTGACCCTCGCGTTGTCAAAATGTTGGGTGACAGTCATTACTAGTTGGTGACACTTTTAGACCCCCGCTACAAGGAGAACTTTCACTCTCTTGTTCCTGAGGTGAAGTGGTCTACAAAAATGGGGCAGTACCACAAGGCCCTTGCTGCAGAACTGTTAAAAAAATTGTCATCTGAACACTCTAGCAGCAGAGGTCACAGTTCGTTGCCCAGCCAAGGAGTACAGGCGAGATAAATGCAAATCCAATCCAGCAGAGGCAGGGGAACACTGTCAACGTTCTGGGACAGTTTTCTGAGACCTGCCCAGCTTACAGGCCGTGAGGCACGGGGTACTCTCACAATGAGTGGAAAGTTTCAAAAGATGGTGAGGGAGTACCTTGCCGACCATACCAGAGTCCTCTGTGATTCCTCTGTGCCTTTTAATTATTGGGTATCCAACTGGACACTTGAATGAACTCTCTCTGTAGGCCTTGGAGGTACTGGCCTGCCCTGCCCCACTATCCCAGACTAGATGGCCTTCTGCAGAGGGCACGATCGCTGTGTGCTCACTTCCGCCGTTCGCATCCCGCAGCTCAGCGACTTACATCTCTACAGAAGTCGTTGGGCCTGCCACTTCACCGGCTAAAATGCGATGTGCCTACCCGGTGGAATTCAACTCTGCACATGTTGCAGCGACTGTGGCAGCACCGACAAGACCTGGTGCAATACGTTCTGACGTATAGCCTGGGCCAACGAGATCCAGAGGTGGGGCAAATCACGCTGGAGGAGTGGTCTCAGATCAGGGACCTATGCACCCTTCTGCACAGTTTTGAAATGGCGACAAAGATGTTTAGTGCTGACGATGCCATTATCAGCATGACTATTCCGGTGATTTACATGCTGGAGCACATGTTAAACAGAATTCGGAGTCAGGTGGTGGCACAAGAGGAGGTGGAGGAAGTAGAGGAGGAGGAGTTGTATGCGGAAGGGCTAACATCTGCAAGGTCCAGACGGTCGGCAGCACCAAGGCGGCAGGCATGTGAGGGTGGGGGAGATGGTTTTACCAGGGCGCATGGTAGCAGCCAAACTAGGGAGGAAGGTGCAGGAGCCCAGGAAGAAGTGGAGGACGAACTGATGGAAGACTCATCAGATGAGGGAGACCTTGATCACATTTCTGTTGTGCGAGGTTGGGGGGAGAGGACAGAGGAAGGAAGCATGATTGTTACCTCGCCACCAACACAACAGGGACTTGGTGCTCCTGGATGCGCAACACACATGAGTGCCTTCTTGCTGCACTACCTGCAACATGACCCTCGAATTGTGAGAATTAGAAATAATCCTGACTACTGGGTTTCCACACTGTTAGATCCCCGGTACAAAAGTAAATTTGCAAAAATTATTCCTGCCATAGAAAGGGATGCACGCATGCAGGAGTATCAGCAGAGACTGTTGCAGAATCTTACATGTGCTTTTCCACAAAATACCAGTGGTGCACGTAGTGAATCTCACAGTTCCAACTTGCCAACCGTGGGACCGTCAAGTGTTCAGCACTCAAACCGTAACAGAACCACAGTATCTGCTGGTAACATCAATTTTGCGCAATCATTTCACCACTTTTTTAGCCCATCCTTTGCAAGGCCACAGGAGACAAGAAGTCTGACACATAGTCAACGCCTAGAGACGATGGTACAGGAGTATCTCCAAGTAAACATTGAAGCCATGACTGTGTCACTGCACCCTTGCTCTTTTTGGGCTTCCAATCTGGATAAATGGCCGGAGCTAGCCACTTACGCCTTGGAGATCTTGTCATGCCCCGCAGCCAGCGTTCTGTCTGAACGTGTGTTCAGCGCTGCTGGTGGTGTGCTGACAGATAAGCGCACGCGGCTCTCCACTGATAATGTAGACAGACTCACGTTCATAAAGATGAACAAATCATGGATCCGAAACAACTTTTCTACCCCTGTGTCATCCTGGGGAGAGTAAAAGCTTGATGATTTGTTAAAATCACCCTACCAACCGTTTTAAGCTTTCAAATTACTAATCATGTTTATCTGTATCTTGGCTGGAAAATAATTTGGGCTTTGTAGCAGTGTGCAGCACTGATTCTATTAGGCCATCTATAATAAGCTCCACCAGATTTAAAATTACTAATCATGTTTATCTGTATCTTGACTGGAAAATAATTTGGGCTTTGTAGCAGTGTGCAGCACTGATCCTATTAGGCCATCTATACTAAAGCTTCACCAGATTTAAAATTAATAATAATTTTTAGCTGCATCTAGCCCGGAAAATAATTTTGGGGCTCCGAGATGCGCAAGACACATAAGTGCCTTCTTGCTGCACTACCTGCAGCATGACCCTCATATTGTCAGAATTCGAAGTAATCATGACTACTGGGTTGCCACACTCTTAGATCCCCCAAACTTTTCGATCAACCTTTTCATTTTAATAAAGACCAAAAAAATGGTCATTTTTGAAATTATAAGCATTAGCAGGTTGTTAGAAACTGAAATCAAACAGTTTTCAAC
This sequence comes from Phyllobates terribilis, assembly GCF_046119375.1. Lineage (NCBI taxonomy): Eukaryota > Metazoa > Chordata > Amphibia > Anura > Dendrobatidae > Phyllobates > Phyllobates terribilis. The sequence continues at coordinate 50,816,506 of NW_027362772.1, read as the reverse complement.
TCAAAACTTTATTCTAGGTGATGTTACATTTTCACATAGGACTCCTTGTTCGAAAGGAGCTTCTGATCTCTCTCGTCCATTGAATTTGTCAGGTTTTGGATGGTTTCTGCTTCAATTGTTTTGCATGAGGACAGAATACCCTCCCAGAGCTGTTGCTTAGATGTGAACTGCCTCCCGCCATCATAGACACTCCTTTTAATGATGCTCCAAAGGTTCTGAATGGGGTAGAGGTCAGGGGAGCATGGGGGTCACACCATAAGTTTGTCCCCTTTTATGCCCATATCAGCCAGAGATGCAGATGTTTTATGTGCAGCATGAGATGGTGCATTATCATGCAAAAAAATGATCTTGCTGTGAAATACACGGTTTTCTTCTTGAACCATGGCAGGAAGTGCTGTTTGAGAAAATCCACATACATTATGGAGTTCATCTTTAGCGCCTTCAGGGATCCTAAAGGGGCCGACAATCTCTCTCCCCATGATTCCAGCCCAAAACATTACTCCACCTCCTCCTTGTTGGCGCTGTAGCCGTGTTTGCGTGGGGTGTCCATCAACCAGCCATCCTCCACTCCATCCATCTGGACCATCGAGCGCTGCACGGCACTCATCCGTGAACAAAACAGTTTTGAAATCAGTCTTCATGTAATGTTTGGCCCACTGGAGCCGTTTCTGCTTGTGTGAAGTGGATAGAGGAGGTCGACAGGATGGCGTATGCACAGCTGCAAACCTCTGAAGGACCCTGCATCTTGATGTTCGGGGGACGTTGGAGGCACCAACAGCTTCAAAAACTTGTCTGCTGCTATGACAAGGCTTTTTTGCCGCTGCTCTTTCAACCTGATGTAATTGCCTGTAGGAAAGAGTCCTCAATTTGCCTTTATCAGCACGCACACGTGTGTACTGTGAATCAGCTACATACTTCTTGATTGCCAAGACACTTCATCCTGATCATCGCACAATGTTGATTGTAGTCATGCCTTGACCTAAACACTCCACAATTTGTTGCTTCTCAGCAGCCGACACATCCTTTTTCTTTCCCATTTTGGCAGAAAATGTAGGCTGCTTAATAATGTGAGACAGCCTTCTTAAGTAGTCTTGCCTTTCATTGGACACACCTGCCAAACTAATTAGCACAGGTGTCTGCAATTGCTTACAGTGATATAAAGAGCCCTGACACACATCACCATCAATGAGTTTAACTGACAAACAAACAAATTCTTCCCTTATCACTCCTAAACACTTTTTGCATAATAATTTGGAACACAGTGTACATGTGCTTTTCCACAAAACACCAGTGGTTCACGCAGTGAATCTTACAGTTCTAACTTGCCAACCGTGGTCTGTATGGAGTTGTTCAATAATGGGCCCAAAATTAAGATAACATAGATGGGAGAGGTCTCTATGAATAGGAATTCCTAAGTATTTGATACCCTGTGAGGGCCAGGCAAAGGGAAAGTTGGACTTGATGGAATCCTATATGGATTTGGGGAGGGAGACATCGAGGGCCTCAGACTTCGCTGCATTGATTTTAAAATTTGACCATGTAACAAAGTGATCTATTTCAGCCATAACAGCATGGATGGATATATGTGATTGAGTGATATATACTAGGACATCATCAGCAAAAAGAGAGCACTTGTACTCGGTGCCTCCCACCTCAATCCACCTAATATTGGGGTTATGGCGAATTGATGAGAGCAGGTGCTCCGTCACTAGGATGTATAAGAGAGGGGACAGAGAACATCCCTGCCTTGTCCCATTGGTGATTGTGAAAGGTGATGAAAATGTTCTGACGCGCCCCCTGGGCCTTGGGACACCCGGAGCCGGACCCTTTTTGGTGGATGCTGGTGGTTGTAGTCTCCGTGGCGGCGACCCGGTTCCGTGGCTCAGGGCGGTCAAACCAGTGGCGGAACTATTTATGTGGTTTTGATGTTTAAATGTCCGACTACGCCACCCGTGGATTGCGGTCAGAGTGAACCGCCGCTCCAGGGCAGACCGCTGAGGCTGGTGTTGTGGGTGCAGCAGAGCGTAGCATAACTCCCCACGGGAGGAGTATAGCCTCAGGGCAGTGTATGCGGAGGATGGGGGTGATGGTGCAGGGCAGCAGCAGTAACGACACGGAGTCAGTGATGCAGTCCAGGGCCTTTACTCACAGTTCTTATTATCCAGACCACATCTGCAGGTAACGGCTGCCCACGTCGTACGGTGCTCACCAGGTGAAGGGCTCAGACAACTCCCAGATAACTTTGGAGCGCTTCACAGGACCCCCTTTGTGTGTCCTTTGTCTGGCCTTTCTTACCAACCCTTCTGTCCGGCTGCCTCGGACCTCCTCTTGGTAAACTTGGCGCCAGTTTCCCTGACCCTATGTGGTGCCTTCCTAGCGGGTGTAGCGAGGGGCTGCGCCACATAAAATGTCACAGCCTCCTGTTTCTAGCTGAGGGTCGTTTCCTGCCTCCACTAGTTTCGGGGACCGGTCTCCCCCTTTGGCCTGACCCCTCCACGCAGGTGGATTCGGGCGTGCGGTGGCGACTCGCCCGTCCGCACACCTGGGATCCCTTTGTTCCTCGTTCCTGGAGCCTTCTCCGCTCCTCTTCCTTCCTTCTCCCTCTTCCAGGCCTGGGCCTCTGTTACTAGGCCCGCCTCCGGAGCAGAGCTCATGCAGAGCCCCTGCTCCCTGCCACTTCTGCTCAGACTTCTCTGCACTGAACTAAGATGGTGCCCACCTTTTATACTCCCTTCTCAATGCACCCAGGAACTGCTTCCTCCCTGCTCCTGCACTACAGGGTTCCCCTTCCTCAGTGTTCCCTCCCCCCACTCCAGCCAGGGACAGGGACTGTCGTGCCCATCTCAGGGGCATATTGGTCGCCCTGCCCCACGGCAATGTGGTGTAATGCATGCAGGTGTCGGGTCCTGATCCACACTACATCCTTACCTGAGAGTGAGATATCACACCTCTGGGTGAGGTGCAATACCTCTGTTGCAACCGAGCCCTTAGGGTGCTACAGTTCCATTTATCTTCAGCCTAGGTGACGTATTGCGATACAGGGCCGTGATTTTGGCTATAAAAGGGTCCCATAGACCCCTGCCCCAAGCTTTTTAAGAGAATCATATATGGCGTGCCAGGAGACTCTATGGAATGCTTTCTCAGCATCCAACGAGAGTATCTAATTACAAATTTTTAACTGCATCTAGTCCAGGAAATATTTGTGCCTAGTAGCAGTGTCTGCTAGTCAGCGGATTATCCCGGCTGTTAAGCAAGCTACACCACCTGTAGTTTGGACACTTAATTTTTTCAAAGGAAATGCTTCGGGACCACGGGATACTCAGTGAAGAGCAGCAGGAGGCACCCCAAGGCATAGGGGCTGGGACTGGCAGTAGGATGCCTTGCGGTGGACAGCCGAGCTCGATCCTTATAAAAGCTTTTTAACTGCAGCAGCTTTAGTGGACGCTACTGAAGCTGGAATTACGCGGCTACTGGCATGAGACTTGCCCTCCAATAGATCCTTGTAAATGGATTTAAAGTGTATTCATTTAAATTAGAGAGACAATTTAAATTAAAAAGCTTAGAGCTGCCTCCACCACAGGGGGGCTCGCTCGACCCACCAGCGGACAGGCACCAGTATTGGGAGAGGGGGGCTGGCCGTCAGGGTTCACCGCGGCTCTGGCACAAACCCGGCGACGCGGAGGTGGCACGGGCAGGAGCGGACTGAACGTGTCGGCTTCTCACTTTTTGGATTTTAGAAGGGCATGACATGCCTATATCTGTGTCTCCCCCTCCTTTTACTCCTCCACCTCTTTTCTTTTCGCATGACTATATGTACTTGTCACTTTTCCATGTGTTAGTTGTGTCTTCTGAGCAGTTTGTCAGCTTTTGGACACCTTTGAAGGTGTTTTCTATGTGTTTCTATGTGTTTTTGTTTGCCTGCCATTGGTTTTAACGGTGTTCGAAGGTGTTCGACGAACAGTTCGACGAACAGTTCGGCGAACACACGGGTGTTCGACGAACCGAACCGAACTCGAACACTACGGGGGTAGCTCAACACTAGTGCCTTGTATGGCTAACGTGTTGAACCTGGTTGTCCAGCAATTTTTAGCCCACTATCCCGGACTAGATGCCCTTCTGCAGAGGGCACGGTCGCTGTGTGCTCACTTCCGCCGTTCGCATCCCGCAGCTCAGCGACTTACATCTCTACAGAAGTCGTTGGGCCTGCCACTTCACCAGCTAAAATGCGATGTGCCTATCCGGTGGTATTCCACTCTGCACATGTTGCAGCGACTGTGGCAGCACCGACAAGCCCTGGTGCAATACGTTCTGACATATAGTCTGGGCCAACGAGATCCAGAGGTGGGGCAAATCACGCTGGAGGAGTGGTCTCAGATCAGGGCCCTATGCACCCTTCTGCACAGTTTTGAAATGGCGAAGAAAATGTTTAGTGCTGACGATGTCATTATCAGCATGACTATTCCGGTGATTTACATGCTGGAGCACATGTTAAACAGAATTCGGAGTCAGGTGGTGGCACAAGAGGAGGTGGAGGAAGTAGAGGAGGAGGAGTTGTATGCGGAAGGGCTAACATCTGCAAGGTCCAGACGTTCGGCAGCACCAAGGCGGCAGGCATGTGAGGGTGGGGAGATGGTTTTACCAAGGAGCATGGTAGCAGCCAAACTAGTGAGGAAGGTGCAGGAGCCCAGGAAGAAGTGGAGGACGAACTGATGGAAGACTCATCAGATGAGGGAGACCTTGATCACATTTCTGTTGTGCGAGGTTGGGGGGAGAGGACAGAGGAAGGAAGCATGATTGTTACCTCGCCACAAACACAACAGGGACTTGGTGCTCCTGGATACGCAAGACACATGCGTGCCTTCTTGCTGCACTACCTGCAACATGACCCTCGACTTGTGAGAATTAGAAATAATCCTGACTACTGGGTTGCCACACTGTTAGATCCCCGGTACAAAAGTAAATTTGTAGAAATTATTCATGCCATAGAAAGGGATGCACGCATGCACGAGTATCAGCAGAGACTGCCGCAGAATCTTACATGTGCTTTTCCACAAAACACCAGTGGTGCACGTAGTGAATCTCACAGTTCCAACTTGCCAACCGTGGGACCGTCGAGTGTTCAGCACTCAAACCGTAACAGAAACACAGTATCTGCTGGTAGCATCAATTTTGCGCAATCATTTCACCACTTTTTTAGCCCATCCTTTGCAAGGCCACAGGAGACAAGAAGTCTGACACATAGTCAACGCCTAGAGACGATGGTACAGGAGTATCTCCAAGTAAACATTGAAGCCATGACTGTGTCACTGGACCCTTGCTCTTTTTGGGCTTCCAATCTGGATAAATGGCCGGATCTCGCCACTTACGCCTTGGAGATCTTGTCATGCCCCGCAGCCAGCGTTCTGTCTGAACGTGTGTTCAGCGCTGCTGTTGGTGTGCTGACAGATAAGCGCACGCGGCTCTCCACTGATAATATAGACAGACTCACGTTCATAAAGATGAACAAATCATGGATCCGAAACGACTTTTCTACCCCTGTGTCATCCTGGGGAGAGTAAAAGCTTGATGATTTGTTAAAATCACCTCACCAACCATTTTAATCTTTAAAATTACTAATCATGTTTATCTGTATCTTGGCTGGAAAATAATTTGGGCTTTGTAGCTGTGTGCAGTACTGATTCTATTAGGCCATCTATACTAAGCTCTACCAGAGTTAAAATTACTAATCATGTTTTTCTGTATCTTGGCTGGAAAATAATTTGGGCTTTGTAGCAGTGTGCAGTACTGATTCTATTAGGCCATCTATACTAAGCTCCACCAGATTTAAAATTAATAATAATTTTTAGCTGCATCTAGCCCGGAAAATAATTTTGGGTCTCCTAGATGCCCAAGACACATAACTGCCTTCTTGCTGCACTACCTGCAACATGACCCTCAGATTGTCAGAATTCGAAGTAATCCTGACTACTGGGTTGCCACACTCTTAGATCCTCCACACTCTTCGATCAACCTTTTCTTTTTAATAAAGAACAAAAAAATGGTCATTTTTGAAATTATAAGCATTAGCAGGTTATTACAAACTGAAATCAACCAGTTTTCAACTCAAAACTTTATTCTAGGTGATGTTACATTTGCACATAGGACCCCTTGTTCGAAAGGAGCTTCTGAACTGTCTCGTCCATTGAATTTGTCAGGTTTTGGATGGTTTCTGCTTCAATTGTTTTGCATGAGGACAGAATACCCTCCCAGAGCTGTTGCTTAGATGTGAACTGCCTCCCGCCATCATAGACACTCCTTTTGATGATGCTCCAGAGGTTCTGAATGGGGTTGAGGTCAGGGGAGCATGGGGGTCACACCATAAGTTTGTCCCCTTTTATGCCCATATCAGCCAGAAATGCAGATGTGTTATGTGCAGCATGAGACAGTGCATTATCATGCATGAAAATGATCTTGATGTGGAATACACGGTCCTTCTTCTTGAACCATGGCAGGAAGTGCTCTTTGAGAAACTCCACATACATTATTGAGTTCATCTTTTACCCTTTCAGGGATCCTAAAGGGGCCGACAATCTCTTTCCCCATGATTCCAGCCCAAAACATTACTCCACCTCCTCCTTGTTGGTGCTGTAGCCGTGTTTGTGTGGGGTGTCCATCAACCAGCCATCCTCCACTCCATCCATCTGGACCACCAAGCGTTGCACGGCACTCAACAGTGAACAAAACTGTTTTGAAGTCAGTCTTCATGTATTGTTTGGCCCACTGGAGCAGTTTCTGCTTGTGTGCAGTGGATAGAGGAGGTCGACAGGATGGCTTACGCACAGCTGCAAACCTCTGAAGGACTCTGCATCTTGTTGTTCAGGGGACGTTGGAGGCACCAGCAGCTTCAAAAACTTGTCTGCTGCTATGACAAGGCTTTTTTGCCACTGCTCTTTTAACCTGACGTAATTGCCTGTAGAAAAGAGTCCTCAATTTTCCCTTATCAGCACGCACACGTGTGTACTGTGAATCAGCTACATACTTCTTGATTGTGCGATGATCAGGATGAAGTGTCTTGGCAATGTTGATTGTAGTCATGCCTTGACCTAAACACTCCACAATTTGTTGCTTCTCAGCAGCCGACACATCCTTTTTCTTTCCCATTTTGTCAGAAAATGTAGGCTGCTTAATAATGTGGGACAGCCTTCTTAAGTAGTCTTGCCTTTCATTGGACACACCTGCCAAACTAATTAGCACAGGTGTCCTCAATTGCTTACAGTGATATAAAGAGCCCTGACACACATCACCATCAATGAGTTTAACTGACAAACAAACAAATTCTTCCCTTATCACTCCTAAACACTTTTTGCATAATAATTTGGAACACAGTGTACATGTGCTTTTCCACAAAACACCAGTGGTTCACGTAGTGAATCTTACAGTTCTAACTTGCCAACCGTGGTCTGTATGGAGTTGTTGAATAAAGGGCCCAAAATTAAGATAACATAGATGGGAGAGGTCTCTATGAATAGGAATTCCTAAGAATTTGATACCCTGTGAGGGTCAGGCAAAGGGAAAGTTGGACTGGATGGAATCCTGTATGGATTTGGGGAGGGAGACATCGAGGGCCTCAGACTTCGCTGCATTGATTTTAAAATTTGACCATGTAACAAAGTGATCTATTTCAGCCATAACAGCATGGATGGATATATGTGATTGAGTGATATATAGTAGGACATCATCAGCAAATAGAGAGCACTTGTAATCGGTGCCTCCCACCTCAATCCACCTAATATTGGGGTTATGGCGAATTGATGAGAGCAGGTGCTCCGTCACTAGGATGTATAAGAGAGGGGACAGAGGACATCCCTGCCTTGTCCCATTGGTGATTATGAAAGGTGATGAAAATGTTCTGACGCGCCCCCTGGGCCTTGGGACACCCGGAGCCGGACCCTTTTTGATGAATGCTGGGGATTCTAGTCTCCGTGGTGGCGACCCGGTTCCGTGGCTCAGGGCGGTCCATCCAGTGGCGGAACTATTTATGTGGTTTTGATGTTTAAATGTCCGACTACGCCACCCGTAGATTGTGGTCAGAGTGAACCTCCGCTGCAGGGCAGACCGCTGAGGCTGGTGTTGTGGGTGCAGCAGAGCGTAGTATCACTCCCCATGAGAGGAGTATAGCCTCAGGGCAGTGTATGCGGAGGATGGGGGTGATGGTGCAGGGCAGCAGCAGTAACGACACGGAGTCAGTGATGCAGTCCAGGGCCTTTACTCACACTTCTTATTATCCAGACCACTTCTGCAGGTAACAGCTGCCCACGTCGTACTGTGCTCACCAGGTAAGGGGCACAGACAACTCCCAGATAACTTTGGAGCGCTTCACAGGACCCCCTTTGTGTGTCCTTTGTCTGGCCTTTTTTACCAACGCTTCTGTCCGGCTGCCTCGGGCCTCCTCTTGGTAAACTTGGCGCCAGTTTCCCTGACCCTATATTGTGACTTCCTAGCGGGTGTAACGAGGGGCTGCGCCACATAAAATGTCACAGCCTCCGGTTTCTAGCTGAGGGTCGTTTCCCGCCTCCACTAGTTTCGGGGACCGGTCTCCCCCTTTGGCCTGACCCCTCCACGCAGGTGGATTCGGGCGTGCGGTGGTGACTCGCCCGTCCGCACCCCTGGGATCCCTTCGTTCCTCGTTCCTGGAGCCTTTTCCGCTCCTCTTCCTTCCTTCTCCCTCTTCCAGGCCTGGCCCTCTGTTACTAGGCCCGCCTCCGGAGCAGAGCTCATGCAGAGCCCCTGCTCCCTGTCACTTCTGCTCAGACTTCTCTGCACTGAACTAAGATGGTGCCCACCTTTTATACTCCCTTCTCAATGCACCCAGGAACTGCTTCCTCCCTGCTCCTGCACTACAGGGTTCCCTTCCTCGGTGTTCCCTCCCCCCACTCCAGCCAGGGACAGGGACTGTCGTGCCCATCTCAGAGGCATATTGGTCGCCCTGCCCCACGGCAATGTGGTGTAATGCATGCAGGTGTCGGGGTCCTGATCCACACTCCATCCTTACCTGAGAGTGAGATATCACACCTCTGGGTGAGGTGCAATACCTCTGTAGCAACCGAGCCCTCGGGGTGCTACAGTTCCATTTATCTTCAGCCTAGGTGACGTATTGCGATACAGGGCCGTGATTTGGGCTATAAAAGGGTCCCCTAGACCTCTACCCAAAGCTTTTTAAGAGAATAATATATGGCGTGAGAGGAGACTCTATGAAATGCTTTCTCAGCATCCAACGAGAGTATCTAATTACAAATTTTTAACTGCATCTAGCCCAGGAAATACTTTGTGCCTAGTAGCAGTGTCTGCTAGTCAGCGGATTATCCCAGCTGTTAAGCAAGCTACACCACCTGTAGTTTGGACACTTAATTTTTTCAAAGGAAATGCTTCGGGCCCCCGGGATACTCAGTGAAGAGCATCGGGAGGCACCCCAAGGCATAGGGGTTGGGACTGGCGGTAGGATGCCTTGTGGTGGACCGCCGAGCTCGATCCTTATAAAAGCTTTTTAACTGCAGCAGCTTTAGTGGACGCTACTGGAGCTGGAATTACGCGGCTGCTGGCATGAGACTTGCCCTCCAATAGATCCTTGTAAAAGGATTTAAAGTGTATTCATTCAAATTAGAGAGACAATTTAAATTAAAAAGCTTAGACCTGCCTCCACCACAGGGGGCCTCTCTCGACCCACCAGCGGACATGCACCAGTATTGGGAGAGGGGGCCTGGCCGTCAGGGTCCACCGCAGCTCTGGCACAAACCCGGCGACACGGAGGTCGCACGGGCAGGAACGGACTGGCTGTGTCGGCTTCGCACTTTTTTGGTTTTAGAAGGGCATGACATGCCTATATCTGTGTCTCCCCCTCCTTTTACTCCTCCACCTCTTTTCTTTTCGCATGACTATATGTACTTGTCACTTTTCCATGTGTTAGTTGTGTCTTCTGAGCAGTTTGTCAGCTTTTGGACACCTTTGAAGGTGTTTTCTATGTGTTTCTATGTGTTTTTGTTTGCCTGCCATTGGATTTAATGGTGTTCGAAGGTGTTCGACGAACAGTTCGGCGAACATACGGGTGTTTGACGAACCGAACCTAACTCGAACACTACGGGGGTGGCTCAACACTTTTCACAAGAGGTGGACGATGATGAGACACAATTGCCACGAAGTGAGGAGGAGGATCGTGGTGCGCAAGTGGAAGAGGAGGATGTGGTGGATGATCTAGTAACTGACCCAACGTGGAAGGAGGACACGCAGAGTGATGCCAGCAGCACACAGGGGGTGGGAGGCAGAGTACCCCAACAGGCAGGAAGAAGCAGTGTGGTGGCCACACACAGAAGGCAGGCAACAGTTCCCCCTAACACCAACACGAGGGATGTTGCCAGTAAAACCGGTAGGTCTTCCAGAGTCTGGAATTTTTTAAAGACTCTGCTGATAACCCCAAAAAGGCCATTTGCACCTTCTGCCATGCCAGCATCAGCAGGGGTGACAAAACTACCAGTCTGACCACCACCAGCATTATCAGGCACATGGCAGCAAAGCACTCGACTTTGTGGGGCAAACCCCAGGGTCCACAACCAGTGTCAGTGGGTGTCACCACTGCTTCTTCCGCTGTTGAGCATGTGATAGAACCCCCGGTTGTGCGTGCAAGGAAATCCCCTGTCCATACTGCATGCAAAGATGCCCCCTCCTCTCAGTCTTCACTTGTTATGGCAGTTTCTCAAGAAACAGCATCAACGTCCACATCCACGTTCCACATCCACGCTCACCTCATGTACGTCACTGACAGCGTGGGAAAATTCTCCTGCACTCAGCACTTCAGCGTGAGAATTTTCCCACGCTGTCAGTGACGTGCATGAGGTGAGCTGAGTTCATTGGACATGAACTCGGCTCATCTGGATGACGTCACAGAGAGACACTGAGGAGCGCAAGCATGCCTGCGCTTCTCAGTGTCTGCGGGATGACAGGCTGGATGGCAGCGTTCTGCTGCGGTCCAGCCTGTCATCTCGATGTAGCAGAGCTGAAGCTGTCGTGGGAACCATGGAAACGTAAGGATGAGGTTGCTTTATTATTTTACTTTTATTGCAGGAGATCGTTGGCTTCAGCTGGAATGGGCGTGATGGTAAGTATGGTTTAATTTAGAACAATAAAGGATTGTGTCTTTATTTCAATTAAAGGACTTTATTCTGGGTGTTTGTGTTTTTCTTTAACTTTGACTATGGGGTTAGTAATGGGGGTGTCTTATAGACGCCTCTCCATTACTAACCTGGGCTTGATGTCAGCTGGCATTATAAGCTGACATCAACCCCATCCCTATTACCCCCTGCCACCGCACCAGGGCAGCGTGGAAGAGCGAGGCTAAGTGCCAGAATTGGCGCATCCTATGGATGCGCCATTTCTGGGGCGGCTGACGGCTGGTGTTTCTAGCCTGGGAGGGGGCCAATATTCATGGCACCCTTCCTGGGCTATTAATATCAGCCCCCAGCTGTCTGCCTAGCCTGTGCTAGCTATTAAATTAGGGGGGACCCCACGTTATTTTTTTGGGGGGGTTCCCCCATTTTAATAGCTAGTAAAGGCTAGGTATTCAGCTGGGGGCTGATATTAGTACCTGGGAAGCTCCATGGGTATTACCCCCTTCCCAGGCTTCAAACATTTGCCCCAGCTGTCTGCTTAACCTCCGCTAGAGCCTAAAATTAAGGGGAACCCCACGCCAATTTTTTTTTAAATAAATCCTTTATTTTAACACTAAATGACAAGTACAGTAATCAACACTATCACTGTACTTCATATATATGTGACTGACATGTTTCTATCTATCTAATCTATGTGTGATTCTCTATTCTTTCTATTCTAAATTGTCGGGTACAGATGCTGAATTGCCGGCCGGCTTTCTTAAAGAGACGGTGCATGAAAACACTATTATTTTTTTAAATAAATCCTTTACACTAAATGACAAGTACAGTAAGCAACACTGTCACTGTACTTCTTATATATGTGGCTGACATGTTTCTATCTATCTAATCTATGTGTGAAGCTCTATTCTGTCTGTTATAAATTGTCGGGTACCGCTGCTGAATTGCCGGCCGGCTTTTTTAAAGAGACGGTGCACGAAAACACTAATATTTTTTTTAATAAATCCTTTACACTAAATGACAAGTACAGTAAGCAACACTGTCACTGTACTTCATATATATGTGACTGACATGTTTCTATCTATCTAATCTATGTGTGATGCTCTATTCTTTCTGTTGTAAATTGTCGGGTACCGGTGAATGCCGCTGCTGAATTGCCGGCTTTTCATGTCATTCTACATTATTCTTAGTTGTTTTACTTCATGTAGAATTAACCTACAAGGAAAGAAAGGGTTTATTTTCATTCCGATATTTGTGTCCCATTGACTTGCATTGGTTTCCGGTATCGGAATCGGCGATATCCGATACTTTTTGGGTATCGGCCCGATCCAATCCGATACGATATTTCCTGATATCGGAAGGTATCGCTCAACACTAATCACCACATCAGTTACAAGCTGGAAGCATTACAGTACTGCCTCAGCCAAGCGGCAACAGGCTGTGCTGAAACTCATAAGCTTAGGTGATAAACCTCACACTGCTTGTGAGTTGTGGACAGCTGTGAAAGAGCAGGCAGATCTGTGGCTGAGACCGCTGAACCTAGGTCCAGGCATGGTCGTGTGTGACAATGGCCGCAACCTGAGGCGAGGCGAGATCACACACGTACCATGCCTGGCTCATGTGCTTAACTTCGTGGTTCAGCTGTTTCTTAAATCGTACCCTGAGTTGCCAGATCTGCTCGTCAAAGTACGCCGCCTGTCAGCTCATTTTCAGAAGTCGGCTGCAGCTTCCACCAACCTTGCTTTGTTGCAGCAGCGTTTGCAGGTTCCTGCACACCTGTGATATCCCCACACACTTAAACTGTACCCTCAACATGTTGCAAAGGATTTGTGAGCAGAAGAGAGCAGTTGTGGAGTACCAGCTGCAACAAGGCCGTCGATATTCAGGTCAGACTCCACACATAAGACCTCAGGTGTGAACCTGGATGTCTGACATATGTACCATCCTGACAAACTTTGAGGAGTCCACCAAGATGGTGAGTGGCGATGACGCCATCATTAGCATCAGCATCCCACTTGTCTGTCCTTTGCAATGCTCTCTGCAGAGAATTAAAGAGGAGGCATTGCAGCCAGAGTATGTTAGATGGATCAAGAAGCCATAGCGGGCGATTGCACACAGCCCAGCCTCATCTCATACCAATGTGCATTGGGGGACAATGAGGGAGAGGAGGAGGAGGAAGAACAGGATCTGGTATCATGCGCTGTAGATCGTGGTACCTGTACAACTATCATACCGTCGGTTCAGCGTGGGTGGCCTGAGGACAGGGGGGAGGAGGAGGAGAGCATGGTCAGTCATCATCTTGGTGAGGACACGGAAGTCTTGCCCGTTATCTGGCACCCATGGCTGGCTTTATGTTACGCTGCCTTAACCGTCACCCTCGCGTTGTCAAAATGTTGTGTGACAGTCATTACTGGTTGGTGACACTTTTAGACGCCCGCTACAAGGAGAACTTTCACTCTCTTATTCCTGAGGTGGAGAGGTCTTCAAAAATGGGGCAGTACCAGAAGGCCCTTGCTGCAGAACTGTTAAAAAAAATTCCCATCTGAACACGCTAGCGGCAGAGGTCACAGTTCGTTAATCAACCAAGGCGTACAGGTGAGAGAGACACAACTCCAATCCAGCAGAAGCAGGGGAACACTGTCAACCTTCTGCGACAGTTTTCTGAGACCCGACCAGCTTACAGGCCCTGCGGCGCTGGGTACTCTCACAAGGAGTGGAAAGTTTCAAAAGATGGGTAAGGAGTACTTTGCCGACCGTACCAGCGTCCTCCGTGATTCCTCTGTGACTTTTAATTATTGGGTATCCAAGCTGGACACTTGGAATGAACTCGCTCTGTACGCCATGGAAGTTCTGGCCTGCCCTGCCGCTAGCATGTTATCGGAGCGTGATTTTAGTGCCGCTGGGGGAAATTATAACTGATAAGCGCACTCGCCTGTCAACTGACAATGCTGACAAGCTGATCCTTATCAAAATGAACAAGGGCTGGATTCGGCCAGACATCTCATCACCACCAAATGACAGCAGAGTCGGCAATTCGGCTATTTTTTGCTCTTCTCCTTATCCTCAGCCTCCACCACCACTATACCACCAGGGTGACCATGGTCTGTGTTGTCAGCATTGCAAGTTCCTCCGTCCTAATTTTTGGCAGTTTTTGCTTGGAAGGCATAAGCAAAAACTATGGGACACCCACTCCCCAATAATGGGAATAATGTTTTTAATATGCTGTACTGCATGGCGCTTGTAAGGGGCATTAAAACCATCTTGTTAAACCACAATAACCTCCACGTCTCTTCCAAGAGGCATTTAAACCATCTTGTTAAGCTACTGCAACCTCCACGTCTCTTCCAAGGGGCATTAAAACAGTCTTGTTAAGCTAATGTGACCTCCACCACTCTTCCAAGGGGCATTAAAACCATCTTGTTAAGCTACTGCGACCTCCACGTCTCTTCCAAAGGGCATTTAAACCATCTTGTTAAGCTAGTGCAACCTCCACATCTCTTCCAAGGGGCATTAAAATCGTCTTGTTAAGCTAATGCGACCTCCACCACTGTTCCGAGGGGCATTAAAACCGTCTTGTTAAGAAACTGCGACCTTCACAATTTTTCCAAATGGCATTAAAGCTGTCTTGATAAGCTACTGCGACCTCCACCACTTTTCCAAGGGGCATTAAAGCTGTCTTGTTAAGCTACTGTGACCTCCACCACTCTTCCAAGGGGCATTAAAACCGTCTTGTTAAACTACTGCGACCTCTACGTCTCTTCCAAGGGGCATTAAAACTGTCTTGTTAAGCTACTGCGACCTCCACCACTTTTCCCAGGGGCATTAAAACTGTCTTGTTAAGCTACTGTGACCTCCACCACTTTTCCCAGGGGCATTGATATTGTCTTTTTATTCCACTGCGACGTCCACGTCTCTTCCAAGGGGCATTAAAACCATCTTGTTAAGCTACTGTGACCTCCACCACTTTTCTCAGGGGCATTGATATTGTCTTTTTATTCCACTGCGACCTCCACCACTTTTCCAAGGGGCATTAAAACCGTCCTGTTAAGCTACTGCAACCTCCACGTCTCTTCTAAGGGGCATTAAAACCATCTTGTTAAGCTAATATGACCCCCACCACTCTTCCAAGGGCATTAAAACCGTCTTGTTAAGCTACTGCGACCTCCACGTCTCTTCCAAGGGGCATTTAAACCATCTTGTTAAGCTAGTGCAACCTCCACATCTCTTCCAAGGGGCATTAAAATCGTCTTGTTAAGCTAATGCGACCTCCACCACTGTTCCGAGGGGCATTAAAACCGTCTTGTTAAGAAACTGCAACCTTCACAATTTTTCCAAATGGCATTAAAGCTGTCTTGATAAGCTACTGCGACCTCCACCAATTTTCCAAGGGGCATTAAAGCTGTCTTGTTAAGCTACTGTGACCTCCACCACTCTTCCAAGGGGCATTAAAACCGTCTTGTTAAACTACTGCGACCTCCACGTCTCTTCCAAGGGGCATTAAAATTGTCTTGTTAAGCTACTGCAGCCTCCACCACTTTTCCAAGGAGCTTTAAAACTGTCTTGTTAAGCTACTGTGACCTCCACCACTTTGCTCAGGGGCATTGATATTGTCTTTTTATTCCACTGCGATCTCCACGTCTCGTCCAAGGGGCATTAAAACCATCTTGTTAAGCTACTGTGACCTCCACCACTTTTCTCAGGGGCATTGATATTGTCTTTTTAATCCACTGCGACCACCACCACTTTTCCAAGGGGCATTAAAACTGTCTTGTAAACCTACTTCAACCTCCACGTCTCTTCCAAGGGGCATTAAAACCATATTGTTAAGCTAATGCGACCTCCACCACTTTTCCCAGGGGCATTAAAACCATCTTGTTAAGATACTGCGACCTCCATGTCTCTTCCAAGGGGCATTTAAACCATCTTGTTAAGCAACTGCAACCTCCACGTCTCTTCCAAGGGGCATTAAAACCGTCTTGTTAAGCTAATGCGACCTTCTCCACTTTTCCAAGGGGCTTTAAATCCGTTTTGTTAAGCTACTGCAACCTCCACATCTCTTCCAAGGGGCATTAAAACCGTCTTGTTAAGCTACTGCGACCTCCACCACTTTTCCCAGGGGCATTGATATTGTCTTTTTATTCCACTGCGACCTCCACGTTTCTTTCAAGGGGCATTAAAACCATCTTGCTAAGCTACTGCGACCTTCACCACTTTTTCCAGGGGCATTGATATTGTCTTTTTATTCCACTGCGACATTCACCACTTTTCCAAGGGGCATTAAAACCGTCTTGTTAAGCTACTGCGACTCCCACCACTTGTTCAAGGGGCATTGATATTGCCTTTTTATTCCACTGCGAACTCCACCATTCTTCCAACGGGCATTGCATTTCCTTCTAATTTTAGTCAGCTTTTGCTTTTCAATGCATAGGCGAACACTAAGGGAGACCCACTCGCCAATAAAGGGTAGAAGATTTTTAGTATGCTGTAATCCACGTCTGTTTCAAGGGGCATTGCAGTTCCTCATAATTTTTGGAATGCCTTCCATTCACTGCTTAAGCCAACAGTGCACAGTAGACCCAGTTGCTATAAATTGAAAAAACGGTTTAGTTAAGGCCCTCTGACCTCCATGTCACTTCCAAGGGGCATTGGAGTGCCTCGAAAATTTTAGTAGGCATTGCACTCACTACATGCCCTATAACTGTGTAGCCAAACCTCTCCTTTTGGTACAGAAGCATATCCTCTAGACATGTGTGGTTCACTTGCCTGATATTGATGTGAATGGTCCCAGTTCCTCCTGCTCTTTCTCCTTTGCCACCACCGCATCCATCATTCTTCACCTGAAGCTTTGTTTTAACGGAAGTCATTGTTATGATCTGCTACATGCACTAAGGAAAGACAGGAGATCTGTCCCTACACTAGAACTAAACTGGATCCCTACGATGTAATGGGGAACCTGAATCTGCGATCAGACCCGCTAAAGTCCTCGGCTAGTCTGTACGAAGACCTATAGATGCAAGTAAGGGATCCCTACAAGAACTAGGGACTGGGATAAAGTTGGACACCTCCTAGCAGAAATTGTAGCAGTAAAAGACAAACACACAACATAGAACATAGAGGTCAGAAGTAGAGATGAGCGTTGTTCTACTCGAACTGTTCGTCAATCTCAAATTCGAGCTGTTTTGGGCGGTGTTCGAGCCGTTCGGCGAACACGAACAATTTGAGAAAAATTCAGCTGTTCGAGGTTATGTTCGATAACTGTTCGTGCACCAAAATCATAACTGGATTTTTTCTCAGTAATGATGAAAATTAATGTTAATACGCAGTTTGAGTGTACAGCGGGGTGGGGGGAGGGGCAGGGGATGGATCTCTGCAGGAACAATGAAGATCTCCATTTTTTTTTCTCTTTCCCACATTTGCAGTGGGGAGGTGCAATCTGTCAGCCTATCAGCAGCGCACACACGGAGCGAAGTGCTTTTTTTCACACAAGCAAGGGCATGTGTCATTGGCAGTGTATGTCACATGTCCTTGCCCTATAAGACCAAGCCATTTTCCCCGTCGCCACCATTTTCTCACTGCTGCAGCTGCGTGTTAGACGGCACCGGTGTTGCTGTGTGCGCTATACCTTGTTAATTTCAAGCCAATTTTCGCACAAATCTACAGATAGCTTGGGAGTAGGGAATAGTTGTGATTGCAGTCCTTTTAAGGACTAGGTTACAGCATTTCCTATGACTTTTATCAGGCAGGTCTGTGCTCTTAAATAGATAGATTGTGGGAGTAAAGACTAATTGTAATTGGAGTCCTTTTCAAGACTAGGTTACATCAGTTCCTATCAGTTTTTGCCAGGCAGGTCTGTGCCAGTGCTGTGCAAGTTTTTTTCACAGCATTTGGCTGAATCTAGCAAAGCTAATCCTTTTTGGCCTATTGCAGAGTGTGTTAGTCAGTGGAGTAGCCTATCTGTGTTGCAAGATATACCACCTGTGTATAGAATACCAATTTTTTTACTGCACCTAGTGAAGTAAAATCTTTTGGGCATAGCATCATTCTATTAGTCCATCTATACTGACCTCCATCAGGTTGCAAATTGAATATAATTTTTTTCTGCATCTAGCTCTGAAAAAATATTGGGATTCTAGCTGTGTGTGGGACTTGTTCTATTAGTCCATCTATACTGACCTCCAACAGGTTGCAAACTGAATATAATTTTTTTCTTCATCTAACCCAGCCAATAGTTTTGGCCTAATACCACAGTTTGGCCACTCAGCTCTGCTCGGTTCCCATCCATTGTTTTTTTGTGCAAACAACTCCAGAGTTGTGAATTAGTTAACCACCAAAATGAGTGGAAAAAGGCCTGCTGCTGGTGGAAAGGGGAATAGGCGTGTTGGGAAGGGGAAAAAAGGTTGTGTCCGTGGGGTAGGTGTTAAAGCAACAGTAACATCTGCAGAAGAAAGACCATCTTCCAGCCAAACTAAAATGTCTACTTCTTTTAGCGGACAATGTGATAAGATCCCTTTCTTACAGCCACGCCAATCGCTGCAAATTCCAGATGAGGCACAAAAACAGCAGGTGCTTCAACGGATATCAAGTGCTCCTTTAAGTGGGCTCTCCTCTACATCAACTTCAACATCACAAATACTCCAGTCCTCAAAGGTGTCACCCCAATCGCACTTGCTTCCTCACAGCTCCCAAATCTCCAGCTGCCCGTCTGAGTATGAGGTAGAACAGATGGTTGAGTCTGCAGAGCTGTTTACTCATACTATAGCCTGGGAATCAGAGGTCGACTCCAGCGCTTCTGTGAATCCAGACGAGGAAATGATCTGCACTGATGCCCAGAATCTTTATGAGTCGGATCCAGGACCAGACGCAGAAGGTTCTGACCATAATGTAGACCCTCATTCCCAAACTGTAACTCCTGTTGGTGGAGACAATGAGGAAGACGATGATAAGACTCAAATACCTGATTGGAGCGACAACTTTAGTTATTTGTCAGGGCAGGAACAGGTTGGCTCTGAGGACGACGGGTGTGATAACGCACAGGGTGATGATGATGAGGTTGGAGATCCCACTTACTGTCAACCCACAGTCAGCCAAGAGATGAGGTCAGCAGAGGAGGTGGAGGAAGATGCTAGTGACGACGAGGTCAGGTTGCGCCTTCCTGGACAGAGACGTAGTACTGGAAGCACGTCAACAACTGCATCCTCAAACACAACTCTGCCTCTCACCACAAGTCGTGGTGGCTCTTCAGGTCGCATGGGTGCTAAGCCTTGCATAGCCTGGGCATTTTTTCAGATCGATAAAGATGACCCAACTCGTGTTATCTGTAACATTTGTCAGCAAAAGCTAAGTAGAGGCCAAAAAATACATAGTTTGAGTACTTCATGCATGAACCGGCACATGGACATGAAGCATAAGTTGCAGTGGGAAGCTCAGTGTACTACAATGCGGCCTAGCCGGCCGGGCCAACCACCGTCTGCCATATCTTGTGCATCCGCGGCCTCTTCATCCTCTGTGACTGGGGGGACAGCAGTCACACCTGTTTTGGGGCGCAGACCTGCCACCTCTTTACCCGCAACAGCCAGCGTGATTGGCAGGTCATCATTTTCTTTGGAGGTGGTAACACCAGCTGGTGTTGAGCGCTGTCCGACATCGATAGCACCACCTTTGGATCAAGGCAACCTAACATGTCCGCCTGCATCTTCCTCACAGACCGGCAGTTTGCCGGGGACACCCTTATCAACCCCGTCTAAGCACAATAGCCAGCCCTCGGTCCCTCAGATGTGGACAAGTAAAAGACCATTTCCTCCTAGCCATGAGAAAGCTAAGAGGTTGAATTTCACCATCTGCAAGCTGCCTTTCCGCCTGGTGGACACAGAGGATTTTCGAGACCTTATGTCCGTCGCAGTGCCCCAGTACCAGATGCTCAGTCGGCACTACTTCTCAAAGAAAGGTGTGCCTGCGCTCCACCAGCATGTCGCACACAACATCACCGCTTCTTTGAGAAACTCTGTGTGTGACAGGGTGCATTTCACCACAGACACTTGGATGAGTAGGCATGGACAGGGGGCGTTACATGTCGCTGACTTGGCACTGGGTAACTATGGTGACAGCAGGACAAGGGGCTGCTGTCCAAGTCTTGCCGTCCCCACGAGTTGTGCGTCAATCCTCTTTATGTCAAAGTTCCTCCACTGCTTCTGCCTCCTCAACCTCCTCTCGGTCTTCCACCTGCACCCAAAGCCTGTCTGGTCATGCCACAAGCTTTCTAACTGCGCAGAAGGGATCCTGCACACCTCCTTACTATGCTGGCAGTAGGGCTCAACGTCATCAGGCGGTTTTTACATTGAAATGTCTGGGAAATGTGAGTCACACAGCTGAGGAGTTGTGGTCAGCTCTGGAGAACCAATTTCATGAATGGTTGTCTCCACTGGACCTGAAACCAGGGTAGGCCGTGTGCGACAATGCTGCAAACCTGGGTGCGGCCCTTCGCCGGGGCAATGTCACACACGTGCCTTGTATGGCTCACGTGTTGAACCTGGTTGTCCAGCAATTTTTAGCCCACTATCCCGGACTAGATGGCCTTCTGCAGAGGGCACGGTCGCTGTGTGCTCACTTCCGCCGTTCGCATCCCGCAGCTCAGCGACTTACATCTCTACAGAAGTCGTTGGGCCTGCCACTTCACCGGCTAAAATGCGATGTGCCTACCCGGTGGAATTCAACTCTGCACATGTTGCAGCGACTGTGGCAGCACCGACAAGCCCTGGTGCAATACGTTCTGACGTATAGCCTGGGCCAACGAGATTCAGAGGTGGGGCAAATCACGCTGGAGGAGTGGTCTCAGATCAGGGACCTATGCACCCTTCTGCACAGTTTTGAAATGGCGACGAAGATGTTTAGTGCTGACGATGCCATTATCAGCATGACTATTCCGGTGATTTACATGCTGGAGCAAATGTTAAACAGAATTCGGAGTCAGGTGGTGGCACAAGAGGAGGTGGAGGAAGTAGAGGAGGAGGAGTTGTATGCGGAAGGGCTAACATCTGCAAGGTCCAGACGGTCGGCAGCACCAAGGCGGCAGGCATCTGAGGGTGGGGGAGATGGTTTTACCAGGGCGCATGGTAGCAGCCAAACTAGTGAGGAAGGTGCAGGAGCCCAGGAAGAAGTGGAGGATGAACTGATGGAAGACTCATCAGATGAGGGAGACCTTGATCACATTTCTGTTGTGCGAGGTTGGGGGGAGAGGACAGAGGAAGGAAGAATGATTGTTACCTCGCCACCAACACAACAGGGACTTGGTGCTCCTGGATGCGCAACACACATGAGTGCCTTCTTGCTGCACTACCTGCAACATGACCCTCGAATTGTGAGAATTAGAAATAATCCTGACTACTGGGTTGCCACACTGTTAGATCCCCGGTACAAAAGTAAATTTGCAGAAATTATTCCTGCCATAGAAAGGGATGCACGCATGCAGGAGTATCAGCAGAGACTGTTGCAGAATCTTACATGTGCTTTTCCACAAAATACCAGTGGTGCACGTAGTGAATCTCACAGTTCCAACTTGCCAACCGTGGGACCGTCAAGTGTTCAGCACTCAAACCGTAACAGAACCACAGTATCTGCTGGTAACATCAATTTTGCGGAATCATTTCACCACTTTTTCAGCCCATCCTTTGCAAGGCCACAGGAGACAAGAAGTCTGACACATAGTCAACGCCTAGAGACGATGGTACAGGAGTATCTCCAAGTAAACATTGAAGCCACGACTGTGTCACTGGACCCTTGCTCTTTTTGGGCTTCCAATCTGGATAAATGGCCGGAGCTAGCCACTTACGCCTTGGAGATCTTGTCATGCCCCGCAGCCAGCGTTCTGTCTGAACGTGTGTTCAGCGCTGCTGGTGGTGTGCTGACAGATAAGCGCACGCGGCTCTCCACTGATAATGTAGACAGACTCACGTTCATAAAGATGAACAAATCATGGATCCGAAACGACTTTTCTACCCCTGTGTCATCCTGGGGAGAGTAAAAGCTTGATGATTGGTTAAAATCACCCTACCAACCATTTTAAGCTTTGAAATTACTAATCATGTTTATCTGTATCTTGGCTGGAAAATAATTTGGGCTTTGTAGCAGTGTGCAGCACTGATTCTATTAGGCCATCTAGAATAAGCTCCACCAGATTTAAAATTACTAATCATGTTTATCTGTATCTTGACTGGAAAATAATTTGGGCTTTGTAGCAGTGTGCAGCACTGATCCTATTAGGCCATCTATACTAAAGCTTCACCAGATTTAAAATTAATAAAAATTTTTAGCTGCATCTAGCCCGGAAAATAATTTTGGGGCTCCGAGATGCGCAAGACACATAAGTGCCTTCTTGCTGCACTACCTGAAGCATGACCCTCATATTGTCAGAATTCGAAGTAATCATGACTACTGGGTTGCCACACTCTTAGATCCCCCAAACTTTTCGATCAACCTTTTCATTTTAATAAAGAACAAAAAAATGGTCATTTTTGAAATTATAAGCATTAGCAGGTTGTTAGAAACTGAAATCAAACAGTTTTCAACTCAAAACTTTATTCTAGGTGATGTTACATTTTCACATAGGACCCCTTGTTCGAAAGGAGCTTCTGAACTCTCTCGTCCATTGAATTTGTCAGGTTTTGGATGGTTTCTGCTTCAATTGTTTTGCATGAGGACAGAATACCCTCCCAGAGCTGTTGCTTAGATGTGAACTGCCTCCCGCCATCATAGACACTCCTTTTAATGATGCTCCAAAGGTTCTGAATGGGCTACAGGTCAGGGGAGCATGGGGGTCACACCATAAGTTTGTCCCCTTTTATGCCCATATCAGCCAGAGATGCAGATGTTTTATGTGCAGCATGAGATGGTGCATTATCATGCAGAAAAATGATCTTGCTGTGAAATACACGGTTCTTCTTCTTGAACCATGGCAGGAAGTGCTGTTTGAGAAAATCCACATACATTATGGAGTTCATCTTTAGCGCCTTCAGGGATCCTAAAGGGGCCGACAATCTCTCTCCCCATGATTCCAGCCCAAAACATTACTCCACCTCCTCCTTGTTGGCGCTGTAGCCGTGTTTGCGTGGGGTGTCCATCAACCAGCCATCCTCCACTCCATCCATCTGGACCATCGAGCGCTGCACGGCACTCATCCGTGAACAAAACAGTTTTGAAATCAGTCTTCATGTAATGTTTGGCCCACTGGAGCCGTTTCTGCTTGTGTGAAGTGAATAGAGGAGGTCTACAGGATGGCGTATGCACAGCTGCAAACCTCTGACGGACCCTGCATCTTGTAGTTCGGGGGACGTTGGAGGCACAAGCAGCTTCAAAAACTTGTCTGCTGCTATGACAAGGCTTTTTTGCCGCTGCTCTTTCAACCTGACGTAATTGCCTGTAGGAAAGAGTCCTCAATTTGCCCTTATCAGCACGCACACGTGTGTACTGTGAATCAGCTACATACTTCTTGATTGCCAAGACACTTCATCCTGATCATCGCACAATGTTGATTGTAGTCATGCCTTGACCTAAACACTCCACAATTTGTTGCTTCTCAGCAGCCGACACATCCTTTTTCTTTCCCATTTTGGCAGAAAATGTAGGCTGCTTAATAATGTGAGACAGCCTTCTTAAGTAGTCTTGCCTTTCATTGGACACACCTGCCAAACTAATTAGCACAGGTGTCTGCAATTGCTTACAGTGATATAAAGAGCCCTGACACACATCACCATCAATGAGTTTAACTGACAAACAAACAAATTCTTCCCTTATCACTCCTAAACACTTTTTGCATAATAATTTGGAACGCAGTGTACATGTGCTTTTCCACAAAACACCAGTGGTTCACGTAGTGAATCTTACAGTTCTAACTTGCCAACCGTGGTCTGTATGGAGTTGTTCAATAAAGGGCCCAAAATTAAGATAACATAGATGGGAGAGGTCTCTATGAATAGGAATTCCTAAGTATTTGATACCCTGTGAGGGCCAGGCAAAGGGAAAGTTGGACTGGATGGAATCCTATATGGATTTGGGGAGGGAGACATCGAGGGCCTCAGACTTCGCTGCATTGATTTTAAAATTTGACCATGTAACAAAGTGATCTATTTCAGCCATAACAGCATGGATGGATATATGTGATTGAGTGATATATACTAGGACATCATCAGCAAATAGAGAGCACTTGTAATCGGTGCCTCCCACCTCAATCCACCTAATATTGGGGTTATGGCGAATTGATGAGAGCAGGTGCTCCGTCACTAGGATGTATAAGAGAGGGGACAGAGGACATCCCTGCCTTGTCCCATTGGTGATTGTGAAAGGTGATGAAAATGTTCTGATGCACCCCCTGGGCCTTGGGACACCCGGAGCCGGACCCTTTTTGGTGGATGCTGGTGGTTGTAGTCTTCGTGGCGGCGACCCGGTTCCGTGGCTCAGGGTGGTCAAACCATTGGCGGAACTATTTATGTGGTTTTGATGTTTAAATGTCCGACTACGCCACCCGTGGATTGCGGTCAGAGTGAACCGCCGCTGCAGGGCAGACCGCTGAGGCTGGTGTTGTGGGTGCAGCAGAGTGTAGCATAACTCCCCACGGGAGGAGTATAGCCTCAGGGCAGTGTATGCGGAGGATGGGGGTGATGGTGCAGGGCAGCAGCAGTAACGACACGGAGTCAGTGATGCAGTCCAAGGCCTTTACTCACAGTTCTTATTATCCAGACCACGTCTGCAGGTAACGGCTGCCCACGTCGTACTGTGCTCACCAGTTGAGGGGCTCAGACAACTCCCAGATAACTTTGGAGTGCTTCACAGGACCCCCTTTGTGTGTCCTTTGTCTGGCCTTTCTTACCAACCCTTCTGTCCGGCTGCCTCGGGCCTCCTCTTGGTAAACTTGGCGCCAGTTTCCCTGACCCTATGTGGTGCCTTCCTAGCGGGTGTAGCGAGGGGCTGCGCCACATAAAATGTCACAGCCTCCGGTTTCTAGCTGAGGGTCGTTTCCTGCCTCCACTAGTTTCGGGGACCGGTCTCCCCCTTTGGCCTGACCCCTCCACGCAGGTGGATTCGGGCGTGCGGTGGCGACTCGCCCGTCCGCACCCCTGGGATCCCTTCATTCCTCGTTCCTGGAGCCTTCTCCGCTCCTCTTCCTTCCTTCTCCCTCTTCCAGGCCTGGGCCTCTGTTACTAGGCCCACCTCCGGAGCAGAGCTCATGCAGAGCCCCTGCTCCCTGCCACTTCTGCTCAGACTTCTCTGCACTGAACTAAGATGGTGCCCACCTTTTATACTCCCTTCTCAATGCACCCAGGAACTGCTTCCTCCCTGCTCCTGCACTACAGGGTTCCCCTTCCTCAGTGTTCCCTCCCCCCACTCCAGCCAGGGACAGGGACTGTCGTGCCCATCTCAGAGGCATATTGGTCGCCCTGCCCCACGGCACTGTGGTGTAATGCATGCAGGTGTCGGGTCCTGATCCACACTCTATCCTTACCTGAGAGTGAGATATCACACCTCTGGGTGAGGTGCAATACCTCTGTAGCAACCGAGCCCTCAGGGTGCTACAGTTCCATTTATCTTCAGCCTAGGTGACGTATTGTGATACAGGGCCGTGATTTTGGCTATAAAAGGGTCCCCTAGACCCCTACCCCAAGCTTTTTAAGAGAATCATATATGGCATGACAGGAGACTCTATGGAATGCTTTCTCAGCATCCAACGAGAGTATGTAATTACAAATTTTTAACTGCATCTAGCCCAGGAAATACTTTGTGCCTAGTAGCAGTGTCTGCTAGTCAGCGGATTATCCCGGTTGTTAAGCAAGCTACACCACCTGTAGTTTAGACACTTAATTTTTTCAAAGGAAATGCTTCGGGACCATGGGATACTCAGTGAACAGCATCAGGAGGCACCCCAAGGCATAGGGGCTGGGACTGGCAGTAGGATGCCTTGCGGTGGACAGCCGAGCTCGATCCTTATAAAAGCTTTTTAACTGCAGCAGCTTTAGTGGACGCTACTGGAGCTGGAATTACGCGGCTCCTGGCATGAGACTTGCCCTCCAATAGATCCTTGTAAATGGATTTAAAGTGTATTCATTCAAATTAGAGAGACAATTTAAATTAAAAAGCTTAGAGCTGCCTCCACCACAGGGGGGCTCGCTCGACCCACCAGCGGACAGGCACCAGTATTGGGAGAGGGGGGCTGGCCATCAGGGTTCACTGCGGCTCTGGCACAAACCCGGCGACACGGTGGTGGCACGGGCAGGAGCGGACTGGCCGTGTCGGCTTCTCACTTTTTGGATTTTAGAAGGGCATGACATGCCTATATCTGTGTCTCCCCCTCCTTTTACTCCTCCACCTCTTTTCTTTTCGCATGACTATATGTACTTGTCACTTTTCCATGTGTTAGTTATGTCTTCTGAGCAGTTTGTCAGCTTTTGGACACCTTTGAAGGTGTTTTCTATGTGTTTCTATGTGTTTTTGTTTGCCTGCCATTGGTTTTAACGGTGTTCGAAGGTGTTCGACGAACAGTTCGACGAACAGTTCGGCGAACACACGGGTGTTCGACGAACCGAACCGAACTCGAACACTACGGGGGTGGCTCAACACTAGTCAGAAGACCTAGCAAAACTAACAGAGAAAGGTAACAGAGTACCAGGCTAGCTCAAGATTAGAAAATACAATGAAGTCCAGCAAGGCCAGGAAGGCGGAGCCGGATTAAATAGGCAAAAATGGTCATGTGACCAGCAAACTAGAAAAAACCTACCAGGAGAGTTCTAACAGTACCCCCTCTTCTAAGAGGACCCTCCGGATCCCCTAGGACCCGGCTTATCAGGAAACCTCCTGTGAAACGCTCTGACAAGTCTGGAAGCAGAAACATCATCCGCCCTCACCCATGAGTTATCCTCGGGTCCGAAACCCTTCCAAGCGACGAGATACTGCAAACTCCCTCTATACCGTCTGGAATTTAGGATGCGGGAAATTTCATATTCCCCGCCCTCCACCACCGGAGGAACAATGGCAGAGGCGTCACCAACCGACACATCAGCTTTTTTCAACAGAGAAACATGAAACACCGGATTAATCTTCCAGGAGGTAGGAACCTCCAACCTAACAGCAGATTGGTTAACTATCTGAAGCACCTTAAAGGGCCCTACAAACTTGGGACCCAATTTTTTCGAAGGAATCCTCAATCACAGATTCTTAGAGGACAACCAAACCATGTCACCAATAGCAAACGAAACATCTTGCCTTTTCCTATCAAAGTACCTCTTAGATTTTTTGTTAGCCTCCTGAAGATTATCACGCACATCCGTCCAAACTCTCTCTATATCACCGGAAAAACTCTCCTCCTCAGGCACAGCCAATACCAATTTGGAGAATGACCCAAAAGACGGATGTCTCCCAGAACAACAAAAAAAAGGCGAACACCCAGCAGAAGAGGATGTATGGTTGTTAAGAGCAAATTCAGCAAGTGGCAGAAACTCAGACCACCCCTCTTGATTGTCTTGCCACAAAGCAACGCAAGAACTGCTCAACATCCTGGTTCTTTCTTTCTGTCTGGCCATTAGACTCAGGATGATATCTGGATGAAAACGACAAATGAACTCCCAACCTGTCACAAAAGGCACGCCAAAAACGAGCCACGAACTGAGGACCCCTATCAGAAACAATGTAAGTAGGAACGCCATGTAGTCTGACAATTTCCTTGACAAAGGCCTTAGCGAGTGTCTTAGCGCAGGGCAGTTTGATGAAGGGAACCAAGTGACACATCTTGCTAAAACGGTCCACGACCACCCAGATGACCGTGAAACCTTCAGAGGGGGGAAGGTCAGTAACAAAGTCCATAGCCAGATGTGTCCAAGGTGCACTAGGAACCTCCAGAGGGCAAAGCAACCCCGCAGCAGGAGCATGCGAAGACTTAGATTTAGCACACACAGTACATTGAGGCACCCACTTAATGACTTCCTTCTGCCATCCAGGCCACCAAAAACTGCGACCCACAAGTCTCTTGGTCTCAGAAATTCCTGGATGACCTGCCAACCGAGACTCATGACACTCAACAAGCAAATCTCTCCTAAAGGTCCTAGGCACAAACAACCTCCCATGGGGAGTGTTAGATGGGGCATTCTCCTGAGCTTTAAGAACCTCATCCTCCAAAACGGAGTCCAAAGCAGCAATCACAACACCTCCTCCTCAGCACTGACCATGGGAGAAAAGCTGCGAGACAAAGCATCCGCTTTAACATTCTTGGTACCCGGGATGTAAGTAACGGAAAAATTAAACCGCGAGAAAAAAAGTGCCCACCTAGCCTGACGGGCATTCAAGCGCTTGGCAGCATCAAGATAGATCAGATTTTTATGATCAGTGAAAACCTGAATGGGAAATTCAGCACCTTCCAAGAGATGACGCCAGTGTTCAAATGCGAGTTTAATAGCCAGCAATTCCCGATTACCAATATGGTAATTAAGTTCAGTCTCAGAAAATTTTTTTGAAAAAAAGGCACAGGGATGTACTCCATCCTTGCTTTCCTGAGACAACACCGCACCAACCCGCACAGAAGAAGCATCAACCTCAACCAAAAACGGCTTAGTCACATCAGGCTGCATAAGGATGGGAGCAGAGGTGAACCTCTCTAGAAACACAAAAGCTTCAATGGCCTCAGAAGTCCACTGAACCGCATTAGCACCTTTCCTAGTGAGCGGTTTGACAATAATAGAAACATTTTTTAGGAATTTTCTGTAATAATTGACAAAACCCAAAAACCTCTGTATCGATTTCAAACCAATAGGCCTAGGCCATTCCTGCACAGCTTGAACTTTAACCGGGTCCATCTCAAAACCTTCACTGGAGATAATGTAACCCAAAAAACTAATTCTCTGTACAGCGAACTCACGTGTTGTTGGAGCTCGGCCACCTCCAGAGAGAGTCCCTGCAAGCGTTGAGCCAAATCTTGAACCGAGACCATGATGGAAACTGAAGGTCTTTCCTTAGAGAAATTTTTTTTGGGCTGGACTTACTGTTATGATCTGCTACAAGCACTAAGGAAAGACAGGAGATCTGTCCCTACAATAGAACTAAACTGGATCCCTACGATGTAACGGGGAACCTGATCCTGCGATCAGACCCGCTAAAGTCCTCGGCTAGTCTGTACGAAGACCTATAGATGCAAGGGAGGGATCCCTACAAGAACTAGGGACTGGGATAAAGTTGGACACCTCCTAGCAGAAATTGTAGCAGTAAAAGACAAACACACAACATAGAACATAGAGGTCAGAAGACCTAGCAAAACTAACAGAGAAAGGTAACAGAGTACCAAGCTAGCTCAAGAGTAGAAAATACAATGAAGTCCAGCAAGGCCAGGAGGGCGGAGCTGGATTAAATAGGCAAAAATGGTCATGTGACCAGCAAACTAGAAAAAACCTAACAGGAGAGTTCTAACAGTCATAGAACTGGGATAGTAGCAGGAAAACATCCAGTAATCCTCGGAGGAGGTAGGATATGCAGCAAAATGCTGACCACCTCAGGCATAGCCGCTACTACATACATGTGCTTGCATTCCAAGAAAACAAAGTAGATGCTTACTTCTATCATCATCATCATGCTCCTCACCTTAGCACTCTAAACACCCCTGATGGAGAAGCCAGGGCCCTCCGGAGGAGTCTGGTTCTCTGGTGGGCTCGTCCAATGCTGCCCTAAAGCAGGCCGGGCTAATAAAAGTGTGGTGGGATGTTCCAAGGAGAAATAGGGATG
Organism: Phyllobates terribilis; assembly: GCF_046119375.1. NCBI lineage: Eukaryota > Metazoa > Chordata > Amphibia > Anura > Dendrobatidae > Phyllobates > Phyllobates terribilis. Next base: position 50,786,621 of record NW_027362772.1, on the reverse strand, counting down.
GCTGGGGACCGTTTATGGACACACGGCCGCCCCCAGGCGGCTGGGGACCGTGTGTGGACACCCGACCGTGGGGCGGCTGGGCACCGAGTATGGACACCGGGCCGCCCCCTTTCGGCTGGGGACCGAGCGTGGACACCCGGCCGCCGGGCGGCTGGGGACTGAGTATGGATACCAGGCCGCCGACGCAACCCTGACATGGTGGCCGGCGTCTGCCTCCACATGCCTAAAAGGCCCAATTTCAAGTGCAAGCAAGCTAGCAGTATGGTATTGCAGCCTGGGGGTGGGTGGGTGAGTGGCAGGTTGCACACTTACGCTTGCATTCAAAGAAAACAAAGCAGATGCTAAATTCTATCATATTCATCATGCTCCTCACCTTGGCACTCTTAACTGCTCTGGTGGAGAAGCCAGGGCCCACTGGAGGAGTCTAGTTCTCTGGTGGGCTCGTCCAATGCTGCCCTAAAGCAGGTCGGGCTAAGAAAAGTGTGGGGGATGTTCCAAGGAGAAATAGGGGCAGCTTGGGACCGAGTATGGACACCGGGCTGCCCCATGGCGGCTGGGGACCGAGCGTGGACACCCGGCCACTGGGCGGCTGGGGACTGAGTATGGATACCTCACTGCCAAAGCAGCCATGAGGTAGTGGCCAGCTTCGGCCTCCTCCAAACTAAAAGGCCCCATTTCAAGTGCAAGCTAGCAGTATGGTATTGCAGCCTGGGGGTAGGTGGGTGGCAGGTTGCACACTTACGCTTGCATTCCAAGAAAACAAAGCAGATGCTAACTTCTATCATCATCATCATGCTCCTCACCTTGGCACTCTCAACTCCCCTGATGGAGAAGCCAGGGCCCACCGGAGGAGTCTGGCTCTCTGGTGGGCTCGTCCAATGCTGCTCTAAAGCAGGCCGGGCTAAGAAAAGCGTGGGGGAAGTTCCAAGGAGAAATAGGAGCGGCTGGGGACCGTTCATGGGCACCCGGCTGCCCCCAGGCGGCTGAGGACCGAGTATGGACACCCGGCCGCCGGGCGGCTGGGGACTGAGTATGGTTACCTCACTGCCGAAGCAGCCATGAGGTAGTGGCCATCTTCGGCCTCCTCCAATCTAAAAGACCCCATTTCAAGTGTAAGCTAGCAGTATGGTATTGCAGCCTGGGGGTGGGTGCGTGGCAGGCTGCATACTTGCGCTTGCATTGCAAGGAATGGGGGAGGTACAATTGAACACTGCCCTGAGACAAGGACTTGCACGGGGATAGTTGCAAATCTGCATCTTCTGATGCGGCAAGGATCACTTCTGATGGGCACACTTTTAGGCAGTGACCTGGGTGTCAGAGATGCTTCCAGGGGTCTTCCCCATGCTGTTCCCATGTCTTTTCAGCACTGCATGCATGTGTCAAACAGCACATGGCCTGATAAGATTGTAAAATGTTAAAATTACATTTCCCGGTGAATGCAATTGTCACGGTTGAAAGCAATACAAAAGTGCCAAAACGACTAAAAAATGCAACTTGTGAACATAGCCCAAGGTGTGGAGGAGTATTTTTGTTTTTGGTTATTTATTTTACCTTATACACAAGTCTTTACCCTGGAAAAGGAGTACCTTAACATGTTTCACAGGAAAACTGTTTCAGTTTAGTTTTTTTTAGCGTTTTATTGTGAGCCCGTAATAGTGGATTAATACCTCTGACCACGTTGTTGACAGCAGTGACCTGGGGGTCAGAAATGCTTCCTAGGGTAATGCCCATGCTGTTCCCATGTATTTTGAGCACTGTCACTATGGTTTTGGGCACTTTTTGTGCTTTCTACAGACTACCGGGGGTGCCGCCACAAAAATGCTTGGGTCTCCCATATACAAACATTGGGCTCGTTGCTCGGGTCGAGCACCCGAGTATCACAGTGAGCTTGGCCCGAGCTTCGACCACCCTAGCATTTTAGTGTTAGCTCAACACTAGCAGAAGGTTTTTAGTACGCTGTAATCCACATCTGTTTCAAGGGGCATTGCAGTTCCTCATAATTTTTGGATAATCTTCTATTCACTGCTTAGGCTAACAGTGTACAGGAGACCCAGTTGCTATAAATGGATAAAACGGTTTAGTTAAGGCCCTCTGACCTCCATGTCACTTCCAAGGGGCATTGGAGTGCCTCGAAATTTTTGGTAGGCATTGCACTTACTGTATGCCCTATAACTGTGTAGCCGAACCACTCCTTTTGGTACAGAAACATATCCTACAAGACATGTGTGGTTGACTGGCCTGATATTGATGTGAATGGTCCCTGTTCCTCCTGATCTTTCTCCTTTGCAACCACCTCATCAATCATTCATCACCTGAAGCTCTGTTTTAGCGGGAGTCATAGAACTGGGATAGTAGCAGGAAAACATCCAGCAATCCTCGGAGGAGGTAGGATATGCGCCAAAACGCTGACCACCTTAGGCCTAGCCGCTACTACATACATGCGCTTGCATTCCAAGGAACAGAAAGCTAAGGAGATGGATGGCCTCATGATCATGAATAATTTACTCATTGTGTAGGAGGCCGACCACTGCTGCTGTCTACTAGAGATGAGCGTTGTTCTACTCGAACTGTTCGCCAATCTCAAATTCGAGCTGTTTTGGGCGGTGTTCGAGCCGGTCGGCGAACACGAACAATTTGAGAAAAATTCGGCTGTTCGAGGTTATGTTCGATAACTGTTCGTGCACCAAAATCATAACTGGATTTTTTCTCAGTAATGATGAAAATTAATGTTAATACGCAGTTTGAGTGTACAGCGGGGCGGGGGGAGGGGCAGGGGATGGATCTCTGCAGGAACAATGAAGATCTCCATTTTTTTTTCTCTTTCCCGCATTTGCAGTGGGGAGGTGCAATCTGTCAGCCTATCAGCAGCGCACACACGGAGCGAAGTGCTTTTTTTCACACAAGCAAGGGCATGTGTGATTGGCAGTGTATGTCACATGTCCTTGCCCTATAAGACCAAGCCATTTTCCCCGTCGCCACCATTTTCTCACTGCTGCAGCTGCGTGTTAGACGGCACCGCTGTTGCTGTGTGCGCTATACCTTGTTAATTTCAAGCCAATTTTCGCACAAATATACAAATAGCTTGGGAGTAGGGAATAGTTGTGATTGCAGTCCTTTTAAGGACTAGGTTACAGCATTTCCTACGACTTTTATCAGGCAGGTCTGTGCTCTTAAATAGATAGATTGTGGGAGTAAAGACTAATTGTAATTGGAGTCCTTTTCAGGACTAGCTTACATCAGTTCCTATCAGTTTTTGCCAGGCAGGTCTGTGCCAGTGCTGTGCAAGTTTTTTTCACAGCATTTGGCTGAATCTAGCAAAGCTAATCCTTTTTGGCCTATTGCAGAGTGTGTTAGTCAGTGGAGTAGCCTATCTGTGTTGCAAGATATACCACCTGTGTATAGAATACCAATTTTTTTACTGCACCTAGTGAAGTAAAATCTTTTGGGCATAGCATCATTCTATTAGTGCATCTATACTGACCTCCATCAGGTTGCAAACTGAATATAATTTTTTTCTGCATCTAGCTCTGAAAAAATATTTGGGCTTCTAGCAGTGTGTGGGACTTGGTCTATTAGTCCATCTATACTGACCTCCATCAGGTTGCAAATTAAAAATAATTTTTTTCTTCATTTAGCTCTGAAAAAATATTTGGGCTTCTAGCAGTGTGTGCGACTTGTTCTATTAGTCCTTCTATACTGACCTCCAGCAGGTTGCAAATTGAATATAATTTTTTTCTGCATCTAGCTCTGAAAAAATATTTGGGCTTCTAGCGGTGTGTGGGACTTGGTCTATTAGTCCATCTATACTGACCTCCATCAGGTTGCAAATTAAAAATAATTTTTTTCTGCATCTAGCTCTGAAAAAATATTTGGGCTTCTAGCAGTGTGTGGGACTTGGTCTATTAGTCCATCTATACTGACCTCCATCAGGTTGCAAATTAAAAATAATTTTTTTCTTCATTTATCTCTGAAAAAATATTTGGGCTTCTAGCAGCGTGTGGGACTTGTTCTATTAGTCCATCTATACTGACCTCCATCAGGTTGCAAATTAAAAATAATTTTTTTCTGCATCTAGCTCTGAAAAAATATTTGGGCTTCTAGCAGTGTGTGGGACTTGGTCTATTAGTCCATCTATACTGACCTCCATCAGGTTGCAAATTAAAAATAATTTTTTTCTGCATCTAGCTCTGAAAAAATATTTGGGCTTCTAGCAGTGTGTGGGACTTGGTCTATTAGTCCATCTATACTGACCTCCATCAGGTTGCAAATTAAATAAAAAAAATTTCTGCATCTAGCTCTGAAAAAATATTTGGGCTTCTAGCGGTGTGTGGGACTTGGTCTATTAGTCCATCTATACTGACCTCCATCAGGTTGCAAATTAAAAATAATTTTTTTCTGCATCTAGCTCTGGAAAAATATTTGGGCTTCTAGCAGTGTGTGGGACTTGGTCTATTAGTCCATCTATACTGACCTCCATCAGGTTGCAAATTAAAAATAATTTTTTTCTTCATTTAGCTCTGAAAAAATATTTGGGCTTCTAGCAGTGTGTGGGACTTGTTCTATTAGTCCTTCTATACTGACCTCCAGCAGGTTGCAAATTGAATATAATTTTTTTCTGCATCTAGCTCTGAAAAAATATTTGGGCTTCTAGCGGTGTGTGGGACTTGGTCTATTAGTCCATCTATACTGACCTCCATCAGGTTGCAAATTAAAAATAATTTTTTTCTGCATCTAGCTCTGAAAAAATATTTGGGCTTCTAGCGGTGTGTGGGATTTGGTCTATTAGTCCATCTATACTGACCTCCATCAGGTTGCAAATTAAAAATAATTTTTTTCTGCATCTAGCTCTGAAAAAATATTTGGGCTTCTAGCAGTGTGTGGGACTTGGTCTATTAGTCCATCTATACTGACCTCCATCAGGTTGCAAATTGAATAAAAAAAATTTCTGCATCTAGCTCTGAAAAAATATTTGGGCTTCTAGCGGTGTGTGGGACTTGGTCTATTAGTCCATCTATACTGACCTCCATCAGGTTGCAAATTAAAAATAATTTTTTTCTGCATCTAACCCAGCCAATAGTTTTGGCCTAATACCACAGTTTGGCCACTCAGCTCTGCTCGGTTACCATCCATTGTTTTTTTGTGCAAACAACTCCAGAGTTGTGAATTAGTTAACCACCAAAATGAGTGGAAAAAGGCCTGCTGCTGGTGGAAAGGGGAATAGGCGTGTTGGGAAGGGGAAAAAAGGTTGTGTCCGTGGGGTAGGTGCAGAAGAAAGACCATCTTCCAGCCAAACTAAAATGTCTACTTCTTTTAGCGGACAATGTGATAAGATCCCTTTCTTACGGCCACGCCAATCGCTACAAATTCCAGATGAGGCACAAAAACAGCAGGTGCTTCAACGGATATCAAGTGCTCCTTTAAGTGGGCTCTCCTCCACATCAACTTCAACATCACAAATACTCCAGTCCTCAAAGGTGTCACCCAAATCGCACTTGCTTCCTCACAGCTCCCAAGTCTCCAGCTGCCCGTCTGAGTATGAGGTAGAACAGATGGTTGAGTCTGCAGAGCTGTTTACTCATACTATAGCCTGGGAATCAGAGGTCGACTCCAGCGCTTCTGTGAATCCAGACGAGGAAATGATCTGCACTGATGCCCAGAATCTTTATGAGTCGGATCCAGGACCAGACGCAGAAGGTTCTGACCATAATGTAGACCCTCATTCCCAAACTGTAACTCCTGTTGGTGGAGACAATGAGGAAGACGATGATAAGACTCAAATACCTGATTGGAGCGACAACTTTAGTTTTTTGTCAGGGCAGGAACAGGTTGGCTCTGAGGACGACGGGTGTGATAACGCACAGGGTGATGATGATGAGGTCGGAGATCCCACTTACTGTCAACCCACAGTCAGCCAAGAGATGAGGTCAGCAGAGGAGGTGGAGGAAGATGCTAGTGACGACGAGGTCAGGTTGCGCCTTCCTGGACAGAGACGTAGTACTGGAAGCACGTCAACAACTGCATCCTCAAACACAACTCTGCCTCTCACCACAAGTCGTGGTGGCTCTTCAGGTCGCATGGGTGCTAAGCCTTGCATAGCCTGGGCATTTTTTCAGATCGATAAAGATGACCCAACTCGTGTTATCTGTAACATTTGTCAGCAAAAGCTAAGTAGAGGCCAAAAAATACATAGTTTGAGTACTTCATGCATGAACCGGCACATGGACATGAAGCATAAGTTGCAGTGGGAAGCTCAGTGTGCTACAATGCGGTCTAGCCGGCCGGGCCAACCACCGTCTGCCATATCTTGTGCATCCGCGGCCTCTTCATCCTCTGTGACTGGGGGGACAGCAGTCACACCTGTTTTGGGGCGCAGACCTGCCACCTCTTTACCCGCAACAGCCAGCGTGATTGGCAGGTCATCATTTTCTTTGGAGGTGGTAACACCAGCTGGTCTTGAGCGCTGTCCGACATCGATAGCACCACCTTTGGATCAAGGCAACCTAACATGTCCGCCTGCATCTTCCTCACAGACCGGCAGTTTGCCGGGGACACCCTTATCAACCCCGTCTAAGCACAATAGCCAGCCCTCGGTCCCTCAGATGTGGACAAGTAAAAGACCATTTCCTCCTAGCCATGAGAAAGCTAAGAGGTTGAATTTCACCATCTGCAAGCTCTTGGCTACAGAAATGCTGCCTTTCCGCCTGGTGGACACAGAGGATTTTCGAGACCTTATGTCCGTCGCAGTGCCCCAGTACCAGATGCCCAGTCGGCACTACTTCTCAAAGAAAGGTGTGCCTGCGCTCCACCAGCATGTCGCACACAACATCACCGCTTCTTTGAGAAACTCTGTGTGTGACAGGGTGCATTTCACCACAGACTCTTGGACGAGTAGGCATGGACAGGGGCGTTACATGTCGCTGACTGGGCACTGGGTAACTATGGTGACAGCAGGACAAGGGGCTGCTGTCCAAGTCTTGCCGTCCCCACGAGTTGTGCGTCAATCCTCTTTATGTCATTTTTCCTCCACTGCTTCTGCCTCCTCAACCTCCTCTCGGTCTTCCACCTGCACCCAAAGCCTGTCTGGTCATGCCACAAGCTTTCTAACTGCGCAGAAGGGATCCTGCACACCTCCTTACTATGCTGGCAGTAGGGCTCAACGTCATCAGGCGGTTTTTACATTGAAATGTCTGGGAAATGTGAGTCACACAGCTGAGGAGTTGTGGTCAGCTCTGGAGAACCAATTTCATGAATGGTTGTCTCCACTGGACCTGAAACCAGGGAAGGCCGTGTGCGACAATTCTGCAAACCTGGGTGCGGCCCTTCGCCGGGGCAATGTCACACACGTGCCTTGTATGGCTCACGTGTTGAACCTGGTTGTCCAGCAATTTTTAGCCCACTATCCCAGACTAGATGGCCTTCTGCAGAGGGCACGTCGCTGTGTGCTCACTTCCGCCGTTCGCATCCCGCAGCTCAGCGACTTACATCTCTACAGAAGTCGTTGGGCCTGCCACTTCACCGGCTAAAATGCGATGTGCCTACCCGGTGGAATTCAACTCTGCACATGTTGCAGCGACTGTGGCAGCACCGACAAGCCCTGGTGCAATACGTTCTGACGTATAGCCTGGGCCAACGAGATTCAGAGGTGGGGCAAATCACGCTGGAGGAGTGGTCTCAGATCAGGTACATATGCACCCTTCTGCACAGTTTTGAAATGGCGACGAAGATGTTTAGTGCTGACGATGCCATTATCAGCATGACTATTCCGGTGATTTACATGCTGGAGCACATGTTAAACAGAATTCGGAGTCAGGTGGTGGCACAAGAGGAGGTGGAGGAAGTAGAGGAGGAGGAGTTGTATGCGGAAGGGCTAACATCTGCAAGGTCCAGACGGTCGGCAGCACCAGGGCGGCAGGCATGTGAGGGTGGGGGAGATGATTTTACCAGGGCGCATGGTAGCAGCCAAACTAGTGAGGAAGGTGCAGGAGCCCAGGAAGAAGTGGAGGACGAACTGATGGAAGACTCATCAGATGAGGGAGACCTTGATCACATTTCTGTTGTGCGAGGTTGGGGGGAGAGGACAGAGGAAGGAAGCATGATTGTTACCTCGCCACCAACACAACAGGGACTTGGTGCTCCTGGATGCGCAACACACATGAGTGCCTTCTTGCTGCACTACCTGCAACATGACCCTCGAATTGTGAGAATTAGAAATAATCCTGACTACTGGGTTGCCACACTGTTAGATCCCCGGTACAAAAGTAAATTTTCAGAAATTATTCCTGCCATAGAAAGGGATGCACGCATGCAGGAGTATCAGCAGAGACTGTTGCAGAATCTTACATGTGCTTTTCCACAAAATACCAGTGGTGCACGTAGTGAATCTCACAGTTCCAACTTGCCAACCGTGGTCTGTATGGAATTGTTCAATAAAGGGCCCAAAATTAAGATAACATAGATGGGAGAGGTCTCTATGAATAGGAATTCCTAAGTATTTGATACCCTGTGAGGGCCAGGCAAAGGGAAAGTTGGACTGGATGGAATCCTATATGGATTTGGGGAGGGAGACATCGAGGGCCTCAGACTTCGCTGCATTGATTTTAAAATTTTACCATGCAACAAAGTGATCTATTTCAGCCATAACAGCAGGGATGGATATATGTGATTGAGTGATATATACTAGGACATCATCAGCAAATAGAGAGCACTTGTACTCGGTGCCTCCCACCTCAATCCACCTAATATTGGGGTTATGGTGAATTGATGAGAGCAGGTGCTCCGTCACTAGGATGTATAAGAGAGGGGACAGAGGACATCCCTGCCTTGTCCCATTGGTGATTGTGAAAGGTGATGAAAATGTTCTGACGCACCCCCTGGGCCTTGGGACACCCGGAGCCGGACCCTTTTTGGTGGATGCTGGTGGTTGTAGTCTTCGTGGCGGCGATCCGGTTCTGTGGCTCAGGGCGGTCAAACCAGTGGCGGAACTATTTATGTGGTTTTGATGTTTAAATGTCCGACTACGCCACCCGTGGATTGCGGTCAGAGTGAACCGCCGCTACAGGGCAGACCGCTAAGGCTGGTGTTGTGGGTGCAGCAGAGAGTAGCATAACTCCCCACGGGAGGAGTATAGCCTCAGGGCAGTGTATGCGGAGGATGGGGGTGATGGTGCAGGGCAGCAGCAGTAATGACACGGAGTCAGTGATGCAGTTCAGGGCCTTTACTCACAGTTCTTATTATCCAGACCACGTCTGCAGGTAACGGCTGCCCACGTCGTACTGTGCTCACCAGGTGAGGGGCTCAGACAACTCCCAGATAACTTTGGAGCGCTTCACAGGACCCCCTTTGTGTGTCCTTTGTCTGGCCTTTCTTACCAACACTTCTGTCCGGCTGGCTCGGGCCTCCTCTTGGTAAACTTGGCGCCAGTTTCCCTGACCCTATGTGGTGCCTTCCTAGCGGGTGGAGCAAGGGGCTGCGCCACATAAAATGTCAGAGCCTCCGGTTTCTAGCTGAGGGTCGTTTCCTGCCTCCACTAGTTCGGGGACCGGTCTCCCCCTTTGGCCTGACCCCTCCACGCAGGTGGATTCGGGCGTGCGGTGGCGACTCGCCCGTCCGCACCCCTGGGATCCCTTCATTCCTCGTTCCTGGAGCCTTCTCCGCTCCTCTTCCTTCCTTCTCCCTCTTGCAGGCCTGGGCCTCTGTTACTAGGCCCGCCTCCGGAGCAGAGCTCATGCAGAGCCCCTGCTCCCTGCCACTTCTGCTCAGACTTCTCTGCACTGAACTAAGATGGTGCCCACCTTTTATACTCCCTTCTCAATGCACCCAGGAACTGCTTCCTCCCTGCTCCTGCACTGCAGGGTTCCCCTTCCTCAGTGTTCCCTCCCCCCACTCCAGCCAGGGACAGGGACTGTCGTGCCCATCTCAGGGGCATATTGGTCGCCCTGCCCCACGGCAATGTGGTGTAATGCATGCAGGTGTCGGGTCCTGATCCACACTCCATCCTTATCTGAGAGTGAGATATCACACCTCTGGGTGAGGTGCAATACGTCTGTAGCAACCGAGCCCTCGGTGCTACAGTTCCATTTATCTTCAGCCTAGGTGACGTATTGTGATACAGGGCCGTGATTTTGGCTATAAAAGGGTCCCCTAGACCCCTACCCCAAGCTTTTTAAGAGAATCATATATGGCGTGCCAGGAGACTCTATGGAATGCTTTCTCAGCATCCAACGAGAGTATCTACTTACAAATTTTTAACTGCATCTAGCCCAGGAAATACTTTGTGCCTAGTAGCAGTGTCTGCTAGTCAGCGGATTATCCCGGCTGTTAAGCAAGCTACACCACCTGTAGTTTGGACACTTAATTTTTTCAAAGGAAATGCTTCGGGACCACGGGATACTTAGTGAAGAGCATCAGGAGGCACCCCAAGGCATAGGGGCTGGGACTGGCACTAGGATGCCTTGCGGTGGACAGCCGAGCTCGATCCTTATAAAAGCTTTTTAACTGCAGCAGCTTTAGTGGACGCTACTGGAGCTGGAATTACGCGGCTGCTGGCATGAGACTTGCCCTCCAATAGATCCTTGTAAATGGATTTAAAGTGTATTCATTCAAATTAGAGGGACAATTTAAATTAAAAAGCTTAGAGCTGCCTCCACCACAGGGGGGCTCTCTCGACCCACCAGCGGACAGGCACCAGTATTGGGAGAGGGGGGCTGGCCGTCAGGGTTCACCGCGGCTCTGGCACAAACCCGGCGACACGGAGGTGGCACGGGCAGGAGCGGACTGGCCGTCTCGGCTTCTCACTTTTTGGATTTTAGAAGGGCATGACATGCCTATATCTGTGTCTCCCCCTCCTTTTACTCCTCCACCTCTTTTCTTTTCGCATGACTATATGTACTTGTCACTTTTCCATGTGTTAGTTGTGTCTTCTGAGCAGTTTGTCAGCTTTTGGACACCTTTGAAGGTGTTTTCTATGTGTTTCTATGTGTTTTTGTTTGCCTGCCATTGGTTTTAACGGTGTTCGAAGGTGTTCGACGAACAGTTCGACGAACAGTTCGGCGAACACACGGGTGTTCGACGAACCGAACCGAACTCGAACACTACGGGGGTGGCTCAACACTACTGTCTACCTTCTGAAATTTGTGTTGAAGCCTGATTGACCCAGGACCCGCAATCCTCTATGTCTGGAGGACGTGTTGCATCCCAGTGACCAACTGTGTCCCGGCTTCCACAATATTAACTCAGTGTGAAAGCATCAGTCAGATGGACCATCCCTTGCCACATTCACTTGTCCACGTGTTTGTGGTTAGGCTGTCCTTTACATGGGGCGGCTGTGGACCGTTTATGGACAAACAGACACGCCCAGGTGGGTAGGGACCATGTGTGGACACCCGGCCGCGGGGCGGATGGGGACTGAGTATGGATATCAGGCCGCCGATGCAGCCATGACGTGGTGGCCATATTCCGCCTCCACATGCCTAAAAGGCCCAATTTCAAGTGCAAGCAAGCAAGCAGTATGGTATTGCAGCCTGCGGGTGGGTGGGTGACAGGCTGCATACTTGCGCTTGCATTGCAAGGAATGGGGGAGGTACAATTGAACACTGCCCTGGGAAAAGGACTTGCACGGGGATAGTTGCAAATCTGCATCTTCTGATGTGGCAAGAATCAATTCTGACGGGCACACTTTTAGTCAGTGACCTGGGTGTCAGAGATGCTTCCAGTGGTCTTCCCCATGCTGTTTCCATGTCTTTTCAGCACTGTATGCATGTGTCACACAGCTCATGGCCAGATAAATGTTAAAATGACATTTCCAGGTGAATGCATTTGTCACGGTTGAAAGCATAAAAAAATGCTACTTGTGAACATAGCCCATTTTACCTTATACTTAAGTCTTTACCCTCGAAAGGATATTTCTTAACATATTTCACAGGAAAACCGTTTCAGTTTTGTTTTTTAACGTTTTATTGTGAGCCCGTAAAAGTGGCTTAACAACTCTTACCACGTTGTTTACAGCAGTGACCTGGGGGTCAGAAATACTTCCTGGGATGATCCCAATGCTGTCCCCATGTCATTTGAGCAATGTCATTATCGTTTTGGGCACTTTTTAGGCTTTCTACAGACTGCCGGAGGTGCCGCCGCAAAAATGCTCGGGTCTCCCATAGACTAACATTGGGCTCGTTGCTCGGGTCGAGCACCCGAGTATCACAGTGAGCTCGGCCCGAGCTTCGAACACCCGAGCATGTTAGTCCTCGCTCAACACTAATTATCTGCTATCCAATTAATAACCTGTTCACAATGATCTGTTCGCAATAGTGGTGTTGTTGTGTGCTTCCCTAGTAATTCGGTCAAGAACTGGGAGCAAGAAGATGTGGCTGTTGGTTGTGGCACATTTTCACCTTGGCCACGGCCCCGTCCTCTGCATGCACCATCACCAGAATGTCCAGTTCCACGTCCCTTGCCATGCACCTTGCCCATTGTAAATTAAGTAAAATAGCTTACACTTGCACTATCAATGGCAAAAGGGTAATAAAAAGGAGATTAGAACCGTGGAAGAGGAAAACCACAGTTCTAGTTATCTGGCCTACACCAGAATCTTTTAAACAGATATATTTGTGTCTGAACAGTCAGCGAGACACTCAAACTGTTTTTTTTTTATGGAAAAAAGGCAAAGAGGTGGATTACACCCAGATTTGAACCGTGGAAGAGGAAAACCACAGTTCTATTTCTCTTGCCTACACCAGAACCTTTTGAGCAGATATATTTGTGTCTGAACAGTCAGCGAGACTCTCAAACTGTTTTTCTTATGGAAAAAAGGCAAAAAAGTGGATAATACAGAGATTTGAACTGTGGAACTGCAAAACCACAGTTCTAGTTATCTGGCTGAAACCAGACTCTTTTAAACAGATATATTTGTGTCTGAACACTCACAGACACACTCAATTTTTTTTGGGGGGGGAATACCAAAAGGTTAATAAGACGGGTATTTGTACAGTCTGACTGAGGGAAAAAAAAAGAGGATTTAGATGAAAAAAAACAGGATTTTTCCTGGCCCCCGAGACCTGGGGCTAAGTCTAGCAATTTGAGCAGCAGCAGCACAAAGGACTGTAATGCAGTGTTTGTTGGTATAACCACAGCATCTCCTATACAGCCTGCCTGCCTACCTGCCTGATATCTGGGATGGATATTAGTCCTGATAAGGACTGTTTGTTTGATTTGGCAGGCTTTAGAGACCCTACACTAACTATTTTGCAGTATAAATCTCTCCCTACCTCAGCAGCACTCTCCCTACACTGTCTGATGCGGAGCGACTGTGTCCAAGATGGCGGCGCCCGGTTTTAAATACTCAAGGTGACGCTGTGCAGCCAGACAATCACTGTAATGCCCACAACCAACATGGCTGCGGCATTACAGTGACTGTCTGGCAATCCCTGCATGTTTATTGGCTCTGTAAAGAGCGCCAAACATGGAGGGCAGAGACCCCAGCTCCCGCCCGTGTAACCCGAAAATGCTCAGTGCTCGCCGAACATCCCGAGTAGTGAGATGCTCGGGCGAGTACCGAGCAGTGTCGAGCATGCTCACTCAACACTAACTACCATCATCAACAAGGCCGTCAGTATTCAGTTCAGACTCCACACATAATATCTCACAAATGGACCTGGATGTCAGACATCTGTACTAGTGATGAGCGAGCACTAAAATGCTTGGGTACTCGTTGCTCGGGTCGAACAAATTGGAATACTCGGGTGCTCGACCCGAGCAACGAGCCCAATGTAAGTCTATGGGAAACTCGAGCATTTTTCAGGCGGCTCCCCCCAGCGGTCTGCAGAGGGCCTAAAAATTGCCCAAATCGATAGGAACAGTGCTCAAATGACATGGGAACAGCATGGGGAAGACCCCTGGAAGCATTTCTGACTCCCAGGTCACTGCTGTCAGCAATGTTGTCAGAGTATTATGCCACTTTTACGGACTCACAATAAAACATACAAAAACAAAACCAAAATGGATTTTCCTGGGAAATAAGTTAAGGAACATCTTTTCCAGGGTAATGACTTGTATGTAAGGCAAAATAAAAAATCAAAAACAAAAATACTCCTCCACACCTTGGGCTATGTTCACACGTAGCATTTTTGATGCGTTTTTGCACTTTTGCATTGCTTTCAACAAAGACAAATGCATTCACTGGGAAACATCATTTTAACATTTTACAACCTTATCTGGCCATGTGGTGTGTGACACATCATCAGACACATGCATACAGTGCTGAAAAGACATGGGAACAGCATGGGGAAGACCTCTGGAAGCATTTCGGACTTCCAGGTCACTGCCTAAAAGTGTGCCCATCATATGTGATTTTTGGCGCATGCAAAGATGCCTCCCGCCATGCACCTGTCGTTGCAGGCTTGCAACAATCACCGTTCATGTCCTTGTCCCATTGCAGCATTCAGGTGACTCTACACCATTTCTTGGAATTCAAGCACAGGTATGCAGCCAGCCACCCACCCACAGGCTGCAATACCATACTGCCAAATTTTTGACAGCTGCTTGCACTTGAAATATGGCCTTTTAGGCTCATGGAGGCCGAAGCTTTTCACAACCTCATGCCGGCGGCGGCCGGGTGTCCATACTCGGTCCCCAGCCGCCACTTTTTCTCCTGGTGTCATCTCCGCCTTCCACAAGCTTGGGTCCCACAACATTACCCGTGCTCTCCCCAGTGCACTTACTGTGAAGGAACGCCTAACCACAAACACATGGACAAGTGAATGTGGCCAGGGACGGTACGGAGCCAGTCCACAACTTTTTTTTCTGAGAGTTGTATTTAGCTTGGTGAAAGGATTGGCATAGAGGGAAACCGTATCTACCCTGGGTGTCATTTCTCCCAGGAAGTACTCTAATGCTGCTGGTTTCAGAAGCAATGGCAGCCCGTCCAACATCAACTCGCACTTGTCGGTGGTGCTTTGACACACACACATCTTTCTTTGCGTATTTAATTTCATGAATACAGAGTTGGACAATGGCCTGATCTGTAATGAGGCTTAAGAAATAACATGCATAAGCATGGCGGATCCACATTAAAAAAGCAGCCATAGAGTGCCGGGAACCTTCCCCCACACTTTTCTTAGCCAGGGTTGCTTCTCGACAGGGTTGGACGGGCCCGCCAGAGAACCGGAGACTCCTCCGGTGGGCTCTGGCTTCTCCTTCAGGAGAGTTCATAGTGCCGAGGTGAGGCCATGATGATGATAGAGGCCACCATCTGCTTAGTTTTCTGTTACTTGGAATGCAAGTGCTAGTATGCAGCCAGCCACCCACCCACAGGCCGCAGCAATAAACTGCCAGATTTCTGGGCAGCTGCTTGCACTTGAAATGTGGCCTTTTAAGCTCGTGGAGATGGAAGCTTTTCACAACCTCTTGCCGGCGGCTGCCGGGTGTCCATACTTGGTCCCGAGCCGCCACTTTTTCTCCCGGTATCGTCTCCGCCTTCCAAAAGCTCGGGTCCAACAACATTACATGTGCCCTCCCCAGTGCACTTACTGGGAAGGACCGCCTAACCACAAACACGTGGACAGGTGAATGTGGCCAGGGACGGTATGGAGCCAGTCCACAAATTTTTTTGCTGAGAGTTGTATTTACAGTTATATGAAAAAGTTTGGGCACCCCTATTAATCTTAAGCTTAATGTTTTATAAAAATTGGTGTTTTTGCAACAGCTATTTCAGTTTGATATATGTATTAACTGTTGGACACAGTAATGTTTCTGCCTTGAAATGAGGTTTATTGTACTAACAGAAAATGTGCAATCTGCATTCAAACAAAATTTGACAGGTGCATAAGTATGGGCACCTCACCAGAAAAGTGACATTAATATTTAGTAGATCCTCCTTTTGCAATAATAACAGCCTCTAGTTGCTTCCTGTAGCTTTTAATGATTTCCTGGATCCTGGATGAAGGTATTTTTGACCATTCCTCTTTACAAAACAATTCCAGTTCAGTTAAGTTTGATGGTTGCCGAGCATGGATAGCCCTCTTCAAATGATCCCACAGATGTTCAATGATATTCAGGTCTGGGGACTGGGATGGCCATTCCAGAACATTGTAATTGTTCCTCTGCATGAATGACTGAGTAGATTTGGAGCGGTGTTTTGGATCATTGTTTTGCTGAAAGATCCATCCCCTGCGTAACTTCAACTTTTTCATTGATTCTTGAACATTATTGTCAAGAATCTGCTGATACTGGGTGGAATCCATGCATCCCTCAACTTTAACAAGATTCCCGGTGTCGGCATTGGCCACACAGCCCCAAAGCATGATGGAACCTCCACCAAATTTTACTGTGGGTAGCAAGTGTTTTTCTTGGAATGCTGTGTTTTTTTGCCGCCATGCATAACGCCTTTTTGTATGACCAAACAACTCAATCTTGGTTTCATCAGTCCACAGGACCTTCTTCCAAAAAGAAATTGGCTTCTCCAAAGGTGCTTTTGCATACCTCAGCCGACTCTGTTTGTGGCGTGCTTGCAGAAACGGCTTCTTTCGCATCACTCTCCCATACAGCTTCTCCTTGTGCAAAGTGCGTTGTTTAGCTGACCGATGCACAGTGACACCATCTGTAGCAAGTTGATGCTGCAGCTCTCTGGTGGTGGTCTGAGGATTGTCCTTGATGTTAGAACTCTCCTGTTAGGTTTTTTCTAGTTTGCTGGTCACATGACCATTTTTGCCTATTTAATCCGGCTCCGCCCTCCTGGCCTTGCTGGACTTCATTGTATTTTCTACTCTTGAGCTAGCTTGGTACTCTGTTACCTTTCTCTGTTAGTTTTGCTAGGTCTTCTGACCTCTATGTTCTATGTTGTGTGTTTGTCTTTACTGCTACAATTTCTGCTAGGAGGTGTCCAACTTTATCCCAGTCCCTAGTTCTTGTAGGGATCCCTCCCTTGCATCTATAGGTCTTCGTACAGACTAGCCGAGGACTTTAGCGGGTCTGATCACAGGATCAGGTTCCCTGTTACATCGTAGGGATCCAGTTTAGTTCTATTGTAGGGACAGATCTCCTGTCTTTCCTTAGTGCTTGTAGCAGATCATAACACTTGACTGATCTCACCATTCTTCTTCTCTGCCTTTCTGATGTTTTTCTTGGCCTGACACTTCTGGCCTTAACAAGAACTGTCCCTGTGTTCTTCCATTTCCTTACTATGTTCCTCACAGTGGAAACTGACAGGTTAAATCTCTGAGACAGCTTTTTGTATCCTTCCCCTGAACAACTATGTTGAATAATCTTTGTTTTCAGATCATTTGACAGTTGTTTTGAGGAGCCCATGATGCCACTCTTCAGAGGAGATTCAAACAGGAGAACAAGTTGCAAGTGGCCACTTTAAGTAGCTTTTCTCATGATTGCATACACCTGGCTATGAAGTTCAAAGCTCAATGAGGTTACAAAACCAAAAAAAGTGCTTTAGTAAGTCAGCAAAAAGTAGGTAGGAGTATTTAAAACAAGAAAATGATAAGGGTGCCCATACTTATGCACCTGTCAAATTTTGTTTGAATGCAGATTGCACATTTTCTGTTAGTACAATAAACCTCATTTCAAGCAGAAACATTACTGTGTTCAACAGTTGTTACATATATCAAACTGAAATAGCTGTTACAAAAACACCAATTTTTAAAAAACATTAAGCTTAAGATTAATAGATTAAACTTTTTTTGCTGAGAGTTGTATTTAGCTCGGTGAAAGGACTGGCATAGAGAGAAACCGTATCTACCCTGGGTGTCATTTCTCCCAGTAAGTACTCTAATGCAGCTTGTTTCAGAAGCAATGGCAGCCCGTCCAACATCAACTCGCACTTGTCGGTGGTGCTTTGACACACACACATGTTTCTTTGCATATTTAATTTCATGAATACAGAGATGGACAATGGGCTGATCTGTAATGCGGCTTAAGAAATAACATGCATAAGCATGGCAGATCCACATTAAAAAAGCAGCCATAGAGTGTCCTGGAACCTTCCCCCACACTTTTCTTATCCAGGATTGCTTTTCGACAGGGTTGGACGGGCCCACCAGAGAACCGGAGACTCCTCCGGTGGGCCCTGGCTTCTCCTTCAAGAGAGTTCATAGTCCGAGGTGAGGCCATGATGATGATAGAGGCCACCATCAGCTTAGTTTTCTGTTACTTGGAATGCAAGTGCAAGTATGCAGCCAGCCACTCACCCACAGGCCGCAACAATAAACTGCCAGATTTCTGGGCAGCTGCTTGCACTTGAAATGTGGCCTTTTAAGCTTGTGGAGATGGAAGCTTTTCACAACCTCATGCCGGCCGCTGCCGGGTGTCCATACTCGGTCCCGAGCCTCCACTTTTTCTCCCGGTATCGTCTCCGCCTTCCAAAAGCTCGGGTCCCACAACATTACATGTGCCCTCCCCAGTGCACTTACTGGGAAGAACCGCCTAACCACAAACACGTGGACAGGTGAATGTGGCCAGGGACGGTACAGAGCCAGTCCACAACTTTTTTTTGCTGAGAGTTGTATTTAGCTTGGTGAAAGGACTGGCATAGAGGGAAACCGTATCTACTCCAGCTGTCATTTCTCTGTCACCAGGTTCCGCCCATTGTCACACACGACCATGCCTGGCTGTATGTTCAGCGGTGAGAGCCACAGATCAGGCTGCTGTGTTACAGCTTTCAACAACTCTGTAGCGCTGAGCGGTTTGTAAATTAAGCATTAAGCATGTTATCTTCAGCACAGCCTATTGCCGCTTGGCCAAGGCAGTGCTGCAGTGCTGTCAGCTTGTGACTGATGTGGTCATTTCGGAAATGGAGGAGAAGATGCAGGAGCTGAACAATGTGATTACATTGAGGTTAAATTGGTGATTCTGTTTTTATACTAAAGAAAGATCCTATTTTTTGTTTTTTTATATATTATTTTTTAAGGCAAATGCATTCACCGGGAAAAGTCATCTTAACATTTTACAACCTTATCTGGCAATGTGGTGTGTGACACATCATCAGACACATCCTGTTTTATTTATGATGCAGGGACTCTGAAAGTCATAAAGCCTATTTTTATAGGGACATCAGACGGCCCATACTATTCTTAAAAGGCCAGCAGTCGACCCTCGATATTGTTAGAGAGCCATCAGCCGGCTATGCTTTGTTGTTCCCATTATTAACAAGTGGGTCTCCTATACTGTTATTGCATATCCAGTGACTGCAAGGGCTGCCCAAAATTTAGACGCAACCCAATACCCCTTTGAAGAGACATAGAGGAGGGTCTCAGTAAAAAAAATGTTCCCATTATAAAGGAGCGGGTCTCCTGTAGTGGTAATGCCCATGCTGTGACTGCAAGGGCTGCCAAAATTTTGGAAAAACCCCACTAAGAATTTAAAGATACATAGAGCAGGGCCACAGTAACAATGTATGACATGTTCCCATTAGAAAGGAGAGGGTCTACTATACAGTTATAGGATATGCAGTGAATCCAATGGCTGACCAAGTTTAGGAAAAAACCCACTAAGAATTTAAAGACACATAGAGCAGGGCCACAGTAACGACAAATTCCCATTAGAAAGGAGAGAGTCTACTATACAATTATAGGGTATGCATTGAGTTCAACGGCTGACTAATTTTAGGAATTACTCCACTAAGAATTTAAAGACACAGAGCAGGGGCACAGTAACGACAAATTCCCATTAGAAAGGAGAGAGTCTGCTATACAGTTATAGTGTATGCAGTGAGTCCAATGGCTGACAAATTTTAGGAAAAACCCCACTAAGAATTTTAAGACACATAGAGCAGGGCCACAGTAACAAGGTACGACATGTTTCCATTAGAAAGGAGAGGGTCTGCTATACAGTTATAAGGTATGCAGTGAGTCCAACGGTTGACCAATTTTAGGAAAAACCCCACTAAGAATTTAAAGACACATAGAGCAGGGACACAGTAACAAGATACAACATGTTCCCATTAGAAAGGAGAGTTTCTGCTATACAGTTATAGGGTATGCAACATGTTGTAAGTCTGAGAGATTTTTCCTTGCTCTTGTAAGAAAATAAACTGTTTACTGTATAGGTAACGTGTTGGCTAAATATATATATATGAGTGTTTTCTAAGGGGAAAAGAAGGGTACCCAGATCCCATTGTATTAGTGTGGGAAGGGGATGTAAGATTATAGTCCTGGGAGGACCATGTTCTACGTCCGCGGTAACATCCTGGGTAGGCCCTGTACTGAATAAGGGTGGGAGCGGCATAGCCCAGGGGTAGTTTGGCTCATTCCCTCAAGATTGGCACTTGGGCTCTCTCGGGCTGCATAACTTGAAATTTGTGTTAGCGGCTGCTGTGGCCCATATTTTGTAGAATTGTTTAACCCTGTAATTTGTGTGACCAGTATAAAGAAAGTTATTTACCACCTTACGAGGTCGGAGTCATTCATAGCAGTGCCGTATCCCTCATTCACATTCGACAGGTGTTCCGGTCGTTACAGGTATTAAGTGAGTCCAACGGCTGACCAATTTTAGAAAAAAAACCACTAAGAATTTAGAGACACACAGAGCAGGTCCACAGTAACAAGCTACGACATGTTAAATGGAGGGAGTATCCCATAGTGTTGGCCTATGCAGTGAATGCAAGGACTGCCAAAAATTTGGAGGCACTTCAATGCCCCATGGAAGAGACGTGGAGGAGGGCCTCATAAAAAAATGTTCCCATTAGAAAGGAGCGGGCCTTCTATACTTGTAATGCCCATACACAAGTGTATAGGCTGACAAACATTTACCCCTGGGGGGTATACATGAACATACTGAATAAAAATTTTTTTTTACGGGAATCATAAACACCCTTTAAAATAAGTATGTGGGTGTTGCATCACGGACCACGGTCACCCTGGTGATATGGTGGTGGAGGAGGAGGAGAAGGAGGAGGACAAGAGCAAATAGCCAAAATCAGGTGCATGGGAATATACCTCCCAAGAAAAGACACTGGATTTGAGTTTATGTTACGCTGCTATCATTCGGTGGTGTTGAGAAGTCTGGCCCAATCCAGCCCTTGTTCATTTTTATAAGAGTCAGCCGGTCAGCATTTCCAGTTCACTGGCGGATGCGCTTATCAGTTATAATTCCACAAGTAGCACTAAAAACCCGCTCTGATAAAACGCTGGCGGGAGGGCAGGCCAGGTTCTCCAAGGCATAGAGAGACAGTTCATTCCACGTATCCAGCTTGGATACCCAATAATTATAAGGCACAGAGGAATCATGGAGGACATTGGTACGGTCGGCAAGGTACTCCCTCAGAATCTTCCAAACTTTGCACTCCTTGTGAGAGTATCCCACGCCTTAGGGCCTGTGCGATGGGAGGGTCTGAGAAAACTCTCCCAGAACTTTGACATTGTTCCCCTGCCTTGGCTGGATTGCGTCTCTCTCGCCTGGACTCCTTGGTTGTCCAACGAAGTGTGCCCTCTGCTGCCAGCGCTTTCAGATGGGAATTTTTTTAATAGTTCCGCAACAAGGGCCTTCTGGTACAGCTCCATTTTTGAAGACCTCTCCGCCTCAGGAATAAGAGATATAAAGTTCTCCTTGTAGCATGGGTCTAGAAGTGTCACCAACCAGTAATGACTGTCACCCAAAATTTTGAGAACGCGATGGTCATGAGAAAGGCAGCGTAACATAAACTCAGCCATGCGTGCCAGACTACTAACTGACTGGCAAGACTTCTGTGTCCTCACCAAGAGGATGACTGACCATGCTCTCCTCCTCCTACTCCTCCTCCTCTCTGTCCTCTGGCCATCCACGCTGAACAGACGCTATGACAGCTGTGCAGGTAGTACCGTCTATAGTGCATGAAAATAGCTCTTCCTCATTGTCACCCAATCCACGTTGGGATGAGATGAAGCTTGGCTGTGTGTAATCACCCTGTATGGTTCCTTGCTCCATCTCATTTTTCTCCGCCTGCAATGCATCCTCTTTGATTGTGAGCAGAGAGCGTTTCAGAAGACAGAGAAGCAGGATGGTGACGCTAATTATGTCATCATCGCCGCTCACCATCTTGGTGGAGTCCTCAAAGTTTTGGAGGATGGTACATATGTCTGACATCCATATCCACTACTGAGGTCTTATGTGTGGAGTCTGAACTGAATACTGATGGCCTTGTTGATGCTGGTACTCAACAACTGCCCTCTTCTGCTCACAAATCCTTCCCAACATCTGCAGTGTACAGTTCCAATGCATGGGGACATCACACACCAGTCTGTGAGCCAGAAGCTGCAAACACTGCTGGACCACAGCAAGGGCGGCGGAAGCTGTAGCTGACTTTCTAAAATGGGCACACTGGCGGCATACTTTAATAAGCAGATCCAGCAGCTCCAGGTAGGATTTGAGAAACCGCTGAACCACGAGGTTAAGCACATGAGCCAGACATGGTACGTGTGTGAGCTCGCCTCACCTCGCCTTGCCACAGAGCCGCCACCAGGTTCTGGCTCATGTCACTCACGACCAGTGTTGAGCCACCCCTGTAGTGTTCGAGTTCGGTTCGGTTCGTCGAACACCCGTGTGTTCGCCGAACTGTTCGTCGAACTGTTCGTCGAACACCTTCGAACACCGTTAAAACCAATGGCAGGCAAACAAAAACACATAGAAACACATAGAAAACACCTTCAAAGGTGTCCAAAAGCTGACAAACTGCTCAGAAGACATAACTAACACATGGAAAAGTGACAAGTACATATAGTCATGCGAAAATAAAAGAGGTGGAGGAGTAAAAGGAGGGGGAGACACAGATATAGGCATGTCATGCCCTTCTAAAATCCAAAAAGTGAGAAGCCGACACGGCCAGTCCGCTCCTGCCCGTGCCACCTCCGTGTCGCCGGGTTTGTGCCAGAGCCGCGGTGAACCCTGACGGCCAGCCCCCCTCTCCCAATACTGGTGCCTGTCCGCTGGTGGGTCGAGCGAGCCCCCCTGTGGTGGAGGCAGCTCTAAGCTTTTTAATTTAAATTGTCTCTCTAATTTGAATGAATACACTTTAAATCCATTTACAAGGATCTATTGGAGGGCAAGTCTCATGCCAGCAGCCGCGTAATTCCAGCTCCAGTAGCGTCCACTAAAGCTGCTGCAGTTAAAAAGCTTTTATAAGGATCGAGCTCGGCTGTCCACCGCAAGGCATCCTAGTGCCAGTCCCAGCCCCTATGCCTTGGGGTGCCTCCTGATGCTATTCACTAAGTATCCCATGGTCCCAAATCATTTCCTTTGAAAAAATTAAGTGTCTAAACTACAGGTGGTGTAGCTTGCTTAACAGCCGGGATAATCCGCTGACTAGCAGACACTGCTACTAGGCACAAAGTATTTCCTGGGCTAGATGCAGTTAAAAATTTGTAATTAGATACTCTCGTTGGATGCTGAGAAAGCATTCCATAGAGTCTCCTGGCACGCCATATATGATTCTCTTAAAAAGCTTGGGGTAGGGGTCTAGGGGACCCTTTTATAGCCAAAATCACGGCCCTGTATCGCAATACGTCACCTAGGCTGAAGATAAATGGAACTGTAGCACCCTGAGGGCTCGGTTGCTACAGACGTATTGCACCTCACCCAGAGGTGTGATATCTCACTCTCAGGTAAGGATGGAGTGTGGATCAGGACCCGACACCTGCATGCATTACACCACATTGCCGTGGGGCAGGGCGACCAATATGCCCCTGAGATGGGCACGACAGTCCCTGTCCCTGGCTGGAGTGGGGGGAGGGAACACTGAGGAAGGGGAACCCTGTAGTGCAGGAGCAGGGAGGAAGCAGTTCCTGGGTGCATTGAGAAGGGAGTATAAAAGGTGGGCACCATCTTAGTTCAGTGCAGAGAAGTCTGAGCAGAAGTGGCAGGGAGCAGGGGCTCTGCATGAGCTCTGCTCCGGAGGCGGGCCTAGTAACAGAGGCCCAGGCCTGGAAGAGGGAGAAGGAAGGAAGAGGAGCGGAGAAGGCTCCAGGAACGAGGAATGAAGGGATCCCAGGGGTGCGGACGGGCGAGTCGCCACCGCACGCCCGAATCCACCTGCGTGGAGGGGTCAGGCCAAAGGGGGAGACCGGTCCCCGAACTAGTGGAGGCAGGAAACGACCCTCAGCTAGAAACCGGAGGCTCTGACATTTTATGTGGCGCAGCCCCTCGCTACACCCGCTAGGAAGGCACCACATAGGGTCAGGGAAACTGGCGCCAAGTTTACCAAGAGGAGGCCCGAGGCAGCCGGACAGAAGTGTTGGTAAGAAAGGCCAGACAAAGGACACACAAAGGGTGTCCTGTGAAGTGCTCCAAAGTTATCTGGAAGTTGTCTGAGCCCCTCACCTGGTGAGCACAGTACGACGTGGGCAGCCGTTACCTGCAGACGTGGTCTGGATAATAAGAACTGTGAGTAAAGGCCCTGGACTGCATCACTGACTCCGTGTCGTTACTGCTGCTGCCCTGCACCATCACCCCCATCCTCCGCATACACTGCCCTGAGGCTATACTCCTCCCGTGGGGAGTTATGCTACGCTCTGCTGCACCCACAACACCAGCCTCAGCGGTCTGCCCTGTAGCAGCGGTTCACTCTGACCGCAATCCACGGGTGGCGTAGTCGGACATTTAAACATCAAAACCACATAAATAGTTCCGCCACTGGTTTGACCGCCCTGAGCCACGGAACCGGGTCGCCGCCACGAAGACTACAACCACCAGCATCCACCAAAAAGGGTCTGGCTCCGGGTGTCCCAAGGCCCAGGGGGTGCGTCAGAACATTTTCATCACCTTTCACAATCACCAATGGGACAAGGCAGGGATGTCCTCTGTCCCCTCTCTAAAATACATCCTAGTGACGGAGCACCTGCTCTCATCAATTCGCCATAACCCCAATATTAGGTGGATTGAGGTGGGAGGCACCGAGTACAAGTGCTCTTTATTTGCTGATGATGTCCTAGTATATATCACTCAATCACATATATCCATCCCTGCTGTTATGGCTGAAATAGATCACTTTGTTACATGGTCAAATTTTAAAATCAATGCAGCAAAGTCTGAGGCCCTCGATGTCTCCCTCCCCAAATCCATATAGGATTCCATCCAGTCCAACTTTCCCTTTGCCTGTCCCTCACAGGGTATCAAATACTTAGGAATTCCTATTCATAGAGACCTCTCCCATCTATGTTATCTTAATTTTGGGCCCTTTATTGAACATCTCCATACAGACCACGGTTGGCAAGTTAGAACTGTAAGATTCACTTCGTGAACCGCTGGTGTTTTGTGGAAAAGCACATGTACACTGCGTTCCAAATTATTATGCAAAAAGTGTTTAGGAGTGATAAGGGAAGAATTTGTTTGTTTGTCAGTTAAACTCATTGATGGTGATGTGTGTCAGGGCTCTTTATATCACTGTAAGCAATTGCAGACACCTGTGCTAATTAGTTTGGCAGGTGTGTCCAATGAAAGGCAAGACTACTTAAGAAGGCTCTCTCACATTATTAAGCAGCCTACATTTTCTGCCAAAATGGGAAAGAAAAAGGATGTGTCGGCTGCTGAGAAGCAACAAATTGTGGAGTGTTTAGGTCAAGGCATGACTACAATCAACATTGTGCGATGATCAGGATGAAGTGTCTTGGCAATCAAGAAGTATGTAGCTGATTCACAGTACACACGTGTGCGTGCTGATAAGGGCAAATTGAGGACTCTTTCCTACAGGCAATTACGTCAGGTTGAAAGAGCAGCGGCAAAAAAGCCTTGTCATAGCAGCAGACAAGTTTTTGAAGCTGCTTGTGCCTCCAACGTCCCCCGAACAACAAGATGCAGGGTCCTTCAGAGGTTTGCAGCTGTGCATACGCCATCCTGTCGACCTCCTCTATCCACTTCACACAAGCAGAAACGGCTCCAGTGGGCCAAACATTACATGAAGACGGATTTCAAAACAGTTTTGTTCACGGATGAGTGCCGTGCAGCGCTCGATGGTCCAGATGGATGGAATGGAGGATGGCTGGTTGATGGACACCCCACGCAAACACGGCTACAGCGCCAACAAGGAGGAGGTGGAGTAATGTTTTGGGCTGTAATCATGGGGAGAGAGATTGTCGGAACCTTTAGGATCCCTGAAGGCGCTAAAGATGAACTCCATAATGTATGTGGATTTTCTCAAACAGCACTTCCTGCCATGGTTCAAGAAGAAGAACCGTGTATTTCACAGCAAGATCATTTTTCTGCATGATAATGCACCATCTCATGCTGCACATAAAACATCTGCATCTCTGGCTGATATGGGCATAAAAGGGGACAAACTTATGGTGTGACCCCCATGCTCCCCTGACCTCTACCCCATTCAGAACCTTTGGAGCATCATTAAAAGGAGTGTCTATGATGGCGGGAGGCAGTTCACATCTAAGCAACAGCTCTGGGAGGGTATTCTGTCCTCATGCAAAACAATTGAAGCAGAAACCATCCAAAACCTGACAAATTCAATGGACGAGAGAGTTCAGAAGCTCCTTTCGAACAAGGGGTCCTATGTGAAAATGTAACATCACCTAGAATAAAGTTTTGAGTTGAAAACTGTTTGATTTCAGTTTCTAACAACCTGCTAATGCTTATAATTTCAAAAATGACCATTTTTTTGGTCTTTATTAAAATGAAAAGGTTGATCGAAAAGTTTGGGGGATCTAAGAGTGTGGCAACCCAGTAGTCATGATTACTTCGAATTCTGACAATATGAGGGTCATGCTGCAGGTAGTGCAGCAAGAAGGCACTTATGTGTCTTGCGCATCTCGGAGCCCCAAAATTATTTTCCGGGATAGATGCAGCTAAAAATTATTTTTAATTTTAAATCTGGTGAAGCTTTAGAATAGATGGCCTAATAGGATCAGTGCTGCACACTGCTACAAAGCCCAAATTATTTTCCAGTGAAGATACAGATAAACATGATTAGTAATTTGAAAGCTTAAAACGGTTGGTAGGGTGATTTTAACCAATCATCAAGCTTTTACTCTCCCCAGGATGACACAGGGGTAGAAAAGTCGTTTCGGATCCATGATTTGTTCATCTTTATGAACGTGAGTCTGTTTACATTATCAGTGGAGAGCCGCATGCGATTATCTGTCAGCACACCACCAGCAGCGCTGAACACACGTTCAGACAGAACGCTGGCTGCGGGGCATGACAAGATCTCCAAGGCGTAAGTGGCTAGCTCCGGCCATTTATCCAGATTGGAAGCCCAAAAAGAGCAAGGGTCCAGTGACACAGTCGTGGCTTCAATGTTTACTTGGAGATACTCCTGTACCATCGTCTCTAGGCGTTGACTATGTGTCAGACTTCTTGTCTCCTGTGGCCTTGCAAAGGATGGGCTAAAAAAGTGGTGAAATGATTCCGCAAAATTGATGTTACCAGCAGATACTGTGGTTCTGTTACGGTTTGAGTGCTGAACACTTGACGGTCCCACGGTTGGCAAGTTGGAACTGTGAGATTCACTACGTGCACCACTGGTATTTTGTGGAAAAGCACATGTAAGATTCTGCAACAGTCTCTGCTGATACTCCTGCATGCGTGCATCCCTTTCTATGGCAGGAATAATTTCTGCAAATTTACTTTTGTACCGGGGATCTAACAGTGTGGCAACCCAGTAGTCAGGATTATTTCTAATTCTCACAATTCGAGGGTCATGTTGCAGGTAGTGCAGCAAGAAGGCACTCATGTGTGTTGCGCATCCAGGAGCACCAAGTCCCTGTTGTGTTGGTGGCGAGGTAACAATCATGCTTCCTTCCTCTGTCCTCTCCCCCCAACCTCGCACAACAGAAATGTGATCAAGGTCTCCCTCATCTGATGAGTCTTCCATCAGTTCGTCCTCCACTTCTTCCTGGGCTCCTGCACCTTCCTCACTAGTTTGGCTGCTACCATGCGCCCTGGTAAAACCATCTCCCCCACCCTCACATGCCTGCCGCCTTGGTGCTGCCGACCGTCTGGACCTTGCAGATGTTAGCCCTTCCGCATACAACTCCTCCTCCTCTACTTCCTCCACCTCCTCTTGTGCCACCACCTGACTCCGAATTCTGTTTAACATGTGCTCCAGCATGTAAATCACCGGAATAGTCATGCTGATAATGGCATCGTCAGCACTAAACATCTTCGTCGCCATTTCAAAACTGTGCAGAAGGGTGCATAGGTCCCTGATCTGAGACCACTCCTCCAGCGTGATTTGCCCCACCTCTGAATCTCGTTGGCCCAGGCTATACGTCAGAACGTATTGCACCAGGGCTTGTCGGTGCTGCCACAGTCGCTGCAACATGTGCAGAGTTGAATTCCACCGGGTAGGCACATCGCATTTTAGCCGGTGAAGTGGCAGGCCCAACGACTTCTGTAGAGATGTAAGTCGCTGAGCTGCGGGATGCGAACGGCGGAAGTGAGCACACAGCGACCGTGCCCTCTGCAGAAGGCCATCTAGTCTGGGATAGTGGGCTAAAAATTGCTGGACAACCAGGTTCAACACGTGAGCCATACAAGGCACGTGTGTGACATTGCCCCGGCGAAGGGCCGCACCCAGGTTTGCAGCATTGTCGCACACGGCCTTCCCTGGTTTCAGGTCCAGTGGAGACAACCATTCATGAAATTGGTTCTCCAGAGCTGACCACAACTCCTCAGCTGTGTGACTTACATTTCCCAGACATTTCAATGTAAAAACCGCCTGATGACGTTGAGCCCTACTGCCAGCATAGTAAGGAGGTGTGCAGGATCCCTTCTGCGCAGTTAGAAAGCTTGTGGCATGACCAGACAGGCTTTGGGTGCAGGTGGAAGACCGAGAGGAGGTTGAGGAGGCAGAAGCAGTGGAGGAACTTTGACATAAAGAGGATTGACGCACAACTCGTGGGGACGGCAAGACTTGGACAGCAGCCCCTTGTCCTGCTGTCACCATAGTTACCCAGTGCCCAGTCAGCGACATGTAACGCCCCTGTCCATGCCTACTCGTTCAAGTGTCTGTGGTGAAATGCACCCTGTCACACACAGAGTTTCTCAAAGAAGCGGTGATGTTGTGTGCGACATGCTGGTGGAGCGCAGGCACACCTTTCTTTGAGAAGTAGTGCCGACTGGGCATCTGGTACTGGGGCACTGCGACGGACATAAGGTCTCGAAAATCCTCTGTGTCCACCAGGCGGAAAGGCAGCATTTCTGTAGCCAAGAGCTTGCAGATGGTGAAATTCAACCTCTTAGCTTTCTCATGGCTAGGAGGAAATGGTCTTTTACTTGTCCACATCTGAGGGACCGAGGGCTGGCTATTGTGCTTAGACGGGGTTGATAAGGGTGTCCCCGGCAAACTGCCGGTCTGTGAGGAAGATGCAGGCGGACATGTTAGGTTGCCTTGATCCAAAGGTGGTGCTATCGATGTCGGACAGCGCTCAACACCAGCTGGTGTTCCCACCTCCAAAGAAAATGATGACCTGCCAATCACGCTGGCTGTTGCGGGTAAAGAGGTGGCAGGTCTGCGCCCCAAAACAGGTGTGACTGCTGTCCCCCCAGTCACAGAGGATGAAGAGGCCGCGGATGCACAAGATATGGCAGACGGTGGTTGGCCCGGCCGGCTAGGCCGCATTGTAGCACACTGAGCTTCCCACTGCAACTTATGCTTCATGTCCATGTGCCGGTTCATGCATGAAGTACTCAAACTATGTATTTTTTGGCCTCTACTTAGCTTTTGCTGACAAATGTTACAGATAACATGAGTTGGGTCATCTTTATCGATCTGAAAAAATGCCCAGGCTATGCAAGGCTTAGCACCCATGCAACCTGAAGAGCCACCACGACTTGTGGTGAGAGGCAGAGTTGTGTTTGAGGATGCAGTTGTTGACGTGCTTCCAGTACTACGTCTCTGTCCAGGAAGGCGCAACCTGACCTCGTCGTCACTAGCATCTTCCTCCACCTCCTCTGCTGACCTCATCTCTTGGCTGACTGTGGGTTGACAGTAAGTGGGATCTCCAACCTCATCATCATCACCCTGTGTGTTATCACACCCGTCGTCCTCAGAGCCAACCTGTTCCTGCCCTGACAAAAAACTAAAGTTGTCGCTCCAATCAGGTATTTGAGTCTTATCATCGTCTTCCTCATTGTCTCCACCAACAGGAGTTACAGTTTGGGAATGAGGGTCTACATTATGGTCAGAACCTTCTGCGTCTGGTCCTGGATCCGACTCATAAAGATTCTGGGCATCAGTGCAGATCATTTCCTCGTCTGGATTCACAGAAGAGCTGGAGTCGACCTCTGATTCCCAGGCTATAGTATGAGTAAACAGCTCTGCAGACTCAACCATCTGTTCTACCTCATACTCAGACGGGCAGCTGGAGATTTGTGAGCTGTGAGGAAGCAAGTGCGATTTGGGTGACACCTTTGAGGACTGGAGTATTTGTGATGTTGAAGTTGGTGTGGAGGAGAGCCCACTTAAAGGAGCACTTGATATCCGTTGAAGCACCTGCTGTTTTTGTGCCTCATCTGGAATTTGTAGCGATTGGCGTGGCCGTAAGAAAGGGATCTTATCACATTGTCCGCTAAAAGAAGTAGACATTTTAGTTTGGCTGGAAGATGGTCTTTCTTCTGCAGATGTTACTGTTGCTTTAACACCTACCCCACGGACACAACCTTTTTTCCCCTTCCCAACACGCCTATTCCCCTTTCCACCAGCAGCAGGCCTTTTTCCACTCATTTTGGTGGTTAACTAATTCACAACTCTGGAGTGGTTTGCACAAAAAAGCAATGGATGGTAACCGAGCAGAGCTGAGTGGCCAAACTGTGGTATTAGGCCAAAACTATTGGCTGGGTTAGATGCAGAAAAAAATTATATTCAATTTGCAACCTGATGGAGGTCAGTATAGATGGACTAATACAACAAGTCCCACACACAGCTAGAAGCCCAATATTTTTTCAGAGGTAGATGCAGAAAAAAATATATTCAGTTTGCAACCTGATGGAGGTCAGTATAGATGGACTAATACAACAAGTCCCACACACAGCTAGAAGCCCAAATATTTTTTCAGAGGTACTGTAGATGCAGATAAAAATTATTTTTAATTTGCAACCTGATGGAGGTCAGTATAGATGGACTAATAGAGAAAGTCCGACACACTACTAGAAGGCCAAATATTTTTTCAGAGCTAGATGCAGAAAAAAATTATATTCAGTTTGCAACCTGATGGAGGTCTGTATAGATGGATTAATAGAACAAGACCCACACACAGCTAGAAGCCCAATATTTTTTCAGAGGTAGATGCAGAAAAAAATATATTCAGTTTGCAACCTGATGGAGGTCAGTATAGATGGAATAATACAACAAGTCCCACACACAGCTAGAAGCCCAAATATTTTTTCAGAGGTACTGTAGATGCAGATAAAAATTATTTTTAATTTGCAACCTGATGGAGGTCAGTATAGATGGACTAATAGAGAAAGCCCGACACACTACTAGAAGGCCAAATATTTTTTCAGAGCTAGATGCAGAAAAAAATTATATTCAGTTTGCAACCTGATGGAGGTCTGTATAGATGGATTAATAGAACAAGACCCACACACAGCTAGAAGCCCAATATTTTTTCAGAGGTAGATGCAGAAAAAAATATATTCAGTTTGCAACCTGATGGAGGTCAGTATAGGTGGACTAATAGAACAAGTCCCACACACTGCTAGAAGGCCAAATATTTTTTCAGAGCTAGATGCAGAAAAAAATTATATTCAGTTTGCAACCTGATGGAGGTCAGTATAGATGGATTAATAGAACAAGACCCACACACAGCTAGAAGCCCAATATTTTTTCAGAGCTAGATGCAGAAAAAAATTATATTCAGTTTGCAACCTGATGGAGGTCAGTATAGATGGATTAATAGAACAAGACCCACACACAGCTAGAAGCCCAATATTTTTTCAGAGGTAGATGCAGAAAAAAATATATTCAGTTTGCAACCTGATGGAGGTCAGTATAGATGGACTAATACAACAAGTCCCACACACAGCTAGAAGCCCAATATTTTTTCAGAGGTAGATGCAGAAAAAAATATATTCAGTTTGCAACCTGATGGAGGTCAGTATAGATGGACTAATACAACAAGTCCCACACACAGCTAGAAGCCCAATATTTTTTCAGAGGTAGATGCAGAAAAAAATATATTCAGTTTGCAACATGATGGAGGTCTGTATAGGTGGACTAATAGAACAAGTCCCACACACTGCTAGAAGGCCAAATATTTTTTCAGAGCTAGATGCAGAAAAAAATTATATTCAGTTTGCAACCTGATGGAGGTCAGTATAGATGGATTAATAGAACAAGACCCACACACAGCTAGAAGCCCAATATTTTTTCAGAGGTAGATGCAGAAAAAAATTATATTCAGTTTGCAACCTGATGGAGGTCAGTATAGATGGATTAATAGAACAAGACCCACACACAGCTAGAAGCCCAATATTTTTTCAGAGCTAGATGCAGAAAAAAATTATATTCAGTTTGCAACCTGATGGAGGTCAGTATAGGTGGACTAATAGAACAAGTCCCACACACAGCTAGAAGCCCAATATTTTTTCAGAGCTAGATGCAGAAAAAAATTAGATTCAGTTTGCAACCTGATGGAGGTCAGTATAGATGGACTAATAGAATGATGCTATGCCCAATAGATTTTACTTCACTAGGTGCAGTAAAAAAATTGGTATTCTATACACAGGTGGTATATCTTGCAACACAGATAGGCTACTCCACTGACTAACACACTCTGCAATAGGCCAAAAAGGATTAGCTTTGCTAGATTCAGCCAAATGCTGTGAAAAAACTTGCACAGCACTGGCACAGACCTGCCTGGCAAAAACTGATAGGAACTGATGTAACCTAGTCCTGAAAAGGACTCCAATTACAATTAGTCTTTACTCCCACAACCTATCTATTTAAGAGCACAGACCTGCCTGATAAAAGTCGTAGGAAATGCTGTAACCTAGTCCTTAAAAGGACTGCAATCACAACTATTCCCTACTCCCAAGCTATCTGTATATTTGTGCGAAAATTGGCTTGAAATTAACAAGGTATAGCGCACACAGCAACAGCGGTGCCGTCTAACACGCAGCTGCAGCAGTGAGAAAATGGTGGCGACGGGGAAAAAGGCTTGGTCTTATAGGGCAAGGACATGTGACATACACTGCCAATGACACATGCCCTTGCTTGTGTGAAAAAAAGCACTTCGCTCCGTGTGTGCGCTGCTGATAGGCTGACAGATTGCACCTCCCCACTGTAAATGCGGGAAAGAGAAAAAAAAATGGAGATCTTCATTATTCCTGCAGAGATCCATCCCCTGCCCCTCCCCCCACCCCGCTGTACACTCAAACTGCGTATTAACATTAATTTTCATCATTACTGAGAAAAAATCCAGTTATGATTTTGGTGCACGAACAGTTATCGAACATAACCTCGAACAGCCGAATTTTTCTCAAATTGTTCGTGTTCGCCGAACGGCTCGAACACCGCCCAAAACAGCTCGAATTTGAGATTGGCGAACAGTTCGAGTAGAACAACGCTCATCTCTACTCACGACCATGCCTGGCTGTAGGTTCAGCGGTGTGAGCTACAGATCTTCCTGATCTTTCAGAGCTGTCGACAACTCTTCAGCATTGTGCGGTTTGTCACCTAAGCATATTACCTTCAGCACAGCCTGTTGCTGCTTGGCCAAGGCAGTGCTGCAGTGCTTCCAGCTTGTGACTGATGTGGTCATTTCGGATATGGAGGCTGAAGAGGAGGAGGAGGCTGAGGAGGATGAGGTGCAGGAGCTGAAGACCGTGGGGGCAACCCTGATTGACCTAGGGCCCGCAATCCTTGGCGTCGGGAGGACGTGTTTTGTTCCAAGATCTGACTGGGTCCCAGCTTCCACTATGTTAACCCAGTGCGCCGCGTCAGCGAGATGTACTGTCCCTGCCCACAAGCACTTGTCCACGTGTTCTTGGTTAGGTGGACTTTCCCAGTAACTACGTTGTTGAGGGCACGGCTAATGTTTTGGGACACGTGCTTGTGTAATGCGGGGATGGCACACCAGGAGAAAGAGTGGCGGCTGGAGACCGAGTACCAAGGGACAGCCACCGCCATCAGGTTGCGGAATGCTTCTATCTCCACGAGCATAAAAGGCATCATTTCAAGCGCAAGCAGTAGTGAAATGTGAGAATTTAGTAGTGTGGCCTGTGGGGCGTTGGCTGTATATTTGAACTTGCGTTCCAAGGAGTGGGGTATGGACAACTCAAAGCTGCGCTGGGACAAGGACATGGACATGCTTCCTGATGCTGCTACTTGAGAGTGTGCAATGACAGGTGCATGACAGGAGGCATCTTCGCAAGCACCATGAACAGGGGATTGGCTTGCATGCAAAACAGCGGTAGAAGAGGTGGTGACACCAGCAGACACTGTTCCAGGACCCTGGAGTTTGGCCCACAAAGTCAGGTGCTTTGCTGCCATGTGCCTGATCATGCTGGTGTTGGTCAGGCTGGTCGTTTTGCCACCCCTGCTGATGCTGGCCTGGCAGGTGGTGCAAATGGCCTTTTTGGGGTTATCGGCAGAGTCTTTAAAAAACAATCAGACTCGGGAAGACCTAATAGTTGTACTAGCAACTTCCTTCATGTTGGTGTTACGGGGAATGGTTGCCTGCCTTCTGTCTGCATCCACCACACTGACTCTTCCTGCCTGTTGGGGTGATCTGCCTCACTTCCCCTGTGTGCTGCTATCCTCGCTCTGCATGTCCTCCTGCCAGGTTGGGTCAGTTACTATATCATCCACCACCTCGTCTTCCACTTCTGCACCCTGGTCCTCCTCCTGACTTTCTCGCAATTGTGTCTCATCATCATCCACCTCTTGTGACACTTTCCCACCGTCACCTTCGTGTGACCGTGGCTTCTCAAATATTTGGGCATCACTACACGTGATCTCCTCTTGCCCCGCTTCAAGTGGATTAGACGAGAGGCCCAAATCTATAAATGGAAAAGTGAACAGCTCTTCAGAGTGTCCAAGTGTGGAATCAGTTGTCTCTGGGTACTCGGCATGGTGGGAGGAAGGAGGATCAGGGTGAGGAATATGCGGTCCAAACTCACGGGTACTGAGACTTGACCGTGTGGAAGACAGGGTGGTGGTGGTGGTGGCTAAGTGACTGGAAGAATTTTCCGCTATCCAACCAACAACCTTTTGACAATGCTCTGGGTTCAATAGTGGTGTGCTGCGGTCCCCTAAAAATTGTGACAGGATGGTCAGGCGAGAAGATGTGGGTGTTTATTGTGCCACAATTTCTGCTTGCCCACGACCTTGTCCTCGGCCTCTGCATGCACCATTACCATCACGTCCAGTTCCCTGTCCCTTGCCACGTGCCTTGCCCATTTTAAATGGAGGACAGTATCTTCCACGCTCACTACAAATGACTGAGTTTGGAGCGAACTTACACTGTGTGCAGAATTATTAGGCAAGTTGTATTTTAGAGGATTATTTTTATTATTGATCAACAACTATGTTCTCAATCAACCCAAAAGACTCATAAATATCCAAGCTTAATACTTTTGGAAGTTGGAGTGTTTTTTTTTTAGAGTTGGCTATCTTAGGAGGATATCTGTTTGTGCAGGTAACTATTACTGTGCAGAATTATTAGGCAACTTAATAAAAACCAAATCTAATCCCATCTCACTTGTTTATTTTCCCCAGGTAAACCAATATCAGTGCACAAAATTTAGAAATAAATATTTCTGACATGCAAAAACAAAAACAAAAAAAATTAGTGATCAATATAGCCACCTTTGTTTATGATGACACTCAACAGCCTTCCATTCATAGATTCTGTCAGTTGCTTGATCTGTTTTCGATCAACATTGCATGCAGCAGCCACCACAGCCTCTCAGACATTGTTCCGAGAGGTGTACTGTTTTCTCTCCCTGTAGATCTCACATTTTATGATGGACCACAGGTTCTCTATGGGGTTCAGATCAGGTGAACAAGGGGGCCATGTCATTATTTTTTCTTCTTTTAGACCTTTACTGGCCAGCCATGCTGTGGAGTAGTTGGATGCATTTGATAGAGCATTGTCCTGCATGAAAATCATGTTTTTCTTGAACGATACCGACTTCTTCCTGTACCACTGCTTGAAGAAGTTGTCTGCCAGAAACTGGCAGTAGGTCTGGGAGTTGAGCTTCAACTTGAAAAGGTCCCATAAATTCATCTTTGATAATACCAGCCCATACCAGTACCCCACCTCCACCTTGCTGGCGTCTGAGTCGGAATGGAACTCTCTGCCCTTTATAGATCCAGCCTCTGGCCCATCCATCTGGCCCATCAAGAGTCACTCTCATTTCATCACTCCATAAAACCTTTGAAAAATCAGTCTTAAGATATTTCTTGGCCCATTCTTGACGTTTTATCTAATGTTTCTTGTTCAACGGTGGTAGTTTTTCAGCCTTCCTTACCTTGGCCATGTCCCTGAGTATCGCACACCTTATGCTTTTTGATACTCCAGTAACGTTGCAGCTCTGAAATATGGCAAAACTGGTGGCGAATGGCATCTTGGCAGCTTCACGCTTGATTTTCCTCAATTCATGGGCAGTTATTTTGCGCTTTTTTTGGCCAACACGCTTCTTGCGACCCGTTGGCTATTTGCCATGAAACGCTTGATTGTTCAGTGATCACGCTTCAAAAGTTTGGAAATTACAAGACTGCTGCATCCCTCTGCAAGACATCTCACAATTTTGGACTTTTCAGAGCCCGTCAAATCTCTCTTCTGACCCATTTTGCCAAAGGAAAGGAAGTTGCCTAATAATTAAGCACACCTTACATAGGGTGTTGATGTCATTAGTCAACACCCCTCCTCATTACAGAGATGCACATCACCAGATTTACTTAATTGGTAGTTGGCTCTCAAGCCTATGCAGCTTGGAGTAGGACAACATGTATAAAAAGTATCAAAGTGATCAAAATACTCATTTGCCTAATAATTCTGCACGCGGTGTATATGTGATCTGTGTGAAGGAGAAAACACAGTTTTAAATACCTGGCCTGTAGGTAAGTAGTTTGAACAGCAAACTGCTGTGAATGGCTTCACTGACATACTGAAAGAAACTTTTAATGGAGGCCAGAAATGGCAGTATTTTTTGGAAGTGCATTGAGGTGAAGGGTGCATTGCTGGAAAAGGGAAAAAAAAAAAAACTCTTTAAATCTCTTAGTTTGCGAATGTGAACGAGCTGCGTGTGTCCGGAGCGTAAGTGCGAATGAAAGTAAGTGTGTGACTTGTTTTTCAGTGACTTTGGATTCAGGGAGTTTGGAAGGGAGGACTTTGGACTGAATTGCTGACTGTATTTCATTAATTCTTTACTTTTCTTTTTACTTAACATTCTGTCTATTGCAATCCCCATTAGGAAATGAGCTCCATTATTGACAATGCTATCCAGTGTACATTTTGCCACATGTATGTATTCCTTGAACAGTCGGTCGGGGTTGCTTACTGCTGCGCGAGATGTGTGCACATTGTGCATTTGGAAGCCCAGATATTGGATCTAAATGAGCAGCTGGCAACACTGAGATCCATTGACAACATGGAAAGGAGTCTGCTGCTCACTGAGCAACAGCTCACTGGGGTAGATGTGGGGGAGGGTGGTAGTCGGGAGCTGCAGGACAGTGAGGTCGTTAGTTGGGTGACAGTTAGACGGGGGGTAGAGGGAAGAGTGGCAGGGAGGCTAGTCCTGATCTTGCACACCCCAATAAGTTTGCAAAGTTAGCAGATGAGGGGAGTGATGGTACAGGGGTAGCACTACTGAAGCAAGGCATGTCCTCTGAAAGCCGGAGGAGTGTCAGCTCCAGTAAAGAGGGAAATAGGAGAGTAGGGCAGGCCAGGCAGGTGCTGGTAGTGGGGGACTCAATTATTAGGGGAACAGATAGGGCAATCTGTCACAAAGACAGGGATCGTCGAACAGTGTGCTGCCTACCTGGTGCTCGAGTCCGGCACATCGCTGATCGGGTTGACAGATAACTGGGAGGGGCTGGTGAGGACCCAGCGGTCATGGTGCACATTGGCGCAAATGACAAAGTTAGAGGTAGGTGGAAGGTCCTTAAAGATGATTTCAGGGAATTAGGCTGCAAGCTGAAAGAAAGGACCTCCAGGGTGGTATTCTCTGAAATACTACCGGTACCACGTGCCACGCCAGAGAGGCAACGGGAGATTAGGGAGATAAATAAGTGGCTCAAGAACTGGTGTAGAAAGGAGGGATTTGGGTTCCTGGAGAACTGGGCCGACTTCTCAGTTGGCTACAGACTCTACGCTAGGGACCGGCTGCACCTTAATGGGGAGGGTGCAGCTGTGCTGGGGGAGAAAATGGCTAGAAGGTTGGAGGAGTGTTTAAACTAGGGATTGGGGGGGAGGGTATTCATTTTATAGGTGGGGAAGATAGTGCAGATAGTGACCTGGGCACAAATAAAGAAATTGGGTGTGGGGTTAGAACAGTCAATAAAGTAAGAAGGAATAGAGGTACAGAGAGATACATAAAATGCATGTACACTAATGCCAGAAGCCTCACCAACAAAATGGAGGCATTAGAATTAATTTTGTTGGAAAATAATTATGACAAGGTAGGGATATCTGAGACGTGGCTGGACGAGAGCCATGACTGGGCAGTTAATTTACAGGGCTATAGTCTGTTCAGAAATGACCGTACAAACAAGCGAGGGGGGGTGTGTTTATATGTAAAATCATCCTTAAAACCTGTCTTGCGGGAGGATATATGTGAATCTAATGAAAATGTACAGTCCCTGTGGGTGGAGATAAGGGGAGGGGGAAAAATAATAAATTACTGATAGGGGTTTGTTATAAGTCTCCAAAAATAATGGAAGCAGCGGAGAATATCCTCGTAAAGCAAATAGATGAAGCAGCGACTCAAGGAGAAGTCATTATTATGGGAGACTTCAACTACCCTAAAATACATTGGGGGACAGAAACATGTAGTTCAAGCAAAGGAAATAGGTTTTTGACTACTATGAGAGACAATTACCTTTCACAACTGGTTCAGGACCCAACAAGAAGGGGGGCACTGCTAGACCTAATATTAACCAATAGTCCAGACCGCATATCAAATATACAAGTTGGGGGTCACTTGGGTAATAGTGATCACAAAATAATACGTTTTCATGTAACCTTTAATAAGATGTGTAGTAGAGGGGTTACAAGGACACTAAACTTCAGGAAGGCAAATTTCCAACGGTTAAGAGATGATCTTAGTGCAATAAACTGGGACGATATCCTGAGACATAAAACTACACAAAGCAAATGGGAGACATTTATTAACATCCTGAATAGGACCTGTGCACAATATATACCCCTTGGGAATAAACATGCTAGAAATAGGAGGAAACCACTATGGTTAAATAGAGCTGTAAGGGGCGCAATAAGTGACAAAAATAAAGCATTTAGAGAACTAAAGAAAGTAGGTAGTGATGAGGCATTAAATAAATATAGAAAATTAAATAAATTATGTAAAAAACAAATCAAGGCAGCAAAGATTGAGGCAGAGAGAATCATTGCCAGAGAAAGTAAAAATAACCCCAAAATATTCTTTAACTATATAAATAGTAAAAAACTAAAAAATGATAGTGTTGGCCCCCTTAAAAATAGTCTGGGTGAAATGGTGGATGAGGATGAGGAAAAAGCCAATATGCTAAATGATTTTTTTTCAACCGTATTTACACAAGAAAATTGCATGACAGAAAACATGATTAGTGATAACAAAAATTCTCCAGTAAATGTCACTTGCTTAACCCAGCAGGAAGTACGGCGGCGTCTAAAAATCACTAAAGTTGACAAATCCCCGGGCCCGGATGGGATACACCCGCGAGTACTGCAGGAATTAAGTAACGTCATAGATAGACCATTATTTTTAATCTTTAAAGATTCCATAATAACAGGGTCTGTACCACAGGACTGGCGTATAGCAAATGTGGTGCCAATATTCAAAAAGGGGACAAAAACTGAACTTGGAAATTATAGGCCGGTAAGCTTAACCTCTACTGTGGGTAAAATCCTGGAGGGTTTCCTAAGAGATGCTATGATAGAGTATCTGAAGAAGAATAACCTCATGACCCAATATCAACATGGGTTTACGAGGGACCGTTCCTGTCAAACTAATCTGATCAGTTTTTATGAGGAGGCAAGTTCTGGACTGGACCAAGGAAATGCAGTGGATGTTGTGTATATGGACTTTTCAAAAGCTTTTGATACGGTTCCACACAAAAGGTTGATACATAAAATGAGAACAATGGGGATAGGGGAAAATATATGTATGTGGGTTAAGAATTGGTTCAGTGATAGGAAACAAAGGGTGGTTATTAATGGAAACACTCAGACTGGGTCTCAGTTAACAGTGGGGTACAACAGGGGTCAGTATTGGGCCCCCTTCTTTTTAACATATTTATTAATGACCTTGTAGGGGGCATACAGAGTAATATTTCAATATTTGCAGATGACACTAAACTCTGCAGGGTAATCAATACAGAGGAGGACAATTTTATATTACAGGAGGATCTATGTAAACTAGAAGCTTGGGCTGATAAATGGCAAATGAGCTTTAATGGGGATAAATGTAAGGTAATGCACTTGGGCAGAGGAAATAAAATGTATAATTATATGCTTAATTGTAAAACACTGGGCAAAACTGTAACTGAAAAAGACCTGGGTGTATTGGTGGACTACAAGCTAACGTTTAGTGGCCAGTGTCAGGCAGCTGCTGCAAAGGCAAATAAAATAATGGGATGCATTAAAAGAGGCATAGATGCTCATGAGGAGAACGTAATTTTACCTCTATACAAGTCACTAGTGCGACCACACTTAAAATACTGTGTACAGTTCTGGTCTCCGGTGTATAAGAAAGACATAGCTGAACTAGAGCGGGTGCAGAGAAGAGCTACCAAGGTTATTAGAGGACTGGGGGGTCTGCAATACCAAGACAGGTTATTACACTTGGGGTTATTTACTGTGGAAAAAAGAAGGCTTAGGGGTGATCTTATTACTATGTACAAGTATATGAGGGGACAGTACAAAGACCTTTCTACTGATCTTTTTACTCTGAGGCCTGAGACGGGGACAAGGGGGCATCTTCTACGTCTGGAGGAAAGAAGGTTTAATCATAATCACAGACGGGGATTCTTTACTGTAAGAGCAGTGAGACTATGGAACTCTCTGCCGCATGATGTTGTAATGAGTGATTCACTATTAAAATTTAAGAAGGGCATTGATGCCTTTCTTGAAAAGTATAATATTACAGGTTATAAATACTAGATTCCTTGATAGGGCATTAATCCAGGGAACTAGTCTGATTGTCGTACGGAGTCGGGAAGGATTTTTTT
This sequence comes from Phyllobates terribilis, assembly GCF_046119375.1. Taxonomy (NCBI): domain Eukaryota; kingdom Metazoa; phylum Chordata; class Amphibia; order Anura; family Dendrobatidae; genus Phyllobates; species Phyllobates terribilis. Next base: position 50,745,316 of record NW_027362772.1, on the reverse strand, counting down.
TCCCCAATGTGGAGCTTAGTGTTTGCCACATGGTTTTTTTTTGCCTTCCTCTGGATCAACAAGTTAGGCTATGGGTTGAACTAGATGGACTTAGTCTTCCTTCAACCTTAAAAACTATGTTACTATGTGACAATGAAAGACCCACTTCCTAATAATGGGAACATTTTTTCTTCAGGAGGCCCTCTACTACGTCTCTTCCAAGGGGCATTGGAGTAGGTCTAAATTATTGGCAATCCTTGCATTCATTGCATAGGCAAACACAATGGGAGACTCACTTCTTAATAATGGGAACATTGTTTTCAGAAGGCCCTCCTCTAACTCTCTTCAAAGAGGTATTGGGGAGCGTCCAAATTTTCAAAGGGGTATTGGGGTGCGTCCAAATTTTCAAAGGGGTATTAGGGTGCGTCCAAATTTTCAAAGGGGTATTGAGGTGCGTCCAAATTTTGGCCTGCCCTGCCACTCACTGCATACTCAATAACAGTATAGGAGACCCACACTTTAGTCATGGGAACAACAAAGCGTAGCTGGCTGATGCTTCTCTAAGAATAGTGAGGGCCGACTGCTGGCCCTTTAAAAATAGTAAAGGCCGCCTGATGGCCCTATAAAAATAGGCTTTGTGACTTTCAGAGTCCCTCCTTCATAAATGAAGCAGGATGTGTCTGATCACATAAATGAAACAGATGTGTCTGATCACATACCACATGGCCAGATAAGGTTGTAAAATGTTAAAATGACATCTCCCGGTGAATGCTTTTGTCACAGTTGAAAGCAATGTAAAAGTGCAAAAACACATCAAAAACGCTACGTGTGAACATAGCCCAAGGTGTAGAGGAGTATTTTTGTTTTTGATTTTTTATTTTGCCTTACATACAAGTCATTACCCTGGAAAGGATGTTTCTTAACATATTTCCCAGGAAAATGCATTTTGGTTTCGTTTTTGTATGTTTTATTGTGAGTCCATAAAAGTGGCGTAATACCTCTGACAATGTTGTTGACAGCAGTGACCTGAGAGTCAGAAATGCTTCCTGGGGTGATCTCATGCTGCTCCTATATCATTTGAGCACTGTTCCCATCGATTTGGGCAATCTTTAGGCCTCTGCAGACCACTGGGGGGAGCTGCCTGAAAAATGCTCGAGTTTCCTATAGACTTACATTGGGCTCGTTGCTCGGGTCGAGCACCCGAGTATTCCAATGTGCTCAACCCGAGCATCGAGCACCTGAGCATTTTAGTGCTCGCTCATCACTAGTCCCAGCCTCAATTTTTCTCATTACATTTTTTCTTAGGTATGGCCTTAAGATGTCTACAATGTAAGGAAAGCGGTGAAGACTGCACAGGATCCCCAACTGACTGCAAATATACTAATGATGTTTGTACTGAGGCAATAGAACACAACAATGTTGGTAAGTTGGACCAAAAGAAAACCAAATTGTACTTATTTGTTACTTAAATGTGCATAAATATCACTATTTCTACTGGAGGTTGGGATAACTTGTATTTTTACCAAGCATATATATATATATATACCTATATTTCCTGCGTACACATCGTTATGTGGCACATGATTATTTATTTGGACAACATGTTGGCAGCTCATAACCACTGAGCATATATGCTACTCCCTTCAGCCTGGCTTTTGATGACTACAAGCTTTCCACATTACTCTCTACTGGTAACTGTGATTCATCCCCAACTTTGGTATTTATTGACCTATATTCCTATTACCTGGTTCCCCCGTAGCATTATAAGTATACACATCTTCTATTTTTTCCACCTCAGTTTCTATTTGCCATATATTTATCCTGAGGATTATTCATCTTTCATGGTTGCGGATTCTATTGATCCATGGTATTTATTCTTGTTTTCCTGTTTTCCTCTTTTTATTTCTCTTTATCTTGGTGTTATAGATTCCCCATTACCTTGGCTGCATGTCTGCATCATTCTTTCCTCTTTTTCCCCCCTTCCCCCCATCCGGTCTATTTGTTACATAGGTTATACCTATATTGTTCCTTAATATTCACTATAGCACTCCTATGTGTAGGCAATTTTTCTACTCACCTTTTACAGGTTCTGCCGTATTCTGTGCTATGTGTGACACCTCCACGTGGGACTGCGGCTTACTTCGGACTGTATATTTTGTATTATACTTTTTCCTTGAGTTATTTATCACTCAATGATGTTTTTTTGGTTTTTCTAGTATGTATATTATCAATACTAATACCTATGTTATTTGTCTGTTCTTTATTTACATATATAATTTTGCTTAAAGCCCCTGATGAAAACCCTTGCTGGGTAGAAACGTTGGGCGACCACTCACTGGAGAACCAATAAAAGAAAGTGAATTTATATACTTCTGACTTGCTTCATCTTTATGAGTGCCAGAACCTTGCTTACTTTATTTCTGTAAAGTATGACAAATTTCTTGTAGGGTTGATTCAAATACACAGTTCACTATTTGGAAAGACTGTTCGCTTCTGTCACGGTTTTATCATTCACTATAGCATAGGGACACTGTGATTTACAGCTCAGCTGCTCTATAGGATCTGGAGTGTGCTAAACTGTCAGTATTGTAAGTGATGGCCCAGTCATCCAATCTAATGCTGGGGCATGCTGAGCTGTCAGCATTTTGATTGACAGCCCTGATGCGCAATCTGGCTTAGCCTGCGGGCATTGCTCCAGGTGTCTCCTGTTCCTGATTATTTGCTAGATTTTTAGCTGGCTATTTTCAGCTTTATCTTCGCTCTGAGATGTGTGTGCTTTGCTCTGTGTTTGATTCCCTGATCTTTTTGCCAGACCTAGGACTTGTCTTGACTCTACGTGTGGGTTATCCCTTTTTCTCTTCACACTCTATGACCTCAGGTACCTTACCCCGCACTTTGCCTCTGACTATCCATTTCTCCTATCCCCTTATCTTGATGTACTCTCCAGGGATTACAACCTGAACTATTTCTTGACCATTCCTTTGCATTGCTCTTCTTCGAGCCTTCCTGGTTTCTCACCTTGGACCTCCTGACTACTCTGTCTCATGACTTATATGTGAGTAATGACTCAGCGTCACATTACAGCTGACCATTTACTATTATTTTTCCACATGGATCCCATTCACAGGCTTGATGATGTTGTGGCGAACCTGACTCAAGTGATTCAAGATTTGGAGGAAAAAAATCACCAGAATCTTGAATCTTAACAGTCCCAGTTGTAGGGCCAAACCAGTAGTGGCCCTTCCTGGTAAATTTTTGAGAGAGAAAAAACTATATAGGGTGTTCAGGGAGAGCTTTAGGCTATTTTTTACCCTACCACTCCGGTCTGCAGGGATGAGTCCTAGTGGGTAGGAATAGTCATGTCCCTATTATGAGGGGGCCTTCGGACTTAAGCATTATCTTTTATCTGGGCCTGAATTTACCACTATAAAAATTATGTGAACGAAAGTTTACAAAAGGATCATGTCCATCCTTCCTCCTCCTCCTCCTCTTCCTCTTCCTCTGTGGCTGCTGTATTTTTCTTTGTAAAAAAGAAAGATGGTGGCCTCAATCCTTGCCTCGATTTCCAAGAACTGAACAAGATCATGGTTAAGAATACATACTCACTTCCATTCATCCCCGACCATTATAATCCACCTACTGGGGCTACCTGGTTTTCTAAATTTGACCTTTGAGGGGCTTAGTATTTGAAACACATCAAGAAGGGTGATATTGGAAAACGGCATTTGTTATGGATCCTGGTGGTGGAACCTCTGTGCTGTGATACAAGGAGGGACCAGAGGGGCATAACTAAGTGCCCACCCGGACCGAACCTGGTCACACGGCGGCTTAGTCGACTCCGTGAACCAAGGAGGGACCGGGAAGGTGAACCATGTGCCACTCTGGGACCGACCTTGTGTGAGAGCAGGTGACTCCGACGGAACTGATGGCCGAGGCCGACAGGCACAGCGGATGAGCATGGCTGGTAGCCGGGCAGGTGATGCGGGCAGACAGGCACGGCTGATAGGCAGGCTGGTGGGCTCGGCAGATAGACAAGCATGTGGGTACGGCTGATAGGCAAGCACGTCTGATAGACAGGCTGGCGGGCATGGCTGATAGACAGGATGGCGGGCACAGGAACCTGAGGACTGAGGAGAGTGTTAGCACACAAACAACAATCTTGTTCAGGCACCTCCATTTTGGAGGAGGTGCGTTATATAGGGGAAGTCCTCCAGCCATAGGCTGGGGACTCTTTAGGATAGTGCAAGCAGCCCCTTTATGAGGGAGGGAGCGCACGTGCTCGTGCCCTAAGCACAGTGCCCGGGGACCAGCGTGCAGTGCGCGCTCCCCGGGCAGGCGCAGGAGGTGAGCCGGAGGAAGCTGGTCTCGGACCGCGGCGGTGAGGGGATCGGCTTCTCTGCCCGGCAGGAGGCAGAGATTCCGACACTACAGCGTTTTTAACATCCGAGGGTTTATTCGAAAATCTGTTCATGCCTTTTGGGTTGACCAATACACCAATTGTATTTCAAAACTATATGAATGATGTCTTTTATGACTGCATTGGGAGATTTGTTGTTCTTTACCTTGATGATATTTTATTTTTTTGCCCTGATTTGGACACTCATAAAGTCCATGTAGTATTACAAAGACTGAGGAAAGATTATTTGCGAAAATTGAGAAATGTGTTTTTTATGTTTAAGAGGTTTAATTTCTAGGATATATTTTATCGGCAGATGGGTTTAAAATCGATCCTGGGAAGGTGCAAGCTATGATAAATTGGGTTCAACCTAGTGACCTAAAAGCATTGCAACATTTTCAAGGATTCACCAACTATTATAGGAAATTCATTAAAGGTTTTTCTCAGATTGTTAAACCTCTTACTGACCTCTCGTGTACGGGAGCGGAGCTCAAAGATTGGTCACCTGATGCTATTGAGGCTTCTGAAAAATTGAAAAGGTATTTTATGTCTGCTCCTGTTCTAATCCAACCCGATATTCAGGAACCATTCATTGTGGTGGTGGATGCTTTAGAGGTCAGAGTGGGGGCTGTTTTATCTCAAGGGACCAAAAGTCAGACTAATTTGCGGCCATGTGCATTTTTCTCTAAGATATTTTTGTCTTCTGAAATTATGATGTTGGGAATCGTGAATTACTCGCTGTCAAATTAGCCTTTGAGGAATGTAGGCATTTTTTGCAGGAGGTGGTTCATCAAATCACTGTGGTCATTGGTCGTAAGCTTACATTAAATCATCTAGCTAACTCCTAGACACGCCCGACGGTCCTTATTTTTCTCTAAATTCAATTTCTCTATCACATTCAGGCCAGGGTCCAAGGATGAGAAGGCCTAACTCAAGGGTCCAAGTTATTTGTACCTGTGTACTTAAGACTGCGCCATTTTTCTGTAATTTTGGTTTTCATCCCCATTTTGGTGAATTTTCCAGGATAGATTCTGAGTATTCTGGGGTTAAGGTTGCCATACAGAAGCTCGGGGATGTTTAGAAAGAGGTTCAGAAGAATTTTGGTGTTGCCAAAGTTTGCCAAAAATGGAAGGCTGTTAGAAGACATTTGGCAGTTCCTGTTTTTAAAGTAGTCAATAAGGTTTGGCTATCATCCAGAAGCATTAACCTTAAGTTACCATCAGCAAAGTTGGGTCTGAAATTCATCAGTCCCTATGAGTATATGCCCATGTTCAGGAGCCATTGCGGCCACGACGCTGCGGAATAGTCGAGCCACTTCGGCCCTCATTTTATGCAAATGAATGGTGCAATTTTATTTTTAACATGCGGAGTTTCGTTATAGATGTTAATCTATGGGGAAAGTCCACTAGCGGACCCGTAAGAGAATTTGACATTCTGCGGGTCTGAAAGGCGCGTGGCATGTCAGTTTCAGCGGGTGATCTGCAGGTTCACAGACACGCATAGTGGATTTCTAGAAATCCCATCCACTTTGCTGTAACATCTGGATGCTGCGGGTTTGATGCTGCATAGACAAACAGTGTCAAACCCGCAGTGGCTCCTGACCATAGACACATACCCTACGAGATTCTGGAAGTGGTCAATCCGGTGGCCTTTAGATTGAAGCCTCCTCCATCTGCATCCCTAACATCTTACATAAATCCCTGTTGAAGGAATTTGTCCCTTTAGTGGTGTTACCCTTGTCACTGACTCCTCCAGTTGCTGTTGATGACAGTTTAGAGTACGAGTTGCAGAGAGTTGTGGATTCTAGGAGGTCTAAAATCCCCTCCAGTACCTCATTCATTGGAAGGGATATGGACAGGAGGAGAGAGCCTGGGTTCCAACCCCATCTGTGAAGGCCGATTGATTAATCAGGACCTTTCATTTTAGGTTTCCTGGTAATCTCGGTGGTCCAGGAACCTCCTCTAGAAAAGTAGGTACTGTTTCGGTTTCATCATTCAATGTACAGTGGGTACGGAAAGTATTCAGACCCCATTAAATTTTTCACTCTTTGTTTCATTGCAGCCATTTGGTAAATTCTAAAAAGTTCATTTTTTTCTCATCAAAGTGCACTCTACACCCCATCTTGACTGAAAAAAAAAACAGAAATGTAGACATTTTTGCAAATTTATTAAAAAAGAAAAACTGAAATATCACATGGTCATAAGTTGCAGTCTTTGTCTCGGAAACTGGCCACCATTAACAGACTGCAAAAAAACAATCGAAACAATGAGCAGAATTCTTATTCATTGGGTGATTGGGTCATTCATGTTGGCATTAAAATCATTGTTATCATCAACACTTCATCCTGTGTAAACAGTAGATGTTCTGTCGATATATTCTATGTGATCATAGATCATAAGTAACGATTGTTCTATGATGATAGGATTCTGGTCAGCATGTCTAATGAAGCCTCTAAACCAGGGTTCCCCAACTCCAGTCCTCAAGGCCCACCAACAGGTCATGTTTTCAGGATTTCCTTAGTATTGCACAGGTGATGGAATTATTGCCTGTGCAGGTGATGCAATTATCACCTGTGTAATACTAAGGAAATCCTGAAAACATGACCTGTTGGTGGGCCTTGAGGACTGGAGTTGGGGAACCCTGCTTTAAACGACCACAATTTTGCTTGTAAATAGCGAACTGGTAGTCATTCATTGGACAGAGATGGCAGGTGTAAATAATCCTTAAAGTGTTTGCAAGCCATATACACTGTGTTCCAAATTATTATGCAAATAATATTTTCTCAGATTTTCCCAAATTACCTATATGAATTGCAGTCATTGTCATTTTCCAGTCAAATAACTATTAGAGTACAATTGAAAGGTTTTTGTACAAACTGCCTATGATAACAGTATATTTTTTAAAAAATAAAAAACTCAAACTGCAATCAAAATGCATGTTCCAAATTATAATGCACAGCAGAGTTTTCAACCTTTTCATTTTAATAAAGAACAAAAAAATGGTCATTTTTGAAATTCTAAGCATTAGCAGGTTATTACAAACTGAAATCAAACAGTTTTCAACTCAAAACTTTATTCTAGGTGAAGTTACATTTGCACATAGGACCCCTTGTTCGAAAGGAGCTTCTGAACTTTCTCATCCATTGAATTTGTCAGGTTTTGGATGGTTTTTGCTTTAATTGTTTTGCATGAGGACAGAATACCCTCCCAGAGCTGTTGCTTAGATGTGAACTGCCTCCCGCCATCATAGACACTCCTTTTGATGATGCTCCAGAGGTTTTCAATGGGGTTGAGGTCAGGGGAGCATGGGGGACACACCATAAGTTTGTCCCCTTTTATGCCCATAGCAGCCAGAGATGCAGATGTGTTATGTGCAGCATGAGACGGGGCATTATCATGCACTTTTGCAGTCTGTTAGTGGTGGCCAGTTTCCTAGACAAGGAGCGCAACTCTTCCAAGCTCATTTCAATAAAGCATGTACACGCGACTATGAAGCTGGCCACTGGTCCAAACTGTCAATCATTATGCCCTTTGCCAAGCAAGTAGCCTAAAGGGGAGAGGTGACCTCCTGAAAATCAATAGTGAGACAACCTAATTTCCTCATGCACAGAATACAGTTGAGAACACTACTAGAAACATTCAGGCTTGATAATATCTCTATATTATTACTTTTTCTAGATGGCGATAAGAGACCCACTGTCCTCAGAGGATGTATGAATTCCACGAGCAAGTGCAACAAAATTTTCACTATCAATACAGGTAGCTTCCAGCTGAATAGCTTCTTCAACTGTTGTGCAACTGATAACTGTAATTCTGGTCCAATTAAAAGTAAGTAAAATAAACCACTAATATTTGTCATATAATGTGTTTTATAAAATCAGAAGTTAGCAGCAAGTAGATATCAGGATTTGCAGCACCCATGACTATCTGCAAAAACATAACTATTTATAATGTCCTCTTTCTCTTCTAATATTCTAGTGCCACCACTGAACACCACAAAAAATGGACTCAGTTGTAGTTCATGTGTTGTGGAGGGAACCTATGAATGTGAGGAGTATGGATCTGTTGACTGCACTGGTGATCAGGGAAATTGCATTCAGTTTAGTGGAGATGCAACCCGTCCAGGTAACAGTCTTATCTGCTTAGGATTTTTATTATTATACAAAATGTCTTGTTGTATAATTAGCTGATTGGCTGATAATTAGCGTGTGACAGATAGAGTCTCTTGTTCATTATCTCTGACATTAGCTTGTGGACTTTTGCTGTTTAGAGGACTTGTTTCATCATACATAAACCCCATAGCCTCAGAGCCACTGAGAAAATTAACTGATGTGGGCACTTCCGGAAGCATCACAGCCATGCCAAGTATCGGCATGGTTGTGATTGGCCGTCGCAGCACGTGACCCAGCCTCTATAAAGGCCAAATCACAAGTGCCGCCACCATTATGCTCTCATTAGTGTAGTGATAAGACGCAGCTGGAGTTCAGAGGACGAGGAAGTGGCCACAGTGCCACAACAGCACCTCAAAGGAGGAAGCAGGGTGTAACGGCACAGCAGGCAGCCCCTACCCAGTACATCGGTTTATACTGCCAACCATGCTGCTAATATAAGCAGGGAATCTGCTGCCAACAAGCGTCAGGTGGTTTGACTCTGTGCCATCAGATCCTGAAGTGAGGCATAAATGTTCTGGACTTCAGCACTACCTGTATGATAAGGCATCTGAATTCCAAGCACAAAGTGCAGTGGAACACACACCTTAAAAAGCATAACAGATCTGAGCTTCCTCCTGCTCCCCCTTCTGCTGTGGTTTTAGCCTCTTCCTCCCGCTTATGATCAACAGGACCACATACCTCCCTCAAAGAGAGGATGTGACAGCATCACCACCACCACAAGTGTCACCGAGCATCTCCACACCATACCATATAAGTGTTCAGCTTTACATCACCCAAATACTCAAGAAAAAGAGGAAATACTAACCTAGCCACCCACAAGCCATGGTCCTGAATGACAGCATTTCCGTATTACTGGCCTTTGAAATTCTGTCATTCCAGCTGGTTGAGACGGACAGTTTTAAAAAACTGATGTCGATGGCTGTCCCCCAGTACATTGTTCCAGGCCGCCACTACTTTTCCAGGCGGGTCATCCCTGCCCTGCACAGTTGTGTTAAGGACAAAATCAATAGTGCATTGTGCAACGCCATCAGTGGCAAGGTCCGCATAACCTCCAAAGGGTCATTTGGATGTTTTTGGTTGTCATTAAGATTTAATAAGAGAAAACACAGTAGTTTGACAATAAATGGCTTCACCCAAGCAATAACCATGAGTGGAGAAAAAGTTTTTTCTTGTCATTCATATTCTCTGAAACAAGGCCAAGAAAGGAAAAATTATGCCGGGGTATGTAAACTTTTGAGCACAACTGTAGGTTTAAACGATTTATCTATTCCTAAAAATTTAAGTGATTTAAAATCTCCTCGCATTGGAAAGGACCTGATGTACATCCTACATATTGGATTTTACATTCTATACATTCAACTAGATTACTCCTATCGTGTTACAATTTATAAAGCTTGGCAATGAAAATTGTTGTCCTGTTACAGTTGAGCAAAATTTGGTGGTTTTATCTGTGATGATTTCCATTGGAGCAACATGCAACAACACTTGGTGAGGTGACTCTCCTCTCCCCATTCCCTCCCAGCTTATATCACTTATTATGCCCCCCGCAGCATTAAAAACCCACTCTGACAAAATGCTAGTGGCAGGGGAGGCCAGCACCTCCAATGCGTAGAGGGACAGTTCATGCTAGGTGTCCAGCTTGGATACCCAATAGTTGTACAGCACAAAGTCGGCTAAGTGCTCCTTCACCATCTTCCAAAACATTTCCCTCTTTGTCAGAGTACCCCGTGTATCAGGGCTTTGGTGATGGGAGGGTCTAATGAAACTATCCCAGACCTTTGATAATCTTCCCCTGTCTCCATTGTATTTGTTGTGTCTCCCTCATCTCTACTATTTGGTTTTCCAAGGAACTATGACCTCTGCCACCAGCGTTATCAGATGGGAATTTTTGTGCCAATTGTTCAACTACGGCCTTTTAGTATTGCACCATTCTACTAGCACTCTCCACCTCAGGATGGAGAGGTGGGAAGCTCTCCTTGTAGCGTAGATCTAAAAGGATGATCAACCAGTAATCATTGTTGATCAAAATGCATATAACATGAGGGTCACGGGAAAGGCAGCGGGACATAAAGTCAGCCATGCGTTCCGGATTCCCAACAGGTAAGACTTCCCTGTCCCCAACAGGAAGGCAACTATCCATCTCCTCCTCCCTCTCCTCCTCCTCCTTTTCAGCCCATCCACGCTGAACAGATGGGTTGAAGCTGGCGTAGGTAACACCCTCTGTAGCACAGGCTACCATGTCTTGTTTCTCCTCCTCCTCAGCCTCCTTCTCCTCATTATCACCCAATCCATGCAAAGAAGAGGAGATGAGGCTGGGCCGGTTACTATCACATTTTCTACCTTCTTACTCCATCTCCAACTGGTCCACACGCAAAGCTTCTAATTTAATTGTGAGCAGCAAGAGTTTGAGCCTGCACAGAAGTGGGATAGTCATGCTGATTATGACATCATCATCACTCACCAAGTTTTGTAGAACATCACAGATATCAGACATCCATGTCCACTCATCAGTTCTTATGTGCCAGAGCTGACCAGAATATTGATGGGAATGTTATAGCTGGTATTCAGCTACTGCCCTCTGCTGCTTACAAAGCCCTGCAAACATATGTAATGTTGAGTTCCAGCATGTGGTCACGTCGTAAACCAGTCGGTGAGCTGGCAGGTGACTTGCACAAATGGGCACACACGCGACTTAGCTTCACAAGTAGTGCAGGAAAATCTGGGTAGATTTTCAGAAAGCGCTGAACCACTAAGTTGAGCACGTGGGCTAGACATGGTACATGTGCAAGGTTGCCAAGCTTCAGAGCTGCCATCAGGTTACAGATTATCACACACAACCATGCCTGATTGCAGGTTCAGAGGTGAAAGACACATGTCTGTATGCTCTGTTAGACCTTTCAACAACTCTGAGGTGGTGTGCTGTTTGTCACTTAAAGAAATGAATGTCAGCAGAACCTTTTGCCGCTTTTCCAAGTCAGTGCTGCGGTGTTTCCATCTTGCGACTGATATGTACAACAATTTGGAGACGGGGGTGCAGGAACTAGTGTAAGAGGTGGGAGAAACCGCTGATGAAACTAGGTCCCATCAATTCTAAGCGTCTGTAGACGTGTGCTGTCCCAGGGTCCAACTTGGTCCCAGCCTCCACAAGGTTCACCCAGTGTGCAGTCAAGGAAATGTAGTGTACCTGGCCACAAGCACTTGTCCATCTATCGGTGGTTAAGTGGACCTTCCCAGCAACTGCATTGGTCAGGGCATGGGTGATGTTATGGGACACGTACGTAAGGTGGGGAAGGCACAATGGGAGAAATAGTGTCGGCTGGGCACACAGTACCAAGGGACTACCATGAAGTTGCGAAAAGCCTCAGTGTCCACAAACCTAAATGGCAACATTTCCAGGGCAAGCAGTCTGGAAATGTGTCTGTTTAGTGTTTTGGCCAGTTAGTGGGTAGCTGTGTTTTTCTCTCGCAGCTATCCCTACACTAAATACAGATAACAGTTGTATTTAAATTGAATAGGTTAGATGTAACACTGAAAAAGGACTTTTGGTTATATGTTTCAGCAGCAAGGACTGTACGGCAATATAAACCCTGCCTAGAGGCCTGTGACGCACTACTATCCCTTCTCCAGCAGCTATTCCTACAGCAAATACAGCTAACAGTGGTATTTATATTGAATAGAATAGTTGCAGCCCTCAAAAGCACTTTTGGTTTTAGTTTTCAGCAGCAAGGACTGTAAGGCAATATAAATGATGCCTAGAGGCCTGTGATGCACTACTTACCCTTCTCCAGCAGCTGTCCCTACACTAAATACAGCTAACAGTGGTATTTAAATTGAATAGAATAGATGTAGCCCTGAAAAGGACTTTTGGATATACAGTACAGACCAAAAGTTTGGACACACCTTCTCATTTTAAGATTTTTCTGTATTTTCATGACTATGGAAATTTTACATTCACACTGAAGGCATCAAAACTATGAATTAACACATGTGGAATTATATACTTAACAAAAAAGTGTGAAACAACTGAAAATATGTCTTATATTCTAGGTTCTTCAAAGTAGCCACCTTTTGCTTTGATGACTGCTTTGCACACTCTTGGCATTCTCTTGATGAGCTTCAAGAGGTAGTCACCGGAAATGGTCTTCCAACAATCTTGAAGAAGTTCCCAGAGATGCTTAGCACTTGTTGGTCCTTTTGCCTTCACTCTGCGGTCCAGCTCACCCCAAACCATCTCGATTGGGTTCAGGTCTGGTGATTGTGGAGGCTAGGTCATCTGGCGTAGCACCCCATCACTCTCCTTCTTGGTCAAATAGCCCTTACACAGCCTGGAGGTGTGTTTGGGGTCATTGTCCTGTTTAAAAATAAATGATGGTCCAACTAAACACAAACCTGATGGAATAGCATGCCGTTGCAAGATGCTGTGGTAGCCATGCTGGTTCAGTATGCCTTCAATTTTGAATAAATCCCCAACAGTGTCACCAGCAAAGCACCCCCACACCATCACACCTCCTCCTCCATGCTTCACAGTGGGAACCAGGCATGCAGAGTCCATCCGTTCACCTTTTCTGCGTCGCACAAAGACACGTTAGTTGGAACCAAAGATCTCAAATTTGGACTCATCAGACCAAAGCACAGATTTCCACTGGTCTAATGTCCATTCCTTGTGTTCTTTAGCCCAAACAAGTCGCTTCTGCTTGTTGCCTGTCCTTAGCAGTGGTTTCCTAGCAGCTATTTTACCATGAAGGCCTGCTGCACAAAGTCTCCTCTTAACAGTTGTTGAAGAGATGTGTCTGCTGCTAGAACTCTGTGTGGCATTGACCTGGTCTCTAATCTGAGATGCTGTTAACCTGCGATTTCTGAGGCTGGTGACTCGGATAAACTTATCCTCAGAAGCAGAGGTGACTCTTGGTCTTCCTTTCCTGGGGCGGTCCTCATATGAGCCAGTTTCTTTGTAGCGCTTGATGGTTTTTGCAACTGCACTTGGGGACACTTTCAACGTTTTCCCAATTTTTCGGACTGACTGACCTTCATTTCTTAAAGTAATGATGGCCACTCGTTTTTCTTTGCTTAGCTGCTTTTTTCTTGCCATAATACAAATTCTAACAGTCTATTCAGTAGGACTATCAGCTGTGTATCCACCAGACTTCTGCACAACACAACTGATGGTCCCAACCCCATTTATAAGGCAAGAAATCCCACTTATTAAACCTGACAGGGCACACCTGTGAAGTGAAAACCATTTCCGGTGATTACCTCTTGAAGCTCATCAAGAGAATGCCAAGAGTGTGCAAAGCAGTCAACAAAGCAAAAGGTGGCTACTTTGAAGAACCTAGATTATAAGACATATTTTCAGTTGTTTCACACTTTTTTGTTAAGTATATAATTCCACATGTGTTAATTCATAGTTTTGATGCCTTCAGTGTGAATGTACAATTTCCATAGTCATGAAAATACAGAAAAATCTTAAAATTAGAAGGTGTGTCCAAACTTTTGGTCTGTACTGTATGTTTCAGCAGCAAAAACTGCCTAAACCCTGCCTAGAGGCCTGTAATACACTACTATCCCTTCTCCAGCTGCTATTCCTACAGCAAATACATCTAACATTGGTATTTATATTGAACAGAATAGATGTAGCCCTAAAACGGACTTATGGTTTTAGGTTTCAGTAGCAAGGACAGTAAGGCAATATAAACCCTGCCATGAGGCCTGTAATGCACTACTATCCCTTCTCCAGCAGCTATCCCTACTCTCTTACAGGGTACAGTGTGGCGAGCATCACATCACCCGGGTCTTATATAGACCTGATGAAGTGTTACAGCCTGTCAATCACAATAATGCCAGTAGCCAAAATGACTACTGCATTACTGTGATTGGCAGGCAATCCCCCCATGTTTAGTGTCTGAAAAACAAAATATGCGCGGGACTTGAGCATGTGCTCGCACATCCAAAATACTCGATAGAGTACTTGGCGTGCCTGAGCACCCCGATGCTCGATCGAGTATCGAGCAGTGTCGAGCACGCTCGTTCATCACTAGAGGTCAATTATAATTTGTGGGGAAATCTGTTGGTAAGTGTTTATTTTCTCTGCATCACCATCACAAGGGAAATCAACCATGGGTTTTCCATTACATCATTTCTATAGAGCCTAATGACATTTCTGATTTCCATTCTAAGAAACTCAACCCTTCCATTGGCCATAATGGTCACCATATTAGTTGACTTTTTTCTAGAAGAATATGCAACTAAAAGCCCTGTCCACAGATACAACTGGATAGAAATGTTAATTTGCATCTCTTTTCCTTATTTTTGTTCTTTTGAATTTAGGCGGTGTGGAGAATAAATATGCTTTCGCAGGTTGCACTTCACAAAAAGTCTGTGATACTGGATATGATATGCTAATTGGGTCCTTAGTGGGAAATGTTGAAAGCCTGTCTTGCATTGCGGAAACATAATATCTGCTAAATACTAAGTGCTCTCCGAGAGTCAGAAAATACAGATGAAAATCAAATGAAACTATGCATTGCTTTCTGCGGATGTTAAAAATTCTTATAAAATTCTAAATAAATCAAACAAAATGATGTATTGCTTTCTACATATGCTAATTGTTTTTCAGAAAATAATAAATAAATTTTCTTGCAAATTAAAAAAAAACCTCTTGTGTATTTTTAAGTATTTCCGCACATATGTAGCCATCCCATATATTTATGGCACATCGAAACACGGCACCCACTCCATGACTTTTATGGACGAGAGTTACCATTAAGATATCCATACAATCTCAGACCATTGAGTGAGTTCAAATTAAAGTGCAGGTCCATCTAACATTCAATGGTATAGGAATCATGAATCACTGGTCAGACATTATGCCCCAAATATTTCTTAGTAAGCAGATATGACAGTATGTCTTCTTTAAAGATAAGCAAATGGATTTGATGCTAATCAAATCTTTGTCAAATTTTATGATGTTTGCAGGTCCTGACAAATTTGAGCAATTTATGATTTGATTGGAGCAAATCACCCAAAAAAGTTCTTTACACATTTTTACACATTGAAGGTTATTGCATTAGTCACAATAGGCACACATGACCTCATACTTGACCACATAGCCTTCCCTATAATGCCTTGCAGCTATCATATGACATGAGAAGCGAAGCCCATCAGGATGGATTATTATGGCCCATATAGAAGCATAGACAGGGAATTCAGCAGCTGTTTTATTGTGATTTATGATGGTGTATAGTAAAAGAAAATCAGAGCTCAGAGATCAGCAATAGCAATAGCAATCCCTAAAACTTTGGATAAATACTCCACACAATTTTTCAACTGCAGCACTGAAGAAAATGAGAAAAACAGTCTAAAATAATACAGAGATTCAATTTATAGGGTAAGAAACAGATGGGAGAGGTGCCAAAAGCACTATTAAACTCTGTGTGATGAGTCATGGATATGGTATCAGTGTTTGTCCTGCTGAATTTGTATTACAGTACACGTTTTTTCTTCATTTTTAATGCACTCGAAAGCAGCAAGCCAGCAAAATATATTTTATAAAATTAAATCTAAAATCAGTGTCAATTAGAGATGGTAGGAGGTAAAAAATGTTTTTTGTTTTTTTTAAAAATACATAAGAAAATTCTCCAAAATCCAATTTAAATGTGACTGCCCACTTCTCAAATTTTTTTTTTGCATATTAGTTTTTATAATTTACATTCGTACATGCCACACCAATAAAACACCTTTTTTTGCTGGCTTTTATTTACATGTACCAGCCTAACAATGTTTTTGTGTCATTTTTGGCAAGGAGGTTAAATTAAATTAAATCAATAATAAAAAAATGTGATCATTTTACTGTGCATGACTGGTTTTGCACAACCGCTTTACTAGTCCAGTTTGACCATAATAATAATAATAATAATCTTTATTTTTATATAACATTATCATATTCCGCAGCGCTTTACATACATTATCATTGCTTTTCCCATTGGGGCTCACAATCTAAATTCCCTATCAGTATGTCTTTGGAGTGTGGGAGGAAACCGGTCAACCCGGAGGAAACCCACTCAAACACAGGGAGAGCATGCAAACCCCAGCGCTGCAAGGCTGCAGTGCTAACCACAGAGCCACCGTGCTGACCACCACACATACCACGCCAGTACTACAGTCTGCCGCCACTTTTGCTTTCTTTGCACCAATCTACCTAGCTCTTCTAGTCTGACCACGCCCCTTCCTATGATAAGCAGCTCACTGTCTATAGACTATGTAAATAGAGATTGTGGAGTGGGTAGGGCTTGTTTCATCCTACATCTAGGAAATCTGATTCTGTCACTGCTGAACCCAATAAACTATGTGATACATTGTTGGAATCAGGGTTTCTTTTCCTACATTATGCTACTGTTAGATGAGCCATCATAAAGTACAAATTATATTTGAAAAAAAAGTGAGGAAAAAAACAAAATTATGTGAAAAAAACCCTTAAAATTCAAAGATTTTATTACAATTTGCTAAAATGCACCCAAACACACTACCATGTGTACCAAGATCACCATAAAAATGGGATAAATTATCATATAATAATCTCATTCAATTCTCAAAGAGTAGAAATAGTTCCTTATCTCAGTGTACAACTCATTGGGATATAATGCCTGCAACAAAAATGCTCTAATATAGCCACTAAATAGGGCCGACCCTGTATAAATATACTTCGCACTCATAAGTCATGCATAGGATTAAGTGTCGCACAGATATATGTGCCCAATATACACAGCATAAAAACATCAATGATCCTACAGGATGAAGAAACATAGAAAAATAAATCTGTTAACTCTATGCTTATGTCACTGATATTATCAGCATTAAGCAAGTGATGCTGTATGCAAAGTTATAACATATAAATAGAATCAATAGCGTCAGCCCATGCATACATATGGCTGATACCACCACAGCAAAATAGAAAAAACAGGCATATAATAAAGTACCCAGATCATATCACAATTGAGTGCCTATATTTCCCCTGGGTAGACGCTAGGCTATTCCTGCCTAGCAGTGGGGGTTGGCGCCCTAGATAAATGGGATTTGGCGACCCCGGTCCATGGCGGCTTTCCTTATTAGGCCCTGCTAGAATTTCAGGCGATAAATGCTAGCCTAGACAGAGGTAATCCTAATCTGAGGGAGAAAATTGGAAGCACGATGTTTTTCTGCATAGACTTATCGTGTTAGATGTCAGTCATGATGTTGTATTCAATTCTCAGCTTCTCATGCCTCAACGCGTTTCACCAGTATGTGGATCAACAGGAGGCTTCAATAAAGATGAAGATGGCCAGCATAATATAGGGTCATATTAGGCCCATTGTGATATGACCTGATACCATATAATCAGATTTAAATAGGGTAAATCCTTGTGTGGTATACACTAGTACTGAGCGAGCTCTAAAATGCTTGGGTGCTCGAAGCTCGGGCCGAGCTCACGGTGATACTCAGGTGCTCGACCCGAGCAACGAGCCCAATGTTAGTCTATGGGAGACCCGAGCATGTTTGTGGCGCCACCCCCGGCAGTCTGTAGAAAGCCTAAAAAGTGCCCAAAACGATAGTGACAGTGCTCAAATGACATGGGGACAGCATGGGAATCGTCCCAGGAAGCATTTCTGACCCCCAGGTCACTGCTGTCAACAACGTGGTCCGAGGTATTAAGCCACTTTTACGGGCCCACAATAAAACGCTCAAAAACTAAACTGAAACTGTTTTACTTTGCAATATGCTAAGGAACATCCTTTCCAGGGTAAAGACTTGTGTATAAGGTAAAATAAATAACCAAAAACAAAAATACCCTCCACACCTTGGGCTATGTTCACAAGTATCATTTTTTATGCGTTTTTGCACTTTTGTATTGCTTTCAACCGTGACAAATGCATTCACCGGGAAATGTCATTTTAACATTTTACAACCTTATCTGGCCATGTGCTGTGTTACACATGCATACAGTGCTGAAAAGACATGGGAACAGCATGGGGAAGACCCATGGAAGCATCTCTGACACCCAGGTCACTGCCTAAAAGTGTGCACATCAGAAGTGATCCTTGCCGCATCAGAAGATGCAGACTTGCAACTACCCCCGTGCAAGTCCTTGTCCCAGGGCAGTGTTCAATTGTACCTTCCCCATTCCTTGCAATGCAAGCGCAAGTATGCAGCCTGCCACCCACCCACCCCCAGGCTGCAATACCATACTGCTTGCTTGCTTGCACTTGAAATTGGGCCTTTTAGGCATGTGGAGGTGGAATCTGGCCACCACGTCATGGCTGCGTCGGCGGCCTGGTATCCATACTCAGTTCCCAGCCGCCAAGGGGCGGCCGGGTGTCCATACTCGGTCCCCAGCCGCCCCTATTTGTCCCGGTGCACCTTATTTACAAGCGCGCATACCAAAACATTACCTGTGCCCTCCCCAGTGCATTTAGTGGGAAGGACAGCCTAACCACAAACACGTGGACAAGTGAATGTGGCCAGGGATGGTCCATCTCACTGATGCCTTCACACTGGGTTAATATTGTGGAAGCCGGGACACAGTTGGACACTGCGATGCAACACATACTCCAGACATTGAGGATTGCGGGTCCTGAGTCAGGCTTCAACACAAAGTTTAGAAGGTAGACAGCAGCAGTGGTCGGCCTCCTACACAACAAGTAAATTATTCATGATCATGAGGCCATCCATCTCCTTAGCTTTCTGTTCCTTGGAATGCAAGCGCATGTATGTAGTAGCGGCTAGGCCTCAGGTGGTCAGCATTTTGGCGCATATCCTACCTCCTCCGAGGATTGCTGGATGTGTTCCTGCTACTATCCCAGTTCTATGACTCCCTTTAAAACAAAGTTTCAGAGGATGAATGATGGATGAGGTGGTGGCAAAGGAGAAAGAGCAGGAGGAACAGGGACCATTCACATCAATATCAGGCCAGTCAACCACACATGTCTTGTAGGATATGTTTCTGTACCAAAATAATAATAATAATTTATTTATATAGCGCCAACATATTCCGCAGCACTTTACAAGTAAGCGGGAACATGTACAGACAATAAATTCAATACAAGGTGAGATAGTTTAAACAGTTACATCAGGAGTGAGGTCCCTGCTTGCTAGCTTACAATCTACAAGGAAAAGGGGGGACACAATAGGTGAAAAGTGCATGTTATTTCAGGTCTGGCAATTAAAAAAAGTCGGGATTATCATATAAAGCTGTATGATCCGGTCATCAGCCTGTATGTTCAAGTGCAATACTCAATTACCCAGTGCAGTTATCGTGTGCATGGAGGGTGTAGAGACAGATGAACAGTAGGGAGCAGATTCTGAATAGAATTTAGGAGGGAACAGGAGAAAGTTAGTTTACTGGGTATTTGAGGTGGTAGGCTTGTTTAAAGAGATGGGTTTTTAAAGCGCGCTTGAAGACATCGGGGCTATGCATCAATTGGATCGTCTGGGGTAGAGCATTCCAGAGAACTGGCGCAGCACGAGAGAAGTCTTGGAGACAGAGGTGCAAGGTTCGGATTATGGGGCATGTTAGACTTAGGTCATTTGTGGAACGGAGGGCACTTGTAGGACGATAGACTGAGCTGAGAGAGGAGATATAAGGTGGTGCAGAACTGTGGAGAGCTTTGTGGGTGAGAGCAATGAGTTTATATTGGTACCTGTAGCGAATGGGTAACCAGTGTAATGACTGGCACAAGGTGGAGGCATCGGTGAAGCGGCTGGACAGAAATACGACCCTGGCTGCCACATTCAGGACGGATTGAAGAGGGGAAATTTTGGTAAGAGGGAGACCGATCAGAAGAGAGTTGCAGTAGTACAGACGAGAGTGAATAAGAGTGACAGTAAGAGTTTTAGCAGTTTCAAAAGTGAGAAAAGTGAGAAAAGATCAGATTCTGGAGATGTTTTTAAGATGCAGGTGACAAGAGCGAGTGAGTGATCGGATATAGGGAGTAAAGTAAAGGTTAGTGTCGAATATGATCCCAAGGCAGCAGGCGTGCTGCTTGGGAGTTATGGTTGAACCCTCCAAGGTAATTTTGATGTTAGGTAGAGTTAGGTTAGTAGAGGGGGGAAATACAAGAAGTTCAGTTTTGGAGAGATTCAGTTTAAGATAGAGGGAGGACATGATGTTAGAGACAGCAGACAAAAGGAGCGGTTCGGCTACACAGTTAAAAGGCATACAGTGAGTGCAATGCCTACCAAAAATTTCGAGGCACTCCAATGCCCCTTGGAAGTGACATGGAGGTCAGAGGGCCTCAACTAAACTGTTTTTTCCATTTATAGCAACTGGGTCTCCAGTACACTGTTGGCATAAGCAGTGAATGGAAGGCTTTCCAAAAATTATGAGGAACTGCAATGCCCCTTGAAACAGACGTGGATTACAGCGTACTAAAAACCTTCTACCCATTATTGGGGAGTGGGTCTCCCTTAGTGTTCGCCTATGTATTGAAAAGCAAAAGCTGACTAAAATTAGGAGGAAATGCAATGCCCGTTAGTAGAGTCGTGGAGGTCAGAGTTAATTAAAACAACATTTCAATGCTCCTTGGAAGAGCTGTGGAGTTCAGAGTGGTTTAACAAGCCAGTTTTAATGCCCCTTGGAAGAGACGTGGAGGTCACAGTAGCTTAACAAGACGGTTTTAATGCCCCTTGGAAGAGACGTGGAGTTCAGAGTGGTTTAACAAGATGGTTTTAATGCCCCTTGGAAAAGACGTGGAGGTCACAGTAGCTTAACAAGACTGTTTTAATGCTCCTTGGAAGAGACGTGGAGTTCAGAGTGGTTTAACAAGACGGTTTTAATGCCCTTTGGAAGAGACGTGGAGTTCAGAGTGGTTTAACAAGACGGTTTTAATGCCCCTTGGAAGAGACGTGGAGGTCACAGTAGCTTAACAAGATGGTTTTAATGCCACTTGGAAGAGACTTGGAGTTCAGAGTGGTTTAACAAGACGCTTTTAATGCCCCTTGGAAGAGACGTGGAGGTCAGAGTGGTTTAACAAGACGGTTTTAAAGCCCCTTGGAAGAGACGTGGAGGTCACAGTAGCTTAACAAGATGGTTTTAATGCCACTTGGAAGAGACGTGGAGTTCAGAGTGGTTTAACAAGATGCTTTTAATGCCCCTTGGAAGAGACGTGGAGGTCAGAGTGGTTTAACAAGATGGTTTTAATGCCCCTTGGAAGAGACGTGGAGGTCACAGTAGCTTAACAAGTTGGTTTTATTGCCCCTTTGAAGAGACGTGGAGTTCAGCGTGGATTAACAAGATAGTTTTAATGCCCCTTGGAAGAGACATGGAGGTCAGATTGGTTTAACAAGTCGGATTTAATGCCCCTTGGAAGAGACCTGGAGGTCACACTCGCTTAACAAGTCGGTTTTAATGCCCCTTGGAAGAGACGTGGAGTTAAGAGTGGTTTACCAAGACGGTTTTAATGCCCCTTGGAAGAGACGTGGAGGTCAGAGTGGTTTAACTAGACGGTTTTAATGCCCCTTGGAAGAGACTTAGAGGTCACAGTAGCTTAACAAGATGGTTTTAATGCCCCTTGGAAGAGATGTGGAGTTCAGAGTGGTTTAACAAGACGGTTTTAATGCCCCTTGGAAGAGACGTGAAGGTCAGAGTGGTTTAACAAGACGGTTCTAATGCCACTTGGAAGAGACATGGAGGTCACAGTAGATTAACAAGACGGTTTGAATGCTCCTTGGAAGAGACGTGGAGTTCAGAGTGGTTTAAGAAGACCGTTATAATGCCCCTTGTAAGAGACCTGGAGTTCAGAGTGGTTTAACAAGATGGTTTTAATGCAGCTTGGAAGAGACGTGGAGGTCACAGTAGCTTAACAAGACGGTTTCAATGCCCCTTGGAAGAGACATGGAGTTCAGAGTGGCTTAACAAGACGGTTTTAATGCCCCTTGGAAGAGACGTGAAGGTCAGAGTGGTTTAACACAATGGTTTTAATGCCCCTTGGAAGAGACTTGGAGGTCACAGTAGCTTAACAAGACGGTTTTAATGCCCCTTGGAAGAGACTTAGAGTTCAGAGTGGTTTAACAAGACGGTTTTAATGCCGCTTGGAAGAGACGTGGAGTTCAGAGTGTTTTAACAAGACGGTTTTAATGCCCCTTGGAAGAGACATGGAGGTCAGAGTGGTTTAACAAGACGGTTTTAATGCCCCTTGAAAGAGACGTGGAGTTTAGAGTGATTTAACAAGACGGTTTAAATGCCCCTTGGAAGAGACGTGGAGGTCAGAGTGGTTTAACAAGACAGTTTTAATGCCACTTGGAAGAGTCGTGGAGGTCACAGTAGCTTAACAAGACGGTTTAATGCCCTTTGTAAGAGACGTGGAGTTCAGGGTGGTTTAACAAGACGGTTTTAATGCCCCTTGGAAAAGACGTGGAGGTCACAGTAGCTTAACAAGACGTTTTTTATGCCCCTTGCAAGAGCCATGCATTACAGCATATTAAAAACATTATTCCCATTATTGGGGAATGGGTCTCCCATAGTCTTTGCCTATGCCTTCCAAGCAAAAGCTGACAAAAATTAGGACGGAGGAACTTGCAATTCTTGCAACACGGACCACGGTCACCCTGGTGGTATAGTGGTGGTGGAAGCTGAGGATAAGGAGAAGAGCAAAAAAAATCCAAAATGAAGAAGCGTATACCCATGTGTGGGTGTGAAGCAGTGCATGGGAATACACCTCCCGAAATAACACAGTGGATTTGACTTTATGTTACTCTGCTGTCATTTGGTGGTGAAGAGAAGTCTGGCCCAATCCAGTCCTTGTTGATTTTGATAAGGGTCAGCTTGTCAGCATTGTCAGTTGACAGGCGAGTGCGCTTATCAGTTATAATTCCCCAAGTGGCACTAAAAACACAATCCGATAACACGCTAGCGGCAGGGCAGGCCAGGACCTCCAAGGCGTACAGAGCGAGTTCATTCCAAGTGTCCAGCTTAGATACCCAATAATTAAAAGGCACAGAGGAATCACGGAGGACGCTGGTACAGTCGGCTAGGTACTCCCTCACCATCTTTTGAAACTTTCCACTTCTTGTGAGAGTATCTCACGCCTCAGGGCCTGTAAGCTGGACGGGTCTCAGAAAACTGTCCCAGAACGTTGACAGTGTTCCCCTGCATCTGCTGGATTGAAGTCGCATCTCTCTCGCCTGTACGCCTTGGTTGGGCAGCGAACTGTGACCTCTGTCGCTAGCGTGTTCAGATGGGAATTTTTTTAACAGTTCTGCAGCAAGGGCCTTCTGGAACTGTCCCATTTTTGTAGACCTCTCCACCTCAGAAATAAGAGAGTGAAAGTTCACCTTGTAGCGGGGATCTAAAAGTGTCACCAACCAGTAATGACTGTCACCCAACATTTTGACAACACGAGGGTCACGGTTAAGGCAGTGTAACATAAAGTCAGCCATGCGTGCCAGACTGGTAACGGGCAAGACTTCCTTGTCCTCACCAAGCTGACGACTGACCATGCTCTCCTCCTCCTCCTTCTCCTCCTCCTACTCCACCCTGTCCTCAGGCCACCCACGCTGAACCGATGGTATGACAGTTGTACAGGTACTACCGTCTACAGCGCATGATACCAGCTTCTGTGCTTCTTCCTCCTCCTCCTCCTCCTCTCCCTCATTGTCCCCCAATGCACGCTGGGATGAGATGAGGCTGGGCTGTGTTTAATTGCCCGCTACGACTTCATAATCCATCTCATCATACTCTGGCTGCAATGCCTCCTCTTTATTTCTCTGCAGAGAGCGTTGCAAAAGACAGACAAGTGGGATGCTGACGCTAATGATGGCGTCATAGCCACTCACCATCTTTGTGGACTCCTCAAAGTTTGTCAGGATGGTACATATGTCAGACATCCAGGTCCACTTCTGAGGTCTTATGTGTGGAGTCTGACCTGAATATCGACGGCCTTGTTGCAGCTGGTACTCCACAACTGCTCTCTTCTGCTCACAAATCCTTTGCAACATGTGGAGGGTAGAGTTCCAATGTGTGGGGACATCACACACCAGTCGGTGTGCCAGAAGCTGCAAACTCTGCTGCAACACAGCAAGGGCGGTGGAAGCTGTAGCCGACTTCCGAATATGAGCTGACAGGCAGCGTACTTTGACCACCAGATCTGGAAACTTTTGGTACGATTTAAGAAACCGCTGAACCACGAGGTTAAGCACATGAGCCAGGCATGGTACGTGTGTGATCTCGCCTCGCCTCAGAGCCGCCACCAGGTTACGGCCATTGTCACACACGACCATGCCTGAATGTAGGTTCAGCGGTCTCAGCCACAGATCTGCCTGCTCTTTCACAGCTGTCCACAATGCACAAGCAGTGTGAGGTTTATCACCTAAGCTTATGATTTTCATGACAGCCTTTTGCCGCTTGGCAGAGGCAGTACTACAATACTTCCAGCTTGTAACTGATGTGGTGATATCTGAGATGGAGGCTGAACATGAGGAGGAGGAGGAGGATGATGTGCAGGAGCTGTACACTGTGGGGGCAACTCTGACTGACATGGGGCCCGCAATCCTCTGTGTGGGGAGGATGTGTTCCGTCCCAAGTAGAGATGAGCGGTGTTCGACTCGAACTGTTCGCCAATCTCAATTTCGAGATGTTTTGGGCATTGTTCGAGCCGTTTGACGAACCCGAACAATTTGCAAAAAATCCGGCTGTTCCAGGTTATGTTCGATAACTGTTCGTGCACCAAAATCGTAACTGGATTTTTTCACAGTAATACTGTTAATCAATGTTAATAGACAGTTTCAGTGTAGAGTGGGCAGGGGGAGGGGCAGGGGATGGATCTCTGCAGAAATAATGCCGATCTCCATTTTTTTTTTTTTTCCCGCATTTACAGTGGCGATGTGTAGTCTGTCAGCCTATCAGCAGCGCACACACGCAGCGAAGTGTTTTTTATCACACAAGCAAGGGCATGTGTCATTGGCTGTGTATGTCACATGTCCTTGCCCTATAAGACCCAGCCATTTTCCCCGTCACCACCATTTTCTCACTGCTACAGCTGAGTGTTAGGCGGCACCGCTGCTGCTGTGGGCGCTATACTTTGTAACTGTGTGAAATGCAAGCAAATTTTCTCTCAAATAGACAGATAGGTTTAGGGAGTAGGGACTAGTTGGAATTGCAGCCCTTTTGAGGGCTAGGTTACAGCAGTTCCTAGCACTTTTTGCCAGGCAGGTCTGTGCCAGAGCTGTGCAAGTGTTTTTCACAGCATTTGGTAAATCTAGCTAAGCCAATCCTTTTGGGCCTCTAGCAGTGTGTGTTAGTCAGTGGAGTAGCCTATCTGTGTTGCAAGCTACACCACCTGTGTATCTAATACCAATTTTTTACAGCACCTAGCCCAGTAAATACTTTTGGGCCTGTAGCAGTGTCTGTTAATCATTGTAGTAGCCCATCTGTACCAAGCTACACCACCTTTGTATTTAATTACAATTTTTTACTGCATCTAGCCCAGTAAATACTTTTGGGCCTGTAGCAGTGTCTGTTACTCATTGTAGTAGCCCATCTGTACCAAGCTACACCACCTTTGTATTTAATAACAATTTTTTACCGCATCTAGCCAAGTAAAACCTTTTGGGCATAGTAGCAGTGTCTGGTAGTCAGTGGAGTAGCCCATCTGTACCAAGCTACACCACCTTTGTATTTAATAACAATTTTTTACTGCATCTAGCCCAGTAAATACTTTTGGGCCTGTAGCAGTGTCTGCTACTCATTGTAGTAGCCCATCTGTACCAAGCTACACCACCTTTATATTTAATAATATTTTTTTACTGCATCTAGCCCAGTAAAACCTTTTGGACCTGTAGCAGTGTCTGTTACGCATTGTAGTAGCCCATCTGTACCAAGCTACACCACTTTTGTATTTAATAACATTTTTTTACTACATCTAGACAAGTAAAACCTTTTGGGCATAGTAGCAGTGTCTGGTAGTCAGTGGAGTAGCCCATCTGTACCAAGCTACACCACCTTTGCATTTAATAACAATTTTTTACTGCATCTAGCCCAGTAAATACTTTTGGGCCTGTAGCAGTGTCTGTTACTCATTGTAGTAGCCCATCTGTACTAAGGTACACCACCTTTGTATTTAATAACAATTTTTTACTGCATCTAGCCCAGTAAATCCTTTTGGGCCTGTAGCAGTGTCTGTTATGCATTGTAGTAGCCCATCTGTACCAAGCTACACCACCTTAGTATTCATTAACAATTTTTTACTGCATCTAGCCCAGTAAATCCTTTTGGGCCTGTAGCAGTGTCTGTTATGCATTGTAGTAGCCCATCTGTACCAAGCTACACCACCTTAGTATTCATTAACAATTTTTTACTGCATCTAGCCCAGTAAATACTTTTGGGCCTGTAGCAGTGTCTGTTACTCATTGTAGTAGCCCATCTGTACCAAGCTACACCACCTTTGCATTTAATAACAATTTGTTAATGCATCTAGCCAAGTAAAACCTTTTGGGCCTGTAACAGTGTCTGTTACTCATTGTAGTAGCCCATCTGTACCAAGCTACACCACCTTTGTATTTAATAACAATTTTTACTGCATCTAGCCAAGTAAAACTTTTTGGGCCTGTAGCAGTATCTGTTACTCAATGGAGTAGCCCATCTATACGAATATGCAGCGATACTAAATAACCAATGGTGCCCAAGCTTATGGCCTCCGTATTGGGCAGAACAGGTGCTGACCAAAAAAAAACACTCCTGGAACTCTTCCCAATAGTGGTAGTAATAGAAATATGGGGCGCGCGCCTGGCTAACAAAAATATACGCTTCATAACAAAAAACACCAGCCTAGCGCACTGCATTAATAAGATGGCATCATCGTCTCTCCCAGTGCTAGGCCTACTTCGCCGGCTAGCATTCCTGTGCTTAAAACACAATGTATGGGTCCGCGCTAGCCACGATGCTGAGGGGTCTAACGCTGCTGCTAACGCTTTATCACAATTCAATTGGCAGATTTTCACAGAGCTCCTCCCCAACGCCCACCCATCGGGCAACAGTTGCCCACCCTCCCTATGGGAACTAGTGGCGAATAGTTGATGCCATTAATCAGAGCATCAGTTGCCCCGTCGACGTGGCAAGCATACGGTAAGGAATGGGAAGAGTGGACACGACTAGTGGCAGGCAGACGGGTTGACCCATGTGAACAAGCCAGATTACAAGTCGCCATAGAATTTCTCCACCAGCTAATGATGAGGGGCATATCAGGGGCGTCAGCGCAGCGGTGTCTGACCGGAGTAGCATTTCACTTCCAACTACTGAATTGGGGAGATGTGACAAAGAGATTCATCATCAGACAATCCATAAAAGGGTGGAAAAGGGGTCAGCCAAGTCAGGAGTCTAGACGTCCCGTCTCGCGTCACTAAAACTAATTTCTCACATCATATCCCTTACACCATTAACATGACACTCACAATTTGAAGCAACACTACTGTCTACTGCATTTGCGATCGCCTTCTTCGGGGCACTATGCATAAGCGAATTAGTCCCTCAATCCAAAATTACCACCAGTGGAGGCTTATTACACCAGGACGTAGTCATAGCCAATAATGCAATACGTCTACGCATAGGCAAATCGAAAACGGTTACATAGGACAGGGGCACTTGGGTACTTCTACAACCCACAAACGGTACACTGAGTCAGGTAACAATAGTAAAAACATATATAACCATCAGATCACAAAGTAATTTCTTCCTATTGCACATAGATGGAACGCCATTATCAAGATACCAGTTCCAAGCTATATTTAATAAATGCCTAACATCGGCAGGGAACCACCCCAAAGATTACGGGACACACTCATTCCACATAGGCGCGGCCACGGAAGCAGCAAGAGCAGGACTGTCAGAAACGGAAGTTCAGAGGATAGGAGATGGCGATCAACGTGATTGGCGAGATACATAAGACCGGACTTGTTATCCTAACGTGGTTTGTTTCTTTTACAGGTGACGCTAAGCCAACAGTGTGGGTGATAGGCCACTCATATATATATTGGGCAGAAAAAAGGGCGAAAGTCCGCCCAGGCGGGAGGAAATTAGAGTTTCATAACACATATTTCAACTGGAGAGGTATTAGAGGCCTGCAATGGCCACAGGTACTAATGGAGGCAATCAAGGTAGGGAGAGAGGCAAGAGGCCCGGTCATCTTAGTTATACAGGCCGGGGGAAACGACCTAGGTCATCACAAGAGCGCATAACTAATGGCAATAATGAAACTAGACACTGAATGCTTCAGAGAATTTTTCACAAAACTAACTATAGTATGGTCAGAGATTGTGCCGATAGCGGTATGGCAAGGTGCGCGAGACATCACGGCCATCGAACGGACAAGGCGGGTAATAAATATTCGGATGGCAAAATTTAGAAGAGACAGAGGCGGTGTAGTGATACGACACCGACAACTGGAAGGATATAAAGCAGGCTTCATACAGCCCGACAGTGTTCACTTAATGGATATTGGACTGGACATATTCCTGTCAGGACGTAGTGGAACAAGCGTTAAGAGTGATGGATGGGGGTCAGAGTTCTGCATACGAGTACGCAGGATCCTCCGTGGCCTGGAAATAGAAAGGACATGTTGGAGAGTTACACTTGTTGGCCAAGTTGCCGGTGTGGAGACACAGGGCATGCTGCAACAAGCTGAATTATTTTAGAAATAAAATGCCTTTCTAATGGAATGAGTATAAAGAGTTAATAAAGCTGTGACCGATCCTCACCCATCCAGTTGTAAGAGTTACATTATTGTATTGTCAAGGAAAGGGGGGCGGTAGGGGGGCTGAGCGTCTGGGTTTGGTTGGGGGTCCCCACAGTCTGCCTAGGCTAGATGCAGTTAAAAATTCTTATTAGATACACAGGCGGTGTAGCTTGCTTCAGAGGTGGGCTACTACACTGACTAGCAGACGCTGAAGCTTTGGAGCAGACCTCTGAGTAAACAGCTCTTCAGACTCAACCATCTGTGTTACCCCAAGCCATAGTGTATGTAGTTTCTTACGGTTAAAAGGGGGGGGGGTGACCCAACCCACCTGGAATTGATGATGCCAACGTCACGTAAAACACAGCAAGGGGACTCCAAAAACAGTCTCAATTTTTTCCAAAAATTGTGGCACAGACACCACTTAAGTGGCATCAATTGCCCCAGAGTTACTTAAAACGGTTGGTGAGGTGATTTTACCAAATCCTCAAGCTTTTAGTCTCCCCAGGATGACACAGGGGTAGAAAAGTCCTTGCGGATCCATGATTTGTACATCTTTATGAACGTGAGTCTGTCTACATTCTCAGTGGACAGCCTCGTGCGCTTATCTGTCAGCACACCACCAGCAGCGCTGAACACACGTTCAGAGAGAACGCTGGCTGCAGGGCATGACAAGATCTCCAAAGCGTGAGTGGCAAGCTCCGGACATTTTTCCAGATTAGAATCCCAAAATAAGCAAGGGTCCAGTGACACAGTCATGGCTTCGATGTTCACTTGGAGATACCTGTACCATCCTCTCTAGGTGTTGACTATGTGTCAGACTTCTTGTCTCCTGTGGCCTTGCAAAGGATGGGCTAAAAAAGTGGTGAAACGATTCCACAAAATTGCTGTTACCAGCAGATGCTGTGTTACTGTTACGGTTTGAGTGATGAAGACTCGACAGTCCCACAGTTGGCAAGTTAGAACTGTGAGATTCACTACGTGCACCACTGGTGTTTTGTGGAAAAGCACATGTAAGATTCTGCAACAGCCTCTGCTGATACTCCTGCATGCGTGAATCCCTTTCTATGGCAGGAATTATTTCGGCAAATTTACTTTTGTACCAGGGATCTAAGAGTGTGGCAACCCAGTAGTCGGTATTACTTCGAATTCTGACAATCCGAGGGTCATGTTGCAGGTAGTGCAGCAAGAAGGCACTCATGTGTCTTGCGCATCCAGGAGGACCAAGTCCTTGTTCTGTTGGTAGCGAGGTAAGAATCATACTTCCTTCCTCTGCCCTCTCCCCCCAACCTCGCACAACAGAAATGTGATCAAGGTCTCCCTCATCTGATAAGTCTTCCATGCCCATCGCCAGTACGTCCTCCACTTCTTCCTCGGCTCCTGCACCTTCCTCAACAGTTTGGCTGCTACAATGCGCCCTGGTTAATCCATCTCCCCCACTCTCCCATGCCTGCCGCCTTGGTGCTGCCGACCGTCTGGACCTTGGAGATATTATCCCTTCCGCATACGACTCCTCCTCTACTTCCTCCACCTCCTCTTGTCCCACTACCTGACTCCGAATTCTGTTTAACATGTGCTCCAGCATGTAGATCACCGGAATAGTCATGCTGATAATGGCATCGTCAGCACTAAACATCTTCGTCGCCATTTCAAAACTCTGCAGAAGGGTGCATAGGTCCCTGATCTGAGACCACTCCTCCAGCGTGATTTGCCCCACCTCTGGATCTCGTTGGCCCAGGCTATACATTAGAACGTATTGCACCAGGGCTTGTCGGTGCTGCCACAGTCGCTGCAACATGTGCAGAGTTGAATTCCACCATGTCGGCACATCGCATTTCAGCTGGTGAACTGGCAGGCCCAACAACTTCTGTAGAGATGTAAGTCGTTGAGCTGCGGGATGCGAATGGCGGAAGTGAGCACACAGCGACCGTGCCCTCTCCAGAAGGCCATCTAGTCCGAGATAGTGGGCTAAAAATTGCTGGACAACCAGGTTCAACACAAGAGCCATACAAGGCACGTGTGTGACATTGCCTCGGCGAAGGGCCGCACCCAGGTTTGCAGCATTGTCGCACACGACCTTCCCTGGTTGCAGGTCCAGTGGAGACAACCATTAATGAAACTGGGTCTCCAGAGCTGACCACAACTCCTCAGCTGTGTGACTCACATTTCCCAGACATTTCAAAGTAAACACCGCCTGATGCCGTTGAGCCCTGCTGTCAGCATAGTAAAGAGGTGTGCAGGATTCCTTCTGCGCAGTTAGAAAGCGGGTGGCATTATCAGACATGCTTTGGGTGCAGGTGGAGGACCGTGAGGAGGTTGAGGAGGCAGAAGCAGTGGAGGAACTTCGAGATAAAGAGGATTGACGCACAACTCGTGTGGATGGCAAGACTTGGACAGCAGCCCCTTGTCCTGCTGTCACCATAGTTACCCAGTGTCCAGTCAGCGACATGTAATGCCCCTGTCCATGCCTACTCATCCAAGTGTCTGAGGTGAAATGCACCCTGTCACACACAGAGTTTCTCAAATTATCGGTGATGTTGTGTGCGACATGCTGGTGGAGCGCAGGCACACCTTTCTTTGAGAAGTAGTGCCGACTGGGCATCTGGCACTGGGGCACTGCGACGGACATAAGGTCTCGAAAATCCTCTGTGTCCACCAGGCGGAAAGGCAGAATTTCTGTAGCCAACAGCTTGCAGATGGTGAAATTCAACCTCTTAGCTTTGTCATGGCTAGGAGGAAATGGTCTTTTACTTGTCCACATCTGAGGGACCGAGGGCTGGTTGTTGTGCTTAGACGGGGTTGAGTAGGGTGTCCCCGGCAAACTGCCGGTCTGTGAGGAAGATGCAGGTGGAAAAGTTAGGTTGCCTTGATCCAAAAGTGGTGCTCTCGATTTCGGAGAGCGCTCAACACCAGCTGGTGTTTCCACTTCCAAATTAAATGATGTCCTGCCAATCACACTGGCTGTTGCGGGTAAAGAGGTGGCAGGTCTGCGTCCAAAAACATGTGTGACTGCTGTCCCCCCAGTCACAGAGAATGAAGAGGCCGCGGATGCACAAGATGGGGCAGACGGTGGTTGGCCAGGCCCGCTAGGCCGCAATGTAGCACAGTGAGCTTCCCACTGCAACTTATGCTTCATATCCAAGTGCCGGTTCATGCTTGAAGTACTCAAAGTATGGATTTTTTGGCCTCTACTTAGCTTTTGGTGACAAATATAACAGATAACACGAGTTGGGTCATCCTTATCAATCTGAAAAAATACCCAGGCTATGCAAGTCTTGGAGACCATGCGACCTGAAGAGCCACCACGACTTGTGGTCAGAGCCAGAGTTGTGGTTGAGGATGCAGTTGTTGACGTGCTTCCAGTACTACGTCTCTGTCCAGGAAGGCACAACCTGACATCGTCGTCACTAGCATCCTCCTCCACCTCCTCTGCTGACCTCATCAACTGGCTGACTGTGGGTTGACAGTAAGTGGGATCTCCAACCTCGTCATCATCACCCTGTGTGTTCTCACACCCGTCGTCCTCAGAGCCAACCTCTTCCTGCCCTGACCGAAAAGTCAAGTTGTCGCTCCAATCAGGTATTTGAGTCTCATCATCGTCTTCATCATTGTCTCCACCAACAGGAGTTACAGTTTGGGAACGAGGGTCTACATTATGCTCAGAACCTTCTTCATCTGGTCCTGGATCCGACTCATAAAGATTCTGGGCATCAGTGCAGATCATTTCCTCGTTTGGATTAACAGAAGCTCTAGAGCAGACCTCCGTTTCCCAGGCTATAGTATGAGAAATCAGCTGGCAGACTCAACCATCTGTGTTACCCCATACTCAGACGGGCAGCTGGAGACTTGGGAGCTGTGAGGGAGCAAGTGCGATTGGGGTGACACCTCTGAGGACTGGAGTATTTGTGATGTTGAAGTTGAGGTGGAGGAGAGCCCTCTTGAAGGAGCACTTGATATCCGTTGAAGCACCTGCTGTTTTTGTGCCTC
Source organism: Phyllobates terribilis (assembly GCF_046119375.1). Taxonomy (NCBI): domain Eukaryota; kingdom Metazoa; phylum Chordata; class Amphibia; order Anura; family Dendrobatidae; genus Phyllobates; species Phyllobates terribilis. Next base: position 50,712,093 of record NW_027362772.1, on the reverse strand, counting down.
ATCTGGAATTTGTAGTGGTGGGCATGTCAGTAAGAAAGTGATCGTATTACATTGTCCACGAAACGAAGTAGACATCTTAGTGTGCCTGGAAGATGGTCTTTCTTCTGCAGATGTTACTCCCCCTCCACCGCGGAGGGGCTCGACCCACCAGCGGACAGGCACCAGTATTAGGAGAGGGGGGCTGGCCGTCAGGGTCCACCGCGGGACTGGCACAAACCCGGCGACACGTAGGTCGCACGGGAAGGAACGGACTGGCCGTGTCAGCTTCGCACTCCAGTGTGGTCCCTCTGCCCGCTCGCACCCGTAACCTCAAAGGGATGCCCAAGCGGCTTTTCTTCCCAGGGCTGTTCCCCATCCAGCAGGAACATGGGGGAGCTCAGGTCGGCCTTCCACTGTACTCCCTTACCTCCCTCACCCTCTTTCCTTCTTCCGTTCTCCATCTAACCCCTCGGCTCTGTGGTGTCCGCTCTCCCTCCAGCTCTCTCCTTCTCACAGGTGGACTACCGCGTGTATTCACACTATGGCAAATCTTTTGGGCCCAGGCATAAGAAGTTGTCGAGGTAATGGATAATATGTGCCCCCTTAGAAACGTCCATTACAACCCATTCGAGGAAGCAACTAAACGCCTCAAATAGTGAGCAGGATCTGGACCACCCCATGGGCAAACAGCGATCTATATAGTATGCTCCTTCCCTGAAGCAGCCCAATAGGTGGACACTATTCGGAGGCACAGGTAGTAAGTAACCGGAAGGCAGCATCAATGTCTGTTTTGGCCATTAGGGTGACCCTTCTCAACTTCTTGATCCGCCTGATTTCCTTGTAAAAGGATGTACAGTATATACTACTGTACTTGGTTCCGCGTCGATGTTGTCGTTTACTGACCTGTCCCTTGGATATGACAAATGGTGGATTAGTCCAAATGTATTGGGTTCCGTTTTTGGCACAACTCCCAACGGGGATACCACTACGTCTTGTAAGGAAAGTGTTCTGAATGGAACCGCCGTTCTACCTAAAGATATTTCTTTTTTTAATTTTCTTGTCACGACATCTGGGTGTTGGTAGGCTGATTTTAGATTTTTACTCCAGCCCTTCTTGATTTTAGAAGGGCATGACATGCCTATATCTGTGTCTCCCCCTCCTTTTACTCCTCCACCTCTTTTCTTTTCGCATGACTATATGTACTTGTCACTTTTCCATGTGTTAGTTGTGTCTTCTGAGCAGTTTGTCAGCTTTTGGACACCTTTGAAGGTGTTTTCTATGTGTTTCTATGTGTTTTTGTTTGCCTGTCATTGGTTTAACGGTGTTCGATGGTGTTCGACGAACAGTTCGGCGAACACACCGGTGTTCGACGAACAGAACCGAACACGAACACTACGGGGGTGGCTCAACTCTAGTCCCAAGGTCCAACTGGGTCCCGGCTTCCACTATGTTTACCCAGTGTGCCGTCAGGGAGATGTACCGTCCCTGGCCACAAGCACTTGTCGACATGTCCTTTGTCAGGTGGACTCTCCCAGCAACTGCGTTGTTGAGGGCACGGCAGATGTTTTGGGACAAGTGCCTGTGTAGTGCGGGGATGGCACACCAAGCAAAATAGTGTCGGCTGGGGACCGAGTACCAAGGGACGGCCACCGCCATAAGGTTGCTGAAGGATTCCGTCTCCACCAGCCTAAAAGGCAGCATTTCCAACGCAAGCAGTCGTGAAATGTGCGAATTTAGGACTGTGGCCTGTGGGGCGTTGGCTGCAAATTTGCGCTTTCGTTCAAAGGTCTGGGATATGGACAATTGAACGCTGCGGTGGGACGTGGACGTTGATGCTGTTTCTTGAGAAACTGCCATAACAAGTGAAGACTGAGAGGAGGGGGCATCTTTGCATGCAGTATAAACAGGAGATTGCCTTGCACGCACAACAGGGGGGTCTCTTACACGCACAACAGCGGAAGAAGCAGTGGTGACACCCGCTGACACTGGTCGTGGACCCTGGGGTTCGCCCCACAAAGTCGGGTGCTTTGCTGACATGTGCCTGATCATGCTCATGCTGGTCAGGCTGGTTGTTTTGTCACCCCTGCTGATGCTGGCCTGGCAGGTGGTACAAATGGCCTTTTTGGGGTTATCAGCAGAGTCTTTAAAAAAATTCCAGACTCTGGAAGACCTACCTACCGGTTGTACTGGCAACGTCCCACGTGTTGGTGTTACGGGGAACAGTTGCCCGCCTTCTGTGTGCGGCCACCACACTGCTTCTTCCTGCCTGCTGGGGTACTCTGCCTCCCTCCCCCTGTTTGCTGCTGGCCTCGCTCTTCGTGTCCTCCTGCCACGTTGGGTCAGTTACTAGATCATCCACCACCTCCTCCTCTTCCACTTCCGCACCACGGTCCTCCTCCTCACTTCGTGGCAATTGTGTCTCGTCATCGTCCACCTCTTGTAACAAATTGCCAGTGTCGCCTTCCTGTGGCCGTGGCTGTTCAAATATTTGGGCATCGCTACATGGGATCTCCTCTTCCACCACTTCAAGCGGAGCAGGCGAGGGGTCCAAATATGGAAATGGACCAGTGAACAGCTCTTCAGAGTGTCCAACTGTGGGATCAGTTGCTGTCTGACGACACTCGGCATGTTGGGAGGAAGGAGCATCAGGGTGAGGAGGAGTATGCAGTCGAGACTCACGGCTACTAACACTTGACCGTGTGGAAGACAGACCGGAGGTGGTGGTGCCCAGGTGAGTGGAAGTATTATCTGCTATCCAATTAATAACCTGTTCACACTAATCAGTTCGCAATAGTGGTGCTGTTGTGTGCTTCCCTAGTAATTCGGTCAAGAACTGGGAGCGAGAGGATGTGGCTGTTGGTTGTGGCACATTTTCACCTTGGCCACTGCCCCGTCCTCTGCACGCACTATCACCAGAACGTCCAGTTCCACGTCCCTTGCCACGCGCCTTGCCCATTGTAAATGAAGTAAAATAGCTTACACTCGCACTATCAATGGCAAAAAGGTAATAAAAAGGAGATTTGAACCGTGGAACTGCAAAACCACAGTTCTAGTTATCTGGCCTACACCAGACTCTCTTAAACAGATATATTTGTGTCTGAACAGTCAGCAAGACACTCAAAATGTTTTTTTTATGCAAAAAGGTGGATTACACCCAGATTTGAACCGTGGAAGAGGAAAACCACAGTTCTAGTTATCTGGCCTACACCAGAAACTTTTAAACAGATATATTTGTGTCTGAAAAGTCAGCGAGACACTCAAAATGTTTTTTTTTCAAGGAGAAAGGTGGATTACACCCTGATTTGAACTGTGGAAGAGGAAAACCACAGTTCTAGTTATCTGGACTACACCAGAATCTTTTAAACAGATATATTTGTGTCTGAACAGTCAGCGAGACACTCAAAATGTTATTTTTAAGGAAAAAAGGCAAAAAAGTGGATAATACAGAGATTTGAACCGTGGAATTGCAAAACCACAGTTCTAGTTATCTTGCCTACACCAGACTCTTTTAAACAGATATATTTGTGTCTGAACAGTCAGCGCGACACTCAAAATGTTGTTTTTTTTATGCAAAAAGGTGGATTACACCTAGATTTGAACCGTGGAAGAGTAAAACCACAGTTCTAGTTATCTAGCCTACACCAGAATCATTCAAACAGAAATATTTGTGTCTGAACAGTCAGCGAGACACTCAAAATGATTTTTTTTTATGAAAAAAAGGCAAAAAAGTGGATAATGCAGAGATTTGAACCATGGAACTGCAAAACCACAGTTCTAGTTTTCTGGCCTACACCAGACTCTCTTAAACAGATATATTTGTGTCTGAACAGTCACCAAGACACTCAAAATGTTTTTTCTTATGCAAAAAGGTGGATTACACCCAGATTTGAACCGTGAAGAGGAAAACCACAGTTCTAGTTATCTGGCCTACACCAGAATCTTTTAAACAGATATATTTGTGTCTGAAAAGTCAGCAAGACACTCAAAATGTTTTTTTTTCATGGAGAAAGGTGGATTACACCCTGATTTGAACCGTGGAAGAGGAAAACCACAGTTCTAGTTATCTGGCCTACACCAGAATCTTTTAAACAGATATATTTGTGTCTGAACAGTCAGCGAGACACTCAAAATGTTTTTTTTAAGGAAAAAAGGCAAAAAAAGTGGATAATACAGAGATTTGAAAGGTGGAACTGCAAAACCACAGTTCTAGTTATCTGGCCTACACCAGACTCTTTTAAATAGATATATTTGTGTCTGAACAGTCAGCGCGACACTCAAAATGTTGTTTTTTTTATGCAAAAAGGTGGATTACACCTAGATTTGAACCGTGGAAGAGTAAAACCACAGTTCTAGTTATCTGGACTACACCAGAATCTTTTAAACAGATATATTTGTGTCTGAACAGTCAGCGAGACACTTAAAATGTTTTTTTTATGCAAAAAGGTGGATTACACCCAGATTTGAACCATGGAAGAGGAAAACCACAGTTCTAGTTCTCTGGCCTACACCAGAATCATTCAAACAGAAATATTTGTGTCTGAACAGTCAGCGAGACTCTCAAAATGTTTTTTTTTTTATGAAAAAAAGGCAAAAAAGTGGATAATACAGAGATTTGAACCATGGAACTGCAAAACCACAGATCTAGTTTTCTGGCCTACACCAGACTCTTTTAAACAAATATATTTGTGTCTGAACAGTCAGCAAGACACTCAAAATGTTTTTTCTTATGCAAAAAGCTGGATTACACCCAGATTTGAACCGTGAAGAGGAAAACCAAAGTTCTAGTTATCTGGCCTACACCAGAATCTTTTAAACAGATATATTTGTGTCTGAACAGTCAGCGAGACACTCAAAATGTTTTTTTAATGGAAAAAATGCAAAAAAGTGGATAATACAGAGATTTGAACCGTGGAACTGCAAAACCACAGTTCTAGTTATCTGGCCTACACCAGACTCTTTTAAACAGATATAATTGTGTCTGAACACTCACAGACACACTCAATTTTTTTTTTTTGGGGGGGGGGGTGGAATGCCAAAAGGTTAATAAGACGGGTATTTGTACAGTCTGACAGAGGAAAAAAAAAAAAGAGGATTTAGATGAAAAAAAAGGATTTTTCCTGGCCCCTGAGACCTGGGTCTAAGTCTAGCAATTTGAAAAGCAGCACACAGGACTGTAATGCAGTGTTTGTTGGTATAACCACTGCGTCTCCTATACAGCCTGCCTGCCTGATATCTGGGATGGATATTAGTCCTGAGAAGGACTGTTTGTTTGATTTTGCAGGCTTTAGAGACCCTACATTACCTATTTCGCAGTATAAATCTCTCCCTAGCTCAGCAGCACTCTCCCTACACCGTCTGATCTGGAGCGACTGTGTCCAAGATGGCGGCGCCCCGTTTTAAATAATCGAGGTGACGCTGTGCAGCCAGCCAATCACTATAATGCCCACAACCAACATGGCTGCGGCATTACAGTGACTGGCTGGCAATCCATGCATGTTCATTGGCTCTGTAAAGAGCGCTAAACATGCAGGGTGGAGATCCGAGCTCCCACCCGAGTAACCCTTAAATGCTCGGTGCACGCCAAACATCCTGAGTAGTGAGATGTTCGGGCAAGTACCGAGCAGTTTCGAGCATGCTCGCTCAACACTAGTATACACCCCAAAGGGGCAGGCTTACCTATTCATTCAGGGACCATGTGTTAAAACTTCCCCTTGCTTGAATCATGCTACATATCCGTGCGCTACACCCTGGAACGCATCCAGGCAAGGGTGCACAATTAGGTGCTCAGCTGCATAATGCCCGGAGGCGGAACTATCATTGACCGGAAGTGTATCCTGGCTGAGCAATGTGGCAGGGTTCATCAGGCCAGATGTATGTCACTGTGCTCTCCAGCCTGGAGCGCACAGACGCCTACGCTACCATGCCCTAAAATGGGAGGAATCACAGCCGGTTGTGACTTATAGTGCGCTACAGTGGGCTCGTCAGGCAGGATGTATGTCACTGTGCTCTCCAGCCTGGAACGCACAGACACCGACGCTAGCAGGCCCGAAAATGAGAGGAATCACAGCCGGTTGTGACTTATAGTGCGCTACAGTGGGCTCGTCAGGCCAGATGTATGCCACTGTGCTTTCCAGCCTGGAACGCACAGACACCAATGCTAGCAGGCCCGAAAATGGGAGAAATCGTGGCCGGTTGTGACTTATAGTGTGCTACAGTGGGCTCGTCAGGCCGGATGTATGTCACTGTGCTCTCCAGCCTGGAACGCACAGACACCAATGCTAGCAGACCCGAAAATTGGAGAAATCGTGGCCGGTTGTGACTTATAGTGCGCTACAGTGGGCTCGTCAGGCCGGATATATGTCACTGTACTCTCCAGCCTGGAACGCACAGACGCCGACGCTAGCAGGCCCGAAAATGGGAGGAATCACAGCCGATTGTGACTTATAGTGCGCTACAGTGGGCTCGTCAGGTCGGATGTATGTCACTGTGCTCTCCAGCCTGGAACCACAGACATCAATGCTAGCAGGCCCGAAAATGGGAGAAATCGTGGCCGGTTGTGACTTATAGTGTGCTACAGTGGGCTCGTCAGGCCGGATGTATGTCACTGTGCGCTCCAGCCTGGAACGCACAGACGCCGATGCTAGCAGGCCTGAAAATGGGAGGAATCAAAGCCGGTTGCGACTTATAGTGCACTACAGTGGGCTAATTGGGAAGGATGTATGTCACTGTGCGCTCCTGTCTGGAATGCACAGACACCGACGCTAGCAGGCCCGAAAATTGGAGGAATCACAGCCGGTTGTAACTTATAGTGCCCTAAAGTGGGCTCATCGGGCAGGATGTATGTCACTTTGCGCTCAAGCCTGGAATGCACCGACGCTAGCTGGCCCAAAAATGGGAGGAATCGCGGCCGGTTGAACTTATAATGTGCTACAGTAGGCTCGTCAGGCCCGATGTATGTCACTGTGCGCTCCAGCCTGGAACGCACAGACACCAATGCTAGCAAGCCCGAAAATGGGAGGAATCGTGGCCGGTTGTGACTTATAGTGCGCTACAGTGGGCTCGTTTGGCCGTATGTATGTCAATGTGCGCTCCAGCCTGGAACGCACAGACACCAATGCTAGCAGGCCCGAAAATGGGAGAAATCGTGGTTGGTTGTGACTTATAGTGCGCTACAGTGGGCTCGTCAGGCCGGATGTATGTCACTGTGCTCTCCAGCCTGGAACGCACTGACGCCGACGCTAGCAGGCCCGAAAATGGGAGGAATCACAGCCGATTGTGACTTATAGTGCGCTACAGTGCGCTCGTCAGGCCGGATGTATGTCACTGTGCTCTACAGCCTGAAACGCACAGACACCAATGCTAGCAGGCCCGAAAATGGGAGAAATCATGGCCGGTTGTGACTTATAGTGCGCTACAGTGGGTTCGTCAGGCCATATGTATGTCACTATGCTCTCCAGCCTGGAACGCACAGACGCCGACGCTAGCAGGCCCAAAAATGTGAGGAATCACGGCCAATTGTGACATACAGTGCGCTACAGTGGGCTCGTCAGGTCGGATGTATGTCACTGTGCTCTCCAGCCTGGAACGCACAGACACCAATGCTAGCAGGCCTGAAAATGGGAGAAATCGTGGCCGGTTGTGGCTTATAGTGCGCTACAGTGGGCTCGTCAGGCCGGATGTATGTCACTGTGCGCTCCAGCCTGGAACGCACAGACGCCGATGCTAGCAGGCCTGAAAATGGGAGGAATCAAAGCCGGTTGTGACTTATAGTGCACTACAGTGGGCTAATTGGGAAGGATGTATGTCACTGTGCGCTCAAGCCTGGAATGCACAGACGCCGACGCTGGCAGGCCCAAAAATGGGAGAAATCGCGTCCGGTTGTGACTTATAGTGCGCTACAGTGGGCTCGTCAGGCCGGATGTATGTCAATGTGCGCTCCAGCCTGGAACGCACAGACACCAATGCTAGCAGGCCCAAAAATGGGAGGAATCGTGGCCGGTTGTGACTTATAGTACACTACAGTGGGCTCATCGGGCAGGATGTACAGTACAGACCAAAAGTTTGGACACACCTTCTCATTTAAAGATTTTTCTGTATTTTCATGACTTTGAAAATTGTACATTCACACTGAAGGCATCAAAACTATGAATTAACACATGTGGAATTATATACTTAACAAAAAAGTGTGAAACGACTGAAAATATGTCTTATATTCTAGGTTGTTCAAAGTAGCCACCTTTTGCTTTGATGAATGCTTTGCACGGTCTTGGCATTCTCTTGATAAGCTTCAAGAGGTAGTCACCGGAAATGGTTTTCACTTCACAGGTGTGCCCTGTCAGGTTTAATAAGTGGGATTTCTTGCCTTATAAATGGGGTTGGGACCATCAGTTGTGTTGTGCAGAAGTCTGGTGGATGCACAGCTGATAGTCCTACTGAATAGACTGTTAGAATTTGTATCATGCAAGAAAAAATCAGCTAAGTAAAGAAAAGCGAGTGTCCATCATTACTTTAAGAAATGAAGGTCAGTCAGTCTGAAAAATTGGGAAAACTTTGAAAGTGTCCCCAAGTGCAGTTGCAAAAACCATCAAGTGCTACAAAGAAACTGGCTCACAGGAGGACCGCCCCAGGAAAGGAAGACCAAGAGTCACCTCTGCTTCTGAGGATAAGTTTATCCGAGTCACCAGCCTCAGAAATCGCAGGTTAACAGCAGCTCAGATTAGAGACCAGGTCAATGCCACACAGAGTTCTAGCAGCAGACACATCTCTACAACAACTGTTAAGAGGAGACTTTGTGCAGCAGGCCTTCATGGTAAAATAGCTGCTAGGAAACCACTGCTAAGGACAGGCAACAAGCAGAAGAGACAAGTTTAGGCTAAAGAACACAAGGAATGGACATTAGACCAGTGGAAATCTGTGCTTTGGTCTGATGAGTCCAAATTTGAGATCTTTGGTTCCAACCACCGTGTCTTTGTGCGACACAGAAAAGGTGAATGGGTGGACTCTACATGCCTGGTTCACACCGTGAAGCCTGGAGGAGAAGGTGTGATGGTGTGGGGGTGCTTTGCTGGTGATACTGTTGGGGATTTATTCAAAATTGAAGGTATACTGAACCATCATGGCTACCACAGTATCTTGCAGCGGCATGCTATTCCATCCGGTTTGCGTTTAATTGGACCATCATTTATTTTTCAACAGGACAATGACCCCAAATACACCTCCAGGCAGTGTAAGGGCTATTTGACCAAGAAGGAGGGTGATGGGGTGCTACGCCAGATGACCTGGCCTCCACAGTCACCAGACCTGAACCCAATCGAGATGGTTTGGGGTGAGCTGGACCGCAGAGTGAAGGCCAAAGGGCCAACAAGTGCTAAGCATCTCTGGGAAGATTGTTGGAAGACCATTTCCGGTTGCTACCTCTTGAAGGTCATCAAGAGAATGCCAAGAGTGTGCAAAGCAGTCATCAAAGCAAAAGGTGGCTACTTTGAAGAACCTAGAATATAAGACATATTTTCAGTTGTTTCACACTTTTTTGTTAAGTATATAATTCCACATGTGTTAATTCATAGTTTTGATGCCTTCAGTGTGAATGTACAATTTTCAAAGTCATGAAAATACAGAAAAATCTTTAAATGAGAAGGAGTGTCCAAACTTTTGGTCTGTAATGTATGTCACTGTGTGCTCCAGATGATATGCGGAACAGTGTGGCAAATCAGGTCTGTTCATGGGCGGAGATGATTTTTTGGCGCGAACAAGTCGGAACCCCGAACACGAACCCGAATTTGAAATGCCAAACAAATTCACTCAGCACTAGCCTTCACTAACAAAAATGATTTTTACAAAGGATCAAGTCCTTTTCCTCTATTTCTAAAGGAGAAGTGTTTCCCATTAAACAATTTCTCAATTGCAACACCGATTTTGGAATTAACTTATTGGAGTGTGAATGCTACTTACAATATGTTCATTCTCCAGCAGGACTTGGCCCCTGTCCACACTGTCAAAAGTACCAATACCTGGTTTACAAACAACAGTATCACTGTGCTTGATTGGCCAGAAACTCGCCTGACCTTAACCTCATAGAATCTATGGGGTATTGTCAAGAGGAAGATGAGAGACACCAGACCCAACAATGTAGACGAGCTGAAGGCTGCTATCAAAGCAACCTGGGCTTCCATAACACCTCAGCAGTGCCACAGGCCGATCGCCTCCATGCCATGCCGCATTGATGCAGTAATTGATGCAAAAGGAGCCCCGACCAAGTATTGAGTGCATTTACTGAGCATATATTATAGTAGGACAATATTTCAGATTTTAAAAACATTTTTCAAGCTGTTGTTATAAAGTATTCTAATTTACTGAGATAATGACTTTTGTGTTTTCATTGGCTGTAAGCCATAATCATCAACATTACCAGAAATAAACACTTGAAATAGATCACTCTGTTTGTAATGACTCTATATAATATATGTGTTTCACTTTTTGTATTGAAGTACTGAAATAAATAAACTTTTTGATGATATTCTAATTTTTTGAGAATCACCTGTATATATTTTTTTATATTTGGTTATATATATTTGTATTCAACAACATATCAGCCCGTTTGAGTATACTTATCACTTACTAGTTGTATGCCACAGGTGCTTATTAGGCTGTGTGCCCACGTAGCATTTTTCAAGCGTATATGCTGCGGAATTTCCGCAGCGTAAACGCTTGAAAAACGCATGTATATGCGCACCCCATGGTCCCCAATGGCATTCCGCAATGTCAATGCCCATGCTGCGGATTTTTCCGCAGCGTTTATGCTGCGTTCAAAAATCCGCAGCATGTCATTTAATTTTGCGTTTCCGCATGCAGAATTGCCTTTGTCCAATGCATAAAAAACGCAAGGCAATTCCGCATGTGGAAAACGCGTGATAAACGCGCGAAAAATGCACGATAAACGCGTGCGGAATTCCGCATGCGTTTTTCCGGGAGAGGACTTGCAGAAATGAAGCAGAAATTTTCTGCTTCATAAATGCAACGTGGGCACATAGCCTTAATCAACTAATTGTAATGCTAAACTTGTTTGGGTGACGCCTTCTGTGATGTGTATATAACTGTTTGATTGTATTGTGCATGTATATTTGCCTGATGAAGGAGCTAGACCAGCTCTGAAACGTGTAGCAAAACATTAAAGACCCGTTCACATGACGATTTCTCTAGTGGTATCGCTTGATTTAAACCTTGGCCATGCTAAATACAGCCACCGTTTTCCTTTTAATTTCTATCTTATCTTTGCATCGTTGGACGAGATCCAGCGGGTAAAGCAGCAGCCACCGGATAAACAATATACCTGTCACAGTGTTGTCCACCACTGTGATTGTAATCTTTTTTCCATGTAATCTGTGCAAGGTGCGCTTTCTGTCTTTTAGTTTTAAATGCAAACTGTTTTTATAGTACTAGTTATATAAACCTCTTTCTGAGCAAGATTTGGCTTCTTAGGTCCCATTTTAACTTTATATTAAATGCAATGTAATGTACTTTAAAATGTGGAATATCCTACACTGATGATGCCCCAGAAGAAGCCTGTGTCTGGTTGAAACCTTGGGTTGGGTTTACTGATCAGCATGTTCTTGTTTCATATTAATAAGTAGTGTTGAGCCACCCCCGTAGTGTTCGAGTTCGGTTCGGTTTGTCGAACACCCGTATGTTCGCCGAACTGTTCGTCGAACTGTTCGTCGAACACCTTCGAACACCGTTAAAACCAATGGCAGGTAAACAAAAACACATAGAAACACATAGAAAACACCTTCAAAGGTGTCCAAAAGCTGACAAACTGCTCAGAAGACACAACTAACACATGGAAAAGTGACAAGTACATATAGTCATGCGAAAAGAAAAGAGGTGGCGGAGTAAAAGGAGGGGGAGACACAGATATAGGCATGTCATGCCCTTCTAAAACCAAAAAAGTGCGAAGCCGACACGGCCAGTCCGTTCCTCCCCGTGCGACCTCCGTGTCGCCAGGTTTGTGCCAGAGCTGCAGTGGACCCTGAAGGCTAGCCCCCCTCTCCCAATACTGGTGTCTGTCCGCTGGTGGGTCGAGCGAGCCCCCCTGCGGTGGAGGCAGGTCTAATCTTTTTAATTTAAATTGTCACTCTAATTTGAATGAGTACACTTTAAATCCTTTTACAAGGATCTATTGGAGGGCAAGTCTCATGCCAGAAGCCGCGGTAATTCTAGCTCCAGTAGAGTCCACTAAAGTTTCTGCAGTTAAAAAGCTTTTATAAGGATCGAGCTTGGCGGTCCACTGCAAGGCGTCCTACCGCCAGTCCCAGCCCCTGTGCCTTGGGGTGCCTCCCCGATGCTCTTCACTGAGTGTCCCGGGGGCCCGAACCATTTCCTTTGAAAAAATTAAGTGTCCAAACTACAGGTGGTGTAGCTTTTTTAACAGCTGGGATAATCCGCTGACTAGCAGACACTGCTACTAGGCACAAAGTATTTCCTGGGCTAGATGCAGTTAAAAATTTGTAATTCGATACTCTCGTTGGATGCTGTGAAAGCATTCCATAGAGTCTCCTGGCACGCCATATATTATTCTCTTAAAAAGCTTGGGGTAGGGGTCTAGGGGACCCTTTTATAGGCAAAATCACGGCCCTGTATCGCAATACGTCACCTAGACTGAAGATAAATGGAACATTTTCATCACCTTTCATAATCACCAATGGGACAGGGCAGGAATGTCCTCTGTCCCCTCTCTTATGCATCCTAGTGACGGAGCACCTGCTCTCATCAATTCGCCATAACCCCAATATTAGGTGGATTGAGGTGGGAGGCACCGAGTACAAGTGCTCTGCATTTGCTGATGATGTCCTAGTATATATCACTCAATCACATATATCCATCCCTACTGTTATGGCTGAAATAGATCACTTTGTTACATGGTCAAATTTTAAAATCAATGCAGCGAAGTTTGAGGCCCTCGATGTCTCCCTCCCCAAATCCATTCAGGATTCCATCCAGTCCAACTTTCCCTTTGCATTGCCCTCACAAGGTATCAAATACTTAGGAATTCCTATTCATAGAGACCTCTCCCGTCTATGTTATCTTAATTTTGGGCCCTTTATTGAACAACTCCATACAGACTACGGTTGGCAAGTTAGAACTGTAAGATTCACTACGTGAACCTCTGGTGTTTTGTGGAAAAGCACATGTACACTGTGTTCCAAATTATTATGCAAAAAGTGTTTAGGAGTGATAAGGTAAGAATTTTTTTGTTTGTCAGTTAAACTCATTGATGGTGATGTGTGTCAGGGCTCTTTATATCACTGTAAGCAATTGCATACACCTGTGCTAATTAGTTTGGCAGGTGTGCCCAATGAAAGTCAAGACTACTTAAGAAGGCTGTCCCACATTATTAAGCAGCCTACATTTTCTGCCAAAATGGGAAAGAAAAAGGATGTGTCGGCTGCTGAGAAGCAACAAATTGTGGAGTGTTTAGGTCAAGGCATGACTACAATCAACATTGCCAAGACACTTCATCCTGATCATCGCACAATCAAGAAGTATGTAGCTGATTTTCAGTACACACGTGTGCGTGCTGATAAGGGAAAATTGAGGACTCTTTCCTACAGGCAATTACGTCAGGTTAAAAGAGCAGCGGCAAAAAAAGCCTTGTCATAGCAGCAGACAAGTTTTTGAAGCTGCCGGTGCCTACAACATCCCCCGAACAACAAGATGTAGGGTCCTTCAGAGGTTTGCAGCTGTGCGTAAGCCATCCTGTCGACCTCCTCTATCCACTGTACACAAGCAGAAACGGCTCCAGTGGGCCAAACAATACATGAAGACTGACTTCAAAACTGTTTTGTTCACCGATGAGTGCCGTGCAACGCTCGATGGTCCAGATGGATGGAGTGGAGCATGGCTGGTTGATGGACACCCTATGCAAACACGGCTACGACGCCAACAAGGAGAAGGTGGAGTAACGTTTTGGGCTGGAATCATGGGGAGAGAGATTGTCGGCCACTTTAGGAACCCTGAAGGGGTAAAGATGAACTCCATAATGTATGTGGAGTTTCTCAAACAGCACTTCCTGCCATGGTTCAAGAAGAAGAACCGTGTATTCCGTAGCAAGATCATTTTCATGCATGATAATGCACCGTCTCATGCTGCACATAACACATCTGCATCTCTGGCTGATATGGGCATAAAAGGGGACAAACTTATGGTGTGACCCCCATGCTCCCCTGACCTCAACCCCATTGAGAACCTCTGGAGCATCATCAAAAGGAGTGTCTATGATGGCGGGAGGCAGTTCACATCTAAGCAACAGCTCTGGGAGGGTATTCTGTCCTCATGCAAAACAATTGAAGCAGAAGCCATCCAAAACCTGACAAATTCAATGGACGAGAGAGTTCAGAAGCTCCTTTCGAACAAGGGGTCCTTTGTGCAAATGTAACATCACCTAGAATAAAGTTTTGAGTTGAAAACTGTTTGATTTCAGTTTCTAATAACCTGTTAATGCTTATAATTTTAAAAATGACCATTTTTTTGTTCTTTATTAAAATAAAAAGGTTGATCGAAGAGTGTAGGGGATCTAAGAGTGTGGCAACCCAGTAGTCAGGATTATTTTGAATTCTGACAATCTGAGGGTCATGTAGCAGGTAGTGCAGCAAGAAGGCACTCATGTGTCTTGCGCATCTAGGAGCCACAAAATTATTTTCCAGGCTAGATGCAGCTAAAAATTATTATTAATTTGAAAGCTGGTGGAGCTTAGTATAGATGGCCTAATAGAACCAGTACTGCAAACTGCTACAAGGCCCAAATTATTTTCCAGCCAAGATACAGATAAACATCATTGGTAATTTTAAATCTGGTGGAGTTTAGTATAGATGGCCTAATAGAATCAGTACTGCAAACTGCTACAAGGCCCAAATTATTTTCCAGCCAAGATACAAATAAACATGATTAGTAATTTTAAATCTGGTGGAGTTTAGTATAGATGGCCTAATAGAATCAGTACTGCACACTGCTACAAGGCCCAAATTATTTTCCAGCCAAGATACAGATAAACATGATTATTAATTTGAAAGCTTAAAATGGTTGGTGAGGTGATTTTAACAAATCATCAAGCTTTTTCTCTCCCCAGGATGTAGAAAAGTCCTTTCGGATCCATGATTTGTTCATCTTTATGAACGTGAGTCTGTCTACATTATCAGTGGAGAGCCGCGTGCGCTTATCTGTCAGCACACCACCAGCAGCGCTGAAAACACGTTCAGACAGAACGCTGGCTGCGGGGCATGACAAGATCTCCAAGGCGTAAGTGGCGAGCTCCAGCCATTTATCCAGATTGGAAGCCCAAAAAGAGCAAGGGTCCAGTGACACAGTCATGGCTTCATTGTTTACTTGGAGATACTCCTGTACCATCGTCTCTAGGCGTTGACTATGTGTCAGACTTCTTGTCTCCTGTGGCCTTGCAAAGGATGGGCTAAAAGAGTGGTGAAATGATTCCGCAAAATTGATGTTACCAGCAGATACTGTGTTTCTGTTACGTTTTGAGTGCTGAACAATCGACGGTCCCATGGTTGGCAAGTTGGAACTGTGAGATTCACTACGTGCACCACTAGTGTTTTGTGGAAAAGCGCATGTAAGATTCTGCAACAATCTCTGCTGATACTCCTGCATGCGTGCATCTCTTTCTATGGCAGGAATAATTTCTGCAAATTTACTTTTGTACCGGGGATCTAAGAGTGTGGCAGCCCAGTAGTCAGGAATATTTCTAATTCTCACAATTCGAGGGTCATGTTGCAGGTAGTGCAGCAAGAAGGCACTCATGTGTGTTGCGCATCCAGGAGCACCAAGTCCCTGTTGTGTTGGTGGCGAGGTAACAATCATGCTTCCTTCCTCTGTCCTCCCAACCTCGCACAGCAGAAATGTGATCAAGGTCTCCCTCATCTAATGAGTCTTCCATCAGTTCGTCCTCCACTTCTTCCTGGGCTCCTGCACCTTCCTCACTAGTTTGACTGCTACCATGCGTCCTGGTGAAACCATCTCCCCCACCCTCACATGCCTGCCGCCTTGGCGCTGCCGACCGTCTGGACCTTGCAGATGTTAGCCCTTCCGCATACAACTCTTCCTCCTCTACTTCCTCCACCTCCTCCTTCTGTTTAACATGTGCTCCAGCATGTAAATCACCGGAATAGTCATGCTGATAATGGCATCGCCAGCACTAAACATCTTCGTCGCCATTTCAAAACTGTGCAGAAGGGTGCATAGGTCCCTGATCTGAGACCACTCCTCCAGCGTGATTTGCTCCACCTCTGGATCTCGTTGGCCCAGGCTATATGTCAGAACGTATTGCACCAGGGCTTGTCGGTGCTGCCACAGTCGCTGCAACATGTGCAGAGTTGAATTTCACCGGGTAGGCACGTCGCATTTTAGCCGGTGAAGTGGCAGGCCCAACGACTTCTGTAGAGATGTAAGTCGTTGAGCTGCTGGATGCGAACGGCGGAAGTGAGCACACAGTGACCGTGCCCTCTGCAGAAGGCCATCTAGTCCGGGATAGTGGGCTAAAAATTGCTGGACAATCAGGTTCAACACGTGAGCCATACAAGGTTTTAGGAGGGCGGTTGCAGACAACTTTATTTTAATGGAACGCAAAAGACCCCGGGGTCCGCGATGCAGCCTGGTGGACTGCTGCCGAACACTTTCCGGGTGGAAAGGCAAGCGACAACTTAAATGAAAAACCCTTCCGTGTTTCTTCACACAAGAACGGGTAAAGTGGTACGCCCTATCTCCGTTAACTGCTCGGAGGGAGAGCGACCGACGAAGCACCTAACAATAATCTTAGCCCTTCGTGTTAAGGCACACGGAAGGGTAAGACGGTTCGCACAATCTCCAAGAACCGCAGGGAGACGTGCGACCGTGGGAACAGCAATAGCCCTGTCTTTGATACAGGTGCTACGCTATGGGGATTGGCGCTAAAGCGGTTCACACAATCTCCAAGAACCGCAGGGAGACGTGTGACCGGACTAGGAGCAGTAGCCCTGTCTTCTGTACAGGCGCTACGCTATAGGAGAAGGCGCTAGCGTGCGGGTGTGATTCCCGCTGGGTATTCGAGCACTCAGCCGGCGGGCTACCGGACTGAGCCAACCCGCTCTATTAAGCTCACAGGCGGCTCGGGGTGTAAGGCGAACCCCCTGGCTAGAACCAGTCTGCAAGGTGAAGCTACCTGCCTACTTAATCTGACCTGCCTAACTAAAGCTAAGGCTCTTAGAGGAGCCCAGAGAAAGCGTGCACACCACAAACAGCTAGCTCAAATGATCTGAGCGCGTCGCCATCTTTATGGGCGGGCCTTTTAAAGATTAAGCCCTGTCCACCGACGCGCTATTGGTGACGTTACCCGTGAACCAATCAGGCGGTGCCAGGTCACCGGGTCAGGTGGGTGCCAACCCACCATCCATGATCTGCCAGGTCACGGACATGCTCAGTTTGGCAAAACCTGGACTTAGATTCCACAAGCCCTGTCTCACTCTGTAACCCAGGCTTAACATTGCTAGGCACAACTACCTGGGAGACAAACAGGGCTCGAGGACCAGCTAGGCGTTGGGGCTGATGGCGATGCTGAGCAGCATCAGCGCTGGCTGGACTGAAATGGGAGACCACAGAAGGTCCTGGACCCATTTCGAAACCAGCACCAGACCGACGCCTAACACAAGGCACGTGCGTGACATTGCCCCGGCGAAGTGCCGCACCCAGGTTTGCAGCATTGTAGCATACGGCCTTCCCTGGTTTCAGGTCCAGTGGAGACAACCATTCATGAAATTGGTTCTCCAGAGCTGACCACAACTTCTCAGCTGTGTGACTCACATTTCCCAGACATTTCAATGTAAAAACCGCCTGATGACGTTGAGCCCTACTGCCAGCATAGTAAAGAGGTGTGCAGGATCCCTTCTGCGCAGTTAGAAAGCTTGTGGCATGACCAGACAGGCTTTGGGTGCAGGTGGAAGACCGAGAGGAGGTTGAGGAGGCAGAAGCAGTGGAGGAACTTTGACATAAAGAGGATTGACGCACAACTCGTGGGGACGGCAAGACTTGGACAGCAGCCCCTTGTCCTGCTGTCACCATAGTTACCCAGTGCCCAGTCAGCGACATGTAACGCCCCTGTCCATGCCTACTCGTCCAAGTGTCTGTGGTGAAATGCACCCTGTCACACACAGAGTTTCTCAAAGAAGCGGTGATGTTGTGTGCGACTGTAGCGTCGGCGTCCCTGCCTCCTGCTAGGCAGGGATGCTGTTCCCCTCACCTCTCCGCTCCATGCCCGGCGTCTTCCTCTCGCTCTGCTGGCAGCGCGCCCTGCTTCCCGGCCACGGTGCTTAGGGCGCGCGCTCCCCCTCTCTTAAAGGGGCCGCGCGCGCTGTCCTAAGGAGTCCCCAGCCAATGGCCGGAGGACCTCACCATATATAAGGCACCTCCTCCAAAATGGAGGTGCCCGAGCAATGTTGTTGCAAAGCCTTCACTCTGCTTCAGCCCTCAGGTCCCATTACCAGTTACCTGCCAGTCACCTGCCAGATTCCTGCCTGTTACCTGCTTGATACCTACCTGATATCCGCTTACCTGCTTGCAAGCCTGCGGTCCGACGGTCTGCCCTCCGACACCTGTCAGTCTGTCTATGGACCAGCCTGCCCGCTCACCTGCTACCTGACTGCTAGCCTACCTAGGGGCTCTGCCGTCACTTGCCGTGATCACCTGCCTGTCCAGAGACTCTCGCCCGCTCAACTGGGAGCGCTCACCAGCCACCAGCCTGCTGTCCTTCTACCCAGAGACTGTCCCTGTCACTTGCCGTGACTACCTGCCATACTACCCAGAGACTGTCCCTGTCACTAGCCGTGACTACCTGCCCTTCTTCCCTGGGAGCCACCCGCTTCCTTACAAGGACTGCCCCCTTGTATAGTTGCTCAGAGGTTCCACCTCCCAGGCCCGTAACAACGACATTCTGGTGGAGCGCAGGCATACCTTTCTTTGAGAAGTAGTGCCCAGTCAGCGACATGTAACGCCCCTGTCCATGCCTACTCGTTCAAGTGTCTATGGTGAAATGCACCCTGTCACACACAAAGTTTCTCAAAGAAGCGGTGATGTTGTGTGCGACATGCTGGTGGAGCGCAGGCACACCTTTCTTTGAGAAGTAGTGCCGACTGGGCATCTGGTACTGGGGCACTGCGACGGACATAAGGTCTCGAAAATCCTCTGTGTCTACCAGGCAGAAAGGCAGCATTTCTGTAGCCAAGAGCTTGCAGATGGTGAAATTCAACCTCTTAGCTTTCTCATGGCTAGGAGGAAATGGTCTTTTACTTGTCCACATCTGAGGGACCGAGGGCTGGCTATTGTGCTTAGACGGGGTTGTTAAGGGTGTCCCCGGCAAACTGCCGGTCTGTGAGGAAGATGCAGGCGGACATGTTAGGTTGCCTTGATCCAAAGGTGGTGCTATCGATGTCGGACAGCGCTCAACACCAGCTGGTGTTTCCACCTCCAAAGAAAATGATGACCTGCCAATCACGCTGGCTGTTGCGGGTAAAGAGGTGGCAGGTCTGCATCCCAAAACAGGTGTGACTGCTGTCCCCCCAGTGACAGAGGATGAAGAGGCCGCGGATGCACAAGATGTGGCAGACGGTGGTTGGCCCGGCCGGCTAGGCCGCATTGTAGCACAGTGAGCTTCCCACTGCAACTTATGCTTCATATCCATGTGCCGGTTCATGCATGAAGTACTCAAACTATGGATTTTTTGGCCTCTACTTAGCTTTTGTTGACAAATGTTACAGATAACACGAGTTGGGTCATCCTTATCGATCTGAAAAAATGCCCAGGCTATGCAAGGCTTAGCACCCATGCGACCTGAAGAGCTACCACGACTTGTGGTCAGAGGCAGAGTTGTGTTTGAGGATGCAGTTGTTGACGTGCTTCCAGTACTACGTCTCTGTCTAGGAAGGCGCAACCTGACCTCCTCGTCACTAGCATCCTCCTCCACCTCCTCTGCTGACCTCTTCGACTGGCTGACTGTGGGTTGACAGTAAGTGGGATCTCTAACCTCATCATCATCACCCTGTGTGTTCTCACACCCGTCGTCCTCAGAGCCAACCTCTTCCTGCCCTGACAAAAAACTAAAGTTGTCGCTCCAATCAGGTATTTGAGTCTCATCATCGTTTCCTCATTGTCTCCACCAACAGGAGTTACAGTTTGGGAACGAGGGTCTACATTATGGTCAGAACCTTCTGCGTCTGGTCCTGGATCCGACTCATAAAGATTCTGGGCATCAGTTCAGATCATTTCCTCGTCTGGATTCACAGAAGCTCTGGAGCCGACCTCTGATTCCCAGGCTATAGTATGAGTAAACAGCTCTGTAGACTCAACCATCTGTTCTACCCCATACTCAGACGGGCGGCTGGAGACTTGGGAGCTGTGAGGAAGCAAGTGCGATTGGGGTGACACCTCTGAGGACTGGAGTATTTGTGATGTTGAGGTTGAGGTGGAGGAGAGCCCACTTAAAGGAGCACTTGATATCCGTTGAAGCACCTGCTGTTTTTGTGCCTCATCTGGAATTTGTAGCGTTTGGCATGGCCGTAAGAAAGGGATCTTATCACATTGCCTGCTAAAAGAAGTAGACATCTTAGTTTGGCTGGAAGATGGTCTTTCTTCTGCAGATGTTACTGTTGCTTTAACACCTACTCCACGGACACAACCTTTTTTTCCCTTCCCAACATGCCTATTCCCCTTTCCACCAGCAGCAGGCCTTTTTCCACTCATTTTGGTGGTTAACTAATTGCCTACTCTTTAGTTGTTTGCACAAAAAACAATGGATGGGAACCGAGCAGAGCTGAGTGGCCAAACTGCGGTATTAGCCCAAAAGTATTGGCTGGGCTAGGTGCAGATAAAAATTATTTTGAATTTGCAACCTGGTGGAGGTTAGTATAAATGCACTAATAGAACAAGTCCCACACACTGCTACAAGCCCAAGCCCAAATATTTTTTCAGCGCTAGATGCAGATAAAAATTATTTTGCATTTGCAACCTGGTGGAGGTTAGTATAGATGGACTAATAGAACAAGTCCCAGAAACTGCTACAAGCCCAAGCCCAAATATTTTTTCAGAGCTAGATGCAGATAAAAATTATTTTGCATTTGCAACCTGGTGGAGGTTAGTATAGATGGACTAATAGAACAAGTCCCACACACTGCTACAAGCCCAAGCCCAAATATTTTTTCAGAGCTAGATGCAGATAAAAATTATTTTGCATTTGCAACCTGGTGGAGGTTAGTATAGATGGACTAATAGAACAAGTCCCACACACTGCTACAAGCCCAAACCCAAATATTTTTTCAGAGCTAGATGCAGATAAAAATTATTTTGCATTTGCAACCTGATGGAGGTTAGTATAGATGGACTAATAGAACAAGTCCCACACACTGCTACAAGCCCAAGCCCAAATATTTTTTCAGAGCTAGATGCAGATAAAAATTATTTTGCATTTGCAACCTGGTGGAGGTTAGTATAGATGGACTAATAGAACAAAGCCCCACACACTGATACAAGCCGAAGCCAAAATATTTTTTCAGAGCTAGATGCAGATAAAAATTATTTTGAATTTCCAACCTGTTGGAGGTTAGTATAGATGGACTAATAGAACAAGTCCTACACACTGCTAGATGCCGAAGCCAAAATATTTTTTCAGAGCTAGATGCAGATAAAAATTATTTTGAATTTGTAACCTGGTGGAGGTTAGCATAGACGGACTAATAGAACAAGTCCCACACACTGCTACAAGCCGAAGCCCAAATATTTTTTCAGAGCTAGATGCAGATAAAAATTATTTTGAATTTGCAACCTGGTGGAGGTTAGTATAGATCGACTAATAGAACAAGTCCCACACACTGCTACAAGCCGAAGCCCAAATACTTTTTCAGAGCTAGATGCAGATAAAAATTATTTTGAATTTGCAACCTGGTGGAGGTTAGTATAGATGGACTAATAGAACAAGTCCCACACACTGCTACAAGGCGAAGCCAAAATATTTTTTCAGAGCTAGATGCAGATAAAAATTATTTTGAATTTGCAACCTGGTGGAGTTAGTATAGATGGACTAATAGAACAAGTCCCACACACTGTACAAGCCGAAGCCAAAATATTTTTTCAGAGCTAGATACAGATAAAAATTATTTTGAATTTCCAACCTGGTGGAGGTTAGTATAGATGAACTAACACAATGATGCTATGCCCAAAAGGTTTTACTTCACTAGGTGCAGTAAAAAAAATTTGTTTTCTATACACAGGTGGTATAGCTTGCAACACAGATAGGCTACTCCACTGACTAACACACACTGCAAGAGGCCAAAAAATATTTGCTTTGCTAGATTTAGCCAAATGCTGTGAAAAAAACTTGCACAGCACTGGCACAGACCTGCCTGGCAAAAAGTGATAGGAACTGATGTAACCTAGCCCTCAAAAGGACTGCAATTACACTTAGTCTTTACTCCCAACCTATCTATTTTTGAGCACAGACCTGCCTGATAAAAGTGATAGGAACTGATGTAACCTAGCCCTCAAAAGGACTGCAATTACAATTAGTCTTTACTCCCAACCTATCTATTTAAGAGCACAGACCTGCCTGATAAAAGTCATAGGAAATGATGTAACCTAGTCCTCAAAAGGACTGCAATCACAACTATTCCCTACTCCCAAGCTATCTGTAGATTTGTGCGAAAATTGGCTTGAAATTAACACTGAAAGTATAGCGCACACAGCAACAGCGGTGCCGTCTAACATGCAGCTGCAGCAGTGAGAAAATGGTGACGACGGGGAAAATGGCTGGGTCTTATAGGGCAAGGACATGTGACATACACTGCCAATGACACATGCCCTTGCTTGTGTGAAAAAAAGCACTTTGTTCCGTGTGTGCGCTGCTCATAGGCTGACAGACTGCACCTTCCCACTGTAAATGCGGGAAAGAGAAAAAAAAATGGAGATCTTCATTATTTATGCAGAGATCCATCCCCTGCCCCTCCCCCCGCCCCTCTGTACACTCAAACTGCATATTAACATTAATTTTCAGCATTACTGAGAAAAAATCCAGTTATGATTTTGGTGCACGAACAGTTATCGAACATAACCTCGAACAGCCAAATTTTTTTAAAATTGTTCGTGTTCGCCGAACGGCTCAAACACCGCCCAAAACAGCTCGAATTTGAGATTGGCGAACAGTTCGAGTCGAACACCGCTCATCTCTATTAATAAGTGCTATTTTATCACTCTTTTTAAGACAACTGCTTATGTCACTGGTGTACCAGAGGTGACAGTCGCCCTGCAGTGGGTTGCAGGAGATCTTCATGTTTGGCATTGCAGACATCTGCTAAGATAGGAGGCTGTCTTTAGGACCAAGCGACTACCTCTCTCTTGCTAATTAGCTCTTTAGCCTGGCTGTGTATATATCTGGTGTGACTGAGAGGGCGTCGCCGGTTACATTCATTTCTACTTGTGAAGCTTAGCAGGAGCAGTACCTCGTCCTCTCTGGAGCTTGAAGCCATGTGCACATTTGGAGTTCATCTAAAGCTAAGCCATTTTCCCCAGTTTTGTCTACCCTTGCTGTTTTTAGAGTTTTAGTGGAGGTTGACTAGTGCTCATCTCCTTCCATCCCTAGCTGTAGCCATGCGCCAGGGAAAGTAGGGCGAGGCACGAGATCGCCGATAGCTAAGAAGGCAATATATATGGACGTTAGTTGAGACAGGGTGATGCTAGACCAGACTAGGAGGTCTCCACTTTCCCCTTTCCCTAGTGTCTGGGCTCCCTCTCCATTTTCCCTCTGTGTTGCACTTACACCTGGCCGGAGACTAATGATAATCATGTACAAGTTGCTGTTTTTACTCCAGCCCTTTTTGCATCCTGGTAAATGTTTTTTTTTTCAAGAAAAATATGACATGGGTGGAAAGGGGTGACATTTTTGTTGTCATAGTTGTTTCTACTATCAAATTTAACTGCCTCTTTAAATTCTCATTATATTTAATTTGTCAGTTAAAAAGTAACCTCAATATCCTTTGATGTCTGGATCTTGCAAAGATAATGTTACAACTCTGTTGTCAGATATCCCAGGACAAGGGGCTCCTTCACTGTCCCTAACACTAGGGGCACCCTTGTTAGCCTTGTTCCCCGGATTACTTCTGAAGGATGAAGATTCAGGGGCCACGTACCTTGTCTGAGCTCCTGAATCTGCCCTCAGTCTGTTCCCTCTCCCCACCCAAGGAAGATAGGAGTCATAGTGTATGGCAATACACCAACCAGACTAACAAGGCAATACAAACAGGAATAAAGGAAAATACCAGTCATACAAATATATGCACACAAACAACAGAAGATGACACCGGGGAGTGGAGGATGGGGGAAAACCAAAGTAGGAGAGGGAGGGGATAAACACACAACAAAAAACACTCAACAGTCTTAGCTAAATCCACAAAATGCCTTCTCAAACAACAACAAACCACCAAACCCCTGAAACCCATGCAGCATGAAGCTAGTTCTGGCAATGACTGCTTTCCAGAGCCCAGAATATATAGGAGAAGGGAGTGGCTAGCACTGAACAGCTGCGAGTGTCAAGGCAGGTAAGCATCATGGAGCTCACAGCTAAACAGATTAACTTCTGCACTGCTAAAAGAAACCTGCACCATTTAATATGAAGGTGAAAGGCTTCTAATGGGTGCAGGATTATGAAGAATCAGATGCTGTGGTCTTCTGGCTCCTCTCTGTCGTGGTAAACCCCTGACTGATATTTTGGTAGTCTGGCTTCATCAGACTCTGCTTGTGCTTGGAATAATTCAATGTCTCCCTCCACATCCACCTGCTGCTCTACTTCCTCTTCCTTCTCCTCCTGAACATCCTGCTGCATGTAGCATGGATCTTGAGAGCCCCCAACAGCCTTAGACTAAACGATAAACATGTACAAATTGCTGTTTTTCCTCCATACGCTTTTGCATCTTGCTAAATGTTTATTCAAACTTAAATACGAGGACAGTGTGTGAGATTTTTGTTGCCATAGTTGTTCCTACTGTCAAATTTAGCAACCTCTTCAAATTATTATCATGTTTAGCTAGTGAGGCCAAAAGTAACCTCATTTTCCTTTGAGGTAAGGTCCTTTAACATATATTTCTGGAGCCTGGTTTACACCCCAAAATATACTAACATGTTGAATGACCTGATTTTCAAGTTGATTGCAGCTTAAAGCACTTTGATGGTTAATGGGCTCCCAGATATGTCTTTGAATTGAAAAAAATACTGTGTGGCCACTTAAAATCAAACTTCTTTCATCTACAACCATTTAGAAATAGGTGTTTTTCTGCATAACAGGTGCACCTCAGTCTGCCATGAATCACTTGTACCCTGCTGCACTGTGCACAAACAATACAGGAAGGACATCGCTCCAATATGATCGCTCCAATTTTTTTAGTAAAAAATAAATAGCTACATCATTTAAAACAAAAATAAAGATAATTCAATTATTACCAATCAGTACACTTGGGTTAGTGTGGTGTGACATCTGGTAAGAGAAGCGAGAAGCAAAAATAAGGCAAAAATACTGTGGTTTCAGGCGTATGCCGTCCTGGTCAGACAAGAAAGAACTCAAATTAAGACAAGTATACAGCTGTGTCAGGAGCACACCGCCCTGGTCAGGTTGTTTTCTTTGCACAACAAAGGAAAGCATATTTTCATATTTTAAAGTAAACAGAATCAAAAGTGAATGATGGGAGCACCATGGAGACTTAACTCTTGCACTGACAATCATGTGAAACTTACTTTTGAAGATCTTGTTATGAAACTTTTAACGATATACTTCTGGTAGGACATTTTTTCCTTATAACCATGCCCCATTCAGACCACACTACTTTTTGGATAGTCAGCACTTCTTTGACACCTCCAATGCTTATTTCACCTGATTGAGGGGCAGCTGCTCTATTTCATGAAAAAGTATCCTGGTTTAGTGCATCGTAAATAGTGTTGAGCATTCCGATACTGAAATATCGGGTATCGGCCGATATTCACTGTATCGGAATTCCGATACTTAATTCCGATACTTTTATAATATCGAATACCGGAATCGGAAGTTCCCATAATGCCTGCGCTCTGCAGTGTCTCTGAAGGATGACAAGCTGGGTGGCAGCGCTCAGCTGAGATCCAGCCTGTCATCAGAATGCCATCCCAGCGTGGGAGAATTCTCCTGATTGTTTAAAAGCCGGCGGGCGGTAAAAAGCCGCCGGCTTTTAAACAATCACTCAGCCCCATACTCGCTTCCCCGCAGCCTCCCACCCCGATCCTCCGCTCCCCTCACCACCTCCAATCCCAATCGTAAATTAGGACCGGGCGGGGAGCGCAGCTCCAAGGAGCGGGGAGTGAAGGACCCGGGCGGGGAAGCCGGCAGTGAAAAGACTTCACCGCCGGCTTTCCCGTTCTGTGCTGCGCTTTCCCGCCGGTTATTTCAAATGAACAGCTGAGGTATCAGGTGATGCCGATCAGCTGTTCATTTGAAGTCGCCGCGGTGCCCTCAGAGGGTTCATGTGAGTTCATGCTTGACTGCATTGCATGAACTCACATGAACTTTCCCACGGCCGCACAGGTCAGCCTCACCTCCCGGACCCGTCATGATTAGTGTGTGTGCGGGGTGTGTGTGCGGGGTGTGTGTGTGCGGGGTGTGTGTGTGCGGGGTGTGTGTGTGCGGGGTGTGTGTGTGCGGGGGGTGTGTGTGCGGGGTGTCTGTGTGCGGGGTGTCTGTGCGGGGTGTCTGTGCGATGTGTCTGTGCGTGCAGGCAGACATAGGCCGATGTGACACTACTACTCCCATCGGCCTATGTCTGTCCCCCGTCCACTCGTGCCAGCAGGATCAGCTTGATGGGAGCAGTAGTTCCCATCAGCCTGATCCTGCTATTTAAATTGCCCTACTGTGTCCCCAATAAATGTTAGATACATGTCATTGGTGTCCAGTGGTTACCTACAATAAATTAGTTCATACATTACCTGTCCCCGCCGATCGCCACCTAAAATAAAGTAAAAAATAAAAAACTACACCTATACTCACCTAGACACCTAATTCCCCGAAGCCATCGATCTCCTGTAATAAAATATAAAATAATAAACCACAACCTTATCCTTACCCCTCCGTAGTAGTCCACGAGTGTCCCACGAAGATCTCCAGTTTAGAGCAGCCACATAGAATGTGACCGCTCTGAACCGCTGCCGCCGCTAGAATGACGGGGCCGTAAGGGTTCACCGGAGTTCAGGCAGCGCTGCTCCGGTTAGCTCCTTTACGGCACTGCTGTATCGTGAGAAATTCCCACGGTACAGCAGTGCCGTAAAGGAGGTCTCCGGAGCTGCGCTGCCTGAATGCACTCCGGTGACCTCAGTCAGTGGCTCCTGCTGCCGGGAGCGGACGTGTTCCCGGCAGCGTGAGCTTACAGCAGCCATGCACAGCTGTCACCATCTCCAGATGTGACAGCTGTGCATGGGAGATCAGCGCAGGAAGGTGGACAGGTAACAATTTTTTTTTAGTAAACTAAGAATTAAATAAAATGGTGTGTTTTATTTCAAATAAATTATTTTTTTCTGGGTGTAGTGTGTTTTTTCTTTTTAACACTTTGTAGGTTAGTAATGGGGGTGTCATATAGACGGCCATCATTACTAACCTGGGCTTCATGGCAGATGGCGCTGACATGAACCCCACCACTATTACCCCCTGCCACCGCACCAGGGCAGCGTGGAAGAGCGAGGCTAAGTGCCAGAATTGGCGCATCCTATGGATGCGCCATTTCTGGGGCGGCTGACGGCTGGTGTTTCTAGCCTGGGAGGGGGCCAATATTCATGGCACCCTTCCTGAGCTATTAATATCAGCCCCCAGCTGTCTGCCTAGCCTTTGCTAGCTATTAAAATAGGGGGGACCCCACGTCATTTTTTTGGGGGGGGTCCCCCATTTTAATAGCTAGTAAAGGCTAGGTATTCAGCTGGGGGCTGATATTAGTAGCCTGGGAAGCTCCGTGGGTATTACCCCCTTCCCAGGCTTCAAACATTTGCCCCAGCTGTCTGCTTAACCTCCGCTAGAGCCTAAAATTAAGGGGAACCCCACGCCAATTTTTTTTTAAATAAATCCTTTATTTTAACACTAAATGACAAGTACAGTAATCAACACTGTCACTGTACTTCATATATATGTGACTGACATGTTTCTATCTATCTAATCTATGTATGATTCTCTATTCTTTCTATTCTAAATTGTCGGGTACAGATGCTGAATTGCCGGCCGGCTTTTTTAAAGAGACGGTGCACGAAAACACTAATATTTTTTTAAATAAATCCTTTACACTAAATGACAAGTACAGTAAGCAACACTGTCACTGTACTTCATATATATGTGACTGACATGTTTCTATCTATCTAATCTATGTATGATTCTCTATTCTTTCTATTCTAAATTGTCGGCTACAGATGCTGAATTGCCGGCCGGCTTTTTTAAAGAGACGGTGCATGAAAACACTAATATTTTTTTAAATAAATCCTTTACACTAAATGACAAGTACAGTAAGCAACACTGTCACTGTACTTCATATATATGTGACTGACATGTTTCTATCTATCTAATCTATGTGTGAAGCTCTATTCTGTCTGTTATAAATTGTCGGGTACCGCTGCTGAATTGCCGGCCGGCTTTTTTAAAGAGACGGTGCATGAAAACACTAATATTTTTTTAAATAAATCCTTTACACTAAATGACAAGTACAGTAAGCAACACTGTCACTGTACTTCATAGATATGTGACTGACATGTTTCTATCTATCTAATCTATGTGTGAAGCTCTATTCTGTCTGTTATAAATTGTGGGGTACAGATGCTGAATTGCCGGCCGGCTTTTTTAAAGAGACGGTGCATGAAAACACTAATATTTTTTAAAATAAATCCTTTACACTAAATGACAAGTACAGTAAGCAACACTGTCACTGTACTTCATATATATGTGACTGACATGTTTCTATCTATCTAATCTATGTGTGAAGCTCTATTCTTTCTGTTGTAAATTGTCGGGTACCGGTGTATGCGCTGATGAATTGCCGGCTTTTCATGTCATTCTACATTATTCTTAGTTGTTTTAGTTCATGTAGAATTAACCTACAAGGAAAGAAAGGGTTTATTTTCATTCCGATATTTGTGTCCCATTGACTTGCATTGGTTTCTGGTATCGGAATCGGCGATATCCGATACTTTTTGGGTATCGGCCCGATCCAATCCGATACGATATTTCCTGATATCGGAAGGTATCGCTCAACACTAATCGTAAACCTTTCAAAAATGTGTGGAGGTTTTCATGATGCCTACGAGATTTTTCAACTCTTGCGGGGGTCCTGGTCAACTGTTTTTTTTAAAGAGCCTTATGGATGTTCTAGGAGTGTAAAATTATCTCTGATGGAGCAGCCTAGGTAGAATGACTATTTTAGAGTACTTTAGATTAGCTCTGATGTTAGTTGTTTGTTCCATTTCCAAAATTGATTCAATACGACAATACTGACGGAGACAGGAAACAGCCAAATACAAGGATTCCTTTAGACGCCTCAAGATACCTCTGCCACAAAAGAGTGACCTTAAGTGGTATAATAAGTGATAAGGATCAGGGTGCTCGGGGTATGCTCATTACTTGATCAAGTATTGTGGCGGCTCGAGCGCCATGCCCGAGTCCCTTCCCTGCATTTTTCATGCCTATTAGACAGCCAATAAACATGCAGGGATTGCCCGCCATACACGGTAATGCCTTAGCCATGTTGGCTACTGGCATTACTATTACTGGCTCCCCACATCGCATCATGGGGTCTTATATAAGACCCCATGACGTGATGCTCGGCACACTGTCCTCTGGAAGCAGTTCAGGGATAGCTATTATAGGAGGGAGAGCATATTTTAGAGCAGGCATATAAGCAAGGTGTAATATTGCTTTTGCAGTATTTGTATACCAAATGCTGCAACCTAAAAACAACAGTCTTTTTCAGGGCTACATACTGTCCTTTCGCTAGTAAAACCACTGTTACCTTCATTTAGTGTATGGATTGCTGCTGGAGGAGGTATATTTTTTATTAGAGAGATATAGGCAGTGTTTATTACCTTACAGTCCTTCTATAGTTATACTGCTGCTCCACCATTAAAAGTAAAGTCCTTTTCAGGGCTACACACTGTCCTTTCTCTAGTAAAACTGCTGTTACCTGCATTCAGTGTAGGAATAGCTGGTGGAGGAGGTCTATCTTTTGATAAGAGGCATATAGGCAGTGTTTATTGCCTTCCAGTCCTTCTATAGGTATACTGCTGCTGCACCATTAAAAGTCCTTCTCAGGGTTACATCCCTTCTCTAATAAAACTGATGTTTTACAGTTTTTTTCTTGGCTTGACAAATGCCCTGCATGTCCGAAACATTGCTAATTTTCCTGTGTGCACACTGGTATCAATAAAAATCATTTTTGTGGAAGGAAGATTCCCAGTGCCTTGGATTTTTGGAGTATGTGCTTTCTGAGTCTTTGTCACAGCCACAACATCAGTGGTCTCAATCTGGATCACGTCCTCCAGCTTCAGTTCAGCGGTGGCTAGCACTCGCTCACTTGTCCCACCGGAAGCCATGATGACGCCTGCTCTGTCACTCTCATGCTCACGCTGATTCTGCAGCTCACTGCTCTTCTCCTCAAAGCAGAATGGCATTGGCTTTCACTTCCATGCATTTTTTTTCTATTCACCCCAACCTTCCGTGGGCTGTACTTCTGATGCACTCACCACATTATTCAACAGTACCGGCAACTTCACCTTCAGTCACTCCTCCTTCCTTTGCCATCTTCTACTCGATGGACTGCATGTAACACTGCTCCCGACCATCGTTAGGTATGCACTTCTGGCTGGATCCTGGCTGCAGGCCATATCCTTCTTCAGGCCAACACACCTGTGGCCTGAACACATTTTTGCACTCTCTTATTCTGCCCACTCCCATGATAGGGGGTCTTTTTCCTTTTCTTCACCAGAGCCATCGCCATCTTAGAATCCATACTCCTGGCCACCTCTTTGCTGCATATATCCCGGCGTATGCTCTTCTGCATCACTGGTATACTCTTCCCCGATTTCTTCATGCGAGGAACCCGGATCCTGCCGACTATGCTAAACGTAACAGTGCCTGGGTTAGTAGCCATAGGCGAGGGTTAAATATTCGGCACCCCGACATGTTACTGAAATAGGAGGACCCTGAGGGCTCTTGACTCTCAAAGTCTGTGTGTTCCGATGTTTCAGTAGAGCAGAGTTCCATACTCGCTTCTGTTTAGCCTACCGTGGTGCCAGTCACGATGGACTCCAGAATGATGACAACACACCAGCTTGAAAATTCAAAGCCCTTTTCACTAATAAATACAGGTAATAAATACAAGGAAAAGCATGCAACACACTTTCCATTGTCTTCTTTCACATACAACACATTTCCACTGGTCACGGACACAGACACAGTTTTTGCAATACAGATTACGGCAGAGTGACTCAGCCCAAAGGGTAACTTCATCTTCCTGGAATGATGACATAAGGGAGCTCCTGCTACCCTACCCTACTGTTCTCGCTACCTTACTGTCCTGGATGCACCTTCTATATAAAGCTGTACACAGTCCCAGTATGTAACGTTTACTGCTGTGACTACAGATGTCTCACAGCCACAAACACTAAACAGCACATTTCCAGACTGGACTGCTCGCTAGTGTTGAGCCACCCCCGTAGTGTTCGAGTTCGGTTCGGTTCGTCGAACACCCGTGTGTTCACCGAACTGTTCGTCGAACTGTTCGTCGAACACCTTCGAACACCGTTAAAACCAATGGCAGGCAAACAAAAACACATAGAAACACATAGAAAACACCTTCAAAGGTGTCCAAAAGCTGACAAACTGCTCAGAAGACACAACTAACACATGGAAAAGTGACAAGTACATATAGTCATGCGAAAAGAAAAGAGGTGGAGGAGTAAAAGGAGGGGGAGACACAGATATAGGCATGTCATGCCCTTCTAATATCCAAAAAGTGAGAAGCCGACACGGCCAGTCCGCTCCTGCCCGTGCCACCTCCGTGTCGCCGGGTTTGTGCCAGAGCCACGGTGAACCCTGACGGCCAGCCCCCCTCTCCCAATACTGGTGCCTGTCCGCTGGTGGGTCGAGCGAGCCCCCCTGTGGTGGAGGCAGCTCTAAGCTTTTTAATTTAAATTGTCTCTCTAATTTGAATGAATACACTTTAAATCCATTTACAAGGATCTATTGGAGGGCAAGTCTCATGCCAGCAGCTGCGTAATTCCAGCTCCAGTAGCGTCCACTAAAGCTGCTGCAGTTAAAAAGCTTTTATAAGGATCGAGCTCGGCTGTCCACCGCAAGGCATCCTACTGCCAGTCCCAGCCCCTATGCCTTGGGGTGCCTCCTGATGCTCTTCACTGAGTATCCCGTGGTCCCGAAGCATTTCCTTTGAAAAAATTAAGTGTCCAAACTACAGGTGGTGTAGCTTGCTTAACAGCCGGGATAATCCGCTGACTAGCAGACACTGCTACTAGGCACAAAGTATTTCCTGGGCTAGATGCAGTTAAAAATTTGTAATTAGATACTCTCGTTGGATGCTGAGAAAGCATTCCATAGAGTCTCCTGGCACGCCATATATGATTCTCTTAAAAAGCTTGGGGTAGGGGTCTAGGGGACCCTTTTATAGCCAAAATCACGGCCCTGTATCACAATACGTCACCTAGGCTGAAGATAAATGGAACTGTAGCACCCTGAGGGCTCGGTTGCTACAGAGGTATTGCACCTCACCCAGAGGTGTGATATCTCACTCTCAGGTAAGGATGGAGTGTGGATCAGGACCCGACACCTGCATGCATTACACCACATTGCCGTGGGGCAGGGCGACCAATATGCCCCTGAGATGGGCACGACAGTCCCTGTCCCTGGCTGGAGTGGGGGGAGGGAACACTGAGGAAGGGGAACCCTGTAGTGCAGGAGCAGGGAGGAAGCAGTTCCTGGGTGCATTGAGAAGGGAGTATAAAAGGTGGGCACCATCTTAGTTCAGTGCAGAGAAGTCTGAGCAGAAGTGACAGGGAGCAGGGGCTCTGCATGAGCTCTGCTCCGGAGGCAGGCCTAGTAACAGAGGCCCAGGCCTGGAAGAGGGAGAAGGAAGGAAGAGGAGCGGAGAAGGCTCCAGGAACGAGGAACGAAGGGATCCCAGGGGTGCGGACGGGCGAGTCGCCACCGCACGCCCGAATCCACCTGCGTGGAGGGGTCAGGCCAAAGGGGGAGACCGGTCCCCGAAACTAGTGGAGGCAGGAAACGACCCTCAGCTAGAAACTGGAGGCTGTGACATTTTATGTGGCGCAGCCCCTCGCTACACCCGCTAGGAAGGCACCACATAGGGTCAGGGAAACTGGCGCCAAGTTTACCAAGAGGAGGCCCGAGGCAGCCGGACAGAAGGGTTGGTAAGAAAGGCCAGACAAAGGACACACAAAGGGGGTCCTGTGAAGTGCTCCAAAGTTATCTGGGAGTTGTCTGAGCCCCTCACCTGGTGAGCACAGTACAACGTGGGCAGCCGTTACCTGCAGACGTGGTCTGGATAATAAGAACTGTGAGTAAAGGCCCTGGACTGCATCACTGACTCCGTGTCGTTACTGCTGCTGCCCTGCACCATCACCCCCATCCTCCGCATACACTGCCATGAGGCTATACTCCTGCCGTGGGGAGTTATGCTACGCTCTGCTGCACCCACAACACCAGCCTCAGCGGTCTGCCCTGCAGCGGCGGTTCACTCTGACCGCAATCCACGGGTGGCGTAGTCGGACATTTAAACATCAAAACCACATAAATAGTTCCGCCACTGGTTTGACCGCCCTGAGCCACGGAACCGGGTCGCCGCCACGGAGACTACAACCACCAGCATCCACCAAAAAGGGTCCGGCTCCGGGTGTCCCAAGGCCCAGGGGGTGCATCAGAACATTTTCATCACCTTTCGCAATCACCAATGGCACAAGGCAGGGATGTCCTCTGTCCCCTCTCTTATACATCCTAGTGACGGAGCACCTGCTCTCATCAATTCGCCATAACCCCAATATTAGGTGGATTGAGGTGGGAGGCACCGAGTACAAGTGCTCTCTATTTGCTGATGATGTCCTAGTATATAACACTCAATCACATATATCCATCCATGCTGTTATGGCTGAAATAGATCACTTTGTTACATGGTCAAATTTTAAAATCAATGCAGCGAAGTCTGAGGCCCTCGATGTCTCCCTCCCCAAATCCATACAGGATTCCATCCAGTCCAACTTTCCCTTTGCCTGGTCCTCACAGCTTATCAAATACTTAGGAATTCCTATTCATAGAGACCTCTCCCATCTATGTTATCTTAATTTTGGGCCCTTTATTGAACAACTCCATACAGACCACGGTTGGCAAGTTAGAACTGTAAGATTCACTACGTGAACCACTGGTGTTTTGTGGAAAAGCACATGTACACTGTGTTCCAAATTATTATGCAAAAAGTGTTTAGGAGTGATAAGGGAAGAATTTGTTTGTTTGTCAGTTAAACTCATTGATGGTGATGTGTGTCGGGGCTCTTTATATCACTGTAAGCAATTGCAGACACCTGTGCTAATTAGTTTGGCAGGTGTGTTCAATGAAAGGCAAGACTACTTAAGAAGGCTGTCCCACATTATTAAGCAGCCTACATTTTCTGCCAAAATGGGAAAGAAAAAGGATGTGTCGGCTGCTGAGAAGCAACAAATTGTGGAGTGTTTAGGTCAAGGCATGACTACAATCAACATTGTGCGATGATCAGGATGAAGTGTCTTGGCAATCATCAAGAAGTATGTAGCTGATTCACAGTACACACGTGTGCATGCTGATAAGGGCAAATTGAGGACTCTTTCCTACAGGCAATTACGTCAGGTTAAAAGAGCAGCGGCAAAAAAGCCTTGTCATAGCAGCAGACAAGTTTTTGAAGCTGCTGGTGCCTCCAACGTCCCCCGAACAACAAGATGCAGGGTCCTTCAGAGGTTTGCAGCTGTGCATACGCCATCCTGTCGACCTCCTCTATCCACTTCACACAAGCAGAAACGGCTCCAGTGGGCCAAACATTACATGAAGACTGATTTCAAAACTGTTTTGTTCACGGATGAGTGCCGTGCAACGCTCGATGGTCCAGATGGATGGAGTGGAGGATGGCTGGTTGATGGACACCCCACGCAAACACGGCTACAGCGCCAACAAGGAGGAGGTGGAGTAATGTTTTGGGCTGGAATCATGGGGAGAAAGATTGTCGGCCCTTTAGGATCCCTGAAGGGGTAAAGATGAACTCCATAATGTATGAGGAGTTTCTCAAACAGCACTTCCTGCCATGGTTCAAGAAGAAGAACCGTGTATTCCACAGCAAGATCATTTTTATGCATGATAATGCACCATCTCATGCTGCACATAAACATCTGCATCTCTGGCTGATATGGGCATAAAAGGGGACAAACTTATGGTGTGACACCCATGCTCCCCTGACCTCTACCCCATTCAGAACCTCTGGAGCATCATCAAAAGGAGTGTCTATGATGGCGGGAGGCAGTTCACATCTAAGCAACAGCTCTGGGAGGGTATTCTGTCCTCATGCAAAACAATTGAAGCAGAAACCATCCAAAACCTGACAAATTCAATGGACGAGAGAGTTCAGAAGCTCCTTTCGAACAAGGGGTCCTATGTGAAAATGTAACATCACCTAGAATAAAGTTTTAAGTTGAAAACTGTTTGATTTCAGTTTCTAATAACCTGCTAATGCTTATAATTTCAAAAATGACCATTTTTTTTGTCTTTATTAAAATGAAAAGGTTGATCGAAAAGTTTGGGGGATCTAAGAGTGTGGCAACCCAGTAGTCAGGATTACTTCGAATTCTGACAATATGAGTGTCATGTTGCAGGTAGTGCAGCAAGAAGGAACTTATGTGTCTTGCGCATCTCGGAGCCCCAAAATTATTTTCCGGGCTAGATTCATCTAAAAATTATTATTAATTTTAAATCTGGTGGAGCTTAGTATAGATGGCCTAATAGAATCAGTGCTGCACACTGCTACAAAGCCCAAATTATTTTCCAGCCAAGGTACAGATAAACATGATTAGTAATTTTAAATCTGGTGGAGCTTAGTATAGATGGCCTAATAGAATCAGTACTGCACACTGCTACAAAGCCCAAATTATTTTCCAGCCAATATACAGATAAACATGATTAGTAATTTTAAATCTGGTGGAGCTTATTATAGATGGCCTAATAGAATCAGTGCTGCACACTGCTACAAAGCCCAAATTATTTTCCATCCAAGATACAGATAAACATGATTAATAATTTGAAAGCTTAAAACGGTTGGTGAGGTGATTTTAACCAATCATCAAGCTTTTACTCTCCTCAGGATGACACAGGGGTAGAAAAGTCGTTTCGGATCCATGATTTGTTCATCTTTATGAACGTGAGTCTGTCTACATTATCAGTGGAGAGCCGCGTGCGCTTATCTGTCAGCACACCACCAGCAGCACTGAACACACGTTCAGACAGAACGCTGGCTGCGGGGCATGACAAGATCTCCAAGGCATAAGTGGCTAGCTCCGGCCATTTATCCAGATTGGAAGCCCAAAAAGAGCAAGGGTCCAGTGACACAGTCATGGCTTCAATGTTTACTTGGAGATACTCCTGTACCATCGTCTCTAGGCGTTGACTATGTGTCAGACTTCTTGTCTCCTGTGGCCTTGCAAAGGATGGGCTAAAAAAGTGGTGAAATGATTCCGCAAAATTGATGTTACCAGCAGATACTGTGGTTCTGTTACGGTTTGAGTGCTGAACACTCGACGGTCCCACGGTTGGCAAGTTGGAACTGTGAGATTCACTACGTGCACCACTGGTGTTTTGTGGAAAAGCACATGTAAGATTCTGCAACAGTCTCTGCTGATACTCCTGCATGCGTGCATCCCTTTCTATGGCAGGAATAATTTCTGCAAATTTACCTTTGTACCGGGGATCTAACAGTGTGGCATCCCAGTAGTCAGGATTATTTCTAATTCTCCCAATTCGAGGGTCATGTTGCAGGTAGTGCAGCAAGGAGGCACTCATGTGTGTTGCGCATCCAGGAGCACCAAGTCCCTGTTGTGTTGGTGGCGAGGTAACAATCATGCTTCCTTCCTCTGTCCTCTCCCCCCAACCTCGCACAACAGAAATGTGATCAAGGTCTCCCTCATCTGATGAGTCTTCCATCAGTTCGTCCTCCACTTCTTCCTGGGCTCCTGCACGTTCCTCACTAGTTTGGCTGCTACCATGCGCCCTGGTAAAACCATCTCCCCCACCCTCACATGCCTGCCGCCTTGGTGCTGCCGACCGTCTGGACCTTGCATATGTTAGCCCTTCCGCATACAACTCCTCATCCTCTACTTCCTCCACCTCCTCTTGTGCCACCACCTGACTCCGAATTCTGTTTAACATGTGCTCCAGCATGTAAATCACCGTAATAGTCATGCTGATAATGGTATCGTCAGCACTAAACATCTTCGTCGCCATTTCAAAACTGTGCAGAAGGGTGCATAGGTCCCTGATCTGAGACCACTCCTCCAGCGTGATTTGCCCCACCTCTGGATCTCGTTGGCCCAGGCTATACGTCAGAACGTATTGCACCAGGCCTTGTCGGTGCTGCCACAGTCGCTGCAACATGTGCAGAGTTGAATTCCACCGGGTAGGCACATCGCATTTTAGCCGGTGAAGTGGCAGGCCCAACGACTTCTGTAGAGATGTAAGTCGCTGAGCTGCGGGATGCGAACGGCGGAAGTGAGCACACAGCGACTGTGCCCTCTGCAGAAGGCCATCTAGTCCGGGATAGTGGGCTAAAAATTGCTGGACAACCAGGTTCAACACGTGAGCCATACAAGGCACGTGTGTGACATTGCCCCGGCGAAGGGCCGCACCCAGGTTTGCAGCATTGTCGCACACGGCCTTCCCTGGTTTCAGGTCCAGTGGAGACAACCATTCATGAAACTGGTTCTCCAGAGCTGACCACAACTCCTCAGCTGTGTGACTCACATTTCCCAGACATTTCAAAGTAAAAACCGCCTGATGACGTTGAGCCCTACTGCCAGCATAGTAAGGAGGTGTGCAGGATCCCTTCTGCGCAGTTAGAAAGCTTGTGGCATGACCAGACAGGCTTTGGGTGCAGGTGGAGGACCGAGAGGAGGTTGAGGAGGCAGAAGCAGTGGAGGAACTTTGAGATAAAGAGGATTGACGCACAACTCGTGGGGACGGCAAGACTTGGACAGCAGCCCCTTGTCCTGCTGACACCATAGTTACCCAGTGCCCAGTCAGCGACATGTAACGCCCCTGTCCATGCCTACTCGTTCAAGTGTCTATGGTGAAATGCACCCTGTCACACACAAAGTTTCTCAAAGAAGCGGTGATGTTGTGTGCGACATGCTGGTGGAGCGCAGGCACACCTTTCTTTGAGAAGTAGTGCCGACTGGGCATCTGGTACTGGGGCACTGCGACGGACATAAGGTCTCGAAAATCCTCTGTATCCACCAGGCGGAAAGGCAGCATTTCTGTAGCCAAGAGCTTGCAGATGGTGAAATTCAACCTCTTAGCTTTCTCATGGCTAGGAGGAAATGGTCTTTTACTTGTCCACATCTGAGTGACCGAGGGCTGGCTATTGTGCTTAGACGGGGTTGATAAGGGTGTCCCCGGCAAACTGCCGGTCTGTGAGGAAGATGCAGGCAGACATGTTAGGTTGCCTTGATCCAAAGGTGGTGCTATCGATATCGGACAGCGCTCAACACCAGCTGGTGTTACCACCTCCAAAGAAAATGATGACCTGCCAATCACGCTGGCTGTTGCGGGTAAAGAGGTGGCAGGTCTGCGCCCCAAAATAGGTGTGACTGCTGTCCCCCCAGTCACAGAGGATGAAGAGGCCGCGGATGCACAAGATATGACAGACGGTGGTTGGCCCGGCCGGCTAGGCCGCATTGTAGCACAGTGAGCTTCCCACTGCAACTTATGCTTCATGTCCATGTGTCGGTTCATGCATGAAGTACTCAAACTATGTATTTATTGGCCTCTACTTAGCTTTTGCTGACAAATGTTACAGATAACACGAGTTGGGTCATCTTTATCGATCTTAAAAAATGCTCAGGCTATGCAAGGCTTAGCACCCATCCGACCTGAAGAGCCACCACGACTTGTGGTGAGAGGCAGAGTTGTGTTTGAGGATGCAGTTATTGACGTGATTCCAGTACTACGTCTCTGTCCAGGAAGGCGCAACCTGACCTCGTCGTCACTAGCATCCTCCTCCACCTCCTCTGCTGACCTCATCTCTTGGCTGACTGTGGGTTGACAGTAAGTGGGATCTCCAACCTCATCATCATCACCCTGTGCGTTATCACACCCGTCGTCCTCAGAGCCAACCTGTTCCTGCCCTGACAAAAAACTAAAGTTGTCGCTCCAATCAGGTATTTGAGTCTCATCATCGTCTTCCTCATTGTCTCCACCAACAGGAGTTACAGTTTGGGAATGAGGGTCTACATTATGGTCAGAACCTTCTTCATCTGGTCCTGGATCCGACTCATAAAGATTCTGGGCATCAGTGCAGATCATTTCCTCATCTGGATTCACAGAAGCGCTGGAGTCGACCACTGATTCCCAGACTATAGTATGAGTAAACAGCTCTGCAGACTCAACCATCTGTTCTACCTCATACTCAGACGGGCAGCTGGAGATTTGGGAGCTGTGAGGAAGCAAGTGCGATTGGGGTGACACCTTTGAGGACTGGAGTATTTGTGATGTTGAAGTTGATGTGGAGGAGAGCCCACTTAAAGGAACACTTGATATCCGTTGAAGCACCTGCTGTTTTTGTGCCTCATCTGGAATTTGTAGCGATTGGCGTGGCCGTAAGAAAGGGATCTTATCACATTGTCTGCTAAAAGAAGTAGACATTTTAGTTTGGCTGGAAGATATTCTTTCTTCTGCAGATGTTACTGTTGCTTTTACACCTACCCCACAGACACAACCTTTTTTCCCCTTTCGAACACGCCT
Source organism: Phyllobates terribilis (assembly GCF_046119375.1). NCBI lineage: Eukaryota > Metazoa > Chordata > Amphibia > Anura > Dendrobatidae > Phyllobates > Phyllobates terribilis. Next base: position 50,672,003 of record NW_027362772.1, on the reverse strand, counting down.
ATTCCCCTTTCCACCAGCAACAGGCCTTTTTCCACTCATTTTGGTGGTTAACTAATTCACAACTCTGGAGTTGTTTGCACAAAAAAACAATGGATGGGAACCGAGCAGAGCTGAGTGGCCAAACTGTGGTATTAGGCCAAAACTATTGGCTGGGTTAGATGCAGAAAAAAATTATATTCAATTTGCAACCTGATGGAGGTCAGTATAGATGGACTAATAGAACAAGTCCCACACACAGCTAGAAGCCCAAATATTTTTTCAGAGGTAGATGCCGAAAAAAAATATATTCAGTTTGCAACCTGATGGAGGTCAGTATAGATGGACTAATAGAACAAGTCCCACACACTGCTAGAAGGCCAAATATTTTTTCAGAGCTAGATGCAGACAAAAAATTATTTTTAATTTGAAACCTGATGGAGGTCAGTATAGATGGACTAATAGAGAAAGTCCCACACACTGCTAGAAGGCCAAATATTTTTTCAGAGCTAGATGCAGATAAAAATTATTTTTAATTTGCAACCTGATGGAGGTCAGTATAGATGGACTAATAGAGAGAAGTCCCACACACTGCTAGAAGGCCAAATATTTTTTCAGAGCTAGATGCAGAAAAAAATTATATTCAGTTTGCAACCTGATGGAGGTCAGTATAGATGGACTAATAGAACAAGTCCCACACACAGCTAGAAGCCCAAATATTTTTTCAGAGGTAGATGCAGATAAAAATTATTTTTAATTTGCAACCTGATGGAGGTCAGTATAGATGGACTAATAGAGAAAGTCCCACACACTGCTAGAAGGCCAAATATTTTTTCAGAGCTAGATGCAGACAAAAAATTATTTTGAATTTGCAACCTGATGGAGGTCAGTATAGGTGGACTAATAGAACAAGTCCCACACACTGCTAGAAGGCCAAATATTTTTTCAGAGCTAGATGCAGAAAAAAATTATATTCAGTTTGCAACCTGATGGAGGTCAGTATAGATGGACTAATAGAACAAGTCCCACACACAGCTAGAAGCCCAAATATTTTTTCAGAGGTAGATGCAGAAAAAATATATATTCAGTTTGCAACCTGATGGAGGTCAGTATAGATGGACTAATAGAAAAAGTCCCACACACTGCTAGAAGGCCAAATATTTTTTCAGAGCTAGATGCAGATAAAAATTATTTTTAATTTGCAACCTGATGGAGGTCAGTATAGATGGACTAATAGAACTAGTCCCACACACTGCTAGAAGTCCAAATATTTTTTCAGAGCTAGATGCAGAAAAAAATTATATTCAGTTTGCAACCTGATGGAGGTCAGTATAGATGGACTAATAGAACAAGTCCCACACACTGCTAGAAGGTCAAATATTTTTTCAGAGGTAGATGCAGATAAAAATTATTTTTAATTTGCAACCTGATGGAGGTCAATATATATGGACTAATAGAGAAAGTCCCACACACTGCTAGAAGGCCAAATATTTTTTCAGAGCTAAGTGCAGACAAAAAATTATTTTGAATTTGCAACGTGATCGAGGTCAGTATAGATGGACTAATAGAACAAGTCCCACACACTGCTAGAATGCCAAATATTTTTTCAGAGCTAGATGCAGATAAAAATTATTTTTAATTTGCAGCCTGATGGAGGTCAGTATAGATGGACTAATAGAGAAAATCCCACACACTGCTAGAAGGCCAAATATTTTTTCAGAGCTAGATGCAGATAAAAATTATTTTTAATTTGCAACCTGATGGAGGTCAGTATAGATGGACTAATAGAACTAGTCCCACACACTGCTAGAAGGCCAAATATTTTTTCAGAGCTAGATGCAGAAAAAAATTATATTCAGTTTGCAACCTGATGGAGGTCAGTATAGATGGACTAATAGAACAAGTCCCACACACTGCTAGAAGGCCAAATATTTTTTCAGAGGTAGATGCAGATAAAAATTATTTTTAATTTGCAACCTGATGGAGGTCAATATATATGGACTAATAGAGAAAGTCCCACACACTGCTAGAAGGCCAAATATTTTTTCAGAGCTAAGTGCAGACAAAAAATTATTTTGAATTTGCAACGTGATCGAGGTCAGTATAGATGGACTAATAGAACAAGTCCCACACACTGCTAGAATGCCAAATATTTTTTCAGAGCTAGATGCAGATAAAAATTATTTTTAATTTGCAGCCTGATGGAGGTCAGTATAGATGGACTAATAGAGAAAATCCCACACACTGCTAGAAGGCCAAATATTTTTTCAGAGCTAGATGCAGAAAAAAATTATATTCAGTTTGCAACCTGATGGAGGTCAGTATAGATGGACTAATAGAACAAGTCCCACACACAGCTAGAAGCCCAAATATTTTTTCAGAGGTAGATGCAGATAAAAATTATTTTTAATTTGCAACCTGATGGAGGTCAGTATAGATGGACTAATAGAACAAGTCCCACACACTGCTAGAAGGCCAAATATTTTTTCAGAGCTAGATGCAGACAAAAAATTATTTTGAATTTGCAACGTGATGGAGGTCAGTATAGATGGATTAATAGAACAAGTCCCACACACTGCTAGAAGGCCAAATATTTTTTCAGAGCTAGATGCAGAAAAAAATTATATTCAGTTTGCAACGTGATGGAGGTCAGTATAGATGGACTAATAGAACAAGTCCCACACACTGCTAGATGGCCAAATATTTTTTCAGAGGTAGATGCAGAAAAAAATTATATTCAGGTTGCAACCTGATGGAGGTCAGTATAGATGGACTAATAGAACAAGTCCCACACACTGCTAGAAGGCCAAATATTTTTTCAGAGGTAGATGCAGAAAAAAATTATATTCAATTTGCAACCTGATGGAGGTCAGTATAGATGGACTAATAGAATAATGCTATGCCCAAAAGGTTTTACTTCACTAGGTGCAGTAAAAAAATTGGTATTCTATACACAGGTGGTATATCTTGCAACACAGATAGGCTACTCCACTGACTAACACACTCTGCAATAGGCCAAAAAGGATTAGCTTTGCTAGATTCAGCCAAATGCTGTGAAAAAAACTTGCACAGCACTGGCACAGACCTGCCTGGCAAAAACTGATAGGAACTGATGTAACCTAGTCCTGAAAAGGACTGCAATTACAATTAGTCTTTACTCCCACAACCTATCTATTTAAGAGCACAGACGTGCCTGATAAAAGTCGTAGGAAATGCTGTAACCTAGTCCTTAAAAGGACTGCAATCACAACTCTTCCCTACTCCCAAGCTATCTGTAGATTTGTGCGAAAATTGGCTTGAAATTAACAAGGTATAGCGCACACAGCAACAGCGGTGCCGTCTAACACGCAGCTGCAGCAGTGAGAAAATGGTGGCGACGGGGAAAATGGCTGGGTCTTATAGGGCAAGGACATGTGACATACACTGCCAATGACAAATGCCCTTGCTTGTGTGAAAAAAAGCACTTCGCTCCGTGTGTGCGCTGCTGATAGGCGGACAGATTGCACCTCCCCACTGTAAATGCGGGAAAGAGAAAAAAAAATGGAGATCTTCATTATTCCTGCAGAGATCCATCCCCTGCCCCTCTGCTGTACACTCCAACTGCGTATTAACATTAATTTTCATCATTACTGAGAAAAAATCCAGTTATGATTTTGGTGCACGAACAGTTATCGAACATAACAACATAACCTCGAACAGCCGAATTTTTCTCAAATCGTTCGTGTTCGCCGAAAGGCTCGAACACCGCCCAAAACAGTTCGAATTTGAGATAGGTGAACAGTTCGAGTCGAACAACGCTCATCTCTACTGCTCGCCAAAGAAATGTTGCTATTTAGGCTTGTGGACACTGAGGCTTTCCGCAAGCTAGCGGTGATGGCCGTCCCTCGGTATTCTGTTCCCAGTAGGCACTATTTTTCTCTGTGTGCCGTCCCCGTCTTTCACCAGCACATGTCCCATAACTAGTGATTGGCGAACCCAAACAGTAAAGTTTGGGATCCGTACTTAACACCTACTGTTCGGGCACAGACCCCGAGCACAGACTTCCTCAGGAAGTCCGTGTTACTGTTTGGGCTCAGGTTCGGGTATTCCCCGCGTTGTCACTAGCGTGACAGTGCAGGAAACACAGGCTCTGATCGGCGGTAATAGCATTACATTTTACAACGTGGCCGCTCTGTTGATGGTATCTTCGTGGGAACCTCACTATTTGAAGGGGTGCCTGCGCTCGCTGTTTCCTATGGCAGGAGGCGCCAACTGATGGTGGTAGTAGTACCATCAGCCGTAACCTATGACCCGCGTAAGCTTTTTACCGCGGGTCACTGTCACAGCTGTGGGATCATGCTGATAGCTGTCAGCATGATGCCACAGCGCTCTGACCGCGATAACTCTATTACCGCCGATCAGAGCCTGTGTTTCCTGCGATGTCATGCCAGTGGCAGCGCGGGAAACCAGGGATATTCAGCTCACTCATTCACATTAATGGGGTCTGTGTTCGGTTTCGGGGTTCGGGTACTGTTCTGGTACCCGAACCCGAACTTTTAAAAAAACTGTTCCGCATTCGGCTCAATTAGTTGAACCCGAACAGTCACGCATTCACCCATCACTACCCATAACATCACCCGAGCCCTGACCAATGCAGTTACTGGGAATGTCCACTTAACAACCAACACATGGAAGAGTGCTTGTGGTCAGAGTGCTGGGTGAACCTTGTGGAGGCCGGGACCGAGTTAAACCAATGGACGGCACATGTGCTACTGATGCAGAGGATTGCGGACCCTAGTTCCATCAGTGTTTCCTTCACCTTCTACACCAGTTTTTGCACTCCTTCCTCTTCATCCTCCCTATTCCTTCTAATTTTTGGCAGTTCTTCCATTTAGTGCATTGGCTTTACCAGTCTAGGAGTCCTACTACCTAACAATTTTAACAATGTGTATGACACCCTACTTTATGTCTCATGCAGCGTGTGTTGGAGTTCCTCTTTCTTTTAACTTTTGCAAGTCCTTGCACTTAGTGCATAGGCTTTACCAGTCTAGGAATCCCACTCCTTACAAATGGGAAACAAATGTTTTCTGAGGCCCTCCCCTACGTGTCTTCCAGGATGTATTGCAGTCCCTTCTTCTAATTTTAGGCAGCCCTTGCACTTGGTGCAAAGGCTTTATGAGTCTAGGAGTCCCACTACCTAACAATTTTAACAGAATGTGTATGAGACCCTCCTTTATGTCTAATACAGGGTGTATCAGAGTCACTCTTCCATCTAATTTTTGGCAGTTCTTGCATTGCCCCCATATGCTTTGTGAGTTTCAGAATCCCTCCTTCATAAATTAACCATGTCATACACAACACATGCCTATATAAGGCAGTAAAATACTAAAATTATACTTACCGGTGACTACCAGTGGGTGTTGTTTTATTTTCCCCTCTACTATGTCTTCTACTGTAGTCATAGGTGATGGTGAAATACGAGGAGAGATGGCCCTTCTGTTAAAGGGCGGCATAGGCGTTTGTTTTTTCTCTCTTCTATGCTGCCTTATATACAAGTCATTATACAGGAAAGATTTTCCTAACATTTTTTCCTGTAAAATCCTTTTCATCTTCGGTTTTGTATGTTTTATTGTCAGTATGTAAATGTGGAGTAATACTCTTACAACATTATTCCCATTAGCAACCTGGGTCTCAGAGATGCGTCCAGGTGTCTTCCCCATGCTGTTCCCATTCTATTTGAGAGCTGTTTCCATCTATTTTAGAGATTTTCTTGCCCCCCCCCCCAGCTCTCCTGCTAGGGTCTTCTGGAAAAATGCTCAAGTTTCTCATTGACTTCCATTATACTCGTTACTCAAGTTGAGCCCGTCCGAGGATGTGACCTGCTATATTTGAGTACCAAACAATTAAGAATTTTAGTGCTCGCTCATCACTAGTTATAATATAATGGTCTTTCATATAGTTTTAGTATTGATTGTTTTCTGTTTTTGGGCCTATTGTCCTGTGGAGACATTGGTGAGGGAGCCAAGCTGTGTCCCAAATTAAAGTTGGATCAACATCTTCTTCAAAATAGACACACCTAGCATTAGCAAGAAACAGCATTTATGCAAAATCTTAAATTATGCGTCCTTCTGTATTTTAGGGGTTACAAAAAGCAGGTCATGTATTCTAGATGAATTTTAGACATTTATCAGTGTGAAGAGTGTTTTTAAGCTAGCACAATGAGGTGGTCTGTGAGCCATCATGATCAGGTCAACTCAATTTCATGTGCAGACCTTTGATGTTAGTTATGATATCGCCATGTAACTAAGTTTTATAGAAAAAGGCTTGAAAAAGTTCAACAGTTGGTACGAAACTTCGCCACTATGACTTTTTGCTGCCTTTATCTACATTGGATAAATTTTATAGAAGAGAGAAACTTTTGGGGAAAAATAGCAGCTTACAAACACAATGAGTTGAAGTTTGACCTGACATAAAGAAGACGTTGACACGATTGTTGATTGAACAGAAACACTGACACAGCTCACATATCAGCATATAAATGCTTTAGTCGTCGGGCTCCGACATGAAGAAAATTAGATTTGATACTGCCCGGAAAACGTCCTTGTTTTTGAACATGATTAGGACCTTGATTGTCTCTTTTACTATCTTCTGTGCCATTTTATGGACAGGTAAGATTTTTTAAAAGTATCTATAATGGTAAGTTGAATTTTCCTGCTGACTTGCCCATGCAAATTTATGGTATATTTACTGGACATCATAGTCAATCGATAGCTGCAACAATAATAAGAAGCCCATCAGATTTCACTTGAAGATGAGTAGGCAACTCAAGTAAAGTAACAATCCAGCAGGTCCAATACTTTATCCTGACCTGAATACAAAAATATGGAGCTTGATCTCCTGCAAGATCAACTTTGATGGTTCCTTGGAAGAGAATAGTTCTTCTGTTAGATTTTTTTTGTATGTTACTTGGTTTAGTTGTGGAAAGGATTTGAAATGTAATAATAATAGTACTGGATTAAGAGAAATGTTCTGTCTGCCTGGTCTTGCTCTTAAATGTTTTCAATGTAATAAAGTGAACAGTGAAGCGTAAGATAAGGTATCGGTTAAGCTTTAAAGTCAATGGGTGCAAAAACATGGCGAGAGTTTGTCTAATGCCAGTACTGAATACCACAAAAAATGGAGTCTCATGCATGATATGTTTCGTGGAGGGAAGCTAGGAATGGAAAGATTTTGAACCCCTTGTCTGCATGGGTAATACGATGGAGTCATATAAAATGTGTCATAGATTTAACTTGTTGGTACTTAAAAAGGAGATCACAATCTAAAGGGGCTTAATATGTTGAGAAAATTTAAATAAAATTATGCCTCCTGAACCTCTAATGCTCCTCCTTTCTCTATATTGTGCACCACGCCCTGCCGGTCTTCATCCTCTTGGGGGTCATCACTTGACCGATGCAGCAACCAATCAGCTACAGCCTTCACATTCCATCTAAGTCAGAAGAAACAATCTCTCTTCTGCCTTAGATGTAATGGGAAGACTGCAGTCTGACATTCGCACCATAGTTTGCTGAAGCCATCAAGTGACACCCCTGTCAGAAGAAGCAAGGAATCCATCAGGGGACAGAGTGTGGAGTATAGAGGTAAATCTCAGTGGGCAGGTAAGAAACTATTTTTTAACAACCACCCTGGGCTCATTTAGGATGTGTTTTAAAATAGTGGAATTCCTTTTAAGAAATGTCTTCTTCATTATCTCTGAAATCAGTAGAAAAGTTGACTTATTGACGACAATCTCTTTAACCTGAGAACAAAAACCTACAAAAGATTGGAAGCCAAAGCCATCACAATACAAATGAATCAATCTTTATTAATCAGAGTATCAAATAAAATCATATTTAAAAAAATGGGAAAAAACATAGCAGAATCTAAACCCATTCACTGGCCATACCAAAGCACTCTATATGGAGGAGCTCAAACTCCATGCCAAAATATATATAAGAACTTTCAGCAAAATTTTTTAGATATATATATACCAACTACCCAGTAGGGAAGCCTTAAGAACTCTTCAACAATATAAAGAACACCCTAGTAAGGTAGAAATATAAAGTGAAAATGTGCTAGATATATAAAAAAAATATTATGAAGTAAGGACAATCCTCGCATATATGCCTGCTAAATCTATAAAGTGGGAATAAAAGGTAAATTTGCTAAAGCGGACAATAGCCCTGCTGAGAATAGTGGCAATGTGAGTCTAATTCAACAACACACAATACCACAAAAGCAACGTGCCTGACATAGCGCATTATAAGTCTTGTTAGACAACACACAGTCCCATAATAGCAAAGTGCCTGATCTAGTGCAAGGATATATAGAAATGCAGGTAAAATGCACAAGATACTAGGGCTGGTAGTGAGAGATCATCAGGTTCAAGAGAGTAGGAATGACGGGTATAACCTGTAGAAGAAACATACTGCAAAACGCACATTGGGGCCAGTGACTCATCTACAGTTTATACCCATCATTCCTACTCTCTTGCACCTGATGATCTCTCACTACCAGCACTTAGCTTTTGATGACCTCTTAACCCTAGTATCCGTCACATTTTACCTGCATTTCTGTACATAAAAGGTTTAAATCGATACTCCCACTTCACATTGTAATGGACAACCTCTTTAAAGGGTTATTCAAGACTATATCAATTAAAGTTTGTTGAACTTTCTTGTGCTCCACATCAACCTCTTTAATGCTGTCGGAGTCAGACCTAAGCCGTTTTTATAAAATATCACACAACCCTTCTCAATGTGTGAGACTAGAAGAGAATTCAGAGAAGATCCTTACCCACTTGTATACTGTAAGACTTAAAACATGCAAATAGTTTTCATCCATACCAGACACATTATGGAGATGCTCTAAGTACGAAGGATCCTCTCTATACATTTGGTGGACCTGCCTTTCTAAATAAGACTTTTGGGTAGAACAATGTCAAACATTTGTAATCTGTTAACTCCAATCACACCAGCAAATAATTTTCTGGGAGCAAAACTTCTCATATACTCCTTCTGGAGATTCCCTTGTTGTCCTACGATAGCCCAATGGATCGATAAGATTGACTAGGTGTACCGGCTTAAAAAATTTGTAGCGCTATCTCAATACACAATGTTGGTTTTTCAGAACACACAGGATGCATGGCTATCCTTTTGCCACTCCTGTCCTTGATCCGCAATTATCCCCCCTTGACAGCTGAAAAATTCCAAACACAGAAGACTAGCTCATCTAACGTCTTCCAACTATGGAACACCAACTCCTTTCTCCCCTTCCCTCTCACCCTCCATGTATTGTTGGCTCATCCTATTAACCTTACATCCATAGATTTTAAAGATTGTTTCTGTTTTCTCAAATTTAAAACAACCATCCCTTCCCCATTTACTAAAATATAATTGAAAAGAAACAAAAACCCCCTTGATAAATCCCTTCATTAAGAAGGGTCCTGAGAGAATCAGCAAATCACAAAGTGTCCCCATGTGGGGACCTCAAGCCATCAGCTGTAATATGTGGAGAAGCCTCGCATTAAGTGGTTAGTTTTTCTGCAGTGCCTCCAAAGGTAAAAAGAGGCATTACACAATTTCTATTCACATAAATGGATTGTGTGGGTAATGCAGTACAGAACAGGTCCTACAGCATGAGATATTCTCTTCGTAATTGCTCTGCATCTTAGGCCAAGGATTGAGGATCATGGAGATCTTTCCATTCCTTTAAGGGGTCTATACTATAGAACACCTTTAGGTTATGAAGTTTGTTACAAAGCTTTCTAATTCCTTATTCCTATAGTACCTCATATTTACTAAGATTTCCCATTTTAGAAAAGGAAAGTTATATTCCAACTTTTCTAAGAGCTCTAAATGAGACCAGTTGTTCCCCTGGTTTCTGAAAACATATGTGGAATGATATATGACCATATATACATGCAGTGCCTTGAAAAAGTATTCGCGCTCTATTAACATTTCCACAATTTTTCACGTTACACACACAAACTTGAATATATTTTTATTGGGATTTTATTTGATACCAGCACTAAGTAGCAAGTGTTTATGAAGTAAAAAGGAAATGATACATGGTTTTCTAAATATTTTAAAAGCATAAATCTGAAAATTGTGAGGTGCATTTGTATTTAGCCCTCCTCCCCCCCAATTCAATACTTTGCAGGACCATCTTTCACTGCAGTTACTGCTGCAGTCTTTTGGGGTCTGTCTCTAGCAGCTTCGCCCATCTGGAGGTGACATTTTTGCCCCTTCTTCTTTGCACATTATATCTCGCTCAATGAGATTGGATGGAGACAAGTGTGAACAGCAATTTTCTAGTCTTGCCACAGATTCTAAATGGGATTGAAGTTTGGACTGTGACTGGTCCATCCACACACAGGAATACACCTTCATCTAAACCATCCATTGTAGCTCTGCCAGTATGTTTAGGGTCCTTCTGATGGAAGGTGAACCTATGCCCCAGTCTCAAGTCTTTTGAAGCCTCTAACGGGTTATCCTCCAGGATTGCCCTGTATTTAGCTCCTTTCACATTCTCCTCAACTCTGACCTTCTTCCCTGCCCATGCTGAAGAAAATCCTTCCCACAGCATGATGCTGCCACCACCATGAGTAACAGTGGGGATGGTGTTTTCAGGGTGATGTGCAGTGCTAGTGTTACACAATACATGGCATTTTGCATTTAGCCCAAATAGTTCTACTTTGCTCTCCTCTGACCAGAGCACCTTCTTTCATATGCTCGCTGTGTCCTCTACATGGCTTTTTGCAAACTTATGTTCTGGCTCATTTCTTTGGGATTTTTTTTTTTTGTACTTTGTACAAACAAGAGCATGGCATCCCCCTTTTTAGGCAGGGCATTTTGTCTATACACAGCTTTCTACGAGCAGGTATTTGAACAGTCTGGTCCAGGTCCTGTTCTGTCCCCATCTATATTGAGGTCTGCTGACACATGGTGAGGCATAATACTAGAGATAGGACCGTCCCAATTGGATACATGTCGTGGTGGCATGTCTTTTAGGCTTTTTGATCCAAACAGAGTCAATTAGGTACCCTATGTAATTTACTATTACTATTTATTTATTTAATTACTGCAGGGTATTCGCTCATTTTGTTTTATCTTAAGTTTTCACAGATTTATGGAGTATACGACTAATAGTTGTCCTGTGGACAAATTCTCCCACCTGAGATGGATCTCTGCAGCTCCTCCAGGGTAACCACGGGCCTCTTGGCTGCTTTTCTAACTAGTGCGCTACTTGCTTGGGATGCCAGTTTAGGTGGACGGCCATGTCTTAGTAGTTTTGCAGTTGTCCCATACTCCTTCCATTTTTGGATTATGGATTAAACAGTTCTCCGTGAGATGTTCAGAGCTTTTTTTATAACCTAACCCTGCTTTACTCTTCTCCACAACTTTACTGTATCCATGACTTGTCTGGTGTGTTCCTTGGTTACCATGATGCTGTCTTATCCCTAATGTTCCTAAATTAGCCTCCAGGCCTTCACAGAACAGCTGTAGTTATACTGAGAATGAATTACACACAGGTGGACTCAATTTACTAATTATGTGACTTGTAGAGGCAATTGTTCACTCAGGATTTCATTTAGGCGGAAAAGGGGGCTGAATACAAATGTACCTCTGAATTTTCAGATTTAGAACTTCAAAATAACTAGAAAACTATGTTTCTTTACTTTTCATAAATACTTGCTACTTAGTGTTGGTAACACATAAAATCCCAATAAAATACATTTACGTTTGGGGGTGTAAAGTGAAAAAATTTGGAAAAGTTCATAAGGTAGGATAACTTTTCAAAGCATTGTATACGTGAATGAGACCTTTTTGAAGTTCAGAGAAATGTTAATTTTTGCTATATTTTTTTTTTCTTTTGCATCCAGGTGTAAAGTTTGAATAAATGTACAGTCTGCTGTATTGTATCTGATGCATCTGTGCAGACCGAGGTGAGAAAAGAAAGCAATGATAATTATAAAATAGTTAATGACTAAGGATGGAGATTATTAAAGCAAAGTTTCAAATGAAATAAAAAGTAAATAGTCAAGGTCGAAAGTGTTGGCTCCCTTGAAATTGTTCTAGAGAATTAAGTATTTCTTAGAGAAAATTATTGCAATTCCACATGTTTTGTTATACACATGTAAATTTCCTTTGTGTGTATTGGAACAGCACAAAAAACAGAGAAAAAAGGACAATTTGAACATAATTTCATACAAAACCACAAAAATTGGCGGGACACAATTGTTGGCAGGCTCAACTTAATGTTTGGTTGCACACCCTTTGGAATAAATAACTGCAATCAATCGCTTCCTATAACCATCAACAATTTTCTTACACCTCTTAACTGGAATTTTGGACGACTCTTCTTTTGCAAACTGCTCCAGGTCTCTTATATTTGAAGGTGCCTTGTAACAACAGCAATTTTAAGATCTCTCCACAGGTGTTTAATGGGATTTATATCCGGACTCATTGCTGCCACTTCAGAACTCACCAGTGCTTTGTTTCCATCCATTTCTGGGTCCTTCTCGAAGCATGTTTGGGGTCAATGTCCTGCTGGAAGAGCCATGACCTAGGATGCAAACCCAGCTTTCTGACACTGGGCACTACATTGCCACCCAAAATCTGTTGGTAATCTTCATATTTCATGATGCCTTGCCCACAGTCAAGGCACCCAGTGCCAGAGGCAACAAAACAACCCCAAAACATCTTTGAACCTCCACCATATTTAACTGTATGTGCTGTGTTCTTTTCTTTGTATGCTCCATTCTGTTTTCGGTAAACAGTAGAATAATATGCTTTACCAAAAAAGCTTTATCTTGGTCTCATCTGTCCACAAGACAATTTCCCAGTAGGAATTACTCAGGAATATTTTGGCAAACTGCAGGCTAGATTTTTATGTGTCATCAGTGTGTCATTTTTATGTGTGTCATCAGTGGGATCCTCTTGGGTCTCCTGCCATAGCGTTTCATTTAATTCAAATGTCGACTGATAGTTCGCACTGACACTGATGCACCCTGAGCCTACAGGATAGCATAAATTTCTTTGGAACTTGAATAGGGCTGCTTATCCACCATCCAGACAATCCTGCCTTGCAACCTTTCATCAATTTTTCTTTGCGGTCCACATTCAGAGAGATTAGCTTCAGTGCCAGAGTTGTAAACATCTTGATTACATTTCGCACCGTAGACAATGGAACATCAAGATCTCTGGAGATGGACTTGGAACCTTGAGATTGTTGACTTTGTTTAACAATTTTGGTTCTCAAGTCCTCAGACAGATCTCTTCTCCTCTTACTGTTCTCCATGCTTAGTGTGGCACACACAGACAAACAATGCAAAGATTGAGTCAATTTCTCCCCTTTTAATCTGATTTCAGGTTTGATTTTCATATTGCTCACACCTGTTACTTGCCACAGGTGAGTTTGAATGATCATCACATGCTTGAAACAAAGTTGTTTACACACAATTTTGTAAAGGTGGCAACAATTTTGTTCGGCCCATTTTTTGAGTTTTGCGTGAAATTATGTCCAATTTGCCTTTTTTCTCTCTTTTTTTGTTGTGTTCCAATGCACAGAAAGGAAATAAACATGTGTATAACAAAACATGTGTAATTGTATGATTTTTTGTGAGAAATACTTCATTTTCTGGAACGATTTCAAGGGTGCCAAATCTTTTGGCCATGACTATATATTGCCTTTGACTGATGTGTCTAAAATCAGAATAAAATCAGCTGACAAATGAAACAATGTACGTGTTATGTATTGATTTAATGTGTTTGTTACTGTTAGATTAACTTTTTACTTGGTATTCCGAGAGGCATAGCGATAGGTGGTACAGAACTTGTAGTTCTAATCCATAGCCTGGACCCAGACTTAATACATTCACAACTTTAAGTTGGATGTTGAGATTCCTTCTAACCGAGTTGTCATTCAGAAGAGTTGTACTTGCTGCCATCTCAGATGTGGAGTTAGTTTTTCTTGTTGATGAAAGGCAAATTTTTGGCAGTGTGCAGGCTGCAGGAATACAAGTCATCCATGACTTGCATAAAGTATGGCTATCTAGCAACACTCAATGCAACATTACCGGCAGCAATCAGATCACAAGATCTAGCCCAATCAGGGAGGGCCATCATAGCCAGTAAAAGAAAGGAGCTGGCCAAGGAATGCCAGTTTATGCCTATACTGTGTAAGGAAGGATAGGAGCTCAGAACACACAGAATAGGGACAAAAAGGCCTAATCCAATTGTGGCATATTGAAGGTCTCAGTCTCTGAACACTAATCCAAAGATTCAAGTGTAATAGGAAAGTGCTGTAGCTTTATAGTCACACAGTGTGACTGAGAATTGATTGATTAGTGATATACTGCAGTAACAGCACTTTAAAAGCTGTATTTTTTTCACAAAGTGCAAGCAAGGAGGGGCAGTATTAAAACCCTCAGTGCTAATTTTAAAACTCATACCAAAGTTTGAATTCAAAGCTTTTGTCTGTCACTGAAAGTTTGATTCCTGTATTTTGAGACTCGCAAGTAATTTTTTTTTCATGAAAAATAAATCTGCATAATCCTGGAACTTAAACACAAGTTTTTAAGTACTAAAATTTGCATGTTGTTTGAAATATATTTTAGCCCACTTCATTGGTCTAATAATAAATGCATACAGAAACCACTTTAATACAGTGGCCATGAGCTTGTTTTCGGGGTGTGATTCTGTCTAGATTTTCATGTCTCATCTTGTTTTGTAAAGTCCATTTCCTCCTCCACCATCACACTTAATGTTGTACATTGTAGAATTTCCAAGTCATCAATGACCCCAGTTTCTGTTTTGTCCCATAGTCCCCTCACCCAAAGAACCCAGAGGTCTGAAGAATTTACTTCCCAGATATACTCTTTCTAGTTGATTTTTTGGAAAACATGAGCAGTCAGTGTTTGCCCTTGGAAGACAAGGTGCTGGAGAAGATGGACAACACAACTCAAACAACAAGCTATGCTGTGAATCGATGTAATAGGAAGACAGTCTTAGCCAGACAAAATATTTGGGTGTGAATCAGTTGGGTGGTAAGGAGCACTATACATTTCGCACAATGAGGCACCTATCAGCCAAAATCAGGGCAGATGATAATGATGATTGTGTGGTGGACAAAACCTGGGAATCGGAGAGGGGTGATGAGAAGGTGGGGTCATCAGAGCAAAGGATTGCTGGCATCAGCAACACACCATGCAGGCAATGTGTGTCAAAGGATCCTCTGTCCCAAATCAGTTTCTTCGGTGGTCAGCTCTGAAGCACGTGATGCCACACAAACTGGTGGGTGAGGAGACTTTACTGCTCCTGAAAGTTCTGGTTATGTTGGTGGCAAGTCTTATGTGTGGGCTTTTTGCGTTTTTTTGCATGTTGCCTTTAGAAAATTCTTTGGCAGTCTGCAGGCTCTGCAAGAGGAAAATAAGCTGAAGACTCCTTGCTCACATAGACTAGGAACTATGGCTCTACATCAGCACATGAAGCAACAACACCTGCTCATTTAGAAAAGTCAAGCCGGTCAGCAATCAGAGCAAGTCTCAAGCTTTCCTTTCTCCCTCCTGACCATGCTTGTCTTTCTGTCAGCCAAGCGATATCATTATGTGTTAACTGACCGGTGTCATCATCACCATTATTGTCATCCACCACTGCTGCATCTCGTAAAATGATCAGAGTTTGATCAGAGTTTGATTAGCATAATCGGACAGATTTTTTCAGCTGAGAAAAAGAACAGTAGTGTGATCCTAGCTGAAGGATGGTAATTCAGGTTACAAGACCCTTTTTTGGGCTGGGGGGTGTGGATTCAATGATACGGCCACTTTACGCTTGTGTGAATCAGCCCTTAAGAATGACTTCTATGTATATAGGTCCACTTGAGGACCACTAGTTCTAACATACCTAAGTCCAATGTTGTATGCATAAAAAAAATCTAAAAAGTTTGCCAAGAAAGATCTTGGTACAGTACATGCAGGCTTAGTGTCACGTCTGTCTGAGACCACAAGTTCGAAATTGCTACCTTGATCATACTTGGCACAAGCCACTGTGTGACAGATTCCAGAGGAACCCCAACCTTTACCCTTTAATCCTTGTACAGGGATCTGGTCTTACAAAGGGACCTCTGGATTGCTTCCACAGAAGGGCTGCTGTATGGAGGAGTGAACCAGAGGCAGGAAAGGTCATCAAGCAGCGTCAAAGCAAGGAGGTCATGTCAGGAACAGAATCATAAAAAAAGAGGATGGTCAAAATACACACCACGGTCAAAGAATGGGAATAATCAGAATAAACAAACAGGAGCACAGCAGTATATACCAGGACAGCAACGCTATTGACTGGCAGTGGGAGTCAGAAATTCAGGGGTTTAAATAGTTGACTGTCCAACCAGGGTTCTCAGGAAGGAATGATAAAACCTAGACGAAAATTTACCCCATAGCTCCCTTATATAGCAGCAACAAAAGTTCTAGGGAAAAATAGGACTGGCATTGTCATGCGTTGCAAGCAATAAAGATCCGCTGCTGCCAAAGTTGCTTAAAACTTCATAGACTCAATCCAGCTCAGCAATTATTTAACCAATATGGCACTGGCTTTGTAAACTTTGGAAGATCAGATAATCCTAGCTGGGCAACACAGCCATCAGAAAATTCCTTGTCTCAGTAAGATGAGGATTTTGCTAGTATGTCGTGATTAGTGTTGAGCCACCCCCGTAGTGTTCGAGTTCAGTTCAGTTCGTCGAACACCCGTGTGTTCGCCGAACTGTTCGTCGAACTGTTCGTCGAACACCTTCGAACACCGTTAAAACCAATGGCAGGCAAACAAAAACACATAGAAACACATAGAAAACACCTTCAAAGGTGTCCAAAAGCTGACAAACTGCTCAGAAGACACAACTAACACATGGAAAAGTGACAAGTACATATAGTCATGCGAAAAGAAAAGAGGTGGAGGAGTAAAAGGAGGGGGAGACACAGATATAGGCATGTCATGCCCTTCTAAAATCCAAAAAGTGAGAAGCCGACACGTTCAGTCCGCTCCTGCCCGTGCCACCTCCGTGTCACCGGGTTTGTGCCAGAGCCGCGGTGAACCCTGACGGCCAGCCCCCCTCTCCCAATACTGGTGCCTGTCCGCTGGTGGGTCGAGCGAGCCCCCCTGTGGTGGAGGCAGCTCTAAGCTTTTTAATTTAAATTGTCTCTCTAATTTGAATGAATACACTTTAAATCCATTTACAAGGATCTATTGGAGGGCAAGTCTCATGCCAGCAGCCGCGTAATTCCAGCTCCAGTAGCGTCCACTAAAGCTGCTGCAGTTAAAAAGCTTTTATAAGGATCGAGCTCGGCTGTCCACCGCAAGGCATCCTACTGCCAGTCCCAGCCCCTATGCCTTGGGGTGCCTCCTGATGCTCTTCACTGAGTATCCCGTGGTCCCGAAGCATTTCCTTTGAAAAAATTAAGTGTCCAAACTACAGGTGGTGTAGCTTGCTTAACAGCAGGGATAATCCGCTGACTAGCAGACACTGCTACTAGGCACAAAGTATTTCCTGGGCTAGATGCAGTTAAAAAATTTGTAATTAGATACTCTCGTTGGATGCTGAGAAAGCATTCCATA
Source organism: Phyllobates terribilis (assembly GCF_046119375.1). NCBI lineage: Eukaryota > Metazoa > Chordata > Amphibia > Anura > Dendrobatidae > Phyllobates > Phyllobates terribilis. The sequence goes on along the minus strand of NW_027362772.1, from coordinate 50,654,403 downwards.
GAGTCTCCTGGCACGCCATATATGATTCTCTTAAAAAGCTTGGGGTAGGGGTCTATGGGACCCTTTTATCGCCAAAATCACGGCCCTGTATCACAATACGTCACCTAGGCTGAAGATAAATGGAACTGCAGCACCTTGAGGGCTCAGTTGCTACAGAGGTATTGCACCTCACCCAGAGGTGTGATATCTCACTCTCAGGTAAGGATGGAGTGTGGATCAGGACCCAACACCTGCATGCATTACACCATATTGCCTTGGGGCAGGGCGACCAATATGCCTCTGAGATGGGCACGACAGTCCCTGTCCCTGGCTGCAGTGGGGGGAGGGAACACTGAGGAAGGGGAACCCTGTAGTGCAGGAGCAGGGAGGAAGCAGTTCCTGGGTGCATTGAGAAGGGAGAATAAAAGGTGGGCACCATCTTAGTTCAGTGCAGAGAAGTCTGAGCAGAAGTGGCAGGGAGCAGGGCTCTGCATGAGCTCTGCTCCGGAGGCGGGCCGAGTAACAGAGGCCCAGGCCTGGAAGAGGGAGAAGGAAGGAAGAGGAGCGGAGAAGGCTCCAGGAACGAGGAATGAAGGGATCCCAGGGGTGCGGACGGGCGAGTCGCCACCGCACGCCCGAATCCACCTGCGTGGAGGGGTCAGGCCAAAGAGGGAGACCGGTCCCCGAAACTAGTGGAGGCAGGAAACGACCTTCAGCTAGAAACCGGAGGCTGTAACATTTTATGTGGCGCAGCCCCTCACTACACCCGCTAGGAAGGCACCACATAGGGTCAGGGAAACTGGCGCCAAGTTTACCAAGAGGAGGCCCGAGGCAGCCAGACAGAAGGGTTGGTAAGAAAGGCCAGACAAAGGACACACAAAGGGGGTCCTGTGAAGCGCTCCAAAGTTATCTGGGAGTTGTCTGAGCCCCTCACCTGGTGAGCACAGTACGACGTGGGCAGCCGTTACCTGCAGACGTGGTCTGGATAATAAGAACTGTGAGTAAAGGCCCTGGACTGCATGACTGACTCCGTGTCATTACTGCTGCTGCCCTGCACCATCACCCCCATCCTCCGCATACACTGCCCTGAGGCTATACTCCTCCCGTGGGGAGTTATGCTATGCTCTGCTGCACCCACAACACCAGCCTCAGCGGTCTGACCTGGAGCGGCGGTTCACTCTGACCGCAATCCACGGGTGGCGTAGTCGGACATTTAAACATCAAAACCACATAAATAGTTCCGCCACTGGTTTGACCACCCTGAGCCACGGAACCGGGTCGCCGCCACGAAGACTACAACCACCAGCATCCACCAAAAAGGGTCCGGCTCCGGGTGTCCCAAGGCCCAGGGGGTGCATCAGAACATTTTCATCACCTTTCACAATCACCAATGGGACAAGGCAGGGATGTCCTCTGTCCCCTCTCTTATACATCCTAGTGAAGGAGCACCTGCTCTCAGCAATTCTTCATAACCCCAATATTAGGTGGATTGAGGTGGGAGGCACCGAGTACAAGTGCTCTCTATTTGCTGATGATGTCCTAGTATATATCACTCAATCACATATATCCATCCATGCTGTTATGGCTGAAATAGATCACTTTGTTACATGGTCAAATTTTAAAATCAATGCAGCGAAGTCTGAGGCCCTCGATGTCTCCCTCCCCAAATCCATATAGGATTCCATCCAGTCCAACTTTCCCTTTGCCTGGCCCTCACAGGGTATCAAATACTTAGGAATTCCTATTCATAGAGACCTCTCCCATCTATGTTATCTTAATTTTGGGCCCTTTATTGAACAACTCCATACAGACCACGGTTGGCAAGTTAGAACTGTAAGATTCACTACGTGAACCACTGGTGTTTTGTGGAAAAGCACATGTACACTGTGTTCCAAATTATTATGCAAAAAGTGTTTAGGAGTGATAAGGGAAGAATTTGTTTGTTTGTCAGTTAAACTCATTGATGGTGATGTGTGTCAGGGCTCTTTATATCACTGTAAGCAATTGCAGACACCTGTGCTAATTAGTTTGGCAGGTGTGTCCAATGAAAGGCAAGACTACTTAAGAAGGCTGTCTCACATTATTAAGCAGCCTACATTTTCTGCCAAAATGGGAAAGAAAAAGGATGTGTCGGCTGCTGAGAAGCAACAAATTGTGGAGTGTTTAGGTCAAGGCATGACTACAATCAACATTGTGCGATGATCAGGATGAAGTGTCTTGGCAATCAAGAAGTATGTAGCTGATTCACAGTACACACGTGTGCGTGCTGATAAGGGCAAATTGAGGACTCTTTCCTACAGGCAATTACGTCAGGTTAAAAGAGCAGCGGCAAAAAAGCCTTGTCATAGCAGCAGACAAGTTCTTGAAGATGCTGGTGCCTCCAACGTCCCCCGAACAACAAGATGCAGGGTCCTTCAGAGGTTTGCAGCTGTGCATACGCCATCCTGTCGACCTCCTCTATCCACTTCACACAAGCAGAAACAGCTCCAGTGGGCCAAACATTACATGAAGACTGATTTCAAAACTGTTTTGTTCACAGTTGAGTGCCGTGCAGCGTCCGATGGTCCAGATGGATGGAGTGGAGGATGGCTGGTTGATGGACACCCCACGCAAACACGGCTACAGCACCAACAAGGAGGAAGTGGAGTAATGTTTTGGGCTGGAATCATGGGTAGAGAGATTGTCGGCCCCTTTAGGATCCCTGAAGGCGCTAAAGATGAACTCCATAATGTATGTGGATTTTCTCAAACAGCACTTCCTGCCATGGTTCAAGAAGAAGAACCGTGTATTTCACAGCAAGATCATTTTTTTGCATGATAATGCACCATCTCATGCTGCACATAAAACATCTGCATCTCTGGCTGATATGGGCATAAAAGGGGACAAACTTATGGTGTGACCCCCATGCTCCCCTGACCTCTACCCCATTCAGAACCTCTGGGGCATCATCAAAAGGAGTGTCTATGATGGCGGGAGGCAGTTCACATCTAAGCAACAGCTCTGGGAGGGTATTCTGTCCTCATGCAAAACAATTGAAGCAGAAACCATCCAAAACCTGACAAATTCAATGGACGAGAGAGTTCAGAAGCTCCTTTCGAACAAGGGGTCCTATGTGAAAATGTAACATCACCTAGAATAAAGTTTTGAGTTGAAAACTGTTTGATTTCAGTTTCTAATAACCTGCTAATGCTTATAATTTCAAAAATGACCATTTTTTTGGTCTTTATTAAAATGAAAAGGTTGATCGAAAAGTTTGGGGGATCTAAGAGTGTGGCAACCCAGTAGTCATGATTACTTCGAATTCTGACAATATGAGGGTCATGTTGCAGGTAGTGCAGCAAGAAGGTACTTATGTGCCTTGCGCATCTCGGAGCCCCAAAATTATTTTCCGGGCTAGATGCAGCTAAAAATTATTATTAATTTTAAATCTGGTGGAGCTTAGTATAGATGGCCTAATAGGATCAGTGCTGCACACTGCTACAAAGCCCAAATTATTTTCCAGTCAAGATACAGATAAACATGATTAGTAATTTTAAATCTGGTGGAGCTTATTATAGATGGCCTAATAGAATCAGTGCTGCACGCTGCTACAAAGCCCAAATTATTTTCCAGCCAAGATACAGATAAACATGATTAGTAATTTGAAAGCTTAAAACGGTTGGTAGGGTGATTTTAACCAATCATCAAGCTTTTACTCTCCCCAGGATGACACAGGGGTAGAAAAGTCGTTTCGGATCCATGATTTGTTCATCTTTATGAACGTGAGTCTGTCTACATTATCAGTGGAGAGCCGCGTGCGCTTATCTGTCAGCACACCACCAGCAGCGCTGAACACACATTCAGACAGATCGCTGGCTACGGGGCATGACAAGATCTCCAAGGTGTAAGTGGCTAGCTCCGGCCATTTATACAGATTGGAAGCCCAAAAAGAGCAAGGGTCCAGTGACACAGTCACGGCTTCAATGTTTACTTGGAGATACTCCTGTACCATCGTCTTTAGGCGTTGACTATGTGTCAGACTTCTTGTCTCCTGTGGCCTTGCAAAGGATGGGCTAAAAAAGTGGTGAAATGATTCCGCAAAATTGATGTTACCAGCAGATACTGTGGTTCTGTTACGGTTTGAGTGCTGAACACTTGACGGTCCCACGGTTGGCAAGTTGTAACTGTGAGATTCACTACGTGAACCACTGGTGTTTTGTGGAAAAGCACATGTAAGATTCTGCAACAGTCTCTGCTGATACTCCTGCATGCGTGCATCCCTTTCTATGGCAGGAATAATTTCTGCAAATTTACTTTTGTACCGGGGATCTAACAGTGTGGCAACCCAGTAGTCAGGATTATTTCTAATTCTCACAATTCGAGGGTCATGTTGCAGGTAGTGCAGCAAGGAGGCACTCATGTGTGTTGCGCATCCAGGAGCACCAAGTCCCTGTTGTGTTGGTGGCGAGGTAACAATCATGCTTCCTTCCTCTGTCCTCTCCCCCCAACCTCACACAACAGAAATGTGATCAAGGTCTCCCTCATCTGATGAGTCTTCCATCAGTTCGTCCTCCACTGCTTCCTGGGCTCCTGCACCTTCCTCACTAGTTTGGCTGCTACCATGCGCCCTGGTAAAACCATCTCCCCCACCCTCACATGCCTGCCGCCTTGGTGCTGCCGACCGTCTGGACCTTGCAGATGTTAGCCCTTCCGCATACAACTCCTCCTCCTCTACTTCCTCCACCTCCTCTTGTGCCACCACCTGACTCCGAATTCTGTTTAACATGTGCTCCAGCATGTAAATCACCGGAATAGTCATTCTGATAATGGCATCGTCAGCACTAAACATCTTCGTCGCCATTTCAAAACTGTGCAGAAGGGTGCATAGGTCCCTGATCTGAGACCACTCCTCCAGAGTGATTTGCCCCACCTCTGGATCTCGTTGGCCCAGACTATACGTCAGAACGTATTGCAAGAGGGCTTGTCGGTGCTGCCACAGTCGCTGCAACATGTGCAGAGTTGAATTCCACTGGGTAGGCACATCGCATTTTAGCCGGTGAAGTGGCAGGCCCAACGACTTCTGTAGAGATGTAAGTCGCTGAGCTGCGGGATGCGAACGGCGGAAGTGAGCACACAGCGACCGTGCCCTCTGCAGAAGGCCATCTAGTCTGGGATAGTGGGCTAAAAATTGCTGGACAACCAGGTTCAACACGTGAGCCATACAAGGCACGTGTGTGACATTGCCCCGGCGAAGGGCCGCACCCAGGTTTGCAGCATTGTCGCACACGGCCTTCCCTGGTTTCAGGTCCAGTGGAGACAGCCATTCATTAAATTGGTTCTCCAGAGCTGACCACAACTCCTCAGCTGTGTGACTCACATTTCCCAGACATTTCAAAGTAAAAACCGCCTGATGACGTTGAGCCCTACTGCCAGCATAGTAAGGAGGTGTGCAGGATCCCTTCTGCGCAGTTAGAAAGCTTGTGGCATGACCAGACAGGCTTTGGGTGCAGGTGGAAGACCGAGAGGAGGTTGAGGAGGCAGAAGCAGTGGAGGAACTTTGACATAAAGAGGATTGACGCACAACTCGTGGGGACAGCAAGACTTGGACAGCAGCCCCTTGTCCTGCTGTCACCATAGTTACCCAGTGCCCAGTCAGCGACATGTAACGCCTCTGTCCATGCCTACTCGTCCAAGTGTCTGTGGTGAAATGCACCCTGTCACACACAGAGTTTCTCAAAGAAGCGGTGATGTTGTGTGCGACATGCTGGTGGAGCGCAGGCACACCTTTCTTTGAGAAGTAGTGCCGACTGGGCATCTGGTACTGGGGCACTGCGACGGACATAAGGTCTCGAAAATCCTCTGTGTCCACCAGGCGGAAAGGCAGCATTTCTGTAGCCAAGAGCTTGCAGATGGTGAAATTCAACCTCTTAGCTTTCTCATGGCTAGGAGGAAATGGTCTTTTACTTGTCCACATCTGAGGGACCGAGGGCTGGCTATTGTGCTTAGACGGGGTTGATAAGGGTGTCCCTGGCAAACTGCCGGTCTGTGAGGAAGATGCAGGCGGACATGTTAGGTTGCCTTGATCCAAAGGTGGTGCTATCGATGTCGGACAGCGCTCAACACTAGCTGGTGTTACCACTTCCAAAGAAAATGATGACCTGCCAATCACGCTGGCTGTTGCGGGTAAAGAGGTGGCAGGTCTGCGCCCCAAAACAGGTGTGACTGCTGTCCCCCCAGTCACAGAGGATGAAGAGGCCGCGGATGCACAAGATATGGCAGACGGTGGTTGGCCCGGCCGGCTAGGCCGCATTGTAGCACACTGAGCTTCCCACTGCAACTTATGCTTCATGTCCATGTGCCGGTTCATGCATGAAGTACTCAAACTATGTATTTTTTGGCCTCTACTTAGCTTTTGCTGACAAATGTTACAGATAACACGAGTTGGGTCATCTTTATCGATCTGAAAAAATGCCCAGGCTATGCAAGGCTTAGCACCCATGCGACCTGAAGAGCCACCACGACTTGTGGTGAGAGGAAGAGTTGTGTTTGAGGATGCAGTTGTTGACGTGCTTCCAGTACTACGTCTCTGTCCAGGAAGGCGCAACCTGACCTCGTCGTCACTAGCATCTTCCTCCACCTCTTCTGCTGACCTCATCTCTTGGCTGACTGTGGGTTGACAGTAAGTGGGATCTCCAACCTCATCATCATCACCCTGTGCTTTATCACACCCGTCGTCCTCAGAGCCAACCTGTTCCTGCCCTGACAAAAAACTAAAGTTGTCGCTCCAATCAGGTATTTGAGTCTCATCATCGTCTTCCTCATTGTCTCCACCAACAGGAGTTAGAGTTTGGGAATGAGGGTCTACATTATAGTCAGAACCTTCTGCGTCTGGTCCTGGATCCGACTCATAAAGATTCTGGGCATCAGTGCAGATCATTTCCTCGTCTGGATTCACAGAAGCGCTGGAGTCGACCTCTGATTCCCAGGCTATAGTATGAGTAAACAGCTCTGCAGACTCAACCATCTGTTCTACCTCATACTCAGACGGGCAGCTGGAGATTTGGGAGCTGTGAGGAAGCAAGTGCGATTGGGGTGACACCTTTCAGGACTCGAGTATTTGTGATGTTGAAGTTGATGTGGAGGAGAGCCCACTTAAAGGAGCAATTGATATCCGTTGAAGCACCTGCTGTTTTTGTGCCTCATCTGGAATTTGTAGCAATTGGCGTGGCCGTAAGAAAGGGATCTTATCACATTGTCCGCTAAAAGAAGTAGACATTTTAGTTTGGCTGGAAGATGGTCTTTCTTCTGCAGATGATACTGTTGCTTTAACATCTACCCCACGGACACAACCTTTTTTCCCCTTCCCAACACGCCTATTCCCCTTTCCACCAGCAGCAGGCCTTTTTCCACTCATTTTGGTGGTTAACTAATTCACAACTCTGGAGTTGTTTGCACAAAAAAACAATGGATGGGAACCGAGCAGAGCTGAGTGGCCAAACTGTGGTATTAGGCCAAAACTATTGGCTGGGTTAGATGCAGAAAAAAATTATATTCAATTTGCAACCTGATGGAGGTCAGTATAGATGGACTAATAGAACAAGTCCCACACACAGCTAGAAGCCCAAATATTTTTTCAGAGGTAGATGTAGAAAAAAATTGTATTCAGTTTGCAACCTGATGGAGGTCAGTATAGATGGACTAATAGAACAAGTCCTACACACAGCTAGAAGCCGAAATATTTTTTCAGAGGTAGATGCAGAAAAAAAATATATTCAGTTTGCAACCTGATGGAGGTCAGTATAGATGGACTAATAGAGAAAGTCCCATACACTGCTAGAAGGCCAAATATTTTTTCAGAGCTAGATGCAGACAAAAAATTATTTTTAATTTGCAACCTGATGGAGGTCAGTATAGATGGACTAATAGAGAAAGTCCCACACACTGCTAGAAGGCCAAATATTTTTTCAGAGCAAGTTGCAGATATAAATTATTTTTAATTTGCAACCTGTTGGAGGTCAGTATAGATGGACTAATAGAGAAATTCCCACACACTGCTAGAAGGCCAAATATTTTTTCAGAGCTAGATGCAGAAAAAAATTATATTCAGTTTGCAACCTGACGGAGGTCAGTATAAATGGACTAATAGAACAAGTCACACACACAGCTAGAAGGCCAAATATTTTTTCAGAGGTAGATGCAGATAAAAATTATTTTTAATTTGCAGCCTGATGGAGGTCAGTATAGATGGACTAATAGAGAAAGTCCCACACACTGCTAGAAGGCCAAATATTTTTTCAGAGCTAGATGCAGACAAAAAATTATTTTTACTTTGCAACCTGATGGAGGTCAGTATAGATGGACTAATAGAGAAAGTCCCACACACTGCTAGAAGGCCAAATATTTTTCAGAGCTAGATGCAGATAAAAATTATTTTTAATTTGCAACCTGATGGAGGTCAGTATAGATGGACTAATAGAGAAAGTCCCACACACTGCTAGAAGGCCAAATATTTTTTCAGAGCTAGATGCAGAAAAAAATTATATTCAGTTTGCAACCTGATGGAGGTCAGTATAGATGGACTAATAGAACAAGTCCCACACACAGCTAGAAGCCCAAATATTTTTTCAGAGGTAGATGCAGAAAAAAATTATATTCAATTTGCAACCTCATGGAGGTCAGTACAGATGGACTAATAGAACAAGTCCCACACACAGCTAGAAGCCCAAATATTTTTTCAGAGGTAGATGCAGAAAAAAATTGTATTCAGTTTGCAACCTGATGGAGGTCAGTATAGATGGACTAATAGAGAAAGTCCCACACACTGCTAGAAGGCCAAATATTTTTTCAGAGCTAGATGCAGACAAAAAATTATTTTTAATTTGCAACCTGATGGAGGTCAGTATAGATGGACTAATAGAGAAAGTCCCACACACTGCTAGAAGGCCAAATATTTTTTCAGAGCAAGATGCAGATATAAATTATTTTTAATTTGCAACCTGATGGAGGTCAGTATAGATGGACTAATAGAGAAAGTCCCACACACTGCTAGAAGGCCAAATATTTTTTCAGAGCTAGATGCAGAAAAAAAATATATTCAGTTTGCAACCTGATGGAGGTCAGTATAGATGGACTAATAGAACAAGTCCCACACACAGCTAGAAGGCCAAATATTTTTTCAGAGGTAGATGCAGATAAAAATTATTTTTAATTTGCAGCCTGATGGAGGTCAGTATAGATGGACTAATAGAGAAAGTCCCACACACTGCTAGAAGGCCAAATATTTTTTCAGAGCTAGATGCAGACAAAAAATTATTTTTACTTTGCAACCTGATGGAGGTCAGTATAGATGGACTAATAGAGAAAGTCCCACACACTGCTAGAAGGCCAAATATTTTTCAGAGCTAGATGCAGATAAAAATTATTTTTAATTTGCAACCTGATGGAGGTCAGTATAGATGGACTAATAGAGAAAGTCCCACACACTGCTAGAAGGCCAAATATTTTTTCAGAGCTAGATGCAGAAAAAAATTATATTCAGTTTGCAACCTGATGGAGGTCAGTATAGATGGACTAATAGAACAAGTCCCACACACAGCTAGAAGCCCAAATATTTTTTCAGAGGTAGATGCAGAAAAAAATTATATTCAATTTGCAACCTCATGGAGGTCAGTACAGATGGACTAATAGAACAAGTCCCACACACAGCTAGAAGCCCAAATATTTTTTCAGAGGTAGATGCAGAAAAAAATTGTATTCAGTTTGCAACCTGATGGAGGTCAGTATAGATGGACTAATAGAGAAAGTCCCACACACTGCTAGAAGGCCAAATATTTTTTCAGAGCTAGATGCAGACAAAAAATTATTTTTAATTTGCAACCTGATGGAGGTCAGTATAGATGGACTAATAGAGAAAGTCCCACACACTGCTAGAAGGCCAAATATTTTTTCAGAGCAAGATGCAGATATAAATTATTTTTAATTTGCAACCTGATGGAGGTCAGTATAGATGGACTAATAGAGAAAGTCCCACACACTGCTAGAAGGCCAAATATTTTTTCAGAGCTAGATGCAGAAAAAAAATATATTCAGTTTGCAACCTGATGGAGGTCAGTATAGATGGACTAATAGAACAAGTCCCACACACAGCTAGAAGCCCAAATATTTTTTCAGAGGTAGATGCAGATAAAAATTATTTTTAATTTGCAGCCTGATGGAGGTCAGTATAGATGTACTAATAGAGAAAGTCCCACACACTGCTAGAAGGCCAAATATTTTTTCAGAGCTAGATGCAGACAAAAAATTATTTTTAATTTGCAACCTGATGGAGGTCAGTATAGATGGACTAATAGAGAAAGTCCCACACACTGCTAGAAGGCCAAATATTTTTTCAGAGCTAGATGCAGAAAAAAAATATATTCAGTTTGCAACCTGATGGAGGTCAGTATAGATGGACTAATAGAACAAGTCCCACACACAGCTAGAAGCCCAAATATTTTTTCAGAGGTAGATGCAGATAAAAATTATTTTTAATTTGCAGCCTGATGGAGGTCAGTATAGATGTACTAATAGAGAAAGTCCCACACACTGCTAGAAGGCCAAATATTTTTTCAGAGCTAGATGCAGACAAAAAATTATTTTTAATTTGCAACCTGATGGAGGTCAGTAAAGATGGACTAATAGAGAAAGTCCCACACACTGCTAGAAGGCCAAATATTTTTCAGAGCTAGATGCAGATAAAAATTATTTTTAATTTGCAACCTGATGGAGGTCAGTATAGATGGACTAATAGAGAAAGTCCCACACACTGCTAGAAGGCCAAATATTTTTTCAGAGCTAGATGCAGAAAAAAATTATATTCAGTTTCCAACCTGATGGAGGTCAGTATAGATGGACTAATACAACAAGTCCCACACACAGCTAGAAGCCCAAATATTTTTTCAGAGGTAGATGCAGAAAAAAATTATATTCAGTTTGCAACCTGATGGAGGTCAGTATAGATGGACTAATAGAACAAGTCCCACACACAGCTAGAAGCCCAATATTTTTTCAGAGGAAATGCAGAAAAAAATATATTCAGTTTGCAACCTGATGGAGGTCAGTATAGATGGACTAATAGAGAAAGTCCCACACACTGCTAGAAGGCCAAATATTTTTTCAGAGCTAGATGCAGACAAAAAATTATTTTTAATTTGCAACCTGATGGAGGTCAGTATAGATGGACTAATAGAGAAAGTCCCACACACTGCTAGAAGGCCAAATATTTTTTCAGAGCTAGATGCAGATATAAATTATTTTTAATTTGCAACCTGATGGAGGTCAGTATAGATGGACTAATAGAGATATTCCCACACACTGCTAGAAGGCCAAATATTTTTTCAGAGCTAGATGCAGATATAAATTATTTTTAATTTGCAACCTGATGGAGGTCAGTATAGATGGACTAATAGAGAAAGTCCCACACACTGCTAGAAGGCCAAATATTTTTTCAGAGCTAGATGCAGAAAAAAATTATATTCAGTTTGCAACCTGATGGAGGTCAGTATAGATGGACTAATAGAACAAGTCCCACACACAGCTAGAAGCCCAAATATTTTTTCAGAGGTAGATGCAGAAAAAAATTATATTCAGTTTGCAACCTGATGGAGGTCTGTATAGATGGATTAATAGAACAAGTCCCACACACAGCTAGAAGCCCAATATTTTTTCAGAGGTAGATGCAGAAAAAAAATATATTCAGTTTGCAACCTGATGGAGGTCAGTATAGATGGACTAATAGAGAAAGTCCCACACACTGCTTGAAGGCCAAATATTTTTTCAGAGCTAGATGCAGACAAAAAAATATTTTTAATTTGCAACCTGATGGAGGTCAGTATAGATGGACTAATAGAGAAAGTCCCACACACTGCTAGAAGGCCAAATATTTTTTCAGAGCTAGATGCAGATATAAATTATTTTTAATTTGCAACCTGATGGAGGTCAGTATAGATGGACTAATAGAGAAAGTCCCACACACTGCTAGAAGGCCAAATATTTTTTCAGAGCTAGATGCAGATATAAATTATTTTTAATTTGCAACCTGATGGAGGTCAGTATAGATGGACTAATAGAGAAAGTCCCACACACTGCTAGAAGGCCAAATATTTTTTCAGAGCTAGATGCAGACAAAAAATTATTTTGAATTTGCAGCGTGATGGAGGTCAGTATAGATGGACTAATAGAACAAGTCCCACACACTGCTAGAAGGCCAAATATTTTTTCAGAGCTAGATGCAGAAAAAAATTATATTCAGTTTGCAACCTGATGGAGGTCAGTATAGATGGACTAATAGAACAAGTCCCACACACTGCTAGAAGCCCAAATATTTTTTCAGAGCTAGATGCAGAAAAAAATTATATTCAATTTGCAACCTGATGGAGGTCAGTATAGATGGACTAGTAGAATGATGCTATGCCCAAAAGATTTTACTTCACTAGGTGCAGTAAAAAAATTGGTATTCTATACACAGGTGGTATATCTTGCAATACAGATAGGCTACTCCACTGACTAACACACTCTGCAATAGGCCAAAAAGGATTAGCTTTGCTAGATTCAGCCAAATGCTGTGAAAAAAACTTGCACAGCACTGGCACAGACCTGCCTGGCAAAAACTGATAGGAACTGATGTAACCTAGTCCTGAAAAGGACTGCAATTACAATTAGTCTTTACTCCCACAATCTATCTATTTAAGAGCACAGACCTGCCTGATAAAAGTCGTAGGAAATGCTGTAACCTAGTCCTTAAAAGGACTGCAATCACAACTATTCCCTACTCCCAAGCTATCTGTAGATTTGTGCGAAAATTGGCTTGAAATTAACAAGGTATAGCGCACACAGCAACAGCGGTGCCGTCTAACACGCAGCTGCAGCAGTGAGAAAATGGTGGCGACGGGGAAAATGGCTTGGTCTTATAGGGCAAGGACATGTGACATACACTGCCAATGACACATGCCCTTGCTTGTGTGAAAAAAAGCACTTCGCTCCGTGTGTGCGCTGCTGATAGGCTGACAGATTGCACCTCCCCACTGTAAATGCGGGAAAGAGAAAAAAAAATGGAGATCTTCATTATTCCTGCAGAGATCCATCCCCTGCCCCTCCCCCCACCCCGCTGTACACTCAAACTGCGTATTAACATAAATTTTCATCATTACTGAGAAAAAATCCAGTTATGATTTTGGTGCACGAACAGTTATCGAACATAACCTCGAACAGCCGAATTTTTCTCAAATCGTTCGTGTTCGCCGAACGGCTCGAACACCGCCCAAAACAGCTCGAATTTGAGATTGGCGAACAGTTCGAGTCGAACAATGCTCATCTCTAGTCGTGATATTGTATTTGATTTTTATTGTGAGAAATTGGTCTTCTTAACTAAATTTGGGAAAAATTAAGGGTCGATGCGTCTCAAAGGAATGCTTTACCATGTAATACATATCAAGGTCTTTGAAACTGATTCATTTCCGTGACGTTTTTAGAGCATGTTTGGCAAAATGTCGTAAAAATTTGCTCAAAAAATTCGGTTATACATAAAATCACTCAAGGGAAGGAGGATTGGAGTACATTGGCAACAAATTTTGCAAATTTTTTGATCAGTAGCAAATGATGAATTGGACAAGAACATCTGGAAACCTTTAACCCCAACCAAACTAAAAAAGAATCAGGAAATCCTATATAAAATAGACTTAAAAAAAAGGCACAAATGGAAAGATGAATTTGATGCAAACAAAAAAAGGCGCAAAACACCAAAAACTCGACAAAAAAAACAAAACAGGTAATAATTTATTATCCTTTGCTTAAATAATGCCATCATGTTCCATAGCGTCTTACATACATTGTCATCCCTGTCCTCATTGGGGCTCACAATGTGTTCTTTATCAGTATACCTGTGGATTGTAAGAAGAAAAACAGAGAAAACCCAGAAAATGGGCAGAACATACAAACTCCTTGCAGATGTTGTCCTTGGTGAGATTTGAACCCAGGACCCCGAGCTGTAAGGCTACAGTTCTACCCTACACAATGAGCAAATGTCCTATCATTAGGTCTACATTAGATCCTATCGTTAGGTTCATAGAATCACATTTAGTAGAAGTTACAAGATAAATTTCATAGTGATTAACATGAGCATGACCAAGTAGCACGGACATATTCTCCCAACGCCACTAGTAGTTTTCTTGGTGGTAGAGGTCACAGGCTTGGCTTTAGGAGTAGTGGCTTTGGAAGCTTCTGTTTCAGTTTCATTGGTGGAAGGGGTAGTGAAAGCTTCAGTTTCAGTTTCATTGGTGGAAGGGGTAGTGTACGTTTCAGTTTCAATGGGGGTAACCGTTGTTTTTGATACCAGAAGCTTCTCATTGCAGAGGTTTTCTGAACAAAATGCAACATCAAAGGATAGGCTATACACATCGATATCGATGTTGATGGTGGTGTCGTTAGTAAGAAAAGAACATTGCTTAATAAAGATGGGAAAAGAGATTTCTCCTGGAAGACAAGGAAGGAGAGAACACAAGTTTTTAATAACAGCCTAAAAGGGTCATCTGTTTTATCAATTAGGGTTTAAAAGAGGAACATGAGAACCTTGATATTAGACATAAAAATGTTTTCTAAGACTTAGGTTTATTTTAAGTGAAACAAAATGGCAGCTACTTACCAATCGAATCGCCCACTGTTGCACCACTAACACCCCTAACTACTGGAGCCACTGATTGGCTGATGAATTAAACGTCAGCCCATCTGAAGTGATGACATCCTGTCCATCAGTCATTTAACTGCTGCAGCCAATCAGTAATCTCAGCGGCCAGGTGCTTGATGGATGAGACGTTATTATCGCTTATGGTCCAATGGAGACCACCAAATTGACCATGCTGGCAGTGTGGGAAATTCAAATAATAGGCAAAAAAAAATTCTTCCAGGTCTTGTGAAACTAAAAGGACATGCTTGGTATATAGTTTCACAACAGCTGTGATTGAGAACCATTGAAAGCAGCTATAGAATGTGTCATCATCAGTCATTTAGCTATGGCTTTGAGTTTGAAACTGAACTGCTTAAAATAAATCTGTCAGGTTTTTTTGCCACATAATCTAAGAAAAGCTTAATGTAGAGACAGAGACCCCAATTCCAGTGATACATCACATGTAGGGCTGCTTGCTGTAGTTTTCATAAAATCAGCTTTATCTGCAGGAAATTATCACTAGAGGACTAGTAAACCTACTACCAAGTAGTCCAACCACACCCCAACATTGATTGGAAGCTTATACACAGTCTACACCATTCAGAGAACTGCTGAATACTTTTTCATCAAAACTGCAACCCCCAGTAAAGTTAGTGACACATCACTGTAATCAGGACCTCTGCACCTACATCATGCTGCTTTCAGATGGGATAGAGAAAAACATGACAGAAAAAGGGTCAGTGACCTTTAACAGATTTGTTTTTACTACAATGTAATAAAATATAAAGCATTATAGCAAAAATTATTGGCAAAAATTCTTCTGCAATTCTGTGTCTACAATCCCTACACTGACCTCCATGGTAACAGTCTACTAAAAAACCCTGTGTAGTCAGTTTTAGCAGTCAAACTGTACTTTTATTTGCCACTTATTCTTACTTTTTCTTACTAGCAAACTTTAGGTAAGTTTGATTTGCTAGGGCGTATAATTGAAAGATCAGACTACACGGGGTTTGTTTGTAGTCTGTTACCATGGAAGGAGATGTTGTATTTAGATTAATGTAGTACCAGCTTATTTTTTTTATTTCAGATGCATTTTTTTGGAAAAAATAAGGCTCCAAAGTGGAGCTGCCCTTTAATAAATTAGATATTAAGCAAGAAAAGGTGTCATCTGCTTATTACCATTATTTTATAATAACTATAAATTATTATCAAGTAAATCACTTGCTTAGTACCATTTTGGCTTCATTATATTAACATACTCTACATCTATTGATCTTTTTTCGTGAAATTTCCTGTACAGTAGTTCTGCAGTACCTGCTAATGCCAAAAGATAATAAGCAAGTTTCAGAAAAGTCACTCGCTAATTATCATCAGACACTCGTATAATAATTAACGGTAAGAAACAAATATCACATTGGCCAAAATTACATGTTTACAGCTCCATGACACAAAGTTAGAGGCTACTCACTTATAGTGATGGTTCCTGCAGCTTCGTAACAAGTATTGAGATCCAATGGACACCTCACTTTCTCAGCTGATTCCGCAGAGCATTGTGATTTATTTGTGCTGAGGCAAGAGTAACATTCCAGGTCACTGGTTTCATTGACTGAAAATATTAAGTATGAAAACATATGACACTAATAACATAATTATATTATACTTTAATAGGATGCAGTCACTTCTGAGCCCATCATATCCTTCTCGGCAAATCTTATAGTTCTCTGCGGAGGGCACTAGTGTTATATGTGGGTGTTCAATATGGAGAATTGTAATAGTTGAGGCTGATGTACACCCAAGAGCATTCATAGAAACTCATGACTGTCCTGTTGGCCAATTTCCAGACCTTTCTTCCAATAAAAATCAGCTTGTTGAGTAACTGAGGATCGATGGTTGGCTTAAAAAAAACATAGATAACCACATGGTCAGGCACCCAATGCTGTTGTAGATATCAAGAAGAAGATTATGACTTAGAACCCTGAGGTTCTCCTCAATGCTAGAATGATCCCAACAGGTGGACATCAGCAGAAGAACATTTCATCGTGTACTAAAATTGCTTCACCTGAAGCCACCGAAGGGCAAGAGTTAAAGAAGGGAGATAAAGAGAAGTGTGTATGGTAATCTGCCTATTGTTTATGATCATGGTGGCCCTTTTAACTCCTTTCAATTAGGGACACTTCTGGTGCCAAGTAGACCTCTGATATCACTGTGTGGCATCACGATGATAAAACGTATCATAGTCATATATCACCGAAACACCAACGGATAATACATATCTATCCTAGGTGTATTAAGAGATTCCAGAAGTAAGGTTAAAATATATTTTATTAAGGTAATGCATAAAAACATGTATGGAATTGAATGAAAGGGAAAGAAAAAACCTCCTAAAGAGAGACACAGAAATGACCACAAAAGTAGAAAAAACAAAAGAAAGGTCCATATAGATAGGAGAGAGAAGAGTATGGATTCGTAAAAGTGCCAGTGCTGTGGTTTTAGAATACGGTAAATTAATCTCACCTTACTTGCAGTGACCTAATATGTTGAGTTGTTTCAGGGTAGCATACATATAAGCAATTTTTAAACGGCATATTATCGGTAGCAAATGTGCCACCTAAGAGGTTCAAAGGCTCTGTGTCCCACCACCCCAACGCCATTTCGCCTCACTTCTTCCGGGGCATAATTGATTGAGTCATAGTCATCAGGGATGTCAGAGGTTTACTCGGCACCTGAAGCACCGACATAGAGTGAAGAAAGCCAAAGAGAAGGTGTCCAATGGGAAAAGGACAAAAAAAGAGATGTCGAGGACCAGATGGCGGGCTACTGGGGTAGCAGGACAGGTGAGCAGTAAGGTGAGTATTATTATTTTCTTTTTTCTACCATTTTCTGGCATTCTACGATTCAGCAAAATGGCAGCTGCCATTTTGCTGAATTTGTGTGAAGGAAACTGAAAAAAAATCCACATTCTGGAGAATATGATTTTTTGTAAAATTGGGGGAGAATTTAGTTCTACTCCAAAAAATTGCTACTTTCTAGCGGCAATACATCAGCAGTTCAGACCCACAAAGGAATTTGTTTTTTTTTAAGTGGTAACCCTTTAGAATTCAATGTAGTGGCATCCTAGGACACGATCTCACAGACACAAAAACAAAATATGGGATTTTAAGGAAACGTACATTTTTTTAAGGCTTAGGCAGTTGGCAGAGTTCCTATGATTCATCCTCTTCCTACCCATAAAACCTGTTTTGCTTCTTTCGCTCATTTGATGTGAGATCTGACATTTGTTACTGTGTCATGAGGCTGTTTGTCTTGATTTTTACTAGGGAACATTTACTTGGCTTTTTTCCATTCTCATTAACATTGCTTTATTGCTAAGATCAAGGTGACTTTTCTCATTTCAATAAATTCTATTACGTATCAGTCTATGGTCTTTGACACAAAGGTAGGCTACCATAAACGGCCACCAAAGCCAAGCCCAAATGTTGTGTCAACTGGCTTTCTATGGACCCTGGAAGGCCAGGCCTACTAATCAAAAGAAGACTCAAGGATGCCAGTAGGTAGGACAAAGTTTTCAGGGCCCCTGTCCATCAGACAAAGATTATTATCGGAGTGGCTGTTGAACTGAGACCTGCAAATTGACTCACACCATCTCTAGGAGGCACCTTTTCTTACTAAGTGTAATTTTGCCCTGGCTCTGTCGTAGTTCAAACCAACATCTTTTTGGGACATTGAACTCCTATCTGAGTAGTGTCAGCTGGGCTCATAAATGATGTGATGCCCCTTTTCCCAGAGCAAATGACTGGGAAGAGGCTACTTATGGTTTGCCCTCATACATGGCTTCTATTTATGAGCTGTATATGAGCCATGTGTGCATGTACAACTGTACTAATTTATCCATCCTTAATTTTCTATACATTTTTTTTCAATATTTTATCATGACATGCTAATAAAAAATTTTCCAGAGTGCAATTCACACCTTAACCACTAGGTGGCCACATAAAGATACATGCTGTATAGCATAGACATCTCTTGACAGAATATCAAAAAGTTATATTTTTTGTTTCACAGCTGATATTTATCTTGGCTGAGCTATAAGGAATGGTAAGGAAAGACACATATATGTGGAATATAACCCTAGGTAATAATGAGATCCCAATAGAATGTATTATTAAGTACAATAACGTGGACAGAGACAACTCTGGACTCTCCAGCGAAAACAAATGATTTCACTAAACCTTAGTGCCCCTGTAACTAGGAACCAGTATATGGCGAGGGGACATTTACAACAGTCAAAGTGAATCACCACCTTTTACTGCTTATAGGACCTAAATTCTGTCCTGATTATTTTTTTTCATATATAACTGTTAGTGATTTTGTTTTTCTCATGCAAAGCTCCAAATCCTCTGCATAAACATAAAGGGCCCAATTCATTATTGCATTTGCACCTGCTTTTTATCTATATTTTGGTATTTTGTGCCTTTTTTTATCCCTTGCACCAAATTCATATTTCCATTTGCACCCTTTTTTAAGTCTGTGTCACTGTGGGCGTGATTTAGGGTTTTTAGATATTTTTAGATATTTTCACCTGATTTGGAACTGTTCAAAAAGTTGCAAAATTTATTGCACTTTTACTTCAGTCCCCCAATGAAATGACTCTATGAACGTCAAAAAATTTGGTGTATATAGATTAGATCTGTGTATAAAGATTAGCACGCACTTACCCTGCTTCCTTCTCCATACACAGTGATCATGTGATCACTAAGTGTCATGAGGAAACAAGAGATGCTGGGTTCTAGGAAACTCAGGCAGCTCTATTATGCAGCCAAGAGGCTTAAATTCCATTGTAGCTGGGGCTAATATAACATCACTAGGTACAGGGGAAATCAGCAAAAAAAAAGAATGTATTGATGTGTTAAAATGTTCCCTCCCACCAAATTTTTTTTAACACTTTTAAGACCTTCTGGGTGGTGTAGGGGGTGCACAGTATATAAAATAAATGACAAAATAAATAGGAATAGCAAAAATAAAATAGTAAAAAAGCAAAAAGAAAAAAAAAAAAAAAACACTGCCAGTCTAAATCCATTTTTCTGGTCCCGCCCTCAAAATACGTCTAATATCTAAAAATAATTTCTATAGATGGGTATCACAATTTAAATTTTTTTTTAGCAGTCCTTTATCGTCGTAATTAAAAATAAAGAAGTGAAAAATAGACACGCATTTCCTATTTTCTCCCAATATCAGCAAAAAAATAAAAGAAATATAAAAATAGCATAAAACGAAGCCCCATGTGTTGCAAAAAAAAAGAGGCAAAAATTATTTGGATACCTTGATTAGAAAAAAAATGATGCAGCCATGAAAAACGCATATGCGATAAAATGTGAAAATTTACTTAAGAAGGAGTAAATTGCATGGTTAAAGACAATAAAAAAAGACAATTTTTGACTTTGCACAAAATTCCTGAACAACATGATGACTTTGGCACAAAAAATTTAACCGAATATCACCAAGCAAAAAAAAAAAGGAAAAGTAACTTAAAAAATGCACAAATGACGAATTGGGCCAAAAAGTGATATGTCAGCCGGCAGCCACAAATACAGAGAGCTCACGAGCTTACCGCATACAATTTATGTATTGAAGTCAGGAAAATATTAAGCTCTCATCCCCTGATGAAGCTTGATGCGAAACGCACTTCAGGTGCATTTTCTTTAATAGGTAAAGTATACTCCATACCATTGTACAATACTATCATTATGTGATATCACTCTCCCTGTTTATTTGTATGTACGTCATGTAACAGAAGGGTCCCCAATAGAGAAAGATAAAGTTTCTTTGTTCTACTTTTGGTATTCAGCTCATAGCGGGTGGCCTCGAGTGTAATTTTTTAAGAAGAAGTCTTTAAGGTTTATGCTCATTTTATCCCAACACCATAATGAATGCCCAAATGTTTCTACTCAATGACAGCAATATTACCTTCAACATCAGGGAATTTGCTACTTAAGTCAAGGATATCTTCATTGCATTTTGGCAAGTCACAGAGAATCCTCGAAGCAAGGATTTGTACGCCAAAAGGATTTGATGAAATAATGGAAGTCATTGGGAAACCTTTGTCACATCCCTTCACTATCAGGTTCTCGGTCAGGTTTCCTGATGAAAAACAAGGAGATTGGTTACAATCTGGTGACTCTATGACATTGTTACTTTATTAATGACCAACCCCAACGCAACGAAGCCTAACTCTACCCAACTGTGGTAGATTGCAGAGGTTGCATATCCCCCTTCATAGATCCTTGTGCTTGGTGGTTGCTCTGCCATGTCAGACAACAGAGTTACTATAAGTTGCAAAAAATATTTCCTACATGTCCGATTTGATATTTAGCAAAGCTGATCATGAAGTGGTTGCGTTACTTTTACTTAAAGGTTTATTACCATCTTAACCCCCATTGATTCCAAGAATGTTCTTTGAAATTCCCCATGTGCCCCAGCACTCCATTAATAGCCTAGACTAATCCTCAGCTCCAGAAGACAATGAATGGAAAGGTGGTGTCATGAATCCTTCAATTCCGGAGGGGCAATTTGGAGACCCCCCATTGTGGCACACGCACTGCTCCATCGACCACTTTTACTGTAGATCTTGGTATTATTTGGGGTACCAGCAATGGGACCTCCGAGATATCAGCAAGTTATCATCTTTACAGTGGAAAAATAATAATATTTGTAAGATGGGAATAATCCTTCAATGGTCAGGTAATAAAAAAGCAACAAATACAAGAAATAATACATTTTCTTTTTGGAGAACCATTTAAATTTTAAATATTTTTACAATCCAAGAGAAGGTCATGTGGGATTGATTCCTCTGCCTCAGATTTTACTCTCTAGTAATAGAAATCACATTTTTGTTATTTTTACCTAATTTTGCAGAGAATGAAACTGCTGTACAGGCGTCATCATCTGCAGCACAGGCGATTGTACTCAACCTGGAGCAGCTGATATCCGAAGGCTCATTACAGGCAAAACACCCCAAACTGCCGCAACCTGCAACAGCAAGAACATTATTAGTCTGTCTATTATCTATCTATTATCTATCCATCTATCTATCTATTATCTATCATCTATCTATTATCTATTATCTATCTATTATCTATCATCTATCTATTATCTATCATCTATCTATCTATTATCTATCTATTATCTATCATCTATCTATTATCTATTATCTATCTATTATCTATCTATCATCTATCTATCTATTATCTATCATCTATCTATTTATCTATCAATCTATTTTCTATTATCTATTATCTATCTATTATCTATCTATTATCTATCCATCTATCTATCTATTATCTATTATCTATCTATTATCTATCCATCTATCTATTATCTATCATCTATCTATCATCTATTATCTATCTATTATCGATCTATTATCTATCATCTATCTATTATCTATCATCTATCTATCATCTATCTATCTATTATCTATTATCTATTTTCTATCTATTATCTATCTATCATCTATCTATCATCTATCTATCTATTATCTATCATCTATCTATCTATTATCTATCATCTATCTATTTATCTATCTATCTATCTATTTTCTATTATCTATTATCTATCTATTATCTATCTATTATCTATATATCATCTATTATCTATCTATTATCTCTCTATTATCTATCTATCTGTCTGCTATCATCTATCTATTATCTGTCTATTATCTATCCATTATCTATTATCTATCTATTATATATCTATCATCTATCAATCTATCTATTATCTATCTATCTATCTATTATATATCTATCATCTATCTATCTATTATCTATCTATTATCTATCTATTATCTATTATCTATCTATTATCTATCTGTTATCTATCTATCTGTTATCTATCTATCATCTATCTATTATCTGTCCATTATCTATTATCTATCTATTATATATCTATCATCTATCAATCTATCTATTATCTATCTATCTATCTATTATATATCTATCATCTATCTATCTATTATCGATTATCTATTATCTATCATCTATCATCTATCTATCTATTATTTATTATCTATCTATTATCTATTTTCTATCTATTATCTATCTATTATCTATCTATCATCTATCTATTATCTATCATCTATCTATCTATCTATTTTCTATTATCTATATATCATCTATTATCTATCTATTATCTCTCTATTATCTATTTATCTCTTATCTATCTATCTATCTATCATCTATCTATTATCTGTCTATTATCTATCTATTATCTATTATCTATCTATTATCTATCTATTATATATCCATCATCTATCTATCTATTATATATCTATCATCTATCTATCTATTATCTATCTATCATCTATCTATTATCTATCTATTATATATCCATCATCTATCTATCTATTATATATCTATCATCTATCTATCTATTATCTATCTATCATCTATCTATCATCTATCTATCTATTATCTATCTATCATCTATCTATTATCTATCTATTATCTATTCATCTATCTATCTATCCATCTATCTATCTATCTATTATCTATCATCTATCTATTATATATCTATCATCTATCTATCAATTATCTATCTATCATCTATCTATTATCTATTCATCTATCTATCTATCATCCATCTATCTATCTATCTATTATCTATCATCTATCTATTATATATCTATCATCTATCTATCTATTATATATCTAACATCTATCTATCTATTATCTATCTATCTATTATATATCTATCATCTATCTATTATCTATTATCTATCTATTATCTATTATCTATTTTCTATCTATTATCTATCTATCTATCTATTATCTATCTATCATCTATCTATCTATTATCTATCTACTATCTATCATCTATCTATTTATCTATCTATCTATTTTCTATGATCTATTATCTATCTATTTATCTATTATCTATTATCTATATATCATCTATTATCTATCTATTATCTCTCTATTATCTATCTATCTGTTATCTATCTATCTATCTGTCATCTATCTATTATCTGTCTATTATCTATCTATTATCTATCTATTATCTATTATCTATCTATTTTCTATCTATTATCTATCTAATATCTATTATCTATCTATTATGTATCTATCATCTATCTATTATCTATCTATTATCTATATATCATCTATTATCTATCTATCTATTATCTATCTATCATCTATCTATTTATTATCTATCTATCTATCTATCTATCATCTGTCTATCATGTATCTATGTATTATCTAACTATTATCTATATATTATCTATCTTTCTACTATCTATCTATTATCTATCTATCTATTATCTATATATTATCTATCTTTCTATTATCTATCTATTATCTATATAATATTCAAACATTCTATGCATTTATTCATCTACTGAACAATGTGTTTAATTTTTATCTGTATGCTGTTCATTTTGCAAATCTTTTTCTTTCCTTTTCTTTCTTTACATCTTACTCTCTCTGTCTCTTACTTTCATTCTCTCTCCTGTTTCTCGTTTCTGTCATTCATTATTTCCCTTTCTTTCTTTCTTTCTTTCTTTCTTTCTTTCTTTCTTTCTTTCTTTCTTTCTTTCTTTCTTTCTTTCTCTCTTTCTTCCTATCTTACTTTCTCTCTCTTCTTCTTACTTTATTTCACTCTTTCTTTCTCTCTTCCCTTCTGTCTCTCCTTTCTATCATTCGTTCTTTCTTTTTCTTCCTTCCTTTCTCTCTTTCTTACTTTCTTTACTTCTTCTCTCTTACTTTATTTCACTCTTCCCTTCTGTCAATCGCTTTCTTTCTTTCTTTACTTCTTTCTCTCTCTCTTTCTTACTTTCTCTCTTTGTTTCTTACTTTCTATACTGTCTTTCTTTTCTCCTCTATCCCTCTCTCTTTCTTCCTTTCTCCATCTATAAATAGTGGTAGATTCTTTCGTTATTTAGTATGAAAAACAAGTGAATTCCATTTTGAAATTTATCAGAAATAAAAACAACTTAAAAGGAAAACAGAATCTTCTAGCAATGAATTCTGGAGGTAATCTGTGTGGTACACATGTTCCAGTTTCAAACTGTAATTAAACCCTTAACTCCTCAATCTCTTACCTTCACCCAGAATATACTATCACTATTATGTGCTAGAAAAACATTAAGAAATTACCGGTCACAAAAAGGAAGCTGGTGATCAAACCCAAGAAAATAGCAACGGTCGATGGCATTGCTGGAAGCTCAGTGGTGAGATGGTTCCTACAGGAGAACAATGGTCGCTAGTTAGGTTCCCCGAGAGTCTAACAATGTTCTTGATTCGGAAGCTCCACCCAATGGATCACACTTTATCTCTGGGTGAAATGTGTTATTGGCCACTTAAAATTTTATAGTGTCAGTGCAAAAAATGTGCAGAGTGGTGAAACATTCACAGTTTTAATTGAGTGTTTAGATTTACGACAGGTCATGGAGGATTGCGAGATTTTGTTAGCTTCAAAAGTGTTACATTTTTAAAATTGTAAGTTCACACAACGTTGGGAAACTTAATACGTAAGCCATACAATTCTTTTGCTAACTTCACAGAAAAAGTGAGATACATCTGAAGAATGGATGTCAGTAGACACTGTGGACGTGTTTAGAAATGGCCTCACGGGGGTTCATCTATAGGAGTTACAAGGAAAAGTCTCACTGAGGTATTAGTGGTTTAGGAGGACCATTAACATATATAAAATTGAAGGTCAAAAATACAGATTTTGCACTCCAAGATTTTTCTGATTTTGGGACCCAATAGCTTCAAGTTACATCTCTGCAGAGATGGTTAAATCTTTCACAACTTTTCCTATGAAGTCTAGTAAGAAACTTCGTCCCATACTATCTCTTGTAGTTGAAAAATTCTTCATGCTCTTCAGGCCAGTTCCTTGGACCCATGAAGCCTCAAACAAGTTGAAACTCTTCCCTTCAAAATCGATTTTCTGTTTTGACATTTAGTAGGGTTTTTTTACTCCCCTTTTTTCCCCAAGAAACACATATTTTTTATTATTTAATCAGTTCAGCCATATGAGGGTTATATTTTTGCAGTTATTCATTTTTCCATACAATGTACAGAAAAATTCTAATCAGGGTGAAATCGTAAAAAAATGCATGACTGCCATTGTTTATCTTTTTTTGGAGGGGGATTGATTTTATAGGACCTGATAATATGATACTTTTGGTCAGTACAATTAATGTCAGTATAAAATACCAAATTTTTCATATTTTACTAGTTTTAAAAAAAATGGGGTTGTGTTCCCATTTTCTGAGACCAATCATTTTTTTTTCCGACGATGAAGCTTCACGAGGAACCAAAAAAAAAAAAGTATATATATAGAAAAGCCTCATTGTGTAGTAGATAAAGCGGCAGCTCCCGAATTATGTTGCTTGGATTCCATACCGTTGACCACTGGTAGAATCACAGAGAAAGTAAAAAATAAAAGGATCCATGCAGTCCAAAATATTTAGAAAGTTTTTGTCTTTATTCCATCTCATTTAAAAATATAGGAATATCCATATATACAAAAAAGATTAATCCATTCTGACGCGTTTCTGGCCGAAGCCCTTAGTCATAGAATGCATGGATCCTTTTGCTTTTTTCTTTCTCTGAAGCTTCTTGAGGGCTTGTTTTTTATTAATCAGTTTTTATGGTGCAGGAGGTGGGGGTGGGGTGACCAAAAAAAACACAAAAAAACAATTCTGCAGTTTTGATATTTTTTTCTTTATTGAGTGCACTGGATGAGTTGAATAATTTTATATTTTGACAGATATTTTTTGCAATGAGAAAGGTTCGTTTAATCTTTTAACTATTTTTACCCTTTTTTAGGTTTCTAAACTATCATTTACATATTTTTTTACATTTTTTTTTAGACTTCAGCCTGCAATTGTTTGATCACTTACACACTCCACAATTCTGAATACTTTAGTATTGTAGTACATGGAGAGCTTAAAACAATCGGGTGACAATCTTCCTGGAAGTACCAATATGTTGGTGAAGGGAGGTTCACAGAAAAAAATGCCACACTCTCCAATACTTGTCACAAAACCAAGATACTGCAGGATGCAGACAGGTCCCAGTGATAGAGTTGGCTGAATTTATTGGAAATTGAATTCAACTAGAATTTTACAAAAATCCGTATTTTTCATTTTTTTGTAATTTGCTCTATGTGAATTCAGCAAAATGGAGGTACTAGGCATCTTTACGCTATGCCGGGAGTTTCAGCTTGGCCTATCTGAAGCCTGAAGTGCCGGACTACATCGTGTGTCGTAGGGTCTTGGCACAGGTTGGGACGTCTCGATGTGCACCACCATCTTAGGATGCACAATTTGGACTTGGAATTCGGGCCACAATAAGGCCCAAGATCTCCCTGCACCACAACCTTACGTGTGCTATAGGCACCAGGATTTCCAGGTGCAACTAGGGCTGGGACATCTTTGAGAGCCTTGTCACAGTTGGAGGTTCAGACTGTGAACCATGCTGGGTTACAGTCTATTAGACAAGAACATACTTGGGACTACCCAGCAGAACATCAAAGGAGAGCTTCAGTAGGTTTCTAGCTGCCATGATAATCCATCACAACTGACTGCATTGTAAAAGGACAAATGGCACCTTAACTCACACCCTATGGTTTGAAATGAATTAATTGCTGCTATAAGAGATTAACAAAGGAGTCAGGTGTTTAACCAGCTACATACAACTAGGTCCTGATAAGTGAGAAGAAAACAATCTACCAGATATTTTATAAGACCTTCTGCCAAATTGAAAAGGAGACATCTGTAGAAGCCATTAGGTTACATGTCTTTGTAGGTCCACCTGATGGACCTCACCACTAGATTTCCCAACTCTTGGGAGGACATTGATAAATAAGTCCAGTTTTTGGTTGAGTTTTTCAAGATTTTCTGAGTGTGTGTTCCAAGTTTGGGCTTTGAGGCTAAAGAAAAACAGTGATTCATAGGGTAGTAGAGTTGGGCAAGAAGAACTTGTCTGGAAAGGTTGTCGAAGGAATAGATAATAGACAGTCTGATAGACTGTGTACTGTACAGTTCTTACACTTTTACCTGCTTTTATGTTTTATTAGTTTGCAGAGCTCACACGTAAAAATAGTAGAATAATGCCAATTTCCTCAATTTGTCTGTCATTTCACACACAGTAGCTCCTGGCACTGCTTGTATAATGATATCATTACACAGGAGTTGTGGAGTTTATAGTTAATTAGTCATCAGGGCCAAACCCAAGGGGAAAAAAATGCATTTTATGGGACTTTTTGTTATGTACGCAGATGAAATTCATCAACTATATACTGTATGTGTCATCAGAGTGGCTGCTGTAGCCCTGCAATTAATGACCACACTAATGAATCCAAAAAAGAACCCCCTCATTCCTGTTGGCTGTCTGTCAAAATACAGCAGTCACATCCAGGAATTTATTCGAGTAAAATGAATTATTTTTGAATTTTACAAAAACTAGTAAAATTTGGATTATTTGCTTTACACTAATTCATCAAAATGGCAGACAGCTGTTGCATCCATTTTGATGAACGGTAGAAACTCCAGGCCTCTTCTATGCCCATTGAACATATCAGCCACTACAGTTGGATGGCCAAGCACCACAGATAAGCACTTCCGGCCGGCGGTCATCGCCGCCTCCACCAGTAACAACTGATCGGCGGGTGTGCCATGTTCAGGACCCCAGCAAATCATACATTGATAGTGGGGGTGCTGCTTGCGGGACCCCGGCTGATCATACATTGATTCCCTATCCTACAGATAGGGCATCAATGTGAAAGTAGTGGACACCTCCTTTAATTTTTCTTTATTTCATGGCTGAAAAGTTGAGACATCAGATGAGACAGTACGATCTCCAAGTCTCCTAGCAGGAAGTCCTAGAGGAATTGCAAGAACCAATTAACAGGCAGACAAAGACATTCATCCTACAACTGCCACTTGGACTCTGCACTAATTTGCACTGATTAAATAAGTATGTGTACCTCCTTTGAATCTGTGGCCAATGGACGAGAATCCTCAGAACTTTTCTTACCTGATGGCATCCTTGGCTCTTCTCTTGACTAGCTAGCCTGGCGCTGCATCAAGGTTATGTTGTGACATCATGCGAAGCTGGTTAATCAAAATTAGATCATGGGTGCCATAGGTAAGAGCCAGTTCTCAGGCCTCACACTCAGTGGCCATAGATTACCGACATAGCCAATGGACCTTTTCCTACTAATCGATTTGCACTAACTCTAAAATATATAATTTAGTCTATTAAAATGTTGACTTGCACTCAATGTCTCATCACATTTGGCCAAACTACAGATACAAACCAACGTGGTCTCTACCAAAACAACTGTCAGCAGATCAACAAGGTTATTTTCTTGAGTCCTGGGGTCCTAGTTTTACATTTTACAAAAACAAGTCAGACACCAGTCTTTTTTTTGTATTTATTTACACATTTTATTATTTCAAAAAGGTCAAAATCATTCATTTTATTTAACATAAACAAAATATATAGTCTTTTTTACATCAGATATGAACTTGGGTTAAGGTATTAGTTGCCAGAATAAAAGTTGTAGGCTTGACGTGGAGGTGGGTTGAGGTTCTTCCAACTGAGAAGTAATTCCACCAGAGGATGGTGATTGTTGGACATATGGCCATCAATATGGGTCCTTATGAATTTTGTGCATTTTACGGCTTTGAATATGTTTTGCACAAATGTGTCTACCCTTACATTTCCTCGAATGTTGCTAAGAACAAAACTTTATCATATTACAAACTCAAAACATTATCACGACATGTTAGAAAAATACATCACATCACAACCACTTTGTAGTCACATATAAACATATATACCATAAT
Source organism: Phyllobates terribilis (assembly GCF_046119375.1). NCBI lineage: Eukaryota > Metazoa > Chordata > Amphibia > Anura > Dendrobatidae > Phyllobates > Phyllobates terribilis. Next base: position 50,624,893 of record NW_027362772.1, on the reverse strand, counting down.
TATCTCGTGACAGAGTACTCTGAAATCATGTTTTTATTTTCTTCCAAAGCTGATTATCTAATGACACTCATCTTTAGATATATTAAGCCGAGAAGAAATTTAAAAATGGACACATCTGTATATTAGTATTATTCTAGGGGCAATATGCTTTTTCCAGTTGCAATATAAAAAAATAGAAGATATCCTTCAAAACAACAATGGTAGTCTATAAAAATGGATCATACAATAAAATCAAACATACATGTAATGAACATACTAAAGACATAATAAGTTATAAAAACAAAAAACTAGCGATCTTAACCCTTGCTCTGTAATTAGTGAGGTCTGCATTCAGTTCAGTACGACCAGAGCCAAGGCTGAGAAGATGACAAAGTGCCCCGATTTTGTCCAGAGAGAGGTGGCACTATTTAACATGGTACCGTTTTTACCTCCAGATCCATTGCTAGCACCATCACTGGAGGAATCATTTGTACTTCTACCTGGAACCAGCACGTCTGTGTTATGGCCAGACGAATTTGTATTGTAAACATTGCCATTACCATCTGTATTGGTACCACCATAGGATGATCCACCACTACCTACTCCAGGCACCATCATATTTGAGTTATGGCTACTGTTATTTATGCTTTCATGGCCCATGTTATTTCCAGCGCCAGGGTTGTTTTCACCAGAAGGCATTAGATTTGAGTTATGTCCATTGACATTGTAGGAACCATTACTATAGCCCCCAGGGATCTTGGCATTTGGGTTGTTTGGTTGGCCATTGGATCCTGACCCCCATAAAAAGCTATTTGTGTTGGAAGAACCATTGTTATTTGGAGAATCTGGAGATATAAAGTTTGGGATTTGAATATTGCCATAAGATCCAATATTGGAAGGAATTGGTCCTGAACCATTTGCATGTGGGTTTTTTAAATTTGGATTATACATAATATTGCTCCATCCACTACCAAAATTACTAATGTTACCACTAGGGAATATAGAAGGTATGTTGGGAATATTAGTGTTGTTCGATGAAATGCCCAGACTTTTAAAATAGTCACTTAGAGATATAGAACTTGCATTATAAATATAGCCATTATTCACACCGGGGGGCATCAAATTTGATAAGAAACTATTGTTTTGGATCCATTCATTGATTTTGTTGCTGCCATTGCTATGAATAGAGCCATTCAATTTTGAGAGAAAATGCTGGATATTATTGTAGTAGCTGGAAGTATCATTATTTTTATTGTTGGTCATCATATTTGGATTATAGTTACTGCCAAAACTCCAATCTGTTTCATTGCTATAGCTAGATCCTCCTGGTAGCAAATCATGTGTCCAGGAGCTAATGTTGGGGAATGACCCATTGTTATTTGCCCCTGAGGACGTATAGTTTAGATAAGATTTAATAGTATCCCATGGACCATCATAGTTGCTGCCATTTCCACGAGTGGGTCCATTGTTTGGGATCAAAAAGTTGGAGCTATAGTTGGTATCTGACAAATGGCTACTGCCATTGCTATTGAAAGACCCATAATCTCCACCTGGTGATGTCATATTATGGTAAGATCCATTGATAGTAATCCATTCATTGGTTATTCCAGTTCCATTGCTAGAACTGGTATAAGACGTTGAGGAACCATTACTTCCGGTGACATTGTCATTCGCCTCCGGTACCAACATACTATGATTCGAAGAACTATTGCCATTGCTAAACTCAGTTCCACCTCCAGGACTGGCATAAAAAGTTGAAGAGCCATTACCTCCAGTGACATTGAAGTGCCCTGCAGATACATCTACATTATGGTAAGAGCTATTGTTGATGATCCCATTTCCATTACCAGGACTAGAATAAGATGTTGAAGAGCCATTACCTTCAGTGATATTGGCATGACCTTCAGGTACCACCATACTATGGTTAGAGTTATTACTATTATTCATCCCAGTCCCATTATCAGAACTTCCATAAGAAGTTGAAGAGTCATTACTGCCAGACACATTAGTATATCCCCCTGGCACCGACATATTAGGTTTAGAGCTATTGCTAGTACTAAAGTCATTGGAAATTCCAGTTCCATTACCAGAACTTGTGTAGGAAGTAGTTGAGCCATTATTTCCATGAATATTTGTATACCCCACATGTTCTGTCATATTAGAGTTAGAACTATTGCCCCATGAGGAGTCATTATTTTCATGACCACTGTACATCACAGTGTCAAGCCAATCAGAACTTAGCCTAGTCTCATTACTAAAACTGCTGTTAGAAGGTGAGGAGTTGTTATTTCCAGGGATATTGGTATTCCCTACAGGCATTGCGTTATTGTGGTTGGAATAATTATTGCTGTTGTTCCATTCATTGGTCATTCCAGTTCCATTTCCCGAATTGATGTACCCACCAAGTGAAGAGGACCCAGAATTGCTGGCAATAGAGCTGTTTCCACTTCCTGCTGTGTTGTTTCCTGATGAAGAGATATAATTTCCAGAACCATTATTGTTAGCAATACCTGTATTATGAATGTTAGCAGCATGCCCTGAAATATGTTGTTTAATACCAGAATTGTGGGTCTTTGTTTTGACGGTGTCAGCTGAGTGTCCACCGGTGTCATTGTTGCTAGTTAATAAAATGGAATCTGGATTATAGGCGCTACTGGTATCACTACCAGAATTACCAACAATATCTTGACTATTAGGACCTACGCTATCTGGAGCCTCTGTGGGAGAATTGGATTGATCCTCATTCCAGCCTAAATGTGTGTATACTACATCCGTAAAGCCGGCATTTTCGGAGCCGCTAAAATCATTACTATTCGGGAAGTCTACGTCTGTGTAAGATATTTCTGTGAAACCACCATTGTCATGGCTGTTATATTCATTACTATCTGGGAAATTCACATCATTGTCAGAATTTGAGTTGGGAAAAAAACTGTCCTCCCCATAGTTGCTAAAAGCTGGAAAAGTTGGGAGTGTGCCCGGGATGGAGCTACCATGGCTGGTGCTATTGTTATTATAGTTTGATAGAACATCTCCAAGTGTTGATGGTCTTGATGATAATACACTGAGATTGTTTTCACCTGATGAATAATGAATTGGACTGGAGACATTATTTTCAGAGCCGTTATTACTAGCAGTGGCAATATTATTTATATTAGTTCCATATGTTGAAATTTGCTGATTAGAATCAGAATTGTGAGGTTTGGGTGTTGTGAGGTTCAGATTATGTACACTGCAATTATTTCCTTGCACATTCACATTACCACCATTATTCACTGTATTTGTTGAGTGTCCACCAGTCTCATTGTTATTAGTTACTACAATGTCATTTGGATTATAGGCAGAACTACCAACAATATCATGACTATTAGGACCTACGCTATCTGGACCCACCGTGGGAGAATTGGATGGATCCTCATTGATGTCTAAGTCTGTGCAAACTACATCCGTGAAGCCGGCATTCTCATAGTTGCTTAAGTCATTACTATTTGGGAAGTCTATGTCTGTGTAAGATATTTCTGTAAAGCCACCATTGTCATAGCTGTTATATTCATTATTATTTGGAAAATTCACATCATTGTCATAATTTGAGTTGGGAAAAAAACTGTCCTCCCCGTAATTGCTAAAATCTGGAAAAGTTGGTTGTGCGTCCGGGATGGAGCTACCATCACTGGTACTATTGTTATTATAGTTTGATAGGACATCTCCTCCAAGTGTTGATGGTTCTGATGATGATACACTTAGATTGTTTTCCCCTGATGAATAATGAATTGGACTAGAGAAGTTATTTTCAGCCCCATTATTATTAGCATTACCAATATTATGGATGTTAGTTCCATTTTCTGAAATGTGCTGATTAGAATCATAAATGTGAGGTTTTGGTGTTGTAGGGTTCAGATTCTGAATATAATTGTTAGTTCCTGGAACATTCACATTACTACCATTATTCACTGTATTTGTTGAGTGTCCACCAGTCTCATTGTTATTAGTTACTACAATGTCATTTGGATTATAGGCAGAACTACCAACAATATCATGACTATTAGGACCTACGCTATCTGGAGCCACTGTGGGAGAATTGGATGGACCCACATTCCAGTCTAAGTCTGTGTAAACTACATCTGTGAAGCCGGCACTCTCATAGCTGTTAAAGTCATTACTATTTGGGAAGTCTATGTCTGTGTAAGATATTTCTGTGAAGCCACCATTGTCATAGCTGTTATATTCATTATTATCTGGGAAGTTCATATCATTGTCATAATTTGAGTTGGGAAAAAAACTGTCCTCCCCATAAGTGCTAAAATCTGGAAAAGTTGGGTGGGCGTCCGGTATGGAGCTACCATCACTGTTACTATAGCTAGAGTTTGGTGCACTTTCTCCTCCAAGTGTTGATGATCCTGTTGGTAATACACTGAGATTATTTTCCCCTGATGAATAATGAATTGGACTGGAGATATTATTTCCAGAGCCATTATTGTTACTAGCATCCATATTATAAGTGTTAGCGCCATATCCTGAAATTTGCAGATTGAGATCAGAATTGTGGGTCTTTGGTGTTGTGGATGTCAGATTTTGCACGTTGCCATTATTTCCTTGCACATTCACGTTACTACCACTATTCACTGTATTTGTTGAGTGTCCACCAGTCTCATTGTTATTAGTTACTACAATGTCATTTGGATTATAGGCAGAACTACCAACAATATCATGACTATTAGGACCTACGCTATCTGGAGCCACTGTGGGAGAATTGGATGGACCTACATTCCAGTCTAAGTCTGTGTAAACTACATCCGTGAAGCCGGCATTCTCATAATTGCTAAAGTCATTACTATTTGGGAAGTCTATCTCTGTGTAAGATATTTCTGTGAAGCCACCATTGTCATAGTTGTTATATTCATTATTATATGGGAAGTTCATTTCATTGTCATAATTTGAGTTGGGAAAAAAACTGTCCTCCCCATAATTGCTAAAATCTGGAAAAGTTGGGAGTGCATCCGGGATGGAGCTACCATCACTGGTACTATTATTATTATAGTTTGATAGAACATCTCCTCCAAGTGTTGATGGTCCTGATGATGATACACTAAGATTGTTTTCCCCTGATGAATAATGACTTGGACTAGAGAAGTTATTTTCAGATCCATTATTGTTAGCAGTGCCAATATTATGGATGTTAGTTCCATTTTCTGAAATATGCTGATTAGAATCAGAAATGTGAGGTTTTGGTGTTGTAGGGTTCAGATTATGCATATAATTGTTAGTTCCTGTTACATTCACATTACTACCATTATTCACTGTATTTGTTGAGTGTCCACCAGTCTCATTGTTATTAGTTACTACAATGTCAATTGGATTATAGGCAGAACTACCAACAATATCATGACTATTAGGACCTACGCTATCTGGAGCCACTGTGGGAGAATTGGATGGACCCACATTCCAGTCTAAGTCTGTGTAAACTACATCTGTGAAGCCGGCACTCTCATAGCTGTTAAAGTCATTACTATTTGGGAAGTCTATCTCTGTGTAAGATATTTCTGTGAAGCCACCATTGTCATAGCTGTTAAATTCATTATTAGCTGGGAAGTTCATATCATTGTCATAATTTGAGTTGGGGAAAAAACTGTCCTCCCCATAATTGCTAAAATCTGGAAAAGTTGGGTGGGTGTCCGGTATGGAGCTACCATCACTGTTACTATAGCTAGAGTTTGGTGCACCTTCTCCTCCAAGTGTTGATGATCCTGGTGGTAATACACTGAGATTATTTTCCCCTGATGAATAATGAATAGGACTAGAGATATTATTTCCAGAGGCATTATTGTTACTAGCATCCGTATTATAAGTGTTAGCGCCATATCCTGAAATTTGCAGATTGAGATCAGAATTGTGGGTCTTTGGTGTTGTGGATGTCAGATTTTGCACGTTGCCATTATTTCCTTGCACATTCACGTTACTACCACTATTCACTGTATTTGTTGAGTGTCCACCAGTCTCATTGTTATTAGCTGATAAAATGGCATTTGGGTTATAGGAAGAACTACCAACAATATCATAACTATTAGGACCTACGCTATCTGGAGTCACCGTGGGAGAACTGGATGGATCCTCATTCCAGTCTAAGTCTGTGTAAACTACATCCGTGAAGCCGGCACTCTCATAGCTCCCAAAGTCATTACTATTTGGGAAGTTCATGTCTGTGTAAGATATTTCTGTGAAGCCACCATTGTCATAGCTGTTATATTCATTATTATATGGGAAGTTCATATCATTGTCATAATTTGAGTTGGGAAAAAAACTGTCCTCCCCATAATTGCTAAAATCTGGAAAAGTTGGGTGTGCATCCGGGATGGAGCTACCATCACTGTTGCTATGGTTAGCGTTTGGTGCACCTTCTCCTACAAGTGTTGATGGTCCTGGTGATAATATGCTGTCATAGGTGTGCCCGGGTGGATAATTAATAGGGTTGGACACCGTGTTACCTTCACTATCAATAAAGGTACTATCGTTTTCTGTAGTTTCATCACCATTTGGGAAGATATTACAGCCAAAAAATAAATTTAGGTTTCCTACAGATAATTCATTGTATGTGTTGCTTTGGTCACCTTGGATTGGTATATTCGGATCATATACAGAACCAGAGTTGCTAAACTCTTCATAGGAGTTAAAATAGGGTTCAGTATAGCCATTATTACTGTGTGAACTGGTGCTATATTTGGTAGTGACGTGGTGTCCCATTTCTACTGGGTTGCCTCCAGAAGCAGCATCAGTAGAAGGTTGGTTTTGGATACCTGTTCCTGGAGAAGCATTTCCTTCGGGAAAATAGCCACTGGCTTGAAGACCCCTCTCAGAAAATTGGTTGTTGCAGAGACTTCCGTTGCAGCACTTTACAGTTGGGGTGCCCAACTTTTGTAACAAGGGTAGGATAGGTGTGTCGCACATTGATGGTGTAGCACAACCTTTGATCACAGTGGGTAAAGTTTGTCCATCTAGGAAAAAAGCAGAGCATGGAATCAAATAGGAAGTCTACTTATCAGCTAAACCTTCTGTGAATAATGTTTAAAGGCTGCAATCATATAGTTGAAGATCTATCCAGTTACCTTTAACATATGTTCCTTCAATTTCTAAGCAAGAGGTTAGGGCTCCATAGCATTGGGCTTTGACTACCGACTCAGTTGAGCAACTTGATCCATCAAGTGTATTACAGCTGTAGCATTGCACTCCATTTGGTGTTTTGTCCTCAGAATCAGAATCTACACAGAAGAAATAATGGATTAGTATCTGAATTGCACTGTATTATTTTTATATATGGCTTTCATGGTTCAAAATTCTTCTAGATGTGAATCATTCATTTTTCGATTTCCTATTTTGTGTTACGAATATGAGGTTCAAGAACACTTGGTGACTCCATCTACTTTAGTTGGGACTGAATCAGGAGGCCATGAACACTGCTATGATTAGTCCATCTCATGTTGAACTTAAAAGCTCAGTTTCAAGAGTTGTATGGCATGTTACAGTCCATCAAATGCTAACCAATATTATAACATAAAAACATCCAAATTTACAAAAAAGAAAAAACCTGATGTGCCCCTTCCAATCTCCCACAACTGTAATAATTCTAGTTTTCCTTAGTTTGCTTGAAGTAAAAACCCTTCAAAGAAAATCCTGAAGAAGATCATTAAATATTCTCCACACAGCAATATTTTTAGAAATATTTTTGGCAGTAGGATATTGAGAAATTCGTAAATAGTGTTGAGCCACCCCCGTAGTGTTTGGGTTTGGTTCCTCGAACATCGGTATGTTAGCTGAACGGTTCGTCGAACACCGTTAAAACCAATGGCAGGCAAACAAAAACACATAGAAACACATAGAAAACACATAGAAAACACATTCAAAGATGTCCAAAAGCTGACAAACTGCTCAGAAGACGCAACTAACACATGGAAAAGTGACAAGTACATATAGTCATGTGAAAAGAAAAGAGGTGGAGGAGTAAAAGGAGGAGGAGACACAGATATAAGCATGTCATGCCCTTCTAAAATCAAGAAAGGCTGGAGTAAAAATCTAAAATGAGCCTACCATCACCCAGACGTCGTGACAAGAAAATTAAAAAAAGAAATATCTTTAGGTAGAATGGCGGTTCCATTCAGAACCTTACAAGACATAGTGGTATCCCCGTTGGGAGTCGTGCCAAAAACGGAACCCAATACATTTGGACTAATCCACCATTTGTCATATCCAAGGGCAGGTCAGTAAGCGACAACATTGACGCGGAACCAAGTACAGTAGTATATACTGTACATCCTTGGACAAGGCAATCAGCCAGGTCAAGAAGTTGGGAAGGGGCACCCTAATGGCCAAAACAGACATTAAGGGGGCATTCCGGTTACTTACTACCTGTGCCTCCGAATAGTGTCCGCCTATTGGGCTGCTTCTGGGAAGGAGCATACTATATAGATCGCTGTTTGCCCATGGGGTGCTCTATATCCTGCTCACTATTTGAGGCGTTTAGTTGCTTGCTCGAATGGGTCGTCATGGACGTTTCTAAGGGGGCACATATTATCCATTACCTCGACGACTTCTTATGCCTGGGCCCAAAAAAATTTGCCACAGTGTGAATACATGCGGTAGTCCACCTGTGAGAAGGAGAGAGCTGGAGGGAAAGCGGACACCACAGAGCTGAGGGGTTAGATGGAGAACGGAAGAAGGAAAGAGAGCAAAGGAGGTAAGAGAGTACGGTGGAAGGCCGAACTGAGCTCCCCCACGTTCCTGCTGGGCGGGGAACAGCCCTGGGAAGAAAAGCCGTTTGCGCATCCCTTTGAGGTTATGGGCGCGAGCGGGCAGAGGGACTGCACTGGAGTTCGTATCCGACACGGCCAGGCCGTTCATGCCCGTGCTACCTACGTGTCACCAGGTTTGTGCCAGAGCCGCGGTGGACCCTGACGGCCAGCCTCCCTCTCCCAATACTGGTGCCTGTCCCCTGGTGGGTCGAGACCCCCCGCGGTGGAGGCAGGTCTAAGCTCTGTAATTTGAATGAGTACACTTTAAATCCTTTTACAAGGATCTATTGGAGGGCAAGTCTGGTGCCAGTAGCCACGGTAATTCCAGCTCCAGTAGCATCCACTAAAGCTGCTGCAGTTAAAAAGATTTTATAAGGATTGAGCTTGGGGGTCAGCCGCAAGGCGTGCTACCGCCAGTCCCAGCCCCTTGGTCTTGGGGCGCATCGCCGATGCTGTTGACTGAGTGTCCTGGGGGCCCGAAGCGTTTCCTTTGAAAAAATTAAGTGTCCAAACCACAGGTGGTGTAGCTTGCTTAACAGCTGGGCTGCTCCACTGACTAGCAGACACTGCTACTAGGCTCTAAGTATTGCCTGGGCTAGATGCAGTTAAAAATTTGAAATTAGATCTACAGGCGGTGTAGCTTGCTTAACAGCTGGGCTACTCGGCTGACTAGCAGACACTGAAGCTCTGGAGCAGACCTCTGATTCCCAGGCTATAGTATGAGTAAACAGCACTGCAGGCTCAACCATCTGTGGTACCCCAAACCATAGTGTATGTAGTTTCTTACGGTTAAAAGGAGGGGGGGAGACCCGACCCACCTGGAATTGATGATGCCAACGTTATGAAAAACACAGCAAGGGGACTCCAAAAACAGTCTCCATTTTTTGCAAAAATTGTGGCACCGACACCACTTAAGTGGCATCAATTGCCCCAGAGTTACTTAAAATGGTTGGTGAGGTGATTTTCCAAAATCCTCAAGCTTTTAGTCTCCCCAGGATGACAGAGGTGGGGCAGACGGTGGTTGGCCCGGCCCGCTAGGCCGCATTGTAGCACAGTGAGCTTCCCACTGCAACTTATGCTTCATATCCATGTGACGGTTCATGCATGAAGTACTCAAACTATTGATTTTTGGCCTCTACTTAGCTTTTGGTGACAAATGTTACAGCTAACATGAGTTGGGTCATCCTGTGCGATCTCAAAAAACTGCCCAGGCTATGCAAGGCTTAGAGTCCATGCGACCTGAAGAGCCACCAGGACTTGTGGTTAGAGGCAGAGTTGTGGTTGAGGATGCAGTTGTTGACGTGCTTCCAGTACTCTGTCTCTGTCCAGGAAGGCATAACCTAACCTCGTCGTCACTAGCATCCTCCTCCACCTCCTCTGCTGACCTCATCGACTGGCTGACTGTGGGTTGACAGTAAGTGGGATCTCCAACCTCGTCATCATCACCCTGTGTGTTCTCACACCCGTCGTCCTCAGAGCCAACCTCTTCCTTCCCTGACCGAAAAGTCAAGTTGTCACTTCAATCAGGTATCTGAGTCTCATCATTGTCTTCCTCATTATGCTCAGAACCTTCTTCATCTGGTCCTGGATCCGACTCATAAAGATTCTGGGCATCAGTGCAGATCATTTCCTCATCTGGATTCACAGAAGCTCTGGAGCAGACCTCTGATTCCCAGGCTATAGTATGAGTAAACAGCTCTGCAGACTCAACTTTCTGTGTTACCCCATACTCAGACGGGCAGCTGAAGACTTGGGAGCTGTGAGGAAGCAAGTGCGATTGGGGTGACACCTCTGAGGATTGGAGTATTTGTGATGTTGAAGTTGAGGTGGAGGAGAGCTCACTTGAAGTAGCACTTGATATCCATTGAAGCACCTGCTGTTTTTGTGCCTCATCTGGAATTTGTAGCGATGGGCGTGTCTGTAAGAAGGGATCATATCACATTGTCCACAAAAAGAAGTAGATATCTTAGTTTGGCTGGAAGATGGTCTTTCTTCTGCAGATGTTACTGTTGCTTTACCGCCTACCCCATGGACACAACCTTTTTTTCCCTTTCCAACATGCCTATTCCCCTTTCCGCTAGCAGCAGGCCTTTTGCCACTCATTTTGGTGGTTAATTAATTGGCAACTCTGTAGTTGTTTGCACAAAAAATGATCGATGGAAACCGAGCAGAGCTGAGTGGCCAAATTGTGGTACTAGCCCAAAAGGATTGGCTGGGTTAGATGCAGTAATACAATTTTATCATATACACAGGTGGTGTAGCTTGCTTCACAGGTGGGCTACTCCAATGACTACGAGACACTGCTACTAGGTAAAAAAAGGATTTCCTGGGTTAGAAGCAGTAAAAAATTAGAATTAGAAGCACAGGCGGTGTAGCTTCCTTCACAGATGGGCTACTCCGCTGACTAGCAGACCCTGCTACTAGGCCCAAAAGGATTTCCTGGGTTAGATGCAGTAAAAAATTAGAATTAGATACACAGGTGGTGTAGCTTCCTTCACAGGTGGGCTACTCCGCTGACTAGCAGACACTGCTACTAGGCCGAAAAAGATTTCCTGGGCTAGATGCAGTTAAAAATTGTTATTAGATACAAAGACCGTGTAGCTTGCCTCTGATGGGCTACTACGCTGACTATGAGACACTGCTACTAGCCCAAAATGATTGGCTGGGTTAAATGCAGTAAAAAATTGTTATTAGATACACAGGTAGTGTAGCTTGCTTTACAGCTGGACTACTATGCCCAAAGTATTGCCTGGGCTAGATGCAGTTAAAAATTGTTATTAGATACACAGGCGGTGTAGCTTGCTTCACAGCTGGGCAACTACACTGACTAGCAGGCACTGAAGCTTTGGAGCAGACCTCTGATTCCCAGGCTATAGTATGAGTAAACAGCTCTGCAGACTCAACCATCTGTGTTACCCCAAGCCATAGTGTATGTAGTTTCTTACAGTTAAAAGGGGAAGGAGCGACCCGACCCACCTGGAATTGACAATGCCAACGTCATGTAAAACACAGCAAGGGGACTCCAAAAAGAGTCTCCATTTTTTCCAAAAATTGTAGCACAGACACCACTTAAGTGGGAACAATTGCCCCAGAGTTGCTTAAAATGGCTGGTGAGGTGATTTTCCAAAATCCTCAAGCTTTTAGTCTCCCCAGGAAAACACAGGGGTAGAAAGGTCCTTTCAGATCCATGATTTGTAAATCTTTATGAATGTGAGTCTGTCTACATTGTCAGTGGACTGCCACGTGTGCTTATCTGTCAGCACACCACCAGCAGCACTGAACACACATTCAGAAAGAACGCTGGCTGCGGGGCACAACAAGATATCCAAGGCGGAAGTGGCAAGCTCAGGCCATTTTTCCAGATTGGAAGCCCAAAATGAGCAAGGGTCCAGTGACACAGTCATGGCTTCGATGTTCACTTTGAGATACTCCTGTGCCATCCTCTCTAGGCGTTGACTATGTGTCAGACTTCTTGTCTCCTGTGGCCTTGCAAAGGATGGTCTAAAAAATTGGTGAAACGATTCCACAAAATTGCTGTTACCAGCAGATACGGTGTTACTGTAACGGTTTGAGTGATGAAGACTCGACAGTCCCACGGTTGGAAAGTTAGAACTGTGAGATTCACTACGTGCACCACTGGTGTTTTGTGGAAAAGCAGATGTAAGATTCTGTAACAGCCTGTGCTGATACTCCTGCATGCGTGAATCCCTTTCTATGGCAGGAATTATTTCGGCAAATTTACTTTTGTACAAGGGATCTAAGAGTGTGGCAACCCAGTACTCGGGATTACTTCGAATTCTGACAATCCAAGGGTCATGTTGCAGGTAGTGCAGCAAGAAGGTACTCATGTGTCTTCCGCATCCAGGAGGACCAAGTCCTTGTTGTGTTGGTGGCGAGGTAAGAATCATGCTTCCTTCCTCTGCCCTCTCCCCCCAACCTCGCACAACAGAAATGTAATCAAGGTCTCCCTCATCTGATGAGACTTCCATGCCCATCACCAGTTCGTCCTCCACTTCTTCCTTGGCTCCTGCACCTTCCTCAACAGTTTGGCTGTTACCATGCGCCCTCGTTAATCCCTCTCCCCCACCCTCCCATGCCTGCCGCCTTAGTGCTGCTGACCATCTGGACCTTGGAGATGTTTTCCCTTCTGCATACGACTCCTCCTGTACTTCCTTCCCCTCCTCTTGTCCCACCACCTGACTCCGAATTCTGTTTAAAGTGTGCTCCAGCATATAAATCACGGGAATAGTCATGCTGATAATGGCATCGTCAGCACTAAACATCTTCGTCGCCATTTCAAAACTGTGCAGAAGGGTGCATAGGTCCCTGATCCGAGACCACTCCTTCAGCGTGATTTGCCCCACCTCTGGATCTCGTTGGCCCAGGCTATACGTCATAACGTATTGCACCAGGGCTGACTACCAGACACTGCTACTAGGCCCAAAAGGATTTCCTTGGTCAGATGCAGTAAAAATTTGGTATTAGATACACAGGTGGTGTAGCTTGGTTCAGATGGGCTACTCCACTGACTACCAGACCCTGCTACAGGCCAAAAAGTATTTACTAGGCTAGATGCAGTAAAAATTGTTATTAGATACACAGGTGGTGTAGCTTGGTTCAGATGGGCTACTCCACTGACTGCCAGACACTGCTACAAGCCATAAAGGATTTACTGGGCTAGATGCAGTAAAAAATTGTTATTAGATACACAAGTGGTGTAGCTTGCTTCAGATGGGCTACTTCACTGACTGCCAGACACTGCTACTATGCCCAAAAGTATTTACTAGGCTAGATGCAGTAAAAAATTCATATTAGATACACAGGTGGTGTAGCTTGGTTCAGATGGGCTACTCCACTGACTACCAGACACTGCTACAGGCCCAAAAGGATTTACTTGGCTAGATGCAATAAAAAAAATTGTTATTAGATACACAGGTGGTGTAGCTTGGTTCAGATGGGCTACTCCACTGACTACCAGACACTGCTACTATGCCCAAAAGGATTAACTGGGTTAGATGCAGTAAAAAATGTTATTAGATACACAGGTGGTGTAGCTTGGTTCAGATGGTCTACTCCAATGACTACAGGACACTGCTACTATGCCTAAAATATTTACTGGGCTAGATGCAGTAAAAAATTGTTATTAGATACACAGATGGTGTAGCTTGGTTCAGATGGGCTACTCCACTGACTACCAGACACTGCTACAGGCCCAAAAGGTTTGGCTTAGCTACATTTAGCCAAATGCTATGAAAAACACTTGCACAGCACTGACACAGACCTGGCTGAAAAAAAGTGGTAGGAACTGCTGTAACCTAGCCCTCAAAAGGGTTGCAATTACAACTAGTCCCTACTCCAAAAACCTATCTCTCTATGTAACTGAAAATTCGCTCGCAATTCACACAGTTATACTGTATAGCACCCACAGCAGCAGCAGTGCTGTTTAACACTCAGCTGTAGCAGTGAGAAAATGGTGGCGATGGGGAAAATGGCTGGGTCTTATAGGGCAAGGACATGTGACATACACAGCCAATGACACATGCCCTTGCTTGTGTGAAAAAAAAGCACTTTGCTGTGTGTATGCACTGCTGATAGGCTGACAGACTGCACCGCCCCACTGTAAATGCGGGAAAGAAAAAAAAAATGGAGATCGGCATTATTTCTGCAGAAATCCATCCCCTGCCCCTCCCCCCGCCCACTCTACACTGAAACTGTCTATTAACATTGATTAACAGTATTACTGTGAAAAAATCCAGTTACGCTTTTGGCGCACGAACAGTTATCGAACATAACCTCGAACAGCCGAATTTTTTGCAAATCGTTCGGGTTCGTCGAACGGCTCGAACACCACCCAAAGCAGCTCGAATTTGAGATTGGAGAATATTTTGAGTCGAACACCGCTCATCTCTATTCGTAAAGTCACCTACCATATTTGATTTTCACTCCTTAATGAAAAACTGATGTATAGGTACATCACTTTGGGGTTTCCTTTGTATGGAGATGGCTCAGGAGCTGAGCCCGTTCCACTCATGGTACATGCTGGCTAATATTAAATGGGTGGCGTCTGTGTTAAACAGCAGTGACTTGAGCTGAGTTTTGATTGCTGCTGCTAACCATATAGATCTCTGTTATTGGCATTAAAATAGTGTGGTTGCCGCTGCTCGTGCGCACCAGCTCCAATCGCCCCCCCACATGATGCCTACTAAATGCTCCTGTTGATACCATCTTTCTACTGCAAAGCTCAGCAACAGGCTACACTTTATGGGAGACCTCGATTTTCTCTATATACTTCGACACCATATTATAAGTGATCAGAAGATAGCAGCCCCTAAAGATACTAAAAAAAGTTAAGTAAAAATAAGAAAGTTTGAAAACACATTTAAAAAATTAAAACTTATCAAATTTTGAATCCCTCTTTCCACTATTAATAATAAACAAATTAAAAAAAGTAAAAAAAAAATTAAATTACATATATAAAAGTTTAGTCTTTCAAGATATAAATTAATTAATCCATTTGGTAATGGAAATCAAAACGCAAGTATAGCTGTTTTTTTGGCCACCAGACCTCCAAAACAAAAATGCAATAAAACACGATCAAAATGTTGAATATACCCCATATTGGTAGCAATAAAATTGTCAACTTGGGACCCAAAAAACTAGCCCTTACATAGCTCTATTGATGGAAAAATAAAAATGTTATAGGTCTCGGAAAATAGCATTACAAATCCAAAAAAAAATGTTTGACAAAAATGTAACTTTTTTTTCACTAAGTAAACAAAAAAAATATATACAAATTTGATGTCACCATTATTGTACTGACCTGGGGAATCATGCTGTCAGATCATTTTTACTACACAATGAACACTGTATATACAAAACCCAAAAAACAATGGTGGAATTGCAATTTTTTTCCTCATTTCATTCCACTTACAATTTTTTCTTTGTTTTTAGTTCATCCTGCAATAAACATGTCCTCATGAGCGGACCCGTGGAAGTTTGGATTCTGGTACATGACCCGAACTTTAGTCCAAAGTTCAGTTTGAGTACCAAAACTGTACCCGAATTTGAACCAGAACCCAAGCCCCATTGAAAATAATAAGAACCTGAACTTTGGAACTGGAAAATTCTCTCTCTCCCACGGACTTCCCCCGGAACGCTGAACATTAAAATGGACTTCCGGAAGAAGTGTTTTGCACCGGACACTGAGTGTTCGGTACAAAAGCCGAACTTGTAATTTCGGGTTCGCTCATCTCTAGTTATGACTCTTGTAAGAAGGCAAGGACATGACCATGGTCTATATGTCATCTCTATGCTGCCGGCAGGGTTTCCTTGTGGGTGCGTCTGGGACAGGAATTTTTCTAGACTAGACCATGTGCTTCTTAAAGTTTTCCTACTTGATTATTACTGATCATAAGATTCCTTCGATCCCTTTGTCTTCTATATCGGACATTACCTGTACCACTGTTGCAGACATTTCCATTACAGCACTGAACTGACACAGAAGATGTTTGACTGGAGAAAGCAAAGTTCTGGGTACAAGATGGAATCTCTCCGCATCCTTTTATGTTGACATCTGCTATGTCACCTTTTGTTAGATAAGAAAAGACAATGGTGTTAGGGGGAGAAAGGGCTAAAAATTAGGACTCAAAATTTTAATGCAATTTTGTAAGTTTTGAAGTAAAATTGGATTGAAAAAACTTGTGAGCTCCTTTCTATTTTAATCATCATTTTTGTTGATCGAGTGGTATTGATTGATTGCAAAAACTTCCTCTATATTTCTTTTTTTACTGATCATGAGTCATTTTCATCAATTAAAATATATTTTAGCTGTGTATACTTTTCATATACAACCCTTCCAGCTATCCATCTACTCACCAAAGGAACCTATGACTTTCATATCTACACACAGTTTCTGTTCTCCCATGCATCGCATTGTCGTCACTGTATCACTGTTGCAGGTGGTGCCAGGAGATATGCACGAGTGACAGTAGAGATCATTTTTAGTTTTATTAGGACCTGAAAATAATAAAATGATAGTCAAAGCTGACAAAAAGTTATTAATTAATTATTACCTGAACCACCAAGTTATCTCATGCCCAGTATGCTTGGACCAGCTATTGCAGATCTTGTTGATCTGACTTAGGAAAAAAATTGCAAACCTAAACATTTCAACCAAAATTTGAAAATTGGTAAAGAACACTGAATCTGTTTTTTTCCAATATGGTCATTATGATCCATGTAATCATGAAAATAATTCTGATAGGATCACACAAACTCCTAGGGCTATTTAATTAAAAATCAGCCAGTCCAATTTCCATAAAACAAACCTTCTCTGGGTAGCTTAGAAACCCATGATCTTATTGGAATACAAGATGGTAAGTTTAGCTAATACCCGTTTACATGGCCTGATAATGGGTGAAACTTCTCAGTCATCACTAATCAAATGTAAACATAACAGTAATCAACCAGCAAACAACTTAAATTCTTATTTGTGGGCTGATTTGATAATTTATGCAGGCCTAAAAATTATTGTCGTCATCATCAGCACATTTCCTAGTGTTAACAAGGGATGTGCTTATTGTTAATGTACTGTATGATTCTTCATCCCCATAAACATTGAATTAGCCTGTGTTATGGAGCCTTATACAAAAGATGATTGGCTTAGTTATATCATTGAGTTGATTTCATTGGCTTGGTTTTATCAGCTTAGTTGTAACGTTAGGTTGGTTGTATTGGCTTGGTTATATCAGCTTAGTTGTATCGTTGAGTTGGTTTTATTAGTTTGTTGGTATCAGCTTAGTTGTATCTTCGAGTTGGTTTTATTGGCTTGGCTGTATGGGCTTAGCTGTATCGTTGAGTTGGTTATATTGATTTGGTTAAATCTGCTTGGTTGTATCATTGACTTGGTTATATTGGCTTGGTTATGTTGGCTTGGGTGTATCAGCTTTGTTGCATCATTGAGTTGGTTATGTTGGCTTGGTTTTATCGGCTTGAATGTATCGTTGAGTTGGCTATACTGGTTTGGTTATATCGGCTTGGTTGTATTGTTCAGTTGGTTATATTGGCTTGGTTGGATCAGCTTGGTTGTATCAATGAGTTGGTTATATTGGTTTGGTTGTATCAGCTTGGTTGTATTGTTGAGTTGGTTATATTGGCTTAGTTGTATCGTTGTGTGGCTATATTGACTTGGTTGTGTCAGATTGGTTGTATTGTTGGGCTGGTTATATTGGCTTGATTTCATTAGCTTCTTTGTATCGTTGAGTTGATTATATTGACTTGGTTGTATCAGCTTGGTTGCATCATTGAGTTGGTTATATATTGGCTTGGCTGTATCAGCTTGGGTGTATCTTTAAGTACAGAAATCTGATAGTCAAGAACCCTGATGCCAATTTATTAAGACTTCTGTTGTACATGACAGTCTTGTACATTCAGTCTTTAATTAACTTCTAATAAAGCCAACTTGGAGAAACTGGACATACAATGACATCCAGGGATCTCCAAAATATGAGTTAGGTCACATGCATTCTACAATAGTCGTGTCGATTGTGGTGTATTCAATGTTGACGTTTGGCTACATCCTCATGGGTTGTACCCACCATAATGAAAAACACTCATCTGTTGCTCATGGAACCCAATATTAGGTTGTCAAATGGCCAACTTTTCAAGTTGACAAAACAAGGCTCAGAAATTAAACCCAACCTAAACCTGTCAATGGAACAAATTCAGTTATTTTGATATTTAATGATGTTAAATCCCAATACACTAAGAACATAACCTAAAAATATTACGTTACTGTACCTGGGATTTCTTTACTGTTACAAAGATCTGCGTCGCATAACTTCTGCTGCAGGGATAAGGTAATCCGCTCATTTGGGGATATTGATATTTTTTGGGAACTTGTAGTTGAGTTAATGCAGCCCTTAAAAACTTTCTGCACCTTACAAGGAACTTCGTAAAAAAAAAGAAATGTTATATCAATTGTCCACAACAGCTATGAAGAATAGGCAATAACATTTTCCAAATTTACATTTTTGGCTATGATCATGATGATACCATGCTTATATAGCACACATAGTCCCTGAAGGTCAATGTTCTTCTAGTTCTTTTAGCATCTTAAATAATATGTACTTCAATGAGCAAAGAAGAAAGAAGCTCCACAGGTCAAAATGTGAAATCTGTACACCACCCTGAGACCTGATGGGAGACATATTTTTGCTTATGGTTGAACTAAAAAAATATTTTTAGATTTTTTTATGTATTGTTATGAGAATATGGACCAATTAGTCATCACATTAAACTAAAGGTGAATATCATTGATTTTCTGATGACAATGGCACCAGTTGATGAGGAGGAAAACTGGGCAAATATCAAAACAGGACCATGGAGCAATGGATAAAGGTGACCTACTATGATTAATGACATTTTCTTACACTATCTGGACAGCTGGTGTATGTGCATCACTTACCTGGGGAAGAAATAGCAGCAGGATGCACTATGGGAAGAAGACAAGTCAGCGGTGGTCGTGTGATAGAGGGCCATGTTCTATTGGAAATCTCGTGTCTTGACATCATGGAGATGTGACACCTACCTAACATTGTAAAGACCAAGAACCCCCTTTGTAGCAGTGATATCCCCTAATGTCAATGCCTATTTAAGCACATAATGGTGGGTCAGCAAAGGAGGAACATGACAAGGATCAAGGTGATTACTTGTCCCCAAATTCCCAGATCACAGGTCAAGTTGACCATCTGTGGGATGTCCTAGAAAAACAAGTCTGATCTGATACAAGGAGGCCGAACTATGTGCTGCTATCGACTTGGTGCCAGATATCACTGGACAATTCAGAGGTCTTGTGGACTTCAGGCATTTACAAGTCAGAGGTGTTTTGGTGGCAAAAGTGGTTTTAATGTTATGGCTGATTGGTG
This sequence comes from Phyllobates terribilis, assembly GCF_046119375.1. Classification (NCBI taxonomy): domain Eukaryota; kingdom Metazoa; phylum Chordata; class Amphibia; order Anura; family Dendrobatidae; genus Phyllobates; species Phyllobates terribilis. Next base: position 50,605,212 of record NW_027362772.1, on the reverse strand, counting down.
TCTTCTGCTAACGTATCTGTGTGTCTTATAAGGTTGGACTGATTTTTTCATTCTAAAACCCAAACCCAGTGGTACATCAATACCATAATAAGTGGCTACTTACAGGAGTCTATGTACAAGGCGGTGGTGGAACACTTGTCATTGTCTCCAGGACATGTCACTTCGGTTGGACTGCACCCATTTTCACTATCTACGCACGTGTGACACTTCAAGGAGTGGGCTTGAAAAAAAAGAAAACAGACAGAAAATAGTTCAGAAGATTTGACCATAAAGTCACAGAATTTTATACATAACGTGTCCATATTTGTGCCATATTGATATGAGGTTTGGTTTTCATTATAGATTTATCTATATTCATCTGACACTTTTAAAAGGAATCTGTTTTTACCGCTTAATCTAAGCACAGCATAATGTTGGGGCAAAGACCCTGATTCCAGCAATGTGTCACTTACTGGACTGCTTGCTGTAATTTGTAAATTAGCACTAGAGGACTAGATGTCTTGTACCTCCTGGTCCAACCCCTCCCTCAACACTGATTGGCAGCATTCTGGCTATGCACAGGTTTGGAAATTATCACTAGAGGACTAGGTGTCTCGTACCTCCTGGTCCAACCCCACCCTCAGCACTGATTGGCAGCATTCTGGCTATGCACAGGTTTGGAAATTATCACTAGAGGACTAGGTTCCTCATACCTCCTGGTCCAACCCCACCCTCAGCACTGATTGGCAGCTTTCTGGCTATGCACAGGTTTGAAAATTATCACTACAGGACTAGGTGCCTCGTACCTCCTGGTCCAACCCCGCACTCAGTACAGTACAGTATAAATAGAAATCAGCCAATCAGTGGTATCTACTATATTGTCTCACTCTTATTTTAAAAGTTACAAGTACCAAAGGGATTCAAGTGAATTACAAGCAATGATCCTCCACTGTTCAGGGCATCGATGTGTCCTATTTCGAAGCCATGTACTAATAACATCCTCTTTCATGTCGAAAAAAATTAATTTACATGGGAAATCCCTATAATGTTTTTCCTGTGAACAACTAATATCAAAAGTACTAAAAAGTTTCCAAAAACTACCTCCAAACTGTATAATTCTGATTATCTTTCCGGGACTAGAAGACAACAAACTTATCCTGAAATTTTTACAAGGGTTTGAAAACTTTTGCAAGCTATTTTTTAAATTTTATTTGTTTATTATTTTGCTTTTATCTGTTACATTGTGTGTAGTCTTATATCAGTTGTATTATATAGGGCAGGTACATATTTCTCTTGTAAGGTTTATTTACACAGAGCTCATAAATGCGGTAGAACATATATAATTATAGAAGAGCCTTTGTTTTTTCTATATATATTCCTGTAATTCTTGCCGCGTAGGTGACATTGAATTTAGTTGTATAGCAGGTGTGTCATGTCATAGTAGATCACCTGAGCATTCTGTTTTTTTTTTGTTGTTTTTTTTTTTTTAATCTAGCATACGGTTCCAGTGATAAGGACTTTTTTATTTAGTGCTAATTTTATGGTCTTTACCAAGGGGCGGTGCTCAAAGGGTAACAATGCAGAGGAGCCTAAAGGCATGCCCAAGAGGATGCATTAATTATTTTTTGGCTATTTTTTGGTGTTCTTAGTCAACTTTTAATTTGCACCAAATTCCTTTTTTAATTTGAACCTTGTTTTAAGTCTATTTTTTGTGGTCGACTTGTTTTTTCTTTATGTTTTCCAATGTGGGCGTAATTTTTGATTTCCTGATGTTCGTGGCCGATTATATTAATCAATTCCGACTTTTGAAATAGTCTCAAATTTTTTTCACAAATGTTCTCCAAAAAACAAAAGTCCCATTTTCCACTAAATATGCCATAAAATTTGCGCAAACAATTTCAAGCATGAATATTATCATTCCAGAGGAGGAACTGAAGAACATTTATGCAAAAAATGTGCTACTTTTTGCAAAGTCACAATTGATGAATAGGCTGTGAACATCTGGAAAACAAAAACCTTGCCGGCATTGGTGAACATAAATAAAAGAAACAAACAAGCATATAAAATAGACTTAAAAAAGTGCAAATTAAACTAAGAATAAGGTGCAAAAAAAGGTGAAAAAGAACAAAAACTCAACAAAGGGTGAAAATACAATAATGCATATGTGGAAAGCACTGTAAAGGATTCCAGTAAATGCCAAGATCTTTAGCTTTTCCCACCTCTAAATATTGAATAAGAAAATCCAAAATCACATCTACCCCCAAAGTTGTAACAAAGAAAACTACAACTCAACATGAAAATGTAAATGCTAGTTTACTGATTCAAAGACTAAACAGAAGATTGATCTAAAGATCGATCTAACACCAAAGAGAAGACTCATCTGAAGAACAATCTAAATACCAAACAAAAGATTGATCTGAAGCCTGATCCAAAGACTGAACAGACGATTAATGTGAAGATTGATCCAGAGACCGTAAGAGATGACTGATGTGAAGACTGATCCAAAAACTGAATAGAAGATTGATCTGAAGACTAATCCAAAGACCAAACAGAAGACTGATCCAAAGACTATAAGAGATGACTAATCCATTGACCAAAGAGAATATTGTACTCAAGACTGATCCAAAGATTGAAGAAAAGACTGATTTGAAGACTGATCCAGAGACCAACCAGAAGACTTACATGAAGACTGATCCAAAGACCATAAGAGATGACTGATCTGAAGACTGCTCCAAAGACTAAACAGAAGATTGTCTAAAGAACAATCCAAACACGAAGGAGAAGACTCATCTGAAAACCAATCTGGATACCAAACAGAAGACTGATACAAAGACTGAATAGAAGATTGATCTAAAGACTAATCCCAACACCAAGGAGAACACTCATCTGAAAACCAATCTAAATATGAAACAGAAGACTGATTTGAAGACTAATCCAAAGACTGAACAGAAGATTGATCTAAAGACCAATCCAAACACCAAAGAGAAGACTCATCGGAAGACCAATCTAAATACCAAACAGAAGACTGATCTGAAGACTGATCCAAAGACCGAACAGAAGACTACTCAGAAGACTGATCCATAGACCATAAGAGATAACTGATCTGAAGACTAATCCATTGGCCAAAGAGAAGAATGTACTCTAGACCGATCCAAAGAGAGACCTTAAAAGAATGATGAACTTTTTTTGAAAAAACAATTTTGGGTGATTCCCCCATCTCTAATCCTTACAACACTACTGAAGAAAATAATTAAAATTATTTTTGGACCAGGATTTTGAAAAGGGGAATCCAAAAGGACAATTCCTTTGAGGGACTAATGGGAGAAGAGGATATTAATTTACAGTATATTGTAGTTGATTAAAGTTAATTTTTTCTCTGTGCGAGGTGTGGTAGTTGAGTTATCATACATGTGCTGCTCTTATGCACCCAGCCCTGGCCGATGTCTAATAATACCACTAATTACAGTCTCAGATCATCAGGACTTTCTCTTCTTCCAGGATGAAAAATTATCTTTCTTCTTTCACGAAGCCTCCCAGCCCCTTCCTGCTCATTCTTACACCCTAAAGTTTATCACCCGCGCCCATAACTTCTGCCTTAATTACATTTTCACCTTTGATACCGTCATGAATATTATTCAGTGTTGTGTTTTCCCATCCTGCCCAATGTGTAGAAATTGCAAGTTTTAATTTATACAGGTAATTAGAATTTTTCTTACTAGTATCTATCAGGAAGGCAGATGCACATGATAGATGTCACAATATCAAGCACATATAAATGTAGCAAAGCCAAGTTTGTTATTCAGAGTGAAAATAATTCAAATGTGAAAAATATTTCAAAATTATGATTTTTTATATAGAACTGCAAAAATATCCCATTTTTTGCGGAACAAGTGGTTGGTGAAATTCGTGGAGACATGTCCAATATTGATCCAAGTGTCGGATAAAAGTCGGCAATGCAAGTCTATGGGTCCGTGAAAAAAAATGGTCAGCTCTCAGATGCCATCTGTATGCTGACCGTTTTTCATTAACTGCTAGATAGGAGACGGTCGTGAACATTTTTTTTTGCTTCTCATCTGAAAATTTTTTGGGAAACTTGGACCAAACAAAGATGAAAACCTGAAGAAAGCCACTGGAGATACTAGGCTCATTTTTCTCGAATTTGAAAAAAAAATGTTTTTTTTTCCGCACAAAAATCTAGATCTAGATTTTATCCTATTACTCAAATCCTTATTATGGCGCAATTATTATGCACACAACAAACTCCAGCATCTAAAACTCCAGACATTCAGATAATTTTTTTTTCAAACATCTCAAAATCCACCATTAATTCCAGGACTTGCACATTTTCCATATTTTTGGTGGCATAAATTGCATATTATTTTCTCCGCAAATTAATCAATACTGGATCTTACCTGGAATAACCAAAGCCACAAGGCAAACCAGCAGCAGGGACCTCTCCGCTATGTGTGCACCCATCCTGAGTTTTCCCCCTTGTGCCATGAGCCAGGGCACAGCGTGAAGTATATATACCTGTGCCATCATTCATCACCCATCAGAAACGCCCGTGAACCTCCACTCCCTGAATGATGATGATGAGTAACATGTAAAAACCATGCAAAGCACTAATTAATATTTTGGTACAGAAAGAGAGAATCATTATCAGCCTGGAGATTGCTGCAAACATTTCCATAGCAAAAGTGCATCGTCCCTTCCTTCAATCCTTTAATAGGGGCAAGAAAATATTTTCATATATTCTTAAGAATATCTGAAGTAGGAAAACACAAAGGGCTCAAGTAGATAAAGAAAAACTCCACGGCAAAAAAACTTTAATTGCAATAATTAGTGGCTTTTATCAACTGTCAAGGACTATTTTTATTTATTAGGGAATTTTATTAATTATCAGTAATTATTATTCTTTATTAGGGACTATTACTAACAGCGTTGTACATAGAAATCATGGGTCTCCACAGTAGAATTCCTAATTGCACCCAGCCCCTAAAGAGTAAAAAAAATAATATTCAGATATTCGGCAGGGTCACAGTAGGGCATATCCCACAACTTTGCAGCCGTTACAAAGTATATTGCCCCTATTGAAGCCCCTTAATGTTGCCACACAATATGATACCCCTTTCATGGCCCTTATAAAGTATGATGGCAAGAAAAGTGCACACAAATATTTTTTTGCAAGATACTGTCCACTGTGTATTTCTACACAGTGTCCTCCACACAAAGTATGATGACCCGACAGTACCCACCGCAAAGTATGATACCCACACAGTAACCCCCAACACAGTATGATCCGCACAGTATAGTGACCCACACGTAACACTCCACAATGCATAATCGACTGCGCACATCATAATGTCCCTAACTAGCCCTCCAAGCAGTATAATGGCCTCATATAGCCCTCCAAGCAGTATAATGGCCCCATATAGCCCTCCAAGCAGTATAATGGCCTCCATATAGCCATGAAAGCAGTATAAAGGCCTCCCATATAACCCTCCAAACAGTATAAAGGCCCACCATATATCCCTACAAACAGTATAATGTCCTCCCATATAGCCCACCAAACAGTATAATGGTCCCCATATAGCCCTCCAAACAGTATAATGGCCTCCCAAATAGCCCTCCAAACAGTATAATAGCCCCCATATAGCCATTCCACCAGTAAAAGGGCCTCTCAAACAGTATAATCACCTCCCATATAGCCCTCCAAACAGTATAAGGGCCTCTCACAGCCGTCCAAATAGTATAATGGCCTCCCATATAGCATCCAAACAGTATAATATCCTCCCATACAGCCCTCCAAACAGTATAATGGCCTCCCATATAGCCCTCCAAACAGTATAATGGCACCCTATATAGCCCTCCAAACAGTATAATGTCCTCCCATATAGCCCTCCAAATAGTGTAATGGCACCCCATGTAGCCCTCCAAACAGTATAATGGCCCCAATAAAGCCATACAACCAGTATAAGGGCCTCACAAACAGTATAATGGACTCCTATAAAGCCATCCAAACAGTATAAGGGTCTCTCATACAGCCCTCCAAACAGTATAATGGCCCCCCATATAGCCCTCCAAGCAGTATAATGTACTCCCATAAAGCCCTCCCAACAGTATAATGGCCTCCCATATAGCCCTCAAAACAGTTTAATGGCCCCCCATATAGACCTCCAAACAGTGTAATGGCCTCCCATAAAGCCCTACAAACAATATAATGGCCTCCCATGTTGCCCTCCAAATAGTAAAATGGCCTCCGATATATCCCTAAAAACAGTATAATGGCCTGCCATAAAGACCTCCAAACAGTATAATGGACTCCCATATAGCCCTCCAGACAGTATAATGGCCTCCCATATAGCACTCCAAACAGTATAACGGCCCCCATATAGCTCTCCAAACAGTATAATGGCCCATCATATAGCCCGCCAAACAGTATAAGGGCCCCCCATATAGCCCTCCAAGCAGTATAATGGCCTCCCATATAGCCCTCCAAACGGTATAATGGCCCCCATATAACTCTCCAAACAGAATAATGGCCTTCCATATAGCCCTACAAACAGTATAATGCCCCCCATATAGCCCTCCAAACAGTATAATAGCCTCCCTTATAGCCCTCCAAACAGTATAATGGCCTCCCATATAGCCCTCCAAAAAGTATAATGGCCTCCTTTATTGCCCTCCAAACAGAACATTGGCCTTCCATATAGCCCTCCAAACAGTATAATGGCCCCCCATATAGCTGTAGCATCGGCGTCCCTGCCTCCTGCTAGGCAGGGACGCCGTTCCCCTCACCTCTCCGCTCTGTGCCCGGCGTCTTCCTCCCGCTCTGCTGGCAGCGCGCGCTGCTTCCCGGCCACTGTGCTTAGGGCGCGCCCGCGCGCGCTCCCCCTCTCTTAAAGGGGCCGCGCACGCCGTCCTAAGGAGTCCCCGGCCAATGGCCGGAGGATCTCACCATATATAAGGCACCTCCTCCAAAATGGAGGTGCCCGAGAAATGTTGTTTGCAAAGCCTATCAACTCTGCTTCAGCCCTCAGGTCCCGTTACCAGATACCTGCCAGTTGCCTGCTTGATACCTGCCTGATACCTGTTTATCTGCTTGCATGCCTGCGGTCTGACAGTCTGCCTACCAGCACCTGCCAGTCTGTCTATGGATCAGTCTGCCCGCTCACCTGGGAGCGCCCACCTGCTACCTGCCTGCTAGCCTACCTGGAGGCTCTGCCGTCACTTGCCGTGACCACCTGCCAGCCAGCCATTAGACTCTTACCCGCTCACCTGGGAGCGCTCACCTGCTACCCGCCTGCTAGCCTACCTGGAGGCTTAGTCATCACTTGCTGTGACCACCTGCCTGTCCAGAAACTCTTGCCCGCTCACCTGGGAGCGCCCACCTGCTACCTGCCTGCTAGCCTACCTGGAGGCTCTGCCATCACTTGCTGTAACCACCTGCCTGTCCAGAGACTCTTGCCCGCTCACCTGGGAGCGTTCACCTGCTACCCACCTGCTAGCCTACCTGGAGGCTTAGCCGTCACTTGCTGTGACCACCTGCCTGTCCAGAGACTCTTGCCCGCTCACCAGGAGCGCCCACCTGCTACCTGCCTGCTAGCCTACCAGGAGGCTCTGCCGTCACTTGCTGTGACCACTTGCCTGTCCAGAGACTCTTGCCCGCTCACCTGGGAGCGCTCACCTGTTACCTGCCTGCTAGCCTACCTGGAGGCTCTGCTGTCACTTGCCGTGACCACCCGCCTGTCAAGAGACTGTTCCCGTCCGTTCTGTCCTTCTACCCTGAGACTGTTCTTGTCACCTTCCGTGTCTACCATCCCTCCTTCCCTGGGAGCCACCTGCCTCCTTACAAAGACTGCCCCTTTGTATAATTGCTCAGAGGTTCCACCTCCCAGACCCGTTACAGTTTGCTCGGGCCATGGAACCCGGTGGCACCCAAACTCCCTCACTCTCGGACCTATGCCATGAACTGTCCCGTCAGAGGTCCCAACAGGAGTCCATCCTGAGCCATCTGCGTAGTGTTAACTCCCGCCTGGACACACTGACTACCTCTTCGGGACCTGCTTCCAGTCGCACGACTCCAACCCCGGCAGCGTCGCTGCCCATCAATACCATGGCATCTCTTCCCGGTCCCCGCCTCTCCGCCCCGCCTCGTTTTGGCGGAGATCCTGGCCAGGCACGGGGCTTCATTAACCAGTGCACTCTGCACTTCGAACTGTTGGCACACCAGTTTTCCACCGACCAAGCCAAAGTAGCCTTCATCATGTCCCATCTCATGGGGGAGGCGCTGGCTTGGCTAAATCCTCTATGGGAGAGAGGAGACCCCCTGGTGTCCAACCTGCCAGCCTTTCTCACGGCTTTCCGGAAAGTCTTCGACGAACCAGGATGGAAGACCTCATCCGCCTCATCTCTGCTACGCCTCCGCCAAGGAAGTCTCACCGTGGGCCAATATGCCATACGGTTCCGTACCCTTGCTTCGGAGCTTGCCTGGGATAACGACGCCCTGGTGTCCGTCTTCTGGGAGGGTCTGTCCGGCCGTATTAAAGATGAACTCGCCGGTCGGGACATTCCTACCACTCTCGACGACTTAATAACACTTGCCACCCGGATTGACATCCGGTTCCAGTAGCGCACCAAAGAGGTCACCCGTGAGAGGAGGTTTCCACGCCTTGCCTCTACCTTCCAGAGACCTGTCACTTCCTCCGTTACTCCCCAGGCGCACTCACCCGAGCCTATGCAGGTCGACCAGACCAAGATGGTCAAAACCCGTCAAGTATTACGCCGTGCCGAGGGGAGATGCTTCTACTGTGGCACTAAGGAGCACCGGATCCGTTCCTGCCCGGAGAGGTTGGGAAACGCCTGTGTCTAGGATCGCTCAGAGAGGTCACCCTAGACAAAAGTAAACCCTCTCCATCTCTGATGCTGTCGGTCTTTATCATCTGCGGGGAGAACCGTTATTTTGAACTGGCTCAACTTGACTCTGGAGCTGCCGGAAATCTCATTTCTCAGTCCCTGGTAGAGAAATACCGCATTCCCACCAAACCTCTGGCTGTACCCTTATCTGTCGCCGCCGTGGATGGGGGTCTCTTACCACATCCCATCCAACTCATCACCGAATCCATAACTCTGCAGGTGGGAATGCTGCACTCTGAGAGCATCTTGTTCCATGTTCTGCTGGACTCTCTCACGCCCTCTTGCTAGGCCTACCTTGGCTCCAGAGACATGCACCCGTGCTTGATTGGCAGACCGAAGAAGTCCTTCGCTGGGGACAGGACTGCCATAAGACTTGTTTAGTTCCCGTTCATCCTGCTCGTCCTTCTCCTACTCCAGCCAATCTACCCGGACTACCGGTTCCCTACTGGTCTTATGCGGACGTCTTTAATAAAAGAGAAGCAGAGACATTACCCCCTCATAGACCATACGACTGCCCAATCGACCTGATGCCCGGCGCTACTCCTCCCCGTGGGCGTATTTACCCTTTGTCCGCTGCTGAGACCCGGTCCATGTCTGAATATATTGAGGAGAATCTGGCCCGGGGATTTATCCGGAAATCTACCTCCCCAGCGGGAGCAGGCTTCTTCTTCGTCAAAAAGAAGGACGGCTCACTCGGTCCCTGTATAGACTATAGAGGCCTTAACCAGATCACAGTGAAAAATAAATACCCCCTTCCGCTCATTCCTGAATTATTTGACCGTCTGAGGGAGGCTAGAATCTTCACCAAGCTGGACCTCCGTGGGGCGTATAACCTGGTCCGTATCCGTCAGGGGGATGAATGGAAGACGGCATTCAACACCCGGGACGGCTACTATGAATACCTTGTAATCCCTTCGGTCTCTGTAATGCTCCCGCCGTCTTCCAAGAGTTGGCCAATGACATCTTCCGTGATCTTCTCTACTCCTGCGTGGTGGTGTATGTAACGGGTCTGGGAGGCGGAACCTCTGAGCTACTATACAAGGGGGCGGTCCTTGTAAGGGAGCGGGTGGCGACCAGGGAAGACGGGCAGGAAGTCACAGCAAGTGACCGGGGCAGTCTCTGAATGAACGGGCAGATGGTCACGGCAAGTGACCGGGGCAGTCTCTGGATGAACGGGCAGATGGTCACGGCAAGTGACCGGGGCAGTCTCTGGGTAAAGGGTTGGTACGACCTGTGGCGGCTGATGATAGACGTGAGCTCCCAGGTGAGCAGGCGAGAGTCTCTGGATGAACGGGTGGTCACAGCATGTGACGGCGGAGCCTCCAGGAAGACCAACAGACAGGCGGCAGATGAGCGCTCCCAGGTGAGCGGGCAGAAGTCTCTGGACAGGCGGGTGGTCACAGCACGTGACGGCAGAGCCTCCAGGTAGGCTAGCAGACAGGCAGCAGATGAGCGCTCCCAGGTGAGTGGGCAGGAGTCACTGGACAGGCAGGTGGTCACAGCACGTGACGGCGGAGCCTCCAGGTAGGCTAGCAGGCAGGTAGCAGATGTGCGCTCCCAGGTGAGCAGGCAAGCTGGTCCATAGACAGACTGACAGGAGTTGGAAGGCAGACCGTCGGACCTCAGGCAAGCAGGCAGGTAACAGATAATCAGGCAGGAATAAGACAGCAAGCTGGCAGGAATCTGGCAGGAATCTGGCAACGGGACCTGAGGGCTGAAGCAGAGTAGTGAACAGTGCAACAACATTGCTCGGGCACCTCCATTTTGGAGGAGGTGCCTTATATATGGTGAAGTCCTCCGGCCATTGGCCGGGGACTCCTTAGGACGGCGTGCGCGGCCCCTTTAAGAGGGAGGGAGAGCGCGTGCGCGCGCCCTAAGCACAGTGGCCGGGAAGGAGCGCGCGCTGCCAGCAGAGCGGGAGGAGGGCGCCGGGCACGGAGCAGAGAGGTGAGGGGAACAGCGTCCCTGCCTAGCAGAGGGCAGGGACGCCGGCGCTACAGTACCCCCCCCTTTAGGCCCCCCCTTTTTCAGGCCAGACAGAAATTTAGCTAGGATAAGAGGGGCATGGATGTTCTCCCGGGGCTCCCACGTTCTCTCCTCAGGACCAAACCCCTTCCAATCTACTAGAAAAAAGGTCTTTCCTCTTACCCTTTTGGTGGCAAGAATGTTCTCTACCTCAAACTCGTCCTCAGCAGAAACCGGAGCAGGAGGCGTACCTGTAGACTTGGAAAAAGAGTTAAGTACCACAGGTTTGAGGAGAGATACATGGAAGGAGTTAGGGATCCGTAAGTTGGCCGGGAGTTTCAATTTATAAGCCACCGGGTTGATTTGACTGATGACCTCCAGAGGACCGATGAACCGAGGCCCTAACTTGTAAGAAGGTATCTTGAGTCGGACATATTTAGATGAGAGCCAGACTTTATCTCCAGGACGAAATTGTGGAGGATCCAGGCGTTTTTTGTCAGCGTGTCTTTTCATCCGTTCGGACGACTGAAGGAGTGCGGATCGGGTACTCTCCCAAATGGAGGAAAATTTGCTAATGAGAGATTCCGCAGCCGGGTTGTCCACAGAGGTGGAGACAGGAAAAGGAATCCGAGGATGCTGACCGAAGACTACAAAAAATGGGGATTTGGAGGAGGATTCGCTCTCGTGATTGTTATAAGAGAACTCGGCCCATGGTAGGAGATCCACCCAGTCTGAATGATGGGCATTAACGAAGTGCCGGAGGTAACTGGTCAGGTACTGATTGATCCGCTCCACTTGACCATTGGACTGTGGGTGGTAAGCGGAAGAGAAGTCCAGGGTGACGTCTAGCAGTTTACAAGTGGCTCTCCAGAAATGTGAGGTGAACTGTACCCCACGATCCGACACGATGTGGAGGGGCAGGCCATGAAGACGGAAGATGTGGCGGATAAAGTCTTTAGCTAGCTCGGGTGCAGACGGGAGGGCTGGCAGGGGAATAAAGTGAGCCATCTTGGAAAAGCGATCAGCGACCACCCAAATGACCGTACAACCGGCGGAGACGGGGAGATCAGTTATGAAGTCCATAGCAATATGCTGCCAGGGGGCAGCAGGCACAGGAAGCGGAAGGAGGCGACCGGCTGGCAGGTGTCTCGGGACTTTGTTGCGGGCGCAGGACACACAGGCAGAAACAAAGTCTATTACGTCCTTGTGCAGGGTAGGCCACCAGTAGTGCCGGGCAATAAGCTGGAGGGTCTTTTTCTGACCGGCGTGGCCAGCTAGTTTAGACGAATGGCCCCAGTGTAGGATCTTCTTCCGATCAGGTACTGAAACAAACGTCTTACCGGGAGGGAGACGATTTAGACTCACGGGAGCCACCTGCATTACTCTGGTGGGATCGATGATATGTTTAGGTTCTTCCTCGAGATCGGACACCAGAAAGGATCGGGACAAGGCGTCTGCTTTGACGTTTTTGTCAGCCGGGCGAAAATGAAGAACAAAATCAAAGCGAGCAAAAAACAAGGACCACCGGGCTTGGCGCGGGTTAAGTCTCTGGGCATGCTGGAGGTAAGCCAAGTTCTTGTGGTCAGTGTAAATTATTACCGGGTGAAGAGCCCCCTCGAGTAGGTAACGCCACTCCTCCAACGCCAGCTTGATGGCCAATAACTCTCGGTCTCCTATGGAATAGTTGCGCTCAGAAGAGGAGAAGAGTTTGGAGAAGAAGCCACAAGTTACCATTCTCCCGGAAGATGATTTTTGAGTAAGTACCGCTCCGGCTCCAGAGGAGGAGGCGTCAACTTCCAGGAAGAACTGCTTGTTGCCGTCCGGGCGATGCAGCACCGGGGCGGAAGAGAAGGCCTGTTTTAGGGAAAGAAAGGCCTCCTCTGCTTCGGGCGGCCACTCTTTGGGATTAGTACCCTTACGGGTGAGCGCGGAAATTGGGGCAGTCCGGGAAGAGAAGTGTGGTATGAAGAGGCGGTAGTAGTTAGCGAAGCCCAGGAATCGCTGAATGGCCTTCAACCCCTCGGGTCGAGGCCATTTCTCGATGGCAGACAGTTTCTCTGGATCCATTCGTAGGCCGGTCTGAGAAATAATGTAGCCCAAAAACGGAAGCGAGGTCTGCTCAAAGAGGCACTTCTCGTATTTAGCGAAGAGGTGATTCTGCCTGAGCCTGAGCAGGACCTGACGAACGTCCCTCCGGTGAGTCTGGAGATCCGGAGAGAAGACCAAGATGTCGTCCAGGTACACCACTACGCAGGAGTAGAGAAGGTCCCGGAAGATGTCATTGACCAACTCTTGAAAGACGGCAGGAGCGTTACAGAGACCAAAGGGCATTACCAGATATTCATAGTGGCCGTCCCGGGTGTTGAATGCCGTCTTCCATTCATCCCCCTGACGGATACGAACCAGGTTGTACGCCCCACGGAGGTCCAGTTTGGTGAAGATTCTAGCCCCCCTCAGACGATCAAATAACTCCGGAATGAGCGGAAGGGGGTACTTATTCTTCACCGTGATCTGGTTAAGGCCTCTATAGTCTATACAGGGACGGAGAGAGCCGTCCTTCTTTTTGACGAAAAAGAAGCCTGCTCCCGCCGGGGAGGTAGATTTCCGGATGAATCCCCTGGCCAGATTCTCCTCAATATATTCGGACATCGACCGGGTTTCAGCAGCGGATAATGGATAAATACGCCCACGGGGAGGAGTAGTACCAGGTAACAGGTCGATAGGGCAGTCGTATGGTCTATGAGGGGGTAGTGTCTCTGCTTCCTTTTTATTAAAGACATCAGCATAAGACCAATAAGGAATCGGAAGTCCAGGTAGATTAGCTGGGGTAGGAGAAGGACGGACGGGATGGACGGGAACCAGACAGGTCTTATGGCAGTCCTGTCCCCAGCGAAGGACTTCTCCGGTCTGCCAGTCAAGCACGGGTGCATGTCTCTGGAGCCAAGGTAGGCCTAGCAAGAGGGCGTGGGAGAGTCCAGGCAGAACATGAAAGGAGATACTCTCAGAATGCAGCATTCCCACCTGCAGAGTAATGGATTCGGTGATGAGTTGGATGGGGCGTGGTAAGAGACCCCCATCCACGGCAGCAACAGACAAGGGTACAGCCAGAGGTTTGGTGGGGATGCGGTATTTCTCTACCAGGGACTGTGAAATAAGATTCCCGGCCGCTCCAGAGTCAAGTTGGGCTAGTTCGAAATAACGGTTCTCCCCGCAGACGATTGAGACTGACAACAGCAGAGATGGAGAGGATTTATTCTTGTCTAGGTCGACCTCTCTGAGCGAACCTAGACACAGGCGTTTCCCGACCTCTCCGGGCAGGTACGGATCTGGTGCTCCTTACTGCCACAGTAGAAGCAGCTCCCCTCGACACGGCGTAAGTCCTGACGGGTTTTGACCATCTTGGTCTGGTCGACCTGCATAGGCTCAGGAGAGTGTACCTGGGTAGAAACGGAGGGAGTGACGGGTTTCTGAAAAGTAGGAGCTAGACGTGGTAACCTCCTCTCACGGGTGACCTCTTTGGCACGCTCCTGGAACCGTAGGTCAATCCGGGTGGCAAGAGTTATTAGGTCATCGAGAGTGGTAGGGATGTCCCGACCGGCAAGTTCATCTTTAATACGGCCGGACAGACCCTCCCAGAAGACGGATACCAGAGCGTCGTTATCCCAAGCCAGCTCCGAGGCAAGGGTACGGAACCGTATGGCATATTGGCCCACGGTGAGACTTCCCTGACGGAGGTGTAGCAGTGATGATGCGGATGAGGTCTTCCGTCCGGGTTCATCGAAGACTTTCCGGAAAGCCGTGAGAAAAGCAGGCAAGTTGGACACCAGGGGGTCTCCTCTCTCCCATAGAGGATTTAGCCAGGCCAGGGCCTCCCCGGAGAGATGGGACATGATGAATGCAATTTTGGCTCGGTCGGAGTTAAACTGGTGGGACAATAGTTCAAAGTGCAGGGTGCACTGATTTATGAAGCCCAGAGCCTGGGCGGAGTCGCCTCCGAAGCGAGGAGGTGCAGAAAGCCGGGGTCCGGGGTAGGATACCATGGTATTAGTGGGCAGCGGAGCTGCCGGATTGCGAGACATGGCACTGGCGGAGGTTGCTGGTGGAGCAGTCAGAGTGTCCAGGCGAGTATTGACATTCCGCAGGTGACCCAGGATGGACTCCTGTTGGGACCTTTGACGGGACAGTTCATGACACAGGTCCGAGAGCGAGGGAGCTTGGGTGCCACCGGGTTCCATGGCCCGAGCAAACTGTAATGGGTCTGGGAGGCGGAACCTCTGAGCTACTATTCAAGGGGGCGGTCCTTGTAAGGGAGCGGGTGGCGACCAGGGAAGACGGGCAGGAAGTCACAGCAAGTGACCGGGGCAGTCTCTGAATGAACGGGCAGATGGTCACGGCAAGTGACCGGGGCAGTCTCTGGATGAACGGGCAGATGGTCACGGCAAGTGACCGGGGCAGTCTCTGGGTAAAGGGTTGGTACGACCTGTGGCGGCTGATGATAGACGTGAGCTCCCAGGTGAGCAGGCGAGAGTCTCTGGATGAACGGGTGGTCACAGCATGTGACGGCGGAGCCTCCAGGAAGACCAACAGACAGGCGGCAGATGAGCGCTCCCAGGTGAGCGGGCAGAAGTCTCTTGACAGGCGGGTGGTCACAGCACGTGACGGCAGAGCCTCCAGGTAGGCTAGCAGACAGGCAGCAGATGAGCGCTCCCAGGTGAGCGGGCAGGAGTCACTGGACAGGCAGGTGGTCACAGCACGTGACGGCGGAGCCTCCAGGTAGGCTAGCAGGCAGGTAGCAGATGTGCGCTCCCAGGTGAGCAGGCAAGCTGGTCCATAGACAGACTGACAGGAGTTGGAAGGCAGACCGTCGGACCTCAGGCAAGCAGGCAGGTAACAGATAATCAGGCAGGAATAAGACAGCAAGCTGGCAGGAATCTGGCAGGAATCTGGCAGAAATCTGGCAACGGGACCTGAGGGCTGAAGCAGAGTAGTGAACAGTGCAACAACATTGCTCGGGCACCTCCATTTAGGAGGAGGTGCCTTATATATGGTGAAGTCCTCCGGCCATTGGCCGGGGACTCCTTAGGACGGCGCGCGCGGCCCCTTTAAGAGGGAGGGAGAGCGCGCGCGCGCGCCCTAAGCACAGTGGCCGGGAAGGAGCGCGCGCTGCCAGCAGAGCGGGAGGAGGACGCCGGGCACGGAGCAGAGAGGTGAGGGGAACAGCGTCCCTGCCTAGCAGAGGGCAGGGACGCCGGCGCTACAGTGTACCTGGACGACATCTTGGTCTTCTCTCCGGATCTTCTCACTCACCGGAGGGACGTTCGTCAGGTCCTGCTCAGGCTCAGGCAGAACCAGCTCTACGCTAAATATGAGAAGTGCCTCTTTGAGCAGACCTCGCTTCCGTTTCTGGGCTACATAATGTCTCAGACCGGCCTACGAATGGATCCAGAGAAACTGTCTGCCATCCAGAAGTGGCCCCGACCAGAGGGGTTGAAGGCTATTCAGCGGTTCCTGGGCTTCGCCAACTACTACCGACTCTTCATTCTGCACTTCTCTTCCCGGACTGCCCCTATCTCTGCGCTCACCCGTAAGGGCGCTAATCCCAGAGAATGGCCGCCCGAAGCAGAGGAGGCCTTCCTTTCCTTAAAACAAGCTTTCTCCTCCGCTTCTGTGCTGCATCGTCCGGACGGCAACAAACAATTCTTCCTAGAGGTTGACGCTTCCTCCTCCGGAGCCGGAGCGGTACTTACCCAAAAGTCGTCTTCCGGAAGAATGGTAACCTGCGGCTTCTTCTCCAAACTCTTCTCCTCTTCTGAGCGCAATTATTCTATAGGAGACCGAGAATTATTGGCCATTAAGCTGGCACTGGAGGAGTGGCGTTACCTGCTCGAGGGGGCTCTTCACCCGGTAATAATTTACACGGACCACAAGAACTTGGCTTACCTCAAGAGCGCCCAGAGACTTAACCCGCGCCAAGCCCGGTGGTCCTTGTTCTTCGCCCGCTTTGATTTCATTCTTCATTTTCGCCCGGCAGACAAAAACATCAAAGCTGATGCCTTGTCCCGATCCTTTTCGGTCTCTGATCTTGAGGAGGAGCCTAAGCACATCATCGACCCCGCCAGAGTAATGCAGGTGGCCCCCGTGAATCTAAATCGTCTTCCACCCGGAAAGACGTTCGTAACAGTACCTGATCGTGAGAAGGTCCAACACTGGAGACACTCGTCTAAGCTAGCTGGCCACACTGGTCAGAAGAAGACCCTCCAGCTTATTACCCGGCATTACTGGTGGCCTACCCTGCACATGGACGTAATAGATTTTGTTTCAGCCTGTGTGTCCTGCGCCCGCAACAAGGTTCCGAGACACCTGCCAGCTGGCCGCCTCCTTCCTCTTCCTGTACCTGCTGCCCCGTGGCAGCATATAGCTATGGACTTTATAACGGACCTCCCTGTCTCTGCCGGTTGTACGGTCATTTGGGTGGTCGCTGACCGCTTTTCCAAGATGGCTCACTTCATTCCCCTGCCGGGTCTCCCATCTGCATCTGAGTTAGCTAAAGACTTTACCATCATGTTTTCCGTCTTGATGGTCTTCCTCTCCACATTGTATCCGACCGAGGGGTTCAGTTCACCTCTCGCTTTTGGCGAGCCATGTGTAAATTGCTGGGGGTCACCTTGGACTTTTCTTCTGCTTATCACCCACAGTCCAAAGGCCAAGTAGAGCGGATCAACCAAATTTTAACCAGTTTCCTCCGGCACTTTGTTAATGCTCACCATTCCGATTGGGTGGATCTTTTACAGTGGGCCAAATTTTCCTACAATAATCACGAGAGCGAATCTTCCACCAAATCCCCATTTTTTGTAGTCTTCGGTCAGCATCCTCGGATCCCGTTTCCCGTCTCCACCTCGGTGGACAATCCGGCTGCGGAATCTCTCATTAGCGAATTTTCCTCCATTTGGGAGAGTACCCGATCCGCACTTCTTCGGTCATCCGAACGGATGAAAAAACAGGCTGACAAAAGACGTCTGGATCCACCACAATTCTGTCCTGGAGATAAAGTCTGGCTCTCGTCCAAATATGTCCGGCTCAAGAATCCTTCCTACAAGTTAGGGCCTCGGTTCATCGGCCCACTGGAAGTTATCAAACAAATCCACCCGGTGGCCTATAAATTGAAACTCCCGGCCAACTTGCGGATTCCTAACTCCTTCCATGTATCTCTACTCAAACCCGTGGTACTTAACTCTTTTTCCAAGTCTACAGGTATGCCTCCTGCTCCGGTTTCCGCTGAAAAGGAGTTTGAGGTAGAGAACATTCTGGCCACCAAAAGGGTAAGAGGAGAGTCCTTTTTTTTAGTGGATTGGAAGGGGTTTGGTCCTGAGGAGAGAACATGGGAGCCCCGGGAGAACATCCTTGATAAATTTCTCTCTGGCCTAAAAAAGGGGGGGCCTAAAGGGGGGGGTACTGTAGCGTCGGCGTCCCTGCCTCCTGCTAGGCAGGGACGCCGTTCCCCTCACCTCTCCACTCGGTGCCCGGCGTCTTCATCCCGCTCTGCTGGCAGCGCGCGCTGCTTCCCGGCCACTGTGCTTTGGGCGCGCGCACGTGCGCTCCCCCTCTCTTAAAGGGGCCGCGCGCGCCGTCCTAAGGAGTCCCCGGCCAATGGCTGGAGGATCTCGCCATATATAAGGCACCTCCTCCAAAATGGAGGTGCCCGAGCAATGTTGTTGCAAAGCCTATCAACTCTGCTTCAGCCCTCAGGTCCCGTTACCAGATACCTGCCAGTTACCTGCCAGATTCCTGCTTGATACCTGCCTGATACCTGTCTATCTGCTTGCATGCCTGCGGTCCGACAGTCTGCCTACAGCACCTGCCAGTCTGTCTATGGATCAGTCTGCCCGCTCACCTGGGAGCGCCCACCTGCTACCTGCCTGCTAGCCTACCTGGAGGCTCTGCCGTCACTTGCCGTGACCACCTGACAGCCAGACGTGAGACTCTTACCCGCTCACCTGGGAGCGCTCACCTGCTACCTGCCTGCTAGCCTACCTGGAGGCATAGCCGTCACTTGCTGTGACCACCTGCCTGTCCAGAGACTCTTGCCCGCTCACCTGGGAGCGCCCACCTGCTACCTGCCTGCTAGCCTACCTGGAGGCTCTGCCGTCACTTGCTGTAACCACCTGCCTGTCCAGAGACTCTTGCCCGCTCACCTGGGAGCGCTCACCTGCTACCCGCCTGCTAGCCTACCTGGAGGCTTAGCCGTCACTTGCTGTGACCACCTGCCTGTCCAGAGACTCTTGCCCGCTCACAAGGAGCGCCCACCTGCTACCTGCCTGCTAGCCTACCTGGAGGCTCTGCTGTCACTTGCCGTGACCACCCGCCTGTCAAGAGACTGTTCCCGTCACTTGCCGTGTCCGTTCTGTCCTTCTACCCTGAGACTGTTCTTGTCACCTGCCGTGTCTACCTTCCCGCCTTCCCTGGGAGCCACCTGCCTCCTTACAAAGACTGCCCCTTTGTATAATAGCTCAGAGGTTCCACCTCCCAGACCCTTACAATAGCCCTCCAAACAGTATAATGGCCAACCATAAAGCCCTCCAAACAGTATAATGGACCACCATATAGCCATTCAAACAGTATAAAGGACTTTCATAGAGCGCACCAAACAGTGTAAAGCCCCCATAAAGCCCTCCAAATAATATAATGTCCTCCGAATTAGCCCTCCAAACAGTATAATTGCCTCCCATATAGCCCTCCAAACAGTATAATGGCCTCTCATAAAGCCCTCCAAACAGTATAATGGCCCCATATATAGCCCTCCAAACAGTATAATAGCCCGCCATATAGCCCTTCAAACAGTAAAATAGCCCCCCATAAAGCACTCCAAACGGTAAAATGGCATCGCATATTGCCCTCTAAATGGTATAATGGCCCCCATATAGCACTTCAAACAGTATAATGGCCTCTCATATAGCACTCCAAACACTATAATGGGCTCCATATAGCACTCCAAACAGTATAATGGCCTCCCATATAGCCCTCCAAACAGTATAATGGCCTCCCTTATAGCCCACCAAACAGTATAATGGCCCCCATAAAGCCCTCCAAACAGTAAAATGGCCTTCCTTATATCCCTCCAAACAGTAAAATGGCCTCCCATAAAGCCCTCCAAACATTAAAATGGCCTCCCATATAGCCCTCCAAACAGTATAATGGCCTCCCCATATAGCCCTCCAAACAGTATAATGGCCTCCCTATACAGCCCTCCAAACTGTATATTGGCCCTTCATATAGCCATACAAATAGTATAAGAGCCTCCCAAACAGTATAATGGCCTCCCATATAGCCATCCAAACAGTATAAGGGCCTCTCATACAGCCCTTTAAACAGTATAATGGCCCCCCATATAGCCCTCATAACGGTGTAATGTCCTCCCATATAGCCATCCAAACAGTATAATGGCCTCCCATAAAGCCCTCCAAACAGTATAATGGCCTCCCATATAGCCCTCCAAAAAGTATAATGGCCTCCCATACAGCCCTCTAAAGAGTCTAATGCCCCCCATATAGCCCTCCAAACAGTATAATGGTCCCCATAAAGCCCTCCAAAAAGTATAATGGCCTCCCATATAGCCTTCCAAACAGTATAATGGCCCCACATATAGCCCTCCAAACAGTATAATGCCCCCCCATATAGCCCTCCAAATAGTATAATGGCCACTTTTATAACCCTCCAAACAGTATAATGTCCCCCATATAGTCCTTCAAACAGTTAAATAGCCCCTCATATAGCCCTCCAAACGGTAAAATGGCCTCGCATATAGCCCTCTAAATGGTATAATGGCCCCCATATTGCACTCTAAACAGTATAATAGCCTCTCATATAGCAATCCAAACAGTATAATGGCCCCCATATAGCTCTCCAAACAGTTTAATGGCCTTCCTTATATCCCTCCAAATAGTATAATGGCCTCCCATATAGCCCTCCAAACATTATAATGGCCTCCCATATAGCCCTCCAAACAGTATAATGGCCGCCCCATAAAGCCCTTCAAACAGTATAATGGCCCCCATACAGCCCTCAAAACAGTATAATGGCCCCTCATATAGCCAAACAAACAGTATAAGAACCTCCCAAACAGTATAATGGCCTCACATATAGCCATCCAAACGGTATAATGGCCCCATATTTAGCCTTCCAAACAGTATAATGGCCCCCCATATAGCCCTCCAAACAGTATAATGGCCTCCCATATAGCCCTCCAAACAGTATAATGGCCCCCATATAGACCTCCAAACAGTATAATGGCCTCCCATATAGCCCTCCAAACAGTAAAATGGCCCCCCATATAGCCTTTCAAACAGTATAATGGCCTCCCATATAGCCCTAAAAACAGTATAATGGCATGCCATATAGACCTCCAAACAGTATAATGCACTCCCATATAGCCCTCCAAACAGTATAATGTCCTCCGATATAGCACTCTAAAAAGGTATAATGGCCCCCATATAGACCTCCAAACAGTATAATGGCCCGTCATATAGCCCTCCAAACGGTATACTGGCCTCCCATATAGCCCTCCAAACGTCATAATGGCCCCACATATAACACTCCAAACAGACAAATGGCCTTCCATATAGCCCTTTAAACCATATAATGGCCTCCCTTATAGTCCTCCAAACATTATAATGCTCCCCTTTTAGCCCTCCAAACAGTATAATAGCCTCCCTTATAGCCCTCCAAACAGTATAATGGCCCCCATATAGCCCTCCAAACAGTATAATGGCCAACCATAAAGCCCTCCAATCAGTATAGTTGCCCACCATATAGCCATCCAAACAGTATAAAGGACTTTCATAGAGCCCACCATCAGTGTAAAGCCCCCACAAAAAAGCCAGCCAAACAGTATAATGTCCTCCCATATAGCCCTCCAAACAGTATAATGGCCCCCATATAGCTCTCCAAACAGTTTAATGGCCTTCCTTATATCCCTCCAAATAGTATAATGGCCTCCCATATAGCCCTCCAAACATTATAATGGCCTCCCATATAGCCCTCCAAACAGTATAATGGCCGCACCATATAGCCTTTCAAACAGTATAATGGCCCCCATATAGCCCTCCAAACAGTATAATGGCCCATCATATAGCCAAACAAACAGTATAAGAGCCTCCCAAACAGTATAATGGCCTCACATATAGCCCTCCAAACAGTATAATGGCCCCTTATTTAGCCTTCCGAACAGTATAATGGCCCCCCATATAGCCCTCCAAACAGTATAATGGCCTCCCATATAGCCCTCCAAACAGTATAATGGCCCCCATATAGCCCTCCAAACAGTATAATCGCCTCCCATATAGCCCTCCAAACAGTAAAATGGCCCCCCATATTGCCTTTCAAACAGTAAAATGGCCTCCCATATAGCCCTAAAAACAGTATAATGGCATGCCATATAGACCTCCAAACAGTATAATGGACTCCCAAATAGCCCTCCAAACAGTATAATGTCCTCCCATATAGCACTCCAAAAAGGTATAATGGCCCCCATATAGACCTCCAAACAGTATAATGGCCAGTCATATAGCCCTCCAAACAGGATAATGGCCCCCCCATATAGCCCTCCAAACGGTATAATTGCCTACCATATAGCCCTCCAAACGGCATAATGGCCCCACATATAACACTCCAAACAGACTAATGGCCTTCCATATAGCCCTTTAAACTGTATAATGGCCTCCCTTATAGTCCTCCAAACATTATAATGCTCCCCATATAGCCCTCCAAACAGTATAATAGCCTCCCTTATAGCCCTCCATACAGTATAATGGCCCCCCATATAGCCCTCCAAACAGTATAATGGCAAACCATAAAGCCCTCCAATCAGTATAGTTGCCCACCATATAGCCATCCAAACAGTATAAAGGACTTTCATAGAGCCCACTATCAGTGTAAAGCCCCTACAAAAAAGCCATCCAAACAGTATAATGTCCTCCCATATAGCCCTCCAAACAGTATAATGGCCTCCCATATAGCCCTCCAAACAGTCTAATGACCTCCCATAAAGCCCTTCAAACAGTATAATGGCCCATATATAGCCCTCCAAACAGTATAATGTCCTCCCATATAGCCCTCCAAACAGTATAATGGCCCCATATAAAGCCCTCCAAACAGTATAATGGCCCGCCATATAGTCTTCCAGACAGTATAATGGCCCTCCATATCGCCCTCCAAACAGTATAATGGCTTCCCATATAGCCCTCAAAATAGTATAATGGCCTCCCATAAAGCCCTTCAAACAGTACAATGGCCCCATATATAGCCCTCCAAACAGTATAATTGTCCGCCATATAGTTTTCCAGACAGTATAATGGCCCCCCATATAGCCCTCCAAACAGTATAATGGCCTCCCATGTAGCCCTCCAAAGAGTATAATTGCCCCCATATAGCCGTCCAAACAGTATAATTGCCCCTCATATAGCCATACAAACAGGATAAGAGCCTCCCAAACAGTATAATGGCTTCACATATAGCCATCCAAACAGAATAATGGCCCCATATATAGCCCTCCAAACAGTATAATGGCCTCCCATATAGCCTTCCAAACAGTATAATGGCCCCCCATATAGCCATACAAACAGTATAATTGCCTCCCATATAGTCCTCCAAACAGTATAATGGCCCCAATATAGCCCTCCAAACAGTATAATGGCCCCCATATAGCCCTCCAAACAGTATAATGGCCTCCCATATAGCCCTCCAAACAGTATAATGGCCCCCCATATAGCCCTCCAAACAGTATAATGCCCCCCCATAAAGAACTCCAAATAATATAATGGCCACTTATATAACCCTCCAAACAGTATAATTGTTCCCATATAGCCCTACAAACAGTAAAATAGCCCCTCATATAGCTCTCCAAACGGTAAAATGGCCTCGCATATAGCCTAATAAATGGTATAATGTCCCCCATATAGCACTCCAGACAGTATAATGGCCTCTCATATAGCACTCCAAACAGTATAATGGGCTTCCATATAGCCCTCCAAACAGTATAATAGCCCCCATATAGCCCTACAAACAGTATAATGGCCTTCCTTATATCTCTCCAAACAGTATAATGGCCTCCCATGTAGCCCTCAAAGCAATATAATGGCCTCCCATATAGCCTTCCAAACGGTATAATGGCCTCCCATATAGCCCTACAAACAGTATAATGGCCTCCCTTATAGCCCACCAAATAGTATAATGGCCCCCATATAGCTCTCCAAACAGTATAATGGCCATCCTTATATCCCTCCAAATATTATAATGGCCTCCCATATAGCCCTCCAACTTTATAATGGCCTCCCATATAGCCCTCCAAAAAGTATAATGGCCTTACCATATAGCCCTTCAAACAGTATAATGGCCCACATATAGCCCTCAAAACAGTATAATGGTCCCTCATATAGCCATACAAACAGTATAAGAGGCTCCCAAACAGTATAATGGCCTCATATATAGCCCTCCAAACAGTTTAATGGCCGCATATATAGCCCTCCAAACAGTGTAATGGCCCACCATATAGCCTTCCAAACAGTATAATGGCCCCCCCATATAGCCCTCCAAACAGTTTAATGGCCTCCCATATAGCCTTCCAAACAGTATAATGGCCCCCATATAGCCCTCCAAACAGTATAATGGCCCCCATATAGCCCTCCAAACAGTATAATGGCCTCCCATATAGCACTCCAAACAGTATAATGGCCCCCCATAAAGCCCCTCAAACAGTATAATGACCCCCATATAGCACTCCAAATAGTATAATGGCCACTTATATAACCCTCCAAACAGTATAATGGCTCCCATATAGCCCTTCAAACAGTAAAATAGCCCCTCATAAAGCCCTCCAAACGGTAAAATGGCCTCGCATACAGCCCTCTAAATGATATAATGGACCCCATATAGCACTCCAATCAGTAAAATGGTCTCTCATATAGCACTCCAAACAGTATAAAGGGCTCCCATATAGCCCTCCAAACAGTATAATGGCCCCCATATAGCCCTACAAACAGTATAATGGCCTTCCATATATCCCTCCAAACAGTATAATGGCCTCCCATGTAGCCCTCAAAACAATATAATGGCCTCTCATATAGCCTTCCAAACGGTAAAATGGCCTCCCATATAGCCCTACAAACAGTATCATGGCCTCCCTTATAGCCCACCAAACAGTATAATGGCCCCCATATAGCTCTCCAAACAGTATAATGGCCATCCTTATATCCCTCCAAATATTATAATGGCCTCCCATATAGCCCTCCAAACATTATAATTGCTTCCCATATAGCCCTCCAAAAAGTATAATGGCCTTCCCATATAGCCCTTAAAACAGTATAATGGCCCACATATAGCCCTCCAAACAGTATAATGGTCCATCATATTGCCATACAAACAGTATAAGAGGCTCCCAAACAGTATAATGGCCTCACATATAGCCCTCCAAACAGTTTAATGGCCGCATATATAGCCCTCCAAAAAGTATAATGGCCCACCATATAGCCTTCCAAACAGTATAATGGCCCCCCATATAGCCCTCCAAACAGTTTAATGGCCTCCCATGTAGCCTTCCAAACAGTATAATGGCCCCCATATAGCCCTCCAAAGAGTATAATGGCCCCCATATAGCCCTCCAAACAGTATAATGGCCTCCCATATAGCACTCCAAACAGTATAATGGCCCCCATATAGCCCTCCAAACAGTATAATGACTCCCATATAGCACTCCAAATAGTATAATGGCCACTTATATAACCCTCCAAACAGTATAATGGCTCCCATATAGTCCTTCAAACAGTAAAATAGCCCCTCATAAAGCCCTCCAAACGGTAAAATGGCCTCGCATACAGCCCTCTAAATGATATAATGGCCCCCATATAGCACTCCAAACAGTATAATGGGCTCACATATAGCCCTCCAAAAAGTATAATGTCCTCCCTTATTGCCCACCAAACAGTATATTGGCCCCCATATAGCCCTCCAAACAGTATAATGGGCTTCCTTTTATCCCTCCAAACAGTATAATGGCCTCCCATGTAGCCCTCCAAACAATATAATGGCCTCCCATATAGCCCTCCAAACAGTATAATGGCCTCCCATATAGCCCTCCAAACAGTATAATGGCCCCACATATAGCCCTCCAAACAGTATAATGACCCCCATATAGCACTCCAAATAGTTTAATGGCCACTTATATAACCCTCCAAACAGTATAATGGCCCCCATATAGCCCTCCAAACAGTAAAATAGCCCCTCATATAGCCCTCCAGAGGGTAAAATGGCCTCGCATATAGTCCTCTAAATGGTATAATGGCCCTCATATAGCACTCCAAACAGTATAATGGCCTCACATATAGCTCTCCAAACAGTATAATTGCCTCCCTTATAGCCCACCAAACAGTATAATGGCCCCCGTGTAGCACTCCAAAGAGTATAATGGCCTTCCTTATATCCCTCAAAACATTAAAATGGCCTCCCATATAGCCCTCCAAACAGTATAATGGCCCCCCATATAGAACTCCAAACAGTATAATGCCCCCCCATATAGAACTCCAAATATTATAATCGCCCCATCTGTAGCCCTCCAAAAAGTTTAATGGTCCACCATATAGCCTTCCAAACAGCATAAAGGCCCTCCATATAGCCCTCCAAACAGTATAATGGCCTAACATATAGCCCTCCAAACATTATAATGGCCTCCCATATAGCCCTCCAAACAGTATAATGGCCTCCATATAGCCCTCCAAATATTGTAATGGCCCTATATAGCCCTCCAAACAGTATAATGGCCTCCCATATAGCCCTCCAAGCAGTATAATGTCCCCGCATATAGCCCTCCAAACAGTATTATGCCCCCAATATAGCACTCCAAATAGTATAATGTCCACTTATATAACCCTCCAAATAGGATAAAGGCCCCCATATAGCCCTTCAAACAGTAAAGAAAAACCTCATATAGCCCTCCAAACGGTAAAATGGCCTCGCATATAGCCCTTCAAACAGTATAATGGCCACCCCATATAGCCATCCAAGCAGTATAATTGCCCCTCATATAGCCATACAAACAGTATAAGAGCCTCGCAAACAGTATAATGGCCCCTCATATAGCCATCCAAACAGTATAAGGGCCTCTCATACAGCCCTCCAAACAGTATAATGGCCCCCCATATAGCCCACCAAACGGTATAATGTCCTCCCATATAGCCCTCCAAACAGTATAATGACCTCCCATATAGCCCTCCAAACAGTATAATGGCCTCCCTTATAGCCCACCAAACAGTATAATGGTCCCCATGTAGTCCTCCAAACAGTATTATGGCCTTCCTTATATCCCTCCAAACAGTATAATGGCCTCCCATACAGCACGCCAAACATTATAGTGGCCTCCCATGTAGCCATCCAAACAGTATAATAGCCCCGTATATAGCACTCCAAACAGTATAATGGCCCACCATATACCCTTCCAAACAGTATAATGGCCCCCCATATAGCCCTCCAAACAGTATAATGGCCTCCCATATAGCACTCCAAATAGTATAATGGCCACTAATATAACCCTCCAAACAGTATAATGGCCCCCATATAGCCCTTCAAACAGTCAAATAGCCCCTCATATAGCACTCCAAGCAGTGAAATGGCCTCGAATATAGCCCTCTAAATGGTATAATGGCCCCCATATAGCACTCCAAACAGTATAATGGCCTATCATATAGCACTCCAAACAGTATAATGGGCTCCATATAGCCCTCCAAACAGTATAATGGCCTCCCATATAGCCCTCCAAACAGTATAATGGCCTCCCTTATAGCCCACCAAACAGTATAATGGCCCCCATATAGCCCTCCAAACAGTATAATGGCCTTCCTTATATCCCTCCAAACAGTATAATGGCCTCCCATGTAGCCCTCCAAACATTATAATGGCCTCCCATAAAGCCCTTCAAACAGTATAATGGCCTCCGCATATAGCCCTTCAAACAGTCTAATGGCCCCCATATGTCCCTCCAAACAGTATAATGGCCCCTCATATAGCCATACAAACAGTATACGAGACTCCCTAACAGTATAATGGCCTCCCATATAGCCATCCAAACCGTATAAGGGCCTCTCATACAGCCCTCCAAACAGTATAATGGCCCCCCATATAGCCCTCCAAATGATATAATATCCTCCCAAATAGCCCTCCAAACAGTATAATGGCCTCACATATAGCCCTCCAAAAAGTATAATGTCCTCCCTTATAGCCCACCCAACACTATAATGGCCCCCCATATAGCCCTCCAAACAGTATAATGCCCCCCCCCATATAGTCCTCCAAACAGTATAATGGCCCCCATATAGCCCTCCAAACAGTATAATGGCCCCCATATAGCCCTCCAAGCAGTATAATTGTGGCGCCTCTGAGGGTTCGGTCGCCACTGGGGTACTGCATCTCTTTAATGAGGTGTGGTATCTCTCCTTCGAGGTAAGGATGGTGTAATTGTCAGGACCCTACCTCTGCATCCAACACTACATCTCTCCCACCTGTAGGGGGGCTTATATGCACCAGGGTGCTGCCCCATCCGGGATAAGTGGACATGGGGGAGCCAAAGTAAGGTGGAACCTAGTAGTGGTTGAGGGTGGAGGACGCACACTTAGGTTACACAACATAAATTCATATTTAAGAACCAGCCATCTTGGGCTTATGGTCTTTTGATTGTGATCTTCATCACTGAACGTGGCTTTCTGTGTGATCCTGCAGTTGATGGGGGCACGGTCCTCGTACTCTGGCCTTGAGTCGAGGAGCGGGTTAAAGTTAACGGCTGTCTCTACCCGGTCAAGGTTCCTACCCAAGAAGGCCTGGAGGGGAGTAGAGGAGACAAGCTCCACAGGCAAAAGGATCCCAGGGGGATGCAGACGGAGCGGCATACGCTACCTGTCCTCACTATTCTGGCCTAGTCAGTGGGATTCCTGCTGCAAGAGGGGTACCGGCCCCCGATATCTGACTCTGTCACTTCACGTCTTAGTCGGAGAAGCCCGGAGGCTCAGTGGATCCCACCGGGTAACGGACGGAGTGGAGTCGCCACCCGTACCCTTGCTCTGTGCATAGTCCAGAGGGAGACCCGGTCTTAGTACATGCACCACGTACGGACAGGAGAGGACCTAGTGGGAAAGTCTAGGAACACTCTGGTGCGGGGTCCTGACCAAAGCAACTGAACTACCCGGAGGATGTCGGACCCCCGGTCCTGGTGGCCCCAGCGCGCCGTGAGGAGCAGGGAGAAGCCATGCAGCTGTGCATTCTACCGTGAGTAAAGCTTGGAAGACTACCCCTATGGCCTCCGGTTTCTTATTGCAACGCGGCACCGCACTACACCGCACCACATCTCCCACTGAAACTCCCATCCTCCTGTTCTCTCTGCCCTGAGGCATTGCTCTACCTGTGGAGAGTAGTATCATCTCCTGCTGCCACTACATCCCGCCTCAGAGGACTGAACGCAGCGCTGGTGGGGGAATCACCAGACTCCACAGGTGGCGTAGTCAATACAACCACTCGATTAACACCAACTATGAAAGCCCATTACACCCTTTTAATGTGACGGCCCTGGGTACGGAACGGGTCCAGGCCATGGCTACAACCCACAAAACATCGGAAGCGGCTCCGAGTACCCCTATCTGTCAGGGTAGGGCTGTGAGCGTCACAAAATGGCCTCCCATATAGCCCTCCAAATAGTCTAATGTCCCCCATATAACCCTCCAAACACTATAATGCCCCCCCATATAGCCCTCCAAACAGTATAATGGCCTCCCTTATAGCCCACCAAACAGTATAATGGGCCCCAAACCGCCCTCCAAACAGTATAATGGCATTCCTTATATCCCTCCAAACAGGATAATGGCCTCCCATTAAGCCCTCCAAACATTATATTAGCCTACCATATAGCCCTCCAAACAGTATTATGCCCCCCATATAGCCCTCCAAACAGTATAATGGCCCCCATACATCCCTCCAAACAGTATAATGGCCCCCATATAGCCATGCAAACAGTATAAGGGCCCCCCAAACAGTATAATGGCCTCCCATATATCCCTCCCAACAATATAAGGGCCTCTCATACAGTCCTCCAAACAGTGTAACGGCCCCCCATATAGCCCTCCAAACGGTATAATGTCCTCCCATATAGCCCTCCAAACAGTATAATGGCTTCCCATATAGCCCTTAAAACAGTATAATACCCTACTTTAAAGCCCTCCAAACAGTATAATGGTCCCCCATATAGCCCTCCAAACAGTATAATGACCTCCCTTATAGCCCTCCAAACAGTATCATGTTCCCTCATATAACCCTCCAAACAGTATAATGGCCTCCATTATAGAACTCCAAACAGTATAATGGCCTCCCATATAGCCCTCCAAACAGTATAATGGCCTCCCATCCAGCCTTCCAGACAATTTGATGACCCTCACATAACCCTATAAACAGTATAATTGGCCCTCACACATTCCTCCAAACAGTACAATGACCTCCTTTATAGCCCTCCAAACAGTATAATGGCCCCCATATAGCACTCCAAGCAGTATAATGGACTCCCTTACAGCCCTCCAAACAGTGTAATGGACTCCCTTATATCACTCCAAACAGTATAATGGCATACCATATAGTTCTCTAAATAGTATAATGGCCTCCCTTATAGCCCTCCATACAGCATAATGGCACCCCATGAAGCCCTCCAAACAGAATAATGGCCTCCCTTATAGCCCTCCAAACAGTATAATGGCCTCCCATATAGTCCTACAAACAGTATAATGGCCCCCATATAGTCCTCCAAACAGTATAATGGCCCTCCATATAGCCCTCCAAACAGTATATTGGCCCCCTATGTAGCCATCCAAACATTATAAGGAACTCTCATACAGGCCACCAAAGAGCATAAGGCCCCCCTATAGCCCTCCAAACAGTATAATGTCCTGTCATGTAGCCCTGCAAACAGTATAAAGGCCCACCATATAGCCCTTCAAACAGTATAATTTCCTCCAATATAGCCCTCCAAACAGTATAATGGCCTCCCATATAGACCTCCAAACAGTATAATGGCCCCCCATATAGCACTCCAAATAGTATAATGACCTCACATATAGCCCTCCAAACTATAATTCCCTACCATATAGACCTCCAAACAGTATAATAGCCTACTTTTTAGCCCTACAAACAGTATAATGACCTTACTTATAGCCCTCCAAACAGTATAATGGCCTCCCATATAGCCCTCCAAACAGTATAATTGCCTGCAATATAGCCCTCCGAACATTTTAATTGTCTCCCATACAGACGTCCAAACAGTATAATGGCCTCCCATACAGCCTTCCAGAAAGTTTGATGACCCTCACATAACCCTATAAACAGTATAATTGGCCCTCAGACATCCCTCCAAATAGTGCAATGACCTCCTTTATAGTCCTCCAAAAGGTATAATGGACTCCCTTATAGACCTCCAAACAGTATAATGGCATACCATATAATCCTCTAAATACTATAATGGCCTCTCTTAAAGCCCTCCATACAGTATAATGGCACCCCATAGAGCACTCCAAACAGTACAATGGCCCCCCATATAAACCTCCAAAAATTATAATGGCGTCCGATATAGCCCTAAAACAGTATAATGGCCCCCCATATAGCCCTCCAAACAGTATAATGGCCTCCCAAATAGCCCTCCAAACAGTTTAATGGTCTCCCATATCGCCCTCCAAACATTATAATGGCCCACCATATAGCAATCCAAACGGTATAATGGCCCCCCATTTAGCCATACAAATGGTATAATGGCCTCACATTTAACCCTCCAAACAGTATAATGACCCCCATATAGCCCTCCAAACAGTATAATGGCCTCCCTTATGGCCCACTAAAAAGTATAATGGCCCCAATAGAGCCCTCCAAACAGTATAATTGCCTCCCATTTAGCCCTCCAAACATTATAATGGCCTCCCACATAGCCCTCCAAACAGTATAATGGCCTTCCTTCTATCCCTCCAAACAGTATAATGGCCTCCCATTTAGCACCCCAAACATTATAATAGCCTGCCATATAGCCCTCCAAAAAGTATATTGGCCCTCCATATTGCTCCCCAAACAGTATAATGGCCCCCATATAGCCCACCAAACAGTATAATGGCCTTCCTTATATCCCTCCAAAGAGTATAATGTCCTCCCTTATAGCCCACCAAACAAAATAATGGCCACCATATAGCCCTCCAAACAGTATAATGGCCCCCCATATAGCCATACAAACAGTATAGGGGCAACACAAACAGTATATTGGCCTCCCATAAGAGTCCTCCAAAAAGTATAATGGTCCCACATATAGCCCTCCAAACAGTATAATGACCTCCCTTATAGCCCTCCAAACAGTATAATGGCCTCTCATATAGCCCTCCAAACAGTATAAGGGCCTCTCATACAGCCCTCCAAACAGTGTAATGGCCCTCAATATAGCCTTCCAAACAGTATAATGGCCTCCAATATAGCCCTCCAAACAGTATAATTGCCTGCTTTATGGCCCTCCAGAAAGTATAATGGTCCCCCATATAGCCCTCCAAACAGTATAATGACCTACCTTTACGCCCTCCAAATAGTATAATGGCCTCCCTTATAGCCCTCCAAACAATATAATGGCCTCTCATATAGCCCTCCAAACAGTATAATGGCCTCCCTTATAGCCCTCCAAAGAGTATAATGGCCTCCCATATAGCCCTCTAAACAGTATATTGGCCCCCATATAGTCCTCCAAACAGTTTAATGGCACCCCATAAAGCCCTCCAAACAGTATAATGGCCCCCCAAATAGCCACCCGAACAGTATAAAGGCCACCAAATTAGGCCCTTCAAACAATATAATTTCCTCCCATATAGCCCTCCAAACAGTATAATGGCCTCCCATATAGCCCTCCAATCCATATAATTGCCCCCATAAAGCCCTCCAAAAAGCATAATGACCTCACTTTTAGCCCTCCAAAGAGTACTAAGGCCCCCATATAGACATTCAAACAGTATAATTTCCTCCCATATAACCCTCCAAACAGTATAATTGCCCACCATAAAGCCCTCCAAATAGTATAATGACCTCCCTTTTAGCCTTCCAAACAGTATAATGTCCTCCCATAGAGCCCTACAAACAGTGTAATGGCCTCCTTTTTAGCCCTCCAAACAGTAAAATGATCTCCCTTATAGCCCTCCAAACAGTATAATGGCCTCCCATATAGCCCTCCAAACAGTATAATGACCTCCCTTATAGCCCTCCAAACAGTATAATGGCCTCTCATATAGCCCTACAAACAGTATAATGGCCTTCCTTACAGACCTTTAAAAAGTATAATGGCCTCCCATATAGCCCTCCAAACAGTATTATGGCCTCCCTTATAGCCCTCCAAACAGTATAATGGACTCTCTTATAGCCCTCCAAACAGTATAATGGCACGCCATAAAGCCCTCCAAACAGTATAATCGCCCTCCATATAGCCCTCCAAACAGTATAATGACCCACATATAGCCCTCCAAACAGTATAATGGCCCACCAAAAATCCCTCCAAACAGTATAATGCACTCCCTTTTAGCCCTCCAAACAGTATAATGTCCTACCTTATAGCCCTCCAAACAGTATAATGGCCTTCCTTTTTAGCCCTTCATACAGTATAATGACCTCCCTTATAGCGCTGCAAACATTATAATGGCCTCCCATATAGCCCTCCAAACAGTATAATTGCCCCCCATATAGCCATAGAAACAGTATAAGGGCCTACCAAAGAGTATAATGAACTCCCATATAGCCATCCAAACAGTATAAGGGCCTCTCATACAGCCCTCCAAACAGTATAATGGCCCCCCATATAGCACTCCAAATGGTATAATGTGCTCCCATATAGCCCTCCAAACAGTAAAATGGCCTCCCATACAGCCCTACAAACAGTATAATGCCCTGCTTTATAGCCCTCCAAACATTATAATTGTCCCCCATATAGCCCTCCAAACAGTATAATGGCCTTTCACATAGCCCTCCAAACAGTATAATTGCCTCCCTTATTGACCTCCAAACAGTATAATGGCCTCCCATATAGCCCTCCAAACTGTATAAGGGCCACGCTTATAGCCCTCCAAACAGTATAATGGCCTCCCTTATAGCCCTCCAAACAGTATAATGGCCTCCCATATAGTCCTCCAAACAGTATAATGGCCCCCCATGAAGCCCTCCAAACAGTATAATGACATCCCTTTTAGCCCTCCAAACAGTAAAATGGCCTCCGATATAACCCTCCAAACAGTATAATGGCCCCTCATATAGCCATCCAAACATTATAAGGGACTCTCATACAGCCCACCAAACAGTATAAAGGCCACCCATATAGCCCTCCAAACAGTATAATTTCCTCCCATATAGCCTTCCAAACATTGTAATGGCCCCCCCCATAAAGCCCTCCAAACAGTATAATGGCATCCCTTTTATCCCTCCAAACAGTATAATGGCCTCCCATATAGCCCTCCAAACAGTATAATATCCTCCCATATAGCCCTCCAAACAGTTTAATGGCCTCCTTTTTAGCCCTCCAAACATTATAATGACATCCCTTATAGCCACCAAACAGTATAAAGGCCCCCCATAAAGCCCTCCAAACAGTATAATGGCCTCCCATATAGCCCTTCAGACATATTGACCTCCCATACAGCCCTCAAAACAGTATAACGCCCTCCCATATAGCCCTCCAGACATAATTTCCCCCACACATCCCTCCAAACAGTACAATGACCTACTTTATAGCCCTTCAAACTGTATAATGGCCCCATATAGTGCTCCAAACAGTATAATGGACTACCTTATAGCCATCCAAACAGTATAATGGACTCCCTTATATCACTCCAAACAGTATAATGGCATACCATATAGTCCTCTAAATAGTATAATGGCCTCCCTTATAGCCCTCCATAAAGTATAATGGGACTCCATAAAGCCCTCCAAACAGTACAATAACCTCCGTTATAGACATCCAAACAGTATAATGGCCTCCCATATAGCCCTACAAACAGTAAAATGGCCCGCATATAGTCCTCCAAACAGTATAATGGCCCTCATATAGCCCTCCAAACAGTATAATGGCCCCTCATATAGCCCTTCAAACAGTATAATGACCTCCCTATTAGCCCTCCAAACAGTATAATGTACTCCCATGTAGCCCTTCAAACAGTATAATGGTCCCCCATATAGCCGTACAAACTGTATAATGACCTCCCTTTTAGACCTCCAAAGAATATAATGGCCTCCCATATAGCCCTCCAAACAGTATAATGCCCTCCCATATAGGCCTCCAAACAGTATAAAGGCCTACTTTTTAGCCGTACAAACAGTATAATGACCTCCCTTATAGCCCTCCAAACAGTATAATGGCCTACTATATAGCCCTCCAAACAGTATAATGGCATCCCATATAGCCCTCCAAACAGTATAATGGCCTGCCTTATAGCCCTCCAAACACTATAATTGCCTCCCATTCAGCCCACCAAACAGTATAATGGCCTACTTTTTAGCCGTACAAACAGTATAATGACCTCCCTTATAGCCCTCCAAACAGTATAATGGCCTACTATATAGCCCTCCAAACAGCATAATGGCATCCCATATAGCCCTCCAAACAGTATAATGGCCTGCCTTATAGCCCTCCAAACACTATAATTGCCTCCCATTCAGCCCACCAAACAGTATAATGGCTAGAGATGAGCGGTGTTCGACTAGAACTGTTCGCCAATCTCAAATTTGAGCTGTTTTGGGCGGTGTTCAAGTTGTTCGACGAACCCGAACGATTTGCAAAAAATTCAGCTGTTCGAGGTTATGTTCGATAACTGTTCGTGCACCAAAAGCGTGTCCTGCATGTCTGGCGCTATTTAGAGCACCAATCATGCAGGGATTGTCTGCCACTCACTGTAATGCCACAGCCATGGTGGTTGTGGCATTAGAGTGATTGCCCAAATCGATGGGAACAGTGCTCACAGTGAAACATGAAAAGCCGGCAATTCAGCAGCGGCATACACCGGTACCCGACAATTTAGAACAGAAAGAATAGAGCATCACACATAGATTAGATAGATAGAAACATGTCAGTCACATATATATGAAGTACAGTGACAGTGTTGATTACTGTACTTGTCATTTAGTGTAAAGGATTTATAAAAAAAAATATTAGTGTTTTCATGCACCGTCTCTTTAAAAAAGCCGGCCGGCAATTCAGCCTCGGTACCCGACAATTTAGAATAGAAAGAATAGAGTATCACACATAGATTAGATAGATAGAAACATGTCAGTCACATATATAAGAAGTACAGTGACAGTGTTGCTTACTGTACTTGCCATTTAGTGTAAAGGATTATTAAAAAAAATATTAGTGTTTTCATGCACCGTCTCTTTAAAAAAGCCGGCCGGCAATTCAGCAGCGGTACCCGACAATTTAGAATGGAAGGAATAGAGCATCACACATAGATTAGATAGATAGAAACATGTCAGTCACATATTTATGAAGTACAGTGACAGTGTTGATTACTGTACTTGTCATTTAGTGTTAAAATAAAGGATTTATTTAAAAAAAAATTAGCGTGGGGTTCCCCTTAATTTTAGGCTCTAGCGGAGGTTAAGCAGACGGCTGGGGCAGATGTTTGAAGCCTGGGAAGGGGGTAATACCCATGGAGCTTCCCAGGCTACTAATATCAGCCCCCAGCTGAATGCCTAGCCTTTACTAGCTATTAAAATGGGGGACCCCCCAAAAAATTGACGTGGGGTCCCCCCTATTTTAATAGCTAGCAAAGGCTAGGCAGACAGCTGGGGGCTGATATTAATAGCCCAGGAAGGGTGCCATGAATATTGGCCCCCTCCCAGGCTAGAAACACCAGCCGTCAGCCGCCCCAGAAATGGCACATCCATAGGATGCGCCAATTCTGGCACTTAGCCTCGCTCTTCCCACTGCCCTGTAGCGGTGGCAGTGGGGTAATACGGCTGGGGTTGATGTCAGCTTATAATGCCAGCTGACATCAAGCCCAGGTTAGTAATGGAGAGGCGACTATAAGACACCCCCATTACTAACCCCATAGTCAAAGTTAAAGAAAAACACAAACACCCAGAATAAAGTCCTTTAATTGAAATAAAGACACAATTCTTTATTGATCTAAATTAAACTATACTTACCATCACGCCCATTCCAGCTGAAGCCAACGGTCTCCTGCAATAAAAGAAAAATAATTAAGCAACATCATCCTTACCTTTCCATGGTTCCCAGGACAGCTCCAGCTCTGCTACATCGAGATGACAGGCTGGACCGCAGCAGAACGCTGCCATCCAGCCTGTCATCCCGCGGACACTGAGAAGCGAGGCATGCTTGCGCTCCTCAGCGTCTGGCTGTGACGGCATAAAGATGAGACAAGCTCATGTCCAATGAACTCGGCTCACCTCATGCACGTCACTGACAGCGTGGGAAAATTCTCACGCTGAAGCGCTGAGTGCAGGAGAATTCTCCCACGCTGAAGCGCTGAGTGCAGGAGAATTTTCCCACGCTGTCAGTGACGTGCATGAGGTGAGCCGAGTTCATTGGACATGACCTCGGCTCATCTGGATGCCGTCACAGCCAGACGCTGAGGAGCGCAAGCAAGCCTGCGTTTCTCAGTGTCTGCGGGATGACAGGCTGGATGGCAGCTTTCTGCTGCGGTCCAGCCTGTCATCTCGATGTAGCAGAGCTGAAGCTGTCGTGGGAGCCATGGAAAGGTAAGGATGATGTTGCTTTATTATTTTACTTTTATTGCAGGAGATCATTGGCTTCAGCTGGAATGGGCGTGGCGGTAAGTATGGTTTAATTTAGAACAATAAAGAATTGTGTCTTTATTTCAATTAAAGGACTTTTTTCTGGGTGTTGTGTTTTTTTTAAATACTTTACTAGAAATTCATGGTGGTCATGTCTAATATTGGCGTGACCCCATGAATTTCGGGCTTAGGGCCAGCTGATAATGCCAAGCTGGCCCTAACCCCTTTATTACCCAGTGAGCCAACGCATCAGGGCCCTGGATGAGTTGGGTACAGCGCCAGAAGATGGCGCTTCTATGAACGCGCCATTTTCCGGGGTGGCTGCGGACGCTGTCAGTGACGTGCATGAGGTGCGCCGAGTTCATTGGACATGACCTCGGCTCATCTTTATGCCGTCACAGCGAGACACTGAGGAGCGCAAGTATGCCTACGCTTCTCAGTGTCTGCGGGATGACAGGCTGGATGGCAGCTTTCTCCTGCGTCCAGCCTGTCATCTCGATGTAGCAGAGCTGAAGCTGTCGTGGGAACCATGGAAAGGTAAGGATGATGTTGCTTTATTATTTTTCTTTTATTACAGGAGATCGTTGGCTTCAGCTGGAATGGACGTGATGGTAAGTATGGTTTAATTTAGAACAATAAAGAATTGTGTGTTTATTTAAATTAAAGGACTTTATTCTGGGTGTTTGTGTTTTCTTTAACTTTGACTATGTGGTTAGTAATGGGGGTGTCTTATAGACGCCTCTCCATTACTAACCTGGGCTTGATGTTAGCTGGCGTTATAAGCTGACATCAACCCCAGCCCTATTACCCCACTGCCACCGCTACAGGGCAGTGGGAAGAGCGAGGCTAAGTGCCAGAATTGGCGCATCCTATGGATGCGCCATTTCTGGGGCGGCTGACGGCTGGTGTTTCTAGCCTGGGAGGGGGCCAGTATTCATGGCACCCTTCCTGGGCTATTAATATCAGCCCCCAGCTGTCTGCCTAGCCTTTGCTAGCTATTAA
Source organism: Phyllobates terribilis (assembly GCF_046119375.1). Taxonomy (NCBI): domain Eukaryota; kingdom Metazoa; phylum Chordata; class Amphibia; order Anura; family Dendrobatidae; genus Phyllobates; species Phyllobates terribilis. Next base: position 50,566,527 of record NW_027362772.1, on the reverse strand, counting down.
CATAGGGGGGACCCCACGTCATTTTTTTTGAGGGGTCCCCCATTTTAATAGCTAGTAAAGGCTAGGTATTCAGCTGGGGGCTGATATTAGTAGCCTGGGAAGCTCCATGGGTATTACCCCCTTCCCAGGCTTCAAACCTCTGCCCCAGCCGTCTGCTTAACCTCCGCTAGAGACTAAAATTACGGGGAACCCCACGCCAATTTTTATTTTAATAAATCCTTTATTTTAACACTAAATGACAAGTACAGTAACCAACACTGTCGCTGTACTTATTATAAATGTGACTGACATGTTTCTATCTATCTAATCTATGTGTGATTCTCTATTCTTTCTATTCTAAATCGTCGGGTACCGCTGCTGAATTGCCGGCCGGCTTTTTTAAAGAGACGGTGCATGAAAACACTATTATTTTTTTTACTAAATCCTTTACACTAAATGACAAGTGCAGTAACCAACACTATCACTGTACTTATTATATGTGTGACTGATATGTTTCTATCTATCTAATCTATGTGTGATTCTCTATTCTTTCTGTTCTAAATTGTCGGGTACCGCTGCTGAATTGCCGGCCGGCTTTTTTAAAGAGACGGTGCATGAAAACACTAATATTTTTTTTACTGAATCCTTTACACTAAATGACAAGTGCAGTAACCAACACTGTCACTGTGCTTCTTATATGTGTGACTGACATGTTTCTATCTATCTAATCTATGTGTGATGCTCAATTCCTTCTTGTCTAAATTGTCGGGTACCGGTGTATGCCGCTGCTGAATTTGCCGGCCGGCTTTTTTAAAGAGAGTGTCTTCTGAGCAGTTTGTCAGCTTTTGGACACCTTTGCAGGTGTTTTCTATGTGTTTCTATGTGTTTTTGTTCGCCTGCCATTGGTTTTAACGGTGTTCGACGGTGTTCTAAGGTGTTCGACGAACAGTTCGACGAACAGTTCCTCGAACATCCCGGTGTTCGACGAACCGAACCGAACCCGAACACTATGGGGGTGGCTCAACACTAATAATGGCCTCCCATACAGCCTACCAGACAGTTTAATGACCCTGATATAACCCTCTAAACAGTATAATTAGCCCTCACACATCCCTCCAAACAGTGCAGTGACCTACTTTAAAGCCCTCTAAACGGTATAATAGCCCCTATATAGCACTCCAAACAGTATAATGGACTCCCTTATAGCCCTCCAAACAGTATAATGGACTCCCTTATAGCCCTCCAAACAGTATAATGGCCCCCATATAGTCCTCCAAAAAGTATATTGGCCCCCCATATAGCCCTCCAAACAGTATAATGGACCCCCATATAGCCATCCAAACATTATAAGGGACTCTCATACAACCCACCAAAGAGTATAAAGGGCCTTTATACATCCCTCCAAACAGTACAATGACCTCCTTTATAGCCCTCCAAACAGTATCAAGGCCCCCATATAGCACTCCAAACAGTATAATGGCCTCCCATATAGCCCTCCATACAGTATAATGGCACCCTATAAAGCCCTCCAAACAGTATAATGGCCCCACATGTAGCCCTCCAAACAGTAAAAAAGCCTTTCATACAGCCCACCAAAGAGTATAAAGGATCCCCATATAGCCCTCCAAACAGTATAATGTCCTCCCATGTAGAACTACAAACAGTATAAAGTCCCCCCATATAGCCCTTCAAACAGTATAACTTCCTCCCATATAGCCATCCAAACAGTATAATGGCCTCCCATATAGCCCTCCAAACAGTATAATGGCCCCCCATATAGCCCTCCAAACAGTCTAATGACCTCACTTTTAGACCTCCAAACAGTATAATGGCCTCCCATATATCCCTACAAACAGTATAATGCCCTGCCATATAGCCCTCCAAACAGTATAATGGCCTACTTTTTAGCCCTACAAACAGTATAATGACCTCCCTTATAGCCCTCCGAACAGTATAATGGCCTCCGATAGAGCCCTCCAAACAGTATAATGGCCACCCATATTGCCCTCCAAACAGTATAATGGCCTACCAGATAGCCCTCCAAGCATTATAATTGCCTCCCATACAGCACTCCAAACAGTATAACGGCCTCCCATACAGCCTTCCAGACAGTTTGATGAACCTCACATAACTCTCTAAACAGTATAATTGGCCCTTACACATCCCTCCAAACAGTACAATGACCTCCTTTATAGCCTCCAAATGCTATAATGGCCCCCATAGAGCTCTCCAAACAGTAAAATGGACTCCCTTATAGCCCTCCAAACAGTTTAATGGACTCCCTTATAGCCCTCCAAACAGTATAATGGCATACCATATAGTCCTCTAAATAGTATAATAGCCTCCCATATAGCCCTTCAAACAGTTTAATGGCCCCCCATACAACCCTCCAAACAGTATAATGACCTCCCTGTTAGACCTCCAAATGGTATAATGGCCTCCCATATAGCCCTGCAAACAGTATAATGCCCTCCCATATAGCCCTCCAAACAGTATAATGGCCTACTTTTTAGCCCTACAAACAGTATAATGACCTCCCTTGTAGCCCTCCAAACAGTATAATGGCCTCCCACATAGCCCTCCAAACAGTATAATGGCCTGCCATATAGCCCTCCAAACATTATAAATGCGTCCAATACAGCCCACCAAACAGTATAAAGGCCCCCATATAGCCCTTCAAGCAGTATAATGGCCTTCCTTATATCCCTCCAAACGGTATAATGGCCTCTCTTATAGCCCACCAAACAGTACAATAGCCCCCATATAGCCCTCCAAACAGTATAATGGCACCCCATATAGCCATAAAAACAGTATAAGGGCCTCCCAAACAGTATAATGTCCTTCCCTAAAGCCCTCCAAACAGTATAAGGGCCTCTCATACAGCCCTCCAAACAGTGTAATGGCCTCCCATATAGCCCTCCAAATGCTATAATGTCCTCCCATATAGCCCTCCAAACAGTATAATGGCCTCCAAAATAGCCCTCCAAACAGTATAATGGCCTGCTTTATAGCCCTCCAAAAAGTATAACGGTCCCCCATAAAGGCCTCCAAACAGTATAATGACCTCCCGTCTAGCCCTCCAAACAGTATAATGGCCTCTCAAATAGCCCTCCAAATAGTATAATGGCCTCCCATATAGCCCTCCAAACAGTATAAGGGCCTCTCATACAGCCCTCCAAACAGTATAATGGCCCCCCATATAGCACTCAAAAACGGTATAATGTCCTCCCACATAGCCCTCCAAACAGTATAATGGCCTCCCATATAGCCCTCCAAACAGTATAATGCCCTGCTTTATAGCCCTCCAAACAGTATAATGGTCCCCGATATAGCCCTCCAAACAGTATAATGACCTCCCTTCTAGCCCTCCAAACAGTATAATGGCCTTTCACATAGCCCTCCAAACAGTATAATGGCTCCCTTATAGACCTCCAAACAGTATAATGGCCTCCCATATAGCCCTCCAAACAGTATAATGGCCTGACTTATAACCCTCCAAACATTATAAGAGACTCTCATACAGCCCACCAAACAGTATTAAGGCCCCCCATATAGCCCTTCAAACAGTATAATTTCCTCCCATATAGCCCTCCAAACAGTATAATGGCCTCCCATATATCCCTCCAAATAGTATAATGTCCTCCCATGTAGCCCTCCAAACATAAAGGCCTCCCATACAGCCCTCCAAACAGTATAATGGCCTCTCATACTGACTTCCAAACAGTTTGATGACTCTCATATAACCCTCTAAACAGAATAATTGGCCGCTACACATTCCTCCAAACAGTAAAATGACCTCCTTTATAGCCCTCCATACAGTATAATGGCACCCTATAAAGCACTCCAAACAGTATAATGGCCTCGCTTCTAGCCCTCCAAAAAGTATAATGACCTCCCAAATAGCCCTACAAACAGTATAATGGCCCCCAAATAGTCCTCCAAACAATGTAATGGCCCCCCATATAGCCCTCCAATTAGTATAATGGCCCCACATATAGCCATCCAAACATTATAAGGGACTCTCTTACAGCCCACCAAAGAGTATAAAGGCCCCCCATATAGCCCTCCTAACAGTATAATGGCCTCCCATACAGCCTTCCAGACAGTTTTATGACCCTCACATAACTCTCTAAACAGTGTAATTGGAGGTCACACATCCCTCCAAACAGTACAATGACCTCCTTTATAGCCCTCCAAACAGTATAATGGCCCCCATATAGCACTCCAAACAGTATAATGGACTCCCTTATAGCCCTCCAAACAGTATAATGGACTTCATTATAGCCCTCCAAACAGTATAATGGCATACCATATAGTCCTCTAAATAGTATAATGGCCTCTCATATAGCCCTCCATACAGTATAATGGCACCCTATAAAGCCCTCCAAACAGTATAATGGCCCCACATGTAGCCCTCCAAACAGTAAAAAAGCCTTTCATACAGCCCACCAAAGAGTATAAAGGATCCCCATATAGCCCTCCAAACAGTATAATGTCCTCCCATGTAGTACTACAAACAGTATAAAGTCCCCCATATAGCCCTTCAAACAGTATAACTTCCTCCCATATAGCCATCCAAACAGTATAATGACCTCCCATATAGCCCACCAAACAGTATAATGGCCCCCCATATAGCCCTCCAAACAGTCTAATGACCTCACTTTTAGACCTCCAAACAGTATAATGGCCTCCCATATATCCCTACAAACAGTATAATGCCCTGCCATATAGCCCTCCAAACAGTATAATGGCCTCCGATAGAGCCCTCCAAACAGTATAATGGCCACCCATATAGCCCTCCAAACAGTATAATGGCCTGCCATATAGCCCTCCAAGCATTATAGTTGCCTCCCATACAGCGCTCCAAACAGTATAACGGCCTCCCATACAGCCTTCCAGACAGTTTGATGAACCTCACATAACTCTTTAAACAGTATAATTGGCCCTTACACATCCCTCCAAACAGTACAATGACCTCCTTTATAGCCCTCCAAACGCTATAATGGACCCCATAGAGCTCTCCAAACAGTAAAATGGACTCCCTTATAGCCCTCCAAACAGTATAATGGCATACCATATAGTCCTCTAAATAGTATAATGGCCTCCTATATAGCCCTCCAAACAGTAAAAAAGCCTCTCGTAAAGCCCTTCAAACAGTATAATGGCCCCCCATATAGACCTCCAAAAATTATTATGGCCTCCCATATAGCCCTCCAAACAGTATAATGGCCCCCCATATAGCCTCCCAAAAAGTATAATGGCCCTCATATAGCACTCCAAACAGTATAATGGCCTCCCAAATAGCCCTCCAAACAGTTTAATGGACTCCCATATCGCCCTCCAAACATTACAATGGCCCACCATATAGCAATCCAAACGGCATATTGGCCCCCAATATAGCCCTCCAAACGGTATAATGGCCTCCCATTTAACTCTCCAAATGGTATAATGGCCTCCCATATAGCCCTCCAAACAGTATAATGGCCTCTCTTATAGCCCACCAAACAGTATAATGGCCCCCATATAGCCCTCCAAACAGTATAATGGCCTTCCTTATATCCCTCAGAACAGTATAGTGGCCTACCATTTAGCCCTCTAAACATTATAATGGGCTCCCATATAGACCTCCAAACAGTATAATGGCCTTCCTTATATCCCTCCAAACAGTAAAATGGCCTCCCATTTAGCCCTCCAAACATTTTAATGGCTTCTCATATAGCCCTCCAAACAGTATATTGGCCCTCCCACATAGCCCTCCAAACAGTATAAAGAGCCCCATATAGCCATCCAAACAGTATAATTGCCTTCCTTATATCCCTCCAAGCAGTATAATGGCCCTCATATAGCCCTCCAAACAGTATAATTGCCCCTTATAGCCATACAAACAGTATAATGGCCTCCCAAATACTATAATGGCCTCCCATAGAGCCCTCCAAACAGTATAAGGGCCCCCCATATAGCCCTCCAAACGGTATAATGTCCTCCCATATAGCCCTCCAAACAGTATAATGGTCTCCCACATAGCCCCCCAAACAGTATAATGGCCTGCTTTATAGCATTGCAAAAAGTATAATGGTCCCCCATATAGCCCTCCAAACAGTATAATGGCCTCTCATATAGCCCTCCAAACAGTATGATGGCCTCTCATATAGCCCTCCAACAGAATAAGGGCCTCTCATACAACCATCAAAACAGTATAATGGCCCCCCATATATCCCTACAAATGGCATAATGTCCTTCCATATAGCCTTCCAAACAGTAAAATGGCCTCCCATATAGCCCTCCAAACAGTATAAAGGCCTGCTTTAAAGCCCTTCAAAAAGTTTAATGGTCCCCCATATAGCCCTCCAAACAGTATAATGACCTCCCTTATAGCCCTCCAAACAGTATAATGGTCTCTCATATAGTCCTCCAAACATTATAATGGCCTCCCTTATTGCCCTCCAAACAGTATAATGTCCTCCCATATAGCCCTCCAAACAATATAATGTCCTCCCTTATAGACTTCCAAACAGTATAGTGGCCTCCCATAAAGACTTCTAAACAGTATAATGGCCCCCATATAGTCCTCCAAACAGGATAATGGCCTCCATTATAGCCCTCCAAACAATATAATGGCCCCCCATATAGCCATCCAAACAGTATAAAGGCCCCCCATATAGCCATTCAAACACTATAATTTTCTCCCATATAGCCCTCCAAACAGTAAAATGACCTCCCTTATAACTCTCCAAACAGTATAATGGCCTCCCATATAGCCCTCCAAACAGTATAATGGCCTCCCATATAGCCCTCCAAACAGTATAATGGCCTTCCATATAGTCCTTCAAACATTATAATGGCCTCCGATACAGCCATCTAAACAGTATAATGGCCTCCCATACAGCCTTCCAGACAGTTTGATGACCCTCACATTACCCTGTAATCAGTATAATTGGCCCTCACACATCCCTCCAAACAGTAAAATGACCTCCTTTATAGCCCTCCAAATGGTATAATGGCCCCCATATAGTCCTCTAAATAGTATAAATGCCTCCCTTATAGCCATCCATACAGTACAATGGCAACCCATAAAGCTCTCCAAACAGTATAATGGCCCCCCATATAGCCCTCCAAACAGTATAATGGCCTCCCATATAGCCCTCCAAACAATATAATGTCCTCCCTTATAGACTTCCAAACAGTATAAAGGCCTACCATAAAGCCTTCTAAACAGTATAATGGCCCCCATAGAGTCCTCCAAACAGGATAATGGCCTCCAATATAGCCCTCCAAACAATATAATGGCCCCCATATAGCCCTCCAAACAGTATAATGACCCCCATATAGCCCTCCAAACAGTATTTTGGCCCCCCATATAGCCCTCTAAACAGTATAATGGCCTCAAATATAGCCCTCCAAACAGTATACTTGCCCAACATAAAGCCCTCCAAACAGTATAATGACCTCACTTTTAGCCCTCCAAACAGTATAAATGCCCCCCATATAGGCCTTCAAACAGTATAATTTCCTCCCATATAGTCACCCACACATTATAATGGCCTCCCATATACCCCTCCAAACAGTATAATTGCCCCCTATAAATCCATCCAAACAGTATAATGAACTCCCTTTTATCTCTCCAAACAGTATAATGTCCTACCATATAACCCTACAAACAGTTTAATGGCCTCCTTTTTAGCCCTCCAAACAGTATAATGACCTCCCTTATAGCGCACCAAAGAGTATAATGGCCTCACATATAGCCCTCCAAACAGTATAATGCCCTCCCATATAGCCCTCCAAACAGTATAATGGCTTGCCATATAGCCCTCCAAACAGTATAATTGCCTCCCATACAGCCCACCAAACAGTATAATGGCCTCCCATACAGCCTTCCAGACAGTTTGATGACGCTCTCATAACCCTCTAAACAGTATAATTGGCCCTCACACATCCCTCCAAACAGTACAATGACCTCCTTTGTAGCACTCCAAACAGTATACTGGAATCCGATATAGCCATCCAAACATTATAATGGACTCCCTTATAGCCCTCCAAATAGTATAACGGCAAACCATATAGTCCTCTAAATAATATTTTGGCCTCCCTTATAGCCCTTCATACAGTATAATGGCACCCCATAAAGCCCTCAAACACTATAATGGCCCCCCATATAGCCCTCCAAACAGTATAATGACCCCCATATAGCCCTTTAACCAGTATAATGGCCCCGCATATAGCCCTCCAAACAGTATAATGGCCTACCATATAGCCCTCTAAACAGTATAATGGCCTCCTTAATTGCCCTCCAAATAGTATAATAGCCTTCCATATAGCCCTCCAAACAGTATAATTGCCACCCATATAGCTCTCCAAACAGTATAATGGCCGCCCATAAAGCCCTCCAAACAGTATAATGGCCCCCCATACAGCCATCCAAACAGTATAAGGGACTCTCATACAGCCCACCAAACAGTTTAATGTCCTCCCATATAGCCCTCCAAATAGTATAAAGGCCCCCCATATATCCCTACGAACAGTATAATGTCCTCCCATATAGCCCTCCAAACAGTGTAATGGCCTCCCATATAGCCCTCAAACAGGATAATGGCCTCCCATATAGCCCTCCAAACAGTAAAGTGGCCCTACCTATAGCCATATTACCAGTATTAGGGCCTCCCAAATAGTATAATGGCATCCCATATATCCCTCCAGACAGTATAATGGCCTCCCATATAGCCCTCCAAACAGTATAATGTCCTCCCATATAGACATCCAAACAGTATAATGGCCTCCCATATAGCCCTCCAAACAGTATAATGGCCTTCCTTATATCCCTCAAAAAAGTATATTGGCCTCCCATATATCCCTCAAAACAGTATAATGACCTCACATGTAGCCCTCCAAACAGTATAATGGACCCCATATAGCCTCCAAACTGTTAAATCTCACCCCATATATCACTCCAAACAGTATAATGGCCCCCCATAAAGCCATACAATCAGTATAAAGGCCTCCCAAAAAGTATAATGGCCTCCCATATAGCCCTCCACACAGTATAAGGGTCTGTCATATAGCCCTCCAAACAGTATAATTTCCTCCCATATAGCCCTCCAAACAGTATAATGGCCTCCCATATAGCCCTTCAAACAGTATAATGGCCCCCCATATATCCCTCCAAACAGTATAAAAGCCCCCATATAACCCTCCAAACAGTATAATGGCCCCCCATATCGCCCTACAAACAGTAGAATGGCCTCCTTTATAACCCTCGAAACAGTATAACAGCCTTCCATATAGCCTTCATAAACAGTATAATGGCCTCCCATATAGCCCTCCAAGCAGTATAATGGCCACACATATAGCCCTCCAAGCACTGTAATGGCCCCCATATGGCACTCCAAACAGTAGAATGGTCCCCCATATAGCCCCCCAAACAGTATAATGGCATGCCATATAGCCCCAAACAGTATAAGAGCGCCCCATATAGCCCCCCATCAGTATAATGGCCTTCCATATAGCCCTCCAAACAGTATAATGGTCTCATATATAGCCCTCCAAACAGTATAATGGCCCCCAATATAGCCAACCAAACAGTATAAAGGCCCTCAATATAGCCCTACAAACAGTATAATGTCCTCCCATATAGCTCGCCAAACAGTATAAAGTCACCCCATAATTCCCTACAAACAGTATATGTCCTCTTATATAGCCCTACAAACAGTATAATGGCCTCCCATATAGCCCTCCATACAGTATAATGGCCTCCTTTATAGCCCTCCAAAAAGTATAATACCTTCCATATACCCCTCATAAACAGTATAATGGCCTCCCATATAGCGCTCCAAGCAGTATAATGGCCCCCCATATGGCACTCCAAACAATAGAATGGTCCCCGATATAGCCCCCCAAACAGTATAATGGCCTCCCATATATCCTTCCAAACAGTATAATGGCACCCATTATAGACCTCCAAACAATATAATGGCCTCCCATATAGTCCTCCAAATGGTATAATTGCCTCCCATATAGCCCTCCAAACAGTAAAAAGGCACCCCATAATTCCCTACAGACAGTAAAATGTTCTCCCATATAGCCCTCCATACAGTACAATGGCCTCCATTATAGCTCGCCAAACAGTATTATGGCCATACTTATAGCCATAGAACCAGTATAAGGGCCTCCCAAACAGTATAATGGCCTCCCATAGATCCCTCCAAACAGTATAATGGCCTCCCGTATAGCCCTCCAAACAGTATAATGTCCTCCCATATAGCCCTCCAAACAATATAATGGTCTCCAATATAGCCCTCCAAACAGTATAATGGCTTACCTTATATCCCTCAAAACAGTATAATGGCCTCCTATATAGCCCTACAAATAGTATAATGGTCTCCCATGTAGCACTCCAAACGGTACAATGGCCCCCCAATATAGCCCTCCAAACAGTATAATGGCACCCTATATTGCCCTCCAAACAGTATAATGGCCCCCCGTATAGCCATACAACCAGTATAAGGGACTCCGAAACAGTATATTAGCCTCCCATATAGCCCTCCAAACAGTATACTGGCCTCTCATACAGCCCTCTAAAAAGTATAATGGCCCCCATATAGCCTCCAAACAGTATAAAGGCCTCCCATATAGCCCTCTAAGCAGTATAATGGAACCCCACATAGCCCTACATACAGTATAATGGCCCCCCATATAGCCATACAGCCAGTATAAGGGCCTCCCAAACAGTATAATGGCCTCCCATATAGCCCTCCAAACAGTCTAAGGGTCTCTCATACAGCCCTCCAAACAGTATAATGGACTCCCATATAGCCCTCCAAACAGTATAATGGCCCCCCATAAAGCCCTCCAAACAGTATAATGGCCCCCATATGTCACTCCAAACAGTATAATGGCCTCCGATATAGCCAGTAAAACAGTATAATGGCCTCCCATATAGACCTCTAAACAGTATAATGGACTCCCATATAGCCCTCCAAACAATATAATGGCCTCCCATATAGCACTCCAAACAGTATAATGACCTCCCATATAGCCCTCCAAACGGTATAATTGCCTCCCATATAGCCCTCCAAACAGTAAAAAGGCACCCCATAATTCCCTACAGACAGTAAAATGTTCTCCCATATAGCCCTCCATACAGTACAATGGCCTCCCTTATAGCTCGCCAAACAGTATTATGGCCATACATATAGCCATAGAACCAGTATAAGGGCCTCCCAAACAGTATAATGGCCTCCAATAGATCCCTCCAAACAGTATAATGGCGTCCCGCATAGCCCTCCAAACAGTATAATATCCTCCCATATAGCCCTCCAAACAATATAATGGCCTCCAATATAGCCCTCCAAACAGTATAATGACCCCCATATAGCCCTCCAAACAGTAGGTGCAAGTTTCTCCAGCCCTTTAGATATTAGAGGGTGAACGGCAGCACATTGGATCAGTGGTTAGCACTGAAGACTTGCAGCGCTGAGATCCTGGGTTCAAATCCCAGCAAGGACAACATCTGCAAGGACTTTGTATGTTCTCCCCGTGTTTGCATGGGTTTCCACCTCAGTAAAAAAGCAGCCATAGAGTGTCCAGTAACCTTTCCACACACTTTTCTTAGCCAGGACTGCTTCTCGGCTGGGTTGGACGGTCCCACCAGAGAATCCTCTGGTGTGCCTTGGCTTCTACCTCAGGAGAGTTCATAATAGTGCTAACTTTGCAGCTGCTATGGGGCTCTTGAGAGGAGGAGAAAGGTGAGCCCTCAGAATCAAATCCTCTGGTGGGCACAATGTTTTTCAATCTGAAAAAGCTTCTCAGTGGGAGTTGTATTTCACCACAGCCATATTCTTTAGCTCGGTGAAAGGACTGGCATAGAGGGAAACTGTATCTACCCCGGCTGTCATTTCTCCATCACCAGGTTCCGCCCATTGTCACACACGACCATGCCTGGCTGTATGTTCAGTGGTGAGAGCCACAGATTAGGCTGCTGTGTTACAGCTTTCAACAACTCTGCAGTGCTGGGCGGTTTGTCAATTAGGCATTAAGCATGTTATCTTCAGCACAGTCTATTGCTGCTTGGCCAAGGCAGTGCTGCAGTGCTTTCAGCTTGTGACTGATGTGGTCATTTTGGAGATGGAGGAGGAGGTGCATGAGCTGAACAATGTGATTACATTGTTGTTAAATTGGTGAGGGACTCTGAAAGTCATAAAGCCTATTTTTTTGGGGACATCAGACGGATGGAGGGACTCAGAAAGTCATAAAGCCTATTTTTATAGGGACATCAGATGGCCATTACTATTCTTAAAAGGCCAGCAGTCGGCACTAGCTATTGTTAGAGAGCCATCAGCCGGCTATGCTTTGTTGTTCCCATTATTAACAAGTGGACCTCCTATACTGTTATTGCGTATCCAGTGACTGCAAGGGCTGCCAAAAATTTGGATGCAACCCAATACCCCTTTGAAGAGACATAGAGGAGGGTCTCAGTAAAAAAAATGTTCCCATTATAAAGGAGCGGGTCTCCTATAGTGGTAATGCCCATGCTGTGACTGCAAGGGCTGGCAAAATTTGGGAAAAACCCCACTAAGAATTTAAAGACACATGGAGCAGGGTGTAACATACCTGGCGGCGTCCTTGCATAGTGGTCCATCTCCCACTGTGCAAGAGCGCGCACTTAATCTCCAGTCCAGTCTGCTAGCCTGGCTTCCCTCCATGTTGTCTGCTTGCCTCTGCTTCTGCTGCTTAAGGGCGGCGCCCGATCAAATCCTGTTTCTTGTGCCTGCTGCGGGCACACCCCTTGTGCGTCCTCAGCCTATTGCTGTCTGTCACCTGGTATTTAACCCAGCTGCTCCAATGAATCCCTGCCTGAGCATTGTGTTTCATTCAGTGTGCTCTTTCACTCTGAATGTGCCAGGTCCCTTTCTGTGTTTGCTTGCCTGCCTTTCCTGCAGGCTGTATTTCCAGGCCTGTCTGAACACGCTCCTAGCCTGTTCGTTCTGCCTTCTAGGGGCCGCATACCTAGACCTGCTCCTGTATCTTGTCTGTCCTGTCTGAACACGCTCCTAGCCTGTTCCTCCCGCCTTCTAGGGGCTGCATACCTAGACCCGCTCCTGTATCTTGCTACTGTGTCTGTTCTTATCTGTATACTCTTCTAGCCTGTTTCCTGTGTTTCTCTATGTCCGTACCTTTCCTTTTTCTGCAGAGTCTGAACTCGTACCTAACTCCTGCTCGTTGTCACTGTACTCCTGTTTGTGAGTTAGTGGTCCACTCGCTACTTCACTGTAAGTACCCTGTGGGTATCTGGTTCTGCCTTTCCCTTCCTGCCAGTTCCGTGTGTACAGAGCCCTGTCCCCCCTGCTCTGCCTTTCTCACCACTCCGGCGGTTCTAGTCTGCTCTGCCTTGCTCACCGCTCTGGCGGTTCTAGCCTGCTCTGCCTTGCTCACCACTCCGGCGGTTCTAGCCTGCTCTACCCTTTGCTCACTGCTCCGGCAGTCTTGCTCCGCTCTGACCCTTTGCTCACTGCTCCGGCAGTTGTGCTCTGCTCTGACCCTTTGCTAGCTGCTCCGGCAGTCTTGCTCCGCTCTGACCCTTTGCTCACTGCTCTGGCAGCCTTGCTCCGCTCTGATCCTTTGCTCACTGCTCCGGCAGTCTTGCTCTGCTCTCACCCTTTGCTCACTGCTCCGGCAGTCTCGCTCCGCTCTGACACTTAGCTCACTGCTCCGGCAGTCTCGCTCCGCTCTGACCCTTTGCTCACTGCTCCGGCAGTCTCGCTCTGCTCTGACCCTTTGCTCACTGCTCCGGCAGTCTCGCTCCGCTCTGACCCTTTGCTCACTGCTCCGGCAGTCTCGCTCCGCTCTGACCCTTTGCTCACTGCTCCGGCAGTCTCGCTCCGCTTTGACCATTTGCTCACTGCTCCGGCAGTCTCGCTCCGCTCTGACCCTTTGCTCACTGCTCCGGCAGTCTCGCTCCACTCTGACCCTTTGCTCACTGCTCCGGCAGTCTCGCTCCGCTCTGACCCTTTGCTCACTGCTCTGGCAGTCTCGCTCTGCTCTGACTCCTTTGTTCACTGCTCCGGCAGTCTCGCTTGGCTCTGACTGCTTTGCTCACTGCCCTGGCAGTCTCGCTCTGCTCTGACTCCTTGCTCACTGCTCCGGCAGTCTCGCTCTGCTCTGACCCTTTGCTCACCGCTCCAGGCGGCCTTGTCCTGCTCTACTCTTGCTCACCGCTCCAGGCGGCCTTGTCCTGCTCTACTCTTGCTCACCGCTCCAGGCGGCCTTGTTCTGCTCTACTCTTGCTCACCGCTCCAGGCGGCCTCGTCCTGCTCTACTCTTGCTCACCACTCCAGACGGCCTCGTCCTGCTCTACTCTCGCTCACCGCTCTAGGCGGTCTCGTCTTGCCCTGCTCTCGCTCACCTCTCTGGGCGGCCTCACTCTGCTGTGTTTGTCCGCCATATCTGTGGTTCTGTTCCTGAGTCCCAGTGTGTACTGGGTCCTATCCCGCCTGTGTTCCAACCTGCTAGTGCCTCCCTGTCTGCACTCTAGCCGTGCTTGCCTGTACCCCCCTGCCTGCATACCCGCCTGCCTGCATACCAGTCGTGCCTGCCTATACCCACCAGTCTGTGTGCCAGCTTAACCTGTCTGTTCCTGTATTCCCCTGTGTGGGTCAACAGCCGTGTCCGGGGTCTGTCCTGGAGTAGCACCTGGTCCCTCTGCTCGGTTCCTCCTTGGTGCACTGGCGTCGTATGCCGTCGTGCGACCCTGGTCGGATCGGGTGAATACCTAGTTACGCCCCTCCAGGCATTCACTCTCCGGCACGGTCCAGTGGAATCACACGCACACGCCGCTCAGCCCGGGCGTGTGCATTACAGCATGCTCAGGCCATGGTTCCCGTTGAGCCCCACGGCCTTCGCTCTCTGAAATGTTTTTCCAGCGAATACGTGCATTAAAAATAAATTTAAAAAAATATATTTACTTTTTTTTTTTTCTTTAGCTGAGTTCCAGGCGAATTACGCACCCGTCCAGATGGATCTTTCTGCGCTCATTCCTGCGGATCCGCCACGGTACTATAGGGATCCAAGACAGAGTCGTGCATTTGTGGAGCAATGCATGGTACACTTCAAGTTCTACCCTCTTTGTTTTCCCACCGATCGGGCTAAGGTGGGATTCATGATGTCTTACCTAGCAGGTGATGCCTTGAAATGGATCACCCCCCTATGGGACGCACAGGATCCTATCGTCCTGGACATAATGGCCTTCCTGGTGGCCTTTCTATTGGTCTTCGATGATCCTAACCCGGAGGCTCCTGCTGAAGCTTCACTTTCCAAAATCCCGGAGCAGCCCCGATGGGTAATGTGTGTGGGTAGCGCACTAGTCCTCCTGCCCGAAGAGACTACTGCCCATCCAGAATCCACACAGGATGACTACGCTCTCCGGAATGCTTCTCCCAACCTCAAGAGGCAGTCCAGACGTGCTAGGCATAGAGGCAAGCCGTCACGCCTGGGTCTGTCCTCCCAAAGATCTCCTGATCCCAACCTTGAAGTCCCTGCTGAAGCTTCATTTCCCTGTATCCCGGAGCAGCCCCTATGGGTAATATGCGTGGGTAGCGCACCAGTTCTCCTGCCCGAAGAGACTTCTGCCCACCTAGAATCCTCCGGGATACCACCTGATGACAAATGGAGAGAGACTTCTCTACACCTGGTACTCGATACTTCATCCACTCCGTCCTGTGAGCCTGACAATGGGTACCTCAAAGCGGTAGTTAACCCCGAGTCTCTACACCCCTCCAACCAGGCGGAGGACCTCCAGTTGTCTCCAGAAACCTTCGGGGTGCTACCTGGTAGCAAATGGACAGAGTCTTCCCTATACTCTGTACCTGATACCTCGCCCGCTTCGTCCAGTGAGTCCGACCTAGTGTACTCCGAAGCAGAGGTTATCCCCGAGTCTCTACACCCCTCCGACCAGGCGGAGGACCTCCAGTTGTCTCCTGAACCCTTCGGGGTGCTACCTGATAGCGAATGGACAGAGACTCTCCTATACTCGGTACCTGATACCTCGCCCGCTTCTTCCAGTGAGTCCGACCTAGTGTACTCCGAAGCAGAGGTTACCCCCGAGTCTCTGCATTCTTCCGACCCGGCGGAGGACCCCCAGTTGTTTCCTGAATCCTCCGGGGTACCACCTGATAACAAAGAGACAGTGACTTTTCTACACCTTGTACCTGATACCTCGCCCATTTCATCCTGTGAGCTTGACAAGATGTACCCCGAAGCAGAGGTTACCCCCGAGTCTCTACCCCTCCAACTCGGCGGAGGGCTTCCAGTTGTCTCCTGAACCCTCTGGGGTGCTGCCTGATAATAAGTGGAGAGAGACTTCCTTGTGTGCTGTTCCTGGTACTCCACCCATTTCGTCTGTTGCTGAGGATGGCTGGATAGGAGGTAGCATCCTAGCTACCCAGAGGAGACCAGTTTTTCCTGTGGACAGTGGAAGTGATCTCCTTGAAGTGAAGGATTGGCCCTCGAATTCCCTGCGGAACATTCTGGCAGGCCTGAACAAGAGGGGGCGTAAAGGGGGGGTACTGTAACATACCTGGCGGCGTCCTTGCATAGTGGTCCATCTCCCACTGTGCAAGAGCGCACACTTGATCTCCAGTCCAGTCTGCTAGCCTGGCTTCCCTCCATGCTGTCTGCTTGCCTCTGCTTCTGCTGCTTAAGGGCGGCGCCCGATCACTTCCTTTTTCTTGTACCTGCTGCGGGCACACCCCTTGTGCGTCCTCAGCCTATTGCTGTCTGTCACCTGGTATTTAACCCAGCTGCTCCAATGAATCCCTGCCTGAGCATTGTGTTTCATTCAGTATGCTCTTTCACTCTGAATGTGCCAGGTCCCTTTCTGTGTTTGCTTGCCTGCCTTTCCTGCAGGCTGTATTTCCAGGCCTGTCTGAACACGCTCCTAGCCTGTTCATTCCGCCTTCTAGGGGCCGCATACCTAGACCCGCTCCTGTATCTTGTCTGTCCTGTCTGAACACGCTCCTAGCCTGTTCCTCCCGCCTTCTCGGGGCTGCATACCTAGACCCGCTCCTGTATCTTGTCTGTCCTGTCTGAGCACGCTCCTAGCCTGTTCCTCCCGCCTTCTAGGGGCTGCATACCTAGACCCGCTCCTGTATCTTGCTACTGTGTCTGTTCTTATCTGTATACTCTTCTAGCCTGTTTCCTGTGTTTCTCTATGTCCGTACCTTTCCTTTTTCTGCAGTCTGAACTCGTACCTAACTCCTGCTCGTTGTCACTGTACTCCCGTTTGTGAGTTAGTGGTCCACTCGCTACTTCACTGTAAGTACCCTGTGGGTATCTGGTTCTGCCTTTGTAGCGCCCCGAGGGTTCGGCCGCTACAGGGGTATTGCACCTCAGACCAGAGGTGTGATATTCCACTCCCGGGTAAGGATGGAGTATGGACCAGGGCTCAGTTAGCTGCATACAGCACACACACCCCATTTCCGAGGGACAGCTCAACGGTGCTCCCACTAGACAGAAGTGCAGGCACGACCGACTATGTCCCTGTCTGGAGTGGGGAGGGGGGGGTGGAACACCCAGTGCTGTAGGGGCAGATAGGGGTTGGTTCCTGAGCGTAGGAAGGAGCTCATTGGTTGCTGGTCACCTGGGCTCATGGTCAGAGGGAGGTATAAAAGGTGGGCACCATCTTAGATCTAGGTTCAGTCTGTGAGGAGAGGTTGAGAGGAGAGCTGACAGGGAGCAGCAGCTCAGGCTGAGTGCTGCTCCAGAGGCAGGCCTAGAGAAGAGGCCAGAGCCTGAGAGGAGAAGGAGAAGTGGGCCTGGAGAAGAGGCCAAGGGAAGGAGGAGAAGACAGAACAGGAAAGAAGGAGAAGAGAGAGAAACAGAAGGGCTCAGGAACAAGAAGGTGGAAGGGACCCTAAGAACCCACGAGAATCCAGGGTGAAGGGTCAGGCAGATTAAGGGTACCGGATCCCAAGTTGGTGGAGGAGAAACTACCCTCAGCCAAAGACCGGTCGTCGTGATCATTTATTGGTGCGACACCTCATCAAACCTGCTAGGAAGGCACCATATAGGACAGCGGAGGACGGGGCCCACGTTTAACCGCACAGGTCCGCGGCAGCTGGACAAAAGTGGGTCACTGGTGAGGCAGGCCAGAGAAAGGACAAAAGGGGGTCCTGAGCCATACTTCTGAACTGCCTGGGAGTTGACCGAGCTCCACACCTGGTGGACGCAGCACGGCTCGGGCGGTCACTTCTGGTACCGAAGTGACCCGGAGCACATGAACTGTGAGTAAAAACCCTGGACTGTAACTTGTTGTCTGTGTGCTCCTTCGCGCCTCCAGCACTACTGGTATTGGGACTCTCACCACCATCACTCCCACCATCCACTACACTGCCCTGGGGCCGCACTCTTCCCGTGGGGAGTCACACCACCTCAGCTGCACCCACCATCAGCCCCAGCGGTCTGCCCTGCAGCAGCGGTTCCTAAAAACCGCAATCCACGGGTGGCGTAGTCAGACATTTTCTAAAACACCTAAAAGACTGCCACTGGTCTGACCACCCTGAGCCACGGAACCGGGTCGCCACTACTACCCCCATCGTTCCCCTACTGCCCGGATCCGAGTGCCCCACGGCTCAGGGGGCGAGTCACCTTTCCCTTCCTGCCTGTTCCGTTTGTACAGAGCCCTGTCCCCCCTGCTCTGCCTTTCTCACCGCTCCGGCGGTTCTAGCCTGCTCTGCCTCTCTCACCGCTCTGGCGGTTCTAGCCTGCTCTGCCTTGCTCACCGCTCCGGCGGTTCTAGCCTGCCCTACCCTTTGCTCACTGCTCCGGCAGTCTTGCTCTGCTCTGACCCTTTGCTCACTGCTCCGGCAGTCTCGCTCCGCTCTGACCCTTTGCTCACTGCTCTGGCAGTCTTGCTCCGCTCTGACCCTTTGCTCACTGCTCCGGCAGTCTCGCTCCGCTCTGACCCTTTGCTCACTGCTCCGGCAGTCTCGCTCCGCTCTGACCCTTTGCTCACTGCTCCGGCAGTCTCGCTCCGCTCTGACCCTTTGCTCACTGCTCCGGCAGTCTCGCTCCGCTCTGACCCTTTGCTCACTGCACCGGCAGTCTCGCTCCACTCTGACCCTTTGCTCACTGCTCCGGCAGTCTCGCTCCGCTCTGACTCCTTTGCTCACTGCTCCGGCAGTCTCGCTCTGCTCTGACTCCTTTGCTCACTGCTCCGGCAGTCTTGCTTTGCTCTGACTCCTTTGCTCACTGCCCCGGCAGTCTCGCTCTGCTCTGACTCCTTGCTCACTGCTCCGGCAGTCTCGCTCTGCTCTGACCCTTTGCTCACCACTCCAGGCGGCCTTGTCCTGCTCTACTCTTGCTCACCGCTCCAGGTGGCCTTGTCCTGCTCTACTCTTGCTCACCGCTCCAGACAGCCTTGTCCTGCTCTTCTCTTGCTCATCGCTCCAGACGGCCTCGTCCTGCTCTACTCTCGCTCACCGCTCTAGGCGGTCTCGTCTTGCCCTGCTCTCGCTCACCTCTCTGTGTTTGTCCGCCACATCTGTGGTTCTGTTCCTGAGTCCCAGTGTGTACTGGGTCCTATCCCGCCTGTGTTCCAACCTGCTAGTGCCTCCCTGTCTGCACTCTAGCTGTGCTTGCCTGTACCCCCCTGCCTGCATACCCGCCTGCCTGCATACCAGTCGTGCCTGCCTATAACCACCAGTCTGTGTGCCAGCCTAACCTGTCTGTTCCTGTATTCCCCTGTGTGGGTCAACAGCCGTGTCCGGGGTCTGTCCTGGAGTAGCACCTGGTCCCTCTGCTCGGTTCCTCCTTGGTGCACTGGCGTCGTATGCCGTCGTGCGACCCTGGTCGGATCGGGTGAATACCTAGTTACGCCCCTCCAGGCATTCACTCTCCGGCACGGTCCAGTGGAATCACACGCACACGCCGCTCAGCCCGGGCGTGTGCATTACACAGGGCCATAGTAACAAGGTGCGACATGTTCCTGTTAGAAAAGAGAGGGTCTGCTATACAGTTATAGGGTATGCAGTGAGTCCAACGGCTGACTAATTTTAGGAAAAACCCCACTAAGAATTTAAAGACACACGGAGCAGGGCCAGAGAAACAAGGTACAACATGTTCCCATTAGAAAGGAGATGGTCTGCTATACAGTTATAGGGTATGCAGTGAGTCCAACAGCTGACTAATTTTAGGAAAAACCCCACTAAGAATTTAAAGACACTCGGAGCAGGGCCACAGTAACAAGGTACGACATGTTCCCATTAGAAAAGAGAGGGTCTGCTATACAGTTATAGGGTATGCAGTGAGTCCAACGGGTGACTAATTTTAGGAAAAACCCAACTAAGAATTTAATGACACATAGAGCAGGGCCACAGTAACGACAAATTCCCATTAGAAAGGAGAGAGTCTCCTATAGTGTTGGCCTATGCAGTGAATACAAGGGCTGCCAAAAATTTGGAGGCACTTCAATGCCCCTTGGAAGAGACGTGGAGGAGGGCCTCATAAAAAAAATGTTCCCATTAGAAAGGAGAGAGCCTCCTATACTTGTAATGTCCATGCACTAAGTGTATGGGCTGACAAACATTTACCACTGGGGGGTATACATGAACATAGCGTATCAAAACATTTTTTTACGGGCATCATAAACACCCTTTAAAAAAATTAGGTGGGTGTTGCATCACGGACCACGGTCACCCTGGTATTATGGTGGTGGAGGATGAGGAGAAGGAGGAGGACAAGAGCAAATAGCCAAAATCTGGAAGCGTGTGTGGGTGTGAAAAGGTGCATGGGATTACACCTCTCAAGAAAAGACACTGGATTGGAGTTTCTGTTACGCTGCTATCATTCGGTGGTGTTGAGAAGTCTGGCCCAATCCAGCCCTTGTTCATTTTATAAGAGTCAGCCTGTCAGCATTTTCAGTTGACAGGCGGATGAGCTTATCAGTTATAATTCCACCAGCGGCACTAAAAACCCGCTCTGATAAAACACTGGCAGCAGGGCAGGCCAGGACCT
This sequence comes from Phyllobates terribilis, assembly GCF_046119375.1. Lineage (NCBI taxonomy): Eukaryota > Metazoa > Chordata > Amphibia > Anura > Dendrobatidae > Phyllobates > Phyllobates terribilis. The sequence goes on along the minus strand of NW_027362772.1, from coordinate 50,545,545 downwards.
CCAAGGCATAGAGAGCCAGTTCATTCCACGTATCAAGCTTGGATACCCAATAATTATAAGGCACAGCGGAATCACGGAGGACGTTGGTACGGTCGGCAAGGTACTCCCTCAGCATCTTCCCAAACTTTGCACTCCTTGGGAGAGTACCCCGCGCCTCAGGGCCTGTCCGATGGGAGGGTCTGAGAAAACTCTCCCAGAACTTTGACGATGTTCCCTTGCATCTGCTGGATTGAAGTTGTGACTCTCTCGCCTGTACTCCTTGGTTGTCCAACAAAGTGTGCCCTCTGCCGCCAGCGTTTTCAGATGGGAATTATTTTAATAGTTCCGCAACAAGGGCCTTCTGGAACAGCCCCATTTTTGTAGACCTGTCCACCTCAGGAATAAGAGATATAAAGTTCTCCTTGTGGCGTGGGTCTAGAAGTGTCACCAACCAGTAATGGCTGCCACCCAAAATTTTGAGAACGCGAGGGTCATGGGAAAGGCAGCGTAACATAAACTCAGCCATGCGTGCCAGACTACTAACAGGCAAGACTTCCGTGTCCTCACCAAGAGGATGACTGACCATGCTCTCCTCCTCTTCCTCCTCCTCTCTGTCCTCTGGCCATCCACGCTGAACAGACGGTATGACAGCTGTGCAGGTAGTACCGTCTATAGTGCATGAAACTAGCTCCTGACCTTCCTCCTCCTCCTCCTCTTCCTCATTGTCACCCAATCCACATTGGGATGAGATGAGGCTTGGCTGTGTGTAATCACCCTGTATGGTTCCTTGCTCCATCTCATCGTGCACCGCCTGCAATGCATCCTCTTTGATTGTGAGCAGAGAGCGTTTCAGAAGACAGAGAAGCTGGATGGTGATGCTAATTATGGAGTCATCGCTGCTCACCATCTTGGTGGAGTCCTCAAAGTTTTGGAGGATGTTACATATGTCTGACATCCATGTCCACTCCTGAGGTCTTATGTGTGGAGTCTGAACTGAATACAGATGGCCTTGTTGATGCTGGTACTCAACAACTGCCCTCTTCTGCTTACAAATCCTTCCCAACATCTGCAGTGTAGAGTTCCAACGCTTGGGGACATCACACACCAGTCTGTGAGCCGGAAGCTGCAAATGCTGCTGAAACACTGCAAGGGCGGCGGAAGCTGTAGCTGACTTTCTAAAATGGGCACAAAGGCGGCGTACTTTAACTAGCAGATCCGACAGCTCCGGGTAGGATTTGAGAAACCGCTGAACCACGAGGTTAAGAACATGGGCCAGGCATGGTACGTGTGTGAGCTTGCCTCGCCTCAGAGCCGCCACCAGGTTCCGGCCATTGTCACACATGACCATGCCTGGCTGTAGGTTCAACGGTGTGAGCCACAGATATGCCTGTTCTTTCAGAGCTGTCCACAACTCTTCAGCATTGTGCGGTTTTTCTCCTAAGCATATTAACTTCAGCACAGCCTGTTGCCGCTTGGCCGAGGCAATGTTGCAGTGCTTCCAGCTCGTGACTGATGTGGTAATTTCGGAGATGGAGGCTGAAGAGGAGGAGGAGGCTGAGGAGAATGAGGTGCAGGAGCTGTAAACCGTGGGGCGAACCCTTATTGACCTAGGGCTGCAATCCTTAGCGTCAGGAGGACGTGTTCCGTCCCAAGGTCTGACTGGGTCTCGGCTTCCACTATGTTAACCCAGTGTGCCGTCAGCGAGATGTACCATCCCTGCCCACAAGCACATGTCCACGTGTCCGTGGTTAGGTGGACTTTGCTGGTAACTGCGTTGTTGAGAGCACGGCTATTGTTTTGGGACACGTGCTTTTGTAATGCGGGGACGGCACACCGGGATAAATAGTGGCGGCTGGGGACTGAATACCGAGGGACGGCTGCCGCCATCAGGTTGCGGAAGGCTTCCGTCTCCACGAGCCTAAAAGGCAACATTTCGAGTGCAAGCAGTTGTGAAATGTGAGAATTTAGTAATGTGACCTGTTGTGCGTTGACTGCATATTTGCGCTTGCGTTCCAAGGACTGGGGTATGGACAACTGTAAGCTGCACTGGGACAAGGATATGGATGTGCTTCCTGATGCTGCTACTTGAGAGTGTGCAATGACAGGTGCAGGGCAGGAGGCATCTTCGCATGCACCATGGACAGGGGATTGGCTTGCATCCACAACAGCGGAAGAAGCAATGGTGCCACTTGCAGACTCTGTTCCTGGACCCTGGGGTTCGGCCCACAAAGTCAGGTGCTTTGCTGCCATGTGCCTGATCATGCTGGTGGTGGTCAGGCTGGTAGTTTTGCCACCCCTGCTGATGCTGGCCTGGCAGGTGGTGCAAATGGCCTTTTTGGGGTTATCGGCAGAGTCTTTAAAAAACAACCAGACTCGGGAAGACCTGACAGTTGTACTGGCAACTTCCTTCGTGTTGGTGTTACGGGGAACGGTTGCCTGCCTTCTGTCTGCGGTCACCACACTGCTTCTTCCTGCTTGTTGGGGTGCTCTGCCTCCCTCCCCCTATGTGCTGCTGTCCTCTCTCTGCATGTCCTCCTGCCAGGTTGGGTCAGTTACTATATCATCCACCACCTCGTCTTCCACTTCCGCACCCTGGTCCTCCTCCTGACTTTCCGGCAATTGTGTCTCATCATCGTCCACCTCTTGTGACACTTTCCCACCGTCACCTTCGTGTGACCGTGGCTGCTCAAATATTTGGGCATCGCTACACGCAAGCTCCTCTTGCCCCACTTCAAGTGGACCAGGCGAGAGGCCCGAATCTATAAATCGAAAAGTGAACAGCTCTTCAGAGTGTGGCATCAGTTGCCTCTGTGTACTCGGCATGATGGGAGGAAGGAGGATCAAGGTGAGGAATATGCGGTCCAGACTCACGGCTACTGAGACTTGACCGTGTGGAAGACAGGGTGGTGGTGGTGGCTAAGTGACTGGAATCATTATCCGCTATCCAACCAACAACCTTTTGAAACTGCTCTGGGTTCAATAGTGGTGTGCTGCGGTCCCCTAAAAATTGGGACAGGAAGGTCAGGCGAGAAGATGTGGGTGTTTGTTGAGGCACAATTTCAGCTTGCCCACGGCCTTGTCCTTGGCCTCTGAATGCACCATCACCATCACGTCCAGTTCCCCGTCCCTTGCCACGTGCCTTGTCCATTTTAAATAGAGCACAGTATCTTCCACGCTCACTACAAATGACTGAGTTTGGAGCAAACTTATATGTGATCCGTGTGACGGAGAAAACACAGTTTTAAATACCTGGCCTGTAGGTAACTATTTTGAACAGCAATCTGGTGTCAGTTGCTTCACTGACACACTGAAAGAAATTTTTAATGGAGGCCAGAAATGGCAGTATTTTTTGAAAACATATATGTGAGCCGTGTGACGGAGAAAACACAGTTTTAAATAGCTGGATTTTTGGCGCTGTAATATGGAAAGGACCTGACTGTATTCTGCAGTGCCAACAAGCACATGGCGCAGAAAAAACGTGTTCTTTGGATTGCTTTTTAAGCAAATAATTAAGATTAAGATCCAAAGAAAAGTATTCCTGGCCCCTGAGACCTGGGCCATTGTATAGCAATATTTAACAGCAGCAGAAGGCAGAATTGGAATGGAGCCTCTTGTACTATATGCACTGCAGTCTGCTATATACCCTGCCTGCCTATATTTACTGCCTGCCTGATATCTCTGCAGATGGATTAGTCCTCAGAAGGACTGTTTGTTGAGATGGATATGTGTAATGTACGGTTTTTCTCCCTACACTACCTAAATCACAAGCAAAACTCTCCCTGACACAGCAGCACCTCTCCCTACACTGTCTGATCCGGAGTAGAATGTGACGAGCATGGCGGCGCCAGGTCTGATATAGACCTGATGACGCTGTGCGGCCAGCCAATCACTGTAATGCAACAACCAACATGGCTACGGCATTACAGTGCATGGCAAGCAATCCCTGCATGTACACTGGTTCTCTAAAGAGCACCAAACATGCAGGGAGGGGACCCGAGTTCCCGCCTGAGCAATACTCGCCGAGCGCCGAGCTTGTCGAGCACCATGATGCTCGGGCGAGTACCGAGTAGTGGTGAGTGCGTTCGCTCATCACTAATTATTAGTAATTATTAGAGACTCTCTATTTATTAGGGATTGTTGTTAATTATTAGGCAACCTCACTATTAGGGACTATTATTATTTATTATGAACTACTGAATTATTATAGACTATAATTATTATAAAGTATGGACTGTTATTGTTAATTAGGGACTATTACTAATTATTAGAGATACTTATTATTATTAGGGATTCTAATTATTTTTAAATAGTAGGAACTCATTATTTATTAGGGACTAATATTATTAGAATATTTTATTATTTATTATGGCTGTTGTTGATTAGTAGGGTCTCATTGTATATTAGGGACTGTTGTGAATTATTAGACAACCTTAATTATTAGGGACTTTTTTTTTTAGGGACTATTATGAATTATTATGGACTAATCTTCATTTTTAGAGGTTCAGTAACTATTGGAGACTATTATAAAATATTAGGGACTAATATATTTTGTTAGGGGCTATGAGGGACATTATTAAAGTTTTATGTGCCTCATTCTGCATATATAAAATATTTCTACTGTTATCACTATTTTGGAGGCATGGGTGAGATTGAAGTACATCGATCATCGATCAATCAGTGATCCTGCCTATTCATGAAGCAAATGAAAATGAAATAAAAATACTTAAAGGGGTGGTCCACCTTTGGGAGCATTTTTATTTTGACTTAACACCTTCATGACCTTGAGATTTTCAGTTTTTGAGCTTTTGGGGTTTTTTTCTCCCCTTATTCCAAGAGTCATAACTTTTCTTATTTTTCCATCCCCTGAGAGCTTGTTTTTTGCGGGAAAAGCTATATTTTTGAAAGACACCATTCATTTTACCATATCAGGTACTGGAAAGCAGGAAAAAAATTCTAAGTGCATTGAAATTGCAAAAAAAGTGCAATACCACAAATTTTTTTTGTGTTTTTTTATTTACCATGTTCACTATATGGTAAAACTGATTCCCCAGATCAGTATGAGTATGCAGATACCAAACATGTATAGATTTTTTTTTTCTTTTAAGCAGTGAAAAAAATGGTAAATTTGATAGGAAAAAAAATTGGCTTTTGTCGCCATTTTCCAAGACCTGTAACATTTTAATTTTCGGGATCTGTACCAGGCTGAGGGCTTATTTTTGTGCTCTGAGCTGACATTTTTATTGATACCATTTTGGGGTAGAAAAGGTGTTTTGCATTTTATTGCAGTGCTGCGGCAACCAGAAAACGTAATTCTGCCATTTTGATTTTTTTCTCATTGCGCTGTTTACAGATCAGATTAATTTATTTTATATTTTTATATATCTAACTTTCAGGAACGCAGCAATACCAAATGTGTGTATTTTTTTTAATTGTGTTATTTTTAATGGGGCAAAAAGGGGGGTGATTTGAACTTTTGTGTTTATTGTTTTTATATTTTTATAAACTCTTTTTTTTACTTTTTACTGTACTGAATAGTCCCCCTTAGGGGACTTGAAGCTGTGATTGTCTGATTGCTTGTACTATACATAGCAGTCTGTTAGCACTGCTATGTATAAAGAAAATCACGATCTCCTATGAACGCTGGCCACGAACCAGCACTTACAGAAGAATCATAATGACATTCATGAAGGTCATCAGCAGACCCCCAGTTGTCATGAAAACCCATTGGCGCCCCACGATCATGTGACGAAGACACCATTGGGCGCATGAATGATGAGCTTCTGGCCGGTGGATGTTAAATCCCACTGTCAGTGATTGACAGCGGGATTTAACTGGTTAATAGCCACGGTCAGAGCATTGCCTCACCCTTGGTTGTTAAAGGCACCTGATGGCTGATTAAATCAGCTATCATGTGTTGGGAAAGACGTGGAGTATGCGCACAAGCCCGCATCAAAGGCAGGGACATAACCTTTGATGTAAATGTACTTCAAAGGTCGTGAAGGGGTTAAATGCATGTATTTGGGGCTTATAATCATTTTTCTAATTGGGTTTCATTAAAAATATTGCACCGTTTGGCTTTTACAGGTTTCTTTTTTTCCCTACGCATTCAACTTTGATGTGGTCTCCAAGAGTGGAGACCACGTCAAAGAAAGGAGCTAAAAAAAAAAAAAACAGTTACAAGAGTTTAAAAATTTTTTTACATCAGAATGCGCTCACTGGCAGACTCTCAGTTAATCTCATTCTGCAGCCAACAATAGACAGTGCAACAACAAAAAGTCTATGGAAAGCAAAAAGTGCAAAATTAAAAATAATGTAAAAAAAACTCTGTGGTAGACAACCACTTGAAGACTATATTGAAGACTATATTGAATATTCATGTCATTGTGCCCACAGAGTCTGAGCACCTATGACACTCAGAGGTGGAGTTGGCAAACTGTTGTATCGATGGGGGCTACCATTTCTGTGTTAGTTGATGACACCAGAAATGGTGTTACTGGAAGCTCTCCTGCAGGAGGAGGTGTCAGTCATAAGGGGCCAATGTTCGCAGCCTAACTGCTGCAGACACCTTTTGAAGGACCATGACATCCTTAGCCAAGGAGAAACAACACTTATATTAGAGAATAATTCATTTTTATCCATGACGGCATGTGGGTTTACTCATGAGCCATCAGCCATCATTATTCATTTGTACTGCAACCACCAAGTGTGAGAGTAACCACCAAGTATTGTGCCTCATCTAGAAACTGTATCACTACACTTGTGTACCACTTAAAGTAACAGTAACTGCCAAGACTGTCCTGCCTAACTCTTAGGGCTTATTGACAAGTTTGATTTTTCCACATACAAGAAAAGCTGGCCAATTAGACTTTGATCAGACTCTGATCAGACTTTGACTGGAGTGTTTTCCAAGTTTCATACGTTTTTCTAATATGTGGAGAAATAAAAAAGTCTGATCTCTCATTCTCCATCTTCTCCAATCTGACAGTCCATGAAAATTGGACCTCACTCAGATCTCATCCGAGAGCAGTCTGATTTTTTCACGGACCCATTGACTTGCATTGCCAATTTTGATCCGACCCTAGGATCAACATCAGAAATGTCTCCACGATTTTCCATGGACCTCTTGGTCCACAAAAAATCACAGAAATGTCAATAACCATACAGAGTATCACAGGTCAAAACCACAGATAGCACTTGGCCCTGAAAATCAGACATGAGAATGAGCCCTTGGATGAGTCTCATTTAAAGTGCAGAAGACACTTGCGCATGCAGCAATTTTTCTCACATAGATATTCGGTCATCTGAATTGCCCAATTGGATATCATTACCTTGAGTGAGGTCCATTTTTTTCCACAGATATCACCTAGACTGGAAATACGATCATATAAGCATAACCTTAGAAAAATGAATATTCTTGTGTCTGCAGCATATCAGCGGAACGTAGCACCACTTTCATTTTTACACGATGATAGAGGACAGCGGTGATGATCAGGTGCTCATGGTCATCCCGATGACCTCACATCTTCAACATCAGCTGGTTATGTTGAACGTAGAAGCAAACGATTGTCAATTTATCTTGTGATTGTCATTCCCATCACAGCCAAGTGTGTTCATACTGTAAAGCCAGCCATGTTACTGGTAGTGGGTTCTTAGTGTAAGAAGTCCTTTTGGTGTAGGAATTATCACAAGGGTCATAGAAGGGTCTACTTACCAACTTTTACCAAAATGTAGGACATGGACCACCTGAGAAATTGTCCAAAACACTTACTTTTGGGTATGTTTTTTAGGCTCTTTCCCTTTTGTGGTCCAGTTTATGAGACTGTTCTCTGGCAATTATGGAAGGGGGTAGCAAGCACAAGACCCTTGTCTCCTTTGAGGGAAAACCCAGCCAATGTTCATATTTATTAGTACAGAAACAACTGTCATGTACAGCAACCAATCAGAATGCATGTTTTTTTTCAAAATGGCTTCTCTAAAATGAGAGTTATCAGCTGTTGCACATTTTGACCTTCAGCGAACATAGCAAGAGAATTGGGATATTACTTGGTATCCTCCAGAGTTGGAGATCCTCCTTCCAGCTGTTGTCCTCTTTGACTAATAAAATTGAGGTTCACCTTTAACAAAGAATACTTTGATGGAGTTGTCCTCATGTATTGTCCATAGTGGAGAGCAGTTACACAGAGTGTCCCTTGTTCTGGAGAACTTGTCCTGTCCTGCATTATTCAGGTGCTGCAGAACGTAGACCCAAATCCAGGACTGTCCACTCTATCCAGGACAGTTGGGACTAGAGATGAGCGGATCGATTCACAGATCTCTGGTTTAGCATCCAAGTCAGTGGTACCTGGTGGCTGGATGTTAAGTTCAGGGCTTGATCACCGAGGGCTGGACCGACGTCATCTGTGCGAAATGCTTTGATTATGCACTTAATAAAGTATCTGCTGTCTTTTTCATGTGATTTTTTTTTAGGCTCCACAAAGAAGCCTTCAGAGAAAAAAAGCATTGCAACCGCACAGATCAGGAGCAAGTTTAGACCACAGGGGGTGCAGTTTTCATGAAATCACATCCACTTTGCTTGGACAGTGAAACACAGCAGAATTTCTATGCAAAAAAGCAGAAGAAAATCCGCAGCATTTAAGCTACATGTGAACACGATCTAAATGTCCAAGCAAAGTGGATGTGATTCCATGAAATCTCCACCCCCTGAACAAAAAAAATGCATAAAAAAAAAAACTTGCTGCATTTTTAAGAGCAAAATCAAAACTTTTCTGTACTATTAAAAAGGCGTTAAAAACTCTGCTTCATATCTGCTCCAAAATCTCATCAAGTAAGCGGGAAAACACATAAAAAACGCAGCAAACACGTAATAATCAGAGAAGATTGTTATTGTGTCGTCTGGTGCGGACACCTGCAGAAAAAAAGCAGTAGAAAGAACACAGCATTTACTCTACGTGTGAACACGACCTCAGCTTTATATTTTTATTACATTTTTTATGGGTTTAAAAAGGAAAAAATATCAATCGCGACATTTTTTAAGTCATTTAACGATCCCCGTAAATAATCTGATCGCTGTGTTTTGCGGGTCGCTACAATTACAAGGTCAGCAAATATATTATTTGCTGATTTGTGATGTTTATTATTTAAAAGAAAAATACATTAAAAATGACATTACACTATATTTTTCATTATCGAGTGCTTTTCATTATTTTTTAGTAATTTTATAGGATGAAAAAAATCTCTTTTATTCTCCCGCTAGAATACAAATACATAGAAATACTCTGTTGTGTCCAATGTACAGTATCAGTACAATCTGCCTGTACACAAAATTCTCCCTATTTCTTCACCAGAGGTTGTGGTTCAGTATCTTTAGCTCCTTCCTGTAATGTTGAAGGTTGTGGGTTCGAATATTGAAGAGACTCATAAAAAAGAAATAAAATGACGTGTTTGTATTTGCTTTTTATTATTTTTAGTCGTTTTATAGGAACAACAAAAATCAGACTTTTTTTTCACCTCTAGTATGCAGGAAACATAGAAACATATTGTTATATGCAATGTATCTCTATGGACATTTATAATTTTTTTAGGATTCACTGTCTGAAATACAGGTCAAGATTACCAAATTCTCCTACGTTAATGTGGGCTGTGGCTCATAGATAGAGCTTCAGCATGGAGATGTGAGCTTGAGTCCTGGGAAGACCTGATCAGAGGAGAGGTGAAGGAATATTGTAGTTTCATTTATGCACTGAGCAAAGGAATGCGGCCCCACCCCCGAGGAGCAGTAGCTGCGGAGTGATGAAGATATAGGAGAAAGGTGAGTATTAGTAGCCGGGACAAAAGCACTGATGTGTAGGGACAGTCCCGCTGAATCAGGCACGGTTGGGAGCTATGTATATTTTTTTTAAAAAATGTTTTTTTTTATCACATTGCAAAATTTATTAAAAAACAAAATTATAATTTTTCTCTCTTGCCACTCGAGCTATTTTAGACTCATACTTCCTGTCCCTTCAGGAAGAGTTTTCAGTAGGCTCATTATCATCACAGACAGGATTTCAATGACAGGTAACACCTTAGTTTACCTGCTGTTGATCGCAATAGGCGATATCACAACTTTTTCTGCTCCCCCTCCCCTTACAATCACCTTTGCACGCTCTCATTAGAGGCCTCAATGCAAAAGATAAGGTCGGAATTGGTCTATTGATGTTAATGTTCATGTGCAATTCCTTAACCAACAGGAAGTTTGGGAAAAGAAGCCCCAGTGGCTGGTATGGGAATTACAAGAGTTCTTTTTTTTATTGCCAAAATTGAAAAAAAAAATCAAGTCATTTTTGGAAAATAAATTCCTGATAAAAAGATGAAAACTGAGATTTTTTCTGTCTCTTTGACGTGTTGATCCTGACCTATAAGAGTGGCGCTATCCAATGATCAGCAGATAACAGCGGGCGGCATTATGTTATGGTTTGGTATCATACATTATTACATATTTACCAAAACAGAAACCAGAGCATTATAATTTATTGCCTTGTGACCAGTGATTCATTTTGCTTCTAGACATAACCTACTGGATTTTCTACCTTCTGCTGAACTAGTTATGACCGGCTAAAATCTCTGATTGTATTCTGTTTTGTGCCAAATTATTTTGGGAGGTGCCGCAAGTTCCTGATTTCTGGAGAAGGAAAGGTATAAGGATGTGTAGGGTAAGTGACTTTCCTTGATTTTCAATTATTTCAGCATTAGGATACATCATTCATTTAAAAAAAAAAGTTTACCATGTTCATGGCGAGGAGTAGAGTTATATTCATTTTCTTTACTTAGATAGCGCCATCATAATCTGCAGCGCTGTACAGACATCACCATCACTGTCCCCATTTGGAATCACAATTTACATTCCCAATCAGTATGTCTTTGGAGAGTGAGAAAAAAAAGAAAAATCTAGAGGAAATTCATGCTAAAACAGGGAGAACATACAAACTCCTTCCAGATGTTGTCCTTGGTGGGATTTGAACCCAGGATCCCAGTGCTGCAAATCAGCACTGTGCCATTAGGCTGCCCATCATACCATTTATTCATGCTGCATAGCACCACCTGGTTCTCAATTTCACTGCTCGAAGCAATCATTTCCATGTACATTTAAGACAAGGTGGTGCCATACTATCAGTTTCCTTCCCTCTTGACTGCTGCCAAAGGGAGAAGGAGACTGATTCTGTCAAGATTCCGCCTCCAGCAGCACCAAAGGGAACACATGAAAGCAAAAAAGTGATAAAAAAAGGTATAAAACAAATTCTGCAAAATTTGTACTCTTTTAGTCTTAAAATTATCATTGCCATGCACATTAAAGACCAGGTGGTACCATACTATCAGTCTCCTTCCCTATTGACAGCTGCCAGAGGGGGAAGGAGACTGATTATTTCAAGAGTCCACTTCCACAGCATCAAGGGGAACACATGATAGCAAAAAGTGATGAAAAAGGGTATAAAACAAGTTCTGCAAAATTTGCAGTATTTTATTCTAAATATTATCATTGCCATGCACATTGAAGACCACGTGGCACTATACTATCATTCTCCTTTCCTCTTGACAGCTGCAAGAGGAAGAAGGAGACTGATTATTTCAAGAGTCCACCTCCAGCAGCATCAAGGGAACACATGAAAGCAAAAAGTGATGAAAAAGGGTATAAAACAAGTTCTGCAAAATTTGTTCTATTTTAGTCTAAAAATTATCATTGCCATGCACATTGAAGACCAGGTGGCACTATACTATCAGTCTCCTTTCCCTTTGACAGCTACCAGAGGAAGAAGGAGACTGATTCTTTCAAGAGTCCACCTTCAGCAGCATCAAGTGGAACAAATGAAAGCAAAAAGTGATGAAAAATGGTATAAAACAAGTTCTGCAAAATTTGTACTATTTTAGTCTAAAAATGATCATTGCCATGCACATTGAAGACCAGGTGGCACTATACTATCAGTCTCCTTTCCCCTTGACAGCTGCCAGAGGAAGAAGGAGACTGATTCTTTCAAGAGTCCACCTTCAGCAGCATCAAGTGGAACAAATGAAAGCAAAAAGTGATGAAAAATGGTATAAAACAAGTTCTGCAAAATTTGTACTATTTTAGTCTAAAAATTATCATTGCCATGCACATTGAAGACCAGGTGGCACTATATCTCCTTTCCCCTTGACAGCTGCCAGAGGAAGAAGGAGACTGATTCTTTCAAGAGTCCACCTCCAGCAGCATCAAGTGGAACAAATGAAAGCAAAAAGTGATGAAAAATGATAAAAAACAAGTTCTGCAAAATTTGTACAAATTTTGGTCTAAAAATTATGCATGAGAAAACGCCTTTAATTAGTCGTGCACCTGCGTGAACTAGACATGATAATGGCAAATTTTTCTGCAGAGGTATCAGCGGGCAGGTCCATAGCCGTCATTTAAAACCAAAGACAATGTTGCTTTCATGTTGTTAATTTAGGAAAGTTTTAGCCCATTTTTGGCCTCTCCTCCCCAACCCTGCATAGAAACACCCATTTATGAGGGGTATTTGTGTATAAACCACCCATTTTGACCAGGGTTGTTTCAGAAAAGTTAAGAGGGATAGTTTTAGCAAATTTGAGACAGTTAATATGTGTGCCTTAGTGAGGGAAGTCAGACTGCCTAGCAGGACTGACTCCGCCCTCCGAGAACTTGCAGCTCATTTGCATATGGGAATAAATTTCATTCTCTCTGGTAAAGGTATATAGGGCCAGAAAGTATATTATAACTTGTGCTTTACTACTTTACCGGATGCTGTCATTGATTTAGTTGCAATAAGTGGATCAAGGCGACATTATCTCTTTATCTTCTCTCTGTTTATTCTGTAACCTGTACATGTTTTATTCCCAATCATCAATCATCCCGTAACCCAGTAATTAACGAGTAAACGTAATTATTTCCTGATCGCATCATTAACCCTATAAATACCATCTACAGCACAACCCTTATAAGTGCACATTATGTATGCAGCGCTTGTGACATCTTTTTCAGCAACATTGTTAAAAAAAAAATCAGTTTCATGTTCTTACAGATCTGGGTGAATTACCATTTCCACAAAACTCTCTGTATTTTCCTCTACAACAGATTTGTCAACTTAGATGGATTATCCAGGAATATAAAACATGTCTACTTCCTAAAAATAGCCCCATACCTGTCCATAGGTGAATGAGGCTGAGCTGCAATACCAGACACAACTTATGGGATGGGGGTGGCGCTATTTCTGGAAGAGAACAGATGTGTTTTACTAATGACTATAACTCCCTTGGACAATAATCCGTCGTCTCCATCCATATCACTATAGATTCGGCATTGAAGACCTGGGTGACAACCTCTGCAAGTATAAAATATACCCTCACCCGCTTTCCTAGAAAAAAATGTAAGTGTATGGCAACTTTCAGAAGTGATTCATACTTGATAAAGATCTGACACAAGTCAAAACGTTGTTTTTTTGGTATATGGCAAAATAAATGATGTCTTGATCGGTGATCACCTATTTTCTACAATTACAATGTGTAGAGATTTCACGGAGACATTTTTTATGACCACACCCAATGCTTCCAGGACATGTCTTTTACACCACTTTCCCACCCAAAATTTTTGCATTTTTTAACAAAATATTCAGAATTCATACAAGGTAAATCTTTATATATATTGTTCCCATTGTATCTCCTCTTTCGATAGTAGCCCCAGTACCAGCAGTAAACTCGGAAAAACACAATAAAAACTGGGAACGGCACACCTATCTGATTAGGAATAGTAATGCTGTAACAAAAGTCCACACTCCACCCTGTGCAGAGATATATATTTATATGGGCACAGAACATTCCTGTAGACCTCATTCAGTAATTAGTGCTCTTTATGATGATTTTACACCTAATTACTTTTATTTATACATTTCATAAAATGGCCATTATCTCAATACCTGTCATCGACGTCATCCAGTTTTCATCAGATCTCGAATGACGTACGTATGTAGTTATCCAGGGGCGAAACTACACTGGGTGCAAGGGCTGCAGTCACACCCAGGTCTTGGAACTAAGGGCAGACATTCTATTGGTGCAACCTGTGCAGTTGCATAGGGGCCCGGGGTGTAAGGGGGCCCATTCTACTCCAATGCAAGTGGATTGTGCACAATCTTGAGCTGTTGAAGTGCAAAGAGCCCATATTTTGTTTCTGCACAGGGGACCTCTTCTGTCTGTGTCTGCCCTTTTTTGGAGCCAAAAGGTCCTTTTGGCCCTTATCAGAAGACCAAAGCTAAAAAAGACCGGCGATAATTGGGGGCCATGTTGGAAATTTTGCATTAGAGACCAACAAGATTCAATATCCCACTGCTTTGTTTCTGGTATTGCTCTTCTAAAACTGATGCTGATGAACCCCATTGGTCACAACAGCTTCCATTTGGGTTCTATAGTTTGGGGCCCCCATGCAAAATCTGTAACAGTGACCACTACATGCCAAAAATAATACTGGTGTCTTCTTATGTAGCAGAGGTATCTTTGGGGACAAAGGGCCAAGTTGCCCCTGCTCCCACTTGACTCTTTGTAGCTACGCCCCTGTGGAAATGTGAACACAGCTCCAGATGAAGCTGCCAGAACAGTGTGAAAAAGACCTTCATGAATTGGGCCCTATTTCTTTTTTTCTATAAGTTTTATCAGAGCTCCAAATCTGAGAAAAGGTAATTGTGAAGGGAGAGGAAAAGGTGAGCTGTGATATCACCTATTGTAATCAGAGGGGTTATGTGTCGATAAACAGTAGGGGCAGCAATACTATACTGAATGGTGGATCCTGTGTTATCTACTGTACATAGTGGAGTTATCAGACATTGTGCAGGAGGAGGAGGAGGTGAGCTGTGACATCACCTATTGTAAATGGTGGATCCTGTGTTATCTACTGTATATAGAGGTGCTATCAGACATTGTACAGGAGGAGGAGGAGGTGAGCTGTGACATCACCTATTGTGAATGGTGGATCCTGTGTTATCTACTGTTTATAGAGGTGTTATAAGTAACTGTACAAGAAGGGGGAGCAGAGCTGTGATATTCCTTATTGTAAATGGTAGATCAAGAATATAGAGGAGTTATCAGCCATTGTACAGGAGAAGGAGGTGAGCTGTGATATCACCTATTGTGAATGATGGATCCTGTGTTATCTACTGTATATAGAGGTGCTATCAGTCATTGTACAGGAGGAGGAGGTGAGCTGTGACATCACCTATTGTGAATGGTGGATCCTGTGTTATCTACTGTATATAGAGGTGTTATCAGTCATTGTACAGGAGGAGGTGGTGAGCTGTGATATCACCTATTGTGAATGATGGATCCTGTGTTATCTACTGTATATAAAGGTGCTATCAGTCATTGTACAGGAGGAGGAAGTTTGCTGTGACATCACCTGTTGTGAATTATGGATCCTGTGATATCTACTGTATAAAGAGGTGTTATCCATCATTGTACAGGAGGAGGAGGTGAGCTGTGACATCACCTATTGTGAATTATGGATCCTGTGATATCTACTGCATATAAAGGTGTTATTAGTCATTGTACAGGCGGAGGTGAGCTGTGACATCACCTGTTGTGAATTATGAATCCTGTGTTATCTACTGTATAAAGAGGTGTTATCCGTCATTGTACAGGAGGAGGAGGAGGTGAGCTGTGACCTCACCTATTGTGAATTATGGATCCTGTGTTATCTACTGTTTATAGAGGTGTTATAAGTAACTGTACAGGAAGGGTAGGAGGTGAGCTGTGATATCCCTTATTGTGAATGGTAGATCATGTTTTATCTATTGTATATAGAGGCGTTATCAGTCATTGTACAGGAGGAGGAGGAGGTGAGCTGTGACAACAGCTAGTGTGTATGGTGGATCCTGTGTTATCTACTGTATATAGAGGTGTTATTAGTCACTGCATAGGAGGAGGAGGTGAGCTGTGATATTACCTATTGTGAATGATTGATCCTGTGTTATCTACTGTATATAGAGGTGATAGAAGTCATTGAACTGGAGGAGGAGGAGGTGAGCTGTGACATCACCTATTGTGAATGGTGGATCCTGTGTTATCTACTGTATATAGAGGTGTTATCAGTAGTGATGGGCGAGCACTAAAATGCTCGGGTGCTCGATGCTCGGGTCAATCAAATTGGAATGCTGGGGTGCTCGATGCTCGGGTCGAGCACATTGGAATACTTGGGTGCTCGACCAGAGCAACGAGCCCAATGTAAGTCTATGGGAAACTCGAGCATTTTTCAAGCGGCTCCCCCCAGGTGGTCTGCAGAGAGCCTAAAGATTCCCCAAATAGCTGTGAACAGTGCTAAAATAACATGGGGACAGTATGGGGAAGACCCCTGGAAGCATTTCTGACTCCCAGGTCACTTCTGTCAACAACGTTGTCAGAGGTATTATGCCACTTTTACGGACTCATTATAAAATATACAAAAACGAAACCAAAATGGATTTTCTTGTGAAATATGTTAAGGAACATCCTTTCCAGGGTAATGACTTGTATATAAAGCAAAATAAATAACAAAAAACAAAAATGCTCCTCCACACCTTGGGCTATGTTCACACGTAGCGTTTTTGATGCGTTTTTTCACTTTTGCATTGCTTTTAACCAAGACAAATGCATTCACCAGGAAATGACATTTAAACATTTTACAACCTTATCTGGCCATGTGTTGTGTGAGATATCATCAGACACATCGTGTTTCATTTATGAAGGAGGAAGTCTGAAAGTCACAAAGCCTATTTTTATAGGGCCATCAGACGGCCTTTACTATTCTTAGAGGGCCAGCAGTCGGCCCTCACTATTCTTAGAGAGCCATCAGCCGGCTATGTTTTATTGTTCCCATTACAAAAGAGTGTGTCTCCTATATTGTTATTGTGTATGCAGTGAGTGGCAGGGCTGGCCAAAATTTGGATTAACCCCAATACCACTTAGAAAATTTGGATGCACCCCAATGCCCCTTTGAAGAGACTGAGAGGGGGGCCTCTTGAAAACAATATTCCCATTATTAGGAAGTAGATCTCCCATTGTGTTTGCCTATGCAGTGAATGCATGGGTTGCCAAAAATTTGGAGGCACTCCAATGCCCCTTGGAAGAGACGTGGAGGAGGGCCTCATAAAAAATGTTCCCATTAGAAAGGAGCGGGCCTCCTATACTTGTAATGCCCATGCACTAAGTGTATGGGCTGACAAACATTTACCCCTAGGGGGTATACATGAACATACTGTATAAAAAATTTTTTTTACGGACATAATAAACACCCTTTAAAAAATTATGTGGGTGTTGCATCATGGACCACGGTCACTCTGGTGATATGGTGGTGGAGGATGAGGATGAGGATGAGGAGAAGGAGGAAGACAAGAGCAAATAGCCAAAATCAGGAAGCGTATACCTATGTGTGGGTGGTAAGAGGTGCATGGGAATACATATCCCAAAAAAAGACACTGGATTTCAGTTTATATTACGCTGCTATCATTCGGTGGTGTTGAGAAGTCTGGCCCAATCCAGCCCTTGTTCATTTTTATAAGAGTCAGCCTGTCGGCATTTTCAGTTAACAGGCGGATGCGCTTATCAGTTATAATTCCACCAGCGGCACTAAAAACCCGCTCTGATAAAACGCTGGCGGCAGGGCAGGCCAGGGCCTCCAAGGCATAGAGAGACAGTTCATTCCACGCATCTAGATTGAATACCCAATAATTATAAGGCACAGAGGAATCACAGAGAATGCTGGTACAGTCGGCAAGGTATTCCCTCAGCATCTTCCAAAACTCCTTGTGAGAGTACCCCGCGCCTCAGGGCCTGTGCGATGGGAGGGGCTGAGAAAATTCTCCCAGAACTTTGACAGTGTTCCTCTGCATCTGCTGGATTGAAGTTGTGTCTCTCTCGCCTGTACTCCTTGGTTGGCCAACGAACTGCGACCTCTGCCGCCAGCGTTTTCAGATGGGAATTTTTTTTAATAGCTCCGCAACAAGGGCCTTCTGGTACAGCCCCATTTTTGTAGACCTGTCCGCCTCAGGAATAAGAGATATAAAGTTCTCCTTGTAGCGTGGGTTTAGAAGTGTCACCAACCAGTATTGACTGTCACCCAAAATTTTGAGAACACGAGGGTCATGGAAAAGGCAGGGTAACATAAACTTAGCCATGCGTGCCAGACTGCTAACAGGCAAGACGTCCGTGTCCTCACCATGAGGATGACTGACCATGTTCTCCTCCTCCTCCTCTCTGTCCTCTGGTCATCCACACTGAACAGACGGTATGACAGTTGTGCAGGTAGTACCGTCTATAGTGCATGAAACTAGCTTCTGTTCTTCCTCCTACTCCTCCTCTTCCTCATTGTCACCCAATCCACGTTGGGATGACATGAGGCTGGGCTGTGTGTAATCACCCTGTATGGTTCCTTGCTCCATATCATCGTGCTCCGCCTGCAATGCAACCTCTTTGATTGTGAGCAGAGAACATTTCAGAAGACAGAGAAGTGGGATGGTGACGCTAATTATGGCGTCATCGCCGCTCACCATCTTGGTGGAGTCCTCAAAGTTTTGTGTAACATCCCTGGCGGTGTGCTTGCATGGTGCATCACCTCCCACCATGCAAGACCGCAATCTTACCTGTCAGTCCATGCTGCACTCTTTGCTCCAGTACCTGCTGTGTCCTTGTATCTTGTCTGATTGCTTAGGGTGTCGGCGCGGCTTTCTGCTTGTTTCTTATAGCTACTGTGTGCACAGTCCTAATGCATCCCCAGCCTATTTCTGGAAGTCACTGGATACTTAAACCCCTACCACCCAGTAGGAGGTGCCTTGGCAACACTTTCACTCAGTTTGTCCTTGCAACTGAGTTGCCAGGTCCTGTCCTGTATCTAGTCTGTTCTGCCACCCTGGGGACTCAGTACCAAGGGCCACTACCTGTACCTTTAACTTTTAGTCTGTTCCCGCCACCCTGGGGGCTGAGTACCCAGGGCTGCTTCCTGTATCTCTGACTTCTAGTCTGTTTCCGCCACCCTGGGGGCTGAGTTCCCAGGCTCATTCCTGTATCTTGTCCCCGGTTCAGTTCCTGTCTGAACAGTGTCCTAGCCCATTACTTGTTTCTCTCTATGTTCGTACCTTCCCTTTTCATGCAGTGTATGAACCTGCACCTAACTCCAACTCGTTGTCTCTGTACTTCTGTTTGTGAGTTTTGTGTCCACTCACTACTTCATTGTAAGTACCTTGTGTGTATCTGGTTCTGCTTGTCCTCTTTCCCTGCCTCTGTATCTACCTCCTGTGCTCTAACCATCTTCCTGTATTTTCCAGTCTGTTCCATGTGAACAGAGCCCTGTCCTGTCTGCCTTCACCTTCTGTTCTGTTCTGCTCTGCTTGTTCACCGCTCCGGCGGTTCCGCTCTTCCCGCTTGTTTACCGCACCTGCGGTTCTATTCTGCTCCACTTGTTCAACGCTCTGGCGGTTCCGCTCTGCTCCGCTTGTTTATTGCACCTGCGGTTCTGTTCTGCTCTGCTAGTTCACGGCTCCGGCGGTTCCGCTCTGCTCCGCTTGTTTACCGCAGCTGCGGTTTTGCTCCGTTATGCTTGTTCAACGCCCCTGCGCTTTTGCTCCACTCTGCTTGTTCACCGCACCTGCGGTTTTGCTCCGCTTTGCTTTTTCGCCGCACCTGCGGTTTTGCTCCGCTTTGCTTGTTCGCCGCACCTGCAGTTTTGCTCCGCTCTGCTTGTTCACCACACCTGCGGTTTTTCTCCGCTCTGCTTGTTCACCGCACCTGCGGTTTTGCTCCGCTCTGCTTGTTCACCGCTCCTGCTGTTTTGCTCCACTCTGCTTGCTCACCACACCAGCGGTTTTGCTCTGCTTTGCTAGCTCACCGCTCCTGCAGTTTTGCTCCGCTCTGCTTGTCCACCGCAGCTGCGGTTTTGCTCCACTCTGCTTGTTCACCGCTTCTGCGGTTTTGCTCTGCTAGTCCACCACATCTGCGGATCTGTTCCTGTATCCCAGTCTGTACTGGTCCCTATCCAGCCTGCGTTCATACCTGCCAGTATCTGCCTGTCTGCATTCCAGCCGTGCCTGTCAGCACCCGCCTGTCTGCATACCAGTCGCACCTGCCAGTACCCACCTGCCGTCATACCAGCCGTGCCTGCTAAGTACCCACCTGCCATCACACCAGCTGTGCCTGCCAGTACCCACCTGTCTGCATACCAGCTAACCTGCCTGTTCCTGCATTCCCCGGTGTGGGTCAACAGCTGTGACCGGGGTCTGACCTGGAGTAGCACCTGGTCCCTCTCCTCGGTTCCTCCCTGGTTCACGGAGTCGACTGAGCCGCCAGGCGACCTTGGTCGGACCGGGTTGATACTTAGTTACGCCCCTCCAGGCACTCCTCGGCTCATGGTCCAGTGGGATCACTAATCACGCTCACGCCATCCTGTCTGGGCGCGAGCGTAACATTTTGGAGGATGGTACATATGTCTGACATCCATATCCACACCTGAGGTCTTATGTGTGGAGTCTGAAATGAATACAGACGGCCTTGTTGATGCTGGTACTGAACAACTGCCCTCTTCTGCTCACAAATCCTTCCCAACATCTGCAGTGTAGAGTTCCAATGCGTGGGGACATCACACACCAGTCTGTGAGCCGGAAGCTTCAAATGCTGCTGAAACACGGCAAGGGCAGCAGAAGCTGTAGGTGACTTTCTAAAATGGGCACACAGGCGGCGTACTTTAACAAGCAGATCCGGCAGCTCCGGATAGGATTTGAGAACCCGCTGAACCACGAGGTTAAGCACATGGGCCAGGCATGGTATGTGTGTGAGCTCGCTCGCCTCAGAGCTGCCACCAGGTTCCGGCCATTGTACACACGACCATGCCTGGCTGTAGGTTCAGCGGTGTGAGCCACAGATCTGCCTGCTCTTTCAGAGCTGTCCACAACTCTTTAGCATTGTGTGGTTTGTCACCTAAGCATAATAGCATCAGCACAGCCTGTTGCGAGGCAGTGCTGCAGTGCTTCCAGCTTGTGACTGATATGGTAATTTTGGAGATGGAGGCTGAAGAGGAGGAGGAGGCTGAGGAGGATGAGGTGCAGGAGCTGTAGACCGTGGGGGCAACCCATATTGACCTAGGGCCCCCAATCCTTGGTGTCAGGAGGACGTGTTCCATCCCAAGGTCTGACTGGGTCTCGGCTTCCACTATGTTAACCCAGTGTGCCGTCAGCGAGATGTACCATCCCTGCCCACAAGCACTTGTCCACGTATCCGTGGTTAGGTGGACTTTACCGGTAACTACATTGTTGAGGGCATGGCTAATGTTTTGGGACACGTGCTTGTGTAATGCGGGGACAGCACACCGGGAGAAATACTGGCGGCTGGGGACGAAGTACCGAGGGATGGTCGGCCCCATCAGGTTGTGGAATGCCTCCGTCTCCGCGAGCCTAAAAGGCAACATTTCGAGCGCAAGCAGTCGTGAAATGTGAGAATTTACAGTAGTAGTGTGGTCTGTGGGGCGT
Source organism: Phyllobates terribilis (assembly GCF_046119375.1). NCBI lineage: Eukaryota > Metazoa > Chordata > Amphibia > Anura > Dendrobatidae > Phyllobates > Phyllobates terribilis. The sequence goes on along the minus strand of NW_027362772.1, from coordinate 50,524,066 downwards.
TGGCTGCGTATTTGCGCTTGCGTTCCAAGGACTGGGGTATGGACACCTGAACGCTGCACTTGGACAAGGACGTGGACGTGCTTCCTGATGCTGCTACTTGAGAGTGTGCAACGACAGGTGCAGGGCAGGAGGCATCTTCGCATGCACTTTGGACAGGGGATTGGCTTGCATGCACAACAGCGGAAGAAGCAATGGTGCCACCCACAGACACTGTTCCTGGACCCTGGGGTTCGTCCCACAAAGTCGGGTGCTTTGCTGCCATGTGCCTGGTCATACTGGTGGTGATCAGGCTGGTCGTTTTGCCACCCCTGCTGATGCTGGCCTGGTAGGTGGTGCAAATGGCCTTTTTGGGGTTATCGGCAGAGTCTTTAAAAATTAACCAGACTTGGTAAGACCTAACAGTTGTACTGGCAACTTCCTTCATGTTGGTGTTACGGGGAACGGTTGCCTGCCTTCTGTCTGCGGCCACCACACTGCTTCTTCCTGCCTGTTGGGGTGCACTGCCTCCCTCCCCCTGTGTGCTGCTGTCCTCGTACTGCATGTCCCCCTGCCAGGTTGGGTCAGTTACTATATCATCCACCACCTCGTCTTCCACTTCCGCACCCTGGTCCTCCTCCTGACTTTCTGGCAATTGTGTCTCATGGCCGTCCACCTCTTGTGACACTTTCCCACTGTCGCCTTCATGTGACCATGGCTGCTCAAATATTTGGGCATCACTACATGTGATCTTCTCTTGCCCCGCTTCAAGTGGACCGGGCGAGAGACCCGAATCTATCAATGGAAAAGTGAACAGCTCTTCAGAGTGTCCAAGTGTGGGATCATTTGTCTCTGGGCACTCGGCATGGTGGGAGGAAGGAGGATCAGGGTGAGGAATATGTGGTTCAGACTCACGGCTACTGAATCAAGGGAAGTAGATAATGATAATGTGTGAACGGTATTTATCCTCGGTTACATAGGAAAGTTTTGGACATTAGAGTATCAGTAATGGCACTTTGTATAGACCCTTAATTAGTGATTGTTACAGATGTCTTGTCGGTGGCTATAAATCTTATTAACTGCCCCTCTCTGATGAGAAAAGTGAACTTCTACCCCTTACATAACAAATTTGTCCTTTTCATACTGGTATTGCTCAAAAAGCTGTAAGATGACCATATTGTAATGGCACCTAATGCCAACGGCCGGGAGCGGAGGTTGTATCCTATCTGCTAAAGGTGACCCTTCACCACACAGAAGCCCACTTTAATACGTGCTATTACAACCCCTTTGATGTTTTCTGGAGATACCCCTTTAATGGATGCATCTTGAATTTCTTCAGCTGGGTTCTAAGGAGTAAGGTTTCACCTTGTGTATAGTGACATGCCAGGTTTGGCACACTAGTATGAGGAGACTTAAACATCCAGGAAATTAAATATGAAAATTGTCTCTTCAGAGAGGAAGAGGATTTAATCCAATCTCATACTTTGCACTGATGAGGGGCAAAACCCCTAAACACCGTGCCTATAAATTGAGATTCTGATTTGGCTTTTATCCTAAGTCATTTTGCAAGGCTTGTTAAAGGGTCGATAGTGACTTGTAGGATCGCTGCTTCCAACAAGTGGCGCTATAGAGTTTTAGTCCTCTTCCTTACTGAAGAGGCAATTTACATATTAAATTTCCCAGAGGAGCATTGCATGGCAAATAAGCCTCCTTACATTGGCATGCCAGGCTTGGCTTGGCACCTACCGCAAGGAGAAACGTTACCCCTAGATCTCAGTCCAGAGCCTCTCATCTAGCCAAATCAGATTTCATACTTTGTACTGACGAGGGCCAACAGCCCGAAACACTGTGTCTGCAAATTGAGATTCTGATTTGGCTTTTATCCTAAGTCATATTGCAAGGCCCGTTAAAGGGTCGATATTGACTTGTAGGATCACTGCTTCCAATAGGTGGCGCTAGAGATCAAGTCCTCTTCCTCTCTGAAGAGACAATTTGCATATTCAGCAGGGTCAATGCTCAGGAAAACAGGTGTCTTTATTGCCTGCCCGTGGTACTGCCTCCTGGGGGTTCCCCTTTAGTGCATAGTGCCCCCTTTCTACCTGCCATGAGTTTCCCTTTGCTATTCTTCCATGACCAGTATGACACGTGTCACTGCCACATTTTCACCTTCTCGTCCTGCAGGATGACAAATCCAGAGAGTTGCACAATTTTAATGTAATGTACAGAAGATAAAAATAAAACCAACTGGAGAAAATGATCGGTGTATGTGAGCGCAGCGATTACTCAACTCCACAGAACCGGTGTCCTGCCCCCGGGGCACCCACCCATGTCCCTGCCCGTATGGATCCATCACAGATGACACCAAACAAGCCCCGTCCTGCTTCCAACAGAGTTCGTAAAAATAACATGAGAAAATCCGGATTACGGTAATAAATTTTTAAATTGCAGTTTAAAATCAATGAATCATTCACAAAATAAACCATTAGTTACGAATGATGCGCTAACACTCAGCACACACAGGATCGAGCATTTAAAGGGGATGTATATTTTTAATTTGTTAAAGATGTTGTATTTTTAATTACTATATTTCGGCAATCATATTTTCAACTTCCAATAGAGAATCATGAGAACTTACTTTACATTACTGATCCTGAGTTACATCCTGTATTATACTCCAGAGCTGCACTCACTATTCTGCTGGTGCAGTCACTGTGTACATACATTACATTACTGATCCTGAGTTACATCCTGTATTATACTCCAGAGCTGCACTCGCTATTCTGCTGGCGCAGTCACTGTGTGCATACATTACTGATCCTGAGTTACATCCTGTATTATACCACAGAGCTGCACTCACTATTCTGCTGGTGCAGTCACTGTGTACATACATTACATTACTGATCCTGTACTGATCCAGAGTTACATCCTGTATTATACTCCAGAGATGCACTCACTATTCTGCTGGTGCAGTCACTGTGTACATACATTACATTACTGATCCTGTACTGATCCTGAGTTACATCCTGTATTATACTCCAGAGCTGCACTCACTATTCTGCTGGTGCAGTCACTGTGTACATACATTACATTACTGATCCTGTACTGATCCTGAGTTACATCCTGTATTATACTTCAGAGCTGCACTCACTATTCTGCTGGTGGAGTCACTGTGTACATACATTACTGATCCTGAGCTACATCCTGCATTATACCTCAGAGACAGTGCATAAATTAAATTATATATTCACTGCTTCTCACACCTGACTCAAACTTGCATCCCCATGTTCACAAGTTGTAGTCTACCAATGAGCCACAGGTTATAATGGTACACATAGGAGAATTTGTTAATCTTGACCTTTTTTGCAGTCAATGATCACAGAAGCGGATTATACTTGTCCATAGACATGCATTGTGTATGTAACAATGTGTTTCTATGGTCCCCATATACTGAGGTGAAGAAAAAGATTTTTTGTTCCTATAAAAGTAGTAAAAATAATTAAGAAGAAATTGCAAAAATATAATTTTCTCTATTTTTGTGAGTATCCCCAGGTCTTGAACCCACAGAACCAAACATTACAGGCAGGAACCTAAGCTACTCAGCCACAAGCTCTGGTGATATAATAGGGAGAATTTTGTGTACTTGATCCATATTGCAGGCTCTGACTCCACAGGCAAATTGTACTGATACGTTGCACATAGCAGAGTATTTCTATGTATTTTTATTCTAAAAGGAGAATGAGAGATTTTTTCATCCTATAAAATTACTAAAATATAATAGTGAAAAACACTTGATAATAAAAAAACAGTGTCATTTTAATGCGTTTTTTTAACAATAATAAATATCACAAATCAGCAAAGAACAGGCATATTTGGTGTCCCTGAAATCGTAACAACCCGCACTACACAGTGATCAGATTATTTACGGGGATCAGTAAATGATATAAAAAAATGGCGTGATTGTTATTCTTTCTCTATTAACCCCCCCAAAAAATTAACAAAACGGTAATGCTGAGGCCGTGTTCACACATAGATTAAATGCTGCGTTCTTTCTGCTGCTTTTTTTCTGCAGGTGTCCGCACCACACGACACAATAACAATCCTCTCTGCATGTTTGTTGCGTTTCTTTTATGGGTTTTCCCCCTTATTTCATGTGATTTTGGTGCAGATATGAAGCAGGGTTTTTATCGAACTTTTAATAGTACAGAAAAGTTTTGATTCTGCTCTTAAAAATGCAGCGGTGCTTTTTTTTTTATGCGTTTTTTTTTTTTTTAGTAGAAGAAGCCTATAGGAAAAAAATGCAGCAAAACCTCAGAGTTCAGCAGAGTCTTCAGACCACAGAGGGCAGAGATTTCATGGAATCACATTTGCTTAACAATTTAGACCTTGTTCACATGTAGCGTAAATGCTGTGTTTTTTCTGCACAAAAATTCTGCTGTTTAAATGTCCCAGCAAAGTGGATGTGATTTCATGAGAACTGTGCCCCCCTGTGGCCTAAAGACAATGCTCAACTGTGTAGTTTTAGTGCTCTTTTTTCTTTCTTGTTTTCTATATTGAGCCTAAAAAATACATGTAAAAAACTGCAGATACTTTTTTAAGTGCAGAATCAAAGCTTCTCTGTACTATGAAAAACACATTAAAATGATTCTTCACATGGCACCAAAAACGCATCAAATAAGGGGGAGAAGATTGTTATTATGTAGTTTGGTGCGGACATCAGTATTTTGCACCTGTGCTGCCCCTGCCTTTTGCTTGTGGGAGAAGATTGTTATTGTGTAGTTTGGTGCGGACATCAGTATTTTGCACCTGTGCTGCCCTCACATTGGTAATCTGACCTGGTGTTGGTAAGGCTGTTTCTTTTTCTTGTGATTTTTTTTTTAGATTTTAAATTGTGAGCCTCAGTGAAGACAGTGATGATGATGATGATGTCTATACAGCACTGTGGAATATGTTGGTGCCATATATAAGCAATGCATAATTAATAATTAATTGGTTTGTTTAGAGTCGGTAGGAAGATAATCAAATTGTGGATTTTTATTTTTTGGGTTGGTAAATAATACTGTACTTCCCCTTTAAACTGTAATGAATGTATCAGGATGTATCTATATACGTATGTATATCTATATTTTATATGCAGTATACGGTTTATATCTTACACTGCGCTGTGTGACTAATGAATCACTGGGATAAAATATTTGTGTTTACTCATGAAGAACAGTCTCCATCCTCATAAAGATCCGCACCGCCGAAACTAGGTCATCCTCACTGTTGCTTATCTGGCCGGGACACCCCGGGGGTTTTAAGCTGACGGATCCCTTAAATAATACATCATTACAGGGGGAATTATAACCTAATTCCATCCGGAGGAGCTGCCATCAATCTCTCGCACTGCCGTCGTCCTCTCTGTGAATTTTCTCATTTATGTCAGGATTTTCCTATTATGAGGGTTTTGCCTCCTTCGTAGTTTCTTTCCAAGTTTTCTAGTAAATGTGTTACTCTCCTTCCGGTGACCCAGATAATTTTGCCTGTGATGAGTGACGCGCCCCCAGGGCCGTGGGGTACTCGGCAGCCAGGCCTCTGGTTGCCGGGGGATATCACGGTGGCTGGCCCGGTCCGTGGCCCAGGGCGGTCACTCAAAAGGGGGAATATGGATATATGGGGATTTGGGAAAGTTCGTGACGCCACCTGGGGTACCTGGTGATGATCACCAGCTCTGCTACAGTCCTCTGAGGCAGATGTTAGGGCAGCTTGTGATGGGACAGCTCCCCACAGGTAGAGCAGGCCTCAGGGCAGTGTGATAGTGGAGAGTGGGTCACGCTGGGCATTGTAGTGCAGGGGGAACAATAGTGCCGATGAAGAATAGACGGAGGCAGTGCAGTGCAGTCATCCAAGATTTTACTCACAGTTCTTTAGACACTTCACAGGTGCACTTTACAGGTAAAGGCCTCCCTCGTCGCACTGCGTTCACCAGGCAGGGGTTCAATCCTTCCTCAGGCAACTTGGGAATACCTGGCAGAACCCCACTTTCTCGTGTTCCTATTTGGACCGTCTTTACTCTGGTCCTTCTCGCTCCTGCTCTGCGCTGCCCACTCTCAATCCCGCTCGGGTGCTCTGAAGTCCTTCCAGTACATCGGATCCGGGACCCACTTGACCCTCCTGGGGGATTAGAATGCCGCAGCGATCCCTCTGTCTTCTGACAAATGCGGGGCATACGGGTGCCGTCCTGCACGTGCTGTACCCCCTGGGATCCTTCCTTTGAACGGAGCCTACTACCTGCTCCCCTCCGGGGCCTTCTGACCTGGCCCTAACTGTGGAGCAGATCTCCTAATGAGATTCTGCTCCCAGACTGTTCCTCCAAACAGTCCCGAGCTGTTTTTCTGAACAGCTCCCTAGAACTGACCTAACTCCGATCTACTGAACTCTTCAGACTTGGGCCTCACTGGTTAGACCCGCCTCTGGAGCAGAGCTCCTGCAGAGGCTCTGCTCCTCTCACTCTCCTCCTCTGACTGAACACACTCTCTAAGATGGCTTCCCTATTTATATCTCCTTCTACAAGTGCTTTCTCTAACTACTTCCTCCATCCACACCCACTACTGGTTCCCCTTGCCTTTGGGTTCCCCCCACTCCAGCCAGGGTCAGGGCTCAGCAGAAACATACATTGCGTCTTGCCCCTCCAGCCGGCCTGGAGCAGTGTAGTGTTGGATGCAGGTGTGTTGGGGTTCCGTGCAGCACTCCCTCCTTACCTGAGAGAAGGGAGACACCACACCTCTGGGTGAGGTGCAGTACCTCTTTGGCGACTGAACCCTCAGGGGCGCCACATGAGCTAGAGACTGACCTTAAAATGCCGCCTTATAGGGGATGTGGACTACTTCGATATTCGTTGCCTATCCTCTCCCTCCAGATTGGTGGGGGTCCGACACCTGAAACCCACCATGGACCAAATATTACCAGGTCCCACGGCTTCCAGATGTCTAGTGGCTTTCCTATGGTACTGCAGCTCCCATATACATCACAAGGAGCTGAGCTGTAATACCCTGGAAAAGGCGCCGCACACTATGGACATCTACAAGGGTGCGGCATGTCGGGCCACCATAGATATTATGTTCTTGACCTATCCCAAAGTTGTCCATACTGGACAAGCCCTTTAATAGATATAAAGTGTCAGGTCTCATATGGTGACTGCAGTCAACATCTTTGAAGGGGGAAAGGGAGAAATGCCAGCATCGTAGAAAAAAAATTCAGTTAAAAAAAAATCACATTTATTGTGAAGCTTATTTCATTAAAAGATGTATGAAAAATTATAGAAAAAAAGGGGAGAAAAGAACACATATGAACGTTACGCGTTTTGGACTATAGTAAACCCTTATTCATAGGAATAAGGTTTTTCTATAGTCCAAAATGCGTAAGGTTCATAAATAAAAAAAAAAACGAGAAAAGAAAGCACATGAATGTTATGCGTTTTGGATTATAGCATGTCCGTATTCATAGGAATAAGGACTTATTATTGTCCAAAACACGTAAGCTTCATATATAAAAAGAAAAGGAGAGAAAGAACTCTTATTAACTTACGCATTTCAGATTATAGCAAGTCCTTATTCACAGGAATAAGGACTTGCTATTGTCCAAAATGAATAAGCTTCATATTTAAAAAAAAGGGAGAAAACAACGCATATGAAACTTACGCATTTCAGACTATAGCAAGTCCTTATTCATACAAATAAGGACTTGCTCTAGTCCGAAACGCATAATCTTCATATATAAAAAGAAAAAGGGAGAAAAGAACACACATGAACTTATGTGTTCTAGTCTATATCAAGTCCTTATTCCTATGAATAAGGACTTGTTATATTTTAAAACGTGTAAGGTTCATAAGAAAAAAAAAAAGAGAAAAGAATGCATACAGTATGAAAGTTACTCGTTTAGGACTAGAGCAAGTCTTTATTCATAGGAATAAGGACTTGCTCTAGTCCGAAACGTGTTAGCTTCATATATAAAAAGAAAAGGGTAGAAAAGAACACATGTGACCTTACGCGTTTCAGATGATAGCAAGTCCTTATTCATTGGAGTAAGGACTTGATATAGTCTGAAATGCGTAATGTTTATATAGATAAAAAAAATGGGAGAAAACTCATATGAACCATATGCGTTTCGGACAATAGCAAGTCTTTAATTGTAGGAATAAGGACTTGCTATAGTCCTAAATGCATAAGCTTCACATGGAAAAAGAAAAGGGGAAAAAACGCAAATTAACCATATGCGTTTCAGACTACTGCAAGTCCTTATTTGTAGGAATAAGGACTTGCTACAGTCCAAAACACGTAAACGTCATATATAAAAAGGGGAGAAAAGAATGCATTTGAATCTTACACATTTTGGGTTATAGCAAGTCCTTATTCCTAGGAATAAGGACTTGCTGTACTCTGAAACACTTAATGTTCATATTTGTTCTTTACTCCCCTTTTTTTATATATATTTTTCATACATGTTTTAATGAAGAAAGCTTCACAATAAAGGTAATTTTTTTTTTAACCGAAAAATTTTTCCACGGTGCTTGAACTTATTCCCCTTCCTTGTCTGCTTGAGGTTGCCAACCTGGAGGATTCTGTGTACCGACCCAAGGGACATTGTGGTATTTCTTGCAGTGCAGTAGTAAGCTGATTTTTACTTTTCATATATCTAGAACTAAGCGAAGGTGATAGTAGAAAAGCTCCGCACTACTACGTCTCTTCTCTGGAAGCTCCATGGTCAATCGTTGACCATCATTGAAAGCTTAGGCCTTAGTCCGTTCCTTAGGCTAAGACCACCTTATTCCAGCTGTTGAGGAGATGCCAGTCTCATGACAAGCCCCAAAAATTCACATCAACCTTTGTACAGAGGGTCATATGGTTGTATACCCCAAATTTTGGGGTTAGGCTTGGACCAGAGCAACAAAAGTCACAGGTAAGGTGCCACCACCCCATGTTGGATGGATAGAAGTTGGAAAACAAAGATCCGGGAATTTATACCTAGACTGATGAATGGGTTATGAAAATGATGGCCAATGCAAAACGTTTGACTCCTTACTTACCCTATGCCAATCATGCACCCCCCGAATGTGTGTTTGGACACCCAGTAATGATCACGCGCAAGAAACCTTACAGAAGTGCATCCCAGATGTAGTTCTGGTAGAAATGACAAATATGGTCCTCTCTATTCACTAAACGTCTATAGAGTTTGTCAATCTAATGTGTTATATTAGAATATTATCACTGGGCACACCGGAGCTGGGTTCTGAATTCAGCTCTGTTACATCTGCTTATAATCAGCATGGAGACAGCATTGCTGTTGGTGTTGTATTCTTGCAACATAAGTAGAAGGAGGAGAGAAATTTCACGATCATCAGGGTGTTCATACCGCACTTTTATTATTACTGTGGTTGTCGATAATGTTGGCACAGTGATTACAGTCCCACTGGTAAAAGCATCAGAGACACAACACAAACTCCCCCGAGTGGTGCAGAACGATGAGGGTAGACATAGTCCCAGGAACCATTCTCAGGGCAAATCCCCTGAAGGCACAAGTGGGCACTTAAAGGATATGGACTCCTTCAGAGTCATTTATTTTGAGCTAAAATATAAATTTTTTTCAGTTTACTCTCATTCAAAAATTTTCACTGTTTGGGTTTTAGAGACTGTTTCCCCAACACAATCCTAGCACACTGCTGGCTGCAGAGTGAGTGGAGGATTTGTCAGTGAGCTCGTTCTGATAGGGAGTGTACTAATTTATTATCTATCTTTGGCCTCGTTCATTTTTGCATACAAGTGCTAAGTGTGTTTTTCACGGATAGCACTCGGATCTGTGATATTCTATGGGACCATTCACAAGTTCGATCTTTTCCTTCGACCAAGTGGTCCAAGGAAAGAAATCGAAGACGTGTCCGATTTTGATCTGAGGGTCGGATCAAAATCCACACAATGGTTCCGTGAAGAATTCGGACCGCACTCAGATGACATTCGATAAATTCTTATTTTTAATTTCTTCATGTACGAGAAAATTGGATGACAAGTGAAGCACACTCTGGTCAAAATATGATCCGAGTTTGATCATAATAATAATCATTTTGATTTTCTCTTACGTGAAAAATCGGAAGTCTGAATGAGGCCTTTTTCTGCGCTCTTCTCAGCTGGGTTATGACCACATCAAAGTTCAACATCACTTTGATGTGGTCTGCTGTTGTAAATCAGCATAGAGGAGTTTTAACTCCCTGTCAAAATTAGCTCACTAAGGTTTGTGAATTAACTCAGAAGATAAATGGTGCAAATTTTTTTATCACACCCAAATGCAAAAATTATTTTTGGGTACAAAATATACGTATCAATATCAACTTGTCCAGTTGACAGTGTAATGTGTATGGGGGCGCTGGTCGACTGACTGTTGGGGAAGATGTCGATGGGGCATGTCCAATTTCGGACTTGTCTGGAGATGACTTCTTCGTGGAGAACACAGCTAAACAAGAGCTCCTGTGTATGTGAGAGACGGCCAAGGTGACTGTAGGCTGAACAATTGGCCAAAGCTTCATACGGCCATCTAATGTGTATGGGCAGCTAAGGTTGAATTTGCTGTTTGTACTCCATCCACCAAAATGTTGCCAATAAGAGGACTGGATCTAAGAAAAAGTGAGATTATGATGATGATGATGATGATGATGAAATGTATTCTCATGTTTAGTGAAAAAAAAGTGGAAATATGGACAAATGAAGGTGGGGCAAGTAGATCAAAAGTGACCAAGACAATATCGTAGGCAAAAGATTTGGACATCGATGAGGTATTTCAATCCATTAAGACTTTTGGTCTCCAATGTGGTCCTCTCTTGTACAAATACTTCTCGAACAATGCAGAAAGTTGTAGTTTGGCCACATTTAAAACTAAATTTTCAACTTGACCTCAATACTTTTTTTAATAAAATCTGGGGGAAATCCATATAACACAGCAGAATTTGTGTTGAGGAAATACATTGGTTGACTGGAGATCTTGGAAGACGAGTCCTTCTAAACCTGGTTATTCTTTTTGGCACAAAATGACAGATGGCTCTTCTTGCAATTGCTCTTCTCCTATCCATGAAGTCATAGAATCTAGATATGGTGGAACAGCTACCCACAAGATCCATCAAGGCCCAGAAGTCGAACGTATAGGCAGAACATAAGGCTTCTGTTTTTTAAATCTAAACATTGAGACCTCTAAGCTTCTTGGTGCTGAATGAATTTAATCACCAAGATCAGGAGGTCTCCAAGATGTACCTGATTACCTTTCTTCCTCATTTACAAAAGTAGTAAATAATAGTCTTCAAATTCTATTTGGTGAAAGAAATGTTTTTGAAAATCACTTGATATTGGAGACCATTCCAGAATATTGGGATAAGATTCCAAAAAAATACAAGCTGAAAGGTCAAAACTTGTTTCAATGACTTTCACCATAAAGTGGTCTAATGAATAGAATACAAATAAACTAATAAAAATCTCCCATTCCTTTTAACCTAAAGTCCTATGCCTAGCAAATGAACCCACTCTACCATGGAACAGAAGGCTGATGACAAATTTGGCAGTGGCTTTGCTTGGCCTTTATCTGGGTGAGGTGAAACAGTTGAAGGTTCTCATTTTGGTTTTCCCTAGCCTGTATGACTAATTCAGCTGCATCTTTGAAATTTTTTGGACTTGTATCTTTGGCAAAATAAATCTGAAACCTTCTAAGAACATGTGCATGGTAAGTCCTACAGGATTGAGTATTGATACGATGCTGGTCATGGCTGCCATTCTTTTATGGTATGTTGCAACATCCAAAGTGCAAATTGTGGAAGACACTTGTGTCATCAGACAATAAAAATAAGGATCTGGGATCACAAGTCTTCAACACTGTGAAAGGTACTAGGCTGAACAGACTAGGGTGCAGAAAGTACAGACACTGCATCAGGTACATAATACAGATATAACAGTCTCCTTGGCTATAAGATAAAGCAGGATATAAGTTATGATGATTATAAAGCGTGTTGATTTGGGACTTTGCCATGAAACCTGCTTTATATAGTGTTGGGTGGATGTTTTTAATCGACTTCTTCAATGGTGGGTCCAGAAGAAGATCCACCTGCTGCACTGCCTCCAGCTCCAGGAAAGCCGCCTGGCATCCCTCCGGGCATTCCTGCTCCCCCGGCTCCTTGGTATAACTTAGTGATTATTGGGTTGCAGAGGTTCTGCAGCTCCTTCTGTTGATGTTCATATTCTTCCTTTTCAGCCATCTAGTAGAATAATATATAGACAAAGAAGAAAAAAAATATGAGTAGGATACAAGTGAGAACAGTCATGAAAACTCCCTGAAGAAGTGTTGGCGAAACGTGAGCTTCCAAAGTGCAGTCAGCATGAATCAGAGCTTGGCTGCACAATTTCAGCAAGGTATATTTTACTCTGAAATGCTCCTTTCTCCTTAACAAAGAAGGTGATTCATCAATATTTGATATGAATTCCACTCCCGCCGAATTGACAATACATTACTATCACAAACATTTATAGGAAATCCCATAAATTTGTGATCAGCGTGGGTCTCAACTGGTGAGGTGGTTGCATCATGGCTGAGAACAAATGGAAAAGTGGGCAAGCATTTTCGTTGCACTTTCTATTCAAAAGCGTGTCATGTCACTAGATGAGACAAAGTTGGGGGTATTCCCATTGATACAAATGCAGACCTCAGAGGTGGGCCACATCTTTCAAAAATCTATGGCACATCCTGTAGACGTGCCAGAAATTACCATAGTGGGAATACCCCTTTAACAGTATCCACTATCAAACTCAATGACTGATCTACCAGAACTTCCCTACTCGGGAAGAACAAAATTCCTGCCTGAGTATGTCTTCAAGCTGAACCCCAAAGACCTGTTCACAGATACAGTAGATGCAATCAAGGACTTTGCTTAACTTCCTAACAACTGATGATTGATTTTGCTACCCCATCAGTTTCCATTTGGCGTTCCCAATAACATCCTTCGGTTATATGACATTTGATCTACTGATTGAAGTGTGGAGATAAGAATTTGACAAGACAAGTAGATAATATAATACATAACAAACTACATAAAAAGTTTGGAAAGTTTTTAAGATTGGAAGATATTAGAGTTCAGGGATGGGTTAAATGGTTTGTCTTGAGGTTTTCCTTTGGCAGTGCCCTATGAAACATGCTCTTAGACTCACATAACATGGCGGAGTGCTTACTTGGTTTCTGTCCAACCAGGAGATGACCTCATTGCACTTGTCTAGGATCTTCTGTTTGTCCTCCGGGCTAATTTTGTCTTTCAGCTTCTCATCTTCAGCCGTGCTCTTCATGTTGAAGGCCAAGGACTCGAGTGAATTCTTGGCAGAGATCTTGTCTCTCTGAGCTTCATCTTCAGACTTATATCTGTCTGCTTCCTGTACCATACGCTCGATCTCCTCCTTGCTCAGACGACCTTTAATACAGATCATAATATTAACTTTGGTTTTCACATACTAGTACATAAAAAAGCTATACTTTCCCATACAAGCACTATGGCTTAGGACACTATTTGCAAAAGGTTAGATATGTTTATATTTAACTCTGATTAAACATGAAATGTATAATATTGCAGTTTTCATATTTACCACTAGGTGTCAGTACAAATTACTCTCCATCTCATTTTACTGTCCGCTGTAAAACAGAATCCTAATGTCTCACTATCGCATTTTCACTCAGGAAATATGATTATTCTTCAGCCAAGCAGGTTGAAAAAAGAAAAAGACTTGGTTGACTATATGATTCAGCTGAGCAAAAATATTTGTTGGCGCCCACCAACCACTGAAACTCAGACCCCACATGACTCTATAGAAGTCACAAATGGGAAAAAATGGCTCCTAAAAAATTGTTCCCTAACATTTGATATTGGGATCAGAAAAAACACCCAGCTAGTGACCTCCTAACATTTCAAAACAAAAAGTCGAATGGCCATCTGAGGATCCCCACCTTCCCAAAAGGTAAGGGTCCCATAGAACTTCTCTCCCCAGTGTTGGTCACTAAGTTGTTAATGCCTACTTAAGGGTCATTAATTAGATATATAGGTACTCATTAGATAGATAGATAGATAGATAGATAGATAGATAGATAGATAGATAGATCCAACCATGGTAGGAACCTCTTAGGTCCTCAAGATGCCAGAGACTGCAGGTCACATGCCTTTTATAATCTGGCTTCGCTTTTCACCACTCACCCTTGTCATTGGTTATAGTGATCTTATTTTCCTTGCCGGTGCTCTTGTCCACAGCAGACACATTCATAATCCCATTGGCGTCAATGTCGAAGGTCACTTCGATTTGGGGAACACCACGAGGAGCAGGTGGAATTCCGGTCAACTCAAACTTTCCAAGAAGATTATTGTCCTTTGTCATCGCTCTTTCTCCTTCAAATACCTAATAAGAAAGTACTCGTTTCATTGAATGTACATGAATTATATCATTGGCTTTTCGTTATCAATCCCGAGAGACTATCTTGTGATGCTCAGGGCAAACAGATATTGCCTGCTAAGTGGTGGTCTTCAGACTAAGAGGTAGCATAAAAATGGTTGCAATGCCCAACATCATTGCTCCGGCTGTATACCTCCAGTATAGTGGTGAGGATATATCAGGACTCATTACCTGGATAAGGACACCGGGTTGGTTGTCAGAGTATGTAGTAAAGGTCTGGGTTTGCTTCGTAGGTATAGTTGTGTTACGTTTGATGAGAATGGTCATGACCCCTCCGGCAGTCTCAATGCCAAGAGACAAGGGAGTCACATCCAGTAACAGAAGATCCTGTACGTTCTCAGATTTGTCTCCGGATAAGATTGCAGCCTGAACAGCTAAGAAAAGAGCAATGGACGCAAGAGTCAGCGTCATCCTAAATAAAGGCAAATAACATAGAATCATAGATGGTCTACATATCTCAGTTACAAGAGTTATGGAAATTAATAAAGAGTTTGAGGTATATTTAAAAAGCTTTTGAATCAACTAAAAGTCAGAGAAGGTTCTTTTCCTAATAAATTTGTTTAAAGGGATTGTCTAGTTTAAAGGTTTCATTTACAAGCATCATATTAGTAAATTATGACTTAATAGAGGTGATCCACTGTTAAGATCTCTGCCTTTATATATAGTTAATTATTAACTTTTCTTGGAGTGTGGTCTTTCCCAAGATTCTAACCTACAACCTTTGTAATGGCCAGCAGAAACATGGCAGTAAGCTACATGCTGCACTGTTTATGATAGGAGGATTTTCTCTGCCTAAATATCTAAATAGTACTCCTCTTCTTTAGTTAATTGTGTATCTGTGTGTACAGACGGGGCCCACACCTAGTTGTGAGGTATACGTTGAAATTCATCATGTCAGCTCCTATAATGCATGGCAGTTAGACAAGATATAGTCAAGATTTTTACACAACAAGTTAGGCATTTGAAAACTTTACCAGCATTTTCTCTAGAATTTTTTGGTAAAATATCATAAAAAATTCATAAAAAGTGGTGTTTTTTATATATATTAAAGCATTTACAAGTGGAAGATGAAAAATACATAGTGTTCTTACCAGCTCCATAAGCCACAGCCTCGTCTGGGTTAATGCTCTTGTTCAGTTCTCTTCCATTAAAGAAGTCTTGCAGAAGCTTTTGTATTTTTGGAATGCGTGTTGATCCTCCAACCAGAACAATATCATGGATCTGTGCCTTGTCCAGCTTGGCGTCCCTCAGAGATTTCTCCACCGGCTCTAGAGTGCCACGGAAGAGGTCCGCATTGAGCTCTTCAAAACGTGCACGGGTAAGTGAAGTGTAAAAATCAATGCCCTCAAATAGGGAGTCAATCTCAATACTAGCCTGGGTACTGGAAGACAGGGTGCGCTTGGCACGTTCACAAGCTGTACGCAGGCGACGGATGGCTCGCTTGTTCTCCGTGATATCTTTCTTGTGTTTACGCTTGAATTCCCCAACAAAATGGTTAACCATGCGATTGTCAAAGTCCTCCCCACCCAAGTGAGTGTCACCAGCAGTAGACTTAACTTCAAAGATACCATCTTCAATGGTAAGTATGGAAACGTCAAATGTGCCACCACCAAGGTCAAAAATGAGGACATTCCTCTCAGCCCCGACCTGCAGGTAGAAATTATAGAATATTTAGTATTGGCTAATCTGCATTTTGCCTGAAGTTATCAAGTCCATATAAGTGTTACCTTTTTGTCCAAGCCATAAGCAATGGCAGCAGCGGTCGGCTCATTGATGATTCGTAGGACATTGAGTCCCGAAATGGTCCCGGCATCTTTGGTGGCCTGTCTCTGGGAATCATTGAAGTAGGCTGGTACTGTAATAACAGCATTTGTGATTGTCTAGGAAAAAAAGATAATGTGTCAATATACAAATGATATATGATAAAAAGACCAAGTTGAAATTGGAGGTAGGGCATAGTCCGTTAGTCAACGAGCGACCATCATTAAAGTCAAAATCAACCTCAATTCTGTTGCTACTTCAAGAGCTTGTTCAACCATATCTAAAGAAGGTTGACCAAATCTTCAAGTCATCCCCTGCCATTTTGCATTCTTTGCAGAGGGGGAACCACCGCAACCCATGTACAAGTCAGAAAGGGCCAACTATACTATCCATAGTAGAGGCAGTTTAAGCTTTAAGGGTTTGGTTTCCCACCTGGAAGAAAAGAGAAGCCAGGAGGGGCCAGAAGCAACTGGGATTTTAAGACTAATACCAGGAGGGAATCACAATAAACCCATTGTATGTGGACTCTTGTGCTTCCTGATAAGTACTGATACCCTGCAGACACATACAATGGGGGAAATAAGTATTTGATCCCTTGCCGTTTTTGTAAGTTTGACCACTGACAAAGACATGAACAGTCTATAATTTTAAGGGTAGGTTAATTTTAACATTGAGACATAGAATATCCAAAAAAAAATCAAGAAAATAACATTGTATAAATTAGATAATTTTTTTTTGCATTTTGCAGTGAGAAATAAGTATTTGATCCCCTACAAACCAATATGAGTTCTGGCTCCTATAGACCAGTTAGACGTTCCTAATCTACTCGTTACCTGCATTATAGACAGCTGTCTTACATAGTCAACTGTATAAAAGACTCCTGCCCACAGACTCAATTAATCAGTCAGACTCTAACCTCTACAACATTGGCAAGACCAAAGAGCTTTCTAAGGATGTCATGGACAAGATCGTAGACCTGCACAAAGCTGGAATGGGCTACAAAACCATAAGTAAGATGCTGGGTGAGAAGGAGACAACTGTTGGTGCAATAGTAAGAAAATGGAAGAAATACAAAATGACTGTCAACGGACATCGATCTGGGGCACAATGCAAAATATCACCTCGTGGGGTATTCTTGATCATGAGGAAGGTGAGAGATCAGCCTAAAACTACACAGGGGGAACTTGTTAATGATCTCAAGGCAGTTGGGACCACAGTCACCAAGAAAACCATTGGTAACACAGGACGCCTTAAAGGTTTATAATCCTGCAATGGCCGCAAATTCCCCCTGCTCAAGAAGGCACATGTGCAGGCCCATCTGAAGTTTGCTAATGAACACCTGGATGATTCTGTGAGTTACTGTGAGAAGGTGCTGTGCTCAGATGAGACAAAAATTGAGCTCTTTGGCATTAACTCAACCTGCCGTGTTTGGAGGAAGAAGAAGGATGAGTACAACCCTAAGAACATCATCCCAACTGTGAAGCATGGTGGGAGAAACATTATACTTTGGGGATGCTTTTCTGCAAAGGGGACATGACGACTGCACTGTACTCAAGGGAAGATGGATGGTGTCATGCATCGCGAGATTTTGGCCAACAACCTCCTTTCCTTAGTAAGAGCATTGAAGATGAGTCGTGGCTGGGTCTTCCAGCAAGACAATGACCCAAAACATACAGCCAAAGCAAAAAAGGAGTGACTCAAAAAGAAGCACAGTAAGGTCATGGAGTGGCCTAGCCAGTCTCCAGACCTTAATCCCATAGAAGACTTATGGAGGGAGTTGAAGCTCCGAGTTGCCAAGCGACAGCCTCAAAATCTTAATGATTTAGAGATGATCTGCAAAGAGAAGTGGACCAAAATTCCTCCCAACATGTGCGCAACCTTCATCATCAACTACAAAAAAAGTCTGACTGCCAACAAGGGTTTTTCCACCAAGCATAAAGTGTTGTTTGCCAGGGGGATCAAATACTTATTTCTCACTGCGAAATGCAAAAATTTATCTAATTTGTACAATGTGATTTTCTTGCTTTTTTTGGGGATATTTTATCTCTCAATGTTAAAATTAGCCTGCCCTTAAAATTATAGACTGTTCATGTATTTGTCAGTGGGCAAACTTACAAAAACAACAATGGATCAAATACTTATTTCCCCCACTGTATCTGATTTTTTGGGTCTGCGCTGGAGTCCAATTAATTTAGGAATTTCTTCTGGGGTGTAAATTGATTTCAAGATCTGATCTGAAGTCTGAATTATTTTAGGAGTCTGAATCAATTTTTCAGTTTGGGGTCTTAATGACAAATAAGAACATCTTCATCCTAATTTTGTCATATGCTGTCTCTATTTTGACCACCCCAAACACCACCTACTTTATTTTAGACGACCAACTCTACTGCAATTTCTAATATGGGTCACATATACCGATGTCCCACCTTTCCAAGGTAGGCTTCAGAGATCTCTTTCATTTTGGTCAAGACCATGGAGGATACTTCTTCTGCATAGAAGGACTTGGTCTCCCCTTTGTACTCCACTTGCACCTTGGGTCTCCCACCATCGTTTATCACTGTAAATGGCCAATGCTTCATGTCGGACTGTACAACCGGGTCATCGAATCGGCGGCCAATCAGACGCTTCGCATCTATAATAACACCAAGAGGCAAAATTGAGTTTCCTACACCTTAAGTTACAAGGATCTGGATCTCCCAGGCCAAAGTACTCACCAAACACCGTGTTTGTTGGGTTCATGGCCACTTGATTCTTCGCTGCATCACCAATGAGTCTCTCGGTGTCAGTAAAGGCCACGTAACTGGGTGTGGTACGATTACCCTGGTCATTGGCAATAATCTCAACTTTGCCATGCTGAAAGACCCCTACGCAAGAGTAGGTGGTGCCCAGGTCAATGCCAACTGCTGGACCCTTAGACATTTTGCCTCTGGAATTAAAACAAAAAATAAGAATGAAGTAAAATATCGTCCTTGGTTTAGGCTGGGACTACACGGAAACTCTGGCAAAGCGACAACAATACTTGGACAAGTCATGTGGCTGGTGGAAAAAAAACGATCATGTACCCTACTAATATTGGTGGGTCCTTTTTCCTGTCAGTTTTATGCAGAGTTTTCCAATTAGTGGGTAATTTTGCGGCATGTACTTTCCAAGCAACCATGGGAGCAGTAACGTTGGCCACCATAGTTGCAGTCCATCAGTTACTCCTTAGAGAGAAATACTCATATTACAATAAGTCCCATAATAGTCACTTCATTAAGAGAAGTATATCACGTCTTTTGTATAAATTGTAATTACGTTTTTATAAGTTTATTTACAATGAGATAAACTAGGGCAACACATCCTGGCAAACAGAGGGGAGAATGCCAACCATGGTTGTCACACCCACTACCCAAATATAAGTGCACGATTCCAAGCCTCTAATGAGAACATTATATGTGTGCAGGGAGTATAACGAGCAGGTTCCCATTACACACAGCACAAAGCACACACAGCTCGGGGCCGGCTCCGTCTGATTGCTTCATGTTCTACTAATAGCAAATAACAATTAATAAATGTTTTGTGCAGCGAAACGTCTCCTGTAATTATAGGATGATGCCCGGGCACATGTCTCCAAACATATCCACACAGCACAGATAAACTCCTGACAAACATGTGCAATGCTTAAAGGAGCAGTCTGCTAAACACTCATCTGTCTACCTCTATTCATTTGTAAATGGTCTAAAGGAGCAGTATTATACACAACAGCTCCATTCATACAGGGACTTTAGGGCATCACCGTGTACATACTTTACATTACTGATCCTGTACTGATCCTGAGTTACATCCTGTATTATACTCCAGAGCTGCACTCACTATTCTGCTGGTACAGTCACTGTGTACATACATTGCATTACTGATCCTGAGTTACATCCTGTATTATACTCCAGAGCTGCACTCACTATCTTGCATAGTTTTGATGCCTTCAGTGTGAATGTATAATTTTTATAGTCATGAAAATACAGAAAAATCTTTAAATGAGAAGGTGTGTCCAAACTTTTGGTTTGTACTGTACAAACATTACATTACTGATCCTGTACTGATCCTGAGTTGCATCCTGTATTATACTCCAGAGCTGCACTCACTATTCTGCTGGTGGAGTAACTGTGTACATGACGCACCCCTGGGCCTTCGTCGCGCGGCATCGCGCGCACGGGAGCTTACCCGGAGCCGGATCTGTTGAGGGTTGTAGTCTCGTGGCGGTGACCCGGTCCGTGCCCAGGGAGTCAAACTAAGTGGCGAGTCTATTAGCAGTAGATGTTGGATGACTACGCCACCCGTTGAATGCAGCTTTGGAGCTGCCGCTGCAGGGCAGACCGCTGAGGCCGGTGGAAGGATGGTGCAGCGGGGATGGTATAACCCCCAACGGGAGGGGTATGGCCTCAGGGCAGCCGACGTGGATGATGGGGGTAGCAGGAACCACTCGGAGACGGTACGGTGTAGTTCAGGGTCTTTACTGGTGACAAAGATAGACCCTCCCGGAGTACTGGCTAGCAATTGGGGCCTGGTCAGTCCTTGAGCAGATGGGATCTCCCCTGGCCAGGCGGAGTTGTAGGCCTCCCAAACTAACTGTACTCTTCTGGCTACCTTGCTAGAAGCGGGTATAAGTAGCCCACGTCCCTGAGTGTACCGTGTGGTGCTCACCCGTATGGCCGGTGACTCGGGGCCTTCTAGTAGCTTCCGCTCCACGACGGCGGTGCTGGTCCCATGCGTGTGACTGTGCCTTCGGGTTTCTTGGCCAGAGGACCTGAAATCCCCTGCCTGACGGATTCTGCTGCTGGGTAGGAGTTAGTCCCCACAGCCTCGGACTCCGGGTCCGGTAAGAAATCTTCTCAGTCAGGGCGAGCTCTGCAGCTGCCAGCCCCTGACTCCTTGTAACACTGCTCCCACAGAGCTCCTGTTGTTTCTTCCCATAGCTGCTTCTCTTCTCTGTCTCTACTTCTGGGATGGGCCAGGAGCTGGGCCCAGCCGGAGCCACAGCTCCCTGTCAGCCCTCCTGGCTGCACTCTCCCTCTGAACTCTCTAACCCTGCCTCAGCCCCAGGTTTATATAGGGGAAGTTCTTCCCCTCCCAGGACTGGGCAGGAGGTGTGGCATGCATAGGATCCCTGACCAAGAGACCTCCCACCTGCTCTCAGACATAACATTGCTGTTACTGTGGAAACCAGACCCCTGGGGTGCCACATTCCCCCCTAGTGAAATTTAGCACTCCGAGACTAAACATATTTTTAGAAAAACATAACAAGGTATAAACAATAATAATACAATAAGAAAAACACATAAAGATGGTTACGGCGTGTCCGCAACCGGGTGCAGTTTTGAAGAAAAGCAAGGTGTCCATTTCACCAAAACAGGGAGACGTAACCAGGTAGGGGTCTGTCCTGCCCCGAGTCCTTAACAGTCTTTAGTCCGTCCTGGGTTACGCTCCAACTATGTACAAAGGATTCCCGGTAAATCCACCAAAGACTCCCATAAATTACTAGAAACACATAATTATTTACAGGATATGGCCGCTCTCAGTCCTCGGCCAGTGGGGATAAGGAATGGCTGTTCACAGTCCTCAGCCTGTTAAGGGATAGGGACACACGGGTAACAGTTCACTAGTCCCAACGGGGACCATATTTTAATTAGCAGCAGTTCTTGTACCCTTACGGGTAACTATTTACAGCTCTTTATTCATGCTACTTCCCTTCAGTAGCTATGTCCTCTTTGTGCTCCCTCCTGAGGGTAGTCCTCAGACCCCTCCGGGTCCTCTTGGCTTTCCTCGTATTGGTAGTACTGCAGCTCCTCCTCGGTTAGCTGGGTTAGTATCTCTGCGAAAGTCCTCCTCCCAGGTGGCCAGGACTTTACCTCCCTTTGGGCTGCTCCGGTTAATTGGGCCACCAGGATGCTCACTTTTTGCTCCTCTGTGAGGGGGTACACCTGGAAGAGGCTATCCAGCTTTTCTCTAAAGTCATGCAGGGTATGTGACTCCCCTGAGTAATGGGGTAGCCAGGCTGCCCCCGGGATATAGGGCATGGTGAAAGGCATGACCGCAACAGCGGTGGCGCTGGCGGGGGTTGAAGCGGTGAAGCTCTCCTCCGTATCCGACATCCTTCTCCCCCCTAGTGGACCGTGGCCTACCTTGCGATGATCCTCTTCCGTAGGCCGCGGCTCCGCAGTGGATCGTCAGGGTTGAGGACCTTCCGTCGCGCTCCTGTGACGTCGGCGTCTGCTGGGCTCCTTCCAGGACCTTACGCAACGTCCGGACGTGAGGCGGGACTTCAGTTCTTGCGCGCTTTCGGAGTCCACGCCCCTCTTCTTCCCGCGCGGCGTCCTCAAGATGGCGTCCAACGGCGGGAAAACTCCACGGAAGGCGGGAAGAAGGCTGAAAATGGCGCCGGATGGCGGGAATCTTCACCGATGGCGGGAAGAAGGCTGAAGATGGCGCCGGATGGCGGGAATCTTCACCACTGGTAAGTTTGAACAGTCTTTTTCAGGCACGCAGTACCCGGTGGTCGCAGGCACGAAATCCTGCCGACTACGTCAAAAGTTGACGCACCCCTGGGCCTTCGTCGCGCGGCATCGCGCGCACGGGAGCTTACCCGGAGCCGGATCTGTTGAGGGTTGTAGTCTCGTGGCGGTGACCCGGTCCGTGCCCAGGGAGTCAAACTAAGTGGCGAGTCTATTAGCAGTAGATGTTGGATGACTACGCCACCCGTTGAATGCAGCTTTGGAGCTGCCGCTGCAGGGCAGACCGCTGAGGCCGGTGGAAGGATGGTGCAGCGGGGATGGTATAACCCCCAACGGGAGGGGTATGGCCTCAGGGCAGCCGACGTGGATGATGGGGGTAGCAGGAACCACTCGGAGACGGTACGGTGTAGTTCAGGGTCTTTACTGGTGACAAAGATAGACCCTCCCGGAGTACTGGCTAGCAATTGGGGCCTGGTCAGTCCTTGAGCAGATGGGATCTCCCCTGGCCAGGCGGAGTTGTAGGCCTCCCAAACTAACTGTACTCTTCTGGCTACCTTGCTAGAAGCGGGTATAAGTAGCCCACGTCCCTGAGTGTACCGTGTGGTGCTCACCCGTATGGCCGGTGACTCGGGGCCTTCTAGTAGCTTCCGCTCCACGACGGCGGTGCTGGTCCCATGCGTGTGACCGTGCCTTCGGGTTTCTTGGCCAGAGGACCTGAAATCCCCTGCCTGACGGATTCTGCTGCTGGGTAGGAGTTAGTCCCCACAGCCTCGGACTCCGGGTCCGGTAAGAAATCTTCTCAGTCAGGGCGAGCTCTGCAGCTGCCAGCCCCTGACTCCTTGTAACACTGCTCCCACAGAGCTCCTGTTGTTTCTTCCCATAGCTGCTTCTCTTCTCTGTCTCTACTTCTGGCATGGGCCAGGAGCTGGGCCCAGCCGGAGCCACAGCTCCCTGTCAGCCCTCCTGGCTGCACTCTCCCTCTGAACTCTCTAACCCTGCCTCAGCCCCAGGTTTATATAGGGGAAGTTCTTCCCCTCCCAGGACTGGGCAGGAGGTGTGGCATGCATAGGATCCCTGACCAAGAGACCTCCCACCTGCTCTCAGACATAACATTGCTGTTACTGTGGAAACCAGACCCCTGGGGTGCCACATTCCCCCCTAGTGAAATTTAGCACTCCGAGACTAAACATATTTTTAGAAAAACATAACAAGGTATAAACAATAATAATACAATAAGAAAAACACATAAAGATGGTTACGGCGTGTCCGCAACCGGGTGCAGTTTTGAAGAAAAGCAAGGTGTCCATTTCACCAAAACAGGGAGACGTAACCAGGTAGGGGTCTGTCCTGCCCCGAGTCCTTAACAGTCTTTAGTCCGTCCTGGGTTACGCTCCAACTATGTACAAAGGATTCCCGGTAAATCCACCAAAGACTCCCATAAATTACTAGAAACACATAATTATTTACAGGATATGGCCGCTCTCAGTCCTCGGCCAGTGGGGATAAGGAATGGCTGTTCACAGTCCTCAGCCTGTTAAGGGATAGGGACACACGGGTAACAGTTCACTAGTCCCAACGGGGACCATATTTTAATTAGCAGCAGTTCTTGTACCCTTACGGGTAACTATTTACAGCTCTTTATTCATGCTACTTCCCTTCAGTAGCTATGTCCTCTTTGTGCTCCCTCCTGAGGGTAGTCCTCAGACCCGTCCGGGTCCTCTTGGCTTTCCTCGTATTGGTAGTACTGCAGCTCCTCCTCGGTTAGCTGGGTTAGTATCTCTGCGAAAGTCCTCCTCCCAGGTGGCCAGGACTTTACCTCCCTTTGGGCTGCTCCGGTTAATTGGGCCACCAGGATGCTCACTTTTTGCTCCTCTGTGAGGGGGTACACCTGGAAGAGGCTATCCAGCTTTTCTCTAAAGTCATGCAGGGTATGTGACTCCCCTGAGTAATGGGGTAGCCAGGCTGCCCCCGGGATATAGGGCATGGTGAAAGGCATGACCGCAACAGCGGTGGCGCTGGCGGGGGTTGAAGCGGTGAAGCTCTCCTCCGTATCCGACATCCTTCTCCCCCCTAGTGGACCGTGGCCTACCTTGCGATGATCCTCTTCCGTAGGCCGCGGCTCCGCAGTGGATCGTCAGGGTTGAGGACCTTCCGTCGCGCTCCTGTGACGTCGGCGTCTGCTGGGCTCCTTCCAGGACCTTACGCAACGTCCGGACGTGAGGCGGGACTTCAGTTCTTGCGCGCTTTCGGAGTCCACGCCCCTCTTCTTCCCGCGCGGCGTCCTCAAGATGGCGTCCAACGGCGGGAAAACTCCACGGAAGGCGGGAAGAAGGCTGAAAATGGCGCCGGATGGCGGGAATCTTCACCGATGGCGGGAAGAAGGCTGAAGATGGCGCCGGATGGCGGGAATCTTCACCACTGGTAAGTTTGAACAGTCTTTTTCAGGCACGCAGTACCCGGTGGTCGCAGGCACGAAATCCTGCCGACTACGTCAAAAGTTGACGCACCCCTGGGCCTTCGTCGCGCGGCATCGCGCGCACGGGAGCTTACCCGGAGCCGGATCTGTTGAGGGTTGTAGTCTCGTGGCGGTGACCCGGTCCGTGCCCAGGGAGTCAAACTAAGTGGCGAGTCTATTAGCAGTAGATGTTGGATGACTACGCCACCCGTTGAATGCAGCTTTGGAGCTGCCGCTGCAGGGCAGACCGCTGAGGCCGGTGGAAGGATGGTGCAGCGGGGATGGTATAACCCCCAACGGGAGGGGTATGGCCTCAGGGCAGCCGACGTGGATGATGGGGGTAGCAGGAACCACTCGGAGACGGTACGGTGTAGTTCAGGGTCTTTACTGGTGACAAAGATAGACCCTCCCGGAGTACTGGCTAGCAATTGGGGCCTGGTCAGTCCTTGAGCAGATGGGATCTCCCCTGGCCAGGCGGAGTTGTAGGCCTCCCAAACTAACTGTACTCTTCTGGCTACCTTGCTAGAAGCGGGTATAAGTAGCCCACGTCCCTGAGTGTACCGTGTGGTGCTCACCCGTATGGCCGGTGACTCGGGGCCTTCTAGTAGCTTCCGCTCCACGACGGCGGTGCTGGTCCCATGCGTGTGACCGTGCCTTCGGGTTTCTTGGCCAGAGGACCTGAAATCCCCTGCCTGACGGATTCTGCTGCTGGGTAGGAGTTAGTCCCCACAGCCTCGGACTCCGGGTCCGGTAAGAAATCTTCTCAGTCAGGGCGAGCTCTGCAGCTGCCAGCCCCTGACTCCTTGTAACACTGCTCCCACAGAGCTCCTGTTGTTTCTTCCCATAGCTGCTTCTCTTCTCTGTCTCTACTTCTGGCATGGGCCAGGAGCTGGGCCCAGCCGGAGCCACAGCTCCCTGTCAGCCCTCCTGGCTGCACTCTCCCTCTGAACTCTCTAACCCTGCCTCAGCCCCAGGTTTATATAGGGGAAGTTCTTCCCCTCCCAGGACTGGGCAGGAGGTGTGGCATGCATAGGATCCCTGACCAAGAGACCTCCCACCTGCTCTCAGACATAACATTGCTGTTACTGTGGAAACCAGACCCCTGGGGTGCCACATTCATACATTACATTACTGATCCTGAGTTACATCCTGTATTATACTCCAGAGCTGCACTCACTATTCTCCTGCTGCAGTCACTGTATAGATACATTACGTTACTGATCCTGTACTGATCCTGAGTTACATCCTGTATTATACTCCAGAGCTGCACTCACTATTCTGCTGGTGGAGTAACTGTGTACATACATTGCATTACTGATCCTGAGTTACATCCTGTATTATACTCCAGAGCTGTACTCACTATTCTCCTGCTGCAGTCACTGTATAGATACATTACATTACTGATCCTGTACTGATCCTGAGTTACATCCTGTATTATACCCCAGAGCTGCCCTCACTATTCTGCAGGTGCAGTCACTATGTACATACATTACATTACTGATCCTGAGTTACATCCTGTATTATACTCCCGAGCTGCACTCACTATTCTGCTGGTGCACTCACTGTGTACATACATTAAATTACTGATCCTGTACTGATCCTGAGTTACATCCTGCATTATACCCCAGAGCTGCACTCACTATTCTGCTGGTGCACTCACTGTGTACACTCATTACATTACTGATCCTTTACTGATCCTGAGTTATATCCTGCATTATCCTCCAGAGCTGCACTCACTATTCTTTTGATGCAGTCACTGTGTACAAACATTACTGATCCTGCGTTACATCCTGTATTATCCTCCAGAGCTGCACTCACTAATTTGCTGGTGCAGTCACTGTGTACATACATTACATTACTGATCCTGTACTGATCCTGAGTTATATCCTGTATTATACTCCAGAACTGCACTCACTATTCTGCTAGTGCAGTCACTGTGTACATACATTACATTACTGATCCTGTACTGATCCTGAGTTACCTCCTGTATTATACTCCAGAGCTGCACTCACTATCCTGCTGGTGCAGTCACTATGCACATACATTACATTACTGATCCTGTACTGATCCTAAGTTACATCCTGTATTATACTCCAGAGGTGCACTCACTATTCTGCTGGTGCAGTCACTGTGTACATACATTATATTACTGATCCTGTACTGATCCTGAGTTACATCCTGTATTATACTCCAGAGCTGCACACTCACTATTCTGCTGGTGTGGTGAAGTCACTGTGTACATACATTACATTACTGATCCTGCGTTACCTCCTGTATTATACTCCAGAGCTGCGCTCACTATTCTGCTGGTGCAGTCACTGTGTACATACATTACATTACTGATCCTGTACTGATCCTGAGTTACATCCTGTGTTATACTCTAGAGATGAGCGTTGTTCTACTCGAACTGTTCGCCAATCTCAAATTTGAGCTGTTTTGGGCGGTGTTCGAGCCGTTCGGCGAACACGAACGATTTGAGAAAAATTCGGCTGTTCGAGGTTATGTTCGATAACTGTTTGTGCACCAAAATCATAACTGGATTTTTTCTCAGTAATGATGAAAATTAATGTTAATACACAGTTTGAGTGTACAGCGGGGTGGGGGGAGGGGCAGGGGATGGATCTCTGCAGGAATAATGAAGATCTCCATTTTTTTTTCTCTTTCCCGCATTTACAGTGGGGAGGTGCAAACTGTCAGCCTATCAGCAGCGCACACACGGAGCGAAGTGCTTTTTTTCACACAAGCAAGGGCTTGTGTCATTGGCAGTGTATGTCACATGTCCTTGCCCTATAAGACCAAGCCATTTTCCCCGTCGCCACCATTTTCTCACTGCTGCAGCTGCGTGTTAGACGGCACCGCTGTTGCTGTGTGCGCTATACCTTGTTAATTTCAAGCCAATTTTCGCACAAATCTACAGATAGCTTGGGAGTAGGGAATAGTTGTGATTGCAGTCCTTTTAAGGACTAGGTTACAGCATTTCCTACGACTTTTATCAGGCAGGTCTGTGCTCTTAAATAGATAGATTGTGGGAGTAAAGACTAATTGTAATTGCAGTCCTTTTCAGGACTAGGTTACATCAGTTCCTATCAGTTTTTGCCAGGCAGGTCTGTGCCAGTGCTGTGCAAGTTTTTTTCACAGCATTTGGCTGAATCTAGCAAAGCTAATCCTTTTTGGCCTATTGCAGAGTGTGTTAGTCAGTGGAGTAGCCTATCTGTGTTGCAAGATATACCACCTGTGTATAGAATACCAATTTTTTTACTGCACCTAGTGAAGTAAAATCTTTTGGGCATAGCATCATTCTATTAGTCCATCTATACTGACCTCCATCAGGTTGCAAATTGAATATAATTTTTTTCTGCATCTAGCTCTGAAAAAATATTTGGGCTTCTAGCAGTGTGTGGGACTTGTTCTATTAGTCCACCTATACTGACCTCCATCAGGTTGCAAACTAAATATATTTTTTTTCTGCATCTACCTCTGAAAAAATATTGGGCTTCTAGCTGTGTGTGGGACTTGTTCTATTAATCCATCTATACAGACCTCCATCAGGTTGCAAACTGAATATATTTTTTTTCTGCATCTACCTCTGAAAAAATATTGGGCTTCTAGCTGTGTGTGGGACTTGTTCTATTAATCCATCTATACAGACCTCCATCAGGTTGCAAACTGAATATATTTTTTTTCTGCATCTAGCTCTGAAAAAATATTTGGCCTTCTAGTAGTGTGTGGGACTTTCTCTATTAGTCCATCTATACTGACCTCCATCAGGTTGCAAATTAAAAATAATTTTTATCTGCATCTAGCTCTGAAAAAATATTTGGCCTTCTAGCAGTGTGTGGGACTTTCTCTATTAGTCCATCTATACAGACCTCCATCAGGTTGCAAACTGAATATAATTTTTTTCTGCATCTAGCTCTGAAAAAATATTTGGCCTTCTAGTAGTGTGTGGGACTTTCTCTATTAGTCCATCTATACCGACCTCCATCAGGTTGCAAATTAAAAATAATTTTTATCTGCATCTAGCTCTGAAAAAATATTTGGCCTTCTAGCAGTGTGTGGGACTTTCTCTATTAGTCCATCTATACTGACCTCCATCAGGTTGCAAATTAAAAATAATTTTTATCTGCATCTACCTCTGAAAAAATATTTGGGCTTCTAGCTGTGTGTGGGACTTGTTCTATTAGTCCATCTATACTGACCTCCATCAGGTTGCAAACTGAATATAATTTTTTTCTGCATCTAGCTCTGAAAAAATATTTGGCCTTCTAGTAGTGTGTGGGACTTTCTCTATTAGTCCATCTATACTGACCTCCATCAGGTTGCAAATTAAAAATAATTTTTATCTGCATCTAGCTCTGAAAAAATATTTGGCCTTCTAGCAGTGTGTGGGACTTTCTTTATTAGTCCATCTATACAGACCTCCATCAGGTTGCAAATTAAAAATAATTTTTATCTGCATCTACCTCTGAAAAAATATTTGGGCTTCTAGCTGTGTGTGGGACTTGTTCTATTAGTCCATCTATACTGACCTCCATCAGGTTGCAAACTGAATATAATTTTTTTCTGCATCTAGCTCTGAAAAAATATTTGGCCTTCTAGTAGTGTGTGGGACTTTCTCTATTAGTCCATCTATACTGACCTCCATCAGGTTGCAAATTAAAAATAATTTTTATCTGCATCTAGCTCTGAAAAAATATTTGGCCTTCTAGCAGTGTGTGGGACTTTCTCTATTAGTCCATCTATACTGACCTCCATCAGGTTGCAAATTAAAAATAATTTTTATCTGCATCTACCTCTGAAAAAATATTTGGGCTTCTAACTGTGTGTGGGACTTGTTCTATTAGTCCATCTATACTGACCTCCATCAGGTTGCAAACTGAATATAATTTTTTTCTGCATCTAGCTCTGAAAAAATATTTGGCCTTCTAGTAGTGTGTGGGACTTTCTCTATTAGTCCATCTATACTGACCTCCATCAGGTTGCAAATTAAAAATAATTTTTATCTGCATCTAGCTCTGAAAAAATATTTGGCCTTCTAGCAGTGTGTGGGACTTTCTCTATTAGTCCATCTATACTGACCTCCATCAGGTTGCAAATTAAAAATAATTTTTATCTGCATCTACCTCTGAAAAAATATTTGGGCTTCTAACTGTGTGTGGGACTTGTTCTATTAGTCCATCTATACTGACATCCATCAGGTTGCAAACTGAATATAATTTTTTTCTGCATCTACCTCTGAAAAAATATTTGGGCTTCTAGCTGTGTGTGGGACTTGTTCTATTAATCCATCTATACAGACCTCCATCAGGTTACAAACTGAATATAATTTTTTTCTGCATCTAGATCTGAAAAAATAGTTGGCCTTCTAGCAGTGTGTGGGACTTTCTCTATTAGTCCATCTATACTGACCTCGATCAGGTTGCAAACTGAATATATTTTTTTTTCTGCATCTACCTCTGAAAAAATATTGGGCTTCTAGCTGTGTGTGGGACTTGTTCTATTAATCCATCTATACAGACCTCCATCAGGTTGCAAACTGAATATAATTTTTTTCTGCATCTAGCTCTGAAAAAATAGTTGGCCTTCTAGCAGTGTGTGGGACTTTCTCTATTAGTCCATCTATACTGACCTCCATCAGGTTGCAAACTGAATATATTTTTTTTCTGCATCTACCTCTGAAAAAATATTGGGCTTCTAGCTGTGTGTGGGACTTGTTCTATTAATCCATCTATACAGACCTACATCAGGTTGCAAACTGAATATATTTTTTTTCTGCATCTACCTCTGAAAAAATATTGGGCTTCTAGCTGTGTGTGGGACTTGTTCTATTAATCCATCTATACAGACCTCCATCAGGTTGCAAACTGAATATAATTTTTTTCTGCATCTAGCTCTGAAAAAATAGTTGGCCTTCTAGCAGTGTGTGGGACTTTCTCTATTAGTCCATCTATACTGACCTCCATCAGGTTGCAAATTAAAAAAAATTTTTATCTGCATCTAGCTCTGAAAAAATATTTGGGCTTCTAGCAGTGTGTGGGACTTTCTCTATTAGTCCATCTATACTGACCTCCATCAGGTTGCAAATTAAAAATAATTTTTATCTGCATCTACCTCTGAAAAAATATTTGGGCTTCTAGCTGTGTGTGGGACTTGTTCTATTAGTCCATCTATACTGACCTCCATCAGGTTGCAAACTGAATATAATTTTTTTCTGCATCTAGCTCTGAAAAAATATTTGGCCTTCTAGCAGTGTGTGGGACTTTCTCTATTAGTCCATCTATACTGACCTCCATCAGGTTGCAAACTGAATATATTTTTTTTCTGCATCTACCTCTGAAAAAATATTTGGGCTTCTAGCTGTGTGTGGGACTTGTTCTATTAGTCCATCTATACTGACCTCCATCAGGTTGCAAATTAAAAATATTTTTTTGTCTGCATCTAGCTCTGAAAAAAAATTTGGCCTTCTAGCAGTGTGTGGGACTTTCTCTATTAGTCCATCAATACTGACCTCCATCAGGTTGCAAACTGAATATATTTTTTTTCTGCATCTACCTCTGAAAATATATTTGGGCTTCTAGCTGTGTGTGGGACTTTCTCTATTAGTCCATCTATACTGACCTCCATCAGGTTGCAAATTGAATATAATTTTTTTCTGCATCTAACCCAGCCAATAGTTTTGGCCTAATACCACAGTTTGGCCACTCAGCTCTGCTCGGTTCCCATCCATTGTTTTTTTGTGCAAACAACTCCAGAGTTGTGAATTAGTTAACCACCAAAATGAGTGGAAAAAGGCCTGCTGCTGGTGGAAAGGGGAATAGGCGTGTTGGGAAGGGGAAAAAAGGTTGTGTCCGTGGGGTAGGTGTTAAAGCAACAGTAACATCTGCAGAAGAAAGACCATCTTCCAGCCAAACTAAAATGTGTACTTCTTTTAGCGGACAATGTGATAAGATCCCTTTCTTACGGCCACGCCAATCGCTACAAATTCCAGATGAGGCACAAAAACAGCAGGTGCTTCAACGGATATCAAGTGCTCCTTTAAGTGGGCTCTCCTCCACATCAACTTCAACATCACAAATACTCCAGTCCTCAAAGGTGTCACCCCAATCGCACTTGCTTCCTCACAGCTCCAAAATCTCCAGCTGCCCGTCTGAGTATGAGGTACAACAGATGGTTGAGTCTGCAGAGCTGTTTACTCATACTATAGCCTAGGAATCAGAGGTCGACTCCAGCGCTTCTGTGAATCCAGACGAGGAAATGATCTGCACTGATGCCCAGAATCTTTATGAATCGGATCCAGGACCAGACGCAGAAGGTTCTGACCATAATGTAGACCCTCATTCCCAAACTGTAACTCCTGTTGGTGGAGACAATGAGGAAGACGATGATGAGACTCAAATACCTGATTGGAGCGACAACTTTAGTTTTTTGTCAGGGCAGGAACAGGTTGGCTCTGAGGACGACGGGTGTGATAACGCACAGGGTGATGATGATGAGGTTGGAGATCCCACTTACTGTCAACCCACAGTCAGCCAAGAGATGAGGTCAGCAGAGGAGGTGGAGGAAGATGCTAGTGACGACGAGGTCAGGTTGCGCCTTCCTGGACAGAGACGTAGTACTGGAAGCACGTCAACAACTGCATCCTCAAACACAACTCTGCCTCTCACCACAAGTCGTGGTGGCTCTTCAGGTCGCATGGGTGCTAAGCCTTGCATAGCCTGGGCATTTTTTCAGATCGATAAAGATGACCCAACTCGTGTTATCTGTAACATTTGTCAGCAAAAGCTAAGTAGAGGCCAAAAAATACATAGTTTGAGTACTTCATGCATGAACCGGCACATGGACATGAAGCATAAGTTGCAGTGGGAAGCTCAGTGTGCTACAATGCGGCCTAGCCGGCCGGGCCAACCACCGTCTGCCATATCTTGTGCATCCGCGGCCTCTTCATCCTCTGTGACTGGGGAGACAGCAGTCACACCTGTTTTGGGGCGCAGACCTGCCACCTCTTTACGCGCAACAGCCAGCGTGATTGGCAGGTCATCATTTTCTTTGGAGGTGGTAACACCAGCTGGTGTTGAGCGCTGTCCGACATCGATAGCACCACCTTTGGATCAAGGCAACCTAACATGTCCGCCTGCATCTTCCTCACAGACCGGCAGTTTGCCGGGGACACCCTTATCAACCCCGTCTAAGCACAATAGCCAGCCCTCGGTCACTCAGATGTGGACAAGTAAAAGATCATTTCCTCCTAGCCATGAGAAAGCTAAGAGGTTGAATTTCACCATCTGCAAACTCTTGGCTACAGAAATGCTGCCTTTCCGCCTGGTGGACACAGAGGATTTTCGAGACCTTATGTCCATCGCAGTGCCCCAGTACCAGATGCCCAGTCGGCACTACTTCTCAAAGAAAGGTGTGCCTGCGCTCCACCAGCATGTCGCACACAACATCACCGCTTCTTTGAGAAACTCTGTGTGTGACAGGGTGCATTTCACCACAGACACTTGGACGAGTAGGCATGGACAGGGGCGTTACATGTCGCTGACTGGGCACTGGGTAACTATGGTGACAGGAGGACAAGGGGCTGCTGTCCAAGTCTTGCCGTCCCCACGAGTTGTGCGTCAATCCTCTTTATGTCAAAGTTCCTCCACTGCTTCTGCCTCCTCAACCTCCTCTCGGTCTTCCACCTGCACCCAAAGCCTGTCTGGTCATGCCACAAGCTTTCTAACTGTGCAGAAGGGATCCTGCACACCTCCTTACTATGCTGGCAGTAGGGATCAACGTCATCAGGCGGTTTTTACTTTGAAATGTCTGGGAAATGTGAGTCACACAGCTGAGGAGTTGTGGTCAGCTCTGGAGAACCAATTTCATGAATGGTTGTCTCCACTGGACCTGAAACCAGGGAAGGCCGTGTGCGACAATGCTGCAAACCTGGGTGCGGCCCTTCGCCGGGGCAATGTCACACACGTGCCTTGTATGGCTCACGTGTTGAACCTGGTTGTCCAGCAATTTTTAGCCCACTATCCCAGACTAGATGGCCTTCTGCAGAGGGCACGGTTGCTGTGTGCTCACTTCCGCCGTTCGCATCCCGCAGCTCAGCGACTTACATCTCTACAGAAGTCGTTGGGCCTGCCACTTCACCGGCTAAAATGCGATGTGCCTACCCGGTGGAATTCAACTCTGCACATGTTGCAGCGACTGTGGCAGCACCGACAAGCCCTGGTGCAATACGTTCTGACGTATAGCCTGGGCCAACGAGATCCGGAGGTGGGGCAAATCACGCTGGAGGAGTGGTCTCAGATCAGGGACCTATGCACCCTTCTGCACAGTTTTGAAATGGCGACGAAGATGTTTAGTGCTGACGATGCCATTATCAGCATGACTATTCCGGTGATTTACATGCTGGAGCACATGGTAAACAGAATTCGGAGTCAGGTGGTGGCACAAGAGGAGGTGGAGGAAGTAGAGGAGGAGGAGTTGTATGCGGAAGGGCTAACATCTGCAAGGTCCAGACGGTCGGCAGCACCAAGGCGGCAGGCATGTGAGGGTGGGGGAGATGGTTTTACCAGGGCGCATGGTAGCAGCCAAACTAGTGAGGAAGGTGCAGGAGCCCAGGAAGAAGTGGAGGACGAACTGATGGAAGACTCATCAGATGAGGGAGACCTTGATCACATTTCTGTTGTGCGAGGTTGGGGGGAGAGGACAGAGGAAGGAAGCATGATTGTTACCTCGCCACCAACACAACAGGGACTTGGTGCTCCTGGATGCGCAACACACATGAGTGCCTTCTTGCTGCACTACCTGCAACATGACCCTCGAATTGTGAGAATTAGAAATAATCCTGACTACTGGGTTGCCACACTGTTAGATCCCCGGTACAAAAGTAAATTTGCAGAAATTATTCCTGCCATAGAAAGGGATGCACGCATGCAGGAGTATCAGCAGAGACTGTTGCAGAATCTTACATGTGCTTTTCCACAAAACACCAGTGGTGCACGTAGTGAATCTCACAGTTCCAACTTGCCAACCGTGGGACCGTCAAGTGTTCAGCACTCAAACCGTAACAGAACCACAGTATCTGCTGGTAACATCAATTTTGCGCAATCATTTCACCACTTTTTTAGCCCATCCTTTGCAAGGCCACAGGAGACAAGAAGTCTGACACATAGTCAACGCCTAGAGACGATGGTACAGGAGTATCTCCAAGTAAACATTGAAGCCATGACTGTGTCACTGGACCCTTGCTCTTTTTGGGCTTCCAATCTGGATAAATGGCTGGAGCTAGCCACTTACGCCTTGGAGATCTTGTCATGCCCCGCAGCCAGCGTTCTGTCTGAACGTGTGTTCAGCGCTGCTGGTGGTGTGCTGACAGATAAGCGCACGCGGCTCTCCACTGATAATGTAGACAGACTCACATTCATAAAGATGAACAAATCATGGATCCGAAACGACTTTTCTACCCCTGTGTCATCCTGGGGAGAGTAAAAGCTTGATGATTGGTTAAAATCACCCTACCAACCGTTTTAAGCTTTCAAATTACTAATCATGTTTATCTGTATCTTGACTGGAAAATAATTTGGGCTTTGTAGCAGTGTGCAGCACTGATCCTATTAGCCCATCTATACTAAGCTCCACCAGATTTAAAATTAATAATAATTTTTAGCTGCATCTAGCCCGGAAAATAATTTTGGGGCTCCGAGATGCGCAAGACACATAAGTGCCTTCTTGCTGCACTACGTGCAACATGACCCTCATATTGTCAGAATTCGAAGTAATCATGACTACTGGGTTGCCACACTCTTAGATCCCCCAAACTTTTCGATCAACCTTTTCATTTTAATAAAGACCAAAAAAATGGTCATTTTTGAAATTATAAGCATTAGCAGGTTATTAGAAACTGAAATCAAACAGTTTTCAACTCAAAACTTTATTCTAGGTGATGTTGCATTTTCACATAGGACCCCTTGTTCGAAAGGAGCTTCTGAACTCTCTCGGCCATTGAATTTGTCAGGTTTTGGATGGTTTCTGCTTCAATTGTTTTGCATGAGGACAGAATACCCTCCCAGAGCTGTTGCTTAGATGTGAACTGCCTCCCGCCATCATAGACACTCCTTTTGATGATGCTCCAGAGGTTCTGAATGGGGTAGAGGTCAGGGGAGCATGGGGGTCACACCATAAGTTTGTCCCCTTTTATGCCCATATCAGCCAGAGATGCAGATGTTTTATGTGCAGCATGAAATGGTGCATTATCATGCAAAAAAATGATCTTGCTGTGAAATACATGGTTCTTCTTCTTGAACCATGGCAGGAAGTGCTGTTTGAGAAAATCCACATACATTATGGAGTTCATCTTTAGCGCCTTCAGGGATCCTAAAGGGGCCGACAATCTCTCTCCCCATGATTCCAGCCCAAAACATTACTCCACCTCCTTCTTGTTGGCGCTGTAGCCGTGTTTGCGTTGGGTGTCCATCAACCAGCCATCCTCCACTCCATCCATCTGGACCATCGAGCGCTGCACGGCACTCATCCGTGAACAAAACAGTTTTGAAATCAGTCTTCATGTAATGTTTGGCCCACTGGAGCCGTTTCTGCTTGTGTGAAGTGGATAGAGGAGGTCGACAGGATGGCATATGCACAGCTGCAAACCTCTGAAGGACCCTGCATCTTGTTGTTCGGGGGACGTTGGAGGCACCAGCAGCTTCAAAAACTTGTCTGCTGCTATGACAAGGCTTTTTTGCCGCTGCTCTTTTAACCTGACGTAATTGCCTGTAGGAAAGAGTCCTCAATTTGCCCTTATTAGCACGCACACATGTGTACTGTGAATCAGCTACATACTTCTTGATTGCCAAGACACTTCATCCTGATCATCGCACAATGTTGATTGTAGTCATGCCTTGACCTAAACACTCCACAATTTGTTGCTTCTCAGCAGCCGACACATCCTTTTTCTTTCCCATTTTGGCAGAAAATGTAGGCTGCTTAATAATGTGAGACAGCCTTCTTAAGTAGTCTTGCCTTTCATTGGACACACCTGCCAAACTAATTAGCACAGGTGTCTGCAATTGCTTACAGTGATATAAAGAGCCCTGACACACATCACCATCAATGAGTTTAACTGACAAACAAACAAATTCTTCCCTTATCACTCCTAAACACTTTTTGCATAATAATTTGGAACACAGTGTACATGTGCTTTTCCACAAAACACCAGTGGTTCACGTAGTGAATCTTACAGTTCTAACTTGCCAACCGTGGTCTGTATGGAGTTGTTCAATAAAGGGCCCAAAATTAAGATAACATAGATGGGAGAGGTCTCTATGAATAGGAATTCCTAAGTATTTGATACCCTGTGAGGGCCAGGCAAAGGGAAAGTTGGACTGGATGGAATCCTATATGGATTTGGGGAGGGAGACATCGAGGGCCTCAGACTTCGCTGCATTGATTTTAAAATTTGACTATGTAACAAAGTGATCTATTTCAGCCATAACAGCATGGATTGATATATGTGATTGAGTGATATATACTAGTACATCATCAGCAAATAGAGAGCACTTGTACTCGGTGCCTCCCACCTCAATCCACCTAATATTGGGGTTATGGCGAATTGATGAGAGCAGGTGCTCCGTCACTAGGATGTATAAGAGAGGGGAGAGAGGACATCCCTGCCTTGTCCCATTGGTGATTGTGAAAGGTGATGAAAATGTTCTGATGCACCCCCTGGGCCTTGGGACACCCGGAGCCGGACCCTTTTTGGTGGATGCTGGTGGTTGTAGTCTTCGTGGCGGCGACCCGGTTCCGTGGCTCAGGGTGGTCAAACCAGTGGCGGAACTATTTATGTGGTTTTGATGTTTAAATGTCCGACTACGCCACCCGTGGATTGCGGTCAGAGTGAACCGCCGCTGCAGGGCAGACCGCTGAGGCTGGTGTTGTGGGTGCAGCAGAGCGTAGCATAACTCCCCACGGGAGGAGCATAGCCTCAGGGCAGTGTATGCGGAGGATGGGGGTGATGGTGCAGGGCAGCAGCAGTAACGACACGGAGTCAGTGATGCAGTCCAGGGCCTTTACTCACAGTTCTTATTATCCAGACCATGTCTGCAGGTAACGGCTGCCCACGTCGTACTGTGCTCACCAGGTGAGGGGCTCAGACAACTCCCAGATAACTTTGGAGCGCTTCACAGGACCCCCTTTGTGTGTCCTTTGTCTGGCCTTTCTTACCAACCCTTCTGTCCGGCTGCCTCGGGCCTCCTCTTGGTAAACTTGGCGCCAGTTTCCCTGACCCTATGTGCTGCCCTCCTAGCGGGTGTAGCGAGGGGCTGCGCCACATAAAATGTCACAGCCTCCGGTTTCTAGCTGAGGGTCGTTTCCTGCCTCCACTAGTTTCGGGGACCGGTCTCCCCCTTTGGCCTGACCCCTCAATGCAGGTGGATTCGGGCGTGCGGTGGCGACTCGCCCGTCCGCACCCCTGGGATTCCTTCATTCCTCGTTCCTGGAGCCTTCTCCGCTCCTCTTCCTTCCTTCTCCCTCTTCCAGGCCTGGGCCTCTGTTACTAGGCCCGCCTCCGGAGCAGAGCTCATGCAGAGCCCCTGCTCCCTGCCACTTCTGCTCAGACTTCTCTGCACTGAACTAAGATGGTGCCCACCTTTTATACTCCCTTC
Source organism: Phyllobates terribilis (assembly GCF_046119375.1). Taxonomy (NCBI): domain Eukaryota; kingdom Metazoa; phylum Chordata; class Amphibia; order Anura; family Dendrobatidae; genus Phyllobates; species Phyllobates terribilis. Next base: position 50,485,245 of record NW_027362772.1, on the reverse strand, counting down.
TCAATGCACCCAGGAACTGCTTCCTCCCTGCTCCTGCACTACAGGGTTGCCCTTTCTCAATGTTCCCTCCCCCCACTCCAGCCAGGGACAGGGACTGTCGTGCCCATCTCAGGGGCATATTGGTCGCCCTGCCCCACGGCAATGTGGTGTAATGCATTCAGGTGTCGGGTCCTGATCCACACTCCATCCTTACCTGAGAGTGAGATATCACACCTCTGGGTGAGGTGCAATACCTCTGTAGCAACCGAGCCCTCAGGGTGCTACAGTTCCATTTATCTTCAGCCTAGGTGACGTATTGCGATACAGGGCCGTGATTTTGGCTATAAAAGGGTCCCCTAGACCCCTACCCCAAGCGTGCCAGGAGACTCTATGGAATGCTTTCTCAGCATCCAACGAGAGTATCTAATTACAAATTTTTAACTGCATCTAGCCCAGGAAATACTTTGTGCCTAGTAGCAGTGTCTGCTAGTCAGCGGATTATCCCGGCTGTTAAGCAAGCTACACCACCTGTAGTTTGGACACTTAATTTTTTCAAAGGAAATGCTTCGGGACCACGGGATACTCAGTGAAGAGCATCAGGAGGCACCCCAAGGCATAGGGGCTGGGACTGGCAGTAGGATGCCTTGCGGTGGACAGCCGAGCTCGATCCTTATAAAAGCTTTTTAACTGCAGCAGCTTTAGTGGACGCTACTGGAGCTGGAATTACGCGGCTGCTGGCATGAGACTTGCCCTCCAATAGATCCTTGTAAATGGATTTAAAGTGTATTCATTCAAATTAGAGAGACAATTTAAATTAAAAAGCTTAGAGCTGCCTCCACCACAGGGGGGCTCGCTCGACCCACCAGCGGACAGGCACCAGTATTGGGAGAGGGGGGCTGGCCGTCAGGGTTCACCGCGGCTCTGGCACAAACCCGGCGACACGGAGGTGGCACGGGCAGGAGCGGACTGAACGTGTCGGCTTCTCACTTTTTGGATTTTAGAAGGGCATGACATGCCTATATCTGTGTCTCCCCCTCCTTTTACTCCTCCACCTCTTTTCTTTTCTCATGACTATATGTACTTGTCACTTTTCCATGTGTTAGTTGTGTCTTCTGAGCAGTTTGTCAGCTTTTGGACACCTTTGAAGGTGTTTTCTATGTGTTTCTATGTGTTTTTGTTTGCCTGCCATTGGTTTTAACGGTGTTCGAAGGTGTTCGACGAACAGTTCGACGAACAGTTCGGCGAACACACGGGTGTTCGACGAACCGAACCGAACTCGAACACTACGGGAGTGGCTCAACACTATAATATACTCCAGAGCTGCACTCACTATTCTGCTGGTTCAGTCACTGTGTACATACATTACATTACTGATCCTGTACTGATCCTGAGTTACATCCTGTATTATACTCCAGAGCTGCACTCAGTATTCTGCTGGTTCAGTCACTGTGTACATACATTACATTATTGATCCTGCGTTACCTCCTGTATTATACTTCAGAGCTGCGCTCACTATTCTGCTGGTGCAGTCACTGTGTACATACATTACATTACTGATCCTGTACTGATCCTGAGTTACATCCTGTGTTATTCTCCAGAGCTGCACTCACTATTCTGCTGGTTCAGTCACTGTGTACATACATTACATTACTGATCCTATATTGAGGAGTTATGAGTTTCTGATCTCAGATCCACACTCCACCTCGTGGTGACAGTATTCAGAACTATCAGTAGACTTATTCTGCCTCTAGATACAGTGTCGCACTATAATTGCTCAGCATCGTTGCCCGCTATGACAGTGACATTTAGGTGGTACGGAAAAACTCATAATGAAGAGCAGAACAATAATTTATTCTGATTTTCAGCAGGGTGTTAAATTTCTGAAGTTCAAACGTTCAGTTTCATGCAGGCTTAGAACTCCTGAGAGATCTCCAGGACTTGGTAGCCGCTGGGCATTGTGCACTATTCATAGGTGGCTTTGCCAATATAACTGCTCTGTCGGTCGAGACTCATCCAGATACCTTGTAACCAGTGGCCATCAGCACTTATTGATGTGTTGAACTGTGACCCATAACCGAGACCTGAACTAGATCTTTGCTGGCTCCCAGCAAAAAAAAGATGCGTTTGTAAGAACTGTACTGTAAGGGTATGTGCGCACTTTCAGGAATTGATTGCAGAAATTTCTGCAAGGTTTCTGCATCTCTTGGCAGCTATAACGCTGCGGCAAAAGAAAACGTTTTGCCGAGATTTTTATGCGTTTTTTTATGCATTTTTGTACAGCAATGAATGCTTTTTGGATCTAAATAAAAATATTTGAAAAAAAAACCTGGGACATCGCTTTAAACCGTCGGACCTGGGGTGAGTATATTGGTTAATTTAAATGATTAAAGAATGTGTCTGTTGGATTTCAAATAAAGTGTTTTACTCTGAGTGTGTTTATTTAACGCTTTACTTACAGGTTTGTTTAGTAATGAGGGTGTTTGGTTGAAAGTGACACCTCTTCATCACTAAACAAAGGGCTAGGTGTCAGTGACACCTAATCCATTAACCCTAATCCCATTGGCATTAATTCCTTTTCATGCCATTTCTGGGGCAGCTGAGAGATGCTATTTTAGCCTAGGAAGGGTCCCTTAGTCCAACATGTTCCCTGGCTATTAATAACAGCTCACAGCTGTTTGGTTAGCCGCTATGCCCACGATCAGCAACCAGTAGCGATTTGGATGTAGCATATTTTTGCTGCGTCCAAAAGGCTGTGTTCTAATGCTGTACTTGTTTTGTCAATACATGCGGATACACCACATGTAATGACATTTCAATTGGTCAAAATATGCAGTGGAGACTATCATCTCCGCTACAGAAAATGACATGCTGCAGGTGAGTTAGGGCATGTGCCCATGATCAGGAAATACTGCAGGTTTGAAAATGCGTGTTTATGCAGCATCAAACCTGCTGCGGACAGATGTTATAGCATAGTGGATGGTATTTCTAGAAATCCCATGTCTACGATGCGTGCATCTGAGGCTTTGGATCGCCAACGGACACTGACATTTCAGGACCGCAGCATGTCAAATTCACTTGCGGAGTCGCTAGTCTCTGCAACAGACATTTGACTACTAGAATGTATTGAAATCTGCATGGTCCAGTGAACACATACAGAATTACCTGTGTTCAACAGAATGTAGCGTTTTGGACGCAACAAAAATATGCTGCGTCCAAAGTGCTGCTACTTCCGGATCGTGGGCACATAGCCTAAAATGAAAAAAAATGTCTTGGGCTCTTGCGTCATTTTCATAGCCAGTAGAGGGAAAGCCGACCACTGGGAGCTGCTATTAGTAGCCGGGGAAGGGGCTATTAGCAAAAAATGTTCCCTTGCTATTAATAACAGCTCACACTTGTTTGCTTAGCCTTTACTAGTTAGATTACAGGGGAACACCCAGAAAAAATTGATGTAGGGTCCCCCTATAAAAACTAACCAGCAAAGGCTAGGCAGATAGCTTCTGGCTAATATTAATAGCCAGAGAAGGGGCCATGGATACTAGCCCCCTCCAAGGCTAATAATATCAGCTCTCAGTGGCCCCAGAAATGGCGCATCCATAAGATGCGCCAAATCTGGCGCTTGGCCTCTGCTCTTCTCACTAGCCCTGGTGTGGTGGCAAGGTTTTGAAACAAAGACATGTTCAGAATGAAGCATTTTATCAAAATAAAATTACACATAGTTTTAATCTTTTATTTAAACATAAAATACACCGTATACTCACCTAATGCTGAATTCCCGAAGCCCTCATCTTATGTAAGAAACCAAAACGAAAAAACTACCATACACCTCACCTGTCCTCCGTGATGACGTAATCCACAGTGTCCCACGACCCTCCGAGTCACTTCTACAGCAGCCACGTCAGCAATCACTGGTGTGACTGTTGTAGAAGACAGCACTGTATACACTGACAGGAGTGTAATCACTCCTGTCAGTGAATAGCGCTGTGCTGCAGGAGTGAGGTCACTTGAGTTCAATCAGCAGATGATCAGCTGAGAGCTCCAGTGACCTCACTTACTGCATCAGTGTTGTGTGAGAAAATTCTCACGCAGCACCGATGCTGTAAGTGAGGTCACCGGAGCTTGTCAGCTAATTTTCAGCTGATGAACTCCGGTGAACTCAGTCCCACAGCTCTGCGCTATACACTGCCGCAAACGATTGCGCTCCAGTCAGTGTATTGCCGGCTGCCGGGTGATCTGATCGCTGTGGGAAGCTCGGGGTGACGGTGAACAGATGAGAATAAGGTGTTTTTTATTTTAATATTGATTTATTTTTATTTTTTTTTACACAGTGCACTGACGCCAGCAGAGGAGACTACTTCTCCCCTTAGCTGCACCTGCTCCCGCTATTGTCAGCGGGAACGGCCATCAGATGATGGGAGGAGTAGTCTCCCTTCCGCAATTCTTTGTGCGTTTTTGCCGCGTTTTTGACTTATTGACTTGAATTGTATCAGTAAAATTCGCAGCAAACATCCACAGCAAATCCGCAAATATTTTTATACCTGTATTTTTGCTGCGGATTTGACTGACTCATTTCAAGTCTATGTGTGAACAACGCTGCAAAAACGCACAAGAATTGACATGCTGCAGATTTAAACGCAATGACAAACCTGACAGGAAAATCCCTGATCATGTGCACAGCACTTCAGGATTGCATTAGCTGGCACAAGGATTCCCTAGCATTTTTGGTGCATTTCTGAGTGGAAAAAACGTTGTGAAAACGCACCAAAAATGCACAGTGTGCACATAGCCTAAGAATGGCATTACTTGTTTGTGATGTGTATCATTGATGCTCTTGGTTACCACATACTGAAACCGAACCCTAAGCAGAAGACTATCAGCCATGAGAATTACTGGCATAAAATAATGAACAAGTGCTTCTAAAAATTTAAAGAGTGACATTCATGTAAATTTTTATTTCATAAATTAATAGTACAAGTGAAAATAAGCAACTTTGTAATATATCTTATCAGAGAAATCCGCTTCTATCTCCTCTTGGACTGAACTTTCACTTTCAATCCATGAGTAGAATTAACAGATTTTACCTGTGATTTGAGAATGAATGAAGATTTCTCTGATGAGATATATTACAAAGTTGTTTATTTTCTTGTGTACGATCAATATATATAAAAAAAAATTAAAACAACGGTTACTCTTTAAATCTCTTAAATATTAAATATGCTGAATATTAAAGAAGTTACTCCTCTACTTGCACTTTGTATCTGCTATAGGATGGCATTTGGCACAATTTTTGAAAATAATAGGCAACAATAGTCACCTGATCCAAAGCTGCCCATATTTTAAATGGTAAAATTGACCAAAGTCATAACTTGCTGCATCAAAGAACCCAGGTGCTCCGAAAACCACCCTGTCAACGTCTTGAGTTTTAGTTCCTTTAACCCATATATTAATCTCATCATGTGAAGTTCAGCTGTTAGCCGTATAGAACTTCAATACCCACTTGGCCGGTTTGTAACATCATAGATTGGAGAAGGTTGGAAACCTTTGGACTGAGCGATGAATTGGCTCCTGCTCAGTTAAAAGGTAAAGGACGCTGGTAGTAAAATCATGGAGGTTTCCAACCATAACAACAATTCTTTTATCCTGGATAATAGAAAGAGACTGGAAAACAGTGACACCTAGTGGAAAATAATTGCAACTTGTTTAGATATTGTACAACACAGTGACGCTTAGAGGTAGCCCACGATAACTTCCTACTCCTCTCATGAATAAGCTTTGCCAATAGTATACTAGTTATATTCTTGTACATAGGGGCAGTATTATAGTAGTTATATTCTTGTACATAGGGGCAGTATTATAGTAGTTATATTCTTGTACATAGGGACAGTATTAGAGTAGTTATATTCTTGCACTTAGAAGCAGTATTATAGTAGTTATATTCCTGTACATAGGGGCAGTATTATAGTAGTTATATTCTTGTACATAGGGGGCAGTATTATAGTAGTTATATTCTTGCACATAGGGAGCAGTATTATATTAGTTATATTCTTGTATATAGAGGCAGTATTATAGTAGTTATAATCTTGTACATAGGGAGCAGTATTATAGTAGTTGTATTCTTGTACGTAGGGGCAGTATTATAGTAGTTATATTCTTGCACATAGAAGCAGAATTATAGTAGTTATATTCTTGTACATAGGAGCAGTATTATAGTAGTTACTAGCTATTGAACCCGTTCTACGCCCGGGTGGCAAGCATTTTTATTGGTATATGGTCTCCCATGCTGGTATGTGCTGCCCCCTACTTGTATTTGTGCTGCCCCCATCCTGTCCTCACCATCCAATCCTGGTATGTGTGGTACCCCTCACCCCCAATCCTGGTATGCGTGGCACCCCTCACCCCCAATCCTGGTATGCGTGGCACCCCTCACCCCCAATCCTGGCATGCGTGGCACCGCTCACCCCCAATCCTGGTATGCGTGGCACCCCTCATCCCTATCCTGGTGTGTATGGTATCCCTCATCCTGGTATGCATGACACCCTATCCCTCACTCCCAATCCCGGTATGCGTGGCACCCCTCACCCCCAATCCTGGTATGCGTGGCACCCCTGATCCCGGTATGCGTGGCACCCCTCACCCCCAATCGCGGTATGCATGGCACCCCTCAGCCCCAATCCCGGTAAGCGTGGCACTCCTCACCCCCAATCCCAGTATGCGTGGCACCCCTCACCCCTCATCCCGTTATGCTTGGCACCCCTCACCCCTCATCCCGGTATGCGTGGCACCCCTCATCCCTATCCTGGTATGTATGGCACCCCTCATCACTATCCTGGTGTGTATGGTATCCCTCATCCTGGTATGCATGGTACCCCATCCCTCATCCCTGTATGCATGCCACTCCATCCCTCATCCCCAATCCTGGTATGCGTGGCACCCCTCATCCCCAATCCCGGCATGCATGGCACCCCTCATCCCCAATCCTAACATGCGTGGCACCCCTCATCCCCAATCCCGGCATGCGTGGCACCCCTCATCCCCAATCCTTGTATGTATGGCACCCCTCATCCCCAATCCCGGTATGTGTGGCACCCCTCATCCCCAATCCCGGTATGCGTGGCACCCCTCATCCCCAATCCCGGTATGCGTGGCACCACTCATCCCCTATCCCGGTATGCGTGGAACCCCTCATCCCCAAGCCCTTTATGCGTGGCACCCCTCATCCCCAATCCCGGTATGCATGGCACCCCTCACCCTCAATCCTCGTATGCATGGTCCCCTCACCCCCCAATCCTGGTATGCATGTTACCCCTCACACCCCCCCAATCCTGGTATGCATGTTACCCCTCACCCCCCAATCCTGGTATGCGTGGCACCCCTCATCCCCAATCCTGGTATGCGTGGCACCCCTCACCCCCCAATCCTGGTATGCGTGGTACCCCTCACCCCTCAATCCTGGTATGCGTGGTACCCCTCACCGCCAATCCTGGAATGCGTGGTACCCCTCACTCCCAATCCTGGTATGTGTAGTACCCCTCACCCCCAATCCTGGTATGTGTGGTACCCCTCACCCCCCAATCCTGGTATGCGTGGTACACCTCACCCCCAATCCTGGTATGTGTGGTACCCCTCACCCCCCAATCCTGGTATGTGTGGTACTCCTCATCCCCCAATCCTGGTATGTGTGGTACCCCTCACCCCCCAATCCTGGTATGCGTGGTACCCCTCACCTCCAATCCTTTTATGCATGGAACCCCTCACCCCAATCCTGGTATGCGTGGCACCCCTCATCCCAGTATGCGTGGCACCCCTCACCCCCAATCCCGGTATGCGTGGCACCCCTCACCCCCAATCCCGGTATGTGTGGCACCTCTCATCCTTATCCTGATGTGTATGGTATCCCTCATCCTGGTATGCATGGTACCCCATCCCTCATCCCTATCCTGGTGTGTATGGTATCCCTCATCCTGGTATGCATGGCACCCCATCCCTCATTCCCAATCCCGGTATGCGTGGCACCCCTCATCCCCAATCCCGGTATACATGGCACTCCTCATCCCCAATCCCAGTATGCCTGGCACCCCTCATCCCCAATCCCGGTATGCGTGGCACCCCTCACCCCCAATCCCGGTATGCGTGGCACCCCTCAGCCCCAATCCCGGTAAGCGTGGCACTCCTCACCCCCAATCCCAGTATGCGTGGCACTCCTCACCCCAAATCCCAGTATGCGTGGCACCCCTCACCCCTCATCCCGTTATGCTTGGCACCCCTCATCCCGGTATGCGTGGCACCCCTCATCCCTATCTTGGTATGTATGGCACCCCTCATCACTATCCTGGTGTGTATGGTATCCCTCATCCTGGTATGCATGGTACCCCATCCCTCATCCCGGTATGCATGCCACTCTATCCCTCATCCCCAATCCCGGTATGCGTGGCACCCCTCATCCCCAATCCCAGCATGCGTGGCACCCCTCATCTCCAATCCTAGCATGCGTGGCACCCCTCATCCCCAATCCCGGCATGCGTGGCACCACTCATCCCCAATCCTTGTATGTATGGCACCCCACATCCCCAATCCCGGTATGCGTGGCACCCCTCATCCCCAATCCCGGTATGCGTGGCACCCCTCATCCCCAATCCCAGTATGCGTGGCACCACTCATCCCCTATCCTGGTATGCGTGGAACCCCTCATCCCCAAGCCCGTTATGCGTCGCACCCCTCATCCCCAATCCCGGTATGCGTGGCACACCTCACCCTCAATCCTCGTATGCATGGTCCCCTCACCCCCCAATCCTGGTATGCGTGTTACCCCTCACACCCCCCCAATCCTGGTATGCATGTTACCCCTCACCCCCCAAAATCCTAGTATGCGTGGCACCCCTCACCCCCCAATCCTGGTGTGCGTGGCACCCCTCACCCCCCAATCCTGGTATGCGTGGTACCCCTCACCCCCCAATCCTGTTATGCGTGGTACCCCTCACCCCCCAATCCTGGTATGCGTGGTACCCCTCACCCCCAATCCTGGAATGCGTGGTACCCCTCACCCCCAATCCTGGTATGTGTAGTACCCCTCACCCCCAATCCTGGTATGTGTGGTACCCCTCACCCCCCAATCCTGGTATGCGTGGTACCCCTCACCCCCAATCCTGGTATGTGTGGTACCCCTCACCCCCCCCAATCCTGGTATGTGTGGTACCCCTCACCCCCCAATCCTGGTATGTGTGGTACCCCTCACCCCCCAATCCTGGTATGCGTGGTACCCCTCACCTCCAATCCTTTTATGTGTGGTACCCCTCACCCCCAATCCTGGTATGTGTAGTACCCCTCACCCCCCAATCCTGGTATGTGTGGTACCCCTCAACCCCCCAATCCTGATATATGCATGGTCCCCTCACCCCACAATCCTGTTATGTGTGGCCCCCTCATCCCTTTCACACTGTACACACATACAAAAAAAATAAACAGTTATACTCACCTTTCTTCTCTGTACTCCAGCGCTGCTGCGTCCTCTCTGCCGGAGGCCGGGGGAGGAGTGCGGCGCCGGAGCACCGCGCTGTCCGGCGCCATTTTGCTGAAGACTCACTGTAAATGTGTGTTCAGAAAAATGGCGCCGGATAGCACAATGCGCACGCGCCGGTCCGACGCCTTCACTCCGCCCCCGGTCTCCAGCGAAGAGAGGCGCCGCGGCAACGCTCCTCCCGGTCAGGTAAGTATGTAAGTATGGCGCCGGAGATCGCAGTATGCGTTCAGTGTCTACGCATACAGCGCGATCTCCGGCGCCATACACCTCCTCTTACCTGTAACGGCTGGATGCGTGCTTCTCTCTGGAGCCAGACTGCGCGTCACGCATGCGCAGTCTCTCGAGGCTTCAGACAGAGACAGGCATCCCGCCTGTATTATAGATATTCTTGTACATAGGAGCAGTATTATAGTAGTTATATTCTTGTACATAGGGGCAGTATTATACTAGTTATATTCTTGTACATAGGAGCAGCATTAGAGTAGTTATATTCTTGTACATAGGAGCAGTATTATAGTAGTTAAATTCTTATACATAGGGGCAGTATTATAGTAGTTGTATTCTTGTACATAGGGGCAGTATTATAGTAGTTATATTCTTGACATAGGGGACAGTATTAGAGTAGTTATATTCTTGTACATAGGGGGCAGTATTATAGTAGTTATATTCTTGTACATAGGGGGCAGTATTATGGTAGTTATATCCCTGTACATAAGGGGCAGTATTATAGTAGTTATATTCTTGTACATAGGAGCAGTATTATAGTAGTTATATTCTTGTACATAGGGGCAGTATTATGCTAGTTATATTCTTTTACATAGGGGCAGTATTATAGTAGTTATATTCTTGTACATAGGAAACAGTATTATTGTAGTTATATTCTTGTACGTAGGGGCAGTATTATAGTAGTTATATTCTTGTACATAGGGAACAGTATTATTGTAGTTATATTCTTGTACATAGGGGGCAGTATTATAGTAGTTATATTCTTGTACATAGGGGGCAGTATTATGGTAGTTATATCCCTGTACATAAGGGGCAGTATTATAGTAGTTATATTCTTGTACATAGGAGCAGTATTATAGTAGTTATATTCTTGTACATAGGGGCAGTATTATGGTAGTTATATTCTTGTACATAGGGGCAGTATTATAGTAGTTATATTCTTGTACATAGGAAACAGTATTATTGTAGTTATATTCTTGTACATAGGGGCAGTATTATAGTAGTTATATTCTTGTACATAGGGAACAGTATTATTGTAGTTATATTCTTGTACATAGGGGCAGTGTTATAGTAGTTATATTATTGTACATAGGGGCAGTATTATAGTAGTCATATTATTGTACATTGGGAGCAGTATTACAGTAGTTATATTCTTGTACAGAGGGCGCAGTGTTATAGTAGTTATATTCTCGCACATAGGAGGCAGTATTATAGTAGTTATATTCTTGAACATAGGGGGCAGTATTATAGTAGTTATATTCTTGTACATAGGGGGCAGTGTTATAGTAGTTATATTCTTGTACATAGGAGCAGTATTATAGTAGTTATATTCTTGTACATAGGAGCAGCATTATAGTAGTTATATTCTTGTACATAGGAGCAGCATTATAGTAGTTATATTCTTGTACATAGGGGCAGTTTTATAGTAGTTATAATCTTGTACATAGGAGGCAGTATTATAGTAGTTATATTCTTGTACATAGGGGGCAGTATTATAGTAGTTATATTCTTGTACATAGGGGGCAATATTATAGTAGTTATATTCTTGTACATAGGGGCAGCATTATAGTAGTTATATTCTTGTACAAAGGGGGCAGTATTATTGTAGATATATTCTTGCACATAGGGGTAGTATTATAGTAGTTATATTCTTGTACATAGGGGGCAGTATTATTGTAGTTATGTTCTTGTATAAAGGAGCAGTATCATAGTAGTTATATTCTTGTACATAGGGGGCAGTATTATAGTAGTTATATTCTTGTACATAGGGGGCAGTATTATGGTAGTCATATTCCTGTACATAGGAGCAGTATTATAGTACTTATATTCCTGTTCTTAGGGGCAGTATGATAGTAGCTATATTTTTGAACATAGGGGGCAGTATTATAGTAGTTATATTCTTGTACATAGGAGCAGTATTATAGAAGTTTTATTTTTGTACATAGGGGCAGTATTATAGTAGTTATATTATTGTACATAGGGGCAGTATTATAGTAGCTATATTAGTATACATAGGGAGCAGTATTATAGTAGTTATATTCTTGTACATAAGAGCAGTATTATTGTAGCTTTATTATTGTACATAGGGAGCAGTATTATAGTAGTTATATTCTTGTACATAGGAGAAGTATCATAGTAGTTATATTCTTGTACATAGGAGCAGTATTATAGCAGTTATATTCTTGGACATAGGAGCAGTGTTATAGTAGTTATATTATTGTACATAAGGGCAGTATTATAGTAGTCATATTATTGTACATTGGGAGCAATTTTATAGTAGTTATATTCTATTACATAAGAGCAGTATAATAGTAGCTATATTCTTGTATATAGGAGCAGTATTATAGTAGTTATATTCTTGTACATAGGGGCAGTAATATTGAGGGTATATTCTTGTACATAGGGGCAGTATTATAGTAATTATATTTTAGTATATAGGGAGCAGTATTATAGTAGTTATATTCTTGTACATAGGAGCAGTATTATAGTAGTTATATTCTTGTACATAGGAGCAATATTATAGTATTTATATTCTTGTATATAGGGGGCAGTATTATTGTAGTTATATTCTTGTCCATAGGGGCAGTATTATGGTAGTTATATTCTTGTATATAGGGAGCAGTATTATAGTAGTTATATTCTTGTACAGAGGGGGCAGTATTATAGTAGTTATTTTCTTGTACAGAGGGCGCAGTGTTATAGTAGTTATATTCTTGCACATAGGAGGAAGTATTATAGCAGTTATATTCTTGTACATAGGGCGCAGTGTTATAGTAGTTATATTCTTGTACATAGGAGGCAGTATTATAGTAGTTATATTCTTGAACATAGGGGGCAGTATTATAGTAGTTATATTCTTGTACATAGGGGGCAGTGTTATAGTAGTTATATTCTTGCACATAGGAGCAGCATTATAGTAGTTATATTCTTGTACATAGGAGCAGTATTATAGTAGTTATATTCTTGTACATAGGGGGCAGTGTTATAGTAGTTATATTCTTGTACATAGGGGCAGTATTATAGTAGTTATATTCTTGTACATAGGAGCAGTATTATAGTAGTTATATTCTTGTACATAGGGGCAGTATTATAGTAGTTATATTCTTGTACAAAGGGGGCAGTATTATAGTCGTTATATTCTTGCACATAGGGGTAGTGTTATAGTAGTTATATTCTTGTACATAGGGGGCAGTATTATAGTAGTTATGTTCTTGTATATAGGAGCAGTATCATAGTAGTTATATTCTTGTACATAGGGGGCAGTATTATAGTAGTTATATTCTTGTACATAGGGGGCAGTATTATGGTAGTCACATTCCTGTACATAGGAGCAGTATTATAGCAGTTATATTCCTGTACATAGGGGCAGTATTATAGTAGCTATATTCTTGTACATAGGGGGCAGTATTATAGTAGTTATATTCTTGTACATAGGAGCCGTATTATAGTAGTTATATTCTTGTACATAGTGGCAGTATTATAGTAGTTATATCCTTGCACATAGGGGGCAGTATTATAGCAGTTATATTCTTGTACATAGGAGCAGCATTATAGTAGTTATATTCTTGTACATAGGAGCAGTATTATAGTAGTTATATTCTTGTACATTGGAGCAGTATTATAGTAGTTATATTCTTGTACATAGGTGGCAATATTATAGTAGTTATATTCTTGTACATAGGGGCAGTATTATAGTAGTTATATTCTTGTACAAAGGGGGCAGTATTATAGTAGTTATATTCTTGCACATAGGGGTAGTATTATAGTAGTTATATTCTTGTACTAAGGGGGCAGTATTATAGTAGTTATGTTCTTGTATATAGGAGCAGTATCATAGTAGTTATATTCTTGTACATAGGGGGCAGTATTATAGTAGTTATATTCTTGTACATAGGAGCAGTATTATAGTAGTTATATTCTAGTACATAGGGGGCAGTATTATAGTAGTTATATTCTTGTACATAGGAGGCAGTATTATAGTAGTTATATTCTTGTACATAGGGGGCAGTATTATGGTAGTCATATTCCTGTACATAGGAGCAGTATTATAGTAGTTATATTCCTGTACATAGGGGCAGTATTATAGTAGCTATATTCTTGTACATAGGGGGCAGTATTATAGTAGTTATATTCTTGTATATAGGAGCAGTATTATAGTAGTTATATCCTTGCACATAGGGGGCAGTATTATAGTAGCTATATTCTTGTACATAGGAGCAGTATTATAGTAGTTATATTCTTGTACATAGGAGCAGTATTATAGTAGTTATATTCCTGTACATAGGGGCAGTATTATAGTAGCTATATTCTTGTACATAGGGGGCAGTATTATAGTAGTTATATTCTTGTGTATAGGAGCAGTATTATAGTAGTTATATCCTTGCACATAGGGGGCAGTATTATAGTAGCTATATTCTTGTACATAGGAGCAGTATTATAGTAGTTATATTCTTGTACATAGGGGCAGTATTATAGTAGTTATATTCTTGTACATAGGGGCAGTATTATAGTAGTTATATTCTTGTACATAGGGGCAGTATTATAGTAGTTATATTCTTTTACATAGGAGCAGTATTATAGTAGTTATATCCTTGCACATAGGGGGCAGTATTATAGTAGCTATATTCTTGTACATAGGAGCAGTATTATAGTAGTTATATTCTTGTACATAGGGGCAGTATTATAGTAGTTATATTCCTGTACATAGTGGCAGTATTATATTTGTTCATATCACTGGATAGATACTTTCTGATGTCTCCGCTCATTGGAAATGATGGTCCTCATTAGGTCACATTGAGTACAGGACGTCTCAGTATGAGCACTTCTCCCATGTCCACTCCCCTGCCCTCCCATGTAGACTCCAGTACTTTCCCCTTTTCCGCCTCCAGTCACAAATAGTCTGACATTGTGTAAATGATCTGAGATTACGCAGTCATTTAGAACAGCACGATAGACGTAATGTGTTATGTACAGATTTACATAGGACTGCATGGATTGCACTCTCTGGAAAAGTAACCATAGTGAAAAGAGTGCGGCTTTGTTTTATTAGGTAGACATAAAGCAATGTGTACAATCACTTATAACAATGTAGCAGAGCTGAATTCGTCCTTTAATGGTTATGGATGGAAAAGTTAGTTTGACTGAGATGTGGTGAGATGTTCCAGTTAGGTAACCTGCAGTCCTATGTAACGCAATAACAAAACACATGATGTTCTCTGGCGAGTGGTGCCAGATGACCAATTCGCCTCTGCTACGTTTGCACACTTAATGGTTTGTCCGGATGGGCGTAAAAATGTCGACATTAAATTAACCCCGTACGCACGTTCTCATAAAGCAGTGATG
Organism: Phyllobates terribilis; assembly: GCF_046119375.1. Classification (NCBI taxonomy): domain Eukaryota; kingdom Metazoa; phylum Chordata; class Amphibia; order Anura; family Dendrobatidae; genus Phyllobates; species Phyllobates terribilis. The sequence goes on along the minus strand of NW_027362772.1, from coordinate 50,470,184 downwards.
CCACTTTTCGTCGCCTGTGTGGCACGGAGCACTTTCCCTTAATAGTTAAAGGATCCGTAACCCCAAAGTCTGCTTTTTAGAACAGCGGCTGATAACAGAGAACAACGGCACAGTCAATATGTCAGACATTAGGCTTGGAGAAAATGTTGACAGGCTGCCATATAGGATGTCGCGAGGTTAGGTACGCAGCAAGCGATGCAGCGGCTTAGGAGTTAACAGCGAAGCATCATGCACCCTTTCTAATGCTTACACGCTTTATGCAAATTTTGCATGTAGCAGAGCCGGATTTGTCATTTAACTCTTTTGTGCAGTCCTATGTAAATCCACAGATCTCGTCACTGGAGATGACAAGCTCAGCTCTGCTGCACCCCTACGTAGACCCATCCAGTCCGCCATCCCCGTGCACCTCACCTGTGCCAGTCCCCGCAGATATCGCTCGCTGGCTGCCTGCGGACTCCCTCTATATACGGTGCCGCCTGGCTCTGCACAGCTGTGACGGGATTCAGAAGCTTCTAGATGTCCCTGTTCCTCTCCACCCCCCCCCCCCTGTTCAATGCCTGGCAGTCACGCAGGCACAGATCTAGGGAGGGGGGCGACTGCAGCTGACGAGAAGAGAATTTTCTGGATTTTGGCATCCATCTGTCAAAAATATTCACCACACCCAAACTGGCTCCGTAATCCGTAGACTGCATAACAGGCTGCGCGGCGTGAACGTTTGTGCAGAACGCAAGTGGGGCCCCTGTCCTAGAGAGAAAAACGACTGGGATCCTACAGATGTAGCAGAGCTGAATCAGTCACCTACATACAAAACGTGAACCAGCTACAATAAGTGACTTTTTTTTTTTCTTATGTATTTTGAGCTAAAAATCATTTTTGCAATTGGATTTCATTAAAAATGTTGCACCGCTTGCAGAATGAGTTAACTGAGAATCAGTCAGTGAGCTCCTTATCTGTCTTTTTCTGAGTTTCTCTAAGCGGATTGATGACCACATCAATGTTGAACGTGCAGGAAACTAAGAGCTTGTACATTAGCAGGTCATTTATATGTCTATTAGAGAGTTAACTGAGAGTCAGTTAGTCAGCTCATTATCTGTCTTTTTTTTAATTCCTCTAAGCTGATTGATGACCACAGAATACATCAACGTTGAAAGTGCAGGAAACTCAGAGCTTATACATTAGCAGGTCATTTATATGTCTATTAGATAGTTAACTGAGAATCAGTCAGTGAGCTAATTATCAGTCTTTTTCTGAGTTTCTCTAAGCTGATTGATGACTATGTCAATGTTGAACGTGCAGGAAACAAAGAGCTTGTACATTCTCAGGTCATGTGTATGTCTATGAGAGAGTTAACTGAGAATCAGTCAGTGAGCTCACTATCTGTCTTTTTCTGATCAGATGATTGACCACAGACCACATCAACATTGAATGTGCAGGAAAGTAATAGACTGTAAAAGCAAAATGGTGCAAAGTTTTTTACAAGACTCATTTGAAAATAATATTTTTAATACAAAATCCAGGTATTCAAGTAAAAAAAAAAAGATCCCTCCCCTCCCCCCTCCTGTATATTAGCAGGTCATTTATATGTCTACTAGAGATATAACTGAGAATCAGTCAGTGAGCTCACTTCTGTCTTTTTTTGATCAGCTGATTGATAACCACATCAACGTTGAACGTGCAGGAAACTGAGAGCCTGTAAAAAGCCAAACTGTGCAACATTTTTAATAAAACCCATTTGCAAATATCATTTTTAACACAAAATACAGGTATTGAAGTAAAAAATAAAAATCCTCCCCACACCCCTCCTGCACATTAGCAGGTCATTTATATGTCTATTTGAGAGTTAACTGAGAATCAGTCAGTGAGCTCACTCTGTGTTTTTTTTTTATCAGCTGATTGATGACCACATGGACGTGCAGGAAACTAAGAGCCTGCTACATCTATATTCATTCCTCTGGAGGCGAGGGGAAGGCTGATAATAATCATACATTTCTGTAAGTGACCTCTTCTCAAACAAGCACTGCTGCAACTACTGCTGCTATGATGCCTTCCCTGCAATGGCCACTAGATTGAGCAGCCAACAGATCAAGGACTAGCAGTTTCTATCTGTATGCAGTGAGCTCCCTCTGGTGGTGACTGTAGGAAGCCAGAATCTTCATATTTAGAGCTCTGCCTAAAAACAGAGGTGTGGAATAAACTCTAACTTGAGAATAGGAATTTTTCAGGATTTATTGGGTGCTACTTTAGAATAAAAGGTGCATTTTGGGGGGTTTTATTTGGGGGTTCAACGCTTAAATGTTGCACAATTTGGGAATCAAATCTTGGAAACTTTGGCCAATCTTCATGGTTGTGACCGGAGGAGCTCGAGCAATGTACAGTATGATGTGAGGCTTTATTTTAGGAGGTGACACCGTCTTGGGCTCTCCTTGTAAGTGTTGAATGTCAGAGTTCAGATGCACAGGTGGTGGTGACCGGAGGTGGTCCGGGTGAGGGGGCTTAGTCCGTCCTTATCACAACGTCTTGAGCACAGACACAGATTCACTACTAAACAGAAGGAAATTAGCAACAGAGATGAATCTGATCCGGGAGGAGGCAGGATATCACATTACTGCCGGATGGATATAGAAGCTGGAGGTGGAGATGGTGGTGGAGTAGGAGCGCTGCTCTGCCAGTAATGCTGCGTCCCCGTGTGTCCGTGCCAAGTAATGACTACCGGGGACAAATGTGCTCACAGTCACAGACAGGCGCGAAAAGGGGACATTAGGAGGATTCTGGAAACAGGAATATTTTTTTTTCCATGACCCGCCCATGCATAGAAGACACATCCCTAACCTAGGGCGTTAGCATCACAAATAATGCATAGGAAGACAGACCACACTAGACAAAAAAAGACCCCAGACTAAAACAAATACTAACCCCAATCTATACAGATCCCAGACCAGACCCTCCTATATATATCGACCACAGACCATATAGACCCTACATTTGACATCTATCTATACAGACCCTACATCAGACCTCCATCTATACAGACCCCACATCAGACCTCCATCTATACAGACCCCACATCAGACCTCCATCTATACAGACCCCACATCAGACCTCCATCTATACAGACCCAACATCAGACCTCCATCTATACAGATCCCACATCAGACCTCCATCTATACAGACCCAACATCAGACCTCCATCTATACAGACCCCACATCAGACCTCCATCTATACAGACCCTATATCAGACCTCCATCTATACAGACCCCATATCAGACCTCCATCTATACAGACCTGACATCAGACCTCCATCTATACAGACCCCATATCAGACCTCCATCTATACAGACCCCACATCAGACCTCCATCTATACAGACCCAACATCAGACCTCCATCTATACAGACCCAGCATCAGACCTCCATCTATACAGACCCCACATCAGACCTTCATCTATACAGACCCCACATCAGACCTCCATCTATACAGACCCAACATCAGACCTCCATCTATACAGACCCCACATCAGACCTTCATCTATACAGACCCCACATCAGACCTCCATCTATACAGACCCCACATCAGACCTCCATCTATACAGACCCCACATCAGACCTCCATCTATACAGACCCCACATCAGACCTCCATCTATACAGACCCCACATCAGACCTCCATCTATACAGACCCCACATCAGACCTCCATCTATACAGACCCCACATCAGACCTCCATCTATACAGACCCAACATCAGACCTCCATCTATACAGACCCAACATCAGACCTCCATCTGTACAGACCCCACATCAGACCTCCATCTATACAGACTCCACATCAGACCTCCATCTATACAGACCCCACATCAGACCTCCATCTATACAGACCCCACATCAGACCTCCATCTATACAGACCCCACATCAGACCTCCATCTATACAGACCCCACATCAGACCTCCATCTATACAGACCCCACATCAGACCTCCATCTATACAGACCCCACATCAGACCTCTATCTATACAGCGTCTAGATTATCTGTTCTGACTTCAGACCAGCCTTCCATGTACAAAGACTCTAGACCAAACATCCCATCAATACAGACCCCAGACCAGATCTATCTATACAGACCCCAGAACAGAGCTATCTATACAGAGTCCAGAACAAACTGCCATGTGTACAGATTTTCAGACCTCACATCTAGACAGACTCAGACCAGATTCCTCATCTTTACAGATCCCAGATCAGTGCCCCAATCTAAAGAAACCCCAGACCAGATATCCCATTTATACCGACCAAACTCCATCAATACAGATGCCAGACCAGACCTACTAAATATATACAGATCCAAGACTAGACCCCCATTGTACACTGACCCAGACCAGACTCCCTAAACAAATCAGCTCTCGCACCAGTCTACCTATCCTCTATATTTAATAGGACCCTGGAAAACTTTGTCCTGCCCTGTGTTGTGTATATTTATTGGGTAGACCATCATACATCTATGGAGCCAAGTCTGTACCATCTACTATGACTGTCAGATCAGATGTAACATAAAGCTAACTATAATCCTAGCCCATATTCACCAACTAACTTGATATTCTAATGACAATCTGAGAAACCAAACTGGAAAGATGCTGTGCTCAGCAAAATCCGCACCAGAAAGTGCAAGTCCTTTGGTTGTTGAGGGGAGTTTCTTGGTGTTCTTTGGGCTGGTCTTAAACATTTCAAATGTTTGTAAGTATGTCAGCCATTTAACCTATTAGATATTGCAATCAAGAAGAACTGCAGCATCTAAGAAAGAGAAAGTTCCAGCGTAGAAGTCATAAGATAAAAAAAGAGTCCTTATTCATGCAATGAATAAGGACTAATATCCGAAACGCTTTCGCGATACTGACATTCCTCGCGATGTTTGTAATAAAGAATTGGATTTTAAACTAGTTGGAATAAAATACATTTTCTTTATCTTATGACTTCTACGCTGGAGCTTCCTCTTTCCATGATTTGACAACCATGTAGCATTGCCTGTTCCGAGCGTTCAGTCTTTGTATGGGTGAGCTGACTTATATTTTTTTTTATATTATATATGCAGCATCTAAAAAGTTTGACAGAGGAGGAGGGCTCCCTCTGTCTACCCAGCAACTCCCATGCTTCACGATTGCGGGGTGCTACAGTAGTGGAAAGTGTAAGAATATTCAAACCTCTAGGTCTGCCTTGTATAAAAGATTATTGAAGAGGTTGTCAAGTATCAAGAAATTGATGAACTAAGGATGATCATCAATGTCAGATCAATGGGTGTCTAACAACAGGATGTAAGCAAGTTCCACGGGAGTACATATAGTAGTTCACAGAGCTACGATGTTCAGCTTTTTACACTATGTAGTGGCCATTATTGGGTACAGCACTGAAGTGAATGTGATCTGAGCTGCAGTACCTATATTGACCACAATACAGTGGATGGCGCTGTGCTGTTGATCTTTGCACTGTGTACTTGTAGATGTCGCAGGACTAGATATGAACCGATTGATGGAGGTGTCGAGTGATAAACCCCCACTGACCTGATATTGATAAACTATTATCTAAGAAATGAAAGGATCACATTTTCAAGTCCTCTTGTAAGTAATACTAAATAGTGTAAAATAAAAAATACAATAAAATATTAAGAAAAAAAAATTGTTATGGCTGCACATGTAATGTTTAGTGCTATAATACTAATTTGCTAATTATCCTATGTGGTGAATGCCACAGAAAAAAAAGAAATACATGTATAATAAATCTCTGCTCCTATATACTATATACTAATGGTATGCTACTCAGCTTTCCCATCCTGATTTCCATGCAGATTTCTCTGTACCTCTCTGCTCCTATATACTAATGGTATGTTATTCAAGTAACACCAGCTACCCCCCCCCACTTTCATTTATGACCTGGTTTACTTAGCCCTTGACTATCCAGCATCTGTTTCAGCCTTAATCAACTGATCAAGATGAGAACAGACCACTCCCCTCTGGTTCACAGCTGAATTCATTCTGTACCAAATATATTGTGAACTAGGAGTCTGTTAGACTTTAGTCTGTGTCCATCACCTTAAGTGTGTCCATTGCTTAAGTGTGAGAAATATGAATTAATCCTGAATTGAACTTGAAGGTAACTGGATACTAAATCACAGTAAACAATGTTTGTGTTTGTTTTCACTCTCACCCCTTTAATCCTTCACCTTTTCCAACCACCCCTAATCCCTACACCTAGTAATGAACTCTTCATCTCCCTCCATCCTTCCCACTCATCTCACCTCCTCCTCAGAGCTATTCCTCAACATACAATCCTTTGTCTCCAAACACAGACAGCCACCTCATGCCCTCTCCTGCTCCCACCTACTAATGCTTTCTCTGCTCCTCCTCACTGCCGGCAACATCTCTCCAAATCCTGGCCCTCCTCACCACATCCCTACAATCACTTCCACCTCCTACCCACAATCTATCCCAAACTCTCGTAACCCTTCTAACCTTATACCCATCCGCCCAGCCCCTGCTTCCCCAGTCCCTCTAGCAGGAGCTCTATGGAACTCTCGCTCTGTCTGTAACAAAATTTCTTACATTCACGATCTCGTCATCACTAACAAACTTTCCTTCCTCGGCATCACTGAAACCTGGCTCACCCCCTCCGACACGGCCTCTCCTGCTGCACTTTCGTACAGTGGATTCCACCTTTCCCACACCCCCTGCCCCACCGGCAAGCATGGTGGAGGAATAGGTTTCCTCCTATCATAAAACTACTCCTTCACTCAAATCCCACTGCCGCCCTCCATTACTCTCCTCTCTTTTGAAGTGCACTGCATGCGCATTTACTCCCCCTCCAACCTCCAACTGGCTGTCATTTATCACCCCTCAGGATCAACCACCACCTTCTTCGACCACTTCACCACCTGGCTACTTCATTTCCTCTCCGTTGACATCCCCACTATCCTCATGGGTGACTTCAACATCACTATTGACACTTCCCTCCCAGCTGTCTCTAAGCTTCTATTCCTTACTTCCTCCTTTGGCCTTACTCAGTGGTCTTCCGCAGCCACCCACAAAGATGGCCACACACTGGACCTCATCTGTTCCCTATCTAACCTTTCTAACTCACCTCTCCCTCTTTTCGACCACAACCTACTCCCATTCTCTTCCTTCTCCTCTCCAGGGCAACAATCCCCAATCCACAAACTTGCACACCCTCGCAGAAATCTTAAAAACCTTGACCTACACTCACTCTCTTAATCCCTTCTCCCTCTTACAGACATTAGGTCCTTAGATGATGCAGATGTTGCTGCCACTTTATACAACACCACAACAGCTGCAGCTCTCAATTCGGTCACCCCCCTCACACATACCAAAGCTCGCACAATCAACAGACAACCCTGGCATACCAGCCTAACAAAAGAACTGGCTTGCTGAGCGTAGATGGAAAAAGTCCCACTCCAATGAGCACTTCATCACATTCAAACAGTCCCTCACTTCCTTCAAGTCCACACTCACTGCAGCAAAACACACATACTTCTCATCTCTCATATCCTCCCTGTCTCACAACCCCAAACAACTAATCAACACCATCAATTCTCTCCTGCGTCCCCCAGTTCTTCCTCCCTCTCCTCTTATTTCAGCTGAAGACTTTGCCTCATTCTTCAAGAAGAAGATTGACACCATCAGACAAAGCTTTTGACTAAAATCCCCACAGCCCCTCCAAACGCCTACTCAACCCTCCTCCTCCAAAACCAGCTTCTTCGCCATTACAGAAGATCAACTTTCCTCTTCACTCTCCAAATCACACCTCACCACCTGTGAACTTGACCAAATCCGTCCCACCTCATCCCAAACCTTACCACTATCTTCATCCCAACTCTAGCCCACCTCTTCAACCTGTCACTAACAACTGGCATCTTCCCCTCATGCTTCAAACATGCCTCGATCACACCCATCCTCAAAAAGCCATCCATTGACCCATCCTCTCTGTCTAGCTATCAGCCCATATCACTTCTCCCCTATGCCTCATAACTACTCGAACAACACGTCCATTCTGAATTGTCCTCCCACCTCTCCTCCTGCTCCCTCTTTGACTGCCTACAATCTGGTTTCCGACTGCACCATTCTACTGAAACTGCACTGACTAATGTCACCAACAACCTACTAACTGCCAAATCCAAGCGACACTACTCTGTCCTCCTCCTCCTAGACCTGCCATCTGCCTTCGACACAGTGGACCATTCCCTCTTACTGCAAACTCTCTCATCTCTCGGCATCACAGACTTGGCCCTATCCTGGATCTCCTCATACCTAACAGACCAGACATTCAGTGTCTCCCACTCACACACCACCTCCTCATCTCGCACCCTATTTGTTGGTGTCCCCCAAGTTTCAGTTCTAGGACCCCTACTCTTCTCCATCTACACCTTAGGTCTGGGACAGCTTATAGAGTCTCACGGCTTTCAGTATCACCTCTATGCTGATGACCCATAGATCCACCTCTCTGGACCAGATATCTCCTCTCTACTAACCAAAATCCCACAATGTCTGTCCGCTATTTCATCTTTCTTCTCTGCTAGATTTCTAAAACTTAACATGGACAAAACAGAATTCATCATCTTTCCGCCATCTCATTCAACCCCCCCAACTGACCTATCTATCAACGTCAATGGCAGTCCACTCTCCCCAGTCCCTCAAGCTCGTTGCCTTGGGGTAACCCTGGACTCTGAACTCTCCTTCAAAACCACATATCCAGGCCCTTTCCACTTCCTGCCGACTCCAACTTAAAAATATCTCCCGGATCCGCACATTCCTCAACCATGAATCTGCAAAAACACTAGTGCACGCCATTATCATCTCCCGCCTTGACTACTGCAACCTCCTGCTCTGTGGCCTCCCTTACAACACTCTTGCACCCCTTCAATCTATCCTAAACTCTGCTGCCTGACTAATCCACCTGTCCTCCCGCTATTCCCCAGCCTCTCCTCTCTGTCAATCTCTTCACTGGCTCCCCATTGCCCAGAGACTCCAGGTCAAAACCCTAACCATGGCATACAAAGCCATTCACAACCTGTCTCCTCCATATATATCTGACCTAGTCTCCCAGTACATACCTGCACGCAACCTCCGATCCTCACAAGATCTCTTTCTCTACTCCCCTCTTATCTCCTCCTCCCACAATCGTATACAAGATTTCTCCTGTGCATCCCCCCTACTCTGGAACTCTCTACCCCAACACATCAGACTCTCACCAACCGTGGAAACCTTCAAAAGGAACCTGAAGACCCACCTCTTCCGACAAGCCTACAACCAGCATTAACCACTGCTCCACCACCGCTCCACCATACCGCTCCACGACCAGCCCTACTCTCACCTACTGTATCCTCACCCATTCCTTGTAGACTGTGAGCCCTCACGGGGAGGGTCCTCACTCCTCCTGTACCAGTCGCCGTCACGTTTTGTTCAAGATTATTGTAATTGCTTTTGCTATGTATACCCCTTTTCACATTTAAAGCGCCATGGAATAAATGGTGCTATAATAATAAATAATAATAATAAATATGAAAGCAATGCCAAAATTGCCTTTTTTTTCTTTTTTTCGCCCCTTCTGCCTCTTTAAAATAGAAAAAAAAATGATCAACAAGTCATAGAAACAAACAATATTTTTTAAGTGTTTTATTTGTGGAAAAGTAGTAAAATATCTAAAAAAAATAAAAAAAATCTATAAATGTAATATCATATCATTGCACTGACCTGCAGTACAATCCACGGTGAACAAAGTCCAGAAGACGATGGAGTAATTACTGTTTTCCACCCCAAAAATATAAAAACGATATGATAATATATTGCATGTAGCAAAATAGTAACATTAAAAAATACAAGTCATCTTGAAAACTCAAAAAATAATTCTAAAAAAAAAATTCACAAATCCCACTGAAGGCCAAAACTGGCAAAGTCCTTAAGGGGTTGAAGATTTAAAGGGAATTTCCCATATTTGTCACAACATAATAGCATTCCCTTGCATTGTACGTAGTTGGGCAGCAGGTGGTGCAAAAGTTAAAGGTTTTAATTTCCTTGATGGGAAAAAAAGAGAGAGAGAGAAACGAAACAAGAAACTTGTGTAGTTTCGGTTTCAGTTTTTGAGAATCGGAACAGAAACTCGATCCTTTGTACAGAATAAGAAGAGAAAGTCAGAAAAAGTGCCAGAACCCCGAGGACAAGGCGCCGGCACGTTACACCAAGAGGTAAATATGGGCTCCCTTTATTGCGAGAGACATAAATTGGCAATAGGGAGTGAGGAGGCCGCTGTGCCTCTTGGGGTCCTGTGGTAGTGATGGTGGAGGAGGTTATGACTTCGTAGGGTCCTGCGGTAGTAAATGTGGAGGATGCTATGACTCTTGGGATCCTGTTGTAGTGATCGTGGAGGATGTTGTGATTCTTGTGGTCCTGCGGCAGTGATAGTGGAGGATGTTGTGACTCTTGGGGTTCTGCGGTAGTGATATTGGAGGATGTTGTGACTCTTGGGGTCCTGCGGTAGTGATGTTGGAGGATTTTGTGACTCTTGTGGTCCTGCGATAGTGGTGGTGAAGGATGTTGTGACTCTTGGGGTTCTGCGGTAGTGATGGTGGAAGATGTTATTGTCACGGGTGTGTTGCCACGAAGATCGTCACGAGTACACAGCCTGACTTCTCGCAGCTGACTTGTTGGTGCTTTGTGTTTTCTCGGCAGTGTAGGAGTTAATTCTCTCTCTCTCTGGGCTAGCTGAGGTCCAGCCTCGCCCAGCTGCAATCAATGCTTCTTTAGTGAGACTCCTTTATATTCCTGCAGGTCTGTTTGGGAGGTGTCGGTGAAAGCTTTTCATTCAGACTTACAGAGCGGATCGTGGTGTTTGGAGTTGCTAAGATAAGTGTATTTGGAAGTGTTTTTTCCCTTTCCTCGCTTTATCATTTATCTCCTTTCCCGTTGGTGTTCCCTCTGTTGTAGTTGTGTAGAAGTTGTATGCAAGGTGGTTTTGGTTTTTCCCTTGTACTGTCTCGTTCGTCTAAATACTGTGTGTGGGCATATTATTTCTGGTTCCCAATTGTTGTGATCGGGGTCCTTCTCAGGACTAGATTACTTAGGTGCAGGGATCCTCAGGAGGTAGGGGTTACGCTGGCGGCCTGGACCTCTGTACCTTTAACAGTACCTCCAGGTTAGGGATTAGTCAGGGCCCCAGCTTAGGGTCAGCTTAGGCCCCCTACCTCCAGTATTCTGTGACAGTGTGACAGTTATGACTCTTGGGGTCCTGCGGTAGTGATGGTGGATGATGTTGTGACTCTTGGGGCCCTGGGTAGTGATGGTGCAGAGTGTTATGACTCTTGTGGTCCTGCGATAGTGATGGTGGAGAATGTTGTGACTCTTTGGGTTCTGCGGTAGTGATATTGGAGGATGTTGTGACTCTTGGGGTCCTGTGGTAGTGGTGGTGTTGGATATTATGACTCATGGGATCCTGCGGTAGTGATAGTGAAGGATGTTGTGACTCTTGGGGTCCTGCGGTAGTGATGTTGGAGGATGTTGTGACTCTTGTGGTCCTGCGATAGTGGTGGTGAAGGATGTTGTGACTCTTGGGGTTCTGCGGTAGTGATGGTGGAAGATGTTATGACTCTTGGGGTCCTGCGGTAGTGATGGTGGATGATGTTGTGACTCTTGGGGCCCTGGGTAGTGATGGTGCAGAGTGTTATGACTCTTGTGGTCCTGCGATAGTGATGGTGGAGAATGTTGTGACTCTTGAGGTCCTGCGGTAGTGATGGTGGAGGATTTTGTGACTCTTGGGTTCCTGCGGTAGTGATGGTGGAGAATGTTATGACTCTTGGGGTCCTGCGGTAGTTATGGTGGATGATGCTGTGACTCTTGGGGCTCCAGCGGTAGTGATGGTGGAGGATGTTATGACTCTTGGGGTCCTGCGGTAGTGATAGTGAAGGATGTTGTGACTCTTGGGGTCCTGCGGTAGTGATAGTGAAGGATGTTGTGACTCTTGGGGTCCTGCGGTAGTGATGGTCGAAGATGTTATGACTCTTGAAGTCCTGTGGTAGTGATGGTGGAGGATGTTGTCACTCTTGTGGTTCTGCAGTGGTGATGGTGGAGGATGTTGTAACTCTTGGGATCCTGCAGTAGTGATGGTGGAGGATGTTGTCACTCTTGGGGTCCCGTGGTAGTGATGGTGGAGGATGTTGTGACTCCTGGGGTCCTGCGGTAGTGATGCTGGAGGATGTTATGACTCTTGGGGTCCTGCGGTAGTGATGGTGGAGGATGTTATGACTTTGTGGGGGTTCTGTTGCTATGATAAGAGGAGTTTATTATGGAGGTCATTTGGGTACTGTGGCTGTGAAGAAAGTATTATGATTTTGTATGGGCAGTGGCAGCAATAGAGGTACTATTGCTGTTTGGGGAGTATTATGATGGGGGCACTGCTGTATTGATAATGATCCCATGGTTATGAGAGATGTTATGATGTTGTAGGGGGTAAGCAAGAGGCAACAGGGCTACTGTGGTTTTGAGTAGAATATTATGATGCTGTAGTTAGGTGTTAGGTGTATTATACACCTATATGTTAGGTGTATTATTCCTGTGAGGTGACTATTATGATGGGGGCATTGTGGTTATGAGGAGGGTATTATGATGGTCTAGGGGCATTGTGCTGGAAAAGCATGTGGTTATAAGGAGGGTATTATGATTTTGTAAATGGTTCTATGGCAATGATGGTCACTTAGAAACTGATGGGAATACTGTGGTTGTGCTAAGGGTATTATGACTTTGTAGGGGCACTGTGATGGAGAAGGGCAGAGGGTCCGATGACTTGGAAAGGAGTAGGGGGCACTGTGGTGGTGATAGAGGTACTATGCTTATAAATGATGGATTTGGGGGCACAGTGCCCATAAGAAGGGTATTATGACTTTGTAGAGGACACTGCGGTAATGATGGGAGCATTGTGACTGTGATGAGGGTACTATGATTTTGTATGGGGTACTGTGGTAGAAGTCAAAGGAGGCTATAATAACGGTAGACAGAGAACAGAACATTGTGGCGGTGATTAAGGTACTGTAGCTGTAAAGGAAGCACTGACTATAATGGGACACTGTGGCTTTGTAGGGGGTTTATGTGGCTTTGTAAGGGGATCTATAACTTTGTAGGGGGCACAGTCACATTTCACGTATACATTGAATAATTTTTTTTTTTTTTTTTTGCATGAATCATGAATTACTTTCTATATTATACCTAGAGCTGCATTCATTATTCTGTTCTTGTCTTTAGGCACACCCCTAACAGCTGGGTTACGCTCCAATAATAAAGGGTGTATATATAGTGTCTGTTTAATTCCAAGAGTGCTATCTCCAAAGCAAGCTCTGTGCAGGCACAATGCATTCAGGAAGTGCTGATCGATTTCAGCTCTGAAGGCTGTAGAATTGTAAATGCAGCTCAAAAGCAAAATACAAGCTCAGGTTCACTCAAAATTTTAATGTATTTAAAGTGATCAGTTCAAAAACACTGAACCTTATTTTCTTCCCAAAGTCTGATTAACAAGGGATTATGTACACCGATGAAATATACTGTGCTTTCTGTGAAGAGGAAGTGGAAGACATCATAAGAGCGCTACATGAGAGTACCATGTGTGACACAACGCATAAGAACAGTGATGCTACTCAGGAAAGTATCTCTTGTGACACAGTTGAAATGGACCTTAGAAAGCCCATAATAAACATTGCCATAATGGGACAGTCGGGCTCTGGGAAGTCTACCTTTGTTAATGCCATCCGTGGTCTTCACAGTGACGAACAAGAAGATGCTGCTAAAACGGGAGTAGTGGAAACCACAATGGAGCCCACCGCCTATCCACATCCCAAGCTGAGAAATCTGATATTTTGGGACCTTCCCGGGACAGGAACTTACAGGACTATCACCCAATCAATCAACTATGATCAGTATGACTTATTTATTATCATTGCTTCTGAACGGGTGAGACACTCTGACATGGAACTGGCCAAGAAAATCTATTCTATGAAAAAGAAGTTCTACTTCGTAAGGAACAAAATAGACACTGACTTAAGAGCCAGCAAGCTTCGAAGACGGAAGACGTACAACGAGACGAGAATATTACATGAGATACGAGATAATTGTACCACAGGTCTTAAAGACAGCGGAGTGGAGGAACCCATCGTCTTCCTCTTGTCCTGCTTAGAAATGGACAAATATGACTTTGAACTCTTGAAGAAGACCCTAGAAAAGGAGCAATTATGAGAAGGACAATTGGTCTTTTTGGATGCAACTTTTTCCATATGGGCTAAGGCAATGTACTCTGAACTGCAGCTCTCCAACTGTTGAAGAATTACAACTTTCATGCAGGGTGTTGTACTTCCCTAACAGCTGGAGAGACATCAATGTTCAAAGATAATACAGGGGGGGGCTCAAAGGAGCTATTAAAATAAGTAATTATTCTGTATGATAGACCCATCATGTTTTGACAGGTATGATTTATTTTTTTAGCATTATATCGATGTTAACGCCAGTGAGATGATAGCCTACCATTCAATTCCTGTAATTTCTACTAAATGCATTCACAATATATTGTTATAACATGTAAATTGTACATTAAATTATACTTATTTCTACATATTTATTTGAGAGGTGCTTCAAAGCTTTATAATAAGATCAAAGTGGTGCAAGCTCAATGGGTTTACGTGGGCTGTCTTGTGGGTGTTTCTCTGTTTAGCACAAAAGTTATATGGGTGGAGAAGAACTTTTTAAGAATTTGACTGGGGAAGACAAATGATGAATTGAGAGCTGCACTGGGCAAAACCAATAATTTCCATATGTGCAACTCAACACACCTCTCACTTTGTTCCAATGCTGCTTTTATAGAATAATAATGGAAACATTTCTGTGTTTCAACAGCATGTGCAGCACCAAAGTTCATAGGCTCCTCTATTATCGGGAATGGTGGAGTTCACTGTGATCAGAACTTTATTGACCAGACTAGGTCTTTTCCTCTATTCTCGGGAATGGTGCAGTTCACTGTGATCAGACCTTTGTTGACCAGACCAGGTCTTTTCCTCTGTTCTCGGGAATGGTGAATTTCACTGTGGTCAGACTTTTTATTGACTAGACTAGAGCTTTCCCTCTATTCATGGGAATGGTGAAATTCACTGTGGTCAGACTTTTATTGACTGGACCAGGTCTTTCCCTCTATTCTCGGGAATGGTGGATTTCACGGTGGTCAGACCTTTTATTGACTAGACTAGATCTTTCCCTCTATTCATGGAAATGGTGAAATTCACTGTGGTCAGACCTTTATTAACTGGACCAGGTCTTTCCCTCTATTCTCGGGAATGGTGGAGTTCACTGTGGTCAGACCTTTATTCCTTTATTGACTTAGCCAGGTCTTTCCTAAGACAAGGTCTTAAAAACAAAGTTTGATCGATACCTTGAAACAACATTTTGGAAAGATCACATCATTATGGCTTGGTAGAGCATGGTTGCTGTACTGGAGAATCCTCAACTATTCTGGTGGTTCAGTCTGTCTCTACAATAGCTAATAAATTTCTGACCGAAGAACGTAGCGATATCAGTTGAGAATTTAGTGAGTAAAAGGTTTTGCTCTCATAAATTCTTTCTTATTTTTCTTCAGATTAATAACTGAAAATGGATTCCTCTTTTGACATAATCAGTGACGAAGAAGTCCAGGACATTCGGTCCGCTTTAGAAGAAGGAGACCTCTACACAGCAACTGAAAGGCTCAGCAAGTCCCTCAGGGAAATAGAAAATGCTCCGTTGAACATTGCCATTACAGGAGAGTCAGGAACAGGAAAGTCCACTTTTGTCAATGCCATCCGTGGCATGGATGATGAAGAAGAAGGCTCGGCCAAAACTGGTGTTGTGGAGACAACAATGAAGCCAACTCCCTACGTCCATCCTCAGTATCCTAATGTAACTGTTTGGGATCTTCCAGGAATAGGAACTCCAAATTTTGTGGCAGACAGTTATCTCCAGTCTGTTGAATTCAGTCGTTATGACTTTTTCATAATTTTATCATCAGAACGTTTTAAGCAAAACGATATTGACCTAGCAAAGGCGATTCATGCAATGAACAAGAAATTCTACTTTGTGAGATCCAAAGTTGACTCCGACTTGAATGCTTCCATGATCCGAAGGAAGAAGACGTTCAATGAAGAGAATGTGCTCAATGAAATTAGAAATAACTGCATTCAAAGTCTCAAAGAAGGGGGAATCACCGAGCCCCAAGTGTTTCTCCTTTCATTCCTGGACCTGGACAAGTACGACTTTCACGAAATGCAGGACACTCTAGAAAAGGAGCTTCCAGAACACAAGAGACACATATTCCTGATCTCTCTACCCAACATTTCTCTGCCAGTCCTTGAGAAGAAGAGTGAGGCTTTCAGGAAGGACATATGGAAGTGGGCCTCTCTTTCTTGCGGAGTGGCTGCAGTTCCAGTCCCAGGCCTGTCTGTAGTTTGTGATATAGGAATCCTAGTGAAAGCCATGACAAGCTATAGAAATGCTTTTGGCTTGGATGAAAACTCTCTTGAAAAGTTGGCTGACAAGCTTGGTAAAGACGTCAGTGAGTTAAAATCTGTGATCAAGTCCCCTTTGGTCATTAAAGAGATAAATAAAGAACTTGTCACCACTTTACTAACCAGAGGGGCCGCAGGGGGTCTCATGATAGTTGAGTATGTAGTTAGTAATGTTCCAGTGCTAGGTAGCCTGGCAGCAGGAGGCATCTCCTTTGGTACCACTTATTGGATGCTCTATGGCTTTCTTAAAGAGATTGCTGAAGATGCAGTGCGTGTTCTTACAAAGGCATTAGAGACACCCGTTTAGGCCAATCTCTCCTATAGAATAAAATATAGAAAACACTACTAGATACTACAAAGAATTGATTGAATGATTTATAAATGTGAGGCAATAAAGTTTTTACATTATCTTCGTGTTTGCCATTGTGCATTTAAAGTTGACACCTCCGAGGGAGAAATATATGTATTTTTTTACTTTACTTTTGGGATTCATGAAAAATTTTGCACTGTTTGTCTTGTATTGTCTTTGAGCCGAATTGTCTATTGCTGGACAATATCTTGTTCTGACCGAGAATATATGTCTCTTATCTGTCTTTAATAACACCGATACTCATTCAAGGATCAAAGTCTATTTAAAGGGGCCGTAACTCAAAAAGCTATACCAATATCTAAATGTGGGCGCGAAGAAGCCCAAACAACCAGAGTATATTTCAACCAAATTATTTTATTATTTATCACATGCAAAAAACAAGCAGAAATAAAAGAACATAGTACTACTAAAACAAAGAATAAACACTCCATATAGCAGACAAATTAGTATTAATTACATATACTGTATATTCTCTCAATTTTATCCATAGACAAGATTTCGAAAGTAGTGCATGCGAGACAATTGAAATTGATTAATTATAATATCCCAAATTGTTCATCACCATACAGGATAAAAAGTGACAAGTGCGAAATGGGTAAAAAATGTAATTTTTAATTTTAATCCAAAATCTAGAACTGTATAAAACAAGATCACAGAATAATTGCAATGAGTTAGTCATAATACCCCAACAAACTATCAAAGTGACACGTGCTAGACTGGGAGTATGAAATTTCTATGATACGGATCAGGTATCAGAAATCGAACTTCCACCGGTCCGCTCATCCCTAGTTACCAAGTCTATCACGTATCGCTGATAAACCTCTTTCATGTCCTATCAAAGTGTATAAAGATACCACATTGCCTCCACGTTTAGTGAAGAAAGTAAGGATATTGCTAGAATTGTCAGGTGACATTGGCCTATGATAGGCAGATATTTGCCCAACATTGAAGAATTTAAAGCCCCTCGCGGTTTCTCATATAAGAGAACTAAAAACATTAAAGCCAGATTGATAGACTGTGACCTTGGGTCCTTCAAGACGAGCGTACAAACGACTCTTACAGGCACGGTACGTAAGGGTTTTTTTCTGTGTTTCAGATGCGTCAGATGTAAATATATGATTAAAGGTAATTGTTTCTCACATCCTTCCACTCAAGAGACTTTTTCAATCCATTCTTTCCAAACAGGTGATTCGGAATATGTAAATTACCTATTGGAATGCACCTGTAAATTGTTCTATGTTGGTGAAACCTTGAGAACGTAATGGGGAAAATCCAGTAACCGCAGAAAAAAATTAAAACCAGTTAAACCCAGAGATATGGATAAAAGCACATGGCTATGGTAACAAAGTGTTATGGGTCCGGGTGGTGGAACCTCTGTGCTGTGGTGCAAGGAGGGACCCAGAGTGGCGTGACTAAGTATCAACCCGGACCGACCCTGGTCGTACGGCGGCTAACGACTCCGTGACCAGGGAGGGACCGAGCAGAGGGACCAGGTGCTACTCTGGGGACGACCTTGTAAGAGAGCAGGTGACTCCCACGGGTCAAATGGCTGGGACTAACCGGTATAGCAGATGACACAGTAGGCAGGCTGACGAGAGGTTCTGGAGGATGGACTGGTAGACACGGCAGGTGACAGGCGGGAGCCTCCGGGTAGGCTGTCAGGTGGTCACGGCAAGTGACAGGCAGAAGTCTCTAGATGGATGGTCTGGAAATAGGCAGGTAACAGGCGAGCGCTCCCAGGTGAGCGGGCTGACAGACACGGAAGGTAACAGGCAGGTAACAGACGAGCGCTCCCAGGTGAGCGGGCTGACAGACACGGAAGGTAACAGGCGGGTGCTCCCAGGTGAGCGGGCTGACAGACACGGCAGGTAACAGGCAGGTAACAGGCGAGCGCTCCCAGGTGAGCGGGCTGACAGACACGGCAGGTAACAGGCGGGTGCTCCCAGGTGAGCGGGCTGGCAGACAAGGCAGGTAACAGGCAGGTAACAGGTGAGCGCTCCCAGGTGAGCGGGCTGACAGACACGGCAGGTAACAGGCAGGAAACAGGCGAGCGCTCCAGGTGAGCGGGCTGGCAGACTCGGCAGGTAACGGGCAGATAACAGGCTGGCAGGCAGGACGAGGAATCAGGCTAGCAGCGGAACCTGAGGGCTGAAGCAGAGATAAGTAACACTGTGCAACAACTTTGCTCGGGCACCTCCATTTTGGAGGAGGTGCCCTATATATGGGAGGACCCTCGGTTATTGGCCGGGGACTCCTTAGGACGGCGCACGCGGCCCCTTTAAGAGGGGGGGAGCGCGCGCGCGCCCTAAGCACAGTACCCGGGGGACTGCGCGCGCTGAGAGCAGGAAGAGAAGGAGAGCGGGGAGCGCGAGGAGAGAGGAGGTGAGAGGGACGGCGTCTCTGTCTGGCAGAAGGCAGAGACGCCGATGCTACTCAAAGTAATAAGGTAATGATATAAATGATGAAATTCCTCTCACTGTACTGGTTAGAGGGGAGGATGTAGTGTACTGAGCACAGATCACCGTCAGTGCATGTGTGTGTGGCTGTGTGTCTGCAGAGCAGTATGGTACTCGTGCAAGAGTTGTGTGTCTTGTATGTTTGCTTGTATTGCATGTAGTACTAGACTTACTGTTGTTGTAGGCAGTGACTTTGTGATGTGCAGGCAGCAGAGCTTGTGTGCGGGATGTGCAGGTGGCAGAGACTGTGTGCGGGATGTGAACATTGTGTGTATTCTGTGTAATCTGTGTGTTGGTAGATGGTGCCCAGCTCCTGGCTTTGGGGGGGTGGCTATGTAGCAAAGCCAGTTAGGACTGGGTTAAATCCTAGCACTGCAGGTCTTAATTAGATGCACCTGGCTAGCTTTGACTAAGAACCAGGACATGTGGTCACTAGGTGTGTCAGTCTGCTGGATGTTGGGCAGAGTTGAGTGTGCTGCTGATGAGCTGCCAGCCAAAATGTGTCCTATTGCTGTGAGAGAAACATGCCAGGATCTCTCTCTGAATGGAGACTGCATGGGTCAGCTAGGAAAGCTGAGCAGTCTGGTGTGGCATCTGCAGAGAACCATGTGGAAGCTGTAGCCTGTTCAGTGTGAACTATGCCCAGTGTTGAACACTTCTGTTTGGCACTGGAATTGCTGGAGCTTGAGCTGAAGGGGATACTGCAATTGGTGAAATTGTGCCTCTTCTCTGTATGAAGTTTGCTCCATGAGAAAGAACTGTAATCTGTTCGGGTGAGCTCGCACTGACGTATACAGATTGTGCCCTGCTAAATTAACTGTTTGTGCCCAGAAGAGGCTGTTCTCCCTTGGAGTTTTATGAAAGCAATTGCACATGTTATGACCATGTTTCACTGTGTGAACGCTACCTAATGCCTTCCAGAGAGCGAATCCCTACAATACTTACTAAAGTTGGTTTGGCATCGTAGTTACTTCTTCTATGTATCTATATCATCAGTCTCAACCTTTCCTTTTCACAAATCATAACCAATAAACAAACACAAACTGAAGGGGTTTCCCACTTTTAACCCCCCGTATTTTGCCTCCCTGCATCTCCCACTATAAACATCTGTGAGTATAAAAAGGAAATATCTCTCACCTGTAATGGTGTTCCTTGGGATCCCTCCTAGGGGTGGAGAGAAGCAAAGAATCCAGGTAAGCAGAAGAACCAAAAGGATAACCACTGATATGTTGAGTAGAGATGGGGGAACCCGTACAGAACACCTACTGTTCGGGCACAGACCCCGAACATGGACTTCACCAGGAAGTCCGTTTTACTGTTTGGGTTCGGCACACTGAACACCGGGAGTTCCTAGCGCTGTTATCTGCATGACACCATGAGAAACACTGGCAGCTCTGATCGGTGGTAAGATTAATACAGCGTGGGACATTAATACAGGGCCGGTCATTGAGGCTGCGTTCCCAGTTGGGGCAATGAACTGCGGTGACCTCAGTGAGATCACCACTAGCGGCCTGGCTTGGAATTCAGCCTCAATGACCAGCGGTGAATTCTATAGCGTCACCGCTAGTCACTGATACTGAACTCGCAGCAACTCATCCCTCAGTAGTTTTTCAGCTGGGATGGTCGCATCTTGGCACCGTCCTTGTTGAAAACTATGCATCCCAGACATGGATTACGGCATGAGACAGAACTTCGGACAGGTGAAGGATACTGTTGTTTTTTATTTTTGTTTTCTTACAGAAGACATTGGCTTCAGTGAATTGGGCGTTAGGTAAGTATAATTGTTTTTGGTAAATTGAGAATTAATAAAGGAGTCTGTGTTATTATTTCAAAGAAAGTACTTCATTCTGGGTGAATGTTTTTTTTTTCACAATTTGACAAAGGGGATAGAAATGGGGGCGTCTCATAGACACCTCTCCATTACTAACCTGGGCTTCATATTAGCTGTCAATACAAGGCTGACATGAACCCCAACCCTATTATCCCACTTGCCACCACCACAGGACAAGTGGGAGAAGCAATGCCAAGCACCAGAATTGGCGCATCTTATTGATGCGCCATTTATGGGGCAGCTAAAAGCTGATATTTTTAGCATCAGAGGGGGCCAGTATCTAAGGCCTCTTCCCTGACTATTATTATCAGCTCATAGCTGTCTGCCTAGCCTTTGCTGGTTAGATTTTGTAGGGGACCTTACGTCAATTCTTTTCTGGTGTCCCCCTGTAATCTATCCAGTAAGCGCTAAGCAAGCAGCTGTGAGCTGTTTTTAATAGCCAGGAAACATTTCGGGCTAATGGCCCCTTCCCTGGCTAGTAATATCAGCCCCCAGTTGTCAGCTTTCCCTCTGCTGGTTATGAAAATTACCCCGGAGCCATAATTTTGCGGACTGCTATTTTTAGGTTGGGGGGGGGGCAATATCAATGGCTCCTTACCAGCCTGAGAATACCAGCCCCCAGCTGTCTGCTTTAGCTTGGCTGGTTGTCAAAAATGGGTGGGACCCCACGCTGTTTTTTTAAATTATTTATTTTAAATCATTTAAAAAACGACATGGGGACCCCTCTATTCTTGATAACCAGCCATGATAAAGCTGACAGCTGAGGGTTTCAGTCCACAGCTGTCAGTTTTGCCTGGCTGGTTATCAAAAATACAGAGGAACTCACACTATTTTTTATTTATTTATTTATAGCACAGGCGCCTACAGATGAAAACTTCCAACAGCCGTGCCTGCTCTCGCTGTTATCTGCAATAGCAGGCATAGGCTGATGGATGTAGTAGTCCCATCTGCCGATGCCTGTGACCAGAGGTAAACGCGTTTTACCTCCGGTCACAGCTGCGGGCTCACGCTGTCATCTGACAGTGTCGGAACCGCAGCACTCTGACCGATGGTTTTAATCTTACAACCGATCAGAGACAGTGTTTGCTGCTCTTTCATGCAGATGACAGCGTGACAAACAACTGATGTTCGGGCCCCCATTCCCACACTGTCGTCTAACAGCATGGGAACGGCAGCTCTCTGATCGTCGATAATGATCTTACCGCTGATCAGAGGCAGTGTTTGTTGCGCTGTCATGCACATGACAGCGTGGAAAACATTGGATGTTCGGGCCCCCCCATTCATGTGAATGAGGTCCTGTGTTCGGGTTCGGGTACAGCTCTGGTACCCGAACCCGAACTTTTAATAAACTGTTCGGCGTTGAGCTGAACTGGCCAGACCCAAACAGTCACGGGTTTGCCCATCACTAATGTCGAGGCTTGTAAAATGACTTTGTTCAATAAACTATCAATGGTTACCACATACTGTATATGCAGTCATGCAGATAACATTTTAGAAAGACCCCATGGACCAGGGCTCATCCCACTGAACGCCCGTCCTCCTTTTCCCATGGGCAGAATACTGCTCAGACAACACAGTGTGTAGCGTCTCTGCCTTCCGTTCCCCTCCCCCGGCAAAGACACCGACCCACTTACCGCCACGGACCTGGTCCTCTGCCCGCCGCTCCCGCCGACCATGCCCGGGGTGTGTGCACCGCGCGCAGATCCCCAGGCACTGTGCTTAAGGTGCTTGCGCACTCCCTGTCTCTTGAAGGGGCCGCGCGCCATCCTAAGATGTCGGAGGGCATCTATTATATAAGGGACCTCCCTCAACATGGTGGTGCCTGAGCAACGTTGTAAGTTTGTTGCTTAACTCTCTTGTTAGTTCTCAGGTCCCAGTGCTGCCCGCCAGCCTGTCTAAAAGCCATGCCCGTCTGCCTGCCAATCGTGTCCGCCTGCCTGCCAGCCATGTCTGGCAGCCTGCCTGCCAGCCGTGCCCACTAACCGACCTACTAGCCGTGCCTGCCTTTCTGCCGTGCCAGTCGGCGCCTGCCCTCAGTCCCGTGAGAGTCACCTGCTCTCACACGACGTATATCCCAGGGTAGCAAATGGTCCACCTTCCCGGTCCCTCCTCGGTTCACACAGTCGTAAAGCCGCCGTAGAGCCAGGGTCGGTCCGGGTTAGACCCTAGTTATGCCCCTCTGGTCCCTTCTTGTACCACGGCACAGTGGTTCCACCACTAGGCACCGTAGCACAGGGTGAGGGTAAAACAGCATGGCAATACTTTATCGAACCACCAACAGACAATAACATATAGAACAGACCCAAAAATGAAACAAAATGGTGTGAATTACAGAGTCTCACCCTTCTGCTGGCTCGCCGGGATTAGAGCAGCTGTGACTTCAGGGCTTCCAGGGCCGACGACCACCACCAGTGGCACCCCGATTTTGGCAGGCACCCACAGAGAGGAGGTAACGACAAGTGTAGGAAGCTGACAACCAATTGAGTTATGTGGCCAGGTGACCTGAGTGTCACAACCTGGCTTCTCCAAATGTCTCCATGGGACCAGGTGACCTGATTGTTGAGCATAGAGAACTATTGCTGGAATTACCTGAACAGCAGAGCCAGCTTAAATAGGGAAAGATCAAACACAACTAGTTGTTCCGCAGCATGTAACCACAGGTAATCAACAAGCTAAGTCCAGCAAAGATTTAACGCCTTCTAACCTGCCTAGGAGCTTCAGCTCTACAAGTCGATGCCCGAGTCACTCTGTGCTAACCATAGCTATCTATGCAGTCACAAGGAAGAGTGTCTAAATCTGTGGAATCCACATACCCTGATGCCACCATGACAGTTGGAGATGTTTTTGAAAAACTCCTTGTGACAGCTTCATGTGTTCCCTGTTCCAAGTGATTACCCAGCTACTTAGATAAGCTGTCAGTCCCAGATCTCTGCCAGACATAGGATTTGCTCTGTGTTTTTTTTTTTTTTCCTGTGCTCTGTTTGATGATCTTGAACCTCATTCTGACCATCAGTTTGCCTAGCCCCTTTGCTCTGATCCACTATCTTCCTGGTATTCTGACCTCGGACAGTGACCAGACTTCACCTTTGTGTTTCCCCTTTAGTTCACTACTCACCCTTGTGGTATCTGACCCCGGAATGTTTGACGACCCTGCCTTACCGCTTGTCCTTGAGTATTGACTAGCATCACAGTTCATTTGATGCCAATTGGTTGTCAGCTTATGTGATGTATAAGTAGGTGATAAAAGAAGATGAGTGTTGAGCTGCATGGTAAATGGAGGGAAGGATATGTGAAGCAGATTTATCTCCATATAAAATGTACTCACAAAACTCGGCGGTGGAGGAGAGCGAAAATGATGACAATGAATTTTGCTCGTCCTACTATGCGGCTGCAGAACAGTTGCGAGTACAATTTGAGTAACAGTTTCCTTCCTCTCTCCTGAACTTATAGCTCCACTGTTCATAGCACTTTTGCCACAGAAGACAGTGGAATTGAAAGATGGAATATAATTTTGGCTTCATTCCTTGGTTTAGGATTAGTACAGCATCCAGAAGAAAACAGGTTTGCAAATGTCAAAGAGCATGTGGAAAAGGTGATCCGTTCTCATGAATGGTCGGGTATGATAACTAGAAGAAAACCAAAATGTATCTGTTAGGATCGCCCATTGTACCAAAACTTCCAGAAAGATTAGAGGATTATATTATGAAAAAAACAAGGGTTAAGGAGGAGGATGAAGGTTCTGGGCAGAAAAAAGAAAGTAAAAGATGTTGCATTGATGAGGGCACTAAGAGACTGAGTGAAGATAACTTTTGTCAGCAGTAACAACTTGCATAGATTATTGGAGTTAAAGGTAATCTGTCACCAGGTTTTTATAACATAAACTACAACCACCACCTTTAAGACCTCTTTAACAGTATTCTAGGAAGATGTATGTAAATCCTCAATCCCCTCTGCATAACCCAAAAAATATGTTTTATAATCCTCCAGGCGGTGTCACTGGTTTTGCTTCGGCGCCACTTCTCTCGTCGCAATCGTTGTCCTTCTGCTTGCTTCAAGTGGATGACACGTCCTACATCATCCACACAGTGTCCCCCAATCGCGCTCCTGTGCAGGTATACTTTGCTCAGTCCTGCTGAGGACGGTGCTGCTGCAGAACCTCATAATGCACATCACCTCAGCTGCTGTTAACATCACATGAAATTCCTATAGTCACTGTTATTTCCACATTAAACCACTACATGATGATTCTGTTTGGAGATAGAAGTGATGGAAGCAATGTAACAGATGAGACTAAGGCTTTCAAAGGTACGTCACTGAAATTTGCTCAAGATAAGTTAACCTGCCACCTGATTCATGGCACCTGAAGCCCTGCAGCAGGATTTAGAGTCAGGCTGCATTGCTGTTTTAGTCTGGGTTCACATGGGTGTATTATACAGTATAGCCCCTATGTGAACCACAATGCCTGGTTTTAACTCATGTGAGGCTGCAAGCTCAGGTCAGGAGATCCACGGTCAGTCCGAGCATTGCAGTCTGTATACGGACCGTGAAATACATGTATCTGTACATGATCTTAATCTGAAACGCTGCGACATTTCAGAACAAATATATTATTAAAAGCTACTGGGGACATGTGGCTAGTATGACTAGTCCAAGAGGCCTATCTCCATCTCTCTCTCTGTGCTCCACTTGTATGCTCTAAATCAGTGTTTCCCCAACTCCAGTCCTCAGGGCCCTCAACAGATCATGTTTTGAGGATTTCCTTAGTATTGCACAGGTGATGGAATTATTATCAAGGCATCAGAAAAGGCCACAGGTTCTTTCACCTGTCAAACATGGGGAAATTCTGAAAATATGATCTGTTGGGGGCCCTGAGGACTGGAGTTTGAGAAACACTGCTCTAAAGAATTCTTAGCCTTTTAGAGAGTTGTGACCCTTTTGATAGTAACATATTTCAGGGACTCATCACCCCGTGTGTTTGATGAGTGGTGGCAGCGTGATGTGTAGGTGGGGTGTGTGGACTGTGTCGGGATGGGATTTATGCTCACTTTATAGACTATAGGAGAGGTTGAGTGCTAAATTGAGTGAGAGGGTAAATTAACCCTTGCAGGCGCATCCCACATCACATGCTGTCAAGGGTGTGTCAAGTGTAATAGACAGTCGCTCTGGATTTAGCTGTAGAAGGTCACTGCGCTTGGCATTCCAGACACCTTCTTAATCCTTCTTCCTTTAGAACGTAGCGGCAACCTCCCTCTTGCTGCTGATTGACACACCCTTGCATGGGAGTTAAAACCCCTCAGTTTGCTCCAAGCAATCGCCAGTGATACTTCTCTGTACAGGCTTGGAGCACTAGCAGTCAGCTAGCGTCTTCTCTGGTGCCCTTGGAGGACAGTTGGCGTTACTCCTCTGGTGTCTGCTCAAGCTAAGTTAACCCCTTTGCTTGTCTACCTTGTTGTCTTTAGTTTGTAGTGGGGCCTGACCAGTGCTCACACCTCCCCATCTCTATCTAGGGCCAAATTCTAGGGTCATCCAGGGTTTAGGGTCTGGCTCGGGGAGGTGTGGAACCTATATAGGGATGGTAAGGTAGGCAGGGTGATATTAGATCTGCCTAGGGGTCTCCACTCCCCCTTTCCCTAGTGTTTGGGCTTCCTCCCCCTTTTCCCTTCGTGTTGCACTTAGTCTTTCCCACACCTTGCGTGACACATGCTGAGAAATGTGTACGTCACAGTCAGGGTAGCTGAAGAAGGCTGCTGGATCCCTAAACACTTCCGTCATATCCACAACAATAGCGGTAGGATACACTTACAGTGACGAGCAAAAGGGTAACAATGTTTTGAACTTGTGACTTTCAGGCTCCATATCTCACCATCCACTACAGGTTCTAATGTGAGATGACCATAATTTTATAGACAATCATCTTGGCTATCTCATACATAATTTGACTTGCAACTATTTAGCATATGATTAGTTACGCAGATTCTTGTCACATCACTGCATTGTAACCGTTTTGCTCCTGGTAACATAGTAACATAGTTTTTAAGGTTGAAGGAAGACTAAGTCCATCTAGTTCAACCCATAGCCTAACATGTTGATCCAGAGGAAGGCAAAAAAAAAAACATGTGGCAAACACTAAGCTCCACATAGGGGAAAAAAATTCCTTCCCGACTCCATACGAGAATCAGACTACTTCCCTGGATCAACACAGACGGGGATTCTTTACTGTAAGAGCAGTGAGACTATGGAACTCTCTGCCGCATGATGTTGTAATGAGTGATTCACTATTAAAATTTAAGAAGGGCCTTTCATTTGCCTTTGCAGCAGCTGCCTGACACTGGCCACTAAACGTGAGCTTGTCGTCCACCAATACACCCAGGTCTTTTTCAGTTACAGTTTTGCCCAGTGTTTTACAATTAAGCATATAATTATACATTTTATTTCCTCTGCCCAAGCGCATTACTTTACATTTATCCCCATTAAAGCTCATTTCCCATTTATCAGCCCAAGCTTCTAGTTTACATAGATCCTCCATTAATATAAAATTGTCCTCCTCTGTATTGATTACCCTGCAGAGTTTAGTGTCATCTGCAAATATTGAAATATTACTCTGTATGCCCTCTACAAGGTCATTAATAAATATGTTAAAAAGAAGCCCACTGTTAACTGAGACCCAGTCTGAGTGTGTTCCATTAATAACCACCCTTTGTTTCCTATCACTGAGCCAATTCTTAACCCACATACATATATTTTCCCCTATCTCCATTGTTCTCATTTTATGTATCAATATGTGGAACCGTATCAAAAGCTTTTGAAAAGTCCATATACACAACATCCACTGCATTTCCTTGGTCCAGTCCAGAACTTGCCTCCTCATAAAAACTGATCAGATTAGTTTGACAGGAACGATCCCTCGTAAACCCATGTTGATATTAGGTGATCAGGTTATTCTTCTTCAGATACTCTAGTGGTGGAAAAATATTTTTCTTCCTGTATTCTACAAATTACAACCTGTTATCACATTCCCTAATAGCTCAGTTATTAGGTTGATTCCCAAGTGAAAGGTCACTGGTTCGAATTGAGGAGCCCCCATGAAGATTTCCCAAGAAAAGAGAAACAGCATCTTCCAGCTCATCAATAGCCTGTTTCTCGGCCATGAAAATTGCCAAATTGAATCATGCGAGTGCCATGACAGGTGGAAGAATATGGAATGAAGTCCGTCCATCCATCCAGACAAAAGCCAAGAGGTGGATGTGTAGCACCCTGAGGACTCGGCTGCTACAGGGGTATTGCACCTCAAACCAGAGGTGTGGTATTCCACTCCCGGGTAAGGATGGAGTGTGGAACTGAGCTCAGTAGGCTGCATGCACTACATACATCCCATTTCCGGGGGACAGAACTACGGTACTCCCACCAGTATATGTGCAGGTACGACAGCGTCTGTCCCTGGCTGGAGTGGGAGGGGGGTGGAACATCCCAGTAGTGTAGGGGCAGATAGGGGGAGTAGTCTGGGTAAATGTAGGAGCTCATTGGGTGCTGGTCACCTGAGCTCACACATAGAGGGAGTATATAAGGTGGGCACCATCTTAGGACAGGGTCAGTCAGTCAGTCAGTCAAGTCTGTGAGTCAGCAGTAACTCCAGGAGAGGAGAAGGAAGAGGGACCCAGAGGCGCAGGACAAGAGGGGACCCCAAGAGCCCGCATGAGAACTAGAGGGTGAAGGGTCGGCAAAAGGGTACCGGATCCCAAGCTGGCAGAGGCAAAAGCACACCTTAGCCAGGAACCGGAGGTCGTGGGCAAGATTTGCCACGACCCTCACCAAATCCACCAGAATGGCACACCGAGCATAGGGTCAGGGAAGCCAGAGAAGGTTCAACCACCAAGAGACCCGAGGGAGCCGGACATAAGTGGATCCCTGGTGAGAAAGGCCAGAGAGAGAGGGACAGAAGGGAGCTCAGGACCACGCTCCAGAACTGCCCGGGAGTTGACCGAGTCCCGCACCTGGTGGACGCAGCACGGCTCGGGTGGTCACTGCTGTACAGAGTGACCCGAGCAACACCAGTGAGTAAAAACCCTGAAACTGCATTTCATGCCTCTGAGTCTCCTTGCTGCACCTTCACAACCACCATCCTCCACGTCTGACCCCCTGAGGCTATACCCCTCCCGTTGGGGGTTATACTACCACAGCTGCACACACACCACCAGCCTCAGCGGACCCTTCTGCAGCGGCGGCCTCTTGATCGCAAATCAACGGGTGGCGTAGTCGACACTAAGAACATCTAATAACATCTATCAAGACTGCCACACACTGAGTTTGACACCCTGGGCACGGACCGGGTCACAGCCACTCGGAGACTACAACCCCCATCTGATCCGGCTCCGGGTATCCCTAACAACATGGCCCAGGGGGCGCGTCAACTTTGGCGTAGTCGGCAGGATCTCGTGCCCGCAACAACCGGGTACTGCGTGCCTGAAGAAAAGTTCGCATTTACCTCAAAACGAAGTCTCCCGCCAATTCCAGAGGGTCCCCGCCATCAGACGCCATCACGGATCGGTTCCCGCCATTTACCCGTCATCTGCAGTCTTTTCCCGCCATCTGCAGTGTTTCCCGCCACTGGAAGACGATTCTCGCCATTCGAGAAGATTTCCCGCCCTGGCAGAGCGGACGCCATTATGGGCGTGCCAGAGGATGGCAAGAAGCCACCTCCCATCGTGGGCCAGGTCGAAGAATGGTGCCAAAAGCGGAAACCGCCCCCACCAGCAGAGACTGTGATGATTGAGATGTCCATCAGTGTGAGAGAACTGCCCCTGGAACTGACAATCAGCAAGTTGCCCCAGGACCATCCCCAAAGGGGGCGGAGACAGAGCAAAAGAAAGAAGATGGGTGCAGTCTGGAGCAGTCTGGAGAGAGCGCACCCGGAGATGAGGAGTCTGGAGAGGAGTCCAGAGAAATCGCACCCGGAGATGGAAGGAGAGTCAGGCAGCACCGACCCAGTGGTCAGGAGCCTGCTGCAAGCAACCACCCCACTAGGCCTGGTGGAGATCCTGGCACAGCTTCCCCGAGACCGGGAGTGTGCACAGACCGCGCTGGAGGACCTTGCACGGAGGATGGCCCAGGTGCAGCGAGAAACGCTGACGGAGTGGAGCCGAGAGATGACCCAGCAGGCTGGAGCCCGCCAGCGGAGCACGCCACCCGAGACGAGGAGACCGACCGCCTCTGAGGATGGTGCAGGAGGAGTGAAGGCCGGAGACGACGCCGAGGAAGGAGCTGAAGAGACGGAGGCAGGTAAAGGGGACGTCACTACCCCGAGCCGAGAAGCCGTGTGCCTGCCCCAGCTCCCCGTCGCAGAGCCCGAAATTCCCCCTGCCGTGCCCGTCGTTGCACCGTCACCGCTCCCGACTAGGCCTCAAGCAGAAGCCGCGACCGCGACCCCTGTGACGTCACGCGCCTCAACTCTGGGCGCGGCAAAGCAGGAGACGCCACCGGCCTGGTCGCAAGGCCGAGTGCCCCCGGGCGCCGCAGTACCAACAGCGCCCTCTACCTCTGCCGAGCCACCGGCCTGGTCGCAGGGCCGAGTAACCCCGGGCACCGCCGTCTTCACGGTGCCCTTTACATTCAGGGTGCCCCAAGCCTGGTCGCAAGGCCTGGTGAACCCGGGCGCCGCCACCATAACAGCGCCCCCAATGTCCACAGCGCCACACCTGGGTGAAGACCTATTTGCCCAGCACACTTGCCCGGATGGGCAGCCCTTTTTATGGCCACCGGAGTATTATCAACTCCAAAAAGAAAGACCCCTGGATGAGCCCCTGATACCGCCTCCGGCGCCTGTCAAGATGACCCCGCTCTTGTTGGAGGAGGCGCAGTTTGAGTGGGACCCCACTGGAGGAGACCTCATGGGGTTCACCCAAGAAACACGGGCGGCCGCAGCTGAGCGTGCGGAGTGCTGCCGCCAGCAGTTGGAAGTCTTTGACAGGGAAAGGAGAGAGAGGCGGGTCTGTGAGCAGCGGCTGCAAATACAGAGCGCTGAAAAAAAGAGCCGGACCCGGAGGAACCCCCGTGCAGCTCATGGTCCCCGTGCCACCGGGACTGTGATTAAATTCCAACTGCAGCACGGTTGGGGTTTCATCAGGGATCATCACACCCCCGGCGACGTCTTCGTGACCAGAAGAGATGTCGAGTCCCACCTACCGGAGGGACACCGAGGACGTGACCTATACGTAGGGGACGAGGTCACATTCACCCGGCACAAATGTGCCAAAGGACCGTACGCCCTTCATGTACACCGGCTGACGGAGGAGGAGCTGCGGTGTGAGGAGGAGCAAGAGGACCCGGACGGGTCTGAAGTTTGCCCGCGAGAAGGAACAGGAGGACGCCGTCATTAGAGTACGGTATCGTGAAACTGTAAAATAGTTACCCGTCAGGGTACAAGAACAGTTAATAGTTTAAAATATAGTCCCCGTTGGGACCAGTGAACTGTACCCGTGTGTCCCCTATCCCTTAACAGGCTAAGGACTGTAAACAGCCATTCCTTAATCCCACTGGTCGAGGACTGAGAGCGGCCACATTCCCCTTGTACATAGTTGCGCTTCTTAAAGCGCCCCCTACCGGTTTTATAGGAAACTGTTTTCTTCCAAGAGAGACTGTCGCACTTTACCCGGTCACAAGTTGCACCGTGGCCGGAGGAACAAGAATGTTTATTATGAAAAAGTTTTATGATGATGATAGTATATATGTAATGTTTATATGTTTTATATGTTTATGATGTTATGAAAAAAATTTGTATGTTTTTGCATGTTTTTATTCTTTTACAGCCCGAGGACGTGCTGTGATTTACCAGGGGGGAATGTAGCACCCTGAGGACTCGGCTGCTACAGGGGTATTGCACCTCAAACCAGAGGTGTGGTATTCCACTCCCGGGTAAGGATGGAGTGTGGAACTGAGCTCAGTAGGCTGCATGCACTACATACATCCCATTTCCGGGGGACAGAACTACGGTACTCCCACCAGTATATGTGCAGGTACGACAGCGTCTGTCCCTGGCTGGAGTGGGAGGGGGGTGGAACATCCCAGTAGTGAAGGGGCAGATAGGGGGAGTAGTCTGGGTAAATGTAGGAGCTCATTGGGTGCTGGTCACCTGAGCTCACACATAGAGGGAGTATATAAGGTGGGCACCATCTTAGGACAGGGTCAGTCAGTCAGTCAAGTCTGTGAGTCAGCAGTAACTCCAGGAGAGGAGAAGGAAGAGGGACCCAGAGGCGCAGGACAAGAGGGGACCCCAAGAGCCCGCATGAGAACTAGAGGGTGAAGGGTCGGCAAAAGGGTACCGGATCCCAAGCTGGCAGAGCCAAAAGCACACCTTAGCCAGGAACCGGAGGTCGTGGGCAAGATTTGCCACGACCCTCACCAAATCCACCAGAATGGCACACCGAGCATAGGGTCAGGGAAGCCAGAGAAGGTTCAACCACCAAGAGACCCGAGGGAGCCGGACATAAGTGGATCCCTGGTGAGAAAGGCCAGAGAGAGAGGGACAGAAGGGAGCTCAGGACCACGCTCCAGAACTGCCCGGGAGTTGACCGAGTCCCGCACCTGGTGGACGCAGCACGGCTCGGGTGGTCACTGCTGTACAGAGTGACCCGAGCAACACCAGTGAGTAAAAACCCTGAAACTGCATTTCATGCCTCTGAGTCTCCTTGCTGCACCTTCACAACCACCATCCTCCACGTCTGACCCCCTGAGGCTATACCCCTCCCGTTGGGGGTTATACTACCACAGCTGCACACACACCACCAGCCTCAGCGGACCCTTCTGCAGCGGCGGCCTCTTGACCGCAAATCAACGGGTGGCGTAGTCGACACTAAGAACATCTAATAACATCTATCAAGACTGCCACACACTGAGTTTGACACCCTGGGCACGGACCGGGTCACAGCCACTCGGAGACTACAACCCCCATCTGATCCGGCTCCGGGTATCCCTAACAACATGGCCCAGGGGGCGCGTCAGATGTCCAGGCAAAATATCAGAGTCAACAAGTTGGCTCATCAGTAGGTCTATCAGTTCTGGCTCAACAAGCACGGCAGTGGAGGTGTCTCCTATGCTTTTTAATAGTGATATCACAAATGTCAATGTAAGCACCATGCGACGCTCGTTACACAAGTCTGGAATGGTGGCCCGAAAAAAGATGAAGAAGCCTCGACTTCAGTATCATCATAAGATGTGTTGGTTCAAGTTTGCAAAAAAAGTATGAAAAGTGGAGAGTGGAAGATTGGAAATGGGTGATTTGGAGCGATGAGATGAAAGTTAATAGACTAGGCTCTGATGGGGGCAAATGGGTCAGAAAGAAACAAGTGAACAAAGGGGTAACGGATTGAGAAATTGAAGGAACTATCAAGTTCAGTGGAGGAAGCCTGATGATATGGGGTTGTTTCACAGCCAAAGGTGTTGGATACTGGACCAGGATCAATGGTGGTCTCAATGTTGAGCTATACGTGAGTATCCTACAAGACGAGTTACTTCATACACTCAAGTACTATGTGTATGAAAAGGACGACATAGTGTTCCAGCAGGTCAACGACCCAAAGCATACGGCAAGATTGGTGAAGAAATGGTTCAATGACATTGAAGTAGAGATGCTGGATTGGCCCCCACAGTCCTCAAACCTCAACCTAATCAAACACTTATGCGTAGAGTTGAAGAAAAATCTATATACATACCCAAATGAGTCGACCTGTATGCACCAACTTTGGGAACGTGTAGAAGAGACCTGGGATCAGATTTCGGTCAAGACATGTTTGAATCTGATCAAGAGCATGCCCAGGCAGTGTTGAAAACCAAAGGTGGATTTACTAAATATTAACAAAATGATTAAAATTAAAGTTTAGATTTTTAGGAGCAAAACAGTAACAATGCAGTGACATGACAATAATCTGCATAACTAATCATATGCTAAATAGTTGTAAGTCAAATTTATGTATGAGAGAGCCAAGATGATTGTCTATAAAATGATGGTAGTCTCACGTTTTAAGCAGTAGTGGATGGTGAGATATGGTGCCTGAAAGTCAAAAGGTCAAAACATTTTACCCTTTTGCTCGTCAGTGTATGGAGACACTATAAGACAGCCTGGGGGTGATCCTGTAGAGGTGGTGTCTGGATGCAAGTGTTGGAGCCAGGAGAGAAGGTTTCATCTTGGTGTGAAGCAGAAGGTTTAGGGCCTCCCAGGGTGGCTGGAGTACAGTCCACATCATTTGCTATTGGAGAAATTGTTTTAGGAAAGCACAGTCCAGGAAATGCTTCACTGACTGAGGGATCTTAACAGGTTGGCTCCCCGTGGTGACACACTAGTAGTACTGAGTTACTCATGGTTTTGGGCGCTATTGCAGGGGGTTGGGCAGACAATGTCAGGGACATGTAAGTCACAACGCACTGGTTCCGGCCAGGGGCACATAGAGAAACCAGTATGCAGGAGAGCACTTGTTCAGCTATCTCTCTCCTGACAATGGAAAGTTTCACTCCTTTGTGGAGGCAACTATATGAAGAAAAATGTCCCGTCAGCATGGACTTGAATAGATCTGGGAGTAGTAGTCCATCCTTCATCACCCGGGAGTACACTGAACAGAAATGGTTTGAACGAGCTCATTGGAAGTGTCAGGACTAAGCTGGGAGGCTCCTCATAGCCGTTTCCATGGCAGCTTGTGGTGAGGATATTGAATACCTACCTTTCACATGCAGACATCAACCAGTAGATGGCAGAAAAGTACATTTATCAGTCCTCAGTGTACGCACATACAATGTATTATACATATCCTAACTCACAGGGCCCAAAGTAATTCTGCCACACTGGAACAGATCTACTGCCACACAACAACTATTTCCCTCAACAGCAGTATAGGACAAAGACTAGAACTCTAGTGCCTCCATTGGGGGCAGAAATCCTAAAAGTCAATATTGACCCTTTAAAAAGTGCTTTGCACTGATGGGGGCAAACACCCTGAAACATTGTGTCTACAATTTGAGATTCTGATTTGGCTTTTATCCTAAGTCGTTTTGCAAGACTCGTTAAAGGGTCGATTTTGACTTGTAGAATTGCTGCTTCCAACAGGTGGCGCTATAGAGATCAATTCCTCTTTCTCTCTAAAGAGGCAATTTGCATATTCAATTTCCCAGAGGAGCATTGCCCAGTGAATAAGCATCCTTACATTGACATCCCAGAGCTGGCATGTCACTCTCCACAAGGAGAAATGTTACCTATTGACTTTTAGGATTTCTACATCCAATAGATGGCGCTATAGTTTAAGTCTTCCTCTCTGAAGAGGCTAATTACATATCACACATTGTATCACATATGTAATGGTTCCAACGATTCCTGTAAATGATCTATGAATGGCATGTAGCCAACTTTTGCCTTATAAAAGGTCATGTATCTTTCAGTTCTGCCTCATTTTGTCTCATGCTGGTTATGGCTGTGTTATCACAACTGATTGCGCATTAAACAAAGTCCTTTTTCAAGTCTCGACATATCGGTGGTGATCAGGACGATTCTTCTACGTTCCCAGATTTTTTCTCCACTACATTTTCTCAAAAAACATTATTGAAGGTGAGAGATATTTCTTTTTATTCTCATTAATGTTTATAGACGCCAATCCAGGGAGGAAGAGTATGGCGTCCGAAGGAAGATTTCTTTTTAAATTGTTATTTTTCTTTGCTTGTGTATGCTTTATTTTAAATACGTTGACTATATTTAAAAGTATTTAAAGTGCTCTGTATAGTCTGAGTTACCCATGTCGGTGTGATTACTGTGCTTCGTAAAGTGATTTACTTGCCCTTATATATGGACAACTAACTAAGGAAGGGTTAAACTTGAGCCTAATCACTTATCCAGAGAATGATTGCTGAAGTGAGTATATAATAGAAAAGATTCAGCAGACACGAAAAAGTATCATTGGTGGTGGAGAACCAATATCCATTAGTAAAAGACACTTGTGTGCCTGATGATTCATGAATAAAACCAAGGATCCAGAGCCCATAGCTTCCCCGTTCTTAGTACATTCATGTGTCAATTATACTGCACGATGATTTCTGTAAAAAGTAATATTAAAAAAAAATCCCAAATGTTATGTTTTATTTTTAAGTCTACTAAAAAAATAATTAAACATTGATAAAAAAAAAGTTTTATGTATCCAAAAATGATAGGAATAAAAAGTCCAATGCAAGCTCACTAACAGCTTCTTCTGCATATAAGTAAGAAAGATATCAGAACATGGCGACCCAAAAATATATGTTTTAAAAGAATATTGTGAAGACACGGTCTTCAATGGGCATAACACTACTCAGACAACACAGGGTGAGGGTAAAACAGTGTGGCAATACTTTATTGAACCACAAAACGGACAATAAACAGATAGAACAGTCCCAGCAAATACCCAAGATGGAACAACATTACACAGTCTCACCCTTCTGCTGGCCGGCCTGGGATAGAACAGCTGCAAGTTTGGCACTACCAAGGCCAACTACCTCAACCAGTGGCCCCCTGCCCCTGGTGGGCTCCTACAGAGGGAAGGTAGCGGCAAGTTTAGGAAGCTAGCAGTCCATCGAAGTACAAGGCCAGGAGACCCGAGGGTCCCACCCTGACTTCTCCAAGAGTTTCCATAGGGCCAGATGATCAGCTGGACCCAATCTGGCTTCTCTGAATGTCTACATGGGTTCCAGGCAACTGGATAGTCCCACCTGGCAACCCAAAACAACATATCCATGGGGCCAGGTGACTTCATCATCCCAACCTGGTCTCCCCAAATGTATCCATTGGCTCTCTTATAGTCAATGGGGCAGATATGGATATTTCCCATCAGGACCATACACCTTTAGGCCAGAATCATGTAGAATTCAAATCTGTGTCTCTTTGGGTAAAGCCATGCTTCCAAGCTGATGGTTTGACGAGTCTGACTGATCTTTTGCTTCTCCTTGATTCTCTTTGCAGCAGGATAGAAAAACCCTTTTTATATTTACATATGGGGCTACGGTCATCAGTCACATGTTGGGGGGAAGGGGCAGCGCTCAGGTCTCATTGTTTGAGCATTTAATGAATTTGCATAGTTTGTCCTCCTGTCTTTTGAGTTAACAAGCCACAGGGTCCACACAAAGATTAATCAACATATTTAGCAAACATTCATTGTTCTATGCTGAGTGACTGTCCTTCTTGACTAGCCAAAGAAATACACATACATTCATAAGTCAACACAATAGGGTACTTCTCTTGGCTTAACAAATCTAGACATCTAGTTTGATTAAGATTATAAGCTGTATCATCACATATATTAATTTGTTTTATCAAAATAAGTACAGAAGATTTATAGTTATATAGATAAAGAGGGAGGGGGGAAAAGGAGGGGGCAGGTACATTTGTGTGTGACTGGCTGACAGTGACAAAACTTGAGCCCATAGACCCCAATGCAAAATGTTTAACTGAATCCCAACTATCACTCTTGGGCTTATGTTGGCCTTTTGGACTCTCTTATGCTTCAAGGCTCGGTGAAACTGCATCCCTGCCCCAATATGGTCAACACTACTGGCTGACCAAGGAAAACTATTCATAGCCTCCAAAATGACTGACAATAGTTGAAACGTCCTAACCTGGGTTATTGTTAGGGTTAAATTATATTCTATGACTCTAGAGGAAGAAGAACATTCATGAGAACAGTGAACTTATAAGGATAGAGAGACATTTTACTATTAAGATGCCCAGTTGTCCGTGTTTATGATTGGAAAATGTTCTTATCTAATTAGCAATACAAAAACAGATTTAATAGAGTAAAGGTAAAGTTCTGCGGTTACAAATATTTTTTTTTTTTCATTAGGGCAATAACTGAAAATGGATCTTTTAAGGTTCATACCTGATGAAGAAATGCAGGAAATGAAAACTGCTTTGGCAGATGGTGACCTTTATAAAGCAGCTGAAAAAGTCAGCGAGTTCCTTAAGGAAATAGAAAATGCTCCATTAAACATTGCCATCACTGGAGAGTCAGGAACTGGAAAGTCCACTTTTGTTAATGCCATCCGTGGCATGGATGATGAAGAAGAAGGTTCGGCCCAAACTGGTGTGGTAGAGACAACAACGGAGCCAATGAAGTACACCCACGTGCAGTATCCTCATGTGACATTTTGGGATCTTCCAGGAATAGGAACTCCAAATTTTTTGGCAGAAAAGTATCTTGACCGTGTTAAATTTGATCAATATGACTTTTTCATCATCATGTCATCACAACGCTTTAAGCAAAATGACATTGAGCTAGCGAAGGCGATTAACAAGAGGAAAAAGAAATTCTACTTTGCGAGAACCAAAGTTGATGGGGATTTGTATTCGTCCATGAAACAAAAGAAGAAGACGTTCAATGAAGCGAAGATACTGAAAGAAATTCAAGACAACTGCATTGAAGGTCTCAAAAAAGGAGAAATCACTGAGCCAAAAGTGTTTCTCATCTCGTGCTTGAAGGACGAGCTGCACAAGTACGACTTCCAGAAGCTGCGGGATACTCTAATAAATGAGCTACCAGATCAGAAAAAACACGTATTCCTGCTCGCTCTACCCAACATTTCTAAAGATATTCTGGAGAAGAAGCGTGATGCTCTGCAGAAGAAGATCTGGAGGTTGGCTTTAGCTTCTTGTGGACTGGCTGCAATCCCGATCCCAGGCCTGTCTGTAGCTTGTGATACCGGAATCCTGATGAATGCACTGAAAAGCTACCAGATTGCTTTTGGCTTGGATGATCATTCTCTAGAAAATCTGGCTAAAAAGTTTGATAAAGACGTCAGTGATTTAAGATCTGTGATCAAATCTCCTTTAGTCACACAAAAGATAACTAAAGAACTTATCTGGACTTTACTAAGCATGACCGTAGTAGGGGGACTCATGGCAGCTGAGGAAGCCGCCAGCTTTATCCCAGTGCTGGGTAGTATTGTAGCAGGGGGCATCTCATTTGGAACCACTTACTGGATGCTACATAACTTCCTTACAGAGATTGCTGAAGATGCAGTGCGTGTTCTTGAGAAGGCTTTCGAGACATCCGTTTAATCACCTTTCTCACATAGAACTAAATATGGGAACAACTTCCAGATATGAGAAACAAACAAATGAAGAAATAATGATGAAATGATTCAACCATTTATATGTATAAATATCATTTTAAATCATTTTACATTGTTTACCTTATATACATTTCATGTTTGCCGTTATTCCTTTGATTTTTTTTTTTTTTTTTACATTTACATTTTTCTTTTCTTTATGTCGAAATGCAAAACATAAGTGGATATCTCTGGTGACACCAAAGCAATAAAATATATAAGTGATGTTAATCTCAACCAACATCCCCAGCCCCACCCCGATCCTTTCTTTTTCACCCTGATGTGAAGCAGAGATATAGGCTTTTGTATACATGGCACTCACATACAGTATAGGGGTGTACTCACTTTTGTTGCCAGCGGTTTAGACATTAATGGCTGTGTGTTGATTTATTTTGAGGGAACACCAAATTGACACTGTTAGACAAGCTGTACACTGAATACTTTACATTGTATCAAAGTGTCAGATCTTCAGTGTCATCCCATGAAAGACATAATAAGATATTTACAAAAATGTGAGGGGTGTACTCACTTTTCTGATATACTGTACATATTGATATAAACGGAGGTGGGAGCTGTATTTTCACGACTCACGAGGCATTGTACAATTATCAAATGGATTGAGAAAATAGAATTATAGTTTAGCTAAGATACAAGATTATAAAGGGGTGCACGCATGCTGGGGTGTGCACGCGTCTTCTTGTGCAAAGTGGCTTCGGAGATAAGTGGCAGTTATTTCAGAGGCCATGAACCAACACCCGTCTTCTTCTCTTTTCACACAGGTACATGCTCTGCTCCTGCACAATTCCTCTGCTCGCTGTATATGTCGTCATCTATTGCTCTACTTCCCTGAATCAACTTACTGGTACAATTCTCCGCTTGATATTTCTGCTTTATATGTCACATTCCATTCAATACTCACATATGTCTGTCCTTTCCCCACTGAAGATTTTATCTGATGTTTAGAGGTGCTAAACTGCAGAGCTTACAGAGTCCTAGCTCTGTCTTTGATCACCCAGCCATCTCCTGGTGATGTGAGTGACTCGCCCCCTGTGCCTTGGGGCACTCGGAACCGGGCTTCAGTGTAACGCTGGGAGTAGTAGTGGCGGCCCGGTCCCGTGGCTCAGGGTGGTCAGACCAGTGGCAATCTTTTAGATGTTTTAGATAATGTCCGACTACGCCACCCGTACACTGCGGCTATTATGAGCCGCCGCTGCAAGGCAGACCGCTGAGGCTGATGGTGTATGCAGCTGAGGTAGTGTAACTCCCCACGGGAAGAGTACAGCCCCAGAGCAGTGTAGTGGATGATGGGGGTGATGGTGCAGGGCGTCCCAGTACCGTTAGTGCTGGCGAAGTAAAAAGCATAAAGACAACATGTTGCAGTCCAGGGTCTTTTACTCACAGTTCGTATATTCCCAGTCACTTCTGTCAGCAATGACCGCCCGAGCCGTGCTGCGTCCACCAGGTGAGGGGCTCGGTCAACCCCCAGGCAGTTCAGGAATATGGCACATGACCCCCTTCTATCCTTTCTCTGGCCTGCCCCACCAGTGACCAACTTCTGTCCAGCTGCCGCAGATCTGCGCGGGTAAACGTGGGCCCCGTTCCCCGCTGTCCTATATGGTGCCTGCCTAGCAGGTTTGGTGAGGTGTTGCACCAATAAATGATCACGACCTCCGGTCTTTGGCTGAGGGTAGTTTCTCCTTCACCAACTTGGGATCCGGTACCCTTAATCTGCCTGACCCTTCACCCGATATTCTCATGGGCTCTTAGGGTCCCTTCTGCCTTCTACACTTTGGGTACTTCTCTTTCTTTGCTGTTCCTTTCTGTTCCTTTCTGTTTCTGTTCCTTTCTGTTTCTGTTCCTTTCTTCTGGCTCTGGCCTTCACTCTAGGCCTGCCTCGTGGAGCTGGGCCGAGGCTGAGCCACAGCTCCCTGTCACATCTCCACTCTGCTTCTTCTCTGTCTGAACTGACTAGACCCAGATCTAAGATGGTGCCCACCTTATATACCTTCCCCTAGTGTGTGAGCTCAGGTGACCAGTAACCAATGAGATCCTACCTATGTTCAGAAACCGTCCCCTTCTGCTCCTACATCACTGGGTATTCCTCCCCCCTCCCCACTCCAGCCAGTGACATGGTCTGTCGTGCCTGCATTACTGTACTAATGGGAGCACCGTTGAGCTGTCCCCCGGAAATGGGGTGTGTGTGATGCATGCAGCTAACTGGGCCCTGGTCCATACTCCATCCTTACCCGGGAGTGGAATATCACACCTCTGGCAGAGGTGCAATACCCCTGTAGCGGCCGAACCCTCGGGGCGCTACATGAGCAGCTCCTAATTTAGCCACAAGCAGCTCCCACAATGACCCTCACCTGATGGTTTAGTGTGCCCTATATATTTAGAAGCTCCTTAAGGGGTGCACGCATGCTGGGTTGTGCACGCGTCTTCTTGTGCAAAGTGGCTTCGGAGATAAGTGGCAGTTATATCAGAGGCAGTTAGTCAGGCTAGGAGACAGGTAACCCACACTTTGAATGCTTACTCTCTTTTAACTATGCTTTTGTTAGTTTACAATTTTCCCCCTATAGTCCTCCACTTTCTAGTAACTCCTCAAATCCCTACACCTAGTAAGGAACTCTTCATCTCTCCCTCCATCCTCCCCATTCATCTCACCTCCTCCTCAGAATTATTCCTCAACATTCAATCCTGTATCTCCAAACACAGACAGCCACCTTATTCTCTCTCCTACTCCTACCAGCTAACGCTTTCTCTACTCCTTCTCACTGCCAGCGACATCTCTCCAAATACTGGTCCTCCTCGCCATATCCCCACAGTCACTTCTACCTCTTATCCACAACCTTCCACAAACTCTTGCAACCTTTCTAAACTCATACCCATCCAACTAATCCCCACTTCCTCAGTAGCACTAACAGGAGCTCTATGGAACGCTTGCTCCGTCTGCAACAAACTTTCCTACATTCACAACCTTTTCATTACTAACAAACTTTCCTTCCCCGCCATCACCGAAACCTGGCTCACCCCCTCTGACACATTTCGTATGGCGGACACCACCTTTCCCACACCCCCCACCCCAATGACAAACATGGTGGAGGTGTAGGTTTTCTCCTGTCAGATACCTGCGCCTTCACCCAAATCCCACTGCCGCCCTCCGTTCCACTCCCCTCTTTTGAGGTGCACTGTGTGTGCATCTATTCCCCCTCCAACCTCCAACCGGCTGTCATTTAGTGACCCCCAGGGCTAGCCACCACTTTCTTAGACCACTTCACCACCTGGCTGCTTCACTTCCTTTCCGCTGACATCCCCATAATCATAATAAGTGACTTCAACATCCCCATTGACACTTTCCACTCATATGTCTCTAAGTTCCTATCCCTCACTTCCTCCTTTGGCCTTGCTCAATAGTCTTCCGCAGGCACTCATAAAGATGGACACACGCTGGACCTCATATTCACCCGCCTCTGTTCCCTATCTAACCTCTCTAATTCTCATCTCCCTCTCTCTGACCACAACCTACTCACATTCTCTACCCTCTCCTCTCCAGGTCCACAAGCCCCATTCCACAAACTTGCACACCCTCGCAGAAACCTCAAACACCTTGACCTACACTCACTGTTGTGATCTGCAACATGTACTAAAGAAAGATAGGGGAAAGCTGTCCCTACAGTAAGACTAAGCTGAATCCCTATGATGTAGCGGGCTGCCTGTGAACAGACCCGCCTTAGTCCTCAGCTAGTCTGAACGAAGACCTATAGAATTAAGGGAGGGGTCCCTAAAAGAACTAAGGACTGGGAAAAAAATGGGACACCTCCTAAACTGAGAAGTTGTTGCAGAACACAAAAAGACAAACTGACAAAAATGTACTAGAGGTCCAAGAAGGACCAAGCGAACTTGAAAGAGAAAGGCACCGAAGCACCAGGCTAGAGAAACAGTCAAACACTGAAGTCCAGCACAGCCACAAGGACGGAGCTGGAATATAAAGGCAGATGGTCACGTGACCGCAAAGCACAAGATGGAAAAAACAAACAGGAGGGTTCTAACAGTACCCCCTCTTTTATGAGGATCCTCCGGATCCTCCAGGCCAAGGCCTATCCGGAAACCTCCTGTGGAAAGCTTTAACAAGCCTAGGAACAGAGAAATCATCCGTCCATACCCAGGAGTTGTCTTCGGGACTGAAACCCTTCCAGGAGACAAGATACGGTAATCT
Organism: Phyllobates terribilis; assembly: GCF_046119375.1. Lineage (NCBI taxonomy): Eukaryota > Metazoa > Chordata > Amphibia > Anura > Dendrobatidae > Phyllobates > Phyllobates terribilis. Next base: position 50,426,653 of record NW_027362772.1, on the reverse strand, counting down.
CCCTCTATGCCATCTAGAATTCAAGATACAAGAAATTTCATATTCGCCGTCTTCCACAACTGGAGGAACTGTGACAGTGGCGTCCCTATCAGATACATCAGTCTTTTTCAACAAGGAAACATGAAACGCAGGATTAATCTTCCAGGAAGTAGGGACATCCAACCTAACAGCAGACGGGTTAACAACCTGAAGCACTTTAAATGGACCCACAAACTTAGGACCCAGTTTTTTAGAGGGAATCCTCAACCGCAGGATTTCGGGGACAACCAAACTATATCACCCACAGTAAACAAAACCTCCTTACGTTTCCTGTCAAAATACTTCTCGGACTTCTTGTTAGCCTCTTGAAGGTTGCAATGTACATTAGTCCAAACTCTCTCCAAATCACCGGAAAAATTCTCCTCCTCCGGCACCGCCGACCCCAATTTGGAGAACGAACCAAAAGACGGATGTCTCCCAGTACAACAAAAATAAGGAGAACACCCAGCAGAGGAGGATGTATGATTGTTAAGAGCAAATTCTGCGAGAGGCAGAAACTCAGACCACACCTCTTGATTGTCCGCCACAAAACAACGCAAAAACTGTTCAACATCCTGGTTCTTTCTTTCAGTCTGTCCATTGGACTCAGGATGATAACCAGATGAAAATGACAAATGGACTCCCAACCTGTCACAAAATGCACGCCAAAAGCGAGCCACAAACTGAGGTCCTCTATCAGAAACAATATCAGTCGGAACGCTATGGAGCTTGACAATCTCCTTAACAAACGCCTTAGCGAGTGTCTTGGCGCAGGGCAACTTAATGAATGGAACCAAATGACACATCTTACTAAAACGGTCCACGACCACCCAGATGACAGTAAAACCCTCGGTCACAGGAAGATCAGTAATAAAATCCATTGTGAGATGCGTCCAAGGCACCCTAGGAACCTCCAGAGGGCAAAGCAACCCCGCCGCAGGAGTATGTGAAGCCTTTGACCTAGCACACACAGTACACTGACGCACCCACTTGATGACTTCCTTCTGCCATCCAAGCCACCAAAAACTGCGACTGATAAGTCTCTTAGTCTCCAAAATTCCTGGATGACCTGCCAACCGAGACTCATGACACGTCACAAACAAATTTCTCCTAAAGGATCTAGGCACGAACAACCTCCCATGGGGAGTGTTAGATGGAGCATCATCTTGAGCTTTCAGAATCCCATTCTCCAAAACGGAGTCCAATGCCGCCACCACAACTCCTTTCTGTAAAATGCTCTCCTCCTCCTCGGCACTGACTGTAGGAGAGAAGCTGCGAGATACAGCATCGGCTTTAACATTCTTAGTGCCAGGGATATAGGTAACAGAAAAATGAAACCGAGAAAAAAAAAGTGCCCACCTAGCTTGACGGGCATTCAAGTGCTTGCCAGCATCCAGATAGATCAAATTCTTATGATCTGTGAAAACCTGAATAGGAAATCTAGCGCCTTCCAAAAAATGACGCCAATGTTCAAATGCAAGTTTAATAGCCAGCAACTCCCGATTTCCAACATCATAATTCAGTTCGGATTCCGAAATTTTTTTCGAAAAGAAGGCACAAGGATGTACTCCACCCTTGTTCTCCTGAGACAAAACTGCTCCGACCCCCACCGATGAAGCATCGACCTCGACCAAAAAAGGCTTGGTCTCATCAGGCTGCATAAGGATAGGGGCAGAACTGAACCTCTCTTTGAGATACTGAAACACTTCAATGGCCTCAGTAGTCCACTGGGCCGTATTTGCACCTTTCCTGGTGAGATCAGTTAGAGGTTTAACAATTACTGAAAAATTCTTGATGAATTTCCTGTAATAATTGGCAAAACCCAAAAATCTCTGTATAGATTTCAGACCAATAGGCCTAGGCCATTCCTGCACAGCCTGAACCTTCACAGGGTCCATCTAAAAGCCCTCACTGGAGACAATGTAGCCCAAAAAACTAATTTTCTGCACAGCGAACTCACATTTTTCCAGCTTAGCAAAGAGTGAATTATCACTCAATAACTGCAAAACTTCACGTACACTCTGCCAATGGGACTCTAGATCTGGTGAGTAAATCAAAATGTCATCCAAATACACAACCACATTCTTACCAATCAAAGGTCTCAGGATGTCATTAATAAGGTTCTGAAAAAATGCAGGTGCATTGGTAAGACCAAAAAGCATCACCAGATTCTCAAAATGACCTATCGGAGTGTTAAAAGCAGTTTTCCATTCATCACCCTCTTTCACTCGTAACAAATTGTATGCCCCCCCCCCCCCCGAGATCAATTTTGGAGAATCACTTGGCCCCCACTAACTGGTTAAACAAGTCAGGAATTAACGGCAATGGGTAGGAATTGCGTACAGTAATCTTATTAATTTCACGAAAATCCAGACAAGGACATAAACCGCCGTCCTTTTTTTTAACAAAGAAAAATCCAACTGCCACAGGCGACTTAGAAGGTCTAATGTGACCAGCAACCAGGCTAGTCTGTATGTACTCCTCCAAGGCCTTTCTTTCAGGGATAGTCAGATTAAACAAGCGACTTGGGAAGAGTAGCTCCAGGAACAAACTCAATGGCGCAATCATAATCCCTATGAGGACGTAAAACTTGCGACTCCTCCTCCGAAAAAACCCTCCAAAAATCTTAAATAGGTACCTGAAATTCCCCTTTTTCCACAGCCGCAATGCGACCATTACAACATTTATCATAGCACTTCGGACTCCAAGACTTTATCATATTAGTAGACCAGTCCAGTAAAGGATTGTGCAGTTTTAACCAAGGCAATCCTAGAACAACTGGAGAGGGTAAATTATCCAAAACAACCAAGTCCAAAATTTCTTGGTGAATTCCATTGATAGTGAGGGGAAATGCTGCAGTCTTGTGAGTAATACATTTCAAAGGAGTGTTATCAATTGCAATCACAGAAATAGGTGATGACAAAGGTTTGGATTTCAATTTAAGGTTTTCCAAAAACCCTTTATCAATCACATTAAGTGTTGAACCACAATCCACAAATACCTGAAATTCAATCAAGTCTCCCTGCATAGTAGTACTCCCAGAAAGAAATACTCCTGCAGAGCGTAAACAAGCTATACGGGCGTAACTGACCTTTTTTTTTAGGCTGAACTTACTGTTGTGATCTGCAACATGTACTAAGGAAAGATAGGGGAAAGCTGTCCCTATAGTAACACTAAGCTGAATCCCTACGATGTAGCGGGCTGTCTGTTCCTAGTGAACAGACCCGCCTTAGTCCTCGGCTAGTCAGAACGAAGGCCTATAGAATTAAGGTAGGGGTCCCTAAAAGAACTAAGGACTGGGACAAAAATGGGACACCTCCTAAACTGAGAAGTTGTTGCAGAACACAAAAAGACAAACTGACAAAAATGTACTAGAGGTCCAAGAAGGACCAAGCGAACTTGACAGAGAAAGGCACCGAAGCACCAGGCTAGAGAAACAGTCAAACACTGAAGTCCAGCACAGCCACAAGGGCGGAGCTGGAATATAAAGGCAGATGGTCACGTGACCGCGAAAACACAAGATGGAAAAAACAAAAAGGAGGGTTCTAACACTCACTCTTTGAATCCTTCCTCCCTCTTACAGACATAAATTCTTTCCACGACGCAGATGTTGCTGCTGCTTTATATAACACCACAATAGCTGCAGCTCTCGACTCAATCGACCCTCTCAAACATACCAAAGCTTGCACAATCAACAAGCAACCCTTGCACACCAACCTTACTAAAGAACTCCAACGGGCCTCCAGTGTAGCAGAGCAGAGATGGAAAAGGTCCCACTCCATCGAGCACTTCATCGCATTCAAACAATCCCTCACTATTTTCAAGTCCACACTCACTGCAGCAAAACAAACATACTTCTCATCTCTCGTATCTTCCCTGTCTCACAACCCTAAACAGCTATTCAACACTTTCAATTCTCTCCTCCATCCCCAGGCGCCTCCTCCCTCTTCTCTCATCTCAGCCGAAGACTTTGCCTCATTCTTCAAGCAGAAGATTGACACCATCAGACAAAGCTTTTGCCTAAAGTCCCAACAACCCCTCCTCATATCTACTCAACCTTCCTCCTCCAAACCCTACTTCTCCACCATTACAGAAGGTCAAATCTCCTCTTTACTCTCCAAACCACACCTCACCACCTGAGAACTTGACCCAATCCCGTCCCACCTCATCCCTAACCTTACCACAGTCTTCATCCCAACCCTAACCCACTTCTTCAACCTGTCACTAACAACCGTTGTCTTCCCCTCATGTTTCAAACACGCTCAATCACACCCATCCTCAAAAAGCCCTCCCTTGACCCATCCTCTCTGACTAGCTACCGCCCCATATAACTTCTCCCCTATGCCTCAAAACTACTAGAACATGTCCACCTTGAACTGTCCTCCCATCTTTCCTCATGTTCCCTCTTCGACTGCTTACAATCTGGCTTCTGACCGCATCACTCGACTGAAACTGCCCTGACCAAAGTCACCAACGACCTACTAACCGCCAAATCCAAGCGACACTACTCCATCCTCCTCCTCCTGGACCTGTCATCTGCCTTCGACACAGTCGACCATTCCCTCTTACTACAGATTCTCTCATTTCTTGGCATCACAGTCTTGGCCCTATCTTGGATCTCCTCATACCTAACAGACAGGACATTCAGCATCTCCCACTCACGCACCTGACGCGCCCCCTGGGGCCGTGGGGTACTCGGTAGCCGGGCCGGTCGGTTCTATTTGGGGGATGTCACGGTGGCAGTGACCCGGTCCATGGCCCCAGCGGTCAAATAAAAGTAAAAGGGGGATAAAGGAGAAAATGTTCGTGACGCCACCTGTGGTGTGCAGCTGTATGAAGCCGCCGCTGCGGTGCAGATCCTCTGGAGCTGATGGTGATGCAGCGGAGTTGGTTCAGCTCTCCACAGGCAGAGCTAAGCTCCAGGGCAGTGTAGATGGTTAGATGAGGTAGATGTTGCTGGCAGGGACGGTGTCGTGCAGTAATGAACCAAGGACACAGTGGGGTGCAGTCTTCAGGTTTTTACTCACAGTTGGTAAAGACTCCAGGTTACAGTTACCAGTGTGTAACCGCCCAAATCGTCCTGTGTCCTCCGGCGTAGTGATCCAGCAATCTGCCAGGTACTTCAGGAGTAGTGTTGAGCCACCCCCGTAGTGTTCGAGTTCGGTTCGGTTCGTCGAACACCCGTGTGTTCGCCGAACTGTTCGTCGAACTGTTCGTCGAACACCTTCGAACACCGTTAAAACCAATGGCAGGCAAACAAAAACACATAGAAACACATAGAAAACACCTTCAAAGGTGTCCAAAAGCTGACAAACTGCTCAGAAGACATAACTAACACATGGAAAAGTGACAAGTACATATAGTCATGCGAAAATAAAAGAGGTGGAGGAGTAAAAGGAGGGGGAGACACAGATATAGGCATGTCATGCCCTTCTAAAATCCAAAAAGTGAGAAGCCGACACGGCCAGTCCGCTCCTGCCCGTGCCACCTCCGTGTCGCCGGGTTTGTGCCAGAGCCGCGGTGAACCCTGACGGCCAGCCCCCCTCTCCCAATACTGGTGCCTGTCCGCTGGTGGGTCGAGCGAGCCCCCCTGTGGTGGAGGCAGCTCTAAGCTTTTTAATTTAAATTGTCTCTCTAATTTGAATGAATACACTTTAAATCCATTTACAAGGATCTATTGGAGGGCAAGTCTCATGCCAGCAGCCGCGGTAATTCCAGCTCCAGTAGCGTCCACTAAAGCTGCTGCAGTTAAAAAGCTTTTATAAGGATCGAGCTCGGCTGTCCACCGAAAGGCATCCTACTGCCAGTCCCAGCCCCTATGCCTTGGGGTGCCTCCTGATGCTCTTCACTGAGTATCCCGTGGTCCCGAAGCATTTCCTTTGAAAAAATTAAGTGTCTAAACTACAGGTGGTGCAGCTTGCTTAACAGCCGGGATAATCCGCTGACTAGCAGACACTGCTACTAGGCACAAAGTATTTCCTGGGCTAGATGCAGTTAAAAATTTGTAATTAGATACTCTCGTTGGATGCTGAGAAAGCATTCCATAGAGTCTCCTGGCACGCCATATATGATTCTCTTAAAAAGCTTGGGGTAGGGGTCTAGGGGACCCTTTTATAGCCAAAATCACGGCCCTGTATCGCAATACGTCACCTAGGCTGAAGATAAATGGAACTGTAGCACCCTGAGGGCTCGGTTGCTACAGACGTATTGCACCTCACCCAGAGGTGTGATATCTCACTCTCAGGTAAGGATGGAGTGTGGATCAGGACCCGACACCTGCATGCATTACACCACATTGCCGTGGGGCAGGGCGACCAATATGCCCCTGAGATGGGCACGACAGTCCCTGTTCCTGGCTGGAGTGGGGGGAGGGAACACTGAGGAAGGGGAACCCTGTAGTGTAGGAGCAGGGAGGAAGCAGTTCCTGGGTGCATTGAGAAGGGAGTATAAAAGGTGGGCACCATCTTAGTTCAGTGCAGAGAAGTCTGAGCAGAAGTGGCAGGGAGCAGGGGCTCTGCATGAGCTCTGCTCCGGAGGCGGGCCTAGTAACAGAGGCCCAGGCCTGGAAGAGGGAGAAGGAAGGAAGAGGAGCGGAGAAGGCTCCAGGAACGAGGAATGAAGGGATCCCAGGGGTGCGGACGGGCGAGTTGCCACCGCACGCCCGAATCCACCTGCGTGGAGGGGTCAGGCCAAAGGGGGAGACCGGTCCCCGAACTAGTGGAGGCAGGAAACGACCCTCAGCTAGAAACCGGAGGCTCTGACATTTTATGTGGCGCAGCCCCTCGCTACACCCGCTAGGAAGGCACCACATAGGGTCAGGGAAACTGGAGCCAAGTTTACCAAGAGGAGGCCCGAGGCAGCCGGACAGAAGTGTTGGTAAGAAAGGCCAGACAAAGGACACACAAAGGGGGTCCTGTGAAGTGCTCCAAAGTTATCTGGGAGTTGTCTGAGCCCCTCACCTGGTGAGCACAGTACGACGTGGGCAGCCGTTACCTGCAGACGTGGTCTGGATAATAAGAACTGTGAGTAAAGGCCCTGAACTGCATCACTGACTCCGTGTCGTTACTGCTGCTGCCCTGCACCATCACCCCCATCCTCCGCATACACTGCCCTGAGGCTATACTCCTCCCGTGGGGAGTTATGCTACGCTCTGCTGCACCCGCAACACCAGCCTCAGCGGTCTGCCCTGTAGCGGCGGTTCACTCTGACCGCAATCCACGGGTGGCGTAGTCGGACATTTAAACATCAAAACCACATAAATAGTTCCGCCACTGGTTTGACCGCCCTGAGCCACGGAACCGGGTCGCCGCCACGAAGACTACAACCACCAGCATCCACCAAAAAGGGTCCGGCTCCGGGTGTCCCAAGGCCCAGGGGGTGCGTCAGAACATTTTCATCACCTTTCACAATCACCAATGGGACAAGGCAGTGATGTCCTCTGTCCCCTCTCTTATACATCCTAGTGACGGAGCACCTGCTCTCATCAATTCGCCATAACCCCAATATTAGGTGGATTGAGGTGGGAGGCACCAAGTACAAGTGCTCTCTATTTGCTGATGATGTCCTAGTATATATCACTCAATCACATATATCCATCCATGCTGTTATGGCTGAAATAGATCACTTTGTTACATGGTAAAATTTTAAAATCAATGCAGCGAAGTCTGAGGCCCTCGATGTCTCCCTCCCCAAATCCATATAGGATTCCATCCAGTCCAACTTTCCCTTTGCCTGGCCCTCACAGGGTATCAAATACTTAGGAATTCCTATTCATAGAGACCTCTCCCATCTATGTTATCTTAATTTTGGGCCCTTTATTGAACAACTCCATACAGACCACGGTTGGCAAGTTAGAACTGTAAGATTCACTACGTGAACCACTGGTGTTTTGTGGAAAAGCACATGTACACTGCGTTCCAAATTATTATGCAAAAAGTGTTTAGGAGTGATAAGGGAAGAATTTGTTTGTTTGTCAGTTAAACTCATTGATGGTGATGTGTGTCAGGGCTCTTTATATCACTGTAAGCAATTGCAGACACCTGTGCTAATTAGTTTGGCAGGTGTGTCCAATGAAAGGCAAGACTACTTAAGAAGGCTCTCTCACATTATTAAGCAGCCTACATTTTCTGCCAAAATGGGAAAGAAAAAGGATGTGTCGGCTGCTGAGAAGCAACAAATTGTGGAGTGTTTAGGTCAAGGCATGACTACAATCAACATTGTGCGATGATCAGGATGAAGTGTCTTGGCAATCAAGAAGTATGTAGCTGATTCACAGTACACACGTGTGCGTGCTGATAAGGGCAAATTAAGGACTCTTTCCTACAGGCAATTACGTCAGGTTGAAAGAGCAGCGGCAAAAAAGCCTTGTCATAGCAGCAGACAAGTTTTTGAAGCTGCTTGTGCCTCCAACGTCCCCCGAACAACAAGATGCAGGGTCCTTCAGAGGTTTGCAGCTGTGCATGCGCCATCCTGTCGACCTCCTCTATCCACTTCACACAAGCAGAAACGGCTCCAGTGGGCCAAACATTACATGAAGACTGATTTCAAAACTGTTTTGTTCACGGATGAGTGCCGTGCAGCGCTCGATGGTCCAGATGGATGGAGTGGAGGATGGCTGGTTGATGGACACCCCACGCAAACACGGCTACAGCGCCAACAAGGAGGAGGTGGAGTAATGTTTTGGGCTGGAATCATGGGGAGAGAGATTGTCGGCCCCTTTAGGATCCCTGAAGGCGCTAAAGATGAACTCCATAATGTATGTGGATTTTCTCAAACAGCACTTCCTGCCATGGTTCAAGAAGAAGAACCGTGTATTTCACAGCAAGATCATTTTTCTGCATGATAATGTACCATCTCATGCTGCACATAAAACATCTGCATCTCTGGCTGATATGGGCATAAAAGGGGACAAACTTATGGTGTGACCCCCATGCTCCCCTGACCTCTACCCCATTCAGAACCTTTGGAGCATCATTAAAAGGAGTGTCTATGATGGCGGGAGGCAGTTCACATCTAAGCAACAGCTCTGGGAGGGTATTCTGTCCTCATGCAAAACAATTGAAGCAGAAAACATCCAAAACCTGACAAATTCAATGGACGAGAGAGTTCAGAAGCTCCTTTCGAACAAGGGGTCCTATGTGAAAATGTAACATCACCTAGAATAAAGTTTTGAGTTGAAAACTGTTTGATTTCAGTTTCTAACAACCTGCTAATGCTTATAATTTCAAAAATGACCATTTTTTTGGTCTTTATTAAAATGAAAAGGTTGATCGAAAAGTTTGGGGGATCTAAGAGTGTGGCAACCCAGTAGTCATGATTACTTCGAATTCTGACAATATGAGGGTCATGCTGCAGGTAGTGCAGCAAGAAGGCACTTATGTGCCTTGCGCATCTCGGAGCCCCAAAATTATTTTGCGGGCTAGATGCAGCTAAAAATTATTTTTAATTTTAAATCTGGTGAAGCTTTAGTATAGATGGCCTAATAGGATCAGTGCTGCACACTACTACAAAGCCCAAATTATTTTCCAGTCAAGATACAGATAAACATGATTAGTAATTTGAAAGCTTAAAACGGTTGGTAGGGTGATTTTAACCAATCATCAAGCTTTTACTCTCCCCAGGATGACACAGGGGTAGAAAAGTCATTTCGGATCCATGATTTGTTCATCTTTATGAACGTGAGTCTGTCTACATTATCAGTGGAGAGCCGCGTGCGCTTATCTGTCAGCACACCACCAGCAGCGCTGAACACACGTTCAGACAGAACGCTGGCTGCGGGGCATGACAAGATCTCCAAGGCGTAAGTGGCTAGCTCCGGCCATTTATCCAGATTGGAAGCCCAAAAAGAGCAAGGGTCCAGTGACACAGTCGTGGCTTCAATGTTTACTTGGAGATACTCCTGTACCATCGTCTCTAGGCGTTGACTATGTGTCAGACTTCTTGTCTCCTGTGGCCTTGCAAAGGATGGGCTAAAAAAGTGGTGAAATGATTCCGCAAAATTGATGTTACCAGCAGATACTGTGGTTCTGTTACGGTTTGAGTGCTGAACACTTGACGGTCCCACGGTTGGCAAGTTGGAACTGTGAGATTCACTACGTGCACCACTGGTATTTTGTGGAAAAGCACATGTAAGATTCTGCAACAGTCTCTGCTGATACTCCTGCATGCGTGCATCCCTTTCTATGGCAGGAATAATTTCTGCAAATTTACTTTTGTACCGGGGATCTAACAGTGTGGCAACCCAGTAGTCAGGATTATTTCTAATTCTCACAATTCGAGGGTCATGTTGCAGGTAGTGCAGCAAGAAGGCACTCATGTGTGTTGCGCATCCAGGAGCACCAAGTCCCTGTTGTGTTGGTGGCGAGGTAACAATCATGCTTCCTTCCTCTGTCCTCTCCCCCCAACCTCGCACAACAGAAATGTGATCAAGGTCTCCCTCATCTGATGAGTCTTCCATCAGTTCGTCCTCCACTTCTTCCTGGGCTCCTGCACCTTCCTCACTAGTTTGGCTGCTACCATGCGCCCTGGTAAAACCATCTCCCCCACCCTCACATGCCTGCCGCCTTGGTGCTGCCGACCGTCTGGACCTTGCAGATGTTAGCCCTTCCACATACAACTCCTCCTCCTCTACTTCCTCCACCTCCTCTTGTGCCACCACCTGACTCCGAATTCTGTTTAACATGTGCTCCAGCATGTAAATCACCGGAATAGTCATGCTGATAATGGCATCGTCAGCACTAAACATCTTTGTCGCCATTTCAAAACTGTGCAGAAGGGTGCATAGGTCCCTGATCTGAGACCACTCCTCCAGCGTGATTTGCCCCACCTCTGAATCTCGTTGGCCCAGGCTATACGTCAGAACGTATTGCACCAGGGCTTGTCGGTGCTGCCACAGTCGCTGCAACATGTGCAGAGTTGAATTCCACCGGGTAGGCACATCGCATTTTAGCCAGTGAAGTGGCAGGCCCGACGACTTCTGTAGAGATGTAAGTCGCTGAGCTGCGGGATGCGAACGGCGGAAGTGAGCACACAGCGACCGTGCCCTCTGCAGAAGGCCATCTAGTCTGGGATAGTGGGCTAAAAATTGCTGGACAACCAGGTTCAACACGTGAGCCATACAAGGCACGTGTGTGACATTGCCCCGGCGAAGGGCCGCACCCAGGTTTGCAGCATTGTCGCACACGGCCTTCCCTGGTTTCAGGTCCAGTGGAGACAACCATTCATGAAATTGGTTCTCCAGAGCTGACCACAACTCCTCAGCTGTGTGACTCACATTTCCCAGACATTTCAATGTAAAAACCGCCTGATGACGTTGAGCCCTACTGCCAGCATAGTAAGGAGGTGTGCAGGATCCCTTCTGCGCAGTTAGAAAGCTTGTGGCATGACCAGACAGGCTTTGGGTGCAGGTGGAAGACCGAGAGGAGGTTGAGGAGGCAGAAGCAGTGGAGGAACTTTGACATAAAGAGGATTGACGCACAACTCGTGGGGACGGCAAGACTTGGACAGCAGCCCCTTGTCCTGCTGTCACCATAGTTACCCAGTGCCCAGTCAGCGACATGTAACGCCCCTGTCCATGCCTACTCATCCAAGTGTCTGTGGTGAAATGCACCCTGTCACACACAGAGTTTCTCAAAGAAGCGGTGATGTTATGTGCGACATGCTGGTGGAGCGCAGGCACACCTTTCTTTGAGAAGTAGTGCCGACTGGGCATCTGGTACTGGGGCATTGCGACGGACATAAGGTCTCGAAAATCCTCCGTGTCCACCAGGCGGAAAGGCAGCATTTCTGTAGCCAAGAGCTTGCAGATGGTGAAATTCAACCTCTTAGCTTTCTCATGGCTAGGAGGAAATGGTCTTTTACTTGTCCACATCTGAGGGACCGAGGGCTGGCTATTGTGCTTAGACGGGGTTGATAAGGGTGTCCCCGGCAAACTGCCGGTCTGTGAGGAAGATGCAGGCGGACATGTTAGGTTGCCTTGATCCAAAGGTGGTGCTATCGATGTCGGACAGCGCTCAACACCAGCTGGTGTTACCACCTCCAAAGAAAATGATGACCTGCCAATCACGCTGGCTGTTGCGGGTAAAGAGGTGGCAGGTCTGCGCCCCAAAACAGGTGTGACTGCTGTCCCCCCAGTCACAGAGGATGAAGAGGCCGCGGATGCACAAGATATGGCAGACGGTGGTTGGCCCGGCCGGCTAGGCCGCATTGTAGCACACGGAGCTTCCCACTGCAACTTATGCTTCATGTCCATGTGCCTTTTCATGCATGAAGTACTCAAACTATGTATTTTTTGGCCTCTACTTAGCTTTTGCTGACAAATGTTACAGATAACACGAGTTGGGTCATCTTTATCGATCTGAAAAAATGCCCAGGCTATGCAAGGCTTAGCACCCATGCGACCTGAAGAGCCACCACGACTTGTGGTGAGAGGCAGAGTTGTGTTTGAGGATGCAGTTGTTGACGTGCTTCCAGTACTACGTCTCTGTCCAGGAAGGCGCAACCTGACCTCGTCGTCACTAGCATCTTCCTCCACCTCCTCTGCTGACCTCATCTCTTGGCTGACTGTGGGTTGACAGTAAGTGGGATCTCCGACCTCATCATCATCACCCTGTGCGTTATCACACCCGTCGTCCTCAGAGCCAACCTGTTCCTGCCCTGACAAAAAACTAAAGTTGTCGCTCCAATCAGGTATTTGAGTCTTATCATCGTCTTCCTCATTGTCTCCACCAACAGGAGTTACAGTTTGGGAATGAGGGTCTACATTATGGTCAGAACCTTCTGCTTCTGGTCCTGGATCCGACTCATAAAGATTCTGGGCATCAGTGCAGATCATTTCCTCGTCTGGATTCACAGAAGCGCTGGAGTCGACCTCTGATTCCCAGGCTATAGTATGAGTAAACAGCTCTGCAGACTCAACCATCTGTTCTACCTCATACTCAGACTGGCAGCTGGAGATTTGGGAGCTGTGAGGAAGCAAGTGCGATTTGGGTGACACCTTTGAGGACTGGAGTATTTGTGATGTTGAAGTTGATGTGGAGGAGAGCCCACTTAAAGGAGCACTTGATATCCGTTGAAGCACCTGCTGTTTTTGTGCCTCATCTGGAATTTGTAGCGATTGGCGTGGCCGTAAGAAAGGGATCTTATCACATTGTCCGCTAAAAGAAGTAGACATTTTAGTTTGGCTGGAAGATGGTCTTTCTTCTGCAGATGTTACTGTTGCTTTAACACCTACCCCACGGACACAACCTTTTTTCCCCTTCCCAACACGCCTATTCCCCTTTCCACCAGCAGCAGGCCTTTTTCCACTCATTTTGGTGGTTAACTAATTCACAACTCTGAAGTTGTTTGCACAAAAAAACAATGGATGGTAACCGAGCAGAGCTGAGTGGCCAAACTGTGGTATTAGGCCAAAACTATTGGCTGGGTTAGATGCAGAAAAAAATTATTTTGAATTTGCAACCTGATGGAGGTCAGTATAGATGGACTAATAGAGAAAGTCCGACACACTGCTAGAAGGCCAAATATTTTTTCAGAGGTAGATGCAGAAAAAAATATATTCAGTTTGCAACCTGATGGAGGTCAGTATAGATGGACTAATAGAGAAAGTCCGACACACTACTAGAAGGCCAAATATTTTTTCAGAGCTAGATGCAGAAAAAAATTATATTCAGTTTGCAACCTGATGGAGGTCAGTATAGATGGATTAATAGAACAAGACCCACACACAGCTAGAAGCCCAATATTTTTTCAGAGGTAGATGCAGAAAAAAATATATTCAGTTTGCAACCTGATGGAGATCAGTATAGATGGACTAATACAACAAGTCCCACACACAGCTAGAAGCCCAATATTTTTTCAGAGGTAGATGCAGAAAAAAATATATTCAGTTTGCAACCTGATGGAGGTCAGTATAGATGGACTAATACAACAAGTCCCACACACAGCTAGAAGCCCAAATATTTTTTCAGAGGTACTGTAGATGCCGATAAAAATTAGTTTTAATTTGCAACCTGATGGAGGTCAGTATAGATGGACTAATAGAGAAAGTCCGACACACTACTAGAAGGCCAAATATTTTTTCAGAGCTAGATGCAGAAAAAAATTATATTCAGTTTGCAACCTGATGGAGGTCAGTATAGATGGATTAATAGAACAAGACCCACACACAGCTAGAAGCCCAATATTTTTTCAGAGGTAGATGCAGAAAAAAATATATTCAGTTTGCAACCTGATGGAGGTCAGTATAGATGGACTTATAGAGAAAGTCCGACACACTACTAGAAGGCCAAATATTTTTTCAGAGCTAGATGCAGAAAAAAATTATATTCAGTTTGCAACCTGATGGAGGTCAGTATAGATGGATTAATAGAACAAGACCCACACACAGCTAGAAGCCCAATATTTTTTCAGAGGTAGATGCAGGAAAAAAATATATTCAGTTTGCAACCTGATGGAGGTCAGTATAGATGGACTAATACAACAAGTCCCACACACAGGTAGAAGCCCAAATATTTTTTCAGAGGTACTGTAGATGCAGATAAAAATTAGTTTTAATTTGCAACCTGATGGAGGTCAGTATAGATGGACTAATAGAATGATGCTATGCCCAAAAGATTTTACTTCACTAGGTGCAGTAAAAAAATTGGTATTCTATACACAGGTGGTATATCTTGCAACACAGATAGGCTACTCCACTGACTAACACACTGTGCAATAGGCCAAATGCTGTGAAAAAAACTTGCACAGCACTGGCACAGACCTGCCTGGCAAAAACTGATAGGAACTGATGTAACCTAGTCCTGAAAAGGACTCCAATTACAATTAGTCTTTTCTCCCACAACCTATCTATTTAAGAGCACAGACCTCCCTGATAAAAGTCGTAGGAAATGCTGTAACCTAGTCCTTAAAAGGACTGCAATCACAACTATTCCCTACTCCCAAGCTATCTGTATATTTGTGCGAAAATTGGCTTGAAATTAACAAGGTATAGCGCACACAGCAACAGCGGTGCCGTCTAACACGCAGCTGCAGCAGTGAGAAAATGGTGGCGACGGGGAAAATGGCTTGGTCTTATAGGGCAAGGACATGTGACATACACTGCCAATGACACATGCCCTTGCTTGTGTGAAAAAAAGCACTTCGCTCCGTGTGTGCGCTGCTGATAGGCTGACAGATTGCACCTTACCACTGCAAATGCGGGAAAGAGAAAAAAAAATGGAGATCTTCATTGTTCCTGCAGAGATCCATCCCCTGCCCCTCCCCCCACCCCACTGTACACTCAAACTGCGTATTAACATTAATTTTCATCATTACTGAGAAAAAATCCAGTTATGATTTTGGTGCACGAACAGTTATCGAACATAACCTCGAACAGCCGAATTTTTCTCAAATTGTTCGTGTTCGCCGAACGGCTCGAACACCGCCCAAAACAGCTCGAATTTGAGATTGGCGAACAGTTCGAGTAGAACAACGCTCATCTCTATTCAGGAGCACTTGCACGGGACCCCGTTCTGTGTGCCTTTCCCGGTCGTCTTCCTGCACTGGCTCTCACCCTCCTGCCCTGCTCCTCACAGTCAGTGTCCCAAGCCAGTGGCCTCGGGCCTTGTCGGGCGACGTGCAGTCTCCTGGGTCCTCTATGGCCACCTTTTCGGCGATATAACTGTGGTGGCCGGCTGCTGCACCTTGCAAATACAGCAGCCTCCGGTTATCTAGCTGAGCCTGGTTGTTCTCCACTAGTTTAGGGGCCAGCCCCTCTCTGCGGCCTGATCACTTCACGTCAGTGTACATTCGGGCACATGGGTGGCCTCTGCACTCACTGTGCCCCTGGGATCCCCTCTAACTTCTGGAGCCTTCCCTCTGCTCCTGTCCTCTCTCACTCTCTCTCCTGGGCCTCTCAGACTAGGCCCGCTCTTCTGAGCAGAGCTCCGGCTGAGCTCCTGCGCCCAACTCACTCCTCTGACTGACCTCTCCTCAGAACTCCAACTGACTCTAGAACCTTCTACTCTCTCTTTTATACTCCTTCTGGCTGTGCTCCACTGAACTTCTTCCTCCACCCACACCCACTACATGGTTCCCCCTCTCTTGGTTCCCCCACTTCCAGCCAGGGACAGGGCTCAGCAGTGGATAAGTGCATCTTGCCCCTGCCTGCTGGCCTGGAGTGGTGTAGTGTTGGATGTGAGTGGGGGCGGGTCCCGGGTAGTACTCCTTCCTTACCTAAGAGTGGGGTACCACACCTCTGGTTGAGGTGCAGTACCTCTGTGGTGACTGAACCCGCAGGGGCGCAACACACCACCTCCTCATCTCGCCCCCTATCTGTCGGTGTCCCCCAAGGTTCAGTTCTAGGACCTCTGCTCTTCTCCATCTACACCTTTGGCCTGGGACAGCTCATAGAGTCTCACGGATTTCAGTATCACCTCTATGCTGATGACACACAGCTCTACCTCTTTGGACACGATATCTCCTCCCTACTAACCAAAATCCCACAATGTCTGTCTGCTATCTCATTCTTCTTCTCTGCCAGATTTCTAAAACTTAACATGGATAAAATAGAATTCATCATCTTTCCAGCCTCTCATTCATATCCCCCATCTGACCTATCCATCAACGTCACTGGCTGTTCATTCTCCCCAGTCCCACAAGCTCGCTGCCTAGGGGTAACCCTGAACTCTGATCTCTCCCTCAAACCACATATCCAAGCCCTCTCTACTTCCTGCCGACTCCAACTCAAAAATATCTCCCGCATCTGCGCATTCCTCAGCAAAGACTCTGCAAAGACACTAGTGCATGTCCTCATCATCTCTCATCTTGACTACTGCAACCTCCTGCTCTGTGGCCTCCCTTCCAACACTCTCGCCCCTCCAATCTATCCTAAACTCTGCAGCTCGACTAATCCACCTGTCCCCCCACTATTCCCTGGCCTCTCCCCTCTGTCAATCTCTTCCCTGGCTCCCCATTGCCCAGAGACTCAAGTTCAAAACCCTAACCTTGGCATACAAAGCCATCCACAACCTGTTTCCTCCATACATCTGTGATCTAGTCTCCCGGTACCTATCTGCACGCAACCTCCGATCCTCACAAGATCTCCTGCTCTACTCCCCTCTTATTTCCTCTTCCCACAATTGCATACAAGATTTCTCCCACGCATCCCCCCTACTCTGGAGCGCTCTACCCCAACACATCAGACTCTCACCTACCGTGGAAGCCTTCAGAAGAAACCTGAAGATCTACCTCTTCCGACAAGCCTACAACATGCAATAACCACTGCTCCACCACATTGCTGCATGACCACCTCTACCCCCACCTCACCCATCCCTTGTAGATTGTGAGCCCTTGCGGGCAGGGTCCTCGCTCCTCCTGTACCAGTCGCTGACTCGTTCTGTTAAGATTATGTAAATGTTTTTGCTATGTATACCCCCTTTTTCACATGTAAAGCACCATGGAATAAATGGTGCTATAATAATAAATATTAATAATATAATCAGGGAAGTCCCGGCCCTCATTGAAGGTGAAACCTTACAGTCATATGAAAAAGTTTGGGCACCCCTATTAATCTTAAGCTTAATGTTTTATAAAAATTGGTGTTTTTGCAACAGCTATTTCAGTTTGATATATGTAATAACTGTTGGACACAGTAATGTTTCTGCCTTGAAATGAGGTTTATTGTGCTAACAGAAAATGTGCAATCTGCATTCAAACAAAATTTGACCTGTGCATAAGTATGGGCACCCTTATCATTTTCTTGTTTTAAATACTCCTGCCTACTTTTTACTGACTTACTAAAGCACTTTTTTTGGTTTTGTAACCTCATTGAGCTTTGAACTTTATAGCCAGGTGTATGCAATCATGAGAAAAGCTACTTAAAGTGGCCACTTGTAAGTTGTTCTCCTGTTTGAATCTCCTCTGAAGAGTGGCATCATGGGCTCCTCAAAACAACTGTCAAATGATCTGAAAACAAAGATTATTCAACATAGTTGTTCAGGGGATGGATACAAAAAGCTGTCTCAGAGATTTAACCTGTCAGTTTCCACTGTGAGGAACATAGTAAGGAAATGGAAGAACATAGGGACAGTTCTTGTTAAGGCCAGAAGTGTCAGGACAAGAAAAACATCAGAAAGGCAGAGAAGAAGAATGGTGAGATCAGTCAAGGACAATCCTCAGACCACCTCCAGAGAGCTGCAGCATCAACTTGCTGCAGATGGTGTCACTGTGCATCGGTCAACTATACAACGCACTTTGCACAAGGAGAAGCTGTATGGGAGAGTGATGCGAAAGAAGCCGTTTCTGCAAGTACGCACAAACAGAGTCGGCTGAGGTATGCAAAAGCACATTTGAAGAAGCCTATTTCTTTTTGGAAGAAGGTCCTGTGGACTGATGAAACCAAGATTGAGTTGTTTGGTCATACAAAAAGGCGTTATGCATGGTGGCAAAAAAACACAGCATTCCAAGAAAAACACTTGCTACCCACAGTAAAATTTGGTGGAGGTTCCATCATGCTTTGGGGCTGTGTGGTCAATGCCGGCACTGGGAATCTTGTTAAAGTTGAGGGACGCATGGATTCCACTCAGTATCAGCAGATTCTTGGCAATAGTGTTCAAGAATCAGTGATAAAGTTGAAGTTACGCAGTGGATGGATCTTTCAGCAAGACAATGATCCAAAACACCGCTCCAAATCTACTCAGGCATTCATGCAGAGGAACAATTACAATGTTCTGGAATGGCCATCCCAGTCCCCAGACCTGAATATCATTGAACATCTGTGGGATCATTTGAAGAGGCTGTCCATGCTCGGCGACCATCAAACTTAACTGAACTGGAATTGTTTTGTAAAGAGGAATGGTCAAAAATACCTTCATCCAGGATCCAGGAACTCATTAAAAGCTACAGGAAGCGACTAGAGGCTGTTATTTTTGCAAAAGGAGGATCTACTAAATATTAATGTCACTTTTCTGGTGAGGTGCCCATACTTATGCACCTGTCAAATTTTGTTTGAATGCAGATTGCACATTTTCTGTTAGTACAATAAACCTCATTTCAAGGCAGAAACATTACTGTGTCCAACAGTTATTACATAGATCAAACTGAAAGAGCTGCTGCAAAAACACCAATTTTTATAAAACATTAAGCTTAAGATTAATAGGGGTGCCCAAACTTTTTCATATGACTGTATATTGTTATTACACCTCACTGATCCAACTGAACGTTTCAGCCCATCTGGAGCTTTGCACAGCAGTATACTCAGGATGAGCTGATCAGGGTGGTGTAATAAAGATATAAGGTTTCACCTTCCGTGAGGGTCGGGACTTCTCTGACTTTGCACTATTTACCCTCCCTGTGCACCACCGCTACAGCGGAGTGACGATCGTTTTAGAATTCCAAGATTCTAGGTTACGTCTGTCTGTGTTCCTTGTTTTCAAGTGGGTGGCAAGTAGATGAGTTATATCCAGTATGAGTATACATGTGATTGCAGTATATGACATGATGTAATGTAATGATAGTTCAGTAAAACCACATTACATGAAAAGAATAAAACTGAAATACAAAGATGGTTAATCCACACTTTATACTAAAAAAATAAAATAAAAAACACAATAAAACAGTGTTGGATTACTCCTCCTTGTTGGTATGTCACAATTGAGGCAGTGAGCTGGAAGACAGAAGTGACATTGCAGAGCAGACTGGCGAGCAGTAGCAGGGTGAGAAGGCCGAAAACGGGCGAACACTGACCACACATTCAGCAGCAGTTCTGACATACTGTATGTGTGGGCAGTTTTTCAGGAAGCTCCGCACCACCAAGTTGAGAGAAACGTCCAGCAATCCTCGATGGTGGTAGGACATGGGTAAGAATGTCTTCCGCCTCTGTCCAAATAGCCTCTACATTTATCCAGTGGGCAGCTAGGGAGTTGTAAAGTCCCTGGCCGTGTTTACTGGTCCACTTATCGGTGGTTATGTGGACCTTGCCACTGATGGTGCAGCATATTGCACACCTTACTTTGTCCACAACATGTATGTGTACATCAGGGATGTCCCGCCTGGAAAAGTAGTGGCGACTGGGAAGAACGTACTGCGGGACAGCCACCGACATCAGTTTTTTGAAACCATCTGTCTCCACCAGCATTTCAAAGTCCAGAAATTTGGAAATGCTGTCATTCAGGGTCATGGCTCATGGGTGGGTAGGGGGATATCTCCACTTTATCTCAAGGGTTTAGGGGATGTTTGCACCCTGCTCTTTCTATTGCTGTGCTGCTGGGGTAGCGTGGCCACATCCTCTTCCTAAGAACTGCACACCAGGATGACCTCCACTCCATATGGGATCTAGAACCTCATCATCCCCCGCATCATCTTCCACCCACTCCTCACTCCTGCCCTTATAGCCGGTCTGCACACTGTAGAAAAACGCTGCAATTGGCAACTGTGAGATGTGCTGCCGTGGTCCATTGACTGTGGGCAATAGCCTTCTCACATGCCCATCCTCCAGCCTAATAAGTGATTGGGCATCAGTGCACTCAGTCTCTTCCATTTCTGGGGCAGGGCCAAGCGAATGGGCCATGAAACCCCAGCCAGCAGAGTCATCAAAAAACAGAAGAGACTTGGGGCTCAGACTGCTTGGCTGAATTGCATGGGGATGAAGTCATATGGCCATGGTCCTCAGGTACCAACTGTTTACTTTCTGCAGTGTTTTGCAGTGCAGTGCAGGATGGTATATAATGTGAAGGAACTGGAGCCACTGTCAGCCATCCAATGTCACATTGCTTCAATGTGTTCTGGCCTCACCATTCCTGTTGCGGTATTCGGCCCTAAGAAAGGATGCATAATACCCTGTCATGTGCGTGCACCAAAGCAAGGTGTTGTATTTATGCACATAGCAGGAACAGAACAACCACGTCCTCTCCCTGTAGCAGCTCCACCAGCTCCACCACAGCCATGTCCACATCCCCTATTTGATGCTCTCCTCATTTTTGGAAGTGGTTTTTCATCACACTATACACACAGAGATGGTGGCAGAGTAGAATTATTTTTTTTGCCGCACTACTTGTATAGACACAGTAGTGCAGTAAAATTTTTGTTTGACCTACAAATGGCAAAGAGACGGCTGCAGAGTAGATTTATTTATTTTAGGGACACTACTCGTACAGGCATGGCTGCAGAGTACACAGAGGCTTTTTGGAACAGTACTCCCACAGGCCAGGTTGCAGAGTACATATGTGGTATCCTCATGTGGTGTATGGCAGAGGGTTGTACTCCTGGCAGTGTATAATGTGCCTCACGATGGCCAAGCTTTCTGTCAGGATGAGAGTCTTCCCTTTTTGCAATACTGTATATGCACACAAAGTTCCACAATACAAGGTTTGCACAGAAGCTGCCTCTAAGTAGAGGATGATAGTGGTGGTAGTAGTTTGTGCAACTGAGCCCTAATCATGAAGAAGCCATATGAATTTAAATAGAGCAGTCTCTTCACTAATGATAAAGGGGCAAATAATTATTTACTAGAGATGAGCAGTGTTCGACTCGAACTGTTCGCCAATCTCAAATTCGAGCTGTTTTGGGCGGTGTTCGAGTTGTTCGGCGAACACGAACGATTTGAGAAAAATTCGGCTGTTCGAGGATATGTTCGATAACTGTTCGTGCACCAAAATCATAACTGGATTTTTTCTCAGTAATGATGAAAATTAATGTTAATACGCAGTTTGACTGTACAGCGGGACGGAGGGAGGGGCAGGGGATGGATCTCTGCAGGAATAATGAAGATCTCCATTTTTTTTTCTCTTTCCCGCATTTACAGTGGGGAGGTGCAATCTGTCAGCCTATCAGCAGCGCACACACGGAGCGAAGTGCTTTTTTTCACACAAGCAAGGGCATGTTTCATTGGCTGTGTATGTCACATGTCCTTGCCCTATAAGACCCAGCCATTTTCCCAGTCGCCACCATTTTCTCACTGCTGCAGCTGCGTGTTAGACGGCACCGCTGTTGCTGTGTGCGCTATACCTTGTTAATTTCAAGCCAATTTTCGCACAAATATACAGATAGCTTGGGAGTAGGGAATAGTTGTGATTGCAGTCCTTTTAAGGACTAGGTTACAGCATTTCCTATGACTTTTATCAGGCAGGTCTGTGCTCTTAAATAGATAGGTTGGGAGTAAAGACTAATTGTAATTGCAGTCCTTTTCAGGACGAGGTTACATCAGTTCCTATCAGTTTTGCCAGGCAGGTCTGTGCCAGTGCTGTGCAAGTTTTTTTCACAGCATTAGGCTAAATCTAGGAAAGCTAATCCTTTTTGGCCTATTGCAGAGTGTGTTAGTCAGTGGAGTAGCCTATCTGTGTTGCAAGCTACACCACCTGTGTATAGAATACCAATTTTTTTACTGCACCTAGTGAATTAAAACCTTTTGGGCATAGCATCATTCTATTAGTCCATCTATACTAACCTTTACCAGGTTGCAAATTGAATATAATTTTTTTCTGCATCTAGCTCTGAAAAAATATTTGGGCTTCTAGCAGTGTGTGGGACTTGTTCTATTAGTCCATCTATACTGACCTCCATCAGGTTGCAAATTGAATATAATTTTTTTCTGCATCTAGCTCTGAAAAAATATTTGGGCTTCTAGCAGTGTGTGAAACTTGTTCTATTAGTCCATCTATACTGACCTCCACCAGGTTGCAAATTAAAAATAATTTTATCTGCATCTAGCTCTGAAAAAATATTTCGGCTTCTAGCAGTGTGTGGGACTTGTTCTATTAGTCCATCTATACTGACCTCCATCAGGTTGCAAATTGAATATAATTTTTTTCTGCATCTAGCTCTGAAAAAATATTTGGCCTTCTAGCAGTGTGTGGGACTTGTTCTATTAGTCCATCTATACTGACCTCCATCAGGTTGCAAATTGAATATAATTTTTTTCTGCATAAAGCTCTGAAAAAATATTTGGGCTTCTAGCAGTGTGTGGGACTTGTTCTATTAGTCCATCTATACTGACCTCCATCAGGTTGCAAATTGAATATAATTTTTTTCTGCATCTAGCTCTGAAAAAATATTTGGGCTTCTAGCAGTGTGTGGGACTTGGTCTATTAGTCCATCTATACTAACCTCCACCAGGTTGCAAATTAAAAATAATTTTTATCTGCATCTAGCTCTGAAAAAATATTAATATAATTTTTATCTGCATCTAACCCAGCCAATAGTTTTGGCCTAATACCACAGTTTGGCCACTCAGCTCTGCTCGGTTCCCATCCATTGTTTTTTTGTGCAAACAACTCCAGAGTTGTGAATTAGTTAACCACCAAAATGAGTGGAAAAAGGCCTGCTGCTGGTGGAAAGGGGAATAGGCGTGTTGGGAAGGGGAAAAAAGGTTGTGTCCGTGGGGTAGGTGTTAAAGCAACAGTAACATCTGCAGAAGAAAGACCAACTTCCAGCCAAACTAAAATGTCTACTTCTTTTAGCGGACAATGTGATAAGATCCCTTTCTTACGGCCACGCCAACCGCTTCAAATTCCAGATGAGGCACAAAAACAGCAGGTGCTTCAACGGATATCAAGTGCTCCTTTAAGTGGGCTCTCCTCCACATCAACTTCAACATCACAAATACTCCAGTCCTCAGAGGTGTCACCCCAATCGCACTTGCTTCCTCACAGCTCCCAAATCTCCAGCTGCCTGTCTGAGTATGAAGTAGAACAGATGGTTGAGTCTGCAGAGCTGTTTACTCATACTATAGCCTGGGAATCAGAGGTCGGCTCCAGCGCTTCTGTGAATCCAGACGAGGAAATGATCTACACTGATGCCCAGAATCTTTATGAGTCGGATCTGACTCGCCCCCTGGGCTGTGGGGCACGCGGAACCGGGCAGTAGGGAGACGCTGGGAGTAGTAGTGGCGGCCCGGTCCCGCGGCTCAGGGTGGTCAGACCAATGGTAGTCTGCTACGTGCTTTAGATAATGTCCGACTACGCCACCCGTGGATTTGCGGTCATTAGGAACCGCCGCAGCAGGGCAGACCGCTGGGGCTGATGGTGGGTGCAGCTGAGGTGGTGTGACTCTCCATGGGAAGAGTGCAGCCCCAGGGCAGTGTAGTGGATGGTGGGAGTGATGGTGGTGAGAGTCCCAGTACCGGTAGTGCTGGAGGCGCGAAGGAGCACACAGACAACAAGTTACAGTCCAGGGTCTTTACTCACAGTTCATGTGCTCCGGGTCACTTCGGCACCAGTAGTGACCGCCCGAGCTGTGCTGCGTCCACCAGGTGTGGGGCTCGGTCAACTCCCAGGCAGTTCAGAAGTATGGCTCAGGACCCCCTTTTATCCTTTCTCTGACCTGCCTCACCAGTGACCCACTTTTGTCCAGCTGCCGCGGACCTGTGCGGTTAAACGTGGGCCCCGTCCTCCGCTGTCCTATATGGTGCCTTCCTAGCAGGTTTGATGAGGTGTCGCACCAATAAATGATCATGACGACCGGTCTTTGGCTGAGGGTAGTTTCTCCTCCACCAACTTGGGATCCGGTACCCTTAATCTGCCTGACCCTTCACCCTGGATTCTCGTGGGTTCTTAGGGTCCCTTCCACCTTCTTGTTCCTGAGCCCTTCTGTTTCTCTGTCTCTTCTCCTTTTCTGTTCCTTCCTGTTCCTTTCTCTTGGAGCTGGGATGAGACGCAATCTCAGCTACCCTTCACCTCCTCCTCGGCCTCTCACTAGGCCCCTCTGGAGTAGAGCTGCTACAGAGCCTCTACTCCCTGTCTTCTCCTCTCTGGACAGAACCTAGATCTAAGATGGTGCCCACCTTTTATACCTCCCTCTGACCATGAGCCCAGGTGACCAGCAACCAATGGGCTCCTACCTACGCTCAGGAACCAACCCCTATCTGCCCCTACAGCACTGGGTGTTCCACCTCCTTCCCCACTCCAGGCAGGGACATAGTCGGTCGTGCCGGCACTACTGTCTAGTGGGAGCACCGTTGAGCTGTCCCTCGGAAACGGGGTGTGTGTGCTGTATGAAGCTAACTGAGCCCTGGTCCATACTCCATCCTTACCCGGGAGTGGAATATCACACCTCTGGTCTGAGGTGCAATAACCCTGTAGCGGCCGAACCCTCGGGGCGCTGCAGATCCAGGACCAGACGCAGAAGGATCTGACCATAATGTAGACCCTCATTCCCAAACTGTAACTCCTGTTGGTGGAGACAATGAGGAAGATGATGATGAGACTCAAATACCTGATTGGAGCGACAACTTTAGTTTTTTGTCAGGGCAGGAACAGGTTGGCTCTGAGGACGACAGGTGTGATAACACACAGGGTGATGATGATGAGGTTGGAGATCCCACTTACTGTCAACCCACAGTCAGCCAAGAGATGAGGTCAGCAGAGGAGGTGGAGGAGGATGCTATTGACGACGAGGTCAGGTTGCGCCTTCCTGGACAGAGACGTAGTACTGGAAGCATGTCAACAACTGCATCCTCAAACACAACTCTGCCTCTGACCACAAGTCGTGGTGGCTCTTCAGGTCGCATGGTTGCTAAGCCTTGCATAGCCTGGGCATTTTTTCAGATCGATAAAGATGACCCAACTCATGTTATCTGTAACATTTGTCAGCAAAAGCTAAGTAGAGGCCAAAAAATACATAGTTTGAGTACTTCATGCATGAACCGGCACATGGACATGAAGCATAAGTTGCAGTGGGAAGCTCACTGTGCTACAATGCAGCCTAGCCGGCCGGGCCAACCACCGTCTGCCCCATCTTGTGCATCTGCGGCCTCTTCATCCTCTGTGACTGGGTGGACAGCAGTCACACTTGTTTTGGGACGCAGACCTGCCACCTCTTTACCCGCAACAGCCACCGTGATTGGCAGGTCATCATTTTCTTTGGAGGTGGTAACACCAGCTGGTGTTGAGCGCTGTCCGACATCGATAGCACCACCTTTGGATCAAGGCAACCTAACATGTCCGCCTGCATCTTCCTCACAGACCGGCAGTTTGCCGGGGACACCCTTATCAACCCCGTCTAAGCACAACAGCCAGCCCTCAGTCCCTCAGATGTGGACAAGTAAAAGACCATTTCCTCCTAGCCATGAGAAAGCTAAGAGGTTGAATTTCACCATCTGCAAGCTCTTGGCTACAGAAATGCTGCCTTTCCGCCTGGTGGACACAGAGGATTTTAGAGACCTTATGTCCGTCGCAGTGCCCCAGTACCAGATGCGCTCCACCAGCATGTCGCACACAACATCACCGCTTATTTGAGAAACTCTGTGTGTGACCGGGTGCATTTCACCACATACACTTGGACGAGTAGGCATGGACAGGGGCGTTACATGTCGCTGACTGGGCACTGGTTAACTATGGTGACAGCAGGACAAGGGACTGCTGTCCAAGTCTTGCCGTCCCCACGAGTTGTGTGTCAATCCTCTTTATGTCAAAGTTCCTCCACTGCTTCTGCCTCCTCAACCTCCTCTCGGTCCTCCACCTGCACCCAAAGCCTGTCTGGTCATGCCACAAGCTTTCTAACTGCGCAGAAGGGATCCTGCACACCTCCATACTATGCTGGCAGTAGGGCTCAACGTCATCAGGCGGTTTTTACTTTGAAATGTCTGGGAAATGTGAGTCACACAGCTAAGGAATTGTGGTCAGCTCTGGAGAACCAGTTTCATGAATGGTTGTCTCCACTGGACCTGAAACCAGGGAAGATCGTGTGCGACAAAGCTGCAAACCTGGGTGCGGCCCTTCGCCGGGGCAATGTCACACACGTGCCTTGTATGGCTCACGTGTTGAACCTGGTTGTCCAGCAATTTTTAGCCCACTATCCCGGACTAGATGGCCTTCTGCAGAGGGCACGGTCGCTATGTGCTCACTTCCGCCGTTCGCATCCCGCAGCTCAGCGACTTACATCTCTACAGAAGTCGTTGGGCCTGCCACTTCACCGGCTAAAATGCGATGTGCTTACCCGGTGGAATTCAACTCTGCACATGTTGCAGCGACTGTGGCAGCACTGACAAGCCCTGGTGCAATACGTTCTGACGTATAGCCTGGGCCAACGAGATCCAGAGGTGGGGCAAATCACGCTGGATGAGTGGTCTCAGATCAGGGACCTATGCACCCTTCTGCACAGTTTTGAAATGGCGACGAAGATGTTTAGTGCTGACGATGCCATTATCAGCATGACTATTCCGGTGATTTACATGCTGGAGCACATGTTAAACAGAATTCGGAGTCAGGTGGTGGCACAAGAGGAGGTGGAGGAAGTAGAGGAAGAGGAGTTGTATGCGGAAGGGCTAACATCTGCAAGGTCCAGAAGGTCGGCAGCACCAAGGCGGCAGGCATGTGAGGGTGGGGGAGATGGTTTTACCAGGGCGCATGGTAGCAGCCAAACTAGTGAGGAAGGTGCACGAGCCCAGGAAGAAGTGGAGGACGAACTGATGGAAGACTCATCAGATGAGGGAGACCTTGATCACATTTCTGTTGTGCGAGGTTCGGGGGAGAGGACAGAGGAAGGAAGCATGATTGTTACCTCGCCACCAACACAACAGGGACTTGGTGCTCCTGGATGCGCAAGACACATAAGTGCCTTCTTGCTGCACTACCTGCAACATGACCCTTGAATTGTGAGAATTAGAAATAATCCTGACTACTGGGTTGCCACACTGTTAGATCCCCGGTAGAAAAGTAAATTTGCAGAAATTATTCCTGCCATAGAAAGGGATGCACGCATGCAGGAGTATCAGCAGTGACTGTTGCAGAATCTTACATGTGCTTTTCCACAAAACACCAGTGGTGCATGTAGTGAATCTCACAGTTCCAACTTGCCAACCGTGGGACCGTCAAGTGTTCAGCACTCAAACTGTAACAGAAACACAGTATCTGCTGGTAACATCAATTTTGCGGAATCATTTCACCACTTTTTTAGCCCATCCTTTGCAAGGCCACAGGAGACAAGAAGTCTGACATATAGTCAACGCCTAGAGACGATGGTACAGGAGTATCTCCAAGTAAACATTGAAGCCATGACTGTGTCACTGGACCCTCGCTTTTTTTGGGCTTCCAATCTGGATAAATGGCCGGAGCTCGCCACTTACGCCTTGGAGATCTTGTCATGCCCCGCAGTCAGCGTTCTGTCTGAACGTGTGTTCAGCACTGCTGGTGGTGTGCTGACAGATAAGCGCACGCGGCTCTCCACTGATAATGTAGACAGACTCACGTTCATAAAGATGAACAAATCATGGATCCGAAATGACTTTTCTACCCCTGTGTCATCCTGGGGAGAGTAAAAGCTTGATGATTGGTTACAATCACCTCACCAACCGTTTTAAGCTTTCAAATTACTAATCATGTTTATCTGTATCTTGGCTGGAAAATAATTTGGGCTTTGTAGCAGTGTGCAGTACTGATTCTATTAGGCCATCTATACTAAGCTCCACCAGATTTAAAATTAATAATAATTTTTAGCTGCATCTAGCCCAGAAAATAATTTTGGGGCTCCGAGATGCGCAAGACACATAAGTGCCTTCTTGCTGCACTACCTGCAACATGACCCTCAGATTGTCAGAATTCGAAATAATCCTGACTACTGGGTTGCCACACTCTTAGATCCCCCATACTCTTCAATAAACCTTTTCATTTTAATAAACACCAAAAAAATGGTCATTTTTGAAATTATAAGCATTAGCAGGTTATTAGAAACTGAAATCAAACAGTTTTCAACTCAAAACTTTATTCTAGGTGATTTTACATTTGCACATAGGATCCCTTGTTCGAAAGGAGCTTCTGAACATGAGACGGTGCATTATCATGCATGAAAATGTTCTTGCTGTGGAATACACGGTTCTTCTTCTTGAACCATGGCAGGAAGTGCTGTTTGAGAAACTCCACATACATTATGGAGTTCATCTTTACCCCTTCAGGGATCCTAAAGGGGCCGACAATCTCTCTCCCCATGATTCCAGCCCAAAACATTACTCCACCTCCTCCTTGTTGGCGCTGTAGCCGTGTTTGCGTGGGGTGTCCATCAACCAGCCATCCTCCACTCCATCCATCTGGACCATCGAGCGTTGCACGGCACTCATCCGTGAACAAAACAGTTTTGAAGTCAGTCTTCATGTATTGTTTGGCCCACTGGAGCCGTTTCTGCTTGTGTGCAGTGGATAGAGGAGGTCGACAGGATGGCTTACGCACAGCTGCAAACCTCTGAAGGACCCTGCATCTTGTTGTTCGGGGGACGTTGGAGGCACCAGCAGCTTCAAAAACTTGTCTGCTGCTATGACAAGGCTTTTTTGCAGCTGCTCTTTTAACCTGACGTAAATGCCTGTAGGAAAGAGTCCTCAATTTGCCCTTATCAGCACGCACACGTGTGTACTGTGAATCAGCTACATACTTCTTGATTACCAAGACACTTCATCCTGATCATCGCACAATGTTGATTGTAGTCATGCCTTGACCTAAACACTCCACAATTTGTTGCTTCTAAGCAGCCGACACATCCTTTTTCTTTCCCATTTTGGCAGAAAATGTAGGCTGCTTAATAATGTGGGACAGCCTTCTTAAGTAGTCTTGCCTTTCATTGGACACACCTGCCAAACTAATTAGCACAGGTGTCTGCAATTGCTTACAGTGATATAAAGAGCCCTGACACACATCACCATCAATGAGTTTAACTGACAAACAAACAAATTCTTCCCTTATCACTCCTAAACACTTTTTGCATAATAATTTGGAACACAGTGTACATGTGCTTTTCCACAAAACACCAGTGGTTCTCGTAGTGAATCTTACAGTTCTAACTTGCCAACCGTGGTCTGTATGGAGTTGTTCAATAAAGGGCCCAAAATTAAGATAACATAGATGGGAGAGGTCTCTATGAATAGCAATTCCTAAGTATTTGATACCCTGTGAGGGCCAGGCAAAGGGAAAGTTGGACTGGATGGAATCCTGTATGGATTTGGGGAGGGAGACATCGAGGGCCTCAGACTTCGCTGCATTGATTTTAAAATTTGACCATGTAACAAAGTGATCTATTTCAGCCATAACAGCAGGGATGGATATATGTGATTGAGTGATATATACTAGGACATCATCAGCAAATAGAAAGCACTTGTACTTGGTGCCTCCCACCTCAATCCACCTAATATTGGGGTTATGGCGAATTGATGAGAGCAGGTGCTCCGTCACTAGGATGTATAAGAGAGGGGACAGAGGACATCCCTGCCTTGTCCCATTGGTGATTATGAAAGGTGATGAAAATGTTCTGACACGCCCCCTGGGCCTTGGGACACCCGGAGCCGGACCCTTTTTGGTGGATGCTGGTGGTTGTAGTCTCCGTGGTGGCGACCTGGTTCCGTGGCTCAGGGCGATCAAACCAGTGGCGGAGCTATTTATGTGGTTTTGATGTTTAAATGTCCGACTACGCCACCCGTGGATTGCGGTCAGAGTGAACCGCCGCAGCAGGGCAGACCGCTGAGGCTGGTGTTGTGGGTGCAGCAGAGCGTAGCATAACTCCCCACGGGAGGAGTATAGCCTCAGGGCAGTGTATGCGGAGGATGGGGGTGATGGTGCAGGGCAGCGGCACTAACGACACGGAGTCAGTGATGCAGTCCAGGGCCTTTACTCACAGTTCTTATTATCCAGACCACTTCTGCAAGTAACGGCTGCCCACATCGTACTGTGCTCACCAGGTGAGGGGCTCAGACAACTCCCAGATAACTTTGGAGCGCTTCACAGGACCCCCTTTGTGTGTCCTTTGTCTGGCCTTTCTTACCAACCCTTCTGTCCGGCTGCCTCGGGCCTCCTCTTGGTAAACTTGGCACCAGTTTCCCTGACCCTATGTGGTGCCTTCCTAGCGGGTGTAGCGAGGGGCTGCGCCACATAAAATGTCACAGCCTCCGGTTTCTAGCTGAGGGTCGTTTCCTGCCTCCACTAGTTTCGGGGACCGGTCTCCCCGTTTGGCCTGACCCCTCCACGCAGGTGAATTCGGGCATGCGGTGGCGACTCGCCTGTCCACACCCCTGGGATCCCTTCGTTCCTCGTTCCTGGAGCCTTCTCCGCTCCTCTTTCTTCCTTCTCCCTCTTCCAGGCATGGGCCTCGGTTACTAGGCCTGCCTCCGGAGCATAGCTCATGCAGAGCCCCTGCTCCCTGTCACTTCTGCTCAGACTTCTCTGCACTGAACTAAGATGTTGCCCACCTTTTATACTCCCTTCTCAATGCACCCAGGAACTGCTTCCACCCTGCTCCTGCACTACAGGGTTCCCCTTCCTCAGTGTTCCCTTCCCCCACTCCAACCAGGGACAGGGACTGTCGTGCCCATCTCAGGGGCATATTGGTCGCCCTGCCACACGGCATTGTGGTGTAATGCATGCAGGTGACGCGCCCCCTGGGCTGCGTGGGGAACCCGGAGCCGGGCCTTCTGTAAGATGCTGGGGGTTGTAGTCTCCGTGTGGCGGTGACCCGGTCCGTGCCCAGGGTGGTCAAACCAGTGGCAGTCTATTGGTGTTATAATTGTCTGACTATGCCACCCGTGGATTGCGGTCAGTGGGGACCGCCGCTGCGCTGCAGACCGCTGAGGCTGATGTGTTTGCGCAGCTAAGTTTGGGATGACTCCCCACGGGAGAAGTATTGCCTCAGGGCAGCTAATGTGAGAGATGATGGGAGTAATGGTGTGAGCGTCACAGTACTAATGGTGCTGGTGCGGCGAGGAACCACAGAGACGTGCAGTTGCAGTTTTCAATGCTTTACTCACAGTTGTTATTCATGTCAATGCTGCAGGCGATGACTGCCCAAGCCGTGCTGCGTCCACCAGGTGAGGGACTCGGTCAACTCCCAGGCAATTCCAGAGTGTGGTTCAGAGCTCCCTTCTCTACCTTTCTCTGGCCGTCCCCACCAGTGACCCACCTTTGTCCAGCTTCCTCGGGCCTTCTGTTGGCGAAACCTCTCCCGGTTTCCCTGACCCTATACGGTATGCCTTTCTGGTGGATATAGTGAGGGGTCGCACCAAGATGTGGTAACAACCTCCGGTCTTTGGCTGAGAAATCTGTTGCCTCCACCAATTTGGGTTCCAGTACCCTGTTCTGCCAACCCGTCACCCGCAATCTCCTGGGTCCTTAGGGTTCCTTCTGCCTTCGTGTCTCTGGGTCTTTCTCTGTGTTCCTGTTCCTTGCTTCCTTTCTTACTGTCCTTTCTGTTCCTTCTTCTCTCTCTCTCTCTCAGGCTCCAGCCTCCTGACAAGGCTTGCCTGCGGAGCAGAGCCCATGCAGGGGCTCTGCTTCCTGTCTTCTCCTCAGACTGTCTGTCTGATCTGACTACTGTCCTAAGATGGTGCCCTCCTTATATACCTCCTTCTGACACCCGAGCCCAGGTGACTAGCAACCAATGGGCTCCTACCTATGCCCAGAGACCCACCCCTATCTGCTCCTACACCACTGGGTTTTCCTCCCCCTCCCCACTCCAGCCAGGAACAGATGCTGTCGTGCCTGCACTTCTGTCTAGTGGGAGCACCGTTGAGCTGTCCCTCGGAAATGGGGTGTGTGTGGTGCATGCAGCTTACTGAGTCCTGGTCCACACTCCATCCTTACCCGGGAGTGGAATATCACACCTCTGGTCTGAGGTGCAATACCCCTGCAGCAGCCGAGCCCTCGGGGTGCTACACAGGTGTCGGGTCCTGATCCACACTCCATCCTTACTTGAGAGTGAGATATCACACCTCTGGGTGAGGTGCAATATCTCTGTAGCAACCGAGCCCTCAGGGTGCTACAGTTCCATTTATCTTCAGCCTAGGTGACGTATTGCGATACAGGGCCGTGATTTTGGCTATAAAAGGGAACCCTAGACCCCTACCCCAAGCTTTTTAAGAGAATAATATATGGCGTGCCAGGGTACTCTATGGAATGCTTTCTCAGCATCCGAGAGTGTCTAATTACAAATTTTTAACTGCATCTATCCCAGGAAATACTTTGTGCCTAGTAGCAGTGTCTGCTAGTCAGCAGATTATCCCGGCTGTTAAGCAAGCTACACCACCTGTAGTTTGGACACTTAATTTTTTCAAAGGAAATGCTTCGGGACCACGGGATACTCAGTGAAGAGTATCAGGAGGCACCTCAAGGCATAGGGGCTGGGACTGGCGGTAGGACGCCTTGCGGTGGACAGTCGAGCTCGATCCTTATAAAAGCTTTTTAACTGCAGCAGCTTTAGTGGACGCTACTGGAGCTGGAATTACGCGGCTGCTGGCATGAGACTTGCCCTCCAATAGATCCTTGTAAAAGGATTTAAAGTGTATTCATTCAAATTAGAGAGACAATTTAAATTAAAAAGCTTAGAGCTGCCTCCACCACAGGGGGGCTCGCTCGACCCACCAGCGGACAGGCACCAGTATTGGGAGAGGGGGGCTGGCCGTCAGAGTCCACCGCGGCTCTGGCACAAACCCGGCGACACGGAGGTGGCACGGGCAGGAACTGACTGGCCGTGTCGGCTTCTCACTTTTTGGATTTTAGAAGGGCATGACATGCCTATATCTGTGTCTCCCCCTCCTTTTACTCCTCCACCTCTTTTCTTTTCGCATGACTATATGTACTTGTCACTTTTCCATGTGTTAGTTGTGTCTTCTGAGCAGTTTGTCAGCTTTTGGACACCTTTGAAAGTGTTTTCTATGTGTTTCTATGTGTTTTTGTTTGCCTGCCATTGGTTTTAACGGTGTTCGACGAACAGTTCGACGAACAGTTCGGCGAACAGTTCGGTGAACACACGGGTGTTCGACGAACCGAACCGAACTCGAACACTACGGGGGTGGCTCAACACTATTATTTACAAACAGTAGGGAATTGGGGCTCAGGTTTACACTCACAGTTGAAGATCGCTTTGTACATGCAGACAGGCAGATCTCTAACCCGTTATAACTAGTGTTGAGCGATACCTTCCGATATCAGGAAATATCGTATCGGATTGGATCGGACCGATACTCAAAAAGTATCGGATATCGCCGATTCCGATACCGGAAACCAATGCAAGTCAATGGGACACTAATATCGGAATGAAAATAAACCCTTTCTTTCCTTGTAGGTTAATTCTACATGAAGTAAAACAACTAAGAATAATGTAGAATGTATTATGCGAAAAGCCGGCAATTCATCAGCGCATACACCGGTACCCGACAATTTACAACAGAAAGAATAGAGCTTCACACATAGATTAGATAGATAGAAACATGTCAGTCACATATATATGAAGTACAGTGACAGTGTTGCTTACTGTACTTGTCATTTAGTGTAAAGGATTTATTTAAAAAAATAATAGTGTTTTCATGCACTGTCTCTTTAAAAAAGCCGGCCGGCAATTCAGCAGCAGTACCCGACAATTTATAACAGACAGAATAGAGCTTCACACATAGAGTAGATAGATAGAAACATGTCAGTCACACATATAAGAAGCACAGTGACAGTGTTGCTTACTGTACTTGTCATTTAGTGTAAAGGATTTATTTAAAAAAATAATAGTGTTTTCATGCACCGTCTCTTTAAGAAAGCCGGCCGGCAATTCAGCATCTGTACCCGACAATTTAGAATAGAAGGAATAGAGAATCATACATAGATTAGATAGATAGAAACATGTCAGTCACATATATATGAAGTACAGTGACAGTGTTGATTACTGTACTTGTCATTTAGTGTTAAAATAAAGGATTTATTTAAAAAAAAATTGGCGTGGGGTTCCCCTTAATTTTAGTCTCTAGGGGAGGTTAAGCAGACGGCTGGGGAAGATGTTTGAAGCCTGGGAAGGGGGTAATACCCACGGAGCTTCCCAGGCTACTAATATCAGCCCCCAGCTGAATACCTAGCCTTTACTAGCTATTAAAATGGCGGACCCCCCCAAAAAAATGACGTGGGGTCCCCCCTATTTTAATAGCTAGCAAAGGCTAGGCAGACAGCTGGGGGCTGATATTAATAGCCCAGGAAGGGTGCCATGAATATTGGCCCCCTCCCAGGCTAGAAACACCAGCCGTCAACCGCCCCAGAAATGGCGCATTCATAGGATGCGCCAATTCTGGCACTTAGCCTCACTCTTCCACGCTGCCCTGGTGCGGTGGCAGGGGGTAATAGGGCTGGGGTTCATGTCAGCGCCAGCTGCCATGAAGCCCAGGTTAGTAATGATGGGCGTCTATAAGACACCCCCATTACTAACCTACAAAGTGTT
Source organism: Phyllobates terribilis (assembly GCF_046119375.1). Classification (NCBI taxonomy): domain Eukaryota; kingdom Metazoa; phylum Chordata; class Amphibia; order Anura; family Dendrobatidae; genus Phyllobates; species Phyllobates terribilis. Next base: position 50,391,502 of record NW_027362772.1, on the reverse strand, counting down.
AAAAAGAAAAAACACACTACACCCAGAAAAAAATTATTTATTTGAAATAAAACACACCATTTTATTGAATTCTTAGTTTACTAAAAAAAAATAGTTACCTGTCTACATTCCTGCGCTGATCTCCCATGCACAGCTGTCACATCTGGAGATGGTGACAGCTGTGCATGGCTGCTGTAAGCTCACGCTGCCGGGAACACGTCCGCTCCCAGCAGCGGGAGCCACTGACTGAGGTCACCGGAGTGCATTCAGGCAGCGCTGCTCCGGAGACCTCCTTTACGGCAGTGCTGTACCGTGGGAATTTCTCACGATACAGCAGGGCCGTAAAGGAGTTGACTGGAGCAGCGCTGCCTGAACTCCGGTGAACCCGCTTATGCAATGACGGGGCTGCTTTACGGCCCCGTCATTCTAGCGGCGGCGGCGGTTCAGAGCGGTCACATTCTGTGTGGCTGCTCTAAACTGGAGATCTTCGTGGGACACTCGTGGACTGCTACGGAGGGGTAAGGATAAGGTTGTGGTTTATTATTTTATATTTTATTACAGGAGATCGATGGCTTCGGGGAATTAGGTGTCTAGGTGAGCATAGGTGTAGTTTTTTATTTTTTACTTTATTTTAGGTGGCGATCGGCGGGGACAGGTAATGTATAAACTAATTTATTGTAGGTAACCACTGGCCACCAATGACATGTATTTAAAATTTATTGGGGACACAGTAGGGCAATTTAAATAGCAGGATCAGGCTGATGGGAACTACTGCTCCCATCGAGCTGATCCTGCTGGCACGAGTGGACGGGGGACAGACATAGGCCGATGGGAGTAGTAGTGTCACATCGGCCTATGTCTGCCTGCACGCACTCACCCGCACACATCGCACAGACACAGCGCACACCCGCACACACCCCCAGACATCGCACAGACACCGCGCACACCCGCAGACATCGCACAGACACCGCGCACACCCCCGCAGACATCGCACAGACACAGCGCACACCCGCACACACCCCCAGACATCGCACAGACACCGCGCACACACACCCGCACACATCGCACAGACACAGCGCACACCCGCACACATCGCACAGACACAGCGCACACCCGCACACATCGCACAGACACAGCGCACACCCGCACACACCCCCAGACATCGCACAGACACCGCGCACACACACCCGCACACATCGCACAGACACAGCGCACACCCGCACACATCGCACAGACACCCGCACACATTGCACAGACACCCACACACACCAATCATGACGGGTCTGGGAGGTGAGGCTGACCTGTGCGACCGTGGGAAAGTTCATGTGAGTTCATGCAATGCAGTCAAGCATGAACTCACATGAACCCTCTGATGGCACCGCGGCGACTTCAAATGAACAGCTGATCGGCATCACCTGATACCTCAGCTGTTCATTTGAAATAACCGGCGGGAAAGCGCAGCACAGAACGGGAAAGCCGGCGGTGAAGTCTTTTCACTGCCGGCTTCCCCGCCCGGGTCCTTCGCTCCCCGCTCCTTGGTGCTGCGCTCCCCGCCCGGTCCTAACTTACGATCGGGATGGGAGGTGGCCCTTTGAGCGCTCGTTTGGATCTCCGCAGAGCAGGCACTTCCTGTTCTTCTTGGGTGTCTCTTGATAATCTACTGCAGGAGCTATGTCAGAATTCTTCAGCGGAGAAGGAGGCACTGGCAAAATAAATTGAAGACAGGGAGCATGAAGCCAAACAAGCAGGGTGGTGAAGGTTCTTGAAGTCTCTTCGGGTGCAATAGGGTTAGAAACTGGCAGGACTGGAACTTCCAGGGGTATGCAAGTCTTCATCTGGTTACGATGGACCACTTTTTCTTGCTGAGTGTCCTCCCTGGCAATTCTGTACACTACCACCCCTGGGAACAGGATACTGGTTATGACATAAGGGCAGGATTCCCACTGGTCATCCAGTTTGTGGGAGCGGTGGTCTTTTTAGCACAAACTCTGTCTCCAACTTGTAAGGGTTTCGCCTTGGCCCTTTCCTTGAAATCATCCTCCTGCCTTTGGCGGGCAGCTTTCATTCGGTCTTCTGCAATGTTGTTAGCTTCTTGGAGATGTCTTTGATGGTCTGCAACCCAATCTGTCTGTGTTAGGGAATTACAGTGATCTTTCACTTGAATATTTAGCTGAAGGTCTGAAGCCAATTTCCCTGGACGGCGAAACATCAAATAATATGGAGTGTAACCGGTGGAGCAGTGGGTGGCATTTTTGTACAGGTAAGTTAATTCTTGGAGCAACAAAGGCCATTCTTGTTTTTCTTGGGTTGGAACATTCTTTAACTTGCATTGGAGATGGTACGCAGTTGTGCAAAGTTTCTTGCAGCTGTAGAGTGCACACAGTTCTTGGAATAACTCAGACTCAAATGCGGGACCTTGATCAGTCAGGATCTACACAGGGTATCCATAAGTCCTCACAAAATTTTTTCAAAATATTGTGGCAGTGATCCGGGCAGTCTGATCTATGACAGGCACAGCAACAACAAAATTAGTGTAGTAGTCAATAATGCTCAGAGCATAGAGGTACCCAGTGTGGCTGGGTTCCAGTTTCACATGGTCAAGAGCAACAAGATCCAGAGGATGGTGAGGTTCAATGGGATGCAGCGGGCTCGTTGTTCCATACCTTCTCGGCTACTTAGTGTACATGAGACACATTCTTTGCACCATTTCTCAATGTCTTGGTGCATTCCTATCCAATAAAAGCATTCTCTGATGGTCCTCTCAGTCCTTTGGTAGTCAAAGTGTCCTGATTGGTTGTGATAGATCTGGGTCAGATTGTCTGCAGTCCACGGGTAGTTTTTGAGGGTCTAGATTCTAGTAACTTCTGTAGGGTTCTGAAAGTTCTGCTCACCTTCTGGATTTCAGCCCAATCGTGGCTCACCATGGTTCTGCGGCTAGGTTATGAAACTGTTTTTTTTTTTGACTCTCTGCACATTCTGTTTGGTGACATAGGAGTAGAAGGTGGGCATTTCTACTTCTTCCCACTCGTCTTCATCATAATGGGGTGTTTCTGTTGTGAGCAACCTGGACAGGGCATCAGCATTGACATTTGATTGGCCTGCTCGGTACTTCAGGATAAATTGGTAGTTGGCCAGGTGGGGGGCCCATCTCTGCTCAAGGGCACCAAGTTTGGCAGTCTGTAACTACAACAATGGGTTATTATCTGTGAAAGCGATGAAGGAGGTTGCAACCAAGTAATACTTAAAATTTTCGGTGACGGTCCACACTAATGCAAGGAAATCTAACTTAAATGAACTTTAATTCTGATCATTTTTTTCGGTTGGCCAGAGGAATCTGCTGGCATAAGCTATAACTGTTTCTTTGTCATCTTGGACCTGGGCTAGCACTGCAACCAGTCCCATATGGATGGCGTCTGTATACAAGTGGAAGGGGACATTGTAGTCCAGATAAGCAAGGATCGGGGCTTCAGTTAACTTCATCTTAAGTTCTTGGAAGGACCGTTCTAGCTCTGGAGTCCATTGAATGGAGGGGCTTTTGTATGTCTTCTGGCATGCTTGTCCTTTAAGGAACTCTTGTAAGGGGGCAGCAATTTGAGTAAAGTTCTTGATGAATCTTCTGTAGTAGCTGGCAAATCAGAGGAATCTGTGGACTTAGTTAACAGTAGTTGGGATAGGCCAGTTCTTTACAACAGCAATCTTCTCAGGATCTGAAATAACTCCTTCCGCACTAACTACGTGCCCTAGGTATTAAACCTTGGGTTTTAGTAGATGGCACTTGGACGGTTTGACTTTCAGGCCATGCTTGGCTAGGACTTCAAAGAACTCAGCAAGATATTGGAGATGTTCTTTGTAGGTTTTGGAGTAGATGATTACATCATCTAAATACAGTAGCACAGTTTCAAAATTCTTGTGACCCAAGCAGCATTCCATGAGGCTCTGGAAGGTTCCCGGAGCATTGTATATGCTGAAGGGCATGCAATTAAATTCAAACAAACCTATGGGGGTAGTGAATGTGGTGTTCTCTTGGCCCTCTGGGGCCATTGGTAATTGCCAGTACCCTCTGGTGAGATCTAGGGTGGAGAAATAGGCTGTCAACGATTCTTCTATACTAAGTAGGGGTATGCATCTTTGTGGGTAGTGTTGTTAAGTTTGTGATAATCCACCCAAAAAACAACACTCCCATCCTTCTTTTTGACAAGAACAATTGGTGTGGCCTAAGGACTGCAACTGTCCATAATCACACCAGCATTTTTCATTTCTTGTATCATCTTATTTACTGGCTGGTACATGGACGGAGGTATAGGTCAGTACTTCTCTTTAATTGGAGGATGGGAACCAGCGGAAATGGGGAGCTCGATTGTACGGACTCTCTCGAAGTCAAAGGCAAACTTGTTGAATATATGTTGGTATTTCTTGGTAACTCTAAGTGCTCCACCTTTTTGCTCGAGGAGGGTCTCTTCAGTGTCAATGTCGAGTTCGTGCCACCACTCCTTCTTAGTTTCTTGACTTGGGGAAGGTTTCACTTGGATAGAGAATTGAGACTCTTGGAGGATATCCTGATAATTGAGTCTACTCACTTTGGCTACAATAGTATATTTACACAGGGTCACAGCTTGGTCCCCGCAAATTATGAGACACACCGGTACTCGACTGTGAGTTACAGTTGCCAGACTTCTTGCAGCTATGATGACTGTATCATCTTCGTGTTCATTTGGATCGACTAGAACGTCATAGTCATGGCCCTGTACACCCATCTTGGTTTTGCACCACACCATAGTTTCTGTACGAGGTTTCAGGATTACAGGCCTGTAGTCCATAATCTTGGCAGGGCCGATCTCCCCACTTGAATTAGTGAATTTCTGATGATTAACGAGTATGCGGAATGTTCGCTGAATGTTTCTCTTCCTCATGGGGCATGCAGCATTAAGTGAGTAAGTCATGCCTTCAATCACTTCATCAAAACAATTTTATAGTACATTCATCCCTAAAACTACAGGAGGGAAATTGTCTTCTCCTGTATCGAGTACAATAAGAGATTGGTCAGGTAACTCAGTTCCGCCAATTTTAAAAGTAGCTGTTCAGTAACCCACTTGAGGAACAGGTTGTCCGTTAAGAGGTATAATGTTGAGGTCAGCGGAGGTGATTTTTGCTAGCTGATCTGTTTTCCAGTAACACTTATATTGTGGCAGCTAGATGGTGGTAACTTGCGAGCTAGTGTTAACTAGTGCTGGAAAAGTGATACCATTTATTGTGATCGGAATGATGGTGTGATTGCCAACATATTTCAGGCCCCAATGAGGATAATCTGGACCAATACATTCTTCTTCCAAGGGTCGGTCCTTGGCTTCAGGAAATTCTGGTTTTAAAGGCTGACATTCTCTTTCTATGTGACTACTACGGTTGCATCTGCGGCAAATCGGCCGACCTAAGGAATCAAATCTGTTGGTAGGTCTCCTACCTGCCCAGTAGCAGTTGTTTCGGGGACTGTAGGGTGGTACATTCTGGATAAAGCAAGGATGGTCTTCTTGACTGGAGGCTGGAAGCTTCAATTCCTTTACTTCTTTGCATAGGAGTGCAAGGCTTTTGGTTAGTTCCACAATTTCATTACGTATCTCTTCAGTAGGGCCTTCTACCTGTTTGGGAGCTCACTGAACAACACAGTACTTTCTTGCTTATTCAACCCTCTATCCCTTGGACTTTGATATGCATCAACAAGTTCTGTATGAACTGGCACAGGTCTGGGTGGGGTGCCTGGACCCAATACTTTTATGGCAGACTCTTTAAAATCCAGAAAATCACTATCAGCATGTTGTAGTGCCAGCATTACTCCCCCAATAAATTGTTCCTTTAAAATTTGATCAGCATTAATAGCTTCAGAGGGATCAGCTTGGTATAAGTAAGTAATGAGTAAGAGATAGACATTCCTCACATGTATTAAAGCTGTCAAACAGTCGCAAATCATGCACACAGGAGTGATTCAAACATAACAACGAGCAGCTGTAAATACTCGGTACTCGCCCGAGCATACTCGGCGAAAGGGTTAACAGAACATACTCGCTCATCAATAGCACTGGTAACTAGTGATGAACAAGCATGCTCGCTACTGCTCGGTGCTCGCCCAGTCACTCCGGAATCAGACAGTATAGGGAGAGGTGCTGCTGAGCTAGGGAAAGTTTTGCTTGATTCTAGTTAGTGTACGTATATCAAACTATATTAGAGACACATATCCATCTCAACAAACAGTCCTTCTGAGGACTAATCCATCTGCAGAGATATCAGGCAGGCAGTGTATATAGGCAGGCAGGCTATATAGCAGACTGCAATGAATATAGCACAAAAGGCTCCATTCCAGTTCTGTCTGCTGCTGCTGTTAGATATTTCTAGAAACAGGCCCAGGTCTCAGTGGCCACGAATAATTTTTTTTCTGGATCTTAATCCTTATTATTTGCTTAAAAAGCAATCCAGAGAACACCGTTTATCTGTGCCATTTGCTTGCTGGTACTGCAGAATACAGCCAGGTCCTTTCCATATTAAAGTGCTAAAAATCCAGCTATTTAAAACTGTGGTTTGTCCGTCAGACGGATTACATATAATGGCGCTGAAAATACTGCCACTTCTGGCCTCCATTAAAAATTTGTTTCAGTGTGTCAGTGAAGCTATTGACACCAGTTTGCTGTTCACAATAGTTACCTACAGGCCAGCTATTTAAAACTGTGCTTTCTCCGTCACACGGATCACATATATGTTTTCAGAAAATACGACCATTTCTGGCCTCCATTAAACATTTGTTTCAGTGAGTCAGTGAAGATATTGACACCAGTTTCCTGTTCAAAATAGTTACCTACAGGCCAGCTATTCAAAACTGTGGTTTGTCCGTCACACGGATCACATATAAGTTCGCTCCAAATTCAGCCATTTGTAGTGAGCATGGAAGATATTGTCCTCCATTTAAAATGGGCAAGGCATGTGACAAGGGACGGGGAACTGGACGTGATGGTGATGGTGCATGCAGAGGCAGAGGTCGTGGGCAAGCTGAAATTGTGCCACAACAAACATCCACATCTTCTCGCTCCTTTCCTGTCCCAATTAATAGGGGACCGCAGAACACCACTATTAAACACAGAGAAGTGTGAAAAGGTTATTGGTTGGATAGCACATAATGTTTCCAGTCACTTAGCCACCACCACCCTTTCTTCCACATGGTCAAGTCTCAGTATCCGTAAGTATGGACCGCATATTCCTCACCCTGAACTTCCTTCCGCCCACCATGCCGAGTGCCCAGAGACAACTGATACCACACTTGGACACTCCGAAGAGCTGTTCACTTTTCCATTTATAGATTCGGGCCTCTCGCCCGGTCCACTTGAAGCGGTCAAAGAGGAGATCGCATGTAGCGATGCCCAAATATCTGAGCAGCCACGGTCACATGAAGGCGACAGTGGGAAAGTGTCACAAGAGGTGGACGATAATGAGACACAATTGCCAGAAAGTCAGGAGGAGGACCAGGGTGCGGAAGTGGAAGACGAGTTGGTGGATGATATAGTAACTGACCCAACCTGGCAGGAGGACATAATAATAATAATAATAATTTTTATTTATATAGCGCCAACATATTCCGCAGCACTTTACAATTAAGCGGGGACATGTACAAACAATAAATTCAATACAAGGTGAGACAGTTTAAACAGTTACATCAGGAGTGAGGTCCCTCCTCGCAAGCTTACATTCTACAAGGAAATGGGGGGACACAATAGGTGGAAAGTGCTTGTTATTTCAGGTCTGGCAATTATAATAAGTCGGGATTATCATATAAAGCTGAATGATCCAGTCATCAGCCTGTATGTTCAAGTGCAATACTCAATTACCGAGTGTAGTTATCGTGTGCATGGAAGGTGTAGAGACAGATGAACAGTAGGGAGCAGATTCTAAATAGTATTTAGGAGGGAACAGGGGAAAGTTAGTTTACCGAGTTGAGGTGGTAGGCTTGTTTAAAGAGATGGGTTTTTAAAGCGCGCTTGAAGACATCGGGGCTAGGCATCAATCGGATCATCTGGGGTAGAGCATTCCAGAGAACTGGCGCAGCACAAGAGAAGTCTAGGAGATGGAGGTGCGAGGTTCGGATTATGGGGGATGTTAGTCTTAGGTCATTTGTGGAATGGAGGGCACGTGTAGGACGATAGACTGAGATGAGAGAGGCGATATAAGGTGGTGCAGAACTGTGGAGAGCTTTGTGGGTGAGAGCTATGAGTTTATATTGGACCCTGTAGCGAATGGGTAACCAGTGTAATGACTGGCACAAGGTGGAGGCATCGGTGAAGCAGCTGGACAGAAATACGACCCTGGATGCCACATTAATTTCGATGTTAGGTAGAGTTAGGTTAGTAGAGGGGGGAAACACAAGAAGTTCAGTTTTGGAGAGATTCAGTTTAAGATAGAGGGAGGACATGATGTTAGACACAGCAGACAAACAATCCTTGGTATTTTGTATTAGGGTAGGGGTGATGTTAGCGGAAGAAGTGTATAATTGGGTGTCGTCAGCATAGAGATGATACTGGAACCCAAATCTGCTGATTGTTTGCCCAATAGGGGCAGTGTATAGAGAGAAGAGGAGGGGGCCTAGGACTGAGCCCTGCGGAACCCCGATAGTAAGGGGATGAGGAGGGGAAGAGGAGCCGGTAAAAGATGCAGTGAAGGAGCAGTCACAGAGGTAGGAGCAGAACCAGGAGAGAACAGTTTCCTTGAGGCCTATAGAGCAGAGCATAGTGAGGAGGAGCTGGTGATCCACAGTGTCAAATGCTGCAGAGAGATCCAGGAGAATCAGCAGGGAGCAGTGACCTTTGGATTTGGCTGTTAGTAGATCATTAGAGACTTTAGTGAGGGCAGTTTCAGTGGAGTGTAAGGAGCGGAAACCAGATTGTAGAGGGTCGAGGAGAGAGTTATCTGAGAGATAGCGGATTAGACGGGAGTGGACCAAGCGTTCCAGGAGTTTAGAGATGAAAGGAAGATTAGAGACAGGTCTGTAGTTAGCAGGGCAGTTCTGGTCCAGGGATGGCTTTTTAAGTAAAGGGGCTATGATGGCATTTTTAAATGAGGAGGGAAACATACCTGAAGAAAGAGAGAGGTTAAATATTTTAGTCAGGTGAGTGGTGACCACTGGTGAGAGGGACTGCAGGAGATGTGAAAGAATGGGGTCACTGTTGCAGGTTGTAGGCCGAGAAGAAGCGAGGTGCAGGGTAACTTCTTCTGTAACAGGCTCAAAGATGGCACGTGAGCTTGAAGTGCAGCAGGGAAGGGGATCCAGGCACTGAGGAGATTGGGCTGAGAAGTCCTGATGGATGTGGTTGATTTTTTCAAAGAAATAAGTGGCCAGATCCTCCCCGCTGAGGTTGGTGGTGGGGGCCTGTGCTTTACGTTTCAGGAGGGAGTTTAAGGTTTCGAAAAGTCGTTTTGGATTGTTGGACATTGAAGTGATGAGGGTGGTAAAGTAGGATTGTTTGCCCAGATGAATGGCAGAGTTATAGGTTTTGAGCATGAATTTATAGTGGTTGAAGTCCTCTGCTAAAAGAGATTTTCTCCACTGATGCTCAGCACACCTTGAGCAATGTTGAAGAAAACGTGTTTGCATCGTGTGCCAGGACTGCCGTTGTCTGTGTTGGGTCTTTCTGCGAGTAGAAGGAGCTGCTTCATCTAGGGCACTCTTCAGTGTATTATTGTAGTGTGACAATGCTAAGTCTGGACGGGAGAAGGAGGAGATGGGGGCTAAAGATGTGTGGAGATTGTCCATAAGCGGCTGGGTATTAATGGTACGTGTATTCCTATAAGTGTAGTAAGTTAGGGTGTCCCGGGTGAGGAGACAATTCTTAACAGAGAAGGAAAGAAGGTTGTGGTCCGAGAGCGGGAGAGGGGAGTTGGTAAAGTCATCCAGCGAGCAGAGACTGGAAAAAACCAGGTCCAGAGTATTCCCGTCTTCATGGGGAGGAAAATTAGTAAACTGTGAGAGATGGAATGAAGAGGTTAGAGAAAGTAGATGAGAGGCAGATTGGGAGAGGGGATCATCGATGATTTGTCAGGAAAACTTGCCGGCCGATGGGTGCAGCTCTCTGGCGCCTCCTTGCCTTTCAGGTCAGTCAAGGTACTGCACCTAGAGTAAGTAGTGCCAGGAAGCCGCTACCAGTGGGGGAAAACACGGTGGTGTGTTATCCCTTACACGTCACCAATCCGTGACGCCACAATACAGGCACAACTCTCTGGCGCCTGATCGCCTCTCAGGTCAGTCAAGGTACTGCACCTAGAGCGAGTGGTCGCCGGAGAGGCTATCCTGTAGCCCACTGGGTATTTGAGGCCCTCTGCAGTGAGGGCGGTATATATATATTTCCCTGGCTGCGCCAGTAATATATATCCACACCTCCGACCGTCACTGCCAGCCTTCCTCAAATCCCCCAGATGGTATGCTGCCACCAGTTCTGGTTTGATACAGCCCGGTATTAATGGACTTGTATCGGGTCAGGAACCAACCCGGTAGCGTTTATGGCTTCGGGGAGGAGAAGGATTACAGAACAAAAGAAACAGAACTATTACATTTTATATTTAATCCAAAAGGGAGGCAGTGTTTAGGAAAAATATATACATAAGGATGTTACAAAGTGGGCATTAAAATACATACGCAGATACATAAAATAAACAGGAGGAAAGAGTGAAAACTACTTACACTACACGATCGCGGAGACGATTCAATATAGTGGGAGGGGGGGTTCTCCAGATTGCTGTTATTGAACAGGACCCTTTGCGTATAATTCTTATTCCCCCCAGCAATGAGTGCTTCTGTCTTCTCCCTAGATTACTTTATACCTAAGGAGAGACCTGGTCATCATGTCTGCAAATTCCCCTTTGAAGCTGGGGAACTGGTCTTCAACAGTTACATGTAAATTAGCGCAAGCCCGCATAGTAATTACCCCCTGGTCTCTCAGGAACAAGAGACCTGGAAAACACATTGTGAGGAAAGGAGCAAACCAACACCTCCACCCAGTCTGTTGCCAGGTCTGGCGGTATGTGAAAATTTCAGCCCACCCAATGAGAGAGCAGCAGCAGCGGTGGTGTCTGGCTGCTGAATCCAGGTTTCAGTGATAGCCAGAAGGTTAAGGGAATTAGAGAGGAAAAAATCATGGATGTAAGTTAGTTTGTTACACACAGACCGTGCTTTCCAGAGAGCACAATGGAAATCGATAGGAGAGGGCATGCACTGAACGTTAATAAGATTAGCAGGGTTTCTATATGCAGCTTGAGGAGAGTAATGTATGCTAGTGGAGGGGGGCCCAGGGTTGGGGTAGATGTCGCCTGTGACTAGTAAAAGGAGAAAGAAGAGAAAGAGCAGGTGTTGCAAAGATTTGTATGAACGTTTTGAGTGCTGTATGGAGGTAGAGGATGGTTTGCAGTGGGTGAGGAATGTCAGTAGAGCCTCAGAGTTATACATGGGAGAGGGGAGAAGGGAGGGGCTTATACAGAGTGAGTGCACAGAATGTGTTAAAGGGCGGGCGAGTTGTGAGTAAGCAGAAGTGAAAACAAATAAAAAGCAGATTGATAAGACTAATGCATAATGCAGTATGACTGACCGAGAAGCATCTTTGTATGAATATCTTATGCACCTTACCTGTCTCCTGCCCTGTCCAACTGCCATGTATAACTGCACTTTTAACTATTGCACTTCAAATCTATTGCACGCGTGACCCAGCACGCGTGCTATCCCGAGCTAGAGCTGAATATATACATGCAGAGCGAGGAGAGCAGCACACAGAGGAGGAGAGGCAGAGCACCCCAACAGGCAGGAAGAAGCAGTGTGGTGGCTACAGACAGAAGGCAGGCAACCGTTCCCCGTAACACCAACATGAAGGAAGTTGCCGGTTCAACTGTTAGGTCTTCCCAAGTCTGGTTGTTTTTTAAAGACTCTGCCGATAACCCCAAAAAGGCCATTTGCACCACCTGCCAGGCCAGCATCAGCAGGGGTGGCAAAACTACCAGCCTGACCACCACCAGCATGATCTGGCACATGGCAGCAAAGCACCCGACTTTGTGGGCCGAACCCCAGGGTCCTGGAACAGTGTCTGTGGGTGGCATCAATACTTTTGCTGTTGTGCATGCAAGCAATCCCCTGTCCATGGTGCATGTGAAGATGCCTCCTGCCCTGCACTGGTCGTTGCACACTCTCAAGTAGCAGCATCAGAAAGCACATCCACGTCTTTGTCTCAGCTCAGCGTTCAGTTGCTCATACCCCAGTCCTTGGAACGCAAGCGCAAATACGCAGCCAACGCCCCACAGGCCACACTACTAAATTCTCACATTTCACGACTGCTTGAACTCGAAATGTGGCCTTTTAGGCTCGTGGAGATGGAAGCATTCTGCAACCTGATGGCGGCGGCCGTCCCTCGGTACTCAGTCCCCATTCGCCACTATTTCTCCCGGTGTACTGTCCTCGCCTTACACAAGCACGTGTCCCAAAACATTAGCCGTGCCCTCAACAACGCAGTTACCGGGAAAGTTCACCTAACCACAGACACATAGACAAGTGCTTGTGGACAGGGATGGTACATCTTGCTGAAGGCACACTGGGTTAACATAGTGGAAGCCGGGACCCAGTCGGACCTTGGGACGGAACACGTCCTCCCGACGCCAAGTATTGCAGGCCGTAGGTCACTCAGGGTTGGCCCCACAGTGTACAGCTCCTACACCTTATCCGCCTCAGCCTCCTCCTCCTCTTCAGCCTCCATCTCCGAAATGACCACATCAGTCACAACCTGGAAGCACTGCAGCACTGCCTCGGCCAAGCGGCAACAGGCTGTGCTGAAGCTAATATCCTTAGGTGACAAACCGCACAATGCTGAAGAGTTGTGGTCAGTTCTGAAAGAGCAGGCAGATCTGTGGCTCACACCACTGAAACTACAGCCAGGCATGGTCGTGTGTGATAATGGCCGCAACCTGGTGGCGGCTCTGAGGCTAGGCGAGCTCTCACATATCATGCCTGACCCACGTGCTTAACCTCGTCATTCAGCGGTTTCTTAAATCCTACCCGGAGCTGGCGGATCTGCTTGTTAAAGTACGCCGCCTGTGTCCCCATTTTAGAAAGTCAACTACAGCTTCCGCCGCCTTTGCCGTGTTTCAGCAGCGTTTGCAGCTTCCTGCTCACAGACTGGTGTGTGATGTCCCCAAGCGTTGGAACTCTACACTGCAGATGTTGGGAAGGATTTGTGAGCAGAAGAGGGCAGTTGTTGAGTACCAGCACCAACAAGGCCATCGGTATTCAGTTCAGACTCCGCACATAAGACCTCAGGAGTGGAAATGGATGTCAGACATATGTACCATCCTCCAAAACTTTGAGGACTCCACCAAGATGATGAACGGCGATGACGCCATAATTAGCATCACCATCCCGCTTCTCTGTCTTCTGAAACGCTCTATGCTCACAAACAAACAGGAAGCATTGCAGGCGGAGCACGATGAGATGGAGCAAGGAACCATACAGGGTGATTACACACAGCCCAAACTCTTAGTAGTCTGGCACGCATGGCTGAGTTTATGTTACGCTGCCTTTCCCATGAACCTAGCATACTCAAGATTTTGGATGACAGTCATCACTGGTTGGTGACACTTCTAGACCCACGCTGCAAGGAGAACTTTATATCTCTTATTCCTGAGGCGGACAGGTCTACAAAAATGGGGCTGTAACAGAAGGCCCTTGTTGCGGAACTATTAAAAAAATTCCCATCTGAAAACGCTGGCGGCAGAGGTCACACTTTGTTGGACAACCAAGGAATACAGGTGAGAGAGACACAACTTCAATCCAGCAGATGCAGGGAAACACTGTCAAAGTTCTGGGACAATTTTCTCAGCCCCTCCCATTGCACAAGCCCTGAGGTGAGGGGTACTCTGACAAGGAGTGCAAAGTTTGGGAAGATGCTGAGGGAGTACCTTGCCGACCGTACCAATGTCCTCCATGATTCCTCTGTGCCTTATAATTATTGGATATCCAAGCTGGATACGTGGAATGAACTGGCTCTCTATGCCTTGGAGGTCCTGGCCTGCCCTGCCTCCAACGTTTTATCAGAGCAGGTTTTTAGTGCCGCTGGTGGAATTCTAACTGATAAGCGCATCCGCCTGTCAACTGAAAATGCTGACAGGCTGACTCGTATAAAAATGAACAAGGGTTGGATTGGGCCAGACTTCTCAACACCACCGAATGATAGCAGGGTAACATAAACTCAAATCCAGTGTCTTTTCTTGGGAGGTGTATTCCCATGCACCTTTTCACACCCAGCCATGCCTATAAGATTCCTGATTTGGGCTATTTGCTCTTGTCCTCCTCCTCCTCCTAATCCTCCACCATATCACCAGGGTGACCATGGTCCGTGATGCAACACCCAGATAATTTTTTTAAAGGGTGTTTATGATGCCCGTAAAAAAAAAATTTTATACAGTATGTTCATGTATACCCCCCAAGGGTAAATGTTTGTCAGCCCATACACTTAGTGCATGGGCATTACAAGTATAGGAGGCCCACTCCTTTCTAATGGGAACATTTTTTTTATGAGGCCCTCCTCCATGTCTCTTCCAAGGGGCATTGGAGTGCCTCCCAATTTTTGGCAGCCCTTGCTTTCACTGCATAGGCAAACACAATGGGAGACCCACTTCCTAATAATGGGAACATTGTTTTCAGGAGGCCCTCTGACCTCCACGTCTCTTCCAAGGGGCATTGGAGTGCTCCAAAATGTTGACAACCCTTGCATTCACTGCATAGGCAAACACAATGGGAGACCCACTTCCTAATAATGGAAACATTGTTTTCAGGAGGCCCTATGATCTCCACGTCTCTTCCAAGGGGCATTGGAGTGCCTCCAAATTTTGGCAACCCTTGCATTCACTGCACAGGCAAACACAATGGGAGACCCACTTCCTATTAATGGGAACATTGTTTTCAGGAGGCCCTCTGATCTCCATGTCTCTTCTAAGGGGCATTGAAGTTCCTCCAAATTTTTGGCAACCCTTGCATTCACTGCATAGGCAAACACAATAGGAGGCCCACTTCCTAATAATGGGAACATTGTTTTCTGGAGGCCCTCTGACCTCCATGTCTCTTCCAAGGGGCATTGGAGTGCCTCCAAATTTTTGGCAACCCTTTCATTCACTGCATAGGCAAACACAGTGGGAAACCCACTTCCTAATAATGGGAACATTGTTTTCAGGAGGCCCTCTGACCTCCACAATCTCTTCCAAGGGGCATTGGCTGATGGCTCTCTAAGAATAGTGAGGGCCGACTGCTGGCCCTTTAAGAATAGTAAAGGCCACCTGATGTCAGTATAAAAATAGGCTTTGTGAATTTCAGAGTCCCTCCTTCATAAATGAAACAGGATGTGTCTTATATCTCACACATCACATGGCCAGATAAAGTTGTAAAATGTTAAAATTACATTTCCCGGTGAATGCATTTGATCATGGTTGAAAGCAATGAAAAAGGTCAAAAACACATCAAAAACGCTAAGTGTGAACGTAGCCCAAGGTGTGGAGGAGTATGTTTGTTTTTTGGTCATTCATTTTGCCTTATACAAGTCATTACCCTGGAAAGGATGTTCCTTAACATATTTCCCAGGAAAATCCATTTTGGTTTCGTTTTGGTATGTTTTATTGTGAGTCCGTAAAAGTGGCGTAATACTTCTGACAACATTGTTCACAGCAGTGACCTGGGAGTCAGAAATGCTTCCAGGGGTCTTCCTCATGCTGTTCCCATGTCATTTGAGCACTGTTTCCATCGATTTGTGCAATTTTTAGGCCCTCTGCAGACCGACAGGGGGAGCCGCCGGAAAAATGGTCAAGTTCCCCATAGACTTACATTGGGCGCGTTGCTCGGGTCGAGCACCAGAGCATTCCAATTTGTTCGACCCGAGCATCGAGCACCCGAGCATTTTAGTGCTAGCCCACCACTAGTGGTAACCTCATGTGGTGTATGGCAGAGGGTTGTACTCCCAGCAATGTGTAATGTGCTTCACCATGGCCAAGCTTTCTGTCAGGATGAGAGTCTTCCCTTTTCGCATTACATGCACACAAAGTTCCACAATATAAGGTTTTCACAGTAACTGCCTCTAAGTAGAGGATGATGGCGGTGGTAGTAGTAGTTTGTGCAACTGAGCCCCAATCATGAAAAAGCCGTAAGAACTTAAACAGAAGTCTCTTTACTGATGATAATGGGGCAACTTATTATTTACAAACAGTAGGGAATTGATGTTCAGGGTTACACTCACGGTTGAAGATTGCTGTGCACCTGCAGACAGGTAGATCTCTGTAAACACTCGTTTCATTAAATCAGAATATTTCTTCCTCAGCACTGGGCTTTGCTTCTGCCCTGAGGTAATTTTTCCTCCTAGAGGTGCAATAGGAATCTTCCTAATATGAAGGCTGTTAGCTTCCTTTATTGTATTAATCCCCTTTTGAAGCGTAGCAGTCAGGAAAGGGGGGTAGGAAACTCTTTCATCTACAAAATGGCTTCCTCTTCACAAAATGTCTGACCACCAACTGTCACCTCAATTCTAAACTACCTCACAGGATTTAGCTCCTCCCACTCTCATGTGACTCTTACAGCTGCAGTCATTGGCTGACTGCCCAGAGGTGTTTGTTCCAGAAGTTTGGTTTTCCACAGTAATGTAATGTTATGTCTGAGAGCAGGTGGGAGGTCCTTTGGTCAGGGATCCTGTGCATGCCACACCTCCTGCCCAGTCTTGGGAGGGGAAGAACTTCCCCTGTATAAACCCGGGGCTGAGGCAGGGTGAGTCAGACAAGGAGAGTGGAGACAAGAAGCAGCATAGGAAACAGCAGAGTTACAAGGAGTCAGGGGCTGGCAGCTGTAGAGTTCGCCCTGACTAAGAAGATTCTTTACCGGACCCGGAGTCCGAGGCTGTGGGGACTAACTCCTACCCAGCAGCAGAATCCGACAGGCAGGGGATTTCAGGTCCTCTGGCCCAGAAGCCCGAAGGCACGGTCACACGCGTGGGACCAGCACCGCCATCGTGGAGCGGAAGCCATTAGAAGGCCCCGAGTCACCGGCCATACGGGTGAGCACCACACGGTACACTCAGGGACGTGGGCTACTTACATCAGCTTCTAGCAAGGTAGCCAGAAGAGTACAGTCAGTTTGGGAGGCCTACAACTACGCCTGGCCAGGGGAGATCCCATCTGCTCAAAGACTGACCAGGCCCCGTTTGCTAGCAAGTACTCCGGGAGGGTCTATCGTTGTTACCAGTAAAGACCCTGAACTACACCGTACCGTCTCTGAGTGGTTCCTGCTACCCCCATCATCCACGTCGGCTGCCCTGAGGCCATACCCCTCCCGTTGGGGGTTATACTATCACGCTGCACAATCCTACCACCGGCCTCAGCGGTCTGCCCTGCAGCAGCAGCTCCCTGGCTGCACTCAACGGGTGGCGTAGTCATCAACTATTTACTACTAATAGACAGCCGTCTAGTTTGACTCCCTGGGCACGGACCGGGTCACCGCCACGAGACTACAACCCTCCACTGATCCGGTTCCGGGTAGGCTCCCGCGTGCGCAACGCAGCGCGACACAGGCCCAGGGGCGCGTCAACTTTGGCGTAGTCGGCAGGATTTCGTGCCCGCAACCACCGGGTACTGCGTGCCTGAAAAGCAAAGACTGTTCAAACTTACCAATCCGCGAAGTTTTCCCGCCATCCGGCGCCATCTTCGACCTTCTTCCCGCCATCCGTGGAGTTTTCCCGCCATTGGACGCCATCTTGAGGACGCCGCGCGGGAAGAAGAGGGGCGTGGACTCCGAAAGCGCGCGAGAACTGAAGCCCCGCCTCACGTCCGGACGTTGCGTAAGGTCCTGGAAGGAGCCCAGCAGACGCCGACGTCACAGGAGCGCGACGGAAGGTCCTCAACCCTGACGATCCACTGCGGAGCCGCGGCCTACGGAAGAGGATCATCGCAAGGTAGGCCACGGTCCACTAGGGGGGAGGAAGATGTCGGATACGGAGGAGAGCTTCACTGCCCCAACCCCCGCCAGCGCTACCGCTGCTGCAGTTATGCCCTTCACCATGCCCTATATCCCGGGAGCAGCTTGGCTACCCCAGTACTCAGGGGAGTCACATACCCTGCATGACTTTAGAGAAAAGCTGGATAGCCTCTTCCAGGTGTACCCCCTCACAGAAGAGCAAAAAGTGAGCATCCTGGTGGCCCAACTAACCGGGGCAGCCAAAAGGGAAGTAAAATCCTGGCCACCTGGGAGGAAGACTGTCACAGGGATACTAACCCGGCTGAAGGACACCTTTGATACCCGCACCTCAGCCGAGATTAAGCTTAGATTCTACGGGTGCAAGCAGCGAGCGCATGAGAATATAAGGGACTATGCACTAAACCTACAAGAGGCCCTGAGGGCCATAAAGCAGACCGACCCTGATGGGGTGGGAAACGAGGACAGGCTGTTGACTGAACAATTTATAGAGGGTTTATATTGCAATGCCCACCGAACCCAGTTGCGGGCAATGGCCTTACAGGATCCCCATCTGGACTTTGCACAGTTCAAGGACAGAGCCATCCGGGTGCTCCGAGAACCGGCACCAGGTGGCGTTGTGACCCACAGACGCCCCACTACCACTTACTACCAGGAGGCGGCGCCCTTGTCAGCAGGGCCTGTGGGAGCTGATGCGCAGGCTTTGGACAATGACCCGGCTCCAGACCTACACCATTGTAACGGGTCCGGGAGGCGGAACCTCTGAGCTACTATACAAGGGGGCGGCCCTTGTAAGGGAGCGGGTGGCAGTCTCTGGGTGAACGGACAGGGAGTTACGGCAAGTGAACAGGGCAGTCTCTGGGTAAGGGGTAGGTACGACCTGTGATGGCAGAGCCTCCGGGTAGGCTAGCAGGCAGATGGTGGATGTGTGCTCCCAGGTGAGCAAGCGAGAGTCTCTGGAATAGCAGGTGGTCACGGCACGTGACGGCGGAACCTCCGGGCTGGCAGGCAGGTAGGTAACGGAGATGCGCTCCCAGGTGAGCGGGCAAGAGTCTCTGAGATAGCTGGTGGTCACAGCACGTGACAATGGAGCCTCCGGGCTGGCAAGCAGGCAGGTAGCGGAGAAGCGCTCCCAGGTGAGCGGGCAAGCTGGTCCATAGACAGACTGACCGGAGTTGTAAGGCAGACCGTCGGACCTCAGGCAAGCAGGCAGGTAGCTGATGTGCGCTCCCAGGTGAGCGGACAAGTTGGTCCTTAGACAGACTGACCGGAGTTGTAAGGCAGACCGTCGGACCTCAGGCAGGCAGGCAGGTAACAAGTATTCAGGCAGGAATCAGGCAGGTAACTAGCAGGAAACTGGCAGGAAACTGGCAGGTAACTGGCAGGTAACTGGCAACGGGACCTGAGGGCTGAAGCACAGGTGAGACACAGGTGCAAACAACATTGCTCGGGCACCTCCATTTTGGAGGAGGTGCCTTAAATATGATGAAGTCCTCCGGCCATTGGCCGGGGACTCTTTAGGGCGGCGCGCGCGGCCCCTTTAAGAGGAGGGGAGCGCGCGCACCCTAAGCACAGGGGCCGGGAAGGAGCGCGCGCTGAGAGCAGAGCAGGAGGAGGACGCCGGGACGGAGCGCGCGCTGACAGCAGAGCAGGAGGAGGACGCCGGGACGGAGCGCGCGCTGACAGCAGAGCGGGGAGAGGACGCCGGGACGGAGCGCGCGCTGACAGCAGAGCGGGGAGAGGACGCCGGGACGGAGCGCGCGCTGACAGCAGAGCGGTGAGGGGAGCAGCGTCCCTGCCTAGCAGAGGGCAGGGACGCCAGCGCTACAGTACCCCCCCCTTTAGGCCCCCCCTTTTTTAGGCCAGACAGAAATTTAGCTAGGATGAGAGGGGCATGGATATTCTCCCGGGGCTCCCACGTTCTCTCCTCAGGACCAAACCCCCTCCAATCTACCAAGAAAAAGGTCTTTCCTCTTACCCTTTTGGTGGCAAGAATGTTCTCTACCTCAAACTCGTCCTCAGCAGAAACCGGAGCAAGAGGCGTACCTGTAGTCTTAGAAAAGGAGTTAAGTACCACAGGTTTGAGGAGAGATACATGGAAGGAGTTAGGGATCCGTAAGTTGGCCGGGAGTTTCAATTTATAGGCCACCGGGTTGATCTGACTGATAACCTCCAGTGGGCCGATGAACCGAGGCCCCAACTTATAGGAAGGGATCTTGAGCCGGACATATTTGGACGAGAGCCAGACTTTATCCCCAGGACGGAATTGAGGAGGATCCAGACGTCCTTTGTCAGCGTGCCTTTTCATACGCTCGGATGACAGAAGGAGTGCGGACCGGGTACTCTCCCATATGGAGGAAGACTCGCTCTCGTGATTGTTGTATGAGAATTCGGCCCATGGCAGGAGATCCACCCAGTCAGAATGGTGAGCATTAACGAAGTGCCGGAGGTAACTGGTCAGGTTCTGATTGATCCGCTCCACTTGACCATTAGACTGTGGGTGGTAAGCGGAGGAGAAGTCCAGAGTGACGTCTAGCAATTTACAAGTGGCTCTCCAGAAACGAGAAGTGAACTGTACTCCTCGATCCGACACGATGTGACGGGGCAGGCCATGAAGACGGAAGATGTGGCGGATAAAGACTCTAGCCAGCTCGGGTGCAGACGGAAGACCTGGCAGGGGAATGAAGTGAGCCATCTTGGAAAAGCGGTCAGCGACCACCCAAATGACCGTACAACCGGCAGAGACGGGCAGATCAGTTACGAAGTCCATCGCTATATGCTGCCAGGGGGCAGCAGGTGCTGGCAGAGGAAGAAGGCGGCCGGCCGACAGGTGTCTCGGAACCTTGTTGCGGGCGCAGGACACACAGGCAGAAACAAAGTCCATAACATCCTTGTGCAGGTTAGGCCACCAGTAGTGCCGGGTAATAAGCTGGAGGGTCTTTTTCTGACCGGCGTGGCCAGCTAGTTTAGACGAATGACCCCAGTGTAGGATCCTCTCCCGATCAGGTACCGATACGAACGTCTTACCAGGAGGGAGACAATTTAGACTCACGGGGGCCACCTGCATTACTCTGGCGGGATCGATGGGGCAGTCACATGGTCTATGAGGTGGTAATGTCTCTGCCTCCTCCATATCAAAGACATCAGCACAAGACCAATAAGGAATCGGAAGTCCAGGTAGATTAGCTGGGATAGGAGAGGGACGGACGGAATGGACGGGAACCAGACAGGTTTTATGACAGTCTTGTCCCCAGCGAAGGACCTCTCCGGTTTGCCAGTCAAGCACGGGTGCATGTCTCTGGAGCCAAGGCAGACCTAGCAAGAGGGCGTGAGAGAGTCCAGGCAGAACGTGAAGGGAGATACTCTCTGAATGCAGCATACTCACTTGCAGAGTAATGGATTCGGTGATGAATTGGATGGGGCGAGATAAGAGGCCCCCATCCACGGCAACAACAGACAAGGGTACAGCCAGAGGTTTGGTGGGGATGCGGTATTTCTCCACCAGGGACAGTGAAATAAGATTTCCGGCTGCTCCAGAGTCAAGTTGGGCTAGTTCGGAATAACGATTCTCCCCGCAGATGATTGAGACAGACAGCAGCAGGGATGGAGAGGATTTATTTTTGTCTAGATCAAGTCCTCTGAGCGAACCTAGACACAGGCGTTCTCCCGACCTCTCCGGGCAGGCACGGATCCGATGCTCCTTACTGCCACAGTAGAAGCAGCTCCCCTCGGCACGGCGAAAGTCCTGACGGGATTTGACCATCTTGGTCTGGTCGACCTGCATAGGCTCAGGAGAGTGTACCTGGGGAGAAACGGAAGGAGTGACGGGTTTCAGAAAAGTAGGAACCAGACGTGGAAGCCCCTTTTCACGGGTGACCTCTTTGGCACGTTCCTGGAACCGTAGGTCAATCCGGGTGGCAAGAGTTATTAGGTCATCGAGAGTGGTAGGAATGTCCCGACCAGCAAGTTCATCTTTAATACGGCCGGACAGACCCTCCCAGAAAACGGATACCAGAGCTTCGTTATCCCAGGCCAGCTCCGAGGCAAGGGTACGGAACCGTATGGCATATTGACCCACGGTGAGGCTTCCCTGACGGAGGCGTAGCAGAGATGATGCGGATGAGGTCCTCCGTCCGGGTTCGTCGAAGGCTTTCCGGAAAGCCGTGAGAAAGGCAGGCAAGTCGGACACCAGGGGGTCTCCTCTCTCCCATAGAGGATTTAGCCAGGCCAGAGCCTCCCCGGTGAGATGGGACATGATGAATGCAATTTTGGCTCGGTCGGAGTTAAACTGGTGGGACAATAGTTCAAAATGCAGGGTGCACTGATTTATGAAGCCCCGAGCCAGGACGGAGTCGCCTCCGAAGCGAGGAGGTGCAGAGAGCCGGGGTCCGGAAAAGGATACCATGGTACTGGCCGTAGTTGCAGGTGGTGTTGTCAGAGTATCCAGGCGAGTGTTGACATTCCGCAGGTGACCCAGGATGGACTCCTGTTGGGACCTCTGACGGGACAGTTCAAGACAGAGGTCCGAGAGCGAGGGAGCTTGGGTGCCACCGGGTTCCATGGCCCGAGCAAACTGTAACGGGTCCGGGAGGCGGAACCTCTGAGCTACTATACAAGGGGGCGGCCCTTGTAAGGGAGCGGGTGGCAGTCTCTGGGTGAACGGACAGGGAGTTACGGCAAGTGAACAGGGCAGTCTCTGGGTAAGGGGTAGGTACGACCTGTGATGGCAGAGCCTCCGGGTAGGCTAGCAGGCAGATGGTGGATGTGTGCTCCCAGGTGAGCAAGCGAGAGTCTCTGGAATAGCAGGTGGTCACGGCACGTGACGGCGGAACCTCCGGGCTGGCAGGCAGGTAGGTAACGGAGATGCGCTCCCAGGTGAGCGGGCAAGAGTCTCTGAGATAGCTGGTGGTCACAGCACGTGACAATGGAGCCTCCGGGCTGGCAAGCAGGCAGGTAGCGGAGAAGCGCTCCCAGGTGAGCGGGCAAGCTGGTCCATAGACAGACTGACCGGAGTTGTAAGGCAGACCGTCGGACCTCAGGCAAGCAGGCAGGTAGCTGATGTGCGCTCCCAGGTGAGCGGACAAGTTGGTCCTTAGACAGACTGACCGGAGTTGTAAGGCAGACCGTCGGACCTCAGGCAGGCAGGCAGGTAACAAGTATTCAGGCAGGAATCAGGCAGGTAACTAGCAGGAAACTGGCAGGAAACTGGCAGGTAACTGGCAGGTAACTGGCAACGGGACCTGAGGGCTGAAGCACAGGTGAGACACAGGTGCAAACAACATTGCTCGGGCACCTCCATTTTGGAGGAGGTGCCTTAAATATGATGAAGTCCTCCGGCCATTGGCCGGGGACTCTTTAGGGCGGCGCGCGCGGCCCCTTTAAGAGGAGGGGAGCGCGCGCGCGCGCGCCCTAAGCACAGGGGCCGGGAAGGAGCGCGCGCTGAGAGCAGAGCAGGAGGAGGACGCCGGGACGGAGCGCGCGCTGACAGCAGAGCAGGAGGAGGACGCCGGGACGGAGCGCGCGCTGACAGCAGAGCGGGGAGAGGACGCCGGGACGGAGCGCGCGCTGACAGCAGAGCGGGGAGAGGACGCCGGGACGGAGCGCGCGCTGACAGCAGAGCGGTGAGGGGAGCAGCGTCCCTGCCTAGCAGAGGGCAGGGACGCCAGCGCTACAACCATCAGGTCCAAGAGCTAGCTAAGAGCGTTGCTGCGCTAACCCGAACTGTGCAGTCTTTACAGGTTTCCACCCCAGGGAAGATCCAGCTGGCATCCGGACCGGAGGACATCCCGTGGCGTCGACCAAGGAGGACCCCACCGGCCAGAGGAAGACCCAATGACCGATACAGCGAGGACGGACGACCCATCTGCCGCCGCTGCAATCAACCCGGACATATGGAAAGGTACTGTTCTTTAAACGGGCACAACCTGGGGTAGAGGGCCAACCCCCAGGAAAAAGATCACCAGGCCCATCGAACTGGCGCGACAGATATGTGGGAGGACGTCCAGTCTTGCCTGTGGTACTGGATGGCATTCCCATGAGTGCCCTACTGGATACCGGGTCACAGGTCACCACCATCCCGTACGTGCTCTTCAAGCAGTACTGGAATGACTCGGGTATTACCCACTACCCTGACGACGACTTGAGTATCATCGCCAGCAATGGCCAGCCCGTGCCACAGATCGGATTTAAAGAGGTGGCCCTCAAAATCGGTAGAGTCGAACTGGCCGCACAGGGACTGATCATTGTAGATATTGATAAACATGAGAGTCACCCAAAAATAACTCTAGGAACTAACGTAATTGAAAATTGTCTTGCAGAGGTGATTTTCCTTTTACAGCAGGTTGCCAAGAACGCCAGCTCCGGCGAGCAGCGGGTGCTCCAGAAAGAGATCCGGGCACTGATGCAACGGCAACAAGTGGAACTCTCCGGCGGTGAGATTGGTAGCGTAAGAATGTGTGACCCTTTTCCTATTGCCATGCCCCCAAAAAGTGAAATGATGATTTGGTGCCGGGCAGCTATTGGTCTGAGAGGTAGAGATTACCAGGCAATGGTAGAACTAGTTTACTCAGACAGTAGGCCCACCATTTTGACAGCACGGGGGGTGGTCAATGTACGCCATGGGAGGGTGCCCATTCGCATAATAAATATCGGGGAGAGGGAAGTGTACCTGCCCCGGTATGCCACGCTAGCCAAATTATATGTCACTAATCAAAATTCTATACAATCTGTGGAACCCTTGCCTCCATCTCACCCGGAGGAAGGTAACGGCTCTAAGAAAGACATGGAGGACTGGTGTCAGCAACTACATCTGGGTACTGACTCCACTCCCTCACATCAGAAACAAGGAGTCTATCGGGTGGTTCAAGAGTATGAGAGAGTGTTTAGTAAACACCCGTTAGACTTCGGGCGAGTCAAGGGGGTAGAACATCGCATCCCCACGGGAGATCATCCTCCCATAAAAGAGAGGTATCGACCCGTACCCCCTGCACATTACCAACACGCCAAGGGGATGCTTAGAGACATGAAGGAGGCTGGGGTAATCCGGGATAGTTGTAGCCCCTGGGCAGCCCCATTAGTTTTAGTCAAAAAGAAAGACAACACCATGAGGATGTGTGTAGATTACCGGAAAATCAACCGTATCACACACAAGGATGCGTACCCCTTACCAAGGATAGAGGAGTCATTGGCTGCTTTAAGATCTGCTAACTTCTTCTCTACCTTGGATCTCACTAGCGGGTACTGGCAGGTTCCTGTAGCAGAGGCGGACCGGGAGAAGACCGCATTCACCACCCCGATGGGACTTAGCGAGTTCACCTGCATGCCGTTCGGACTCTGCAACGCACCAGGAACCTTCCAACGCCTAATGGAGTGTTGTCTGGGCCACAGAAACTTCGAGACGGTCCTGTTGTACCTGGACGATGTCATCGTATATTCCAAGACGTATGAGGACCACCTGAAACACCTGGCGGAAGTGTTCGAGGCTCTGGCGAGTTACGGCCTAAAGGTGAAACCCTCCAAGTGTCACCTCCTGAAACCAAAGGTGCAGTACCTGGGACACGTAGTGAGCGCTGACGGAGTGGCTCCCGACCCTGATAAAATCACCGCAATTAAGGAATGGCCAAGCCCCTCCAGCGTAAAAGAAGTGCGGCAGTTCCTCGGGTTGGTAGGCTACTACCGAAGGTTTATTCCCGGTTTCACCAAAAAGGCAGCACCTATGCAGGACCTCCTGATAGGCCAGTCCCGGAAGGCCAAGAACCAGAAGCCGCCCTTCAAATGGGAAGAGCTGGAAGAAGAGTCCTTCCGCCAGCTGAAGATGGCCCTCACGGGGGACGAAATCCTGGCGTACCCGGATTATAGCCAGCCCTTTATCCTCTACACCGACGCCAGTAACATCGGGCTAGGAGCCGTACTGTCCCAGATCCAGCAGGGGAAGGAACGAGTAATCGCCTACGCCAGCCGAAAACTGCGACCCACCGAAAGGAACCCCGAGAATTACAGCTCATTTAAGTTAGAGTTCCTGGCCGTAGTATGGGCAATCACTGAGCGCTTTAAGCATTACCTCGCTTCTTCCCGGTTCACCGTGTACACGGATAACAACCCGCTGACACACCTGGACACGGCAAGACTCGGTGCCCTGGAGCAGAGGTGGATGGCCCGTCTGTCCAACTACGAGTTCACAATTAAATACCGGGCAGGACGCTCCAATACCAACGCGGACGCCCTGTCCAGGATGCCCAACCTGCCGGACGGAGGAGAAGATCCGGAGGGACTGGAAGAAGTTGAACTCCCTGCGTTCCACCGTCATGGGACTATTCAGTATTCCCACCGGGTAAGGAGTAAGCAGGCTGCTACGTTGAACCCCTTACCCCATTACAACTGGGCGGAAACGCAAGACAGCGACCCTGCCGTCCGACTGGTGAAGGAGATGCTGACTCGGCCGGAGGCTCGCCTTGAACCAGACGCTCCGGAGGAAGCCAAACAACTATGGGCAGAGAAGAGTCGACTGTTCCTTTACAAAGGGAAGTTGTGCCGCAGAATGGTTAATTCCCGGACGCATGAATTACTCTGGCAAGTAGTGGTGCCACGAAGAGACGCAGCCATGGTGATGGAGGCATACCACGACGGAGCTGGACACTTTGGGTGGAAAAAGCTGGAGTTCCTGCTGCGCGAGCGGTTCCACTGGGTAGGCATGAGGGGAACCATCGAGAAGTGGTGCAGAGATTGTGGCCCGTGCAACCTGAGAAGGAAGGACCGAGCCAGCCAGAAGTCTCCCCTGCAGTCCATCGTCACCCGGCAACCGTTGGAATTGGTAGCCTTGGATCATGTAAAACTGACCCCAAGCAGAAGTGGCTACGTCTACGCGTTAACCATCGTGGATCATTACTCCCGGTTCTTGGTTGTCGTCCCCGTCAAGGATTTAACGGCTCAAACAGCAGCTAGAGCCTTCCAGCAGCACTTCTGCCGTCCACACGGGTACCCGGACCAAGTGCTGACGGACCAGGGACCTGCCTTTGAAGCGGAGGTCTTTCAGGAATTCTGCAATCTGTATGGCTGCCGGAAGATAAGGACAACACCCTACCATCCGCAAACTAATGGACTTTGTGAAAAAATGAACCAGGTGGTAATGGATCTTCTAAAAACGTTGCCCCTGGAAGAACGCAGTCTGTGGCCTGAAAAGTTGCCCGATCTGGTGGACCTATACAACCACATCCCGGTAGGTTCCACCAACTGTACCCCGGCTTACCTAATGAGGGCAAGACCTGGTAAGTTACCTGTTGACCTGGAAATGGGAGTCCTGACCCCCGAGGACACTTCACCAGAAACAGACTGGGACACAGAGAGGCAGCAGCAGTACCGGAGAGTACAGGAGAGCGTGGAGCGAAGTCTCTGTCAGGCTAGGGAAAGACAAGAGAAAACTTACAACCAGTATGCTCCCGCTGTTCCCCTGGTACCCGGAGAGCAGGTCTTGAAGAGGAAGAGACGGCTCCACAAGTTGGACGACCAGTGGGAGAAGGACCCGTACACCGTACTGCCCTCAAGCCACGAGAACCCGAAGGTCTGTACCATCAGTAAAGATGGAGGGGAAACCACAGCCATTGTATCCCGGGACCACCTGAAGAAGTGTCCCGAACAACTGAGGAACCCTGAAGAGGAACAAGAAGACCATCGACCCGTGGGAGAAAGGGAAGATATGGTTAGTACCGTGCTCGGGGACTTCCCTCGGTCTTGGACTCAAGTCAATGGTGCAGTTGTGGTACCCGTACTCACCTTCCTCCAACCATCATCCCAAGAACCTACGGAGCAACGGGTAGAGCTGGAAGAACAGCCGGTCCAGGAGGCAGAAGACTCCACACGAGTAGAACAGGAGAATCAACCCTCTGCTTATAGTGAGCCTGCCGTACCCCTAGTGAGACAAAGAGCCGGTAGACAGCTGCCCAGTTTACCCTTGACAGCTCCTCCACCCTGTAGTTCAGGGCCAGACAGTCAGCTCCGTAGGTCCACTAGGGCCACTAGAGGCCAGTTACCCGCACGCTGGAGAATTTGAAGTGTAAAAATAGTTTTATTTATGTTTATCTGTGTATTGTTGCTTGTGTATAATTTTGTGTTTCCAGTTGTTTTTAGGAAACCTTGGTGGATTTACCGGGAATCCTTGTATATAGTTGGAGCGTAACCCAGGATGGACTAGAGACTGTTAAGGACTCGGGGTAGGACAGACCCCTACCTGGTTACGTCTCCCTGTGTTGGTGAAATGGACACCTTTGCTTTTCTTCAAAGACTGCATCCGGTTGCGGACACGCCGTAACCATCTTATGTGTTTTTCTTATAGTATTGTTATTGTTATACTTTGTTATGTTTTTCTAAATGTGTTTAGTCCCGGAGTACTAAATTTCACTAGGGGGGAATGTGGCACCCCAGGGGTCTGGTTTTCCACAGTAATGTAATGTTATGTCTGAGAGCAGGTGGGAGGTCCTTTGGTCAGGGATCCTGTGCATGCCACACCTCCTGCCCAGTCTTGGGAGGGGAAGAACTTCCCCTGTATAAACCCGGGGCTGAGGCAGGGTGAGTCAGACAAGGAGAGTGGAGACAAGAAGCAGCATAGGAAACAGCAGAGTTACAAGGAGTCAGGGGCTGGCAGCTGTAGAGTTCGCCCTGACTAAGAAGATTCTTTACCGGACCCGGAGTCCGAGGCTGTGGGGACTAACTCCTACCCAGCAGCAGAATCCGACAGGCAGGGGATTTCAGGTCCTCTGGCCCAGAAGCCCGAAGGCACGGTCACACGCGTGGGACCAGCACCGCCATCGTGGAGCGGAAGCCATTAGAAGGCCCCGAGTCACCGGCCATACGGGTGAGCACCACACGGTACACTCAGGGACGTGGGCTACTTACATCAGCTTCTAGCAAGGTAGCCAGAAGAGTACAGTCAGTTTGGGAGGCCTACAACTACGCCTGGCCAGGGGAGATCCCATCTGCTCAAAGACTGACCAGGCCCCGTTTGCTAGCAAGTACTCCGGGAGGGTCTATCGTTGTTACCAGTAAAGACCCTGAACTACACCGTACCGTCTCTGAGTGGTTCCTGCTACCCCCATCATCCACGTCGGCTGCCCTGAGGCCATACCCCTCCCGTTGGGGGTTATACTATCACGCTGCACAATCCTACCACCGGCCTCAGCGGTCTGCCCTGCAGCAGCAGCTCCCTGGCTGCACTCAACGGGTGGCGTAGTCATCAACTATTTACTACTAATAGACAGCCGTCTAGTTTGACTCCCTGGGCACGGACCGGGTCACCGCCACGAGACTACAACCCTCCACTGATCCGGCTCCGGGTAGGCTCCCGCGTGCGCAACGCAGCGCGACACAGGCCCAGGGGCGCGTCATTTACAATGTACAGTTTGCACAAAAAAATCACCGCATTTATATTGAACACATTATACATCTAGTACCCCATAGAAATGGCCACTTGGTGGGATACCACACTGGTACAACATCTCCTATTGGTTTAAGTCTGAAAACACGCATGCAGACGCTCTGTCCAGGAGGACACAGGAAGCCCTGAAGAGGTATATTGACAGAGAGCTGGAAAGTGACAAAACGCCAGGCTTCAAGCACTTTGCTAGAGCCATAATAATTGTAGCGTCGACGTCTCTGCCTCCTGCCCGGCAGAGACGCCGATCCACTCACCGGCGTCCCCCGCTCCTTCCTCTGGTCTCACTGCAGCGTCTGTCTGGGATGTGCGCATCGCGTGCAGAACCCTAGGCACTGTACTTAGGGTGCGCGTGCTCCCTCCTTCTTAAAGGGGCCATGCATGCCATCCTAAAAAGTCCCCGGCCAATGGCCGGAGGACTGCCCCTATCTAAGGCACCTCCTCCAAATGGAGGCGCCTGTGCAAAGTTATAGTTTGCGTTCTTAACACTCTCTCCAGCCCTCAGGTCCCAGTGCTGCCAGCCTGTCTATCAGCCGTGCCCGCCAGCCTGTCTCTCAGCCGTGCCCACCAGACTGTCAGTCGTGCCCAGCTGCCTGTCTATCAGCCGTGTCAGCCTGCTTATCAGCCGTGCCCATCAGCCTGTCTATCAGCCTTGCCCGCCAGCCTGTTTATCAGCCTTGCCCGCCAGCCTGTCTATCAGCCGTGCCCACCAGCCTGTCTATCAGCCGTACCCACCTGTCAGTCTGCCAGCCAAGCCTGCCCATCTACCTGCATTGTCTACCAGCCATGTTCATTTTTTGTGCCTGTTGGCTTTGGCCATCAGTCCCATGGGAGTCGCCTGCTCTCACTTGAGGTCGGTCCCAGTGTGGCACTTGGTCCACCTTCCCAGTCGCTCCTTGGTTCATGGAGTCGATTAAGCCGCTGTGTAGCCAGGGTCGGTCAGGGTAGGCACTTAGTTACGCCCCTCTGGTCCCTCCTCGAATCTCAGCACAGAGGTTCCACCACCCGGACCCATAACAGTTTGCACAGGCCATGGAATCCGGTGGCTCCCAGGCTCCTTCGCTCTCAGACCTGTACCAAGAGGTCTTCCACCAGAGATCTCAACAGGATACAATCCTGTCCTATCTGCGGACTGTTAACTCCCACCTGGATGCACTGTTCACCCCGACTGTGTCCGCCTCCAACCAAGCAGCATCCGCTTTGGGGCACCTCAATTCAGTGGCACTGTGGCACCCGGCTTAGGACCCTGGCTATCTGCTCCACCACATTTTGGAGGAGATTCCGCTCTATTTCGGGGCTTTATCAACCAGTGCATGCTGCATTTCGAGCTCTTGCCTTATCAGTTTGCTTCTGACCAGGCTAAAGTAGCATTTATCATGTCTCATCTCACCGGAGAGGCATTGGTGTGGCTCAACCCCCTATGGAAAAGAGGGGATCCCCTGGTGACAAATCTTCAGGTTTTTCTTGCTGCCTTCGCAGGGTTTTTGATGAACCCAGCCGTACATACTCGTCTGCCTCCTCTCTTCTTCATCTACGCCAATGGAGTCTCACTGTGGGCCATTACGCGGTGTGGTTCCGGACCCTCATACCTGAACTGGCCTGGAATAACGAGGCTCAGGTGTCTACCTTTTGGGAGGGCCTTCTGGATGGATCAGGGATGAACTAGCCGGTCGTGACATACCCTCCTCTCTAGACGACCTGATGTCTTTGGCCACACGGATCGACATCCGGTTCCAAGAGTGTACTAAGGAGGTGATCCGTGAGAAGAAACCTCTGCACCTTGCACCAACCTTCCAAAGGCCAGTCTCTCTACAGGCCTCTACCTTGGCATCCTCCCCTGAAGCTATGCAGGTAGACCAGGTTAAGATGAGCAAGTCTCGCCAGGAGGTCCGCCGCGCTGAGGGCAGATGTTTTTACTGTGGAAGCCCAGAACATCTAATCCGCTCTTGTCCAGAGAGACCAGGAAACTCCAGTGCCTAGGATCGCTTGGAGAGGTTGTCCTGGGCAAAAATTCTTCCTCTCCATCCCTGACTCTGTCATTATCAATAACCTGCGGGAAGAAAAACTTCTTTGAGACTGCCTATCTGGATTCCGGTGCCACTGGGAATCTCATCAAACAGGCCATTGTGGAGCAGTAGCAGATTCCTATTCAACATCTTTTGGATCTGTTAGCAGTTTCCTCCATGGATGGGAAGTTTCTTTCAGAGTCCATCTTGTTCGTCACCGAGCCTGTAGCTCTACAGGTGGGAATGATAAAGTCAAAGAAAATCTCCTTCTACATGCTGTCCGGCCTCTCTCATCCTTTGCTGCTAGGACTGCCTTGGTTACAAAGACACGAGCCAGTCTTGAATTGGAGCTCGGGTGAGGTGCTCTGCTGGGGTCAGGAATGTCATAAGACCTGCTTAGTTCCTGTCCGTCCTGCTCGACCTCTGTCCACTCCAGCTAACCTACCGGGCTTGCCGGCACCTTATTGGTCATATGCGGATGTCTTTGACAAAAAGGAGACTGAGACACTACCTCCTCATTGGCCGTATGATTGCCTCATCGACCTCATCCCTGGTGCTTCACCTCCTCATGGTCGAATCTACTCCCTTTTGCTGGCTGACACCCATGCCATGCCTGAGTACATTGAGGAGAATATTGCTAGGAGATTTATCTAGAAATCCACCGCTCCGGCTGGAGCAGGATCCTTCTTCTTTTCAAGAAGAAGGACGGCTCTTTTTGCCCTTGTATCGACTATAGGGGCCTAAATCAGATTACGGTCAAAAATAAGTATCACTTGCCTCTCATCTCGGAGTTGTTTGGTCATCTAAAAGGCAACGAAGATCTTCACTAAACTCGATATTTGTGGCGCGTACAACCTGATCTGGATTCGCCAGGGAGACGAGTGGAAGACGGCATTCAACACGCGAGATGGCCACTACAAGTACCGCGTGATGCCCTTCGGTCTCTGCAACGTGCCAGCTGTCTTCCAGGAGTTGGTGAATGATATCTTCCGAGATCTCCTTTACTCATGCGTGGTAGTGTACCTGGACGATATCCTGGTGTTCTCTCCTGATTTGCCTTCACATCAGAGGGACGTTCGACAGGTATTGCAGAGGCTCAGGAAGAATCATCTGTATGCCAAGTTCAAGAAATGCGTCTTTGAATAGACTTCTCTTCCATTATTGGGATACATAATCTCAGAGACCGGACTTAGGATGGATCCCGAAAAAGTGTCTGCTGTCCTAAAATGGCCCCAACCTGAGGGCCTGAAGGCTATTCAGCGGTTTCTGGGATTCGCTAACTATTACCGCCTCTTCATTCCTCATTTCTCTTCCCAGACTGCTCCCATCCCTGCGCTGACCCGAAAAGGGGCTAATCCCAAGGAATGGACTTCCGAGGTGGAAAGTGCCTTTGTGTCCTTGAAGCAAGCTTTCTCGTCTGCTCCGGTGCTACACCGTCCAGACTGTAACAAACCCGTTCTTCCTGGAGGTTGATGTCTCTTCTTTGGGGCCGGAGCAGTACTCACCCAGAAATCCTCGTCCGGGCGAATGGTGACCTGTGGCTTCGTTTACAAGCTCTTCTCTCCTTCCGAGCGCCAGTACTCCATTGGAGATTGGGAACTGCTTTCCATCAAATTAGCTCTGGAGGAGTGGCGCTTCTTACTAGAGGGGACTCTGCTTTCGAGGTCATCTACACAGACCATAAGAATCTCGCCTACTTGAAGTATGCTCAAAGACTAAATCCTCATCAGGCCAGATGGTCTCTGTTCTTTGCTCATAGTAACATAGTAACATAGTTTGTAAAGCCGAATAAAGACTTGCGTCCATCAAGTTCGACCTGTTAGTTCTGTAATTGCAAAAGGTGATCCAGAGGAGGGCAAAAACCCGAAATGATTTAGCCAATCTTCACCTGAGGAAAAATTGCCTCCCAACCCTGAAACCAGCAGTCAGAATAAATCCCTGTATCAACCTACTATTTTATTTTATTTTTAAGTATATGCTGAAATCTGCCTGGTATCTAGAAAAGCATCCAGTCCCCGCTTGAACTGGTTTAGTGAATCCGACATTACCGTCTCCTCACTCAGTGAATTCCATATTCTCACTGCTCTTACCGTAAAGAACCCCTTCCTATGCTGGTGCTGAAACCTTTTCTCTTCCAGTCTTAGTGAATGTCCTATTGTTACCGTAATATCCCTCCTTTTGAACAAATCCCTGGCAAGGTCTCTATACTGTCCCCTAACATATTTGTACACATTTATTATGTCCCCCCTCAACCTTCTCTTTTCCAGGCTGAATAGTCCTAGTTTTGCCAGCCTCTCTGGGTATTGCAGTCCCTCCATTCCCTTTATTAATTTTGTTGCCCTCCTTTGTACCTTTTCAAGCTCATTTATATCCTTTCTATATATTGGGGCCCATAACTGAGCACAGTATTCCAAGTGTGGTCTGGCCAGTGCTTTGTACAGTGGAAGAACAATGTTCTCATCCTTTGCAGCTATACCTCTTCTGATACATCCCATTACCCTGTTTGCCCTTACAGCAGCGGCCTGACTTTGGGCACTCCAATTTAGTTTGCTATCAATCAAGATGCCCAAGTCCTTCTCCATCTCTGAATTCCCCAATGATTTCCCATTCAGTGAGTACTGGTGACTTCCATTTTTCCTTCCCACATGTATGACCTTACATTTCTCCTCGTTAAACCTCATTTGCCATTTAATGCTCCACCTACCCAGCTTATCCAAATCCCTCTGAAGGTCTTCACTATCCTCTTTTGTATTAATTGTTTTACATAACTTTGTGTCATCTGCAAATATTGATATTTTACTATTTATCCCGTTGACTATGTCATTAATAAAGATATTAAATAACATTGGGCCTAGTACAGACCCCTGTGGTACCCCACTAGTGACGCTTACCCAATCTGAGTATATTCCATTTATAACCACCCTCTGCCTTCTATCCTTTAGCCAGTTAGCTACCCACTTGCAGACATTTTCCCCCAGCCCCATCATTCTCATTTTGTATACCAACCTATTATGTGGCACGCTATCAAACGCTTTTGAGAAGTCGAGATACACGACATCCACTGGTTCCCCCTGATCTACTCGAGAGCTAACCTCCTCGTAGAAGTCAATCAGGTTTGTTTGGCAGGAGCGATTCCTCATGAATCCATGTTGGTTCGGGATTAAAAGATTATTAGCATCAAGAAGCTCCG
Organism: Phyllobates terribilis; assembly: GCF_046119375.1. Lineage (NCBI taxonomy): Eukaryota > Metazoa > Chordata > Amphibia > Anura > Dendrobatidae > Phyllobates > Phyllobates terribilis. The sequence continues at coordinate 50,356,901 of NW_027362772.1, read as the reverse complement.
TAATTGCCTCTTTAATGAAGCTTTCAAAAATTTTGCCCACAACGAACGTCAGACTCACCGGCCGATAGTTTCCGGCGTCACTTTTCGCTCCCTTTTTGAATATTGGCACTACATTCGCCTGTCGCCAATCAAGTGGTACAGACCCAGTCTCAACAGAGTCCTTAAATATAAGATATAACGGTCTGTCTATCACATTACTTAGTTCCCTTAGTACCCGTGGGTGTATGCCATCAGGTCCTGGTGATTTGTTTATTTTAATGTTACTAAGGCGTTTCTGTACCTCAACTTGGGTTAGATTTGTCATACTTAGTGGAGGATTAAGCTTGTCACTTCTCATTTTTCCTGTTAGTTCTATTTCCTTTGTGAAAGTTGTCGAAAAAAAATTATTTAATAGATTAGCTTTATCCTCATCTTTCTCTATGATTTTGCCTTCCTCACTTTTTATCTGTCCAATATTATCCGATTTAATCCTTTTACTATTTATATACGTAAAGAACAGTTTGGGATTTGATCTACTTTCCCTAGCAATACGTTTCTCTGTTTCATCCTTCGCTATTTTTATTTGTTTTTTACAGGTTCTCGTTTTTTCCTTGTAACACATTAGTGCCTCCTTGCTGTTTTCCTGTTTTAATCTCTTGAATGCCTCTTTTTTGCTATTTAACGCCCCTTTTACGTTCTTGTTCAACCATATTGGTTTCCTCTTATTTCTGGCCCTTTTATTCCCATACGGTATATACCTCTCGCACTGAGTATTCAGAATTCTTTTGAAGGTTTCCCATTTACTATTCGTATTCCTTTGATTAAGAACTTTGTCCCAGTCAAAAAGTTGAAGGTTTTCTATTAGCTGATCAAACTTCGCCCTCCTAAAGTTTAATGTTTTTGTTGTTCCCTTATTGATAACCCTACTGAAGGGCATTTTGAAGTCGATAATATTATGGTCGCTATTACCTAGGTGCCCCCCTCTCTGTACCTCAGTTATTCTATGAGGCCTATTAGTCAATATTAAGTCCAACACGGCCTTCCCTCTCGTTGGTTCCTGCACTAGTTGGGAGAGATAATTATCCTTAATATTTGTCAAGAACCTTTTTCCTTTCTGAGATCTACAGGTTTCTGTTTCCCAGTCAATATCCGGGTAGTTGAAATCCCCCATTACAATCAATTCATTATGTTTTGCACCTTTGTCTATTTGTCCTAATAGCAGATTCTCATTCTCCTCTGTTATATTTGGTGGCTTATAGCAGACCCCCAGTAATATTTTATTATTATTTTTTGCCCCCTCTATCTCTACCCACATGGACTCGACCCCCTCTTCTCCCTCTCCTATATCTTCCCTTAGTCTGGGCTTTAGACATGACTTTACATATAAGCAGACTCCTCCGCCTTTCCCCTGTTTCCGGTCCCTTCTAAATAAACTATAATCTAATAAATTTACCGCCCAGTCGTAGCTATCGTCTAGCCAAGTCTCTGTTATACCTACGATGTCATACCTCTCCTCCGATATAAGCGCCCGCAGCTCATCCGCCTTATTGGTCAGGCTTCTTGCGTTGGTCAGCATGCAAGATAAAACTTTGGGGTTATTTAGCATCCTATTCTTCTCTAACGATCTTTCTGTACTATCCCCACCCCCCTCTCCACCCTCATTATATTCACTTCTCCCCTTCCCCCTTGCTTGCCTCACATCCCACCTATTTCCTTGGTTCCCCCCCCCCGTCTCTAGTTTAAAAACTCCTCCAACCTATTAGCCATCTTCTTCCCCAGCACCGCTGCACCCTCCCCATTGAGGTGCAGCCCGTCCCTAAGGTACAGCCTGTAGCTGACCGCAAAGTCGGCCCAGTTCTCCATGAACCCAAACCCGTCTGCCTTTCACCAACTCTTTAGCCACTTATTCACCTCCCTAACTTCCCGTTGGCGCTCCTGTGTGGCTCGCGGGATTGGTAGTATTTCTGAGAAAACTACCTTGGAGATCCTTGCCCTAAGCTTCCTACCTAGGTCCCTGAAATCATTTTTAAGGACCCTCCATCTACCACTCACTTTGTCATTGGTGCCGATGTGGACCATGACTGCTGGGTCTTCGCCAGCCCCACCCAGTAACCTGTCAACCCGATCCGCGATGTGCCGGACTCGAGCGCCAGGGAGGCAGCACACCGTTCGGCGATCCCGGTCTTTGTGACAGATTTCCCTGTCTGTCCCCCTAATAATAGAGTCACCCACTACCAGAACCTGTCTTGCCTGCCCTACACTTCCCCCCTCCCCCTCATTACTGGAGCATACACTCCCCCGGCGGTCAGAGGATCTGTCGTGCTCCAATAATGCCGGTTCTGAACAAGCCTTCCTATACTTCTTCCCTCTATCCCTCCTAACTGTTATCCAGCTCCCTGCCTGTTCAGCCTGCACTTCCCCTCTATGCTCCACCCCCAGTATTGACCCATTGAGTGTCTGCTCGGTGAGCAGCAAACTCCGTTCCATGTTGTCGATGCTCCTCAGTACCGCTATCTGAGCACTTAGATCCAGAATTTGGGCTCACATCTCTCGCAGCAGTATGGATCCTCGAGCGGTTGCTCACGGAATGCATACATTGCGCAAGATGTACACTGCACGGATCCGGCCAACATGGACGTCATTCTAAATATGGGGATACAGTCAGTATATATATACAAGTACAAAACACAATTATTTATATATAACTCTCCATTACCGCCCGGCAGACAAGAATATTAAGGCTGATGCACTCTCCCGCTCTTTCCTGTCTACCGATCAAGAGGAGGAGCCTCTACACATTATTGACCCCTTCAGGATAATGACTGTTACTCCGATTGACCTGTAACTTCTTCCTCCTGGTAAGACCTTTGTGGCGGGTCTTACTTTGGGGTCATTCGTCTAAACTTACTGAACATGCCGGTCAGAGGAAGACGCTTCTGCTTATCTCCCGAAATTATTGGTGGCCGACTCTGCGCAAGGATGTTGCGGATTTTATCGCGGCATGCTCCTCCTGTGCCCGTAACAAAACACCTAGGCTACTTCTGACTGGTCGACTTCTTCCTCTACCCATGCCTCTGCTCCATGGCAACACATTCACATGGATTTCATCACGGATCTTCCTGTATCGGCCTGTTGTACTGTCATATGGGTAGTCGCTGACCGCTTCTCCAATATGGCTCACTTCATTCCCCTGCCAGGTCTTCCCTCTGCGCCTGTGCTGGTTAAAGACTTCATCCGTCACATCTACCGTCTCCACGGCGTACCTCTTCATATTGTCTCGGATAGAGGAGTTCAGTTTACTTCACGCCTCTGGAGAGTCACGTGCAAGCTGCTGGATGTCACATTGGATTTCTCTTCGGCCTATCATCCTCAGTCCAATGGGCAGGTGGAACGTATTAATCAGATTCTCACTAGTTTCCTTCAGCACATTGTCAACGCTCACCATAGCGACTGGGTAGAACTTCTGCCTTGGGCCAAATTTTCTTACAACAGCCATGTGAGTGAGTCCGTTCTTTGTGGTGTATGATCAGCATCCCAATATTCCATTTCCTGTTTCTACTTCTGTGGACAATCCTGCTGCGGAGTCTCTCATCAGAGACTTTTCGGTGATTTGGCAGGACACCAAATCTGCGCTGCTACAGTCCTCGGAGCGGATGAAGAAGCATGCTGATAAGAGATGTCAGGATCCGTCTCTATTCTGTCCAGGAGACAAGGTCTAGTTTTCCTCTAAATATGTCCGTCTCAAGATACCATCATTCAAGTTGGGTCCTCGGTTCATTGGTCCTTTCGAGATTCTGAGCCAAATAAATCCAGTGGCGTACAAGTTAAAACTCCCTGCCTCGTTACGGATGCCCAATTCCTTTCATGTGTCTCTCCTGAAGCCTGTAGTCCTCAATTTCTTCTCTGACGATCCAGGTACTACTCCAGCCCCAGTCTCCGCTGAGGAAATCATTGAGGTAGAGAACATTTTGGCTATCAAGAGGGTAAGAGGAAAGACTTTCTTTCTCGTGGATTGGAAGGGGTATGGTCCTGAGGAGAGGTCATGGGAGCCCAGGGAGAACATACATGCTCCTCTTCTGCTAGAAAAGTTTCTTGCGGGCTTGAAAAAGAGAGGTCGTAAAGGGGGGGTACTGTAGTGTCAGCATCTCTGCCTCCTGCCAATGGCCGGAGGACTGCCCCTATTTAAGGCACCTCCTCCAAAATGGAGGTACCTGTGCAAAGTTATAGTTTGCGTTCTTAACACTCTCTCCAGCCCTCAGGTCCCAGTGCTGCCTGTCTATCAGCCATGCCCGCCAGCCTGTCTATGAGCTGTGCCAGCCAGCCTGTCTATCAGCCGTGCCTGCCAGCCTGTCTATCAGCCGTGTCCACCTATCAGTCTGCCAGACAAGCCTGCCCGTCTACCTGCATTGTCTACCAGCCATGCTTATCTGTCGTGCCTGTCGGCTTTGGCCATCAGTCCCGTGGGAGTCGCCTGCTCTCACTCGAGGTCAGTCAGTGTGGCACATGGTCCACCTTCCCGGTCCCTCCTTGGTTCATGGAGTCAATTAAGACGCCATGTAGCTAGGGTCGGTCCGGGTAGGCACTTAGTTACGCCCCTCTGGTCCTTCCTCCTATCTCAGCACAGAGGTTCCACCACCCGGACCCGTAACAATAATTGTCCAAGATTCAGGGGTGGAAAACCAACCCACTCAAATCCTGGAGCGTCCAAGTGATAAGTGTGTGCAACTGCAACAGTCTGATCATGAATTAACAGAGCTACGGAAATGGGTAACCCTAAGGCAAAAACACAACCGCGATACAAGAACGGCCTTATCCACCGGTCCCTTACAGATATTGGGACAATGGGAGAGACTCTACATGAGAAATGGCTTGTTGTATTGAAGAATTCAGCTACCTTAGGAGTTCGGTTTCAAATGGTAAGCAGTGATCCTAGAGGGAATGGTGTTAAGTTTGGTCAAAGAAGCTCATGAGAAAGGCACCCACTTTGGTATTGAGAAGACCTTCCGGTGGTTGCAGCAGATGGTGTATTGGCCTCAACTGCGTCCAATAGTGGAAGAGATCTGATGAAGATGCCGACAGTGTGAGCTGACCAAACCCCCAGAACAAAGGCCCCTATCCAAGTAATTCAGACCTCCGCACCCCCATGGAAGTATTAAAGGTCGGCTATCTGATTAACGGGACGTCGCAAAATGGCTACGAATATTGTCTGGTGATGATCGATCAGTTCACCGAGTTCGCAGTGGTAGGAAACATTCTTTCCGGTATAATGACTTGTATAAAAGGCAAAATTAAAAAGAAAAAAAAATACCTCCTCCACCCCTTAATAGCCAGCCCATCTCTCACAGTATTTCTCAGTCGCCTATGACTATACTAGATGACATTGCAGAGGGGGGTCGCATGATGAACCTCTACAAATTTTGAGTAAAGGCTGAAGACCGCTTAATGATGCGCTAAAAATTTTGAGAGATAGCCTGATGACCCTCTAAAAATTATGAGTGAAGAAGGCATGATAATCCTCTATAAATTTTGAGACAAGACCGCCTGATGACCTTCTAAAAATTATGAGTTAAGACCGCCTGATTACCCTCTAAACATTTTGAGTGAAGACCATATGATGACCCTCTATAATTTTGAGTGAGGGCCGCCCGATGATCCTATAAAGATTTTGACAGAGGGCTGCCTGGTGACCCTATAAAGATTTTGACTGAGTACCGCCTGAAAACCCTATAAAGATTTTGAGTGAGTGCCGCCTGATTACCTTCTAAAGATTTTGAGTGTGGGCCACTTGATGACCCTACATTTTAATTGGCTTTATGTTCCGCTGCTGTCATCCGGTGGTGTTGAGAAGTCTGGGCCAATCCAGGCCCTGTTTATATTGATAAGAGTCAGCCTGTCAGCATTTTCAGTTCAAAAGCGGATGCACTTACCAGTTGTTATGTCCCCAGCGGCACTAAAAACCTGCTCTGACAAAATCTGAACGCTGCGCTGGGACAAGGAATTGGACGTGGTTGCTGATGGTGCAGGGAGGTATCCGCATCTGTGTCATGGTGAGGGGATTGACATGCATATAGCACAGGGGAAGAGGCAGTGGTGTCACCCACAAACTCTGATTGTGGACCCAGGTGTTCAGCCCACCTAGTCAGGTGCTTTGATGACTTGTGCATGAGCATGCTGGTGGTGGTCAGTCTGGTAGTGGTCAGGTCCCTGCTGATCTTGGTCTGAAACAGGTTGCAAATAACCATTCTTTTATCGTCCGCACTTTCTTTAAAAAAAGTGCCACACTAGGGAACACCTAACCCTTGGCGTGGAAACTTGCTGTGTGTGGGTGCTCTGGGGAACAGTTGCCCACCTTCTCCCTCTGGCCACCCCACAACATCTTCTGGCCTGTTGCAGTGCTGTGGATACCTTCCCCTTTGCATTGCTGGTCTTGCTCTGCATGGCAGCTTCCCAGATGGGTCAGTGACTTCATCGTCCATCACCTTGTCTTCCACTTCTGCACACTGGTCCTCCTGAATTTTGACTTAACAACATCACTTGTTGGCAACTGTATCTCATCATCATCTACCTCTTGATACACTAATTTCATCTTCTTCTGACCGTGGCTGCTCAAATATTTAAGCATCACTACATATTTATGTCCCTCTTGAAGCGTGCAGGCCGAGAGGCCAGAATCAATGAATGGAAATGTGAAGAGCTCCTCGGAGTGTCCGAGTGTGGGAACACTTGTCTCCTGGTACTCGCCATGGTGAAAGGAAGGAGGTACAGGGTGAGGATTATGCGGTCCAGACTCTTGGCTAGTGAAACTGGACCATGTGCAAGACAGAGTGGTGCTGGGAAACATACTGGAAGCATTATCTGCCATCTAACCAACCACTTGTTTGAACTGTTCTGGCTTCCAGAGTGGTGGGACAGGAAGCTAGGTCTCATGGATGAACGTGTTTGTTGTGCTCCCGCAAGTGGCTCACCTGTCCCACGGCCTCGGCCTCTGCGTACACTATCAGCAGTACATCCACTTACATGTCCCTTCCTGCACGCCTTGTGTATTTTAAATTAGGCACATATGCCTGTAAACTTTACGGTGTTAATAGGGAAAACATTTTTTTGCCCTGAGAAGGACTGTTGTTTTAACAGTGCAGCAGCTGCGGGGGTTTACTAGTACTTCAATAGTAATATTAAACCCTGCCTAGATGCCCCTAATTTTAAACTGTCCCTCCACTGAATGCAACTCATTAACATATTGCCTGTTGGCAAATAGAACCCCCAACTAAAGCTCTATAAAACTTAACTTTTAATAATTAAATCCTTATTATAGTAGTAATTTATATTAAAATTCCAATATAGGCGCAGGTAGTGAGGACTATCAGGATTATTCAATTGGCATAACTGTGTATCCAATAGCCATCCTATCTATTTCCATTATCATATGCTATATGATAGGCTATAATTTTAGTTTACAATAGGACAGGTAGGGAATAGTGCAATAAGTGGTCCGCGGCCACAAGCATATGATAATGGAAATAGATAGGATGGCTATTGGATACACAGTTATGCCAATTGAATAATCCTGATAGTCCTCACTACCTGCGCCTATATTGGAATTTTAATATAAATTACTACTATAATAAGGATTTAATTATTAAAAGTTAAGTTTTATAGAGCTTTAGCTGGGGGTTCTATTTGCCAACAGGCAATATGTTAATGAGTTAAATTGCCCCTATGCTGTCTCTGGCTGAACAGTGTTGGCTAGTCCACTGAATGCAAGTAACAGCAGTTTTACATTAGAAAGGAAAACATTTATCCCTGACAAGGACTTTTGTTTTAATGGAGCAGCAGCAGCTGTGGTATACTAGTACTGTAATAGTAATATTAAGCTCTGTACTGCACTATTGGTCATATCACTCTGCTTCTTATATGTTTTAACTTCTGCTTTCTCTCAACTCTTCGACCATTTAACACATTCTGTGCATTCTCTCCACATCAACCCCTCCCTTCTCCCCTCTCCTGTGCATAACTCTAAGGCTTTACTGACATTACTCACACACCCCAAACCATCCACTGCCACCATACAGCACTCAAAACGTTCATACAAATCATTGCACCACCTGCTCTCTCTCTTTTTTCTCCTTCTCCTAGTCGCTGGCGACATCTCCCCAAACCCTGGGCCTCCCTCCACTAGCATACATAACTCTCCTCCAGCTCCATATAGAAACCCAGCTAATCTTTTTAACATTCAGTGCATGCCCTCTCCTATCGTTTTCCACTGTGCTCTCTGGAACGCATGGTCAGTGTGTAACAAAATAACTTAGTAAGGTATTGTACGTGTAGAAGGCGCTTATCAGGCTAACTACTACCAATGGCAGCGATAATTGTGGACAGGGAACCACTAATGTCCGTAGTAGATATACTACAATAAATTAACTGTTCTATAGTAAAAATCGCGCTATCGGTAGTGAAAAAGAGATCAGGAGAAGAGAACTATTATTTTATAAAAAATGTTTTATTTGTTTGGATGCTAGAGATAAAAACTTAATAAAATACAGGATTAAAAGACGAGTGTAGTAAACAATGTTTCGTTTGGGATAAAAAAAAAAACCTAATGATATACAAGGTGTAATAAATAGTTAAATCCAGCGGTTAATTTGGTGTGGTAAAATGCCTGTGGTGGCTTTGTACCTGGAAAGAAGAGGGGTTTGGTTAGGGCTATTGTTCTCTAGTATTGGATATGCTTAGCTGGCTGTGGAGCTGTTACTCACCAGGTATCAGAATTGGCGAAGTACAGGTGTGCACTAGGACTGTGGTCCATCAGGATTCTTTGGGTGGGGCGTGGTCCTGAACGCTTTGTTATGCTCCTGGAGATTTAATGATATGGGGTTAATGCTGTTAGCACTGGGTAGGTAGATAGTGGGGTTAGCGACTTACCCTCGGAGGAGCTGTTCTGCTTTGGGAGATTGCTTATTAGCACTCCCTCAGTTGGGGGGTGCAGCAGGAGGCTCTGGATTGTATCTGACTTTATTGCAGAGATGTGACAGGGGGGCTTTTTGGTTGCCGGTAGGCGTAGTAACGCTTGAGGATACTCAATGTCCTGTATATAGATATGGAGGAAGGGTTAGGAACTGAGGTATACAGGAATAGTCCACAGTATGTGGTAAACCTAGATGTTTACCTGTGCGTAAATATCAGTAATCCAGGGGTGCAACAGGTGGCTCTGGATTGTATCTGTCTCTGAGCAGAGATGTAGCAGGAGGCTTCTGGTTGCCGGGTGATAGGGGGCGTTGTGGCACTCAAGGATATTTGATGTCCTGTATATAGATGGGGAGGGAGAGTTAGGAGCTGAGGTGTGCAAACAATAAGCCACAGTGTAAGTAAGCCCAGGTGTTTACCTTGTTTAGGGTCCAAGTGTGAAATGGTCAGTCACCTTCTTATCTGTAGCTGAAGGCCTAAATCAAGGGAAGGTGTTCAAGAGGTTCTGCAAGAGGTTTCAGCCTAGTGGTAGGTGCAGCAGGAGGCTCTGGCTGAGTAGTTTACTGGCTGAGTAGCAGTGGGTCTTGTCCCTGGACGCTGTGGTGCAGCAGGGGACCGGCTGCAAATGTGGCAGGAGGCCTGGTCTGGGTAAGTATATTCAAGTAGGTGGAAGGCTATGGTAGCAGGCTGTGTAGTAGATATCCGGGCAAGGTCTATGGTTATGCGGAGTCCGGTTTTCAGGCACGGTCCCTACTCGTGTGGAGTCAGGCAGGCCGCGTTCCTGGAATCCTGTCGGTAATAAAGAGGTGAGTGTGTGTGGTTTTGGTCCTTGTGGTGGCGTGTGTCATAAGCGGTGGGGGCCGTGGCCCAGGGTACTTACAGTCCGTAGTCCTGCGGAGATGTCAAGAGGTAGTGGGGCCCGGAGCGAGAGCGGGGTCCCGGCCGGTGACCGCCACTACTCGCGTGCTTCCGGGTAGGTGGAGCAGGAGAGGAGGGGCGGAGAAGGTGAGGGGGCGCGTTCTATTGAAAGCGCGCGAGAGGCAGAGAGACGCGCTGACACGTGGTGTGCAGCGTGTATTCAGGACGGATGCCTGTGGGCGCCTTCTCTGCTGGGTCAGTCAATTCCAACGCGTTTCGACAGCTGACGGCTGTCTTCATCAGGGATAGTCTGGCCCAGTAGGTGGAGTCCTTTATATACCTGTCTATAATGACGTCATGGCAACGGTCCGCTGTTTGTGGCGTTGTCATGGTAACTATCAGTCACTGAAAGCGAATAGCTCAATTTCGCTGTTAAGACCCCATGGTCTCAAGGTGTTTAATTTAAAGATCCACTCGCTTTCTTTTCTTGACATATGTTTAATAAAATCACCCTGTCTCCAATGTTTGTGAACTATTTGTATGCCTATCACTTTAATTCCTTTGATGGATCCTTTATGTTTGTCCGCAAAGTGCTTGGACAGGGGGTGGCCCATGTATTTATTTTTAATATTCCTCAGATGTTCATTAATTCTAGTGCCCATTGCTCTTTTAGTCCGACCTATATACATTTTTTCACAAGGGCACATTAGTCCATAGATAACCCCCGTAGTGGTACATGTGACGAAGTCTGTGATGGGATATGACTCTTTGCGGTGATTGACAGTGTGTGATTTGGCTGGTTTCAGGGTTTTGCATATTTTGCATTTTTGGCATGGAAAGAACCCTGTTATTTTTTGTTGAAAAGGTGTGACTGTTTTTTTTGGGATGATATTATTTTTTACGGTGGGGGCTATGAGTGATCCTAGGTTCCGTGCTTTCCTGAATATGAGCCTGGGCCTATTGGGCATTAGATCGCCGATGATTTTGTCATCCTTTAGTGTATGCCAGTGTTTTTCCACAATTTTTTTAAAAATATGCGTATTGGCGGAGTAAGGGGTGATGATGGGCATGATTATATTGGGATTGGGATTGGTTCGTATTGATTTTGTGGTGTTTGTATCAGTTAAGAGGTTTTGTCTTGGTATTGCAGCTATTTTTTCTTTAGTATTTTTAAGAAACTGAGCATTGTATCCTTTTTCCAAGAATTTATCCGTGAGTGAATCTGCCTCATTGTTGAAGTCTTCCTGTTTGGAGCAGTTTCTATGGAGGCGCAGGTATTGGCTGCGGGGGACATTAAGTAACCAGTTGGGAAGATGGCAACTATCTAGCAGAATATAGCCATTAGCATCAGTTGGTTTGTGGTATGTGCGAGTCTGAATGGAATTGTTTTCGATATAAATATTGAGATCTAGGAAGTTAATTGCAGTGGAGTTAGTGGTAGATGTAAATTCTAAAAAGAATTCGTTTTTGTTTAGTTCCTGTATAAATAGATCCAGGGAGGGTTTGTCGCCTGACCAAATGAATAATATGTCATCAATGAATCTCCGCCATAGGACCAGGTTCGCATGTAGTTTGCCTCCAGGGTGAATGGCTAGGGATTCCCACCTGCCAACATAGAGGTTGGCATAGCTGGGTGCGAACCTAGTGCCCATGGCGGTGCCCCACTGCTGGGAGTAGTAGTCCCCCTCGTAGAGAAAGTAATTATGTGTTATCACTCACGGATAAATTCTTGGAAAAAGGATACAATGCTCAGTTTCTTAAAAATACTAAAGAAAAAATAGCTGCAATACCAAGACAAAACCTCTTAACTGATACAAACACCACAAAATCAATACGAACCAATCCCAATCCCAATATAATCATGCCCATCATCACCCCTTACTCCGCCAATACGCATATTTTTAAAAAAATTGTGGAAAAACACTGGCATACACTAAAGGATGACAAAATCATTGGCGATCAAATGCCCAATAGGCCTAGGTTCATATTCAGGAAAGCACGGAACCTAGGATCACTCATAGCCCCCACCGTAAAAAATAATATCATCACAAAAAAACCAGTCACACCTTTTCAACAAAAAATAACAGGGTTCTTTCCATGCCAAAAATGCAAAATATGCAAAACCCTGAAACCAGCCAAATCACACGCTGTCAATCACCGCAAAGAGTCATATCCCATCACAGACTTCGTCACATGTACCACTACGGGGGTTATCTATGGACTAATGTGCCCTTGTGAAAAAATGTATATAGGTCGGACTAAAAGAGCAATGGGCACAAGAATTAATGAACATCTGAGGAATATTAAAAATAAATACATGGGCCACCCCCTGTCCAAGCACTTTGCGGACAAACATAAAGGATCCATGAAAGGAATTAAAGTGATAGGCATACAAATAGTTCACAAACATTGGAGACAGGGTGATTTTATTAAACATATGTCAAGAAAAGAAAGCGAGTGGATCTTTAAATTAAACACCTTGAGACCATGGGGTCTTAACAGCGAAATTGAGCTATTCGCTTTCAATGACTGATAGTTACCATGATAACGCCACAAACAGCGGACTGTTGCCATGACGTCATTATAGACAGGTATATAAAGGACTCCACCTACTGGGCCAGACTATCCCTGATGAAGACAGCCGTCAGCTGTCGAAACGCGTTGGAATTGACTGACCCAGCAGAGAAGGCGCCCACAGGCATCCGTCCTGAATACACGCTGCACACCACGTGTCAGCTCGTCTCTCTGCCTCTCGCGCGCTTTCAATAGAACGCGCTCCCTCACCTTCTCCGCCCCTCCTCTCCTGCTCCACCTACCCGGAAGCACGCGAGTAGTGGCGGTCACCGGCCGGGACCCCGCTCTCGCTCCGGGCCCCACTACCTCTTGACATCTCCGCAGGACTACGGACCGTAAGTACCCTGGGCCACGGCCCCCAGCGCTTATGACACACGCCACCACAAGGACCAAAACCACACACACTCACCTCTTTATTACCGACAGGATTCCAGGAACGCGGCCTGCCTGACTCCACACGAGTAGGGACCGTGCCTGAAAACCGGACTCCGCATAACCATAGACCTTGCCCGGATATCTACTACACAGCCTGCTACCAAAGCCTTCCACCTACTTGAATATACTTACCCAGACCAGGCCTCCTGCCACATTTGCAGCCGGTCCCCTGCTGCACCACAGCGTCCAGGGACAAGACCCACTGCTACTTAGCCAGTAAATTACTCAGCCAGAGCCTCCTGCTGCACCTACCACTAGGCTGAAACCTCTTGCAGAACCTCTTGAACACCTTCCCTTGATTTAGGCCTTCAGCTACAGATAAGAAGGTGACCGACCATTTCACACTTGGACCCTAAACAAGGTAAACACCTGGGCTTACTTACACTGTGGCTTATTGTTTGCACACCTCAGCTCCTAACTCTCCCTCCCCATCTATATACAGGACATCAAATATCCTTGAGTGCCACAACACCCCCTATCACCCGGCAACCAGAAGCCTCCTGCTACATCTCTGCTCAGAGACAGATACAATCCAGAGCCACCTGTTGCACCCCTGGATTACTGATATTTACGCACAGGTAAACATCTAGGTTTACCACATACTGTGGACTATTCCTGTATACCTCAGTTCCTAACCCTTCCTCCATATCTATATACAGGACATTGAGTATCCTCAAGCGTTACTACGCCTACCGGCAACCAAAAAGCCCCCCTGCCACATCTCTGCAATAAAGTCAGATACAATCCAGAGCCTCCTGCTGCACCCCCCAACTGAGGGAGTGCTAATAAGCAATCTCCAAAAGCAGAACAGCTCCTCCGAGGGTAAGTCGCTAACCCCACTATCTACCTACCCAGTGCTAACAGCATTAACCCCATATCAGTAAATCTCCAGGAGCATAACAAAGCGTTCAGGACCACGCCCCACCCAAAGAATCCTGACGGACCACAGTCCTAGTGCACACCTGCACTTCGCCAATTCTGATACCTGGTGAGTAACAGCTCCACAGCCAGCTAAGCATATCCAATACTAGAGAACGATAGCCCTAACCAAACTCCTCTTCTTTCCAGGTACAAAGCCACCACAGGCATTTTACCACACCAAATTAACCGCTGGATTTAACTATTTATTACACCTTGTATATCATTAGGTTTTTTTTTTTTATCCCAAACGAAACATTGTTTACTACACTCGTCTTTTAATCCTGTATTTTATTAAGTTTTTATCGCTAGCATCCAAACAAATAAAACATTTTTTATAAAATAATAGCACTCTTCTCCTGATCTCTTTTTCACTACCGATAGCGCGATTTTTACTATAGAACAGTTAACAAAATAACTTACATTCACAATTTTTTCCTCTCTAATTCCCTTAACCTTCTGGCTATTACAGAATCCTGGACCCAGCAGTCGGACACCACCGCTGCTGCTGCTCTCTCGTTTGGTGGGCATACATTTCCACATACCACCGGACCTGAGAACAGACAGGGTGGAGGTGTTGGTTTGCTCCTTTCATCGCAATGTGTTCTCCAGGTAATCCCCCCCCCCCACCGATTCCCTCACTTATGTTTCCTTCCTTTGAAGTCCACACCGTCAGACTCTTCAAACTCATCTCATTGCGGGTGGCGATTGTGTATTGCCCTCCTGGCTCCTCCCGCCAGTTCCTGGATCACTTTGCCACCTGGCTTCCTCAATTTCTATCCTGTGACATCCTTACCCTCATCATGGGAGACTTTAACATCCCCGTTGATGATCCCTTCTCCCAATATGCCTCTCATCTACTTTCTCTAACCTCTTCAACCGGCCTCTCACAGTTTACCAACTCTCCTACGCATGAAGACGGGAATACTCTGGACCTGGTCTTCTCTCGTTTCTGCTCGCTGCATAACTTTACTAACGCCCCTCTCTCACTCTTGGACCAGAACCTTCTTTCCTTCTCTGTCAAGAACTGTCTCCTCACCCGGGACACCCCCAGTTACTACACTTATAGGAATACACGTACCATTAATACCCACCAGCTTATGGACAATCAACACACATCTTTAGCTCCCATCTCCACCCTCTCCTATCCAGACTCAGCATTGTCACACTACAATAATACACTGCAGAGAGCCCTAGATGAAGCAGCACCATTTACATCCAGAAGGACCCGACACAAAGGCAGCCCTGGTTCACCCTGCAAACATGTTTTCTTCAGCGTTGCTCAAGGTGTCCTGAGCGTCAGTGGAGAAAATCACTTTTAGCAGAGGATTTCAACCACTATAAGTTTATGCTCAAAACCTATAACTCTGCCCTTTATCTGGCCAAACAATCCTACTTTGCCACCCTTAACCCTTCACTATCCAACAATCCAAAAGGACTTTTTGAAACCTTACACTCACTCCTGAGCCCTAAAGCACAGGTCCCCATCACAGACCTCAGCAGTGAGGTTCTGGCCACTTATTTCCTAGAAAAAATCAGCCACATCCATCAGAACATCTCAGCCCAAACGCCTCAGTGCTAGGATCCCCTTTCCTGCCGCACTTCAAGCTCTCTTGCCATCTTTGAGCCTGTTACAGAAGAAGAAATTACTCAGCTCCTTATCGGCCTACAACCTGCAACAGTGACCCTGTCAAGGTAAAATATATATATTATAGAAAACCAATTAGTTTCTTTTAATAGATTACCTAATCAGTGTGAATCAATATAGAGATGATGGAATAATCTATGTATGTGTATGTATGCAAATGTGCATATGCACATGGATTATGTTAATAGTTAATGAATATATAACTAATATCTTCTATTCTTATTGTAGATACGAACAACTAAATGATTTCCTGGGAATGACGTATGCATGTGCACGGCTGATAACAGAGAGATTCATGTCGAGTTGGCAAAGATGGCGCTGAGAGACGAACTCACCCCTCCCATTGGAATTCCTAAGGCGTTACTGAGGTCAAAAGATACATGGACGAACAAATTACAGCGTGCCGAGTTATCAGAAAAGAGCAATAAATTTTACTAATCCCACCTAGAAGGAGAATGCTATTTAACCCCATGTCTACGTAATAAAGTATGCCATTTGCGTGGTTCAGTCTCTGAGTGAAGTTTTTCAACCAGATTAGCAGATTTGGTTAATTAGCTTCTCTGCATGCACTCGGACATCTTTAATTTGGAGGAGAGCAGTTACCTAGTGTATCTTAAATTGGTGAAACCTTCACAACCCCATTCCCTCACATCTCCTGAAGTTTCTCTCACCGGTGGTCACCACTCACCTAAGTAGAATATTTAACTTCTCTTTCTTCCAGTATCTTTCCCTCCTCATTTAAACATGCCATCATAACCCCTTTACCTAAAAAGCCATCCCTGGACCAGGACTGCACTGCAAACTACAGACCTGTCTCTAATCTTCCATTCATCTCTAAACTCCTGAAACGCTTGGTCCACGCCCGTCTAATCCAATATCTCTCAGATAACTCTCTTCTCGACCCTTTACAATCTGGTTTCCGCTCTTTACACTGTACTGAAACTGCCCTCACGAAAGTCTCTAATGATCTTCTAACAGCTGAATCCATAGGTCACTCACTGCTCCCTGCTGATTCTTCTGGATCTCTGTGCTGCATTTGACACTGTGGATCACCAGCTCCTCCTCACCATGCTCTGCTCTTAAGGCCTCAAGGACACCGTTCTCTCCTGGTTCTCCTCCTATCTCTGACCGCTCCTTCACTGTATCTTTCGCCGGCTCCTACTCCTCTCCTCATCCCCTGACTATCAGGGTTCCGCAGGACTCAGTCCTAGGCCCCCTCCTCTCTATACACTGCCCCTATTGGAAAAACAATCAGCAGATTTGGGTTCCAGTATCATCTCTATGCTGATGACACCCAATTATACACTTCTTCCCATGAAATCACCCTTATCCTAATACAAACTACAAAGGAGTGTTTGTCTGCTGTCTCTAACATCATGTCCTCCCTCTATATTAAACTGAATCTCTCAAAAACTGAACTTTTTGTGTTTCTCCCCTCTACTCACCTAACTCTGCCTAACACTGAAATTACCTTAGAGGGTTCAACCACAACTCCAAAGCAGCACGCCTGCTGCCTTGGGGTCATATTCTACACTAAACTTTCCTTTATTCTCTATATCCGATCACTCACTCACTCTTGTCACCTGCATCTTAAAAACATCTCCAGAATCCGACCTTTTCTCACCTTTGAAACTGCTAAAACTCTTACTGTCGCTCTTATTCACTCTCGTCTGGACTACTGCAACTCTCTTCTGACTGGTCTCCCTCTTACCAAACTTTCTCCACTCCAATCAGTCCTGAATGTGGCAGCCAGGGTCGTATTTCTGTCCAGCCGCTTCACCGATGCCTCCATCTTGTGCCAGTCATTACACTGGTTACCCATTCGCTACAGGGTCCAATATAAACTCACCGCTCTCACCCACAAAGCTTTCCACAGTTCTGCACCACCTTATATCTCCTCTCTCATCTCTATCGCCCTAGACGTGCCTTCCGGTCTACAAATGACCTAACACTAACATCCCCCATAATCCGAACCTCACACCTCCATCTCTAAGACTTCTCTCGTGCTGCGCCAGTTCTTTTGAATGCACTACACCAGACGATTCAACTGATGCCTAGCCCCCACATCTTCAAGCGTACTTTAAAAACCCATCTCTTTAAACAAGTCTACCACCTCAACTCAGTAAACTAACTTTCCCCTGTTCTCGCCATCTAAACATTATTCAGAATCTGCTCCCTACTATTCATCTGTCTCTGCACCCTCCATGCACACGATAACTGCACTTGATACTTGATTATTGTACTTAAACATACGGGCTGATGACCGGATCATGCACCTTTTTATGAAAATCCCTATTTATTATAATTGCTAGACCTGAAATAACAAGCACTTTTCACCTATTGTGTTCCCCCATTTCCTTGTAGATTATAAGCTTGTGAGCAGGACCCTCACTCCTAATGTAACTGTTTAAACTGTTTTACCCTGTATTGAATTTATTGTCTGTATATGTAGCGCCCCGAGGGTTCGGCCGCTACAGGGGTATTGCACCTCAGACCAGAGGTGTGATATTCCACTCCCAGGTAAGAATGGAGTATGGACCAGGGCTCAGTTAGCTGCATACAGCACACACACCCCATTTCCGAGGGACAGCTCAACGGTGCTCCCACTAGACAGAAGTGCAGGCACGACCGACTATGTCCCTGCCTGGAGTGGGGAGGGGGGTGGAACACCCAGTGCTGTAGGGGCAGATAGGGGTTGGTTCCTGAGCGTAGGAAGGAGCTCATTGGTTGCTGGTCACCTGGGCTCATGGCCAGAGGGAGGTATAAAAGGTGGGCACCATCTTAGATCTAGGTTCGTTCAGCCAGAGGAGAAGACCGGGAGTGGAGGCTCTGTAGGAGCTCCACTCAGGAGTGGGCCTAGAGAGAGGCCGAGTGAGAGAGAGAGAGAGGAGGTGAAAGGGAGCTGTGATTAAGTCTCATCCCAGCTCCACGAGAAAGGAACAGAAAGGAACAGAGAAAGAGAAGAAGAGACAGAGAAACAGAAGGGCTCAGGAACAAGAAGGTGGAAGGGACCCTAAGAACCCACGAGAATCCAGGGTGAAGGGTCAGGCAGATTAAGGGTACCGGATCCCAAGTTGGTGGAGGAGAAACTACCCTCAGCCAAAGACCGGTCGTCGTGATCATTTATTGGTGCGACACCTCATCAAACCTGCTAGGAAGGCACCATATAGGACAGCGGAGGACGGGGCCCACGTTTAACCGCACAGGTTCGCGGCAGCTGGACAAAAGTGGGTCACTGGTGAGGCAGGCCAGAGAAAGGATTAAAGGGGGTCCTGTGCCATGCTCCTGAACTGCCTGGGAGTTGACCGAGCCCCTCACCTGGTGGACGCAGCACGGCTCGGGCGGTCACTGCCGACGGAAGTGACCCGGAACAAATGAACTGTGAATAAAGACCCTGGACTGTAACTTGTTGTCCGTGTGCTCCTTCGCTCCTCTGGCACTACCGGTACTGGGACTCTCACAACCATTACTCCCACCATCCATTATACTGCCCTGGGGATGCACTCTTCCCGTGGGGAGTCACACTACCCTAGCTGCACACCTCATCAGCCCCAGTGGTCTGCATGCAGCGGCGGTTCCTAATAACCGCAATCCACGGGTGGCGTAGTCGGACATTATCTGAAGCACATAGCAGACTACCATTCGTCTGACCACCCTGAGCTGCAGGATCGGGCCGCCACTACTACTCCCAGCGTCTCCTTATTGCCCGGTTCCGCGTGCCCCACGGCTCAGGGGGCGAGTCATATATGTCCCTGCTTAATTGCAAAGTGCTGCGGAATATGTTGGTACTATATAAATAAAAATTATTATCATGATGCCTCTAATCCTAAACTTTCTCTCCAATGAATGCAGGCTACAGGGGTTTTACTACAGAACGGAAAATATTAAGACCTGAAAAGGACTGATGTTTTAATGCTGCGGGAGCAGTGTACAGTTCTACTCATCGTTATTGGCGCCCATGAAGTGTAAGTACATAATGTGGAATATCTCCTGAAAAAGATGAATCAAGTGAAAAAGTTTTTTGTATAGATCACTTGTGTTAAATACAAAAGCGCAAACGATAAACAATCTTTTAAAAACTAAAACAATGAGAGGGAAAAATAGAAAAACCTAAAGTTTTCTGTGACACTGGTATTGGCACTCTTCACATTAATTTAGTATGGAAACACATTTTGACTCGCCTGTGGTAAATCACAAAAGAGATTCACCTGTGATTAATTGCCAGTGCCTATGTGACATGAATTAGCCAAAGAATGATGACATCAGTGTTTTAAAAAGCCACATGGTACGCACTGTTCCTTTGTCACAATGGTGAAGACAAAGAAGTTGTCTTAGGACATAAGAACTGCTATTATTAGCAAACAGAAGACTTCCAAAAGGTATAGGTTCATCTCCAAAGACCTTGGTATACCAGTTTCAACAGTGCGCAATGTTATTAAAAAGTTGGCCAAGCATGAAACCGTCAAAAACCTCCCTGGACATGGGGGAAAGAGTAAAACTTACAAGGGATGTTTTCAAAGGTTGGTGTGAATGGTGGAAAAAACACCACGTCAAACATCCAAAGACCTGAAGGCCAACCTGGAACAGTCTGGGGTCATGGTTTCAACAAATACAATATGCCGCACACTAAACCAAGCAGAGCTTTATGGGCAAAGGCCAAGGAAGAAACCATTGCTGAAGAAAAGACAAAAGGAACGACTGATCTTTGCCAAAGAGTACCTTGATAAACCACAATCCTTCTGGGAAAATGTTCTGTGGACAGACGAAACAAAAATAGAGCTCTTTGGCAATGCAATGAAACAGTTTGTTTACAGATGGCACAATGAAGCGAAAGAGATTTTACAGCGAAATGTCCTACCCAGTGTAAGAAATCTTGGTTTGAGTCGAAGATCATGGGTCCTCCAGTAAGACAGTGACCCAAAGCACACATCCAAAAGTACACATGGATGGTTGTGTGACAGAGTCACTGGTATGATATATGAGAGGAGGTATGTGTCACGCAGGTTGCTAGCCTGTGTGAAGTGAAACCAATAAACTTTCTGTCAGCATGTTATATGCTGGGGGTTAACTCTTTGTAAGGCGGCGGTGTTCACACCGTGCAGTAACTGAGGCAGTGACCCAAGTAAGTCCAACATAAGCAGCTTTTATTCAGCAAACTCACAGGTAAATAGAAAGTCCTCCGTTTCGCAGCTGGGTTAACACAAGTCCATAAACAATGGTTGCAGTGGGCAACGGTCGCGCCGGCCCGCTCGGAGCCTGATGGGCGCAGAGCCTTCCCAGGCGTGAGTTCAGCTACACAGAGGCCACCGAGCTTTCATGCTATGCTCCTAGCAGGTCCCAACACTGAACAATACTAATCCTTAATGGTTTTTAAAGGGTTTTTAAAGGACCCGTGGCAAGAGCCACTGGAAAACCCGGGTTGGAGGGAGGAGGCCGCCCCACTGCCTTCCTTCCTGTAGCCTCCCCCAAGAAATGAAGGCCCTGCCGGGTTTTACTTAATCTGCCTTAGCCAGATAGCCTGACCAGGTCAATGCTCACCTTCATTCCTGCACTGCAGCCGCAGGTGTGTCTGTGACTGCAATGCACTCCAATGGGTTTAATAGGTCTCTGTACACATTCTGGTGGATATATAACGTCCCTCGTATACGATCCCAGTCAAAGGGTGTGGTATTATGGGAATGACGTAGAGATCGGAGGGAAGTCAAACCCCATACCCCCACCTCAGGGTGTGGCTGAGCAACGTTTAAATGTTCAGTCCTGAGGCAAGGTCTCCAGACTGGGAGAGCTTCAGCTCAGGACAGAGAGGAAGGCTGGGACTACAACCTGTGTGGGTGAATCCCATACTCATATGGACTCTACTATTGTTTATTATTTTGTTTTGTCATTTTGCCAGTAAGGCTGTAATTATTTTGCTGAAGTGCAGGGCTTTATGCCGTTTAATAAAGCCTGCAGAGAAAACCCGGGTTCCTGAGTCTACTTCCGGAAGCGGCCGAGTGAGTCGTCTTGCCACAGTTGAAAAAGACAATTGACTGTTTTAAAATGGCCAGCAATGAGTCCTGACCTCAATCCCATGCTAAATCTTTGGGGTGAGCTGAAATCTGCCATTGGGAAAAAGAACCCTGCAAACATTCAAGAGTTTGAACAACCTGCAAAGGAAAAGTGAAAGAAAATTCCATCTGAGAAGTGCAAGAAGCTTACAGATGGCTAAAATAAACGTTTGGAGGCTGTCAGCAATGCCAAAGGGTGTACAACCAAGTATTAGTTAGGGGTGCCTTTAATTCTGCACATGCTGTTTATTCAGTTTTTTCTTTGAAATTGCAACATGGAAGTTGAAAAACAATGTTTTATTGTTGTTTTACTTTGGACCACTAATTAAAAAATACTGAGGATATAACTTTCGTACATTTCCATTGATTTCTGAAGATATTGTACAGTCTATGAAAAAAATGATAGGGTGCCACTAATGGTGAGCAGCACTGTGCAAGCACTCCTAAACTAATATTATTAAACCGTGACTATATCCCTGCTCTAAACTACGTTCTCTCTCCTATAGCAACTCTCTCTGAACTGCTTCCTGAACACACTGTGCCGAGCATAGCGTCACCGGGTCTTACATAAAACCTCATGGCGCTATGTGGCTATGAGACCAGACAACCCTTGTGCAATGGCAGATAGGGCTGATATGGATTCTGATATGGATTCTCTCCAATTAATCTCTCCTAATTTAACCATCACTGACATATCTGAAGACCCCTTGTATCACACCCCAAATGAGGTCTCCCAGGAAAGGGGTTTCCACGACAGTAGGGATAAAAAAACCTATGTAAGGCCATTATGTAGCATCGGCGTCTCTGCCCCATTCCAGGCCGAGACGCCGTCCCTCTCACCTCCCCGCTCCTGGCGCGGCGTCCTCCAGCGCTGCTCTCCCCGCTGCTTCCGGCGCGCGCTCCTTCCCCGGCAGTGTGCTTAGGGCGCGCGCGCGCGCGCTCCCCCTCTCTTAAAGGGACCGCGCGCGCCGTTCTAAGGAGTCCCCGGCCAATTGCCGGAGGACCTCCCATATAAAAGGCACCTCCTCCAAAATGGAGGTGCCCGAGCAATGTTGTAGCACAGTTCACTACTCTGCTTGAGCCCTCAGGTCCCGTTGCCAGTTTCCTGCCAGATTCCTGCCAGCCTGCTGTCTAACTCCTGCTTGATTTTCCTGCTACCTGCCTGCCAGCCTGAGGTCCGACGGTCTGCCTACCAACTCCTGTCAGTCTGTCTAAGGACCAGCCTGCCCGCTCACCTGGGAGCGCACCCCTGTTACCTGCCTGCTAGCCTACCCGGAGGCTCCGTCGTCACGTGCTGTGACCACCTGCCATTCCAGAGACTCCTGCCCGCTCACCTGGGAGCGCACACCTGGTACCTGCCCGCTAGCCTACCTGGAGGCTCTGCCATCACAGGTCGTACCTAACCTTTATCCAGAGACTGCCCCGGTCACTTGCCGTGACCTCCTGCCCGTTCATCCAGAGACTGCCCCGGTCACTTGCCGTGACCTCCTGCCCGTTCTTCCAGAGACTGCCCCGGTCACTTGCCGTGACCTCCTGCCCGTTCTTCCAGAGACTGCCCCGGTCACTTGCCGTGACCTCCAACCCGTTCACTCAGAGACTGTCCCGGTCACCTGCTGTGACTACCTGCCCGTCCTCCCTGGTCGCCACCCGCTCCCTTACAAGGACCGCCCCCTTGTATAGTAGCTCAGAGGTTCCGCCTCCCAGACCCGTTACAGTTTGCTCGGGCCATGGAACCCGGTGGCACCCAAGCTCCCTCGCTTTCGGACCTGTGTCATGAACTGTCCCGTCAAAGGTCCCAACAGGAGTCCATCCTGGGTCACCTGCGGAATGTCAATACTCGCCTGGACACTCTGACTGCTCCACCAGCAACCTCCGCCAGTGCCATGTCTCGCAATCCGGCAGCTCCGCTGCCCACTAATACCATGATATCCTACCCTGGACCCCGGCTTTCTGCACCTCCTCGCTTCGGAGGCGACTCCGCCCAGGCTCGGGGCTTCATAAATCAGTGCACCCTGCACTTTGAACTATTGTCCCATCAGTTTAACTCCGACCGAGCCAAAATTGCATTCATCATGTCCCATCTCACCGGGGAGGCCCTGGCCTGGCTAAATCCTCTATGGGAGAGAGGAGACCCCCTGGTGTCCAACTTGCCTGCTTTTCTCACGGCTTTCCGGAAAGTCTTCGACGAACCCGGACAGAAAACCTCATCCGCATCATCACTGCTACGCCTCCGTCAGGAGAGTCTCACCGTGGGCCAATATGCCATACGGTTCCGTACCCTTGCCTCGGAGCTGGCCTGGGATAATGACGCTCTGGTTTCCGTCTTCTGGGAGGGTCTGTCCGGCCGTATTAAAGATGAACTTGCCGGTCGGGACATTCCTACCACCCTCGATGACCTGATAACTCTTGCCACCCGGATTGACCTGCGGTTCCAGGAGCGTGCCAAAGAGGTCACCCGTGAGAGGAGGTTTCCACGCCTAGCTCCTACTTTTCAGCAACCCGTCACTCCCTCCGTCTCTCCTGAGCCTATGCAAGTCGACCAGACCAAGATGGTCGGTTCTCGCCAAGAATCTCGCCGAGCCGAGGGAAGCTGTTTCTATTGTGGCAGTAAGAAGCACTTCATCCGTTCCTGCCCGGAAAAGCCGGGAAACGCCAGTGTCTAGGACCACTCGGAGAGGTCGTCCTAGACAAAAGTAAGCCCTCTCCGTCTCTGACCTTACCGGTCTCTATTGCTTGGGGAGAGAACCGTCTCTTTGAACTCGCCCATCTGGATTCTGGAGCTGCTGGAAACCTCATCGCCCAGTCTCTGGTAGAGAGATATCATATTCCCACCAAGTCCCTGGCTGAGCCATTGTCTGTTGCCTCCGTGGATGGAAGACTTCTCTCGGAGACCATCCTGCTCGTCACCGAACCTCTAACCCTACAGGTGGGAATGCTGCACTCTGAGGAGATCTCATTCCATGTGCTGTCCGGACTTTCTCACTCCTTGTTGCTAGGTCTACCTTGGCTCCAGACACATGAACCCGTATTAAACTGGCGGTCCGGTGAAGTACTCCGATGGGGTCCTGACTGCCATAGGACCTGCCTGGTTCCGGTCCGTCCACTTCGCCCTCAGCCTACTCCAGCTAACTTACCTGGTCTTCCGGCTCCCTACTGGCCCTATGCGGACGTCTTTGGTAAGAAGGAAGCTGAGACGTTGCCGCCCCATAGGCCATACGATTGCCCGATCGACCTGGTACCTGGCACCACTCCTCCCCGTGGGCGTATCTACCCGTTATCTGCAGCCGAGACCCGAGCCATGTCTGAGTACATTGAAGAGAATCTGGCTAGGGGATTTATCCGAAAATCTACCTCCCCGGCTGGAGCCGGATTCTTCTTTGTCAAAAAGAAAGACGGCTCGCTACGTCCTTGTATTGACTACAGAGGACTCAATCTCATTACGGTAAAAAACAAATATCCCCTGCCACTCATCTCCGAATTGTTTGACCGGCTCAAGGGCGCCAGGATCTTCTCCAAGCTGGATCTTCGAGGAGCGTATAATCTGGTCCGTATCCGTCAAGGAGACGAGTGGAAGACGGCATTCAATACCCGGGACGGTCACTACGAGTACCTTGTGATGCCCTTCGGTCTCTGTAATGCTCCCGCGGTCTTTCAGGAACTAGTCAATGACATCTTCCGTGACCTCCTGTACTCCTGCGTAGTGGTATACCTGGACGATATCTTGGTCTTCTCTCCGGATCTCCCCACACACCGGAGGGATGTTCGTCAGGTCCTGCTTAGGCTTCGGCAGAACCACCTTTACGCCAAATACGAGAAGTGCCTCTTCGATCAAACCTCCCTTCCGTTCTTGGGCTATGTCATCTCCCAAACTGGTCTGCAAATGGATCCCGAGAAGCTCTCTTCCGTTCTAAAATGGCCTCGTCCTGAAGGTTTGAAGGCGATACAGCGATTCCTGGGCTTCGCTAATTATTATCGTCTTTTCATCCCACACTTCTCGTCTCGGACTGCTCCCATATCTGCACTTACCCGTAAGGGGGCTAACCCCAGGATATGGTCGCCTGAAGCCGAGGAGGCCTTCCTTTCCCTAAAGAAAGCCTTCGCCTCTGCTCCCGTCCTGCACCGTCCGGACTGTAATAAACAATTCTACCTGGAGGTTGATGCTTCCTCCTCCGGAGCCGGAGCGGTGCTCACCCAGTAGTCTTCTACCGGGAGAATGGTAACGTGCGGCTTCTTCTCCAAAATCTTCTCCTCATCGGAGCGCAACTACTCCATTGGAGACCGGGAATTGCTAGCCATCAAATTGGCACTAGGAGAGTGGCGCTATCTGCTTGAAGGGGCTCTCTACCCGATAATTATCTACACGGATCACAAAAACCTGGCATATCTCCAAAATGCCCTGAGGCTCAATCCTCGCCAGGCCCGGTGGTCGTTGTTTTTTGCCCGCTTCGACTTCACTCTTCATTTCCGTCCGGCGGACAAGAACGTCAAAGCTGATGCCTTGTCTCGGTCCTTCCTGTCCTCCGATCAAGAGGAGGAACCTACGCACATCATCGACTCCTCCAAGGTGATGAATGTGGCTCCCTTGGATCTAACTCGTCTTCCACCCGGTAAGACGTTCATAGCTGTGCCAGATCGGGAGAGGGTTCTTCGCTGGGGACATTCTTCTAAACTAGCTGGCCATGCTGGCCAAAAGAAGACCTTTCAACTTATTGCCCGGCATTACTGGTGGCCTACCCTACATAAGGACGTGGTAGACTTCGTCGCGGCCTGTTCATCCTGTGCCCGTAACAAAGTTCCCCGACATCTACCTGCCGGCCATCTCCTGCCCCTTCCCGTACCTGCTGCTCCTTGGGAACACATCGCTATGGACTTTATCACCGACCTTCCAGTTTCTGCCGGTTGTACCGTCATTTGGGTTGTCGCTGACCATTTTTCTAAGATGGCCCACTTCATTCCCCTGCCTGGTCTTCCGTCTGCACTAGAGATGAGCGTTGTTCTACTCGAACTGTTCGCCAATCTCAAATTCGAGCTGTTTTGGGCGGTGTTCGAGCCGTTCGGCGAACACGAACAATTTGAGAAAAATTCGGCTGTTCGAGGTTATGTTCGATAACTGTTCGTGCACCAAAATAATAACTGGATTTTTTCTCAGTAATGATGAAAATTAATGTTAATACGCAGTTTGAGTGTACAGCGGGGTGGGGGGAGGGGCAGGGGATGGATCTCTGCAGGAACAATGAAGATCTCCATTTTTTTTTCTCTTTCCCGCATTTGCAGTGGGGAGGTGCAATCTGTCAGCCTATCAGCAGCGCACACACGGAGCGAAGTGCTTTTTTTTCACACAAGCAAGGGCATGTGTCATTGGCAGTGTATGTCACATGTCCTTGCCCTATAAGACCCAGCCATTTTCCCCGTCGCCACCATTTTCTCACTGCTGCAGCTGCGTGTTAGACGGCACCGCTGTTGCTGTGTGCGCTATACCTTGTTAATTTCAAGCCAATTTTCGCACAAATATACAGATAGCTTGGGAGTAGGGAATAGTTGTGATTGCAGTCCTTTTAAGGACTAGGTTACAGCATTTCCTACGACTTTTATCAGGGAGGTCTGTGCTCTTAAATAGATAGGTTGTGGGAGTAAAGACTAATTGTAATTGGAGTCCTTTTCAGGACTAGGTTACATCAGTTCCTATCAGTTTTTGCCAGGCAGGTCTGTGCCAGTGCTGTGCAAGTTTTTTTCACAGCATTTGGCTGAATCTAGCAAAGCTAATCCTTTTTGGCCTATTGCAGAGTGTGTTAGTCAGTGGAGTAGCCTATCTGTGTTGCAAGATATACCACCTGTGTATAGAATACCAATTTTTTTACTGCACCTAGTGAAGTAAAATCTTTTGGGCATAGCATCATTCTATTAGTCCATCTATACTGACCTCCATCAGGTTGCAAATTAAAACTAATTTTTATCTGCATCTACAGTACCTCTGAAAAAATATTTGGGCTTCTACCTGTGTGTGGGACTTGTTGTATTAGTCCATCTATACTGACCTCCATCAGGTTGCAAACTGAATATATTTTTTTCCTGCATCTACCTCTGAAAAAATATTGGGCTTCTAGCTGTGTGTGGGTCTTGTTCTATTAATCCATCTATACTGACCTCCATCAGGTTGCAAACTGAATATAATTTTTTTCTGCATCTAGCTCTGAAAAAATATTTGGCCTTCTAGTAGTGTGTCGGACTTTCTCTATTAGTCCATCTATACTGACCTCCATCAGGTTGCAAACTGAATATAATTTTTTTCTGCATCTAGCTCTGAAAAAATATTTGGCCTTCTAGTAGTGTGTCGGACTTTCTCTATTAGTCCATCTATACTGACCTCCATCAGGTTGCAAATTAAAACTAATTTTTATCTGCATCTACAGTACCTCTGAAAAAATATTTGGGCTTCTAGCTGTGTGTGGGACTTGTTGTATTAGTCCATCTATACTGACCTCCATCAGGTTGCAAACTGAATATATTTTTTTCTGCATCTACCTCTGAAAAAATATTGGGCTTCTAGCTGTGTGTGGGACTTGTTGTATTAGTCCATCTATACTGACCTCCATCAGGTTGCAAACTGAATATATTTTTTTCTGCATCTACCTCTGAAAAAATATTGGGCTTCTAGCTGTGTGTGGGTCTTGTTCTATTAATCCATCTATACTGACCTCCATCAGGTTGCAAACTGAATATAATTTTTTTCTGCATCTAGCTCTGAAAAAATATTTGGCCATCTAGTAGTGTGTCGGACTTTCTCTATTAGTCCATCTATACTGACCTCCATCAGGTTGCAAACTGAATATATTTTTTTCTGCATCTACCTCTGAAAAAATATTGGGCTTCTAGCTGTGTGTGGGACTTGTTGTATTAGTCCATCTATACTGACCTCCATCAGGTTGCAAACTGAATATATTTTTTTCTGCATCTAGCTCTGAAAAAATATTGGGCTTCTAGCTGTGTGTGGGTCTTGTTCTATTAATCCATCTATACTGACCTCCATCAGGTTGCAAACTGAATATAATTTTTTTCTGCATCTAGCTCTGAAAAAATATTTGGCCTTCTAGTAGTGTGTCGGACTTTCTCTATTAGTCCATCTATACTGACCTCCATCAGGTTGCAAATTAAAACTAATTTTTATCTGCATCTACAGTACCTCTGAAAAAATATTTGGGCTTCTAGCTGTGTGTGGGACTTGTTGTATTAGTCCATCTATACTGACCTCCATCAGGTTGCAAACTGAATATATTTTTTTCCTGCATCTACCTCTGAAAAAATATTGGGCTTCTAGCTGTGTGTGGGTCTTGTTCTATTAATCCATCTATACTGACCTCCATCAGGTTGCAAATTCAAAATAATTTTTTTCTGCATCTAACCCAGCCAATAGTTTTGGCCTAATACCACAGTTTGGCCACTCAGCTCTGCTCGGTTACCATCCATTGTTTTTTTGTGCAAACAACTCCAGAGTTGTGAATTAGTTAACCACCAAAATGAGTGGAAAAAGGCCTGCTGCTGGTGGAAAGGGGAATAGGCGTGTTGGGAAGGGGAAAAAAGGTTGTGTCCGTGGGGTAGGTGTTAAAGCAACAGTAACATCTGCAGAAGAAAGACCATCTTCCAGCCAAACTAAAATGTCTACTTCTTTTAGCGGACAATGTGATAAGATCCCTTTCTTACGGCCACGCCAATCGCTACAAATTCCAGATGAGGCACAAAAACAGCAGGTGCTTCAACGGATATCAAGTGCTCCTTTAAGTGGGCTCTCCTCCACATCAACTTCAACATCACAAATACTCCAGTCCTCAAAGGTGTCACCCAAATCGCACTTGCTTCCTCACAGCTCCCAAATCTCCAGCTGCCCGTCTGAGTATGAGGTAGAACAGATGGTTGAGTCTGCAGAGCTGTTTACTCATACTATAGCCTGGGAATCAGAGGTCGACTCCAGCGCTTCTGTGAATCCAGACGAGGAAATGATCTGCACTGATGCCCAGAATCTTTATGAGTCGGATCCAGGACCAGACGCAGAAGGTTCTGACCATAATGTAGACCCTCATTCCCAAACTGTAACTCCTGTTGGTGGAGACAATGAGGAAGACGATGATAAGACTCAAATACCTGATTGGAGCGTCAACTTTAGTTTTTTGTCAGGGCAGGAACAGGTTGGCTCTGAGGACGACGGGTGTGATAACGCACAGGGTGATGATGATGAGGTCGGAGATCCCACTTACTGTCAACCCACAGTCAGCCAAGAGATGAGGTCAGCAGAGGAGGTGGAGGAAGATGCTAGTGACGACGAGGTCAGGTTGCGCCTTCCTGGACAGAGACGTAGTACTGGAAGCACGTCAACAACTGCATCCTCAAACACAACTCTGCCTCTCACCACAAGTCGTGGTGGCTCTTCAGGTCGCATGGGTGCTAAGCCTTGCATAGCCTGGGCATTTTTTCAGATCGATAAAGATGACCCAACTCGTGTTATCTGTAACATTTGTCAGCAAAAGCTAAGTAGAGGCCAAAAAATACATAGTTTGAGTACTTCATGCATGAACCGGCACATGGACATGAAGCATAAGTTGCAGTGGGAAGCTCAGTGTGCTACATTGCGGCCTAGCCGGCCGGGCCAACCACCGTCTGCCATATCTTGTGCATCCGCGGCCTCTTCATCCTCTGTGACTAGGGGGACAGCAGTCACACCTGTTTTGGGGCGCAGACCTGCCACCTCTTTACCCGCAACAGCCAGCGTGATTGGCAGGTCATCATTTTCTTTGGAGGTGGTAACACCAGCTGGTGTTGAGCGCTGTCCGACATCGATAGCACCACCTTTGGATCAAGGCAACCTAACATGTCCGCCTGCATCTTCCTCACAGACCGGCAGTTTGCCGGGGACACCCTTATCAACCCCGTCTAAGCACAATAGCCAGCCCTCGGTCCGTCAGATGTGGACAAGTAAAAGACCATTTCCTCCTAGCCATGGGAAAGCTAAGAGGTTGAATTTCACCATCTGCAAGCTCTTGGCTACAGAAATGCTGCCTTTCCGCCTGGTGGACACAGAGGATTTTCGAGACCTTATGTCCGTCGCAGTGCCCCAGTACCAGATGCCCAGTCGGCACTACTTCTCAAAGAAAGGTGTGCCTGCGCTCCACCAGCATGTCGCACATAACATCACCGCTTCTTTGAGAAACTCTGTGTGTGACAGGGTGCATTTCACCACAGACACTTGGACGAGTAGGCATGGACAGGGGCGTTACATGTCGCTGACTGGGCACTGGGTAACTATGGTGACAGCAGGACAAGGGGCTGCTGTCCAAGTCTTGCCGTCCCCACGAGTTGTGCGTCAATCCTCTTTATGTCAAAGTTCCTCCACTGCTTCTGCCTCCTCAACCTCCTCTCGGTCTTCCACCTGCACCCAAAGCCTGTCTGGTCATGCCACAAGCTTTCTAACTGCGCAGAAGGGATCCTGCACACCTCCTTACTATGCTGGCAGTAGGGCTCAACGTCATCAGGCGGTTTTTACATTGAAATGTCTGGGAAATGTGAGTCACACAGCTGAGGAGTTGTGGTCAGCTCTGGAGAACCAATTTCATGAATGGTTGTCTCCACTGGACCTGAAACCAGGGAAGGCCGTGTGCGACAATGCTGCAAACCTGGGTGCGGCCCTTCGCCGGGGCAATGTCACACACGTGCCTTGTATGGCTCACGTGTTGAACCTGGTTGTCCAGCAATTTTTAGCCCACTATCCCAGACTAGATGGCCTTCTGCAGAGGGCACGGTCGCTGTGTGCTCACTTCCGCCGTTCGCATCCCGCAGCTCAGCGACTTACATCTCTACAGAAGTCGTTGGGCCTGCCACTTCACCGGCTAAAATGCGATGTGCCTACCCGGTGGAATTCAACTGTGCACATGTTGCAGCGACTGTGGCAGCACCGACAAGCCCTGGTGCAATACGTTCTGACGTATAGCCTGGGCCAACGAGATTCAGAGGTGGGGCAAATCACGCTGGAGGAGTGGTCTCAGATCAGGGACCTATGCACCCTTCTGCACAGTTTTGAAATGGCGACGAAGATGTTTAGTGCTGATGATGCCATTATCAGCATGACTATTCCGGTGATTTACATGCTGGAGCACATGTTAAACAGAATTCGGAGTCAGGTGGTGGCACAAGAGGAGGTCGAGGAAGTAGAGGAGGAGTTGTATGCGGAAGGGCTAACATCTGCAAGGTCCAGACGGTCGGCAGCACCAAGGCGGCAGGCATGTGAGGGTGGGGGAGATGGTTTTACCAGGGCGCATGGTAGCAGCCAAACTAGTGAGGAAGGTGCAGGAGCCCAGGAAGAAGTGGAGGACGAACTGATGGAAGACTCATCAGATGAGGGAGACCTTGATCACATTTCTGTTGTGCGAGGTTGGGGGGAGAGGACAGAGGAAGGAAGTATGATTGTTACCTCGCCACCAACACAACAGGGACTTGGTGCTCCTGGATGCGCAACACACATGAGTGCCTTCTTGCTGCACTACCTGCAACATGACCCTCGAATTGTGAGAATTAGAAATAATCCTGACTACTGGGTTGCCACACTGTTAGATCCCCGGTACAAAAGTAAATTTGCAGAAATTATTCCTGCCATAGAAAGGGATGCACGCATGCAGGAGTATCAGCAGAGACTGTTGCAGAATCTTACATGTGCTTTTCCACAAAATACCAGTGGTGCACGTAGTGAATCTCACAGTTCCAACTTGCCAACCGTGGGACCGTCAAGTGTTCAGCACTCAAACCGTAACAGAACCACAGTATCTGCTGGTAACATCAATTTTGCGGAATTATTTCACCACTTTTTTAGCCCATCCTTTGCAAGGCCACAGGAGACAAGAAGTCTGACACATAGTCAACGCATAGAGATGATGGTACAGGAGTATCTCCAAGTAAACATTGAAGCCACGACTGTGTCACTGGACCCTTGCTCTTTTTGGGCTTCCAATCTGGATAAATGGCCGGAGCTCGCCACTTACGCCTTGGAGATCTTGTCATGCCCCGCAGCCAGCGTTCTGTCTGAACGTGTGTTCAGCGCTGCTGGTGGTGTGCTGACAGATAAGCGCACGCGGCTCTCCACTGATAATGTAGACAGACTCACGTTCATAAAGATGAACAAATCATGGATCCGAAACGACTTTTCTACCCCTGTGTCATCCTGGGGAGAGTAAAAGCTTGATGATTGGTTAAAATCACCCTACCAACCGTTTTAAGCTTTCAAATTACTAATCATGTTTATCTGTATCTTGACTGGAAAATAATTTGGGCTTTGTAGCAGTGTGCAGCACTGATCCTATTAGGCCATCTATACTAAAGCTTCACCAGATTTAAAATTAAAAATAATTTTTAGCTGCATCTAGCCCGGAAAATAATTTTGGGGCTCCGAGATGCGCAAGGCACATAAGTGCCTTCTTGCTGCACTACCTGCAGCATGACCCTCATATTGTCAGAATTCGAAGTAATCATGACTACTGGGTTGCCACACTCTTAGATCCCCCAAACTTTTCGATCAACCTTTTCATTTTAATAAAGACCAAAAAAATGGTCATTTTTGAAATTATAAGCATTAGCAGGTTGTTAGAAACTGAAATCAAACAGTTTTCAACTCAAAACTTTATTCTAGGTGATGTTACATTTTCACATAGGACCCCTTGTTCGAAAGGAGCTTCTGAACTCTCTCGTCCATTGAATTTGTCAGGTTTTGGATGGTTTCTGCTTCAATTGTTTTGCATGAGGACAGAATACCCTCCCAGAGCTGTTGCTTAGATGTGAACTGCCTCCCGCCATCATAGACACTCCTTTTAATGATGCTCCAAAGGTTCTGAATGGGGTAGAGGTCAGGGGAGCATGGGGGTCACACCATAAGTTTGTCCCCTTTTATGCCCATATCAGCCAGAGATGCAGATGTTTTATGTGCAGCATGAGATGGTGCATTATCATGCAGAAAAATGATCTTGCTGTGAAATACATGGTTCTTCTTCTTGAACCATGGCAGGAAGTGCTGTTTGAGAAAATCCACATACAATATGGAGTTCATCTTTAGCGCCTTCAGGGATCCTAAAGGGGCCGACAATCTCTCTCCCCATGATTCCAGCCCAAAACATTACTCCACCTCCTCCTTGTTGGCGCTGTAGCCGTGTTTGCGTGGGGTGTCCATCAACCAGCCATCCTCCACTCCATCCATCTGGACCATCGAGCGCTGCACGGCACTCATCCGTGAACAAAACAGTTTTGAAATCAGTCTTCATGTAATGTTTGGCCCACTGGAGCCATTTCTGCTTGTGTGAAGTGGATAGAGGAGGTCGACAGGATGGCGCATGCACAGCTGCAAACCTCTGAAGGACCCTGCATCTTGTTGTTCGGGGGACGTTGGAGGCACAAGCAGCTTCAAAAACTTGTCTGCTGCTATGACAAGGCTTTTTTGCCGCTGCTCTTTCAACCTGACGTAATTGCCTGTAGGAAAGAGTCCTCAATTTGCCCTTATCAGCACGCACACGTGTGTACTGTGAATCAGCTACATACTTCTTGATTGCCAAGACACTTCATCCTGATCATCGCACAATGTTGATTGTAGTCATGCCTTGACCTAAACACTCCACAATTTGTTGCTTCTCAGCAGCCGACACATCCTTTTTCTTTCCCATTTTGGCAGAAAATGTAGGCTGCTTAATAATGTGAGAGAGCCTTCTTAAGTAGTCTTGCCTTTCATTGGACACACCTGCCAAACTAATTAGCACAGGTGTCTGCAATTGCTTACAGTGATATAAAGAGCCCTGACACACATCACCATCAATGAGTTTAACTGACAAACAAACAAATTCTTCCCTTATCACTCCTAAACACTTTTTGCATAATAATTTGGAACGCAGTGTACATGTGCTTTTCCACAAAACACCAGTGGTCACGTAGTGAATCTTACAGTTCTAACTTGCCAACCGTGGTCTGTATGGAGTTGTTCAATAAAGGGCCCAAAATTAAGATAACATAGATGGGAGAGGTCTCTATGAATAGGAATTCCTAAGTATTTGATACCCTGTGAGGGCCAGGCAAAGGGAAAGTTGGACTGGATGGAATCCTATATGGATTTGGGGAGGGAGACATCGAGGGCCTCAGACTTCGCTGCATTGATTTTAAAATTTTACCATGTAACAAAGTGATCTATTTCAGCCATAACAGCATGGATGGATATATGTGATTGAGTGATATATACTAGGACATCATCAGCAAATAGAGAGCACTTGTACTCGGTGCCTCCCACCTCAATCCACCTAATATTGGGGTTATGGCGAATTGATGAGAGCAGGTGCTCCGTCACTAGGATGTATAAGAGAGGGGACAGAGGACATCACTGCCTTGTCCCATTGGTGATTGTGAAAGGTGATGAAAATGTTCTGACGCACCCCCTGGGCCTTGGGACACCCGGAGCCGGACCCTTTTTGGTGGATGCTGGTGGTTGTAGTCTTCGTGGCGGCGACCCGGTTCCGTGGCTCAGGGCGGTCAAACCAGTGGCGGAACTATTTATGTGGTTTTGATGTTTAAATGTCCGACTACGCCACCCGTGGATTGCGGTCAGAGTGAACCGCCGCTACAGGGCAGACCGCTGAGGCTGGTGTTGTGGGTGCAGCAGAGCGTAGCATAACTCCCCACGGGAGGAGTATAGCCTCAGGGCAGTGTATGCGGAGGATGGGGGTGATGGTGCAGGGCAGCAGCAGTAACGACACGGAGTCAGTGATGCAGTTCAGGGCCTTTACTCACAGTTCTTATTATCCAGACCACGTCTGCAGGTAACGGCTGCCCACGTCGTACTGTGCTCACCAGGTGAGGGGCTCAGACAACTCCCAGATAACTTTGGAGCACTTCACAGGACCCCCTTTGTGTGTCCTTTGTCTGGCCTTTCTTACCAACACTTCTGTCCGGCTGCCTCGGGCCTCCTCTTGGTAAACTTGGCGCCAGTTTCCCTGACCCTATGTGGTGCCTTCCTAGCGGGTGTAGCGAGGGGCTGCGCCACATAAAATGTCAGAGCCTCCGGTTTCTAGCTGAGGGTCGTTTCCTGCCTCCACTAGTTCGGGGACCGGTCTCCCCCTTTGGCCTGACCCCTCCACGCAGGTGGATTCGGGTGTGCGGTGGCGACTCGCCCGTCTGCACCCCTGGGATCCCTTCATTCCTCGTTCCTGGAGCCTTCTCCGCTCCTCTTCCTTCCTTCTCCCTCTTCCAGGCCTGGGCCTCTGTTACTAGGCCCGCCTCCGGAGCAAAGCTCATGCAGAGCCCCTGCTCCCTGCCACTTCTGCTCAGACTTCTCTGCACTGAACTAAGATGGTGCCCACCTTTTATACTCCCTTCTCAATGCACCCAGGAACTGCTTCCTCCCTGCTCCTGCACTACAGGGTTCCCCTTCCTCAGTGTTCCCTCCCCCCACTCCAGCCAGGGACAGGGACTGTCGTGCCCATCTCAGGGGCATATTGGTCGCCCTGCCCCACGGCAATGTGGTGTAATGCATGCAGGTGTCGGGTCCTGATCCACACTCCATCCTTACCTGAGAGTGAGATATCACACCTCTGGGTGAGGTGCAATACGTCTGTAGCAACCGAGCCCTCAGGGTGCTACAGTTCCATTTATCTTCAGCCTAGGTGACGTATTGCGATACAGGGCCGTGATTTTGGCTATAAAAGGGTCCCCTAGACCCCTACCCCAAGCTTTTTAAGAGAATCATATATGGCGTGCCAGGAGACTCTATGGAATGCTTTCTCAGCATCCAACGAGAGTATCTAATTACAAATTTTTAACTGCATCTAGCCCAGGAAATACTTTGTGCCTAGTAGCAGTGTCTGCTAGTCAGCGGATTATCCCGGCTGTTAAGCAAGCTGCACCACCTGTAGTTTAGACACTTAATTTTTTCAAAGGAAATGCTTCGGGACCATGGGATACTTAGTGAAGAGCATCAGGAGGCACCCCAAGGCATAGGGGCTGGGACTGGCAGTAGGATGCCTTGCGGTGGACAGCCGAGCTCGATCCTTATAAAAGCTTTTTAACTGCAGCAGCTTTAGTGGACGCTACTGGAGCTGGAATTACCGCGGCTGCTGGCATGAGACTTGCCCTCCAATAGATCCTTGTAAATGGATTTAAAGTGTATTCATTCAAATTAGAGAGACAATTTAAATTAAAAAGCTTAGAGCTGCCTCCACCACAGGGGGGCTCGCTCGACCCACCAGCGGACAGGCACCAGTATTGGGAGAGGGGGGCTGGCCGTCAGGGTTCACCGCGGCTCTGGCACAAACCCGGCGACACGGAGGTGGCACGGGCAGGAGCGGACTGGCCGTGTCGGCTTCTCACTTTTTGGATTTTAGAAGGGCATGACATGCCTCTATCTGTGTCTCCCCCTCCTTTTACTCCTCCACCTCTTTTATTTTCGCATGACTATATGTACTTGTCACTTTTCCATGTGTTAGTTATGTCTTCTGAGCAGTTTGTCAGCTTTTGGACACCTTTGAAGGTGTTTTCTATGTGTTTCTATGTGTTTTTGTTTGCCTGCCATTGGTTTTAATGGTGTTCGAAGGTGTTCGACGAACAGTTCGACGAACAGTTCGGCGAACACACGGGTGTTCGACGAACCGAACCGAACTCGAACACTACGGGGGTGGCTCAACACTAGTCTGCACCCGAGTTGGCTAAAGACTTTATCCGCCACATCTTCCGTCTCCATGGTCTGCCCCTCCACATCGTGTCGGATCGTGGGGTTCAGTTCACCTCTCGTTTCTGGAGAGCCACTTGTAAGCTGCTGGACATTACCCTGGATTTCTCCTCCGCTTACCACCCTCAGTCCAATGGTCAAGTGGAGCGGATCAATCAAATCTTGTCCAGCTACCTCCGGCACTTCGTGGATGCTCACCACTCGGACTGGGTGGATCTCCTACCGTGGGCCGAGTTCTCTTATAACAACCATGAGAGCGAGTCCTCTTCCAAATCCCCGTTCTTTATAGTTGGTGGTCAACATCCCCGGATTCCACTTCCTGTCTCCGTTTCTGTGGACAACCCTGCTGCGGAGTCTCTTGTCAGCGAATTTTCTACTATTTGGGAGAGCACCAGGTCCGCTCTTCTTCTCTCCTCTGAGCGGATGAAGAGATATGCTGATAAGAGACGTCTGGATCCGCCCCAATTCCGTCCGGGAGACAAGGTTTGGCTCTCATCCAAACATGTGCGGCTCAAAATACCCTCCTACAAGTTGGGTCCTCGATTCATCGGTCCCTTCGAAGTCCTCAGGCAAATTAACCCTGTGGCCTACAAATTAAAACTCCCGGCCACCCCACGGATCCCCAACTCCTTCCACGTATCTCTCCTCAAACCCGTTGTCTTTAACTCTTTTTCCAAAAATCCAGGTGCCCCTCCTGCTCCGGTTTCCGCTGATGACATCTTTGAGGTAGAGAGTATTCTGGCCTCCAAGAGGGTAAGAGGAAAAACCTTTTTTCTGGTAGATTGGAAGGGGTTTGGTCCTGAGGAGAGAACTTGGGAACCCAGGGAGAACATCAACGCCCCGCTTCTCCTTGAAAAATTTCTTTCTGGCCAAAAAAAGAGGGGGCCTAAAGGGGGGGGTACTGTATCATCGGCGTCTCTGCCCCATTCCAGGCAGAGACGCCGTCCCTCTCACCTCCCCGCTCCTGGCGCGGCGTCCTCCAGCGCTGCTCTCCCCGCTGCTTCCGGCGCGCGCTCCTTCCCCGGCAGTGTGCTTAGGGCGCGCGCGCGCGCGCGCTCCCCCTCTCTTAAAGGGACCGCGCGCGCCGTCCTAAGGAGTCCCCGGCCAATTGCCGGTGGACCTCCCATATAAAAGGCACCTCCTCCAAAATGGAGGTGCCCGAGCAATGTTGTAGCACAGTTCACTACTCTGCTTCAGCCCTCAGGTCCCGTTGCCAGTTTCCTGCCAGATTCCTGCCAGCCTGCTGTCTAACTCCTGCTTGATTTTCCTGCTACCTGCCTGCCAGCCTGAGGTCCGACGGTCTGCCTACCAACTCCTGTCAGTCTGTCTAAGGACCAGCCTGCCCGCTCACCTGGGAGCGCACCCCTGTTACCTGCCTGCTAGCCTACCCGGAGGCTCCGTCGTCACGTGCTGTGACCACCTGCCATTCCAGAGACTCCTGCCCGCTCACCTGGGAGCACACACCTGGTACCTGCCCGCTAGCCTACCTGGAGGCTCCGCCGTCATGAGCTGTGACCACCTGCCATTCCAGAGACTCTCGCTTGCTCACCTGGGAGCACACATCAACCATCTGCCTGCTAGCCTACCTGGAGGCTCTGCCATCACAGGTCGTACCTAACCTTTATCCAGAGACTGCCCCGGTCACTTGCCGTGACCTCCTGCCCGTTCATCCAGAGACTGCCCCGGTCACTTGCCGTGACCTCCTGCCCGTTCTTCCAGAGACTGCCCCGGTCACTTGCCGTGACCTCCTGCCCGTTCTTCCAGAGACTGCCCCGGTCACTTGCCGTGACCGCCAACCCGTTCACTCAGAGACTGTCCCGGTCACCTGCTGTGACTACCTGCCCGTCCTCCCTGGTCGCCACCCGCTCCCTTACAAGGACCGCCCCCTTGTATAGTAGCTCAGAGGTTCCGCCTCCCAGACCCGTTACACATTATACTGTGTGGAGGACTATGTGGGGCCATTATACTGTATGGGGGACTATGTGGGGCACATTATTCTGTATGGAGCACTATGTGGAGTCCATTATACTGTACAGAGGACTATGTGGGGCCATTATACTGTATGGAGGACTATGTCGGGTCCATTATTCTGTATGGAGCACTATGTGGAGTCCATTATACTGTACAGAGGACTATGTGGGGCCATTATTCTGTATGGAGGACTATGTGGAGCCCATTATTCTGTATGGAGGACTGTGTGGGGCCCATTATTCTGTATTGAGGACTATGCGGAGGTCATTATTCTGTATGGAGGACTATGTGGGGCCATAATACTGTATGGGGGACTATGTGGGGTACATTATTCTGTATGGGGGACTATGTGGGGCACATTATTCTGTATGGGGGACTATGTGGGTCCCATTATTCTGTATGGAGGACAATGTGGGGCCCATTATTCTGTATGGAGGACTGTGTGGGTTCCATTATACTGTATGGAGCACTATGTGGAGTCCATTATACTGTACAGAGGACTATGTGGGGCTATTATACTGTATAGAGGACTATGTGGGGCCTATTATACTGTATGGAGGACTATGTGGGGCCTATTATACTGTATAGAGGACTATGTGGGGCCTATTATACTGTATGGAGGACTATGTGGGCCATTAAACTGTATGGAGGTCTATGTGGGGCCATTATACTGTATGGAGGACTATGTGGGGCTATTATACTGTATGGAGGACTGTGTGGGGCCATTATACTGTACAGAGGACTATGTGGGGCCATTATACTGTATGGAGCACTATGTAGGACTATTATTCTGTATGGAGGACTATGTGGGGCCCATTATACTGTATGGAGGACTATGTGGGACCTTTATTCTGTATGGAGGACTATGTGGGGCCCATTATACTGTATGGAGGACTATGTGGAACCATTATTCTGTATGGAAGACTATGTGGGGCCCATTATACTGTATGGAGGACAATGTGGGACCATTATTCTGTATGGAGGACTATGTGGGGCCCATTATACTGTATGGAGTACTATGTGGAGTCCATTATACTGTATACTGGTTGGCTCGCGACTTTGTCCAAGTTTTTCATTTTGTCCCTCTGTGTGTTTGAGTTTGATATCCCTGATCTAAACAAAGCGTCGGAACTAATTATTTAACAATCACATGGAATTTTTTTTTTGTCTGAAGCTAGATACCCTCCTCTATTTCTATTAGCAATTCATCTACGTTTTAATGAAGTTCTTTTTTTTATGCTTTAGCCCTTCACACTCCATCTCGGATATGTATATATAATGGAGCGTGGTTGAGCCTTTGGAGCAGACTCAGAAGCAGAGGCCTCTCTACACAGGACAGATACCGGTTATATTACATAGCTGACATCTGCCTCTAACAGCAGTGATTGGTGTGCCCACTGATGACCACTATTAACTTCTCAAATGCTGTTTTCAATCACTGATAGTGGCATATAAGCGCCTCAATCCAGTCTGGATGTTAGGTCACCCATTACCCCTCTCTATATTCCGAGATCGCATGGATTGCTATGAGAGTCAGGGACTTAAGGCCCGTCATGTGATCTCTCACATTGTCTATATGTTACCATTTTTGTAGTCATAGATATGGGCAGACCTCCTATTATTCAATTTTCACAAAAAACAACTTCTATTTCCAATATTACTGTATCTGACAATCTATCCTAAATGGTTGATTACTTCATTGTCCCACCTGTGATGCCCAATGACTTTCCATTAATCCAGATCCAATGTTAGTAGAAGTTATTTAACTAAAACTATTATTCACATTACATTGCATGAAACCGTGATGTCTCTGAACACCAACCTACATATTTGGTATCACCGCTGCATCCATAGTTGGGTTTGGAAGCATAAAAGGATTTCCATGAGTCATACCGAATATTCACGCACCCACAAGACCAGTCTGCTAGGATCTTCAGTCTGTAGGCTCACATAGAATTAGCAACAAGGAATAGCATGACACCATCTATAGTTTCTTTATTTGAATAATGAAAAATAAAAGTTGGTTAACATATTTGAATGAGGCAACTTTAGAGTGAAGTGCTGCACTTTGTATTGTGAGTACATTGGAATACTCGGGTGCTCAAATGACATGGGAACAGCATTGGGAAGGCCCCTGGAAGCATTTCTGAATCCCAGGTCACTGCTGTGAACAATGTTGTCAGAGGTATTACGCCACTTTTACGGACTCACAATAAAACATACAAAAACAAATCCAAATGGATTTTCCTGGGAAATATGTGTTAAGGAACATCCTTTCCAGGGTAATGACTTGTATATAAGGCAAAATAAATAACCAAAAAACAAAAATACTCCTCCACACCTTGTTCACACTTCGCGTTTTTGATGCACTTTTGCATTGCTTTCAACCGTGACAAATGCATTCACCGGGAAATGTAATTTTAACATTTTACAACCTTATCTGGCCATGTGATGTGTGAGATATCAGACACATTCTGTTTGATTTATGAAGGAGGGACTCTGAAAGTCACAAAGCCTGTTTTTATACTGACATCAGGTGGCCTTTACTATTCTTAAAGGGCCAGCAGTTGACCCTCACTATTCTTAGAGAGCCATCAACCGGCTATGCTTTGTTGTTCTTACTAAAGAGTAAGTCTCCTATACTGTTATTGCGAATGCAGTGAGTGGCAGGGCTGCCAAAATTTGGACGCATCCCAATACCCCTTTGAAGAGACTTAGAGGAGGGCCTCCTGAAAATAATGTTCCCATTATTAGCAATTGGGTCTCCCATAGTGTTGGCTTATGCAGTGAATGCAAGGACTGACAAAAACTAGGAGGCACTCCAATGCCCCTTGGAAAAGACGTGGAGGAGGGCCTCATAAAAAATGTTTCCATTAGAAAGGAGCCAGTCTCCTATACTTGTAATGCCCATGCACTAAGTGTATGGGCTGACAAACATTTACCCCTGGTAGGTATACATGAACATACTGTATACATTTTTTTTTACGAGCATCATAAAGACCCTTTAAAAAATTTTTGTGGGTGATGCATCACGGACCACGGTCACCCTGGTGATATGGTGGTGGAGGATGAAGGTAGGAGGAGGACAAGAGCAAATAGCCAAAATCAGAAAGTGTATACCCATGTGTGGGTGTGAAAAGGTGCATGGGAATACACCTCCCAAAAAAGGACACTG
This sequence comes from Phyllobates terribilis, assembly GCF_046119375.1. Classification (NCBI taxonomy): domain Eukaryota; kingdom Metazoa; phylum Chordata; class Amphibia; order Anura; family Dendrobatidae; genus Phyllobates; species Phyllobates terribilis. The sequence goes on along the minus strand of NW_027362772.1, from coordinate 50,314,605 downwards.
GATTTGAGTTTATGCTACGCTGCTATAATTCGGTGGTGTTGAGAAGTCTGGCCCAATCCAGCCCTTGTTCATTTTTATAAGAGTCAGCCTGTCAGCATTTCAGTTGACAGGCAGATGCGCTTATCAGTTATAATTCCACCAGCGCCACTAAAAACCCGCTCTGATAAAGCGCTAGCGGCAGGGCAAGCCAGGATCTCCAAGGCGTAGAGAGCCAATTCATCCCACGTGTCCAGCTTGGATACCCAATAATTATAAGGCGCAGAGGAATCACGGAGGACATTGGTACGGTCGGCAAGGTACTCCCTCAGCATCTTTCCAAACTTTGCACTCCTTGTGACAGTACCCCACGCCTCATGGCCTGTGCGATGGGAGGGGCTGAGAAAATTCTCCCAGAACTTTGACAGTGTTTCCCTGCCTCTACTGGATTGGAGTTGTGTCTCTCTCGCCTGTACTCCTTGGTTGTCCAACGAACTGTGACCTCTGCCGCCAGCGTTTTCAGATGGGAATTTTTTTAATAGTTCCGCAACAAGGGCCTTCTGGTACTGCCCCATTTTTGTAGACCTGTCCACCTCAGGAATAAGAGATAGAAAGTTCTCCTTGTAGCGTGGGTCCAGAAGTGTCACCAACAAGTAATGACTGTCACCCAAAATTTTAAGAACGCGAAGGTCATGGGAAAGGCAGCGAAACATAAACTCAGCCATGCATGCCAGACTGCTAACAGAAAAGACTTCCATGTCCTCACCAAGAGGACGAATGACCATGCTCTCCTCCTCCTTTCTGTCCTCAGGTCATCCACGCTGAACAGACGGTATGACAGTTGTGCAGGTAGTACAGTCTATAGCGCATGAAACTAGCTCCTGTTCTTCCTCCTCCTCATTGTCACCCAATCCACATTGGGATCAGATGAGGCTTGGCTGTGTGTAATCACCCTGTATGGTTCCTTGATCCATCTCATTGTGCTCCGCCTGCAATGCATCCTCCTTGATTGTAAGCAGAGAGAGTTTTAGAAGACAGAGAAGCGGGATGGTGACGCTAATTATGGTGTCATCGCCGATCACCATCTTGGTGGAGTCCTCAAAGATTTGGAGGATGGTACATATGTTTGACATCCATGTCCACTCCAGAGGTGTTATGTGTGGAGTCTGAACTGAATACCGACGACCTTGTTGATGCTGGTACTCAACAACTGCCCTTTTCTGCTCACAAATCCTTCCCAACATCTGCAGTGTAGAGTTCCAATGCGTGGGGACATCACACACCAGTCTGTGAGCCGGAAGCTGCAAACGCTGCTGAAACACGGCAAGGGCGGCAGAAACTGTAGCTGACTTTCTAAAATGGACACACAGGCGGCGTACTTTAACAAGCAAATCTGGCAGCTCCGGGTAGGCTTTGAGAAATCGCTGAACCACCAGGTTAAACACATGGGCCTGGCATGGTACGTGTGTGAGCTCGCCTCAGAGCCACCACCAGGTTCCGGCCATTGTCAAACACGTCCATGCCTGGCTGTATGTTCAGCGGTGTGAGCCACAGATCTGCCTGCTCTTTCAGAGCTGTCCACAACTCTTCAGCATTTTGCGGTTTGTCACCTAAGCATATTAGCTTCAGCACAGCCTGTTGCCGCTTGGCCGAGGCAGTGCTGCAGTGCTTCTAGCTTGTGACTGATGTGGTCATTTCGGAGATGGAGGCTGAGAGGAGGAGGAGGCTGAGGAGGATAAGGTGCAGTAGCTGTAGACTGTGGGGGCCACCCTGATTGACCTAGGGCCAGCAATCCTTGGCGTCGGGAGGACATGTTCCGTCCCAAGGTACGACTGGGTCCCGGCTTCCACTATGTTAACTCAGTGTGCCATCAGCGAGATGAACTGTCCCTGCCCACAAGCACTTGTCCACGTGTCCGTGGTTAGGTGGACTTTCCAGGTAACTGCGTTGTTGAGGGCACGGCTAATGTTTTGGGACACGTGCTTGTGTAATGCGGGGACGGCACACCGGGAGAAATAGGCTGGGGCTGGGGACCGAGTACCGAGGGACGGCCGCCGCCATCGGGTTGCGGAATGCTTCCGACTCCACGAGCCTAAAAGGCAACATTTCGAGCGCAAACAGTCGTGAAATTTGGGAATATAATAGTGTGGCTTGTGGGGCGTTGGCTGCATATTTGCGCTTGCGTTCCAAGGACTGGGGTATGGACAACTGAACGCTGCGCTGGGACATGGACGTGCTTCCTGATGATGCTACTTGAGAGTATGCAACGACAGGTGCAGGGCAGGAGGCATCTTCACATGCACCATGGACAGGGGATTGGCTTGCATGCACAACAGCGGAAGAAGCAGTGGTGCCACCAGCAGACACTGTTACTGGACCCTGGGGTTCGGCCCACAAAGTCGGGTGCTTTGCTGCCATGTGCCTGATCATGCTGGTGGTGGTCAGGCTGCTAGTTTTGCCACCCCTGCTGATGATGGCCTGGCAGGTGTTGCAAATGGACTTTTTGGGGTGATCTTCAGAGTCTTTAAAAAAACAACCAGACTTGGAAAGACCTAACAGTTGTACTGGCAACTTCCTTCGTGTTGGTGTTACGGGGAACGGTTGCCTGCCTTCTGTCTGTGGCGACCACACTGCTTCTTCCTGCCTGTTGGGGTGCTCTGCCTCCCTCCCCCTGTGTGCTGCTGTCTTCACTCTGCATGTCCTCCTGCCAGGTTGGGTCAGTTACTGTATCATCCACCACCTTGTCTTCCACTTCCACACCCTGGTCCTCCTCCTTACTTTCTGGCAATTGTGTCTCATCATCATCCACCTCTTATGACACTTTCCCACCGTCGCCTTTGTGTGGCCGTGGCTGCTCAAATATATATATGGGCATCATTACATGCGATCTCCTCTTGCCCTGCTTCAAGTGGATCGGGTGAGAGGCCTGAATCTATAAATGGAAAAGTGAACAGCTCTTCAGAGTGTCCAAGTGTGGGATCAGTTGTCTCCAGGCACTCGGCATGGTGGGAGAAAGGAGGATCAGTGTGAGGAATATGCAGTCCAGACTCACGGCTACTGAGACTTGACGGTATGGAAGACAGGGTGGTGGTGATGATGGTGGCTAAGTGACTGGAAGTATTATCCGCTATCCAACCAACAACCTATTGACACTGCTCTGGGTTCAATAGTGGTGTGCTGCGGTCCCCTAGGAATTAGGACAGGAAGGTCGGGCGAGAAGATGTGGGTGTTTATTGTGGCACAATTTCAGCTTGCCCACGTCCTCGGCCTCTGCATGCACCATCACCATCACCCTCACGTTCAGTTCCCCGTCTCTTGCCACGCGCCTTGCCCATTTTAAATGGAGGACTATATCTTCCACACTCACTACAAATGGCTGAATTTGAAGTGAACTTATACGTGATCCGTGTGACGGAGAAACCACAGTTTTAAATATCTGGCCTGTGTCACCGGTGTCAAAAACTTTGCTGACACACTGAAAAAATTTTTTAATGGAGGACAGAAATGGCAGAATTTTCAGAAAACGTATATGTGATCCGTGTGATGGACAAACCACAGTTTTAAATAGCTGGATTTTTAGCGCTGTAATATGGAAAGGACCTGGCTGTATTCTGCAGTGCCAACAAGCAAATGGTACAGAACAACAGTGTTCCCTGGATTGATTTTTAAGCAAATAATTAGGATTAAGATCCCAAAAAAATTATTCCTTGCCCCTGAGACCTGGGCCTATGTCTAGAAATATCTAACAGCAGCAACAGGCAGAACTGGAATGGAGCCTCTTGTGCTATATGCACTGCAGTCTGCTATATACACTGCCTGCCTGATATGTATGCAGATGGATTAGTCCTCAGAAGGACTGTTTGTTAAGATGGATATGTGTAATGTACTTGTTCTCTACATACACTACCTAATACACAAGCAAATCTCTCCCTAGCTCAGCAGCACCTCTCCCTACACTGTCCGATTCCGGAGTGACTGTGACAAGCATGGCGGCGCCAGGTCTGATTTAGATCTGATGACGCTGTGCGGCCAGCCAATCACTACCAACATGGCTACGGCACTACAGTGAGTGGCAGGCAATCCCTGCATGTTCATTGGCGTTCTAAAGAGCAACAAACATGCAGGGAGGGGACCCGAGCATCTTGCAAGTACTCGGCGAGATCCGATCGATCACAACTAATTGTGAGATTATACTTTATGACTCTTTTGCAGATTTTATGCAGTAAATAAAAAGATCTATTTGTATCTTGAAATTATCATCATGGAGTTTATTTACCATTCGCAGATCTTTATTATGGGTTTATTTTCAGTCTCAGCCCACAAATATGAATTTCTTATTTTATGATACAGTTTAGAAATAGCATTCCCCCTGGACACTGATCTCCAGTATCAATATAGTAAAAGTAGAAGAATCCATATCGTTAACATATAACAATGTAATGAGTATGATAAGACAGGTACTAAGTCCCCTTATAAAAGTGTGTAGTCAGTACACAACTTTTTTGTGCTTACATAATAGAAATAGCTGCATAGTGGGTAAAATAACATTCATAGGCCATAGGAATAGTGTCAAGTGGTTCTGCCTAGCTATCCCGATGGTCAGGTGAAACTCTTCACAGGGGTTAAAGTGTAAAGACCAGGGCTCCCCCAGGACCTAATAGTCGGAGTACAGTGATGTGGACTTACACACTTAGCATGTGTGAGTCTTCAGCGAAGCCACTGGCCGGTGGAGCGATCTGGCAGGAATAGTCACTAGATCAGAAGTAGAATGGAAGAAAAGGGACAAAAACCTAAGGCAGAAGAATATTGAAGGTAAAAGGTCCAGGTGCTGGGGGCTCCCAAATAAAATGGGGAAAAAATCCTAATGGTGAATGAGAGATGATAAATTAAAATGAGGATAAAAAAATGTATTAAAACCACAACATGTTTCGGGTGTGAGCAGCCTTCCTCAGGTGGCTAGAAAGAAATTAATACAATTAATTTATAAGAAAATATTTGTCCATTTAACCACAAGCTACGCCTCTGGATCCGGGAAATAGCGTAGCTTTAGGTTGGTATATAGCCAAGTTTCTCCTTATAAAATGTCAAGTTACTTTCAATTATGTATTATTCTAGCTCAAACTGGTTATGGCTCTATGATAACCATTGGCTGCTCAGTAAACCAAGTCATTTTTCAAGCCAGAGGTGATAACGACAGTTTTTCTACTTTCCCAGATTCTTTGTTCCTCTGCACCCCCAATAGAGATCCCAAGGAACACCATTACAGGTGAGAGATATTTTCTTTTATTCTCACTGATATTTATAGTGTAGTGGGGGGATCAGAAGTGGGACACCCCTCTTGTTTGTGGTCGTGTTTTATGATAAGGAAAGGCAGAGAAGAAGCGTCTATGGAGGATAGATACATAGAAGTAGCTGCGATACCAACCCAACTTTAGTAAGTATAAATCACTTTACTGAGAGGGTGAACGCTCAGTGTCATAGGGGACAATGGGAAACTCTTCTACGAAACATGAGAAGCAATTGCAAGAGAAGAGGAGGTTTACATCAGCAAGTTGGAAAAGATTTAATATAATGCTGAAATATTTTAAGCCTGTCACTAAAAGTATGACTGAGACTACTACATTTATATTTTTTATGATCAAGTATGTTAGATGAGATCCTCTTACATATCATGATAATTTAAAGAAGAAAAGGGGGGAGAGAAAAACTTCGAAAAGCGTCCAATAGATGAAAAAAATTGTATATACTTTATTAGAAAAGAACATGAAACAAATGGATCACAAATACAAATATAAAAACAGAGATGGAGGGAAATACATGTAAGTATAAGGAAAAACGGCTACTAGGAATAAAAGACAATCTCATAGATATACTTATACAAAAAATTATATGGATAAATGCACATAGTGGGGTCAATAACAACAGGTCCCAAAGCTTTGGATAAAGATCACATGTATTCTGGACAAGTACATAGCCAAAGGGACTACCCCAACCAGAGGAAACAAAAATAAAGGTAAGTATAATTAGAGATCTATAACAGACTTAGTAGTGTAAACACTGAAAAAATATATCATACAATAGTAATATGGTAGTCATTGTAGAATGAGAAAACTGCAAGTGTGCCCACCCTGGTCAACAACCAATAACTCCCACAGGGGGAAGGAGAAGGGGGGAAAAAAAAAAAAAAATAGACAGCTATATGTGAATAATGTCATAAGGTCCAGTTGCAGCCATCATAGAAAGATTATCACGGATGTATAAACATATAACAGCTATCATGTAAAATTACATACTTGCAATAAGAGTGTAGCCGAAGCCTAGCACGAACACGCCACCCTCAACCCAACGCGCGTTTCGGCTGGGAATGCCTTCGTCAGGGACCCCCCTGTTCGTGCTAGGCTTCGGCTACACTCTTATTGCAAGTATGTAATTTTACATGATAGCTGTTATATGTTTATACATCCGTGATAATCTTTCTATGATGGCTGCAACTGGACCTTATGACATTATTCACATATAGCTGTCTATTTTTTTTTTTTTTTTCCCCCCTTCTCCTTCCCCCTGTGGGAGTTATTGGTTGTTGACCAGGGTGGGCACACTTGCAGTTTTCTCATTCTACAGTGACTACCATATTACTATTGTATGATATATTTTTTCAGTGTTTACACTACTAAGTCTGTTATAGATCTCTAATTATACTTACCTTTATTTTTGTTTCCTCTGGTTGGGGTAGTCCCTTTGGCTATGTACTTGTCCAGAATACATGTGATCTTTATCCAAAGCTTTGGGACCTGTTGTTATTGACCCCACTATGTGCATTTATCCATATAATTTTTTGTATAAGTATATCTATGAGATTGTCTTTTATTCCTAGTAGCCGTTTTTCCTTATACTTACATGTATTTCCCTCCATCTCTGTTTTTATATTTGTATTTGTGATCCATTTGTTTCATGTTCTTTTCTAATAAAGTATATACAATTTTTTTCATCTATTGGACGCTTTTCGAAGTTTTTCTCTCCCCCCTTTTCTTCTTTAAATGATACACTTCGGTAGTCCTCATGATTTTTAAGTCCTACTATGGGGTTTACTTTTGTTGCTTACTCTTACCCCTATATTTCAACTTTTTTGATTATATCATGATAATTGTTGTAAGGTCACTTGATTGACGTATAATGATAAGCCACATACCCAGAGTCTAATAGCTGAAAAGTGTTAGCTAAAAAATGTAGGGGAAATAAGGGAGCGCTATATTAGCGTAGTATTAGAAATTATTGGGACCAAAAAAAAGGTGAGAAGGGAATGTTGCTCACCTTGTGCGATTGTGCAAACAGGCGCAACTCTGGAAGAGTGAGCATCCCATGCTGATCCTTCGTGGTAGTTTGCTGCCAATGTGGTAAACTGTGGATGAGTCCTTAGGAAAGGGGTGATGGAAAAACAAAGAACCAAGATGTAGGTGCTTCCACTCAATATTTCCTGGTACAGGATGTTGTTGTAAAAAAATAAATTTTTGGAATGTGGAGTGTGAATCTCCAATGAAACTGGTACAGGATGTTGTTGTAAGAAAGATATTTTTGGAATGTGGAGTGTGAATCTCCAACGAAACTGGTAAAGGATGCTGTTGTAAGAAAGATATTTTTGGAATGTGGAGTGTGAATCTCCAATGTACAAGAAAATGTGAAGGAACAATAAAAATACGCTAAAAACCCAACACGTTTCGGCTATTCAGCCTTCATCAGGTGCAACCTGATGCATGTGATGAAGGCTGGATAGATGAAATGTGTTGTGTTTTTATTGTATTTTTATTGCTCCTTCCCAACTTCTTGTACGTTGGAGTTTCACACTGCACATTCCAAAAATAATTTTTGTTTTTAACAGCAACATCCTGTACCAGTTTGGAATCTTGGAAACATCAAGTGGAAGCGCCTATATCTTGGTTCATGGTTTTTCCAAACATTGGCTAATAGAAGGTTCATTTGATGCTAATTTATTATCAACCTAGAATTATGTGATATGTAAGTAAAAGATTGTAAGAAGCTGAATGTGGAGCTGCATGGGAAAAGATGGCAAAGAATCAAGAGGCAGATCCCTTTCTATATAATATGTGACCAGAAAACCTTGGCTGCAGAGGCGGAGAACGAGGATCATGAAACTGAATTCTGCTCTTCCTACCATTCGGCTGCAGAACTGTTGTGAGCACAATGTGAGGGACGGTTTCCTCTCTCTGTCCTCTCTGTCCTGAACCCATAGCTCCAACGTTCATTGCACTTTCACCACAGAAGACAGTTAAAACTGAAACGTGGAATATAACTTTGACTTCACTCCTTGGTTTGAAATTTAAGTAAAATATCCAGAAGAAAGCAAGTTTGCAAATCTCAAGGAGCATGTGGAAAAGGTGATCTGTAGTTCTGAATGATCAGGTATGATAACTAGAAGAAAAGCTTAAAAACTTGGTTATTTGGAAGTAGGCAAGATGTTAGTCCAGGTAGAAGGTCCAGTTTTGGGGAGGTAGAGAAGCATAAAGGGAACCTGGAATGTGGATTTTGCCCCTAAAACCAATGGCAAAGTATGCACTGTTGCGTTCATGCTGATTAAATCCATACCTTCATTATACAAATCTCTTTTGACATTTCTGAGAAATCCTGGTTTCAAAATCATATATATGCAAATGAGTACTTCAGGTAGATAAATTACACTTGCAGCTCTCCTGTCTACCCTCCCCGTTCCCCGCCCACCATCTGACTTGTTCTTGACTGACAGGTCATTCTTGTTGCGGTGACTTGTCTCCCCTGCCATGTCAGTCAGAGACAGAAGATGGACAGGGTATATAGAGCGCAATCAGGAGAGCTGCAAGTGCAATATCCTACCCCAAAGCACTTGCAGCTCATTTCTATGTTATTTGAACCCTGTATTTCCCACAAACTACAAAACTGGTTTTCACAATTAGGCTGAGTTCACACGATGCGTATTTCATGCGTTTCCGCGGCGTTTTTGCAGTTGCGTAAACGCCGCGGAAACGCATGAAAAACGCATGGTAGAAGGGAAGCAATGTTCCCCAATTGAAATCCGCATGTGCTGTGCCCATGATGCGGATTTTTCCGCAGCGTAAACGCTGCGCTCAAAAATCCGCAGCATGTCATTTAATTTTGCGGAAACGCGGCGTTTTCGCCGCCATTGACTTGCATTAGAATGCGCCAATTCCGCAAGACTGCATCTGTACTTGCGTAATTGGTGCGTTCTAATGTGCGGATGGTACCCGGGTGTGGAGGAGAGGAGAGTCTCATCCACACCCAGGTACCATTAAAAAAGCTGTAAAAACAAGAATAAAATAAAAAATATATATATACTTACCATCTGTCGGCCCGCGCACCGCTCCTGCTTTGTTCCCGGCACTTGCAGTGAGTTGTAGGACCTGCGGTGACGTCAGGGTCATGTGACGGGTCACGTGACGCTGACGTCGGCAGGTCTTTCAATTCAAAGTTGCCGGGAGAACGGAGTGTAAGCAGGACAGCGCGGGCCATCGGAGGTAAGTATATACACTCTCTCGGGTCACACTATATAAATCCATGCTGTTTGCATGGATTTACATAGTGTGACCTAGTTGTCAAGCACTTTCCAGGTGATGCTAAAATCGCCTGGAAAGCGCTTGTCAATCTGCATGCGGAAACGCATGTGGATCCGCATGTATTCTGCAGGAAAAACGCATGCACAATCTGCATGCGTTTTTTCTGCCTGGGAGATGCAGAAATGATGCAGAAATTTTCTGCTTCATTTCTGCATTGTGTGCACATACCCTTAAGGTATGGATTTAATCAGTATGAAAGAACTTATATATGTGCCATTAGTTTGAGGTGTAAAATCCTTACGTCACTTTCTCTTTAAGCAAATGCTCCAGGAAACTTAGGGAGCAGAAGCACACATGGTGAGCTGCTACTGTGAAAGCAGTCAGGTGATCCAGCCTTCTCGCCACTAAGAGAGATTACTCTCCCTGGAGACATACATGGGCTGGTGGATGTACAGACCAAGGTAGTGGTTTATGTCTCCTGACAGCTCTCAGAAATAAGGGCTGTGAGTTCAGACTTTTCTGAGCTCCAGAGTTGCCAACAAAAGTCTATTCAAAAGAAAGAATGACTCCAGAAAACTCAGAAAAGGAAATTATGAAGAAGTGACATTTGATTGAAAGGGTTATGCTGAAGAACTATGTGGATGACTAGAAACAGCTGGCAAGGAAGGACTTAAAGAAATAGGGGTTAAGGAGGTGGATAATATTGCACAGCTTCTGGATACCCACAGTTGCAGTAGAAACTTCACAGAGAAGATTACATGGGATAACAAGCTTTTACTTCTCAGAACATGAGGTAAAGGAAAAAATGCAGTCAAACAGTACTGCACAAGGAAGTAAGTGCAAAACAGAAAGTACAAGAGAGACTTTTTTCTTTTTACAATATAGTAAACAAGGAAACTTTTCACAACATCGCCATCTACTGTCAGATCAGCATAAAGTCCTCCTTCACACAAACAAAGAAGTCCACAACTGTTGAATATACCAACAGATAAAAGGTCAGGGCAGGAAACAGAAAGTGAAAGATGTTGTTGTATTGATGAGTGCACTTAGAGACTGAGTGAAGAAAAGTTTTGTAAACAGTAACAACTTATATAAATTATTGGACTTAACAGGAAACAGTCATCATTAATGATGAGTGAGCACTAAAATGCTCGGGTGCTCGATGTTCGAGTCGAGCACATTGGAATACTCGGGTGCTCGACCCAAGCAACGAGCCCAATGTAAGTCTATCGGAAACTCGAGCAGTTTTCAGGCAGCTCCCCCCGGCGGTCTGCAGAGGGACTAGAAATTTCCCAAATCGATGGGAACAGTGCTCAAATGACATGGGGACAGCATGGGGAAGACCCTTGGAAGCATTTCTGACTCCCAGGTCACTGCTGTCAACAACGTTGTCAGAGGTATTACGCCACTTTTACGGACTCACAATAAAACATACCAAAACGAAACCAAAATGGATTTTCCTGGGAAATTTGTTGAGGAACATCCTTTCCAGGGTAAAGACTAGTATATAAAGCAAAATAGATAACCAAAACACAAAAATGCTCTTCCACACCTTGGGCTATGTTCACATGTAGCATTTTTGATGTGTTTATTCACTTTGGCATTGCTTTCAACCGTGACAAATGTATTCACCAGGAAATGTAATTTTAACATTTTACAACCTTATCTGGCCATGTGGTGTGTGAGATATCATCAGACACATTGTGTTTCATTTATGAAGGAGGGACTCTGAAAGTCACAAAGCCTATTTTTAAAGGGCCATCAGGCGGCCTTTACTATTCTTAAAGGGCCAGCAGTCGGCCCTCACTATTCTTAGAGAGCCATCAGCCGGCTATGTTTTATTGTTCCCATTTCTAAAGAGTGGGTCTCCTATACTGTTATTGCATATGCAGTGAGTGCCAGGGCTGCCCAAAATTTGGAAGCACCCCAATACCCCTTTGAAGAGACTTAGAGGAGGGCCTCCTGAAAACAATGTTCCCATAATTGTGTTTGCCTGTGCAGTGAATGCAAGGGTTGTCAAAAATTTGGAGGCACTCCAATGCTCCTTGGAAGAGACGTGGAGGTCAGAGGGCCTCATGAAAACAATGTTACCATTATTAGGAAGTGGGTCTCCCATTGTGTTTGCCTATGCAGTGAATGTAAGGGTTGCCAAAAATTCGGAGGCACTCCAATGCCCCTTGGAAGAGACGTGGAGGAGGGCCTCATAAAAAAATGTTCCCATTAGAAAGGAGTGGGCCTCCTATACTTGTAATGCCCATGCACTAAGTGTATGGGCTGACAAACATTTACCCCTGGGGTGTATACATGAACATACTGTATAAGAAAGATTTTTACGGGCATCATAAAGACCCTTTAAAAAAATTATGTGGGTGTTGCATCACGGACCATGGTCACCCTGGTGATATGGTGGTGGAGGATGATGAGAAGGAGGAGGACAAGAGTAAATAGCCAAAATCAGGAAGCGTATACCCATGTCTGGGTGTGAAAAGGTGCATGGGAATACACCTCCCAAAAAAAGACACTGGATTTGAGTTTATGTTATGCTGCTATCATTCGGTGGTGTAGAGAAGTTTGGCCCAATCCAGCCCTTGTTAATTTTTATAAGAGTCAGCCTGTAAGCATTTTCAGTTGACAGGCGGATGCGCTTATCAGTTATAATTCCACCAGCGGCACTAAAAATCCGCCCTGATAAAACGCTGGCGGCAGAGCAGGCCAGGACCTCCAAGGCATAGAGAGCCAGTTCATTCCACGTATCCAGCTTGGATACCCAATAATTATAAGGCACAGAGGAATCACGGAGGATGTTGGTACGGTCGGCAAGGTACTCCCTCAGCATCTTTCCAAACTTTGCACTCCTTGTGATAGTACCCCGCGCCTCAGGGCCTGTGCGATGGGAGGGGCTGAGAAAACTCTCCCAGAACTTTGACAGTGTTCCCCTGCCTCTGCTGGACTAACAGGCAAAGCTTCCGTGTCCTCACTAAGAGGATGACTGACCATGCTCTCCTCCTCTTCCTCCTCCTCTCTGTCCTCTGGCCATCCACGCTGAACAGACGGTATGACAGCTGTGCAGGTATGTGCAGGTAGTACCGTCTATAGCGCATGAAACTAGCTCCTGTCCTTCCTCCTACTCGTCCTCTTCCTCATTGTCACCCAATCCACATTGGGATGAGATGAGGCTTGGCTGTGTGTAATCACCCTGTATGGTTCCTTACTCCATCTCATCATGCTCTGCCTGCAATGCATCCTTTTTGATTGTGACCAGAGAGCATTTCAGAAGACAGAGAAGCGGGATGGTGATGCTAATTATGGCGTCATCGCCGCTCACATTTTGGGTGGAGTCCTCAAAGTTTTGGAGGATGGTACATATGTCTGACATCCAGGTCCACTTCTGAGGTTTTATGTGTGGAGTCTGAACTGAATACCGACGGCCTTGTTGATGTTGGTACACAACAACTGCCCTCTTCTGCTCACAAATCCTTCCCAACATCTGCACCGTAGAGTTCCAATACATGAAGACATCACACACCAGTTTGTGAGCTGGAAGTTGTAAATGCTGCTGAAACACGGCAAGGGCGGCGGAAGCTGTAGGTGACTTTCTAAAATGGGCACACAGGTGGCGTACTTTAACAAGCAAATACGGTAGGATTTGAGAAACCACTGAACCACGAGGTTAAGCACATGGGCAAGGCATGGTACGTGTGTGAGCTCGCCTCGCCTCAGAGCCGCCACCAGGTTCCGGCCATTGTCACACACGACCATGCTTGGCTGTTGAGCGGTTTGAGCCACAGATCTGCTTGCTCTTTCAGTGCTGTCCACAACTCTTCAGCATTGTGCAGTTTGTCACCTAAGCATACAGTGGTGGCCAAAAGTATTGGCACCCCTGCAATTCTGTCAGATAATACTCAGTTTCTTCCTGAAAATGATTGCAATCACAAATTCCTTGGTATCATTATCTTCATTTAATTTGCTTGCAAGGAAAAACACAAAAGAGAATGAAGCAAAAATCAAATCATTGATCATTTCACCCAAAACTCCAAAAATGGGCCAGACAAAAGTATTGGCACCCTCAGCCTAATACTTGGTTGCACAACCTTTAGCCGAAATAACTGCGAACAACCGCTTCCGGTAACCATCAGTGAGTTTCTTACAATGCTCTGCGGGAATTGTAGACCATTCTTCTTTGGCAAACTGCTCCAGGTCCCTGATATTTGAAGGGTGCCTTCTCCAAACTGCCATTTTGAGATCTCTCCACAGGTGTTCTATGGCGTTCAGGTCTGGACTCATTGCTGGCCACCTTAGAAGTCTCCAGTGCTTTCTCTCAAACCATTTTATAGTGCTTTTGGAAGTGTGTTTTGGGTCATTGTCCTGCTGGAAGACCCATGACCTCTGAGAGAGACCCAGCTTTCTCACACTGGGCCCTACATTATGCTGCAAAATTTGTTGGTAGTCTTCAGACTTCATAATGCCATGCACACGGTCACGCAGTCCAGTGCCAGAGGCAGCAAAGCAACCCCAAAACATCAGGGAACCTCCGCCATGTTTGACTGTAGGGAACGTGTTCTTTTCTTTCAATGCCTCCTTTTTTTTCCTGTACACTCTATGTTGATGCTTTTTGCCAAAAAGCTCTACTTTTGTCTCATCTGACCAAAGAACATTCTTCCAAAACGTTTTAGGCTTTCTCAGGTAAGTTTTGGCAAACTCCAGCCTGGCTTTTTTATGTCTCGGGGTAAGAAGTGGGGTCTTCCTGGGTATCCTACTATACAGTCCCTTTTCATTCAGACGCCGACGGATATTACGGGTTGACACTGTTGTACCCTCGGACTGCAGGGCAGCTTGAACTTGTTTGGATGTTAGTCGAGGTTCTTTATCCACCATCCGCACAATCTTGCGTTGAAATCTCTCGTCAATTTTTATTTTCCGTCCACATCTAGGGAGGTTAGCCACAGTGCCATGGGCTTTAAACTTCTTGATGACACTGCGCACGGAAGACACAGGAACATTCAGGCCTTTGGAGATGGACTTGTAGCCTTGAGATTGCTCATGCTTCCTCACAATTTGGTTTCTTAAGTCCTCAGACAGTTCTTTGGTCTTCTTTCTTTTCTCCATGCTTAATGTGGTGCACACAAGGACACAGGACAGAGGTTGAGTCAACTTTAATCCATGTTAACTGGCTGCAAGTGTGATTTAGTTATTGCCAACACCTGTTAGGTGCCACAGGTAAGTTACAGGTGCTGTTAATTACACGAATTAGAGAAGCATCACATGATTTTTCAAACAGTGCCAATACTTTGTCCACCCCCTTTTTTAGGCTTGGTGTGGAATTGTATCCAATTTGGCTTTAGGACAATTCTTTTTGTGTTTTTTCATTGAAGACAAATTACATGACGATAATAATAACAAAGAATTTGTGATTGCAATCATTTTCAGGAAGAAACTGAGTATTATCTGACAGAATTGTAGGGGTGCCAATACTTTTGGCCACCACTGTATTAGCTTCAGCACAGCCTGTTGCCACTTGGCCGAGGCAGTGCTGCAGCGCTTCCAGCTTGTGACTGATGTGGTCATTTCAGAGATGGAGGTTGAAAAGGAGGAGGAGACTGAGGAGGATGAGATGCACGAGCTGTAGACCGGGGGGGCAACCTTGATTGACCTAGGGCGAGCAATTCTTGGTGTACCATCCCTGCCCACAAGCACTTGTCCACGTGTCCGTGGTTAGGTGGACTTTCCCAGTAACTGCGTTGTTGAGGGCACGGCTAATGTTTTTGAACACGTGCTTGTGTAATGCGGGGATGGCACACCGGGAAAAATAGTGGCGGCTGGGGACCGAGTACCAAGGGACGGCTGCCACCATCAGGTTGCGGAATGCTTCCGTCTCCATGAGCCTAAAAGGCAACATTTCAAGCGCAAGCAGTCGTGAAATGTGAGTATTTAGTAGTGTGGCCTGTGGGGCGTTGGCTGCATATTTGCGCTTGCGTTCCAAGGACTGGGGTATGGACAACTGAACGCTGCGCTGGGACAAGGACATGGACGTGCTTCCCGATGCTGCTACTTGAGAGTATGCAACGACAGGTGCAGGGCAGGAGGCATCTTCGCATGCACAATGGACAGGGGATTGGCTTGCATGCACAACAGCGGAAGAAGCAATGGTGCCACCCGCAGACACTGTTCCTGGACCCTGGGGTTCGGCCCACAAAGTCGGGTGCTTTGCTGCCATGTGCCTGATCATGCTGGTCGTTTTGCCACCCCTGCTAATGTTGGCCTGGCAGGTGGTGCAAATGGCCTTTTGGGGTTACTGGCAGAGTCTTTAAAAAACAACCAGACTCGGGAAGACCAAACAGTTGTACTGGCAACTTCCTTCGTGTTGGTGTTACGGGGAATGGTTACCTGCCTTCTGTCTGCGGCCACCACACTGCTTCTTCCTGCCTGTTGGGGTGCTCTGCCTCCCTCCCCCTGTGTGCTGCTATCCTCACTCTGCATGTCCTCCTGCCAGGTTCGGTCAGTTATTATATCATCCACCACCTCGTTTTCCACTTCCGCACCCTGGTCCTCCTCCTGGCTTTCTGGCAATTGTGTCTCATCATTGCCTTCGTGTGACTGTGGCTGCTCAAATATTTGGGCATTGCTACATGCGATCTCCTCTTGCCCCGCTTCAAGTGGAGCGGGCGAGAGGCCTGAATCTATAAATGGAAAAGTCAACAGCTCTTCAGAGTGTCCAAGTGTGGGATCAGTGTTCTCCGGGCACTCGGCATGGTGGGAGGAAGAAGGAGGATCAGGGTGAGGAATATGTGGTCCAGACTCACGGCTACTGAGACTTGACCATGTGGAAGACAGGGTGGTGGTGGTGGCTAAGTGACTGGAAGCATTATCCGCTATCCAATCAACAACCTTTTGACACTGCTCTGGGTTCAATAAGTGGTGTGCTGCGGTCCCCTAGGAATTGGGACAGGAAGGTCAGGCGAGAAGATGTGGGTGTTTGTTGTGGCCTCTGCCCTTAAATGAGTTAAATAATAGAGTGAGAGCCCTACAATATGAATAAATGACAAACATATTGTTCACAAGAGGGACCTCAAAAATCTCTAGAAGAGAGCACTTCAAAATGTATGTTACAGGGCTCTTCCAAAACTCAGCTTTCCTGCCTACTGCAGGCCCCCTGAACATTTGAATTTAGGGCCGCAGTATCACATGGTGGTGGAGGAGGAGGAGAGTCAAGCCCAACGCTACAATGGGCACATTGTAAACTGCTACTGAATATGTCTTCCACGATCTGTGTGTCAATGATAGAGGGACCGCCCAAATGTCTAAGTAACAGCTGTCCCTCCGAAATGCATATTGCAGAGCCACCTGAGGCCTCTCAGGTCAAAGATCAACATGCCTACTGGTGCGTTCTAGCTGTACTTGTAAAGTGCTAGGGAATAGCGAACTAAAAATTATGTGTGACAGAGGGACCTACAAAATGTATAAGTCAGGGCCCTCCCAATTATAAAAGGCGGAAAAAAGCCACAATAGTATGTGTGAACAAAGGCTAAAAGGGATATTTTTTTGGTTTCTCTGGTTTATTCAGCCTTATATACAAGTGATTATGCAGGAAAAACTGTTTCTTAACCTTTCTGGCCTGTTAAATGCAATTTAGGTTAGGTTTGGTAGTTGTTCTTGTGTGTCTGTATAATTGGCATAATACTGCGACAAACTTATTCCCAGAAACCATATGTGAGTCAGAAATGCATGCAGGCACATTCTCCAGGCTCTTCCCATTCTATTTCATCACTTTTCCATCCATTTCAGCCTTTTCCTCAGGCCCCCATACCCCTTTGTAGGGTCCAGCAGAAAATTATTCGCATTTCCCATTGACTTACATTGTACTTGCTATTCCGAACGAATATGCGATTATTACAAAGTACTCGTTACGATTATAGCGATTATGAATATTATGGTACTCGCTCATCACTAATAAACAAAAAGTTCTATCTTAGTCTCATCAGACCAGAGAATCTTATTTCTCGTAGTCTGGGAGTCCTTCATGTGTTTTTGAGCAAACTCAATGCGGGATTTCATATGTCTTGCACTGAGGAGAGGCTTCCGTCGGGCCACTCTGCCATAAAGGCCCGACTGGTGGAGGGCTTCAGTGATAGTTCACTTTGTGGAACTTTCTCCCACCTCCTTACTGCATCTCTGGAGCTCAGCCACAGTGATCTTGGGGTTCTTCTTTACCTCTCTCACCAAGGCTCTTCTCCCACGATTGCTCAGTTTGGCTGGACGGCCAGGTCTAGGAAGACTTCTGGTGGTCCCAAATTTCTTCCATTTAAGGATTATGGAGGCCACTGTGCTCTTAAGAACCTTTAGTAATGCAGAAATTCTTTTGTAACCTTGGCGAGATCTGTGCCTTGCCACAATTCTGTCTCTGAGCTCCTTGAGCAGTTCCTTTGAGCTCATGATTCTCATTTGGTCTGACATGCCCTGTGAGCTGTGAGGTCTTATATAGACAGGTGTGTGCCTTTCCAAATCAAGTCCTATCAGTTTAATTAAACACAGCTGGACTCCAATGAAGGAGTAGAACCATCTCAAGGAGGATCACAAGGAAATGGACAGCATGTGACTTAAATATGAGTGTCTGATCAAAGGGTCTGAATACTTATGACCGTGTGATATTTCAGTTTTTCTTTTTTAATAAATTTGCAAAAATTTCTACATTTCTGTTTTTTTTTCAGTCATGATGGGGTGCAGAGTGTACTTTAAGGAGAAAAAAATGAACTTTTTATAATTTACCAAATGGTTGCAATGAAACAAAGTGTGAAAAATTTAAAGGGGTCTGAATACTTTCAGTACCCACTTTAAAATTACCAATCTTAGTGATCTTAGTCTCTTCTTTTCTAAATCTCATTCTTACTGTATAATACTATAGGAAGCAGAGTTAAGGGCTGTAATATGCAATGGAAAGCTCTTTATGCTCCTTTAAAGTTCAACATTGGTACGGAAGGTTACTCACTGGCATTTCAGGGTGCGGTGGTGGTGGTTTTAAAAATGAGACTTATAGTTAAGAGTTAGGCAAAAGCAAGCCTTGGCTTTTTTTACCATCACTTAATTAAAGGTGTTGTCCATCTTTGGGGCCAATTTTTATTTTTAATTTAACCCCTTACTGACATTATCAGTAATAGTACGTCCCTGTGTCCTGGGCCTTATGGACCAGGTACGTACTATTAAGCACAATGTGATCGCGCCAGCCTGATTCTCACAGCTGACACCCGGTACTATGTGCCAGGAGTGGTCCCACATCGCTCCCGGCACATTAACCCCCGAAATGCTGTGATTGAAGTCGATTGCAGCATTCCGGGAGCAAGGGGAGGTAAGGGCGTCCCTCTTACCTTGTTTCCGGGGTCCCACACTGTGTCTGCTGGGTCCTGGTCATCGCCATGGTGACTCGATATACATATATATATATAAATAATAATATATAATAATTTATTATAATATAATATATATATATATATTATATATATATATAAATTATATATATTATAAATTATATATTATATAATATATATTATAATTATAAATTACATATTTATATATATATCTCTATATATATCTCTCTATATAAATATATATAAATAATAATTACTGTACCCACAAATAAATATTATTATGAAAAAAACAAAACAATAAAAAGTACACATATTTGGTATCACCACGTCTGGAACGGCCTGACTTATAAAACTGTCCCACTAGTTAACCCCTTTAGTGAACATTGTAAAAAAAAATAAATTAAAAACGAAGCAAAGAACAATGCTTTATCACCATACCGCCAAACAAAAAATGGAATAAAACGCGATCAAAAAGACGAATATAAATAAAAATGGTACCGCTGAAAACGTCATCTCGTCCCGCAAAAAACAAGTCCCATACAGCACCATCAGCCGAAAAGTAAAAAAGTTATAGCTCTCAGAATAAAGCGATACAAAAAAATCCCTTTTTCTATAAAATAGTTTTTATTGTGTAAAAGCACCAAAACATAAAAAACAAAATAAATGTAGTATCGCTGTAAACGTACTGACCCGAAGAATAAAGTTGCCTTATCAATTTTACCACACATGTAACGGCATAAAAAAAAATAAAAAAAATTCCTGAATTGTTGGTTTTTGTTTATTCTGCCTCCCAAAAATCGGAATAGAAAGTGATCAAAAAATGTAATTTGCCTGAAAATGGTACCAATAAAAACATCAACTCGTCCCGCAAAAAACAAACCCTCACATAACCCTGTTGGCCGAAATATGGAAACATGATTGCACAAACTAGTCTTTGCAAAAAAAGCGTCTTTTAATGTGTGTCAGCGGTCAAACATAAAAACTCGATATGAATCTGGTATCGCTGTAGTCGCACCGACCCGAAGAATAAAGTCGTCTAATCACTTAGTCACACGAGAAACGGCATAAAAAATAAGCTCCAGGGTTAGGGTTGTGCTAGGGTTAGGGTTTTTTTATGGTTAGGTTTGTGCTAGGATTAGGGTTGTGCTAGAGTTAGTGTTGCGCTAGGGTTGTGTTGGAGTTGGGACTTTTTTAAAAGTAAAGAAAAAAAATTATGACGATATAGCGACTAGTGTTGGGCGCAAGTGCTCTCTACTTGAGTTTGCATTGGGCGCTCGGGTATGCACAGAGTATTGTGGGTGCTCGAGTGACATGCTCGATTCTCTGCCCCATATATTTCGTGGCTGTTATACAGCCAAAAAAAACTTGTGGGGATTGCCTGCCATGCACGAGCGATCACCGCATGTTTTTTTGGGTGTCTAACAACCGTGAAACATGCAGGGTGGGGACTCGAGCATGTCACTCGAGCACCTGCAATACATGGTGCATTCCTGAGTACCTGATGCAAACTCAAGTAGCGAGCACTTGAGCTCAAGACTAATGACAACTTATTCAATATGATGATCTAATGTTATCAAATTCTGTGTCGTACCTCTGGGTTCAAAATGTTCACTATACCCCTTGATAAAATCCTGGGTCTAGTTTCCAAAATGGGGTCACTTGTGGGGGGTTTCCACTATTTTGGTGCATCAGGGGCTCCACAAATGCGACATGGCCTCCACCCTCGATTCCAGACAATTTTGAGTTCAAAGAGTCACACAGTGCTCCTTCCCTTCCCTTCTGAATCCTGTCGTGTGCCCAAACCATATGGGGTATCAGCGTACTCAGGAGAAATTTCACAACTTTTTCGCATCCATTTTCTCCTCTTACCATTGTGAAAATAAAAAATTTGGGGCTAAAAGATCATTTTTTGTTTTTCTTATTTTCATGACTCTACGTTATAAACTTCTGTGAAGCACCTGGGAGTTCAAGGTGCTCACCACACATCTACAGAAGTTCTTTGAGGGGTCTAGTTTACAAAATGGGTTCACTTGTGGGGGGTTTCCACTGTTTAGGCACATCAGGGGCTCTCCAAACGCAACATGGCATCCACTAATTATTCAAGCAAATTTTACATTCAAAAAGTCAAATGGCGCTCCTTCCCTTCCAAACCCTGCCGTGCGTCCAAACAGTGGTTTTTCCCCATAACTGTGGTATCGGCTTACTCAGGAGAAATTGCACAACCAATTGCATGGTGCAATTTCTCATTACCCTTATGAAAATGCAAAATTGGGGGCTGAAAAACATTTTTGTGGGAAAAATGTGAACATTTTATTTTTACGCCTCAATGTTATAAACTTCTGTGAAGCACCAGGGGGTTCAAGGTGCTCACCACTAGAGATGAGCGGTGTTCGACTAGAACTGTTCGCCAATCTCAAATTCGAGCTGTTTTGGGCGGTGTTCGAGTTGTTCCACGAACCCGAACGATTTGCAAAAAATTCGGCTGTTCGAGGTTATGTTCGATAACTGTTCGTGCACCAAAAGCGTGTCCTGCATGTCTGGCGCTATTTAGAGCACCAATCATGCAGGGATTGTCTGCCACTCACTGTAATGCCACAGCCATGGTGGTTGTGGCATTACAGTGGTTGCCCAAATCGATGGGAACAGTGCCAACAGTGAAACATGAAAAGCCGGCAATTCAGCAGCGGCATACACCTGTACCCGACAATTTAGAACAGAAAGAATAGAGCTTCACACATAGATTAGATAGATATAAACATGTCAGCCACATATATACGAAGTACAGTGACAGTGTTGCTTACTGTACTTGTCATTTAGCGTAAAGGATTTATCAAAAAAAATAATAGTGTTTTCATGCACTGTCTCTTTAAAAAAGCCGGCCGGCAATTCAGCAGCGGTACCCGACAATTTATAACAGACAGAATAGAGCTTCACACATAGATTAGATAGATAGAAACATGTCAGTCACATATATACGAAGTACAGTGACAGTGTTGCTTACTGTACTTGTCATTTAGCGTAAAGGATTTATCAAAAAAAATAATAGTGTTTTCATGCACTGTCTCTTTAAAAAAGCCGGCCGGCAATTCAGCAGCGGTACCCGACAATTTATAACAGACAGAATAGAGCTTCACACATAGATTAGATAGATAGAAACATGTCAGTCACATATATATGAAGTACAGTGATAGTGTTGGTTACTGTACTTGTCATTTAGTATTAAAATAAAGGATTTATTATTAAAAAAATTGGCGTGGGGTTCCCCTTAATTTTAGGCTCTAGCGGAGGTTAAGCAGACGGCTGGGGCAGATGTTTGAAGCCTGGGAAGGGGGTAATACCCACGGAGCTTCCCAGGCTACTAATATCAGCCCCCAGCTGAATACATAGCCTTTACTAGCTATTAAAATGGGGGACCCCCCAAAAAAAATGACGTGGGGTCCCCCCTAATTTAATAGCTAGCAAAGGCTAGGCAGACAGCTGGGGGCTGATATTAATAGCCCAGGAAGGGAGCCATGAATATTGGCCCCCTCCCAGGCTAGAAACACCAGCCGTCAGCCGCCCCAGAAATGGCGCATTCATAGGATGCGCCAATTCTGGCACTTAGCCTCGCTCTTCCACGCTGCCCTGGTGCGGTGGCAGGGGGTAATAGGGTTGGGGTTGATGTCAGCTTATAATGCCAGCTGACATCAAGCCCAGGTTAGTAATGGAGAGGCGTCTATAAGACACCCCCATTACTAACCCCATAGTCAAAGTTAAAAAAAACACAAACACCCAGAATAAAGTCCTTTAATTGAAATAAAGACACAATTCTTTATTGTTCTAAATTAAACCATACTTACTGTCACGCCCATTCCAGCTGAAGCCAACGATCTCCTGCAATAAAAGAAAAATAATAAAGCAACCTCATCCTTACCTTTCCATGGTTCCCACGACAGCTTCAGCTCTGCTACATCGAGATGACAGGCTGGACCGCAGCAGAACGCTGCCATCCAGCCTCTCATCCCGCAGACATTGAGAAGCGCAGGCTTGCTTGCGCTGCTCAGCGTCTCTCTGTGACGACATCCAGATGAGCCGAGTTCATGTCCAATGAACTCGGCTCACCTCATGCACGTCACTGACAGCGTGGGAAAATTCTCACGCTGAAGCGGTGAGTGCAGGAGAATTCTCCCACGCTGTCAGTGACGTGCATAAGGTGAGCTCATGTCCAATGAACTCAGCTCACCTCCTGCACGTCACTTACAGCGTGGGAGAATTCTCCTGCACTCAGCGCTTCAGTGTGAGAATTCTCCCACGCTGAAGCGCTGAGTGCAGGAGAATTTTCCCACGCTGTCAGTGACGTGCATGAGGTGAGCCGAGTTCATTGGACATTAACTCGGCTCATCTGGATGACGTCACAGAGAGACACTCTTGAGCGCAAGCAAGCCTGCGCTTCTCAGTGTCTGCGGGATGAGAGGCTGGATGGCAGCGTTCTGCTGCGGTCCAGCCTGTCATCTCGATGTAGCAGAGCTGAAGCTGTCGTGGGAACCATGGAAAGGTAAGGATGAGGTTGCTTTATTATTTTTCTTTTATTTCAGGAGATCGTTGGCTTCAGCTGGAATGGGCGTGATGGTAAGTATGGTTTAATTTAGAACAATAAAGAATTGTGTGTTTATTTCAATTAAAGGACTTTTTTCTGGGTGTTGTGTTTTTTTTAAATACTTTACTAGAAATTCATGGTGGTCATGTCTAATATTGGCGTGACCCCATGAATTTCGGGCTTAGGGCCAGCTGATAATGCCAAGCTGGCCCTAACCCCTTTATTACCCAGTGAGCCACCGCACCAGGGCCCTGGATGAGTTGGGTACAGCGCCAGAAGATGGCGCTTCTATGAACGCGCCATTTTCCGGGGTGGCTGCGGACTGCAATTTGTAGCGGGGGGGGGCCCAGAAAGCTTGGGCCTCCCTGCGCTGCAGATTCCAGCCCCCAGCTGCCTAGTTGTACCTGGCTGGACACAAAAATAGGGCGAAGCCCCACGTACTTTTTTTTTAATTATTTCATGAAATTCATGAAATAATTTAAAAAAAAGTACGTGGGGCTTCGCCCTATTTTTGTGTCCAGCCAGGTACAACTAGGCAGCTGGGGGCTGGAATCTGCAGCGCAGGGAGGCCCAAGCTTTCTGGGCCCCCCCCCCGCTACAAATTGCAGTCCGCAGCCACCCCGGAAAATGGCGCGTTCATAGAAGCGCCATCTTCTGGCGCTGTACCCAACTCATCCAGGGCCCTGGTGCGGTGGCTCACTGGGTAATAAAGGGGTTAGGGCCAGCTTGGTATTATCAGCTGGCCCCAAGCCCAAAATTCATGGGGTCACGCCAGTATTAGACATGACCGCCATGAATTTCTAGTAAAGTATTTAAAAAAAACACAACACCCAGAATAAAGTCCTTTAATTGAAATAAAGACACAATTCTTTATTGTTCTAAATTAAACCATACTTACCATCACACCCATTCCAGCTGAAGCCAACGATCTCCTGCAATAAAAGAAAAATAATAAACCAACCTCATCCTTACCTTTCCATGGTTCCCACGACAGCTTCAGCTCTGCTACATCGAGATGACTGGCTGGACCGCAGCAGAACGCTGCCATACAGTCTGTCATCCCGCAGACACTGAGAAGCGCAGGCATGCTTGCGCTCCTCACTGTCTCGCTGTGACGGCATCCAGATGAGCCGAGGTCATGTCCAATGAACTCGGCTCACCTCATGCACGTCACTGACAGCGTGGGAAAATTCTCACGCTGAAGTGCTGAGTGCAGGAGAATTCTCCCACGCTGTCAGTGATGTGCATGAGGTGAGCTCATGTCCAATGAACTCAGCTCACCTCCTGCACGTCACTGACAGCGTGGGAAAATTCTCCTGCAATCAGCGCTTCAGCGTGAGAATTTTCCCACGCTGTCAGTGACGTGCATGAGGTGAGCCGAGTTCATTGGACATGAACTCGGCTCATCTGGATGTCGTCACAGAGAGACGCTGAGCAGCGCAAGCAAGCCTGCGCTTCTCAGTGTCTGCGGGATGACAGGCTGGATGGCGGCGTTCTGCTGCGGTCCAGCCTGTCATCTCGATGTAGCAGAGCTGAAGCTGTCGTGGGAACCATGGAAAGGTAAGGATGAGGTTGCTTTATTATTTTTCTTTTATTGCAGGAGATCGTTGGCTTCAGCTGGAATGGGCGTGATGGTAGGTATGGTTTAATTTAGAACAATAAAGGATTGTGTCTTTATTTCAATTAAAGGACTTTATTCTGGGTGTTTGTGTTTTTTTTAACTTTGACTATGGGGTTAGTAATGGGGGTGTCTTATAGACGCCTCTCCATTACTAACCTGGGCTTGATGTCAGCTGGCATTATAAGCTGACATCAACCCCAACCCTATTACCCCCTGCCACCGCACCAGGGCAGCGTGGAAGAGCGAGGCTAAGTGCCAGAATTGGCGCATCCTATGAATGCGCCATTTCTGGGGCGGCTGACGGCTGGTGTTTCTAGCCTGGGAGGGGGCCAATATTCATGGCTCCCTTCCTGGGCTATTAATATCAGCCCCCAGCTGTCTGCCTAGCCTTTGCTAGCTATTAAATTAGGGGGGACCCCACGTCATTTTTTTTGGGGGGGTCCCCCATTTTAATAGCTAGTAAAGGCTATGTATTCAGCTGGGGGCTGATATTAGTAGCCTGGGAAGCTCCGTGGGTATTACCCCCTTCCCAGGCTTCAAACATCTGCCCCAGCCGTCTGCTTAACCTCCGCTAGAGCCTAAAATTAAGGGGAACCCCACGCCAATTTTTTTAATAATAAATCCTTTATTTTAATACTAAATGACAAGTACAGTAACCAACACTATCACTGTACTTCATATATATGTGACTGACATGTTTCTATCTATCTAATCTATGTGTGATGCTCTATCTTTCTGTTCTAAATTGTCGGGTACCGCTGCTGAATTGCCGGCCGGCTTTTTTAAAGAGACAGTGCATGAAAACACTATTATTTTTTTAAATAAATCCTTTACACTAAATGACAAGTACAGTAAGCAACACTATCACTGTACTTATTATATATGTGACTGACATGTTTCTATCTATCTAATCTATGTGTGAAGCTCTATTCTTTCTGTTCTAAATTGTCGGGTACAGATGCTGAATTGCCGGCCGGCTTTTTTAAAGAGACGGTGCATGAAAACACTAATATTTTTTTTAATAAATCCTTTACACTAAATGACAAATGCAGTAACCAACACTGTCACTGTGCTTCTTATATGTGTGACTGACATGTTTCTATCTATCTAATCTATGTGTGATGCTCTATTCCTTCTTGTCTAAATTGTCGGGTACCAGTGTATGCCGCTGCTGAATTTGCCGGCCGGCTTTTTTAAACAGAGTGTCTTCTGAGCAGTTTGTCAGTTTTTGACACCTTTGCAGGTGTTTTCTATGTGTTTCTATGTGTTTTTGTTTGCCTGCCATTGGTTTTAACGGTGTTCGACGGTGTTCTAAGGTGTTCGACGAACAGTTCGACGAACAGTTCCTCGAACATCCCGGTGTTCGACGAACCGAACCGAACCCGAACACTACGGGGGTGGCTCAACACTACTCACCACACATCTAGATAAGTTCCCCGAGGGGTCTAGTTTATAAAATGGTGTCAGTTGTGGGGGGTTTCTACAGGTCAGGCACATCATGGGCTCCCAAACGCGACATTCAAAAAGTCAAATGGCGCTCCTTTCTTTCCAAACCCTGCCGTGTGCCCAAACAGTAGTTTTCCCCCACATGTGGGGTATCGGCATACTCAAGAGAAATGGCACAACAAATGTTGGGGTCCATTTTTTCCTGTTACCACTGCGAAAATAAAAAAATTGGGGTCTACACTGTGTTCCAAATTATTAAGCAAATAATATTTTCTCAGATTTTCCCAAATTACCTATATAAATTGCAGTCATTGTAATTTTCCAGTCAAATAACTATTAGAGTACAATTGAAAGGTTTTTGTACAAACTGCCTATGATAACAGTATATTTAAAAAATAAATAAAACACTCAAACTGCACTCAAAATGCATGTTCCAAATTATTATGCACAGCAGAGTTTTCAACCTTTTCATTTTAATAAAGAACAAAAAAATGGTCATTTATGAAATTATAAGCATTAGCAGGTTATTACAAACTGAAATCAAACAGTTTTCAACTCAAAACTTTATTCTAGGTGATGTTACATTTGCACATAGGACCCCTTGTTCGAAAGGAGTTTCTGAACTCTCTCGTCCATTGAATTTGTCAGGTTTTGGATGGTTTCTGCTACAATTGTTTTGCATGAGGACAGAATACCCTCCCAGAGCTGTTGCTTAGATGTGAACTGCCTCCCGCCATCATAGACACTCCTTTTGATGATGCTCCAGAGGTTCTCAATGGAGTTGAGGTCAGGGGAGCATGGGGGCCACACCATAAGTTTGTCCCCTTTTATACCCATATCAGCCAGAGATGCAGATGTGTTATGTGCAGCATGAGACGGTGCATTATCATGCATGAAAATGATCTTGCTGCGGAATACACGGTTCTTCTTCTTGAACCATGGCAGGAAGTGCTGTTTGAGAAACTCCACATACATTATGGAGTTCATCTTTACCCCTTCAGGGATCCTAAAGGGGCCGACAATCTCTCTCCCCATGATTCCAGCCCAAAACATTACTCCACCTTCTCCTTGTTGGCGCCGTAGCCGTGTTTGCATGGGGTGTCCATCAACCAGCCATCCTCCACTCCATCCATCAGGACCATCGAGCGCTGCACAGCACTCATCGGTGAACAAAACAGTTTTGAAGTCAGTCTTCATGTACTGTTTGGCCCACTGGAGCAATTTCTGCTTGTGTGCAGTGCATAGAGGAGGTCGACAGGATGGCTTACGCACAGCTGCAAACTTCTGAAGGACCCTGCATCTTGTTGTTCGGGGGACGTTAGAGGCACCAGCAGCTTCAAAAACTTGTCTGCTGCTATGACAAGGCTTTTTTGCAGCTGCTATTTTAACCTGACGAAATTGCCTGTAGGAAAGAGTCCTCAATTTTCCCTTATCAGCATGCACACGTGTGTGCTGTGAATCAGCTACATACTTCTTGATTGTGCGATGATCAGGATGAAGTGTCTTGACAATGTTGATTGTAGTCATGCCTTGACCTAAACACTCCACAATTTGTTGCTTCTCAGCAGCCGACACATCCTTTTTCTTTCCCATTTTGGCAGAAAATGT
Source organism: Phyllobates terribilis (assembly GCF_046119375.1). NCBI lineage: Eukaryota > Metazoa > Chordata > Amphibia > Anura > Dendrobatidae > Phyllobates > Phyllobates terribilis. The sequence goes on along the minus strand of NW_027362772.1, from coordinate 50,286,456 downwards.
AGGCTGCTTAATAATGTGGGACAGCCTTCTTAAGTAGTCTTGCCTTTCATTGGACACACCTGCCAAACTAATTAGCGCAGGTGTCTGCAATTGCTTACAGTGATATAAAGAGCCCTGACACACATCACCATCAATGAGTTTAACTGACAAACAAACAAATTCTTCCCTTATCACTCCTAAACACTTTTTGCATAATAATTTGGAACACAGTGTAAAGTAACATTTTTGTGAAAAAAAGTTAAATATTAATTTTTTTCTTTCACATTCCAAAAATTCCCTTGAAGCACCTGAAGGGTTAATAAACTTCTTTTGGGTATTTTCTGTCATAAGGGCCCCTCAAAGTCACTTCAAATGTGATATGGTCCTTAAAAAATTATTTTGTAAATTTTGTTTGAAAATGAGAAATCCCTGTTCAACTTTTAACCCTTGTAACTTCCTAACAGAGAAAAACATTTGGTTCCAAAACTGTGCTGATGTAAGAATGTAGCTCCGTTTGGCTTTTACAGGCTCTGCGCTTTAATTTTGATGTGGTCTCTGAAGATAAATCAGTCGAGAAAAAGCCACATAAAAAAAGTTAAAAACTCTTATCTCATTTGCTCTTGTAAGGGAAAATCTAATACTAGGAATATAACATTAGAAAAAGTTAGAAATGGCACAAATGCCAAAATATAGACACAAACTAAAGATAAAGAAGCATAAATCACAGAAGAAAAAAGCACAGAAAAGACAAAAAACAATGAATAATTCTCTTCTATGTGTTTTAATTTCTCACCAAGGTCCAAAAACTAGTTTGCAGTCAGAAAAGGCTGGAGCAATCGCCTAGGCCCAATAGGGTGGAAGCACGCATGATGGGGGTGAGGCATAGGCGGGGACAGGACAGAGAAGGTGGGGGCTAGTGGGGCAGCTTATAAGGCCACCGGGGGAGTGGTCTGATCTTTCTCCCCATCTTCAGGACACGACACAAGTCCCTTACATGGATCATGTCGGCAGCTACTGGAGGCCCTGCGAATGGCGGCAGCTAGAAAACCCCTCTGGCTGGCAGGAGGACCAGTTGGCCCAGATCGTAGGTGGAGAACTGGAGGCTGCAGCATCGAGGGTCCGTCGTTCCCAGAAATCAAGGCCGCCGGTGAGACGGGTCTATTCCTAGGCCAGACCAAGGCCTAGGCGCCAGCAGGGGAACCCATCTATGGAGCCTCCAGCATTCCAAACCCCTACGAGCCCCCGTGTCCACGTCGTTCCCCCACAGAACCCCCGATCCCGCAGAGTCCCTCAAGTATCGCCCCCCCACACCCTAATGTGCCTGTGCCACTTTCCCGAGGTCGTGCCGCAAGGACACAGCTGGCGCAGCCCATAGCATCATCTGCTAGCAGGCCTCTGCCTGCCGGGTGGCGGAGCCAGCACCGGGTGCACATAGCATGGCCTGGAAACCTCAAGTGTCGGCGGGCCGCGGCAGTCTGGGGTCGGCTGGGCTGCCAATCGCACCCAGCCATGATGAGGATGGGCACGGCGCAGCAGGGGGTGAAGAACATGCCCTCCAGTGGCAGCACCTGCAGTCACGTGGTGTTGGGGACCTGCAGTCACGTGACCACGGGGAGGAGCTTGCGCATGCCAGAGGAGGTTGGCGGCAGGACCTGCGGTCACACGACCTTCAGGACCTGCGGTGCTGTGCAACGGCAGCCTGGCGCTGCAGCCAGGGCCGGTACATGCCCCCATGAAACCTGGATCAGTGTTGGACACAGATGCACAGCGGGAAGCAAGTCATAGCCCCCCCCCCCCCCCCACTTGCCCTCCATAATGTTGACTTTCCTCTTTCTCTCTCTCTTGTCTCTTTCTGCTCCTGTCTCTGAGCCTCACCTCACCTCTGTCCCCCCCCCCCCGACCCCTGCCCATGTGCTCAACCACCACCACCCCCTGCCCTGCTTGCACCCCTGCTCCTGTCTTTCGCAGCTTTCGCAGGCAGCAGCCTCTACTTCTATAAGCCCCCCCCCTCCCCCGTCTCGTGTCTCCCCCTGGCCATTAGTCCCTTCCCCGCCACACTGCCATGCTTGCAGCCCTGCTAGCATCCCTGCTCCTGGCTCCCAGTCCCACCGTCGCAGCAGCCTCTGGGTCACTCTGCTGCTGCGTCCCCTTCCAGCCCCACATGTTTTCTCAACTGTTCCCCTCTCTGTTCCCTCTCACCAGTCCCATGACTGCAGCATCCATAGTGACCCCCCAGCTGTGATCTCTCTGGAGCACAAGTCAGGAGCATCATCTGCAGCCTCAGGGAAGTATAAGACTGGGACATCACCCTCACATTGCTATTGGTGTGACCACGTTCACTTCAGATACCGTGTACTAGTGTAATAGTATATCCTACATCATACAGGGTTTGCCATTACTATGCTCTCTGAGCAGCCACATTTACTGGAGACTTGGGAGAGACGGGTGGGGGAGTGTATATCTAAGAATGCATGTAAAGAGAGAAGCTGCATTCCTTTCAGGACAATGTACATTGACCCTGCTGTGTGCTGTATATAACCCCCCCCCCCCCTCCCATGTATGGAGTCTGGATGCGCAAAAAAAAAAGAAGGATCATGCCATGCATGCAAATCCTGTGTATGAAAGTGATCATTTCATTATATATATATACATATATATATATATATATATATATATATATATATGGACAGTGTGGTGTGTTTAGATCCTGTGTAGCAAAGTTATCATTGCTTATATATGCGGGTGATCGGTATTTAGGCCCCTGGGACAGATCCGTATTCAGGCCCCTGGTGCAGTTTACTTATGTATACCGGTCGAGTATATCCAGAATATTAGCCTCAATATATATATTTGTTATTATTATCACTATAAAGGGATGATGTGGCTGCATGCTCCATTCCCATCCCATATACACTCTTTACTATATGACGGTAATTGGTATACAAGCTCCATCCCTGTGATGTATACTTATGTGTACAGAACCGGTATATCAAGAGTATTGTTGCTATCAAGGGTATTATCACTGAATACTATATGGTGTACTTATGTACACAGAGCCAATATATCAAGGGTATTCTCACTCAATCCAGGCAACCCCTGTGCAGTATACGTATCATGTATACAGAACCAGTGCATCAAGGGTATTGTCACTATCAAGGGTATTATCAGGGTACACTATACGGTATACTTAGGTATACAGAGCCGGTATATCAACGGTATTATCACTATAAATTATAGATGGGTGATACAGGTACAGGCTCCACTCCTGTGCAGTATACTTATGGCTCCATTCCTGTGCTGTATGCTTATGGATACAGAGGCAGTATATCAAGGGTATTATCACTATATAGTATAGGTGTAACATATACTATGCGTGTAATATGGGACAGGCTCCAGTCCTGTGCGGTTTACGGATCCGGTGAATCCAGTTTGTCACTCCTCACTATATAGGTGGCATATTTTTTGTATACAGATCCTGTGGTACAGGTTATCTTCCTTTATGTATAACCTGTTTCGGCATATTGCCAACGAACAGGCTGGCATAAGCTGTATATACCCACAAAGGGATTAATTTTACATTATCTATGTTCGTAGTGAGCACAAGACTGAGTGGATTACCTGGAGCCTGGTCATATCTGTTTTCTCATATGGACATAATCAGATATTTTGGTAAGAACACTGAATATGGCCTAATAACTCGGCATATGGCGGAGGATTTAGTGGGCTTTAATAACTCAGCACATAGTGGAGCAGTGAGTGGAAACTAATAAGTCAGCACATGGCGGTGCAGCGAGTGAACACTAATAACTCAGCATATGGCGGAGCAGTGAGGGGGCATTGCCAGTGTGAACTGCTAGTAATCTGCAGGTCAGAGTATGACAACACTCTTCCGCCTAGCTTTCTCCTGGGCCTTTTTCGGGGCTTTATGAGTTAGCGAGCTTGTAGCCCCATCTGGGAACGTGGGGGGGGTTACTAGCAAGGGACATGTTGGCAACAAAAGGAAGGAGTGGAATCTTGGTTACTTCTTACCAAAATTTCCCCTCTCCAATCTGTCCTGAATGCAGCAGCCAGGGTCGTATTTCTGTCCAGCCGCTTCACCGATGCCTCCACCTTGTGCCAGTCATTACACTGGTTACCCATTCGCTACAGGATCCAATATAAACTCATTGCTCTCACCCACAAAGCTCTCCACAGTTCTGCACCTTATATCTCCTCTCTCATCTCAGTCTATCGTCCTACACGTGCCCTCCATTCCACAAATGACCTAAGACTAACATCCCCCATAATCCGAACCTCGCACCTCCATCTCCAAGACTTCTATCGTGCTGCGCCAGTTCTCTGGAATGCTGTACCCCAGACGATCCGATTGATGCCTAGCCCCAATGTCTTCAAGCACGTTTTAAAAATCCATCTCTTTAAACAAGCCTACCACCTCAAATACCAAGTAAACTAACCTTCCCCTGTTCCCTCCTAAATACTATTCAGAATCTGCTCCCTACTGTTCATCTGTCTCTACACCCTCCATGCACACGATAACTGCACTCGGTAATTGAGTATTGCACTTGAACATACGTGCTGATGATCGGATCATACAGCTTTATATGATAATCCCGACTTATTATAATTGCCAGACCTGAAATAACAAGCACTTTCCACCTATTGTGTCCCCCCATTTCCTTGTAGAATGTAAGCTTGCGAGCAGGGACCTCACTCCTGATGTAACTGTTTAAACTGTCTCACCTTGTATTGAATTTATTGTTTGTACATGTCCCCGCTTAATTGTAAAGTTCTGCGGAATATGTTGGCGCTATATAAATAAAAATTATTATTATTATTATTCTAAAACAGAACAACTGGGAGGAAGGAAGAAAGTGTAGTTGGGAACGGTGCGGGGGTTAGAAATGTGCCACCCCCCCACCCCTTTAGAGCCCATGCCGTATTAGTACGCACATTTGCGTACCCCCGTTCAGTGAGGGCTGCTGCGCTGAGCCCTCACTGAACCGAGCACATGTCAGCTGATTCTTACAGCTGACATGTGCCCGCAACAGCCGCGGGTGGAATCGCGATCCACCCGCGGCTGTTAACCTGTTAAATGCCGCTGTCAATCTCCGACAGCGGCATTTAACGCGCGCTTCCTGGAAGCGCGTCCTAAGCCCCGCCCATCGGCGACCCCGTCACGTGATCGCGGGTCGCCGATGGGCGTGCATGACAACCCAGACGCCTGTGGTTGTCATGATCTGGTCGCTATGAACGCCACCTAGTGGTCGGCGCTCATAGCACAGGACCATTTCTGCGGCATACAGGGGACCTGCTGGTCCCCTGTATGTAGCAGAGCCGATCAGACAACTGCTGCTTCTAGTCTCCTATGGAGACTATTGAAGCATGCAGTAAGTGAAAAAAAAAAGTTTTTAAAAAAATTTAAAAAATATAAAAGTTTAAATCACCCCCCTTTTGCCCCATTCAAAATAAAATAATAAAAAATAAACCCCACATACACATATTTGGTATTGCCGCGTTTAGAATCGCCCGATCTATCAATATAAAAAAAGAATTAATCCGATCGGTAAACGGCGTAACGAGAAAAAAAGTCTAAACGCCAGAACGTTTTTTGGTCGCCGCAAAATTGCAATAAAATGCAATAACGGGCGATCAAAACATCGGATCTAGCCCAAAATGTTATCAATAAAAACGTCAGCCCGGCGCGCAAAAAAATAAGCCCTCACCCAGCCCCAGATCACGAAAAATGGAGACGCTACAGGTCTCGGAAAATGGCGCTATTTTTATTATTTTTTTTTTACCAAATTTTGGAATTTTTTTTCACCACTTAAATATAAAAGAACCTATACATGTTTGGTGTCTATGAACTTGTAATGACCTGTAGAATAAGAATGGTAGGTCAGTTTTAGCATTCAGTGAACGTGGTAAAAAAAATAAATAAAAAACAACTGTGGTATTGCACTTTTTTTGCAATTTTACCTCACTTGGAGTTTTTTTCCCATTTTCCCGTACATGTTATGGTAAAACTAGTAATGGCGTTGAAAAGTACAACTCGTCCCGCAAAAAATAAGCCCTCACATGGCCATATTGACCAAACTATAAAAACGCTATGGCTCTGGGAACAAGGGGAGCAAAAAACGAAAAAGCAAAAACGACAAAACCCAAGGTTGCGAAAGGGTTAAAAACCTTTGAGCGTTTCAAGAGACTTGGGGGTGAAGATAGGATATTTCTATCGGCGTACCATTTCACCAGCGTTTTTTGAAAATGTCTGAGTAAGGTGGGGTTGGATCCGCACAGTTTTCCCCCTCACTCCTCCCGGATGGGGCCGCTACAGAGGCAGCGGCGTGAGGTCTAAGGGCAGAAACCTTCAAAACGCATAGGGGGTGGGAATTAAAAACGTTTTATCATACGTGAGACCAGAGGCATTAGTTAACTTGCGATAAATGGGTATGGGGGAGGTTCTAATATATATATATTGTCTTCAACTTAGGTCCCTCCCCCTACTGGTTTGGATAATGGGTCACTCCTACGTCCACTGGGGTGCATTGCGAGCAGACGTGAGGCGAGATGGAAGGCAACTCGGCATCCCAAGGGACAAAGCCACTATACGCTGGCCGGGGGTTTAGAAGGCTGGGGTGGAACAGGGTATTGCAGGAGGTAAAAAAAAAAAAAAAAAAAAAAATGTGCGTTTAAATCTCCCATCCTCCCCGCTCCCCTCTCCGGATGTACTGCTGCTGCACGTAGGGGGTAATGACGTAGGAGTTCGGCCAGGTAGGGAACTAAGAGATGGCAGGCACGATTTTTACAGCAGTCTGGTCAGAGATTGTTCCTCGTAAGAGTTGGCGAAACGCCAGGTCAATAGACAGTCTAAACCAGTGTTTCCCAAACACCAGGAAATCCTGAAAACATGACCTGTGGGGTCCGTGAGGACTGGAGTTTGGGAAACACTGGTCTAAACAAAGCACGAAGAAAAGGGAATAGGGAAGTTGCAAAAAATATGTCTTGGAAAACGGGAATCAGTCAGGCAATTCGGATTGGAAAATGACTTGGATGAAGTTTGGAGAAGCGACGGAGTTAATTTGAACATATGGTCATCAGCATTGCGGAGAGGCATTGAACAAGCAAATTTTATAAAATTAAGCGGGGTCTCGAGTACTTAAGGTGTCAAGTACTCTCGTGGTGGCGTGCGTAGGGTCCTTGAACTTGGTTATAAATTGGTATGGGAGTGTCCACAGGACATGGATCCCTCGGTTATATGTGTGGTATTGGGGTCTGGTGAATTGCGGGATTTACGACAAAGGAATGTCGAGTCCCGGGTGTGGCGGTTTCAAATCGTTTTAAACCCCCCGGGTTTGGGGGGTTCGCAGTGATCCCGAGCTGGTAGTGCGTGACTGGGAGCAAGTGGAGTTGTGTCATTGGGATCACCAGACTCTTTTTAGATTCAAGGACCTTACTGCGTCTTTATGTATATTATATACAACACGTTTATTATTGCGTTAATGAAGGCCACTGCGGCCAATTACATCCAAGCCATGGTGTCTGACGTTTTTGGGGAAGAGAATTTTTGCTTGCAATTTCCGCAGAGCCTGGAAAATGATCAAAGACTCTAAACTCACCTGTTGTTTCCACGACTTCCCTGGCCCAGTCACATACCAGTTTCTTAACGTGATTTTCTGCAATGACATCTTGCTTGTCTCGCATTGGCTTTGGCCAACATAGGCCAATGGGAAGGAAGGCAACGACGCTATGGAAGCACCTGGAGAGGAGGCATTAGTGTTCTTTTTATTTTTTTAGGTACTTTTTTTTCAAAGAAGTAAATTTAGTAGATTTAAAGAAATTTAAGTTTGTATCATCTGTTACAAAAATCGAAATGAAAAGGTTTGAAAAATTCACAATTCAAATAGTGAATTTTTAAAAATGTCCAGGAGGCTCCCAAAAAGTGGGAATACCTCCTATAATTTGAAAGATGTTGGAAGGCAACATGGGGACCACCAAAACTTCCATGAAAGCATGTTTCAGGAGGCGATACCCAAATGCACTTTCAAAAGGAGTTGGGACAATCATGGCGGGGGCATGATCAAAAACAGGAGTGGTTTGTTTGTATTGAAAAAAAATTCTGCCTGAGGTCTCTATCTACCATTGATGCTGATTCTGTATAGTGTGTGGATTAGATTTTAGGCTTTCATTTACCACTGCAAATTTTCCATCCGGGAAGCTAGGCTGTAAATTAGCAGTATTTCTGAGATATTTTACTGCGACTATCTTGACTGTGTACTGTCATGAATGGAGAAAATATAACTCTGCGTGCTTCCATAGTTCATTCTAAGACTACACAAGCCACTGACATTCTCAAGCTGCTCAATCCACTGATATACCAGTGCTCGTAAGTGCTGTGTGTTGTCCTAGAGTCGGCAGTCAATAAGCAAGAAGACATTTACAGTTACTTCGCCTATGCAGTGAGAGGGTAACTGTTTTATACAGCTGTGGGAAGAAAGGGATATTTTTACTGGTGCTGACACTGCAGATGGGACCAGAATATGTAACAATATCAGTACAGACTTTAGTGAGTAAAGATCCATCTCTCACCAATCCTTTCTTACTCTTCATCAGATTAATAACTGATAATGGATTCTTCTATCAACATCATCAGTGAAGAAGAAGTGCAGCACATTCGAGCTGCTTTAAAAGAAGGAGACCTCTGTACAACAGGTGAAAGACTCAGGGAGTTCCTCAGAGAAAAAGAAAATGCCTCATTAAACATTGCAATCATAGGAGAGTCAGGAACAGGAAAGTCCACTTTTGTCAATGCAATCCGTGGTATGGATGATGAAGAAGAAGGCTCGGCCAAAACTGGTGTGGTAGCGACAACAATGATCCCAACTTCATACAAGCATCCTCAGTATCCTAATGTAATTTTTTGGGATCATCCGGGAATAGGAACTCCAGATTTTGCAGCAGATTCTTATCTTCAGTCTTTTAAATTCAATCGTTATGACTTTTTCATCATCTTATCATCAGAACGTTTTAAGAAAAACGATATTGACCTAGCGAAGGCGATTCAAGCAATGAACAGGAAATTCTACTTTGTGAGATCCAAAGTTGACTCTGACTTGCACGCTTCCATGATGAAAAGGAAGAAGACGTTCAATGAAGAGAATGTACTGAATGAAATTAGGAATAACTGCATTCAAAGTCTCAAACACGGGGAAATCACCGAGCCCCAAGTGTTCTCCTCTCATTCCTGGAGCTGGACAAGTACGACTTTCACGAAATGCAGGACACTCTAGAAAAGGAGCTTCCAGAACACAAGAGACACATATTCCGGATGTCTCTGCCCAACATTTCCCTGCCAGTCCTTGAGAAGAAGCGTCAGGCTCTGAGGAAGGACATATGGATGTGGGCCCTTATTTCTTGTGTAGTGACTGCAGTCAAACTCCCATGCATGCCTATCTCTTGTGATATAAACCTCCTAATGAAAGCAATGAAAAGCTACAAGAAAGCTTTTGGTTTCAGTGAAAACTGTCTGGAAGAGTTGGCTGACAAGTTTAATAAAGACGTTCGTGAGTTAAGATCCGTGATCAAGTCCCCTATAGCCATAAAAGAGATAAATGAAGAGCTCGTCATGTAGCACCCTGAGGATTCGGCTGCTACAGGGGTATTGCACCTCAACCCAGAGGTGTGATATTCCACTCCCGGGTAAGGAAGGAGTGTGGAACTGAGCTCAGATAGACTGCATGCACTACATACATCCCATTCCAGAGGAGCAGGCCGACGGTACTCCCACTTAGAAATGTGCAGGTACAACCGAGCCTGTTCCTGGCTGGAGTGGGAGGGGGGTGGTACATCCCATGTAGTGTAGGGGCAGATAGGGGGAGCAGTCTGGGTAGTGATAGGAGCTCATTGGGTGCTGGTCACCTGAGCTCACACATAGAGGGATATATAAGGAGGGCACCAACTTAGATCAGGGTCAGACGCTGAGAACAAGTCAGTTGGAGAGGAGAGAGAAGGAAACAGCAGCCCTGGAGAGAGAGAGAGGAGAAAGAAAGAGAAAGACCCAGAGGGGGACAGCAGAAGGGACCCAAGAACCCAAATTAGAGCACCGGGTGAGGAGTCAGCACAAGGGTACCGGAACCCAAGCTGGTGGGGGCAAAAACATCCCTAGCCAGAGACCGGAGGCTGTGGGCAGCATCTGCCACGGCCACCCACTACATCCACCCTGAAGGCATACCACATGGAGGGTCAGGGAACCTAAGGCCAAGGGTTGCCCAACAGAAGGCCCGAGGGAGCTGGACCTAGGTGGATCACTGGTGGGGACGGCTGAAGAAAGGACAGAGGGAGAGCTCAGGGCCACGCTCCGGACTTGTTTGGGGGTTGGCCGGATCCAGGACCTGGTGGACGCAGCACGGCTCGGGTGGTCACTAACAGCTGGAGTGACCGAAACATCCGCAGTAAGTAAACTCCCTCAACTGCACAACCCGAGTCTGTCTTCATTGCCGGCTGCATCGCACCACCACAACCCCCATCCTCTGCGCCTGTCCCCTCTGAGGCTATACCCCTCCCGTTGGGGGTTATCCCACCAAGCTGCACATCCACCATCAGCCTCAGCGGACCCTGCTGCAGCGGCGGCCACAGTGACCGCATCACAACGGGTGGCGTAGTCGACATAAAAGAACTTTAATAACATCTGTAGGACTGCCACATAACACTGAGCTTGACGCCCTGGGCACGGGACCGGGTCACAGCCGCTCGGAGACTACAACCCCCCATCTGATCCGGTGCCGGGTATTCCCCTCAAAAAGGAATATGTCCCAGGGGGCGCGTCAACTTTGGCGTAGTCGGCAGGATTACGTGCCCGCAACACCCGGGTACTGCGTGCCTGAAGAAAAGTGCAAGTTTACCTCAGAAAGAAGTCTCCCGCCGGTTCCGGAGGGTCCACGCCATCGGACTCCATCACCAGTCGTTTCCCGCCGATTGTCCGCCATTTCCAGCTTGTTCCCGCCATCTGCAGAGTTTCCCGCCACTGGGCGACGCTTCCCGCCAAAACCGCAGATTTCCCGCCTTGGAAGAGCAGCGGACGCCATTATGGGCGTGCCAAAGGAGGGCAAGAGGCCACATCCCATCGTGGGCCGGGACAGAAAATGGCGCCAAAAGTGGAAACCGCCCCCACCAACAGAGACTGTGATGCTGGAGGTGTCTGTCAGCGTGAAAGAACTCCCCCTGGAGCTGACAGTCACCGAGTTGCCCTGGGACCGCCCTCGAAGTGGGAGGAGACGAAAGAGAAGAGAAAAGATGGGTGTCGCTTGGAGCAGTCTGGAGCGAGCGCACCCGGAGGCAGGAAGCCTAGAAAGGAGCAGCAGAAAAGCTCACCCGGAGATGGAAAGAAAGCAGAACAGCACCGGCCCGCTGGCCAGGAGTCTGCTAGAGACCGAGGAAGGAGGGCAGAGCAGCACCGGCCCGCTGGCCAGGAGCCTGCTGGAGTCCACAACCCCGCTAGGTCTAGCGGAGATCCTAGCGCAGCTCCCCCGAGACCGGGAGTGTGCACAAACAGCCCTGGAGGGCCTCGCACGGAGGATGGCCCGAGTACAGCGGGAGATACTGGCGGAGTGGAGCCGGGAGATGGCTCAGCACGCAGAGACCAGTCAGCGGAGCACGCTACCCTGGAAGAGGAAGCAGACCGCCTCTGAGGATGGCGCAGGAGGACCCAAGGCCGGAGACGGCGCCGAGGAGGGAGCCGAACGCATGGAGGCAGGTAAAGGGGACGCCTATACCCCAAGCCGTGACACCGCTCACCTGCCCCAGCTCCCCGTCGCAGAGCCCGAAAGTCCCCCTGCTGTGCCCGTAGCCGCCAGGTCACCGCCATGGACTAGGCCCCGACCGGAAGCCGCCGCCGCGACCCCTGTGACGTCACACGCACCGACCCGGAGCGTGACAAAGCAGGAATTACCACCAGCCTGGTCGCAAGGCCTAGTACCCCCGGGCGCCGCACCACCAACAGCGCCCCCTACCTCCGCGGAGCCTCCGGCCTGGCCGCAAGGCCAGGTAGCCCAGGGCGCCGCCGTCCTAATGGTGCCCTTCACCTTCCAGGTGCCCCAGGCCTGGCCGCAAGGCCTGGGCAACCCGGGCGCCATCACCACCGCGCCCGCGCCCGCAATACCTAGGGTGCCACACCTGGGGGAGGACCTCTTCGGCCAGCTCACATGGCCGGACGGGCGGCCCTTCATCTGGCCCGAAGGGTACCCTGAGCTGGAGCGGCAGCAAAGACAAGGGCCCTTGTGTGAGCCCCTAATCCCGGCTCCGAAGCCCGTGGCTCGGGTCTCGCCTCCTCTAGCAGAAGCCCAATTCGTGTGGGACCCCACGGGAGAAGATTTGATGGGGTTCACCGGAGAAACTCGGGCAGCCGCAGCTGAACGTACAGAGTGTTGCCGTCAACAGCTGGCAGAGTTTAAGAGAGAACGGGAGGAGAGGCGGGTCAGAGAACAACAGGCCCAAATCCAGAGCGCGGAGCAGAAGAGCCGGACTAGGAGGAACCCCCGTGCAGCGCATTGTCCCCGCACCATCGGGACAGTGATAAAGTTCAACCCGCAGCATGGGTGGGGCTTTATTCGGGACCGTAACAACCGCGGTGACGTTTTTGTGACCCGCAGAGACGTCGAGTCCCACCTGCCGGAAGGTCACAAAGGCCGTGACCTCTACGTCGGAGACGAGGTCACTTTCACCCGGCACAAGTGTGCCAAAGGACCTTACGCCCTCCACGTACACCGCCTGACGGAGGAGGAGTTGCGGTGCGAGGAGGAGGAGCAAGAGGACCCGGACGGGTCTGAAGTAACAACCAGCTATAAGCAAAGAGCAGGAGGAAGACGCCGTTGAGTGCGGCAGAGCAGGTGTTGTAAATAGTTACCCAATCGGGGTATAAAGGAACTGGAACTGTTGTTGCTGCTAAAATAGTCCCCGTTGGGACCAGTGAACTGTTTTACCCGTTAACCCCTTCATCCTGCAGGCTGAGGACTGTGAGCAGCCATTCCCTTCCCTCTACCTGGCCGAGGACTGAGAGCGGCCAACTTCCAAATTCCCCTGTATATAGTTGCGCTTCCTAAAGCGCCCCCTACCGGTTTTATAGGAGAAACCATTTTTCTAGAAAGACTGTCGCACTTTTCCCGGACACACGTTGCACAGTGTCCGGAGGAGGAACCTGAAACCAGAGACGACGAGAATGTTTATATGAAAAAGTTTTATATATATATAATGTTTTATATGTTTTATATGTTCATATAAAAATTTTGTATGTTTTGGTGTTTTGTCTTACAGCCCGAGGACGTGCTGTGATTTACCAGGGGGGAATGTAGCACCCTGAGGATTCGGCTGCTACAGGGGTATTGCACCTCAACCCAGAGGTGTGATATTCCACTCCCGGGTAAGGAAGGAGTGTGGAACTGAGCTCAGATAGACTGCATGCACTACATACATCCCATTCCAGAGGAGCAGGCCGACGGTACTCCCACTTAGAAATGTGCAGGTACAACCGAGCCTGTTCCTGGCTGGAGTGGGAGGGGGGTGGTACATCCCATGTAGTGTAGGGGCAGATAGGGGGAGCAGTCTGGGTAGTGATAGGAGCTCATTGGGTGCTGGTCACCTGAGCTCACACATAGAGGGATATATAAGGAGGGCACCAACTTAGATCAGGGTCAGACGCTGAGAACAAGTCAGTTGGAGAGGAGAGAGAAGGAAACAGCAGCCCTGGAGAGAGAGAGAGGAGAAAGAAAGAGAAAGACCCAGAGGGGGACAGCAGAAGGGACCCAAGAACCCAAATTAGAGCACCGGGTGAGGAGTCAGCACAAGGGTACCGGAACCCAAGCTGGTGGGGGCAAAAACATCCCTAGCCAGAGACCGGAGGCTGTGGGCAGCATCTGCCACGGCCACCCACTACATCCACCCTGAAGGCATACCATATGGAGGGTCAGGGAACCTAAGGCCAAGGGTTGCCCAACAGAAGGCCCGAGGGAGCTGGACCTAGGTGGATCACTGGTGGGGACGGCTGAAGAAAGGACAGAGGGAGAGCTCAGGGCCACGCTCCGGACTTGTTTGGGGGTTGGCCGGATCCAGGACCTGGTGGACGCAGCACGGCTCGGGTGGTCACTAACAGCTGGAGTGACCGAAACATCCGCAGTAAGTAAACTCCCTTAACTGCACAACCCGAGTCTGTCTTCATTGCCGGCTGCATCGCACCACCACAACCCCCATCCTCTGCGCCTGTCCCCTCTGAGGCTATACCCCTCCCGTTGGGGGTTATCCCACCAAGCTGCACATCCACCATCAGCCTCAGCGGACCCTGCTGCAGCGGCGGCCACAGTGACCGCATCACAACGGGTGGCGTAGTCGACATAAAAGAACTTTAATAACATCTGTAGGACTGCCACATAACACTGAGCTTGACGCCCTGGGCACGGGACCGGGTCACAGCCGCTCGGAGACTACAACCCCCCATCTGATCCGGTGCCGGGTATTCCCCTCAAAAAGGAATATGTCCCAGGGGGCGCGTCAGTCACCACTTTACTAAAAAGAGCGGACAAAGGGAGTCATATGGAAGTGGAGTGTTTTCCCAATTGCCAAGTGAAAGTTAAAATCTCCTTCTGTACAATTTACCGGATGCTCTGTGACTTGCTTAAAGAGACTGCTGAAGATGCAGAGCGTGTTCTTATGAAGGCATTAGAGTCACCCTTTAGGCATCTTTCTCCTTAACAATAAAATATAGAAAAAACTCCCAGATATGGCATATAATGAAAAAAAAATGATGAAATAATTAAGAACTGATTCAACAGTGTATATAAGGGAGGCAATAAAGTTATTACAATATCTATTTGTTGGCTTTGTGTATTTGATTTGATTTTTAGTTGCTTTTTTTGTTTTGAAACATATCACTTACAGGGTTTTCTCAAATCAATCCTACAAATCAAATCTGAGTGCTTAGTCCTCAACCCATCAAACTTTTACTTACAGGAGCCCAGTAACAGAGTTCTGGGTGTTGTATGCAGGGTCCTCACACTGAAGAGCTCTTTTACTTGTCCTTGTGCCATTCAAGTTCACTGGTGGTGCTGGGGGCTAATCACAGTCATTTCAAGGGTATTGTGCTCGATTTAGGTTGATAAAAAAGAATGATGCAATTTTATACAAAATTTTTCACAAGTGCTCACACAGAGTTTGCTTCATAATCCACGGGTCACTCAGTGGTTTTAAGGAAACTTCAAGAACACATGGATGAACAATTTAGATCTCACATTAAATACAAACTTTATTGTAAATGAATCTATTAAAAATTGATAAACAGACCCATTGATTAATGTAAAAAATGCCACAATTCCAACTACAATATGACAAAGAACCAGTATATCATTCCTTTAAGTGGTCACCTACAAAAATATGGTTGTGTCTGTGGACAAGGACCCTGGCAATGGAGCACTGATGTGATCCTTGGCCACAAACTCGGCCCCAGTGACAGGTGAGTGGAGGCGAGACCTTTTCTTATTACTGTGTACTGGGATCAGGTCATAGCTCTATCTCTGAGATGTCAAGTAATTCAGATGACAGCCATTGTGCCCTTTCTCCTGATCACCGGTTTGTACAGTACAGACATGTAGCAAGTTGTGTAACACAGTTTTGAAATTATTATCAGCTATCCAGTTTTGTGGGAAAATCAGCTGCTTACCTGCAAAATAATGAATAGTAATTATAATAATTAATGGGAAAACAATTAATGAATTGCCATCTCATGGGGAATAACTCTGTCCAGAATCTGACCACTGGAAATGGAACTATAGAAGAGAGTGACTGGCACCAAAGGCAGTGGAGGAGATGAAAAACAGATACAAAAAGGGCAGTGCGATTGAAAAAAAACAACCAGATCAAACTGTGACGTTGAGTCCCTACTCACGGGAAAGCCATGAGATAGGGTTGTCAGGAGGTCCGAAGTCAAATACCAGGAGGGCTCGTAGTACACAGGGATGAGACAAAGGCATGGTCAAGTTACAGGTCGAGGTCAAATGCCAAGAGGGTATGTCAAAACCAGTCGGAGAGTCAGAAGCCAAGTCCAGGATCAGATACCAGAGAGCGTCAATAGCAGAAGGGATAGTCCACAAGAGTAGTCACAACAAAATCCAGGGTCATCAACAAGATCAGAAGTCAGACACAGAGCAAGTAAATACACCTAACTAAAGCAAATCTACAACTGCTAATCTGCTGCTCACAGCAACCAGCTAAATACCTTGCAAATCATTTGAGGCACCCGAGGAAAAGCCCGCAGGCTAAACCAGATTGAACAGCAGGGCTGTCAATCCAAACACTGACAGACCAGCACGCCTCAGGATCAGATTAGATGACTGTCACTCACAAAACTGACAGTCCAGCACACTCCAGATCCCATAAGGTGGCTGAGCTGTCACTCACAGTGTCCTTAGGCCATAGTCAGATATCAAACCGTGACACAAACGAAGATTAACTGTTTAAAGGATACTAAGCATATCAGGGACGGTCCATACCCTTCCTCGGGTGAATACAACTTAAACCATCATTCCTAGACCTTATATAGATTATTACAAGCTACTTCAATTACACAGCAATAAAAACGGAGTTAAAAAGGAATATTATCAGCCAGAGATAGACACACAACTCCATGCAATTTTTATATAATTTGTTATATTACTGTTATAACACAAGTAATCTTTTCTTGTAACTGAGGACTTTATTACTATCCAGTGAAGTCTTCTAGAAGGTCAGGTATGCATGAGTCTATGTTTTAAATAACTTTGTTATCTACACCCACGTTTCCCTGCTCCTACATCTCAGTACACGTTTCTCATCATCTTTAAAAATAACACAAGACTTTTCCTTATCTTTGAAAGTATGCATCACGTGTATTACAAATGTGCTATTGTTCTGCATGTGCAGACCCCAGCAGTAGCTTAACTACCAGGTAGGCAGAAAGGGCAGTCGCCCATTGGAGGTGCCCATCAAGAGCAACCATCACTCTTAAGTGTGTCAATGCACACAGCATGTCAATACAGTTAAACTCTGCAGCAGAGCAGTGAGACATGGTCTCCTTTCACTACTGCTCCCATTCTGGAAACCGCAGGTCACTCAAGGCAGGTTGATGTACTGGATGAGCCCCAGTCAGAGCAAAGTGATGGATGACATCATCACGCCATGACTCTCACGTCTGGTTCATGCCCCAGTTTGATGACATCACCGTGTTGGTCCGCCCACGCCGTTGTCTGCCAGCGGACTTGCCAGGAACCAGGGATAGATGATTAAATTATTTTTTCTATCTTAACAACTTGCGGGATACATCATACAGCGTGGGAGCCACAGTTGGGGCCATCATACAGTGTGAGAGCAGTTAGGGGCATCATACAGCTTAGGGAGCACTGTTGGGGCCATCTTACAGTATGTGGGGAACTATTGGGGCTATCATACAACCTGGGGGATACGGTGGGGGCCATCATAGGGCATGGGAACACTATTAGGGTCATCTTACAGAGTGGGGGCACTGTTAGGACCATTAAACAGCATGAGGGGCATTGTTGGGGCCATTATACAGTGTGGGCGGCACTGTTGAGGCCATCGTACAGCCAGGGGGCTTCAGCAGTGGGCCTTTATATAGTGTGGGGGTCACTATTGGGACCATAATACAGCATGGGGGCTACAGTAGGGACCATCATACAGTATTTGGGCCATTGTTAAAGCAATCATATAGCATAGAAGCCACTGTGGGGACCATCATACCTCATGGAAGTCACTGTTGGTGCCATCATATAGCTTGCAGGGCACTGTTGGGGCCATCACAGAGCTTGGGGGCTACTTGGGGGGTCATCATACAGCACAGGTGTTGTTATTGTGGGGGTCCTCATATAGTGTTGGAGCTACTGTAGAGGCCATCATATAGCAAGGTAACTACTGTCGAAACCATCATACAGCATGAAATCTAGTCTGAGGGTCATCGTAAAGCATGTGGACTATTGTGGGGGCATCATATAGTGTGGAGGGCATTCAACTGCATATAGGGGAGCAGTGGGTGCATCAAAATATGTACAGGGGAGCTGTGAGTCCATCATACTGAATATAGGGGAAGCTGTGGGCCCTTCACACTGTGTATAATAAAGCTTTTGGACAATCATAGGGAGCTGTGGGGGACACTATACAGCATGCGGACCACTGTGGGGGCATCATAAAGTATGGAAGGCATTATACTGCATATAGGGGAGCTGTGGGCTTATCATACTGCATGGAAGGGAGCTGTTGGCCCATTAAACTATGTATAGGAGTGCTCTGTAAACATCATACTATTTACAGGGGAGCTGTGAGACCATCATGCTGTGTATAGAGGAGCTGTGGGGACACCATACTTTTAATAGTGGAGCTGTGAGAGAATCTTACTGTGTATAGGGAGCTGTACATGGGGGGACTCAGGGGATATTATTACAGAAGGTGCAGCTATATTAGGGACACATATGGCAGCAGAGGCTCAGCATTGGGGTATCAGCAGGATTGAGTTTGTGTAGGCTGAGAATAGATGGGGCGATGCTGGAAAAGTGCAAAGTCAAATGTGCCTTTGTTGCAAATTCTGCAGAAGAGTCGTGCCTGGGAAAAGTCGTTATGTCGGTCTGGGTCAGATGGAAAAGACGATGAAAGAGAACAACTCCATCAGAAAGAGCGTCAGCTGTAAGTCACTATCTGTAATCCCTTATATGTTCTGCAGGACTGGTATCTACCACTATATGGTCACTGTATGGCGGTGTTGGTCTTTGTTTAGAGATTTATTTTCAGTAACAGCACGGTCATCTATTGAGGTTCCCCTATACCCACGATTAGCATGCACCACTGTTATAGTAAACATGGTTATAAGGTTAGGGGCCACTCAGATGTTTCCTCCCCCCCATCCCCCGAGTTTAACCTCTAGCTACGCCTTTGCATAACGGAAATGGCATATAGCCAAGTCTCTCCTTATCAAATGTCACATAACTTTCAATTCTGTAGTATTCTAACTCAAACTGGTTATGGCTCTGTGATAACCACGGATTGCCCAGGAAACTAAGTTGTTTTTCAAGCTTCGACATATCAGTAGCAATACTGACAGTTCTACTTTCCTGGATTTTTTGTTCCTCTGAACTGTCCAAGAGGGATCCCAAGGAACACTATTGCAGGTGAGAGATATATCATTTTTATACTCACTTATATTTATAGTGGGCAGTGCAGGGAGGCAGGGTATGGGGGTCAGAACCGGGATACCCCTCTGGTTTGTGGTTGTGTGTTCGTTGTGTTTTGTGATAAGAAAAAAAAGGATGGTGAAACTGAATTCTGCTCCCACTACCATGCGGCTGCAGAACAATTGTGGGCAAAATTTGGGGAACGGTTTTCTACCTCTCTCGACTCGTCACCTTCCCTCTCTCCTGAACCCTGAGTTTGTGTAAAAGGTGATCCGTATGCCCAAATGGTCGGGTATAATAACTAGAAGAAAAGCAACATTTCTCTGTTATATGCAGGAAAAGTATAGGCAAGCTGTTAGACCAGGTACGAGGTGCAGTTTTGGGGAGGTAGAGAAGGGTAAAGGGAACCTGGCATAAGACTTTTACACCTAAAATTAATGGCAAGTATGCACTGCTACTTTCATACATGAGCGGGCGCATGTACAGACCAAGGAGGTGGTTTAAGTGTTGTGGCAGCCAGAGATAAGCGCTGTGGTTGTAGACTCGTCTGACATCCAGAATTGGCAACAAAAATGTATTTTAAAGAAATAGTGACTCCAGAAAACTTAATATGATGCGACACTTGATTGAAAGTGCTGTGCTGGAGAAGTACTGTTATGTCCAGAAATATTTGGACACTGACACAAGTTCTGGCATTTTACCTGTTTACCAAAACATATTCAAGATACATTTATATAATCAATATGGGCTTAAAGTGCAGACTCTTCGCTTTAATTTGAGTGTATTCACATCCTAATTCTAGTAAGGGATTACAGTTGTGGAATATGTAGCTCCCTCTTCAAGGGACCAAAAGTATTTGGACAATTATCTCAAAAGCTCTCTAATAGGCTTCATGGGCTTTTCATTCATTAATTCATCATTAATTAAGCAGGTAAAATTTCTGGAGAAGATTCCAGGTGTGACATTTGCATTTGGAAGCTGCTGCTGTGAACCCACAACATGCAGTCAAAGGAGCTCTCAATGGAAGTGAAACAGACCATTATTAACCTCTTTGCAGCCCATGGCGTATTAGTACACCATGGGCTATCACCCCCGGTTCAGTGAGGGCTCCGGCACTCTGCCCGCATTGAACCGAGCACCTGTCAGCTGATACTTACAGCTGACATGTGCCCACAACAGCCGCGGGTGGAATCGCGATCCACCCGCGGCTGTTAACATGTTAAATGCCGCTGTCAATCACCAACAGCGGCATTTAATAGCGCCGCGCCGGAAGTGCGTCACTTACCCCGCCCATCGGCGATCCCCGTCACATGATCGCGGGTCACCGATGGGTGATTATGACAACCCTGGGTCTGCAGCAGACTCCAGTGGTTGTTATGTACTGGTTGCTATGAGCGCCACCTAGTGGTCGGCGCTCATAGCACAGGACCATTTCTGCTGCATGCAGGGGATTTGCTTGTCCCCTGTATGTAGCAGAGCCAATCAGACAAGTGCTGCTTCTAAAGTCTCCTATGGAGACTATAGAAGCATGCAAAAAGTGAAAAAAAATGTTTTAAAAAATATTTAAAAAATTACAAAAACATAAAAGTTTAAATCACCCCCCTTTCGCCCCATTCAAAATAAAATAATAAAAAAAAAAACCAAATACACATATTTGGTATCGCCGCATTCAGAATCGCCTGATCTATCAATATAAAAAAAATAATTAATCCGATCGGTAAACGGCGTAACGAGAAAAGATACTAAACGCCAGAATTACGTTTTTTGGTCGCCGCAAAATTGCAATAAAATGCAATAACGGGTGATCAAACATCGGATCTACCCCAAAATGGCATCAATAAAAACTTCAGCTCGGTGCGCAAAAAATAAGCCCTCACCTGGCCCCAGATCCCGAAAAATGGAGACGCTACAGGTCTTGGAAAATGGCACGATTTTTTTTTCTTACCAAATTTTGTAATTTTTTTTCACCACTTAAATAAAAAAGAAAGTGTATATGTTTGGTGTCTACAAACTCGTAATGACTTGGAGAATAATAATGGCAGGTCAGTTTTAGCATTCAGTGAACATGGTTAAAAAAAAATAAAAAAAAACCATCTGTGGTATTGCACTTTTTTTGCAATTTCACCGCACTTGGAATTTTTTTCCCATTTTCCCGTACATGATATGGTAAAATATACATAAGGGGGCCTTCATTTTAAATGATCGTGGCAAAAAAAAAGAAGACCTGAAACAACTACGGGATAGTAATACATACTCCAAATTACCATTTAATCCTACCGCCTCCTTTTCCTCCACCCTCCAAGGCATCCTAGCTCGGGCATGTGAAATGGATATTATTGACAAAAAAACGGTAGAGGCGCTAACAGTACGCTTCCCTCGTACAGCTACATTTTATTTGCTCCCTAAAATCCACAAGGACCCCCTCCACCCACCGGGACGTCCGATTGTGTCTGGTATAGGTGGACTGGTGGGCCCCATTTGTACTTACATTGACAATCACCTTCGCCCACTAGTGGAGACTCTACCCTCCTATGTCAAAGACACATCGGAGGTCCTAAGACGGGTCGACGGGGTCCTTGTGGACGATCAGACCCTATTAGTCACGGCGGATGTGGAAAGCCTCTATACGTGTATCCAACATGAACTGGGTCTGGAGGCTGTGCGCCTCTTCCTCCGGGGTTCCGACCTGGACGGCCCCTCTGGTGACTTTTTGCTCGAGCTCCTGCGTTTTGTCCTGCACCATAAATATTTTTTATTTAAGGACACTGTTTATCTCCAGCGACGTGGCACGGCCATGGGAGCGGCCTGTGCACCCTCACACGCCAATCTCTTCCTGGGTGCTTGGGAAAGAGATATGTTTGGCGATGGGGTGTCCAGGGTAGCGACCTGGCCGTGACATGGCTGAGATATATAGATGACATTTTTCTTTTGTGGCGGGGCACGGCGCAGGAGCTGGAGGCATTCATGAGCAGGTTAAATAAAAATGAGTGGGGAATTAGGCTTACTTATACCCATCATCAATCCAAAATGTCCTTTTTAGACATTGATCTGGAAGTTGATGAAGGAGGTTTTATACAGACCAATGTCTTTCGTAAATCGACATCCACAAATTCCCTCATCCATGCGTCCTCTGCTCATTCTGCCTCTACCATTGGTGCCGTCCCGGTGGGACAATTCCTGAGGATGAGGCGCATATGCTCGACTGACTCTCAATTTGAGATTCAGTCAGCTGATCTCACTCGACGGTTTCAAGAACGAGGATACAGTAATAGATGCATCCGCCGTGGCTATAGGAGGGCGAGGGTCACCTCTCGCAATCAATTACTGTATTCAGCTTCCCTTGGTAGGAAGAGAGACACGGGGAGGATCCGCTACATTTCCACCTTCAATCATGAGTGGGGGGAGATGCGGCGGATCCTCTCCAAACATTGGGGTGTTCTTGGTGCGGAGCCCTCCCTACGCAATCTTCTGGGGGAATATCCACTCATGACACCCAGGAAAGCCAATAACCTTGGTGACATGTTGACACGGAGTCATTACATTCCCCCACCAACTAACCCATTCGGGTCCCGTGGACCTAGACTTGTTTTTTTTTCCCTGCGGCCGCTGTCTGGCCTGCGCCAATGCCGTGCGCTCTGTTTCCTTCTCCTCATCCGATGGCTCCCGTGACTACCAAATCCGTCACTTTATATCTTGCGCTTCAACTAATGTAATCTATTACGCAACTTGTGCTTGCAATTTAATTTATATTGGACTCACTACGAGGGAGCTACGGGTGAGGATACGGGAACATGTGCGCGACATTGGTGCCGCTAAGACGGTGGCCGATCTACGGGAATTAAAAACTATCCCACGTCACTTTCATCAAAAACATAATTGTGACCCTAAATCTTTGAAGGTGCGTGGAATTGATGTTCTACACCTCGGCTCTCGTGGCGGTGATTGGACTAAAATCCTTGGCCAAAAAGAAATTAAATGGATAATACGTCTGAAAACCATGTCTCCTTTAGGTCTTAACGAGACTCTCAGTTTCGCTCCTTTTTTGTGATATGAATTTTTCTATGGATCGTTCTCCGCCTCAGATGTTATGCTATTATACTTTATTTTATTATTATTATTTTTGTGGCCCTCCTTCTAATAATTGTTGTTTTTTGCTTTTAACATCACTTGGTGTGTGCTTTTCACCCTATCTACTTTATTTTCTTCTTATTTTTATTTTTGCCAAGATACAATCCATAAAAGAAAACAATTTGTGACCCACGTGTTGACCAAGCTGGATCTTATGGGACTGATGTCATGCATCGGAATTTGGATGCCTGCTATATATGTGACAGCACTGTTTGTTCTAATACAACTTCTACATTGGATTGAATCATTTCATGTTGTATTTTGTTGCACTATACTCGTGATGTATGATGCCTCTCCCCTTCTGCTCTGGTCCCTGTTTATTTCCCGTGGTTCGCTTTCTCTTTGCTAGTGGCAATCTCCATTTTTGTGCTCAGTTTGCGGTGCGCATGCGCCGGAGGCACGCCGTTCTCGGCCCGGGCACGGCCGTCTTGCTCCTCGCCACGTACTCCCGGGGCACATACCAGGTGCTTCCGCTATGTGCGTTGCCAGGTGACGGACGCTGCCCGCGCCGACGATGCCTGGCATCCGGCGCATGCGCCGCTGGGCGCTGATCACTTCCGGACTTCCGGTCACGTGGCCTACGATGCGGTCACGTGACCTGTTACCAATCTTTAAAAAGGTCCTGATCTTTTACCCATCTATGCCTCTTGAGAAAGCCCTCTATCCAGGGGCAAAACGCGCGTCGAGGCTCTAATTAGGGCCACCTGGTATCTCTGTCTCTCCTGGTCCTTGGCCTGTCTCTTACTTTTATCTATTATTGCGTTTGGTAAGCGACATCTGATATTTACATTGACACTGCATATTTACCCGTACACTTGTATGGAGCGGTGCATTTGCATGGTGTGTCTTATATCCTTTTGTGCTTGCCCCCTTTTCCTCTTTTTTCCTGAGGAAATTTTTCTCAAAGTATATATATCCTGTATTCATATGACTATGTGCTGCATTTTGTAATCTATTACTACTTCATGTCGCCACCTGTCGTGGCCCTTTTTATATTTGATATCTAATAAAGCTATACTGTTTTTATGCCCATATGTACTCTGTTTCTCCTATTATTATATGATATGGTAAAACTAGTAATGGCGTTGAAAAGTACAACTCGTCCCACAAAAAATAAGCCCTAACACGGCCATATTGACCAAAAAATAAAAACGCTATGGCTCTGGGAACAAGGGGAGCAAAAAACGAAAATACAAAAAAGGAAAATCCCAGGGTTGCGAAGGGGTTAAGCTGAAAAAAAAAAAGAAGAAATCCATCAGAGAGATAGCAGAAAAGTTAGGAGTGGCCAAATCAAAAGTTTGGTATATTTTGCTAAAAAAAAAAGAAAAGAGCCCACTGGAGAGCTTGAAAACTCAAAAAAGCCTAGACTTCATGGAAGACAACAGTGGTGGATAATTAAAGAATCATTTCCATGGTGAAGAAAAACCCCTTCACAACATCCAGCCAAGTGAAAAACACTATCCAGGAAGCAGGTATTTCAGTACCTAAGTCTACCATAAAGAGAAGACTTCATGAGAGCAAATACCACCATGTGCAAACTATTCATCAGCCTTAAAAATAGAAAGGCCAGATTAGACTTTGCCAAAAAACATCAAAAGTAATTGTGTAATTCTGGAAAAGCATTCTTTGGACAGTTGAAACTAAGATCAACCTGTACGCGAATGATGGGAAGAAGAAAGTATGGAGAAGCCTTCGAACGACTGATGATCCAAAGCACACCTTATCCTCTGTAACACATGGTGAAGCAGTGTGATTGCGCGGGCAGGCATGCTTAGCTTGCAATGGCGCTGGGTCACTAGTTTCTATTGATGATGTGACTGAAGACAGAACTAGCTAGATGAATTATGAAGTGCACAGGGCGAAATTTGCTCAGATTCAACAAAATGCAGCAAAGTTGATTGGATGGCGCATCACAGGACAGATGGACAATGACCCAGAACATACTGCAAAAGCAACCGAGGAGTTTAAGGCTGTCTGCACACTGTGCATTTTTGTGGCGTTTTTGCAGCATTTTTTTCTGCACGGAATTGGCCCAAAATCAATGAGAATCCCGAAGTGCTGTGCACATGATCCGTAATTTTCCTCTCAGGATTTGTTGTGCATTTAATTCTGCAGCATGTCAATTCGTTGTGGGGTTTTGCCGCATTTTTCACCCATTGACTTCAATTGAGTCCGTCAAATCAGCAGAAAAAACGCAGGTATACAAATGATTTGCTGCGGATTTTTGCTGCGCATTTCACTGACTTAATTGAAATCGATGGGTTATAAAGGCGGCAAAAACACACAAAGAATTGACCATGGGTCACAGGTGTCGGCTGAGAGACTACTCCTCCCATCAGCCTACGTCTGCTGTCGCTGATAACAACTACAGCAGGTGCTGCTGTGCTCACAGTAAAAAAAAAAAGTTGAAAAGACCATGATTTCTGCTATACCTAGCAGGACTGATGCTGATGCACTGCTATGGATAGCACAAGCAATGAGACAATCATAGCTTTAAGTCCCCTAAGAAGACTATTAAAATCAGCAAAAAGTAAAAAAAAAAAGTTTTAAAAACTATAAAAAACAAAAACCACAAAAGTTCAAATCACGCCCCTTTTGCTCCATTAAAAATGTGATGTACCACTTCTGAGGTGGCTGAGAGCTTTTATTTATAGGCAGGGAATGGCCCAATAACCATTGACTTTCCCAACGAGGTAATATCAGCCCTCAATTACAGGAGAAGAAGAGTGAATAATATCATTTAATTTATGCACTGAGCAAAGAGATGCGGCCCCGGTGGAGGAGCGATGAAGACATCAGAGAGAGGCGAGTGTTAGAAGCCGTGACAAAGCCCTGACATGTTGGAACGGCGGGACTGAGCTCTAAAATCAGGACAGTCCCGCTGAATCCGGGATGGTTGAAAGCTATGCATTAACCATCTTGCAAAGCTTTGGGAAGAATAGGATGTCATTACTGGTGCTGACACTGCAGATGGGACTTAAAACTGTAACAATATCAGCTCAGATTTTAGTGAGTAAAGATCCATCTCTCACCAATCCTTTCTTATTTTTCTTCAGATTAATAACTGATAATGGATTCTTCTATCAACATCATCAGTGAAGAAGAAGTGCAGCACATTCAAGCTGCTTTAGTAGAAGGAGACCTCTGTACAGCAACTGAAAGACTCATCGAATCCCTTAGGGAATTAGAAAATGCCCCATTGAACATTGCTATGACGGGAGAGTCAGGAACGGGAAAGTCCACTTTTGTTAATGCCATCCGTGGCATGGATGATGAAGAAGAAGGCTCGGCCAAAACTGGTGTGGTGCAGATAACAGAGGTGCCAACTCCATACGTCCATCCTCAGTATCCTAATGTAACTGTTTGGGATCTTCCAGGAATAGGAACTCCAGATTTTACTGCAGACAATTACCTTCAGTCTGTTAATTTTAGTCGATATGACTTTTTCATCATCTTGTCATCAGAACGTTTTAAGAAAAACGATATTGACCTAGCGAAGGCGATTCAAGCCATGAACAAGAAATTCTACTTTGTGAGATCCAAAGTTGACTCTGACTTGCATGCTTCCAAGATAAGAAGGAAGAAGACGTTCAATGAAGAGAACATACTCACTGAAATAAGAAATAACTGCATTCAAAGTCTCAAAGACGGGGGAATCACCGAGCCCCAAGTGTTTCTCCTCTCACTCCTGGACCTGGACAAGTATGACTTTCACAACATGCAGGACACTCTAGAAATGGAGCTTCCAGAACACAAAAGGCACATATTCCTGATCTCTCTGCCCAACATTTCTCTGCCAGTCCTTAAGAAGAAGCGTCAGGCTCTGAGGAAGGACATATGGATGTGGGCTCTTCTTTCTTGTACAGTGGCTATGGTCCCAGTCCCAGGCCTGTCTGTAGTTTGTGATATAGGAATCCTGGTGAATGCCATCAAAACTTACCTGAAAGCTTTTGGCTTGAATAATGAATCTCTAGAAAAGTTAGCCAATAGGAGTGGTAAAGACGTCAGAGAGTTAAGATCAGTGATCAAGTCCTCTTTAGTCTTACACGAGATAACTAAAGACCTTGTCATCAGTTTAATAACCAAAGGGGCTGTGGCATGTCTTGGGTTAATTGAATATGCTGTTAGCACTATCCCAGTGCTGGGTACTATTGCAGCAGGGGGAATCTCATTTGGTACCATTTACTGGATGCTCTATAGCTTCCTGGAAGAGATTGCAGAAGATGCAGTGCGTGTTCTTCAGAAAACAATGGAGACATTTGTTTAGGCATCTTTCTCCGTAGAATAAAATGCAGGAAGAAATCCCAGACATGAGATACAATGATGTAATTAAAAATCAATGATTTATAAGTGATGCAATAAAGCCTTTACATTAACTACATGTTTAGTTTGTGCATCTGATTTTAATATTCTTCTTTGTTTAGAAATATACCACTACAATTGTTTCTTCAATTAGACCTAAAAATTCCAATCTGACTGATCTTAGTCTCCAACCCCTCGTCTTTTCTAAATCTCACACTTATAGTACCATAGGAAGCAGAGTTAAGGGCTGTAATATGCAATGGAAAGCTCTTTATGCTCCTTTAAAGTTCAACATTGGTACTGAAGGTTACTCACTGGCATTTCCAGGGTGCGGTGGTGGTTTTAAAAACGAGAGTTAGAGTTAAAGAGGCAAGAAGCAAGCTTTTTCTTTTTTTAGCTTCACTTAAAGGGGTGTTCCCACAAACAAAGTTGATTTTAATCAATCGATCTTGGAATAATAATAACTTCCATAATTGGATGTGTTTAAATAAAATGTTCCTGTGCTGAGATAATCTTATAAATGTGCCCCCGCTGTGTAATGGTTGTGTCTGACCGTACAGGAACATGCTCTGATCATACCACATCTCCTGGGCAGGGGAGGACAGAAAAGATTATACAGATAGGACAACACGGGGTCACAGCTGATTCTATTTGCAAGGTAAAACATTTCCCTGCCTTCTTTTAAGCAATGTTTTACCTCAAAGAAAGAATTATTTGCAATCCCGTGCTGTAATGTCTGTATACTTTCTTTTCCATCTTCCCCTGCCCAGGAGATGTGGTATGATCAGAGCATGTTCCTGTACGGTCAGACACAGCCATTACACAGTACACAGCAGGGGAACATTTATAAGATTATCTCAGCACAGGAACATTTTATTTAAACACATCCAATTATGGAAGTTATTATTATTCCAAGATCTATTGATTACAATGAATCTTTGTTTGTGGAGTAAACCCCTTTAAATGTGTTGTCCATCTTTGGGGCCAATTTTTATCTTAAATGTGTGTATTTAGAGTTAATAATATTTTTTACAACTGGATTTAATTAAAAATGTAGCTCTGTTTGGCTTTTACGGGTTTAAATTTTTGATGTGTTCTCCGAAGATAAATCAGTAGAGAGGAGCTAAGAAAAAGTCACATAAAAAAGTTAAAAATGCTCATCTCATTTGTTCTTCTAAGGGAAAATCTAATAGCAGGGATATAACATTAGAAAAAGTCTTAAAATCCCATAATTAACGCTAGACAAAAGGGCATACAAACTGATAAAGGGTTTTTGCCACCTCATGGGGGAATAACTCCGTTCAGACTCCGACCACTACGGATGGAGCTATAGAACCAGCTGAAAGTGACTGGCACCAAGAGTAGGAGGTTTGGTCAGATCGTGAGGTCTTTGCATCTCTTTGTCTTAGTGTCATTATTGTCATCCACCATCACTTTACATTTTGCACATTTGGCAAGATGGATGATGACAGAGAGCGGCATCATCCTCCATTTCAGAAACTAAGGATACAAGTGCAGTACACAAGGAAACACAGTGCACCGGGCATGGGTTGGATCCTCAAGGTGTCAGCAGTGGTGGAGGCCGTGCCTGAAACACTGATGTAGTGGTATATGGCACATGGCTGTGGATGTGTGGGGGGCGATGCCAGCATTATACTGTTCCCTCATAGCTATGGTGATTAGTGGCGCTCTCCATGATGTGATGTGCTGGAGGAAACAGGAGAGTCAGCAGGCGTGATGTCATAGTAAACCAGATGTAAGCTTTACTCAAGCAGCCATAGATGCTAACAGCAGAGGACCATATATGTTCTTAGATGACAAGTACAGAGACCAGGTTGACCGCAGCAGATAATGGAAACTAGGCGTACATAAGGAGTGCAACGCAGGAAGACCATCTAGATGTCTAAGTTGGAGTCCAATACCGACATTGTGGAATACTTCCAAGCAAGCAGGACCGTGACCACTAGCTGCCCTACATATTTCCATAATGTAATCCCCAACTTTGAGGGCATTACACCAGTAGAAGCTTTACTGAATCACTTTCCAAAGTTTAATAGATCCAATTTGTTGATGAAAGACTGGACAGAGAGTCTGGAAGAAGCAGCCCGGATATGTCAGCTGCCATCAGATTGTTTTCGATTTAAAATTGGAAAAATTTTACTTTTTTTTCAATATTTTTTTATTGGTTTTTAATGACTTAACACATATAGGATTGTAAAAACTAATCATTTTAGGCCACTCTTGGCCTGGATTAAAACTGCACAAAAATTGAGCTTCCAGAAAAAATAATGCAGTGAAAATCATGGCCATAATGATCCATGAGAAAAGAAAATGACACAAATCCAAAAATATAGGCACAATCTTCGATAAAGAGGCATAAATCACAGAAGAAAAATGCAATTCACTTCTATTTGTTTGAATTTCTCACCAAGGTCAAAAAACTAGTTTGCAGTCAGTGAATGACACTTGTTTATGAGCATGGACCTCTGTGGTGCAATTTCTGTGAAATGTGCCCTTTATCACATTCAGTGCTCACATTTAGCTGAGAATGGAGTCTTAGTCTTCCATATTCATGTACTGAGTGCAGTCCTCCACCAGTCAGCACTGATTGACAGCTGAATTCCTAGAATGCCACCTTCACATAAGGTAATAGCCACAGGTAACTTCCACAAAAATCTGCATAGAACTCAGCTGAATTGGGAGGCTTTTGCTGGTAATTTCCACAGAGCCTGTAAAAATGATCAAAGACTCTGAAATCACCTGGTGCTTCCAAGACTCCCTGGCCCAGTCACATAACAGTTTCTTAACCTGATTAGCAGCAATGACGTCTTGCATTGGCTTTGGCCAACAAAGACCAATGGGAGGGAAGGCAACAGAGCCATGAAAGCACCAGGAGAGGATGGATTAGTGTTCTTTTTATTATTTTTAGGTATGTTTTCTCAAACAAGTAGATCTAGATGATTTGAAGCAATTTAAGTTTGTTGTAGATTTCTTCTTTTCCATTGATATTAATGGAGAAAATCATCTGCTACAAAAATCGGAATGAAAAGGTATGAAAAATTTACAATGCAAATAGTGAATTTTTTAAAATGTCCGGGAGGCTCCCAAAAAGTGGGCATACCTTTTATAATCCTGAAGATGTTGAAAGACCAGCTGGGGACCACCAAAACTTCCATGAATGCATATTTCAGGAGGCTATACCCAAATGTACTTTCAAAAGGTGTTGGGAGAATCATGGTCGGGGCATAGTCAAAGAAAGAAGTGATTCTATTGAAAAAACACCATGGTTACTTACCGGTAGCTGGTTTTTCCATAACCCATGACAGCACACCTGAGAGAGGGATCTGCCCACCAAGGACAGGAAACCTACTGAAATAAAACGGCGGC
The DNA here is from genome assembly GCF_046119375.1 of Phyllobates terribilis. Taxonomy (NCBI): domain Eukaryota; kingdom Metazoa; phylum Chordata; class Amphibia; order Anura; family Dendrobatidae; genus Phyllobates; species Phyllobates terribilis. The sequence continues at coordinate 50,255,470 of NW_027362772.1, read as the reverse complement.
ACCTCTCCCAAGCATCAGTTGGGTTACAGAGCAAGAGAGGACCTCCAAAAAAATGATATACTTAACCAAAACATCAAAACACACAATCTATAGTGCACACCTATATGGTGAGAAAAGGGGGGGAATATACGGGTGCTGGAAAAAACAGCTACCGGTATGTAACCTTGGTGTTTTCCCTTCACCCATGACAGCACACCTGAGAAGTTTATGGAGAAACAAAAACATCTTAGTGAGGAACCACCGCTTGCAGCACCCTTCTACCAAAAGGTTAAGTCAGCAGAGGAGGCTAGATTCTGTCTGTAGTGCTTAAAGAAAGTAGAGGGTGAGGACCAGGTAGCGGCCTTACAAACTTGATCAATCAATACCTCTGCTTTCTCTGTCCAGGAGGCCGCTAAGGCTTTGGTGGAGTGAGCCTTGATGCTGTCAGGGATCAGAGCACCGCTGGCATTGTGGGCTAAACTAATGGCCTCCCTCATCCACCATGCAATGGTACTCTTTGATACCCCATACCCCTTTTTGCTACCCCGAAAGGCTACAAACAAGGACTGGGTGTTCCTCCACTGACTTGTTATAGATATGTACTCTAACAATGTTCATCTAACATCGAGACTGCTAAATTTTTCCTCCCGAGAATTCCTAAGGTTATTACAGAAGGAGCAGGGCAGGACAATCTCTTGACTTCTATGAAATTTTAAGGCTATCTTGGAAAGGTAGGCTGGATCAGGTCTTAACATAATCCTATCCTCATATACTTGCATGTAAGGAGGGTTTATTGACAGGGCCTGGATATCTCTCACCCAGTGGGCTGAGGCCTGGATATCGCTCACCCTGCAGGCAGAGGTCAGTGCTACCAATATAATAGTTTCAAAGGTAAGATACTTAACCGACAACTCTTACAATGGCTCAAATGGATTTTTGGTCAGTGCATCCAGTACTAAGCATAGATCACATAGGGGAACCATTGGAATTGCGACTGGCCTGGATCCATCACAGGATTTTATAAACCTTGATACCTACTTATTAGCCGCGAGATTATAACTGTATAATGAACCCAAGGCTAAACACCTGGGAGTTTAGGGTCCATTTCCCTTGTTTCAGTCTGTTGTTTCTGAGGAAGTCTGCCTTGGTGTTCTCTGTCCCTTTTATGTGCAGTGCTGTTAGCGACAGAAGGTGTTGCTCTACCAGCTGGAAGAGTCTGTTTGCTCCTTCCATTAGGGACTGGAACCTTGTTCCCCCCTGGTTGATATACGCCACAGTAGCGCGGATGTCTGCCATGACACGGATGTGAAGACCAAGGAGGGAAGGAAGAAAGCTCTTTAGAGCTCTTTCTACAGCCCATAACTCTTTCAGGTTTGATGTTTGATCCCTCTCGAAGAGTGACAAGGACCCTGAATTGTACAATCTTTCAGGTGCGCCCCCCAAACTGAATTGCTTGCATCAGTTGTGATCATGTAGCTTACTGGTTTTATCCATTGGACCCCTAATGTTAGGTTTGCTCTGTCTACCCACCACGAGAGGGAGTTTCTGGCTTCTAAAGAAAGTTCCTTCTTCCCTTCTAAATGTCCTTTTAGCAACCTCTGTGCAGACACAATTTCTCACTGAAGCTGCCTCGTGTGGAGCTGGCCCCCCCTCACCACTGGGATGCTGGATGTTAGGGTTCCTAACAGGGACATTGCCTTCCTTGGAACCTCTATTGCTGCTGAGGCAAGAGGCAAGGTCTACCACTTTGTACATTTTGTTCTCGGGAAAGAGAAGTCTGAAGTTCAGAATTAAGAATGAGGCCCAGGACTGACTGTATTCTCACTGGATTTAGCCTTGACTTGTGAGTGTTTACCATCCAGCCAAGATCTTCCAAGATGATTCTTACATCTCTCAGTTGTTTTGCACAGTGGTCCTCCGATTTCCCCACTATCAGGAAGTCGTCTAGGTAAAGAACAATAGTGGTGTTCCGAACTTGAAGGTAGGCAGTCATCTTGGTTATTACCTTGGTGAAGATCCTTGGAGCCACTGACAGACAGAATGGAAGGGCTCTGAATTGGTAATGCCTGATTTACCCTTGAATGTACAAAGCATCTCTCAGGTACCTTTAATGGTCTAGATTGATTGGGACGTGATAATAAGGATCCAACTCATACTTCCTTCTCTCCCCCGAAGGACGTCACCTATTAAATCTTTTCCTTCAAAAGGAAGTCTTCCTTGTATGACCTGTGAAGAAAACGGTAAAGCCCTTCTTCTTGCCCCCAGCTTTTTCTAAGATATCGTCTAATTTCTTCCCAAGCAAAAATTGGCCATCACAAGGGATAGAGAATAGTTTGTTCTTAGGTTTAAAGGAATGGAAGTAGCATTCACCGGTTCTTCAAAGTTCAAAGTCTTTATTTAAGGCATAAAAAACTTGCAGCAGGGAAGGATAGAGCACAATGAACGGACGGCGGCCTTTTCGCACAGTGTGCACTTCAACGGGTCCTGGACCTGCGTGAAACGGCAGTCGTTCGTTCATTGTGCTCTATCCCTCCCTGCTGCAAGTTTTTTATGCCTTAAATAAAGACTTTGAAGAACCGGTGAGTGCTACTTCCATTCCTTTTTTACCATGATTCATGAACCTTTCTTCAAGTACACACCTGGGTGTTCTCATGGCGGTTTCTCTGCTCTTGAATAACACAGTTTATTAAGGACATGCAGGTTATATAGTGCAGGCTTTTTCCCTTTTGTCCATAGCTCGTTTTTAGACTGAAGGTCTCCTGGACAGCCTTTGAGCAACAAAGTCCATCTTGCTGCATTTGACAAACCAGCAGACCTAGACAATAGCCTTATAGAGTCGTAGAAAAGAGAGTTGTGCACTCAGTGGCTATGGCTATACTGGCAGGACTGGAAGAAGTTCCAAATAATCAAGTGCTAGATAAACAGCTATACTCGCAGGAGATGATAAATAATGTTCCTTTTTAATAGTTTAAAAAATAATTCACCTCTGTGACTGGTAAGATATGTTATACAGCAGAGGTAGTCTGGTATCCCAAAATGGTATGCAAGTTGGCAGTGGTGAAAGTATCTGTCAGAGATTGGGTAGCCTGGTAGCACCAGCAGGACATATGACATCAGACATCAGGGGGACCATGTGAAAAAAACGCAGTGTGAGCTGGTGCATACCATTTACCTAAGACCTTATGCCCTATTCGGGATACCAGACTACCCCTGCTGTACAACAGCCAGATTAGATGATGACTTAACCTATTATTGCGACTTTGAAAAAGACTCAGGCTCGGGTCGAAACATCAGAAAACAGTCGCTTTACTCACCGTTTTTGTTACACCAATCACAATGCTCAATTGTTTTTGAAACTTAAAAAGGAACATTTTTTATAATCCTTTGTGAGTACGGTTGTATGTCTTCTACTTGAGCCTTACAGAGTCTGCAGTCTGCCAGAAACGTTGCGGCTCCTTGTAATAAAGGCAGGTTGGCCAGAATCTTAACCCATGGGGTTTTATTTTTCAGCTGTTCCTCCACTTGTTGCAGCCAAATCATTAGGGAATGGGCTGTACAAGTTCCTGCAATCGTAAGTTTCAGACCCCTGCTGCTTCTCACATGGGTTTCAGATATCCATATGATTTTTTTTCAACGGATCTCTTAGTACTCCTGAATCTTCAAAGGGTAGAGCAGACTGTTTTTGAGGAATTTGGAACAGCCCTGTCAGTCCTAGGGACCTTGTCCCATAACTCTGAATCCTTCTCCTCAAAAGAATATGTCCTTATTGAAGACGAGGGAAAGTAATCGGTTTTCTCAGGTTTTTTCACTCTTTCTTAATGAGTGCCTGGATCTTACTATTAACAGGAAAGGGATGTTTCTTTATCTGCTCTAACCCCCCGAACATCACATCTTCTAGGGATTTAGCCATCTTGTCCTCTTTTAGGCCCACTGTTGACCTTAAGGCTTTGACTAGTCTATCCCTATCTTCTGCCGGAAAACACGGTCTGCCCCCCATGTCAATGCCCGAGGAAGATGAGGAAGACGTATTACTTTGATATCTCCTTCTGATAACAGGGAAACATCAGATTCAGAATAGATCTCTAAATTTTCTCTTCCCTTTTTTTAATAGGGATTTTAGGGAGCCTTCCACCGCAGCCCTGATGACAGATCTAAGGCTTGAGGTAAAGTCGGGAGACTCCTTGCTAATTGTCTTCTGAATGCAGCTGAACAGAGAATTTTCTGCCAGTCCACTGCTAGCGGGGTTTTACATAGCGCACATTCTCTGTTGTTCTTCTTAATGCTAGCTTTTTTAAGGCCTTCCCTAGTGATTAAACAAACACAAGGGGGCCTATTAAAATGGTGACATTCACAAAGATCACTCCGGATTCGGATGCTGTTCTGAGATACATGAAGCATCCTCTCTGGACACCGAGTCATGAGACACGTTTCTCCTCTGACTTGGACGGCTGACGCTCCTGCCACTTGAAAGGCTGCCCCCATTGCGGTGTCCGTGCTGCTGATTATGATCCGGAACCATGGTACCTCAGGAAGGAGAGCTGAAGCTGGAGTGTGAGCGATCCATCTGTGGTCTGTCCCCAATTTACGTGGGACCCACAGTGTTTTCTTCCCGGTCCACCTCCTCCGGTTCCCTCCTCGGATACTGCCCTCCCTCTATACCCAAACAGGACGTACCATTTCCTCATGCGCCTCGGATGGCAATGCCAGTATGGAGCGTCATCTTCCCCGTCACGCTCCCTGTGACATCACTCAGGCACGTTCAATCCCAGAGTGCCTTGTGCTCGTGACATCAGCGGAGCGCGCCATCACTTCCTGCGGGTCTTGGCCACATTCAACATGCCACACGGGAGAGAGGGCCATGCGGCGGTCTGAGACATGCAGCGCATCTTAGTCTCTGCCAACCGCGCCCACACATACAACACAGCCCACCATGAACCAGTGGACGGTGCTTCCAGAAATCTGAAGACCGGCGCCACAGGCATGAAGCCTATTAATCCAAATGCCGGGACAGGGCTGGGTAAGATCTTTTGTTCTATTTTCAGCGCAGAATTCCAGCACAAGGTTCCCACCAAGGACAGGAAACCAACTGGGGGGGGGGGGTGCTGCCCTTTTATTTCAGTAGCTTTCTTGTCTTCGTGGGCGAACACCTCTCAGGTGTGCTGTCATGGGTGAAGGGAAAAAAATTCTGCCTGAGGTCTCTATGTTCCCTTGATGCTGATTCCGTAGAGCTGTTTATCACTGCAGATTTTCCATTTACAAAGCCAGGCTGTAAATTAACAGTATTTATAAAATTTATTTTTTTTCAGCAAGCTATTTTTATTGAGTTTTTCAAGATTATAAAGTGAAACATTTAAACCAAGGATATTAAAACAAGGAAATTAACTGGGTAAAGGGAAAAAGGGGAAGGAGAAGGAGGGATGAAAAGCTAATAAACTTTTTGGGAAATTTTTCTGAGATTTTTTTCTGCGATTATCTTGACTGTGTACATTCATGAACGGAGAAAATATAACTGAGTGCTTCCATAGTTCATTCTAAAACTACACAAGCCACTGAAATAAGTGTTGTGTGTTGTCGTAGAGTCGGCAGTCATTAAGCAAAAGAAAATTTGCAGTTACTCTGCCTCGTCTGCAGTGAGACACAGTAACTGTTTGCAGAGCTGTGGGAAGAATGAGATATCCCTCCTGGTGCTGACACTGCAGATGGGACTAGAATATGTAACAATATCAGCACAGACTTTAGTGAGTAAAGATCCATCTCTCACCAATCCTTTCTTATCCTTCTTCAGATTAATAACTGATAATGGATTCTTCTATCAACATCATCAGTGAAGAAGAAGTGCAGCACATTCGGTCTGCTTTAGAAGAAGGAGACCTCTGTATTGCAACTGAAAGACTTGTGGAATCCCTCAGGGAAATAGAAAGTGCCCCGTTGAACATTGCCATTATGGGAGAGTCAGGAACAGGAAAATCTACCTTTGTTAACGTCATCCGTGGCATGGATGATGAAGAAGAAGGCTCGGCCAAAACTGGTGTCGTGGAGACAACAATGAAGCCAACTCCATACATCCATCTGCAGTATCCTAATGTAATTTTTTGGGATCTTCCAGGAATAGGAACTCCAGATTTTGCGGCAGGCAAGTATCTCCAGTCTGTTGAATTCAATCGCTATGACTTTTTCATCATCTTATCATCAGAACGTTTTAAGAAAAACGATATTGACCTAGCGAAGGCGATTCAAGCTGTGAACAAGAAATTCTACTTTGTGAGATCCAAAGTTGACTCTGACTTGCATGCTTCCATGATACGAAGGAAGAAGACGTTCAATGAAGAGAATGTGCTCAATGAAATTAGAAATAACTGCATTCAAAATCTCAAAGACGGGGGAATCACCGAGCCCCAAGTGTATCTTCTCTCACTCCTGGAGCTGGCAAAGTACGACTTTCACAAAATGCAAGATACTCTAGAAAAGGAGCTTCCAGAACACAAGAGACACATATTCCGGATGTGTCTGCCCAAAATTTCTCTGCCAGTCCTTGAGAAGAAGCGTCAGGCTCTGAGGAAGGACATATGGAAATGGGCCCTTTATTCTTATGCAGTGTCTACAATCTCAAACCTGTTCATACCTAGTGGTGTACACATCCTGATGACAGTAATGATAAGCTACCAGAAAGCTTTTGGCTTGGATGAAAACTCTCTGAAAAAGTTGGCTGACAAGTTTAGTAAAGACGTCAGCGAGTTAAGATCCGTGATCAAGTCCCCTATAGTCATAAAAGAGATAAATAATGAGATTGTCACCACCTTACTAGACAGATGGGCCAAAGACAGTGCAATTGTTCAGTATATTCGCACTATCCCATTGCTATGTAACCTTGCACCAGTGAACATCCCCTTTGGTACTGCTTACCAGATGCTCTGTGATTTCCTTAATAAGATTGCTGAAGATGCAGAGCATGTTCTTATGAAGGCATTAGAGTCACCCCTTTAGGCATTTTTCTCCTACACAATAAAATATAGAAAACAACTCCCAGATGAAAAAATGAAAATGTATTGTAAATGTAATTAAAAAAAAATATGCTGAAATAATTAATAAACGATTCAACAATTTATATAAGTGAGGCAATAAAGTTTTTACAATATTGTCAGGAATATTATAAAATATTAATATCAGGGAAATGTTCGTCCATATCTGCCTGAGATAGATGTTCACCCCCCTCCCTTATTCCCCTTCTGCTCAGCACAAAAGCCCCAATTAGTCCACGCCTGGTAAATAGTTTATGCAAACAAGGCCAGCCAAGGAGTGTTATAACTTCGTTAAGAAGCAAGCATCCTGTCTCTGAAAGATGCAAGAGGTAATTAAAATGCAGGCTTGCACTAATTTGCGTGTAACTGTTGAAGCTGCTTCCCGAGCTTCAAAGGGGAATTTGCAGACATGATGACTCCGATATGAATTATGAGATATTATGAGTTCCATACGTCCGGCAATAACGAGACCCAAATGGGTAGTGACCAAATCAGCCCAGGAATGTGTAGGTAGTTTTCCAGGGCTGTAACCAAAATCAGGGAGCTGCAGCGCAAAAACACCAGAATGGCAGACTGCAGCTATGCGAAGTGTGATATCAAAATAAAGATAAAATCATAAGGGAAAAAATGGAGTAGTCTGCAAGCTTCTGCGATCAACGGGCGATGAGTTATCGCAGAAGTTAGCGTTTCTAATAAAAATGTACAGGCTGGAGACCGGCCCACATGATGTCACCACAAGGGGCGTGTGGCCAGATCTTCCTTAGGTTTAAAAGAATCTATGGAGAAGACAGGAGCACTCATTGCCAGGGGGGAATAAGAATTATAAGCAACGGGTCCTGTTCAATAACAGCATAATCTGGAGAGCCCCTCCTCCACCTATATTGAATCGTCTCCGCGATCGTATAGTGTAAGTAAGTTATCTTCTCTTTCTTCCTGTTTATTTTATGTAACTGCCTATGTATTTTACTGTCTCCTTTATAACATCCTTGTATATATTTTTCCTAAACACTGCCTCCCTTTTGGATTAAATATAAAATTTAATAGTTCTGTTTCTTTTGTTCTGTAATAGTTCCCTTCCCCGCAGCCATATACGCTACCAAAACGCCGGCGTCCGGCCAGGCCTGTATTATATTTCAAACTCGGCCTGTGGTGGCAGAGAGTATTAATAATTGGGCTATCGTGAAGCTGACAGTGACTGTACGGAGGGAGTTAAACACGGATTCCAGTCTGTGGAACCCAGGGTGTTGCGCCATACGCTCACTGGTCGCTTACCGATACCTCCGTAGAGAGTAGTCTGGATCGCGTGCTGTATGCAGAGCCCTCACAAAAGAAGAGCTCCTTTACTTGTCCCAGTGCCTTTTCAAGTTCACTGGGGATTAATCACCGTCATTTCCAGGGTATTGTGCTTGATTTAGGATAATAAAAAAGAATGATGCAATTTTTTACGAAATTTCTGACGAGTGCTCACACAGAGTTTGCTTCATAATCCACGGGCTACTCAGTGGCTTTGAGGAAACGTCAAGAACACATGGCGCAAATTAAGATAGAAAGGCAAAAACCGAAGAATAAAAACCTGAAAATATCAAATATAATGAATAATTCCCTTCTATGTGTTTCCCGTGCTTAAATGAGATGTGTTCATAACTCATTCACTTTGGTGCTACTGAATATCACTACAGGTTTTCTACCACAAACCAGGACTGTAAATTTGCAGCATTTTTTTTTTACATTTGGGTTTCAAGAAAATGTTTGCACCATTTGCCTGTTAAAGGCTCTGTGTTTTTATGAACATTCAACTTTGATGTGGTCTGTGGTATTAAACTGACCAAGAGGAGCTCGGAAAAAGTTAAAATGAAAGAATTACAAACGCTCTCATCATTCAGTTTGAATGATTTGACTGATGGACTCACAGTGAACTCACTTTGCAGCAAGCACTAGACAACGCAATACGCAGAGATTATAGAAAGTAAATAGTGTAGCATTCTTAATGAAACCCAATTACAAAAGCTCCAAATGGATTTTGCTGGTGATTTCTGCAGAGTCTGAGCAAAGGATTAAAGATGCTAAATTCACTTGAAGGTGTTTCCATGACTTCATTGCCAGGTCCCATAGAGGTTTCTGTACAACCCGGTGATGTCTTGCAGAAACCAAAGGAGATATGAAAGACCAAGTTCTTTACATTTATTTGTTTTTTAAGTTTTATTTTAGGGCTTACAGATTTTGAACAGGATCCAATGGTAACTCAAAGCAATTGAAGTTAGTTGTGGATTTCTTTTCTATTAAATAGGGAAAATCAGTAACAAATCTGCAACTGATCTGCTGCAAAAATTGACATGTTAAGGTTAGCTTTTTAAGTTATTATTAGTTTTTGATATTAGGGTGCTTGGTGCCGTTACATCATTTTTCTCTCTTTGCTATAAGGTTTGAAAAAATAGGCACCGCAGGTCAAATACTGCCATACTTATCAATTCTTTCAGACTGACTGGAAGGGAGACGTTTCAAACTTTTTGAAAAGTTGGAAAAACTTTGTCAGGAAAATATTGAGAAATGTTGACGAATTCTTTCTTGCTTCCCCTGAAGCCCCCTCACACCTCCCCTATAGTATTTGTCCAGAGATGGCAATCTACAGTGTCTCCCTGCAAATTATCACCCACAGCCAAAATAGCTTACACAAACAAATGCCAGCCAAGAAGTGTTACAGCCTAATTAAAATGCGAGCGTCTTTCTCCCTGGCAGCCTCAGGGGGTGATTAGATGCAGGCTTGCAATAATTTACTTGTAACTGTTGGAGCTTGCTTCCTGAGCTTCAAAAGGAAATCTATGGTCTCGCCGACACCAATACAAAATATGGAACAACTGAAGTTCCATAATTCTGATAATAATGGGACCTATATTTTTAGTGGCCGGGTCAGCAAAAGAGCGATATGCTAATTTTTTCATAGCTGGAAAACCCTCCGTGGAGCTGTAGCGCAAAAGCACCAGAACAGCAGACCACAACGGCGCAATGTGTGGTCTCTAAATGAAGGTAAAATCATAATAGAAAATTTGGTATCACTTTTGGGCTTCTGGGATCAACACGCGATAAGCTATCCCAGAAGTTGGAGTTTTTAATAACGTCATGAAGGGTGGAGCCCAGCCCCTGTGATGTCAGCACAGAGGGGTGTGGGCGGCTCTCTCCTTTCAGCATAAAATAGTTTGCTGAGGTTGGAGATTCATTCATTGCGGGAGTACATATTTAATATATGCAACGGATCCTGTTTGATAACAGTCTAATCAAATCTGGAGCATCTCCCCTCCACCTGTGCTGAGTCGTCCCTGCGAGCGGTAGAGTAAGTTTCTCCTTTAATCCATATTATTTTGTGTAACTGTATATTCTGTATTGTATTGTCCCCTTTGTAAAATCTTTGTATATTTTTCATAACACTGCCTCCCTTTTGGATTAAATATAAAACGTAATAGTTCTGTTTCTTTTGTGCTATAATCTTTCCCTCCCCCGAAGCCATACGCTACCAAAACGCAGGTGTCCACCCAGGCATGTATTATATTTCAGCGAATAATATGAATAATCGGGCTATTTTGAAGCTGACAGTGACCGTAAGGAAAACGTATACACATATACCATACGTTGGAATCCGGAGGTGTGACGCCATATGCTCACTGGTCGCTTGCCGACACCCCCGTAATGAGAAGTCTGGATCGTGTGCTCGCGATTCCGGACAAAATCCGTGACAGTGACGGCAAGGTGAGATATTGCGTGATCTCCCCGGTGTCGTCACTGTGGGAAACCTGAGAACCTTCTAGAGAATGTCAAATGTCCCCGGAAAGTATCAGGAGGCTTTGATATTTGCCCAAAAAGTGTAAATGAGAAATGATTATTAGAATTGAGCAAAAAGATTTGCAGGATCTGATCCAGCAGCCACATCAGTAATCCGGAGCCCTGTGAACCTCCTCCTACTTGCCGGCATCCCTGGTGCTTCTTATGATCTTATGATGTGTAGGTCTCAGATTCGCACATAAATATCACAAGGGTCTACTGATCAGAAGATCTGAGGGGGGTGCTGCAGGTATTAGGAGTTCTGCAGGGCTCTCCGCAAAAGGATTATTGTGGGGTTTGCTAGACTAATGTCCTGAAAACATTTTAGCACAATTATATCGAAAACATTTTCTGCTCGTGATCCCTATCCTTCTGGATCCTAATTCTTTAAAGCTGATCAATTTGGATGATAACAGTATATTAGGCTGTGCTGCTCTAATCAAGAATCCTTAGGACCAAGAAGAGTTGAACGGTTTTTATTTCCAGAAAGCATTTCGACGCTGGACTAGTGTGGTTTTCAAGTGGAAAAAAACAATTGCACGATATCTGCACAAAACATTTCTGCAGTGCGTGGATGGGATTTGCACGAACTTCATCTATTTTGCAGCTGCAGTTAATCACTGCAGATTTTCCACCCAGCAAAGACAAAACAGAAAATCTGCAGCAGCTGTAGGGGGAGGAAGGGCAAAGCAGAGCAAGATCCTGGATGCAGTGTCGTTGGGTGGGAGTGAAAAGAGAAACCTTATACGTGGCCCCCAAGTTATGACGCTTTCACATTTTTCATAGTTTTTTATGTCCTGCACTCAGCAGCTCCTGTTCTTTGGCATGTCCTCTCCCGCCCAGTGACGTCTCCTCTTTCACATAGTTTCCATTATTCACATTATGTACATGCTCCTCCCTATGGCGTCACATCCACAACTTGAATAAGTAGGAAGACAAAACGAAGAGCAAGGTATGTAACGAGATCTCCTAATCAGGGAGGATCTGTCTATAGATGGGGAAAAAAAGAGAAAAGAAACCGGATATAAAAAGGAAGCGACTGTGTGCAGGGTCAGAGCTTATAACACACACTGACCCTGTAATCACATCTCCTACCTTCTGCACTTTCAGTTTCACTGGTTATCACTTTGCCATTGCAGATCTCCTGTGTCTTCAACAATAATACAAAAATATAAAGTGGAATTTTTATTATCATTTTCAAGGTCTCCAAAAATGAGTGCATTGTAGAAGTCAATCGGATATTTTAGTGATTGTCCTGAGAACAGCTTTCAAAAGTTATACACAAGTCTGAAATGTTACAAAAGTCCGATCAGGGAGCTGCAATGCTACAGCGATGTGGCTGTGTACGTACGGTCCGGATGGGACCACGTGTGACACCACATCAATTGATTGGCAATAAGGTCACTTTGTGAAAATTGCACTAAATCCAACCCTGTTGGATTTTTGATAGCAAGTTGCACTTGACTTCGCCTCTATAGGTTGCTACTAGTGATCAGGGAGTGAGCTCGCCACTTGATCGCGTTTCGGGGGTCCTCATCTTAGTATCGCGGGTGCCCAAGAGCCTTGCTCGAGTCCCTGACCAATATGTTTCACGGCTGTTAAGACAGCCAATACACGGGAAATCTCCACTTTTATTTGATATCCAACAGCCGCGAAAGATGCGGGGCGGGTACTTGAGCATGAGTACCCGCGATACTCGAAGCATACCAGAACACCCCGATGCTCGATCGAGTGGCAAGCATCACTAATTGCTACCTGTCTTGGATTGAGTAACTTGTCAAAGAATTACTGTCCTATGACACAAGTCATTGTGTGACCATAATCTCACTCTTTATAAAGTTGACAGGTTTCATTGGTAAAGGACATGCAGACTTCTACAACATTTTTTTTTTCAAATTGATCCAATGCATGTAAAAACAAATGGAACAATTTTGCAGTCGTGATTAAAAATCCTATTTGTTGCACAGCTTCTATGTACTCACATACAAAGGTCATAAGGACCGACTATCTAATGTGTATGAGGGCCTCATGACAATCCCACTATGTTGTCAGTGGGAAAGAAAGATTGGGCATAGTAAATTTCAAAGTCCAATTCTTTTGTTAGCAAGAGATAAGCCTCTAGAAGAGGTGGCGGCAACGGCTTACTTGCTTTATCCTATTGAAAACAAGTGCAAGCTTGACCAAACAAAGCGTGCATATGTATGGGGGCTAGAATGAATAGTCAATTAAAGCCATTAGTGGACATTCCCTGCTAGATCAATTTAGGGCCCATACAAAGTACTTGACTGCATTGATCGATTCAGAAGGTCAGACCCAAAGCAGATTTTTTACTTTTGCCTTCACTCTGTCCACAATGGGTTCTAATGTGTTGTCTTCTTTTTTGCCCCTTAGCACTTGAGACTGAAGATAAAGATATGGATTCCCAACTTTTAGTTCCTGAAAATGAACTTCAGGAGATGAAGAACTTCTTTGAAAACAGAGATTTTGCAGAAGCCGTAGAAAGTGTGAAGAGATGCCTGGAAGACATTGACCAAGTCCCTTTGAACGTTGCCGTAACTGGAGAATCGGGATCAGGAAAGTCAACTTTTATCAATGTAATTCGAGGCCTTGGCGATGAGGAAGAAGATTCTGCCAAGACAGGTGTGGTGGAGACTACCACGGTCCCATCACCTTATTTACACCCGCATCACAGAAACGTGAAATACTGGGACCTTCCCGGGATCGGAAGTCCCGGATTTAAACCGATTGATTATCTGCAATTGGTGAAGTTCCACCAATATGACTTTTTTCTGATCATCACAACCGAACGTTTCAGAGAATGTCACATCCTGTTGGCAGAAGCTATCAAGTCCATGGGGAAGAAGTTTTATTTTTTGAGATCCAAAATAGACTCTGTATTAAAAGGATGTCGACGAGGAAGGATGAACTGCTGCAAGGATGAAGATCTGCTGAAAAAAATCCACGAGGATTGCGTAAATGGTCTCCGAACTGGAGGTATTGAGAACCCTCGAGTGTTTCTAATCTCCAGCCTGGAACCTGAAAAGTATGACTTCTACCTCATCCAGAAAACACTAGAGGACGAACTTCCGAGTCAAAAGAGACATGTATTTCTTTTGTCTCAGCCCAATTTTTTCCACCAGGCCCTAGAGAAGAAGAGAAAGGCCTTTCTAGCGCAGATTTGGAAATGGGCCATCGTCTCTGCTATGAACGTTGCAACATCACAAAGGCAGGGGGCGAATAGTATGTTGTGTGTTCCATATTTATCGGCCAATGGTGACCTCACTCTCTTAGTCAACGTATTGGAAGAGTACAAGAAAACATTCGGACTGGATGTGAGATCCCTTAAAATGCTATCGGATACCTTTGGGAAAGATCTTGAAAATTTGAGGTCAATAATCAGAACCACAACTGCTTCGGAGGAGATAACCCCCGAATTGGTTTTCTATCACCTAAAGAGTCAGGGTCTGACAGACATGGGCCGCATAGTGACTGCATGTGTAAATCAGTTTGTTCCGCAGATTGGTACATTGGCAAGTGGAGGGGTCGCCTTCGGGACGACTTACTGGACACTCAGCAGCTTCCTATCAGCCATGGCAGAAGATGCTACAAGGGTGCTGACGATGGCATTAGCGACTTCTGATTAACCCTTACATGTTCTCTAAGAGGCCTTTTAACCACTCGTGATGCCTTAAACAAAAAAATTGTATGAATCCTTAGGGCAAAAGTTCAGAACTGGATGTGTTATCTCACGCTACGTCATATACACTACTAATAAAAAGTTAAGAGATATTTGGAATTTGGGCAAAATATATGGAAAATGTAAAAGTTCAAACCACAGTGATATTTTATCATGACAGTTGGGCATTTAAGTAGAAGCATGCAATGGTGATTTCCTCATCTCAATTTATTGAAACAAAAGCCAACAACAGAGGTGGGTATACCCCAACAAAATGTCAATGTGTCAATAACTTGTCTTGTGGTCTTGAGCATCAATTACAGCTTGACAACGACATGTCCAGCTGTTCATAAGTGGAGTTATTGTCTGCTGAGGCATGGCATCCCACTCTTCTTGAAGGGCGGCCCTCAAGTCATTGAGGTTGTGAGGTACAGAGTTACGAGCCTCTACACGGCGACTCTGCTGATCCCCTAGATTTTCTATAGGATTCAGGTCTGGAGAAAGTGCAGGCCACTCTATTTGAGGTTCCTCAGTCTTTAGCCACCATTCCTTAATGATGCAACCTCGAAGAGCTGGAGCATTGTTGTCCGTGAAGGTGAGAGTAGGCCTGTGTTGTTCATGCAGAGACACAATGACTGGATTAATTAGGCTATTCAAGTAGTAAGGGCTTGTCACAAAGTGTAGGACAGTTCTTTATTGACTAGACACCCCTGCCCACACTGTAACACCATCACCACCAAAGGCTCGTCTGGTGACAACAGTGGCAGATGCACAGCGCTCTCCTTGATGTCTCTAACATACAGTACAGACCAAAAATTTGGACACACCTTCTCATTTAAAGATTTTTCTGTATTTTCATGACTATGAAAATTGTACATTCACACTGAAGGCATCAAAACTATGAATTAACACATGTGGAATTATATACTTAGCAAAAAAGTGTGAAACAACTGAAAATATGTCTTATATTCTACGTTCTTCAAAGTAGCCACCTTTTGCTTTGATGACTGCTTTGCACACTCTTGGCATTCTCTTGATGAGCTTCAAGAGGTAGTCACCGGAAATGGTTTTCACTTCACAGGTGTGCCCTGTCAGGTTTAATAAGTGGGATTTCTTGCCTTATAAATGGGGTTGGGACCATCAGTTGTGTTGTGCAGTAGTCAGGTGGATACACAGCTGATAGTCCTACTGAATAGACTGTTAGAATTTGTATTATGGCAAGAAAAAAGCAGCTAAGTAAAGAAAAATGAGTGGCCATCATTACTTTAAGAAATGAAGGTCAGTCAGTCCGAAAAATTGGACAAACTTTGAAAGTGTTCCCAAGTGCAGTTGCAAAAACCATCAAGCGCTACAAAGAAACTGGCTCACATGAGGACCGCCCCAGGAAAGGAAGACCAAGAGTCACCTCTGCTTCTGAGGATAAGTTTATCCGAGTCACCAGCCTCAGAAATCGCAGGTTAACAGCAGCTCAGATTAGAGACCAGGTCAATGCCACACAGAGTTCTAGCAGCAGACACATCTCTTCAACAACTGTTAAGAGGAGACTTTGTGCAGCAGGCCTTCATGGTAAAATAGCTGCTAGGAAACCACTGCTAAGGACAGGCAACAGGCAGAAGAGACTTGTTTGGGCTAAAGAACAAAAGGAATGGAAATTAGACCAGTGGAAATCTGTGCTTTGGTCTAATGAGTCCAAATTTGAGATCTTTGGTTCCAACCACCGTGTCTTTGTGCGACGCAGAAAAGGTGAACGGATGGACTCTACATGCTTGGTTCCCACCGTGAAGCATGGAGGAGGAGGTGTGATGGTGTGGGGGTGCTTTGCTGGTGACACTGTTGGGGATTTATTCAAAATTGAAGGCATACTGAACCAGCATGGCTACCACAGCATCTTGCAGCGGCATGCTATTCCATCCGGTTTGCGTTTAGTTGGACCATCATTTATTTTTCAACAGGACAATAACCCCAAACACACCTCCAGGCTGTGTAAGGGCTATTTGACCAAGAGGGAGAGTGATGAGGTGCTACGCCAGATGACCTGGCCTCCACAGTCACCAGACCTGAACCCAATCGAGATGGTTTGGGGTGAGCTGGACCGCAGAGTGAAGGCAAAAGGGCCAACAAGTGCTAAGTATCTCTGAGAACTCCTTCAAGATTGTTGGAAGACCATTTCCGGTGACTACCTCTAGAAGCTCATCAAGAGAATGCCAAGAATGTGCAAAGCAGTCATCAAAGCAAAAGGTGGCTACTTTGAAGAACCTAGAATATAAGACATATATTCAGTTGTTTCACACTTTTTTGTTAAGTATATAATTCCACATGTGTTAATTCATAGTTTTGATGCCTTCAGTGTGAATGTACAATTTTCATAGTCATGAAAATACAGAAAAATCTTTAAATGAGAAGGTGTGTCCAAACTTTTGGTCTGTACTGTAGTTGGCAGCCATCATTTCTGGTCAGCGTCAATTTACTTTTATCAGTGAGGCCCAATGATCTCTCGTCCAGTGGTGGTGTGGTCAGGTACCCCCCTTGCAGGTCATCTAGCATGCAGAACACGTTGTTGTAATTTGTTTCGAATGGTCTGATGTGACTCTGTGAGGCCTATCAACTATCTTAAATGTGCCTGGAGTTGTGTGGCATTCATCATCCGTTTTGGAAGTGAATTGTTCACAATGAAGAGGTCATCAGTGTGGGATGTGGCCAAAGGACGTCCACTCCTCTGCCTTTCTGGGACTCTTCCAGTCTCCCTGTTGCAACCTGCTGATGACTCTGTGACACTCTAAGCTCGGTGGCCTCATCCGTCTGAGAAGATCCTGCTTGAAGTCTTGCAATGGCGCAGTACTGTTGGTCCATTGGTAGGTGTCGTCTTGGTCTCATGATGTCAAAATGTGAACAGCATGATGAAGAGGACTGTTTAAAACAAATTCTAATTGAACCAGGAAATGTATTAGCTGATTCATAGATCAAACACCTGTTGTGAATTTTGCCATTAAGCTTCTTGTTAGAGAACAGTACTGAGACATTGACCAGTTGGACATGTGCAGTCAAAAGTTTAGAGAAGGTCACATTAAGTTCACCTGAAAAAGTTAGCGTGCATTTTAGATTCACCCTGAAATTTCGCCCGAAAGCCAAATATCCCGAACTTTTTGTGAGTAGTTTATATACCCTGTATCCACATGAAGAAGCAATCTTGTGTTCCGCTACATGGTGTCTCCGTTTCATGCAACGATGATTCAAGGAAGAATTTCTTGATAACGCAACGATCCGTGAGGACAAACTTTCCTGTGACTCCATAACACATTAAGAAGGTGCTATTTTATGTGCCCAAAGACTTCTATGGTCACCATATTACAACTATGTACATCTAAGAGAAGGCCCTCAAGTGCACGAGGCTTTCACTGGAAATATTAAAAATGTTTACATTGGTTTTTTTTTGTCTTTTTATTAATTTTGGAAGTAGGAAAAATAACACAGTAAGGTCATAGACATCATAATGCAGCTCCATATTACCTGCTAACATCAGATGCTTGGGCTTGGCACCTCGGGGAAAGTTCTTTTGAAGCGGTTTCCAGATTTCAGAGGTCTGGGGGTCTCTTGTCCCATGTAGGTAAACTTCTAGACCCCCAACACTGTGAATGCTGGGAGTCCCAGTGATCAGACCTCCAATGATGTGCAAGTACTTGGATGTGCTCTTTTGGGAATAACCCTAGGATACAGAAGAGCTGAGCTCCTTCATGATCATATTCCCAGAGATACGTACGGGTCCAAAAGTGACCATTACTTCACTGAGATCAGGCTCACAGACTTTCTGTTCGGCCAGTACACCGCTCTGAGTACGCAATCATGCGTTTGTTTGCTAGTTATTTTTTAGCAATGAGTGGACCCTCACTAATCTGCTGAATGTTGGGAAGAGACTACGCCTTAAAATGAAAGGTGGTCTTCAAAAAAAAAAAAAAAATAGTCAGTGCTGGAAGGGGTCGGACATATTTGTGGTCGCACCTATTAAATGGCTTATGACACGGAATATATCAGACTTCTTCCTCGGAGACTTGTAAGTCTTCTCCGCTCACATCCAGAGCTGAATTCACACTTCTTCTCATGACGCCTTTGTGACTGGACCGACAGATTATGTGAAAAACATGGCGCCGTAGAGTTGACAAAATCTAGTGTGCAAGCAGCTTTAGGGCGAGAACGCTGTAACTCAGGATCGGGACAAAGTAAATCGATACTCCAACTACAGGCAGAAGAGCTGGATTCTGTAAGTTATATACACCGCTTGGTCAGGTTGTTGCATTTTTATTGTCCTCCATTATCGCTGGGATAAGCTCCGACTGTGGCGCCGCCCGCCAGTTCTGGAAGGTATTTACAACATCTTGTGATCAGTACAGATTGTCACATCCCGGCGCTCATCTACTGCAGGCGATTTACCGGTACAGACAAGGGGATTTATACCGTCACCTGCGGTCACGCTGCCTCGATCAGACAGCCATAACTAGGGAGTCCCCCAAGTTGTGTCCTGGACTCCACACTTGTGACTTCTGGCCTTATGTCCTGTGTATCGACCGGAGCGCACAACGCCTGCACCCACCGAGGCTCTGCCAGTCTTCCCTAGCCCAGTAATCTGCTGTACTCAGAGAGTGCCGATGACTTTTTCACCCCGTCCCAGATACGAGCGGCATAGTGAAACCTAAAACAGCAAAAACTATTTAAAACTAAGAAAATACAAATAATCCCTATGAGTTTGGCCTATGGTAATGGCGCTCAGACATGTCCCGGCACGGCCTCTAGAGGGAGTGATATCAGCGATCTCCTTACCAGTTCTTTTCGGTCAGGATGGTGTGTGACAGCTGCGGCCGTGACATGGACATCATCTGGCTGCGAAGCTTACTGATCATGGTGTGAAAGCTGGGGTGCCCCTTGTAACCCGGCAGGAGCAGAGAAGCAGAATTTCCTCCTGACCCTGATAAAAAAAAAACCACAGAAATATACATAAAACTATAATATCTAGACAGACAAAAATGTCACTAATCCAGCACCAGAGAAAGCAGGGAGAGAGGAGAGAGATGGAGCAAAAAGGAGATAAAGGGAAGGTGAGCGAGACAGCGTCAGGGAGTGCGTGAGAAAGAGAGAGTCCGATAGTGGTGCGAGAGGAAAAACGAGTGAGGGGTGGAGGGGGAAAAAGGGGAAAGGCGAGCGAAGGGGGAGAGGGAAGGTGAGTGAGGGGGGGGGGAGGCAAGCGAGGGGGGGGGGAGGAAGGCGAGCGAGGGGGGGGCGAGGGCATGCGAGCGAGGTGGGGGGGAAGAGAAGGAAGGTGAGTGAGGGGGGGAAGAGAAGGAAGGTGAGTGGGGGGGGAAGAGAAGGAAGGCAAGCGAGGGAGGGGGAGCGAGGTGGGGGGGGAGAGAAGGAAGGCGAGCGAGGTGGGGGGGAGAGAAGGAAGGCGAGCGAGGTGGGGGGGAGAGAAGGAAGGCGAGCGAGGGAGGGGGAAGAGAAGGAAGGCGAGCGAGGGAGGGGGAAGAGAAGGAAGGCGAGCGAGGGGGGGGGGGAGAAGGAAGGCGACCAAGGGGGGGGAGGGAAGGCGAGCGGGGGGGGGGGGGGGAGAAGGAAGGCGACCGAGGGGGGGGGGGGGGGGAGGCGAGCGAGGGGGGGGGGAGGAAGGCAAGAGGGGGGGGGGGGAGGAAGGCAAGAGGGGGGGGAGGAAGGCAAGAGAGGGGGGGAAGGAAGGCAAGAGAGGGGGGGGAGAGGAAGGCAAGAGAGGGGGGGGAGAGAGGAAGGCAAGAGAGGGGGGGGGGAAGGCAAGAGAGTGTGAGAGAGGGGGGAAGAGAGGGAAGGTGAGAGAGGGAAGGCAAGCGAGGGGGCAAGAGAAGGGGCAAGAGGGAGAAGGCGAGCGAGGGGGCAAGAGAGAGAAGGCGAGCGAGGGGGGAAGGCGAGCGAGGGGGGAAGAGAGGGAAGGCGAGCGAGGGGGGAAGAGAGGGAAGGCGAGCGAGGGGGGAAGAGAGGGAAGGCGAGCGAGGGGGGAAGAGAGGGAAGGCGAGCGAGGGGGGAAGAGAGGGAAGGCGAGCGAGGGGGGAAGAGAGGGAAGGCGAGCGAGGGGGGAAGAGAGGGAAGGCGAGCGAGGGGGGAAGAGAGGGAAAGCGAGCGAGGGGGGAAGAGAGGGAAAGCGAGCGAGGGGGGAAGAGAGGGAAAGCGAGCGAGGGGGGAAGAGAGGGAAAGCGAGCGAGGGGGGAGAGGAAAGGCGAGCGATGGGGGGGAGGGAAGACGAGCGAGGGGGGAAGAGAGGGAAGGCGAGCGAGGGGGGGGGGAGACGAGCGAGGGGGTAGGAGAGGGAAGGCAAGCGAGCGGGGGGGAGGGAAGGTGAGCGGGGGGGGAGGGAAGGTGAGCGGGGGGGAGGGAAGGTGAGCGGGGGGGAGGGAAGGTGAGCGAGGGGGAGGGGAGAGAGGGAAGGTGAGCGAGGGGGAGGGGAGAGAGGGAAGGTGAGCGAGGGGGAGGGGAGAGAGGGAAGGTGAGCGAGGGGGGGGAGAGAGGGAAGGTGAGCGAGGGGGGGGAAGAGAGGGAAGGTGAGCGAGGGGGGGGAGAGAGGGAAGGTGAGCGAGGGGGAGAAGAGAGGGAAGGTGAGCGAGGAGGGGAAGAGAGGGAAGGTGAGCGAGGAGGGGAAGAGAGGGAAGGTGAGCGAGGAGGGGGGGGAGAGGGAAGGTGAGCGAGGGGGGGGGAGAGAGGGAAGGTGAGCGAGGGGGGGGAGAGAGGGAAGGTGAGCGACGGGGGAAGAGAGGGAAGGCGGGCGAGGGGGAGGGAAGAAGGAAGGCAAGAGAGGGGGGGGGGAGAGGAAGGCAAGAGAGGGGGGGGAGAGGAAGGCGAGCGAGGGGGGAACAGAGGGAAGGCGAGCGAGGGGGGGGAGAAGGAAGGCGGGGGGGAGAAGGAAGGCGAGCGAGGGGGGGGGAGAAGGAAGGCGAGCGAGGGGGGGGGGGAAGGAAGGCGAGCGAGGGGGGGGAGAAGGAAGGCGAGCGAGGGGGGGGAGAAGGAAGGCGAGCGAGGGGGGGGAGAAGGAAGGCGAGCGAGGGGGGGGGGAGAAGGAAGGCGAGCGAGGGGGGGGAGAAGGAAGGCGAGCGAGGGGGGGGGGAGGAAGGCGAGCGAGGGGGGGGGGGAGGAAGGCAAGAGAGGGGGGGGAGAGAGGAAGGCAAGAGAGGGGGGGGAGAGAGGAAGGCAAGAGAGGGGGGGGAGAGAGGAAGGCAAGAGAGGGGGGGGAGAGAGGAAGGCAAGAGAGGGGGGGGAGAGGAAGGCAAGAGAGGGGGGGGAGAGGAAGGCAAGAGCAAGAGAGGGGGGGGAGAGGAAGGCAAGAGAGGGGGGGGAGAGAGGAAGGCAAGAGAGGGGGGGGAGAGAGGAAGGCAAGAGAGGGGGGGAGAGAGGAAGGCAAGAGAGGGGGGGGGAGAGAGGAAGGCAAGAGAGGGGGGAGAGAGGAAGGCAAGAGAGGGGGGGGAGAGAGGAAGGCAAGAGGGGGGGGAGAGAGGAAGGCAAGAGAGGGGGGGGAGAGAGGAAGGCAAGAGAGGGGGGGAGAGAGGAAGGCAAGAGAGGGGGGGAGAGAGGAAGGCAAGAGAGGGGGGGAGAGAGGAAGGCAAGAGAGGGGGGGAGAGAGGAAGGCAAGAGAGGGGGGGAAGAGAGGAAGGCAAGAGAGGGGGGGGAGAGAGGAAGGCAAGAGAGGGGGGGAGAGGGGGGAAGAGAGGGAAGGTGAGAGAGGGAAGGCAAGCGAGGGGGCAAGAGAAGGGGCAAGAGGGAGAAGGCGAGCGAGGGGGCAAGAGAGAAGGCGAGCGAGGGGGGGGGAGAGCGAGGGGGGAGGGAAGGCGAGCGAGGGGGCAAGAGAGAAGGCGAGCGAGGGGGGAGGGAAGGCGAGCGAGGGGGGAGGGAAGGCGAGCGAGGGGGGGGAGAGAGGGAAGGCGAGCGAGGGGGGGGAGAGAGGGAAGGCGAGCGAGGGGGGGGAGAGAGGGAAGGCGAGCGAGGGGGGGGAGAGAGGGAAGGCGAGCGAGGGGGGAGGGAGAGGGAAGGCGAGCGAGGGGGGGGGGAGGGAAGGCGAGCGAGGGGGGGGGAGGGAAGGCGAGCGAGGGGGGGGGGGAAGGCGAGCGAGGGGGGGGGGGAAGGCGAGCGAGGGGGGGGAGAGGGAAGGCGAGCGAGGGGGGGGAGAGGGAAGGCGAGCGAGGGGGGGGAGAGGGAAGGCGAGCGAGGGGGGGGAGAGAGGGAAGGCGAGCGAGGGGGGGGAGAGAGGGAAGGCGAGCGAGGGGGGGGAGAGAGGGAAGGCGAGCGAGGGGGGGGGGAGAGGGAAGGTGAGCGAGGGGGGGGGGAGAGAGGGAAAGTGCGCGAGGGGGGGGAGAGAGGGAAGGTGCGCGAGGGGGGGAAGAGAGGGAAGGCGAGCGAGGGGGGGGAAGAGAGGGAAGGCGAGCGAGGGGGGGGGAGAGAGGGAAGGCGAGCGAGGGGGGGGGGAGAGAGGGAAGGCGAGCGAGGGGGGGGAGAGAGGGAGAGCGAGCGACGGGGGAAGAGAGGGAAGGCGGGCGAGGGGGAGGGAAGAAGGAAGCCAAGAGGGGGGGGGGGAGAGGAAGGCGAGCGAGGAGGGAACAGAGGGAAGGCGAGCGAGGGGGGAACAGAGGGAAGGCGAGCGAGGGGGCAAGAGAGAGAAGGCGAGCGAGGGGGCAAGAGAGAGAAGGCGAGCGAGGGGGCAAGAGAGAGAAGGCGAGCGAGGGGGCAAGAGAGGGAAGGCGAGCGAGGGGGGAAGAGAGGGAAGGCGAGCGAGGGGGGAAGAGAGGGAAGGCGAGCGAGGGGGGAAGAGAGGGAAGGCGAGCGAGGGGGGAAGAGAGGGAAGGCGAGCGAGGGGGGAAGAGAGGGAAGGCGAGCGAGGGGGGAAGAGAGGGAAGGCGAGCGAGGGGGGAAGAGAGGGAAAGCGAGCGAGGGGGGAAGAGCGGGAAAGCGAGCGAGGGGGGAGAGGAAAGGCGAGCGAGGGGGGAGAGGAAAGACGAGCGAGGGGGGAAGAGAGGGAAGGCGAGCGAGGGGGGAAGAGAGGGAAGGCAAGCGAGGGGGGGGGGAGACGAGCGAGGGGGTAGGAGAGGGAAGGCAAGCGAGCGGGGGGGGAGGGAAAGTGAGCGGGGGGAGGGAAGGTGAGCGAGGGGGAGGGAAGGTGAGCGAGGGGGAGGGAAGGTGAGCGAGGGGGAGGAAAGGTGAGCGAGGGGGAGGGGAGAAAGGGAAGGTGAGCGAGGGGGGGGAGAGAGGGAAGGTGAGCGAGGGGGGGAAGAGAGGGAAGGTGAGCGAGGGGGAGAAGAGAGGGAAGGTGAGCGAGGAGGGGAAGAGAGGGAAGGTGAGCGAGGAGGGGAAGAGAGGGAAGGTGAGCGAGGAGGGGAAGAGAGGGAAGGCGAGCGAGGGGGGGAGGGAAGGCGAGCGAGGGGGGGGGAGAAGGAAGGCGAGCGAGGGGGGGGGAAGGAAGGCGAGCGAGGGGGGGGAAGGAAGGCGAGCGAGGGGGGGGAGAGAGGAAGGCAAGAGAG
Organism: Phyllobates terribilis; assembly: GCF_046119375.1. Lineage (NCBI taxonomy): Eukaryota > Metazoa > Chordata > Amphibia > Anura > Dendrobatidae > Phyllobates > Phyllobates terribilis. Next base: position 50,231,471 of record NW_027362772.1, on the reverse strand, counting down.
GGGGGGGGGAGAGAGGAAGGCAAGAGAGGGGGGGGGAGAGAGGAAGGCAAGAGAGGGGGGGGGAGAGAGGAAGGCAAGAGAGGGGGGGGGGAGAGGAAGGCAAGAGAGGGGGGGGAGAGGAAGGCAAGAGAGGGGGGGGAGAGGAAGGCAAGAGAGGGGGGGGAGAGGAAGGCAAGAGAGGGGGGGGGGAGGAAGGCAAGAGAGGGGGGGGGAGAGGAAGGCAAGAGAGGGGGGGGGAGAGGAAGGCAAGAGAGGGGGGGGAGAGAGGAAGGCAAGAGAGGGGGGGAGAGAGGAAGGCAAGAGAGGGGGGGAGAGAGGAAGGCAAGAGAGGGGGGGGAGAGGGGGGAAGAGAGGGAAGGTGAGAGAGGGGGGGGAGAGAGGAAGGCGAGAGAGGGGGGGGAGAGAGGAAGGCGAGAGAGGGGGGGGGAGAGAGGAAGGCAAGAGAGGGGGGGGAGAGAGGAAGGCAAGAGAGGGGGGGGGAGAGAGGAAGGCAAGAGGGGGGGAGAGAGGAAGGCAAGAGAGGGGGGGGAGGGAGGAAGGCAAGAGAGGGGGGGGAGAGAGGAAGGCAAGAGAGGGGGGGGAGAGAGGAAGGCAAGAGAGGGGGGGGAGGAAGGCAAGAGAGGGGGGGAGAGAGGAAGGCAAGAGAGGGGGGGGAGAGAGGAAGGCAAGAGAGGGGGGGAGAGAGGAAGGCAAGAGAGGGGGGGGAGAGAGGAAGGCAAGAGAGGGGGGGGAGAGAGGAAGGCAAGAGAGGGGGGGGAGAGAGGAAGGCAAGAGAGGGGGGGAGAGAGGAAGGCAAGAGAGGGGGGGAGAGAGGGGAAGAGAGGGAAGGTGAGAGAGGGAAGGCAAGCGAGGGGGCAAGAGAAGGGGCAAGAGGGAGAAGGCGAGCGAGGGGGCAAGAGAGAAGGCGAGCGAGGGGGGGAGAGGGAAGGAGAGCGAGGGGGGAGGGAAGGAGAGCGAGGGGGGAGGGTAGGCGAGCGAGGGGGGAGGGAAGGCGAGCGAGGGGGGAGGGAAGGCGAGCGAGGGGGGAGGGAAGGCGAGCGAGGGGGGAACAGAGGGAAGGCGAGCGAGGGGGGAACAGAGGGAAGGCGAGCGAGGGGGGAACAGAGGGAAGGCGAGCGAGGGGGGAACAGAGGGAAGGCGAGCGAGGGGGGAACAGAGGGAAGGCGAGCGAGGGGGGAAGAGAGGAAAGGCGAGCGAGGGGGGAAGAGAGGAAAGGCGAGCGAGGGGGGGAAGAGAGGAAAGGCGAGCGAGGGGGGAAGAGAGGAAAGGCGAGCGAGGGGGGAAGAGAGGAAAGGCGAGCGAGGGGGGAAGAGAGGAAAGGCGAGCGAGGGGGGAAGAGAGGAAAGGCGAGGGGGGAAGAGAGGAAAGGCGAGCGAGGGGGGAGAGGAAAGGCGAGCGAGGGGGGAGAGGAAGGCGAGCGAGGGGGGGTGGGGGAAGACGAGCGAGGGGGGGGGGGGAGGGAAGGCAAGCGAGCGGGGGGAGGGAAGGTGAGCGAGGGGGAGGGAAGGTGAGCGAGGGGGAGGGGAGAGAGGGAAGGTGAGCGAGGGGGAGGGGAGAGAGGGAAGGTGAGCGAGGGGGAGGGGAGAGAGGGAAGGTGAGCGAGGGGGGGAAGAGAGGGAAGGTGAGCGAGGGGGAGAAGAGAGGGAAGGTGAGCGAGGGGGGGAAGAGAGGGAAGGTGAGCGAGGGGGGGAAGAGAGGGAAGGCGAGCGAGGTGGGGGGAGAGAGGGAGAGGCGAGCGAGGGGGGGGGGAGAAGGAAGGCGAGCGAGGGGGGGAAGGAAGGCGAGCGAGGGGGGGAAGGAAGGCGAGCGAGGGGGGGGAGAGAGGAAGGCAAGAGAGGGGGGGGGGGGAGAGAGGAAGGCAAGAGAGGGGGGGGAGAGAGGAAGGCAAGAGAGGGGGGGGAGAGAGGAAGGCAAGAGAGGGGGGGGGGAGAGGAAGGCAAGAGAGGGGGGGGAGAGGAAGGCAAGAGAGGGGGGGGAGAGGAAGGCAAGAGAGGGGGGGGAGAGGAAGGCAAGAGAGGGGGGGAGAGGAAGGCAAGAGAGGGGGGGGGGAGGAAGGCAAGAGAGGGGGGGGGAGAGGAAGGCAAGAGAGGGGGGGGGGAGAGGAAGGCAAGAGAGGGGGGGGAGAGAGGAAGGCAAGAGAGGGGGGGAGAGAGGAAGGCAAGAGAGGGGGGGAGAGAGGAAGGCAAGAGAGGGGGGGAGAGGGGGGAAGAGAGGGAAGGTGAGAGAGGGGGGGGAGAGAGGAAGGCGAGAGAGGGGGGGGGAGAGAGGAAGGCAAGAGAGGGGGGGGGAGAGAGGAAGGCAAGAGAGGGGGGGGAGAGAGGAAGGCAAGAGGGGGGGGGAGAGAGGAAGGCAAGAGAGGGGGGGGAGGGAGGAAGGCAAGAGAGGGGGGGAGAGAGGAAGGCAAGAGAGGGGGGGGAGAGAGGAAGGCAAGAGAGGGGGGGGAGGAAGGCAAGAGAGGGGGGAGAGAGGAAGGCAAGAGAGGGGGGGGAGAGAGGAAGGCAAGAGAGGGGGGGGAGAGAGGAAGGCAAGAGAGGGGGGGAGAGAGGAAGGCAAGAGAGGGGGGAGAGAGAGGAAGGCAAGAGAGGGGGGGGAGAGAGGAAGGCAAGAGAGGGGGGGAGAGAGGAAGGCAAGAGAGGGGGGGAGAGAGGGGAAGAGAGGGAAGGTGAGAGAGGGAAGGCAAGCGAGGGGGCAAGAGAAGGGGCAAGAGGGAGAAGGCGAGCGAGGGGGCAAGAGAGAAGGCGAGCGAGGGGGGGGGAGAGGGAAGGAGAGCGAGGGGGGAGGGAAGGAGAGCGAGGGGGGAGGGTAGGCGAGCGAGGGGGGAGGGAAGGCGAGCGAGGGGGGAGGGAAGGCGAGCGAGGGGGGAGGGAAGGCGAGCGAGGGGGGAGGGAAGGCGAGCGAGGGGGGGAACAGAGGGAAGGCGAGCGAGGGGGGAACAGAGGGAAGGCGAGCGAGGGGGGAACAGAGGGAAGGCGAGCGAGGGGGGAACAGAGGGAAGGCGAGCGAGGGGGGAACAGAGGGAAGGCGAGCGAGGGGGGAACAGAGGGAAGGCGAGCGAGGGGGGAACAGAGGGAAGGCGAGCGAGGGGGGAAGAGAGGAAAGGCGAGCGAGGGGGGAAGAGAGGAAAGGCGAGCGAGGGGGGGAAGAGAGGAAAGGCGAGCGAGGGGGGAAGAGAGGAAAGGCGAGCGAGGGGGGAAGAGAGGAAAGGCGAGCGAGGGGGGAAGAGAGGAAAGGCGAGCGAGGGGGGAGAGGAAAGGCGAGCGAGGGGGGAGAGGAAAGGCGAGCGAGGGGGGAGAGGAAGGCGAGCGAGGGGGGGTGGGGGAAGACGAGCGAGGGGGGGGGGAGGGAAGGCAAGCGAGCGGGGGGGAGGGAAGGTGAGCGAGGGGGAGGGAAGGTGAGCGAGGGGGAGGGGAGAGAGGGAAGGTGAGCGAGGGGGAGGGGAGAGAGGGAAGGTGAGCGAGGGGGAGGGGAGAGAGGGAAGGTGAGCGAGGGGGGGGAAGAGAGGGAAGGTGAGCGAGGGGGAGAAGAGAGGGAAGGTGAGCGAGGGGGGGGGAAGAGAGGGAAGGTGAGCGAGGGGGGGAAGAGAGGGAAGGTGAGCGAGGGGGGGGAGAGAGGGAAGGTGAGCGAGGGGGGGGAGAGAGGAAGACAACGAAAGACAGCAAGAGTGACAGTGTGAAAAAGAGAGAGCATGAGAAAGTGAGGATAATGTGAAAGAGACATAGAAGAGGACGGTGATGTACCTGATTTGGACACGGTCTCATCACCATCATTTTCCATGGTTGGTATTAAAAATAAATTCACCTCCGATTCCAGGAAATCATAGGATAATCCAGGAAAAATGTTGCAGTCCAACATGGAGACAGTGCCTTAAAGAGAAGAGAGCAATTCTAGAGAGGGTGACATTAGTAACATCACCCTGCAGACACGGCTCAGGTGCCACGTCTGCCCCTCACTGCACAGGACTGCGGGAGCCGCGGGGGGATTTATCGCTCACAGACGGCTCTACAGTTGAGGGCAGAGCAATATATACTTTCTCCATTGGTCTCAGCACTGGGGTCCAGGACTACATTCACTGTGTCTGGCATCAGTCTGCGGTGTCCGTTACCTTTGTAGCGCAGCCGCGAATGAAGCATCAGCTTGTCAACCACCAGGTTCATCTGCTTCAAGGATCGGGGACAGAAATCTTCTCGTTTGGCTTTATTCTGTAGAAACACTAAAAAAAAAAAAAAGTAGCGCATTACAATTGACCTGCCATTAAGGATCTTTCTGGCCATTAAGAAGTTAATAAAGAGTCAAAAATTAAGCATCCAAAAGCCGGTGAGGTCTCCGGTTACGAGGACTTACCTATGTGCGGGTAATACTCGATGCCGTCATCTCCTCCGGACGATCCGCTCGATTCGTGGCTGGGGGACGGGGTGGACGGTTTTAACATCTCGGCCGTCTGCAAAAACCTAAACAACAAAACATAAAAAAATAAATCAGTCCGGGTCACGTGGACTGTATCAGCTCGTTCTCTACGTCTTGTAACGATCCAGGCACGCGTGAGCAGATCTCAAATAATGGGAAGAATTGATAATGATTCACTGCCGAGTACCGCACCCAGCGATCTCCATCTGTTCTATAGACAGTGCATGGAGCGGCCTGGAGGGGTCCCCCCCAGCGATAATACATCTGTTACCCCCTGTACTGAGCTGTATGACTTTACCTGTACAAGTTAAAGTCGGTGAACCAGTCCTGGACAACGATGACTACGTGACACACCGTGAACAGGAAGGCGGCTATTTGTAAAGACTGAAAGAAGATTAAAAAAATTGAGTTTACCAAGCAGGGAAATGTGAGATATTCTTTTTTTTACCAAAAAATGCTCAACTGTTGGGGGAAAAAAAAAATCTCTACACATGTAATTACAGCTTATGGCCACCAGATGGCGGATGGAGATTCCGTAGCAGAGTAAGTACTGTGCTAAAGAATCACCATGCGTTATCTGGTGGCCATAGGCTGTAAGTACATGTTCTGCAAAACAGGATTTTCAGTGATACTATGCCGTGTGCTGGTTGGAAGTTGCGCTCACCTGCATCTCCACGTACGTGTGCGGAAGATTGTATTCTGGGGGAAGCTTCCGGTCGTTATTGATCAGATGGTCCAGTATGGCCGGACTCAACATGGGCTAGAAAAATGAAAAAAAAAACAAAAAACTATTAACCAGTTTACATCCTGTGGCGTATTAGTACGCACCAGGCTGTCACCCCCTGTTCAGCACTGGCTCCGGCGCTGAGCCCGCACTGTACAGAGCACATGTCAGATGATTAATACAGCTGACATGCGCCCGCAACAGCCGCGGGTGGAATCGTGATCCACCCGCGGCTGTTAATATGTTAAATGCCACTGTCAATCTCTGACAGCGGCATTTAACTCGCGCTTCCGGGAAGCACGTCCTAAGCCCCGCCCATCGGCGACCCCGTCACGTGATCGTGGGTCACGACTCCAGTGGTTGTCATGTAAGGATCGCTATGAGCGCCACCTAGTGGTCGGCGCACATAGCACAGGAGCATTTCTGCTACATAGAGGTGATCTGCTCATCACCTCTATGTAGCAGAGGCGATCGGACAGTTGGTGCTTCTAGTCTCCTATGGAGACTATAGAAGCAAGAAAGAAGTGTAAAAAAGGTTTTTAAAAATGTTAAAAAAATATAAAAGTTTAAATCACCCCCCTTTTGCCCCATTCAAAATAAAATAATTAAAAAAAAAAAACACATACACGTTTGGTATCGCCGCGTTCAGAATCGCCCGATCTATCAATATAAAAAAATAATTAATCCGATCGGTAAACGGCGTAACGAGAAAAAAATTCTAAACGCCAGAATTACGTTTTTTGGGGAGCAAAAAACGAAAATGCAAAAACGACAAATCCCAAGGTTGCGAAGGGGTTAATAATAAAAATAATATAATTTGCAGGACGGAAGTCATCGACGCTCCGCACGTCGCTTACCTGAGTGTCCAGGAAGATGATCCTCTCCTGACTGATGAAGAAATCGATGCCGCTGGTCTGGTTCCCGGCTCGCTCTCTCACCTCTTGGCTTTGCATCCTGAAGACGTACGATCTGGAGTCCAACAATAGGGATAGGAGGTTAGCGGGTGGGAAGGGGTTAAGTGGAGTTTGTCAGCATTAAAGGGGCTGAAATGTCGGTGTGCCCTGTGCGAGTGGGTTGGGGAAGGGTGGTCACACTTGTGGGGTACTGATGGGTTACTATGGCAGTTGGGGGGTTTCCTGAAGAAGGTCCCCCCGTAGCCTATGGATAAGGTTTCATAGGAGATTCCGAAACATTCCCGTCATAAATATTGCAACCAGCAGGATATGATGCAAGAAGAAAATACTCGCAGGGAAGTAAAAATATGTAAAAAGTAGCAAAAAAAAAATAAGTAAAATAAAATATATAATAATAATAGAAAAATATATATACAATATTTAAATCACGACAATCTTAAAAGGAAAAAAAGAAAAATAATTAAAATGTAAAAAATAATAAAAAAATAAAAATTGCCGTTTTCAGGTCAGCCTGCATAGCAGAGCTGACGGAGTCACAACCAATAACCCCACGATCACTGGGCTCGGAGGAGAGCGCACTGTCACGCCTTCCTATTACTGCAGACATACAGCTTGTGAAGGCAGTGATGGTGATGAACCGTCTCTGCCTTCTCTGTGAGTAGCCGGGCCGTGTCTGGCTGCAGTAACGTTTTGGAACATCAATGGGGAACAGAGCGCGGACCACCCGGACGTTTATAGTCTGAGTGGTCCAGAAGTATTTAAGTGTCCTATATAGAATTAAAAAAAAAATAAAACATGTCACTTGACCACTGCAGTCGATCAATATTCCGCATACGTCCGCTGTTGCGAAATAGCGGTGCAGTTATCGGGGAGGGGAGTATCTGAAGTGGAGGGGTCCAACCCTTTAAAATGCAGACATTTTTCCTGCCTTGATCGTGACATGTCAGCGGCTCTGCTATAGATGTGACGTATAGACGGCCATTAGCGTATCGGGGTCCTCACCTCTGGTCGTCATCTGGAGAGTTGGCCGACAGAAGGGACATCATGGTGGACTTGCCGGTGCCCTGCGAGCCGAGGATGCCGACGACCAGGACGTCAGTCTGATCCAGCAAGAACTGCAATAACATACAGAGCGTGAATACACCGCTGAGTGCAACCAGCCAGAAGGGGGCGACACCGAACTAAGGTCAGCTGTCTCCTCCCCCACCCGATTCAGCCATAATAAAACCCCCTTAAAAAAATTCCCAGCACCTCGATGGCGCTGTCACACCAGTTCATGTACTCGTCCACCAGCTTGATGCTGTGCTTCATCTTCTGAGGAGGGAGAAGCTTCGCCTGCCCGACCACCGCTGCCAGGACGGGAGAGAAGAAGAGCTGGTGAGGAGACTGCACAATCACCAAGGTGGAGAACTACATGGCCCAGCACTTACGATCCACGTTCCCGCCGGCGTTGGCCGCTGCAGCCGCCATGCCCCTGTTCTGGATCTGGTAGACGGGCTGTGTGGGGCGCTGCCCTTCTTTCTCTACCTTGGCGGCGGCGGTGGCTGCGGCAGGTGTCAGGCTCGCGCCCTCGGCTGTCGGTGGGGGCTTCCCTTCTTCTCTGGCCTTCATGAGCACAATGGGCTTTTCCAGGGCAGGTGCAGCGGGCGCCGCCTTAGGCTAAAAGAACGGGAAAAAATAAAATTAATACTAAAAAGCACCAGGAGGAATAACAGAGGGATGGCACAATGCACCACTCACACGCTCGGCAGAGGGCTTAGCCAGGATGATGGGGGTTTTCTGCATGGTGTACACGGAGTTGTCATCATTTACATCCTGAAAAGAAGGAAAGTGACTTCTAATTTGTAAAGTTTTGCAAAGCGTCACTGTTATGTAATACCCGATGCTGCCACCATGGGTCAGTGGCGCCCTGCACACCCCAAAGGTGCCTGCACTAGGCCGCACTCCGAGACCCCAGCTCTGCACTAGGGCCGCAGCCCGAGACCCCGGCTCTGCACTCACCCACTTGTCCTGGTCGCGGTCTCGCAGCATGGGGTCTCGCTCCCGGCCGGGCTCAGACAGGTTGAGGTTCCCCGGGGGACCCTGGTCCATCCAGCGCCGCCTCCTGGCACGCCCGGGGACGTACATGCCGGGCTGGCTGTGTCCGGAGTCAGACATGGTTCTTTTCCAGAGTTTTCTTGCTCAGTAAACGTTACCGGCTGCTGATTTATCACTCTCCCAAATCGTCATTCACTGACAGCAAGAAGAGAACAGTAAGGGGTCAAAACAACGTGTCCTGGGGGTCAACACTGTTATTAGTACTATGGCCATCACTGCTACAGCGGGGAGGGGGGGCAGGGAGCCCTGGACGGCGCCCTTGTAGAGGAGGGAGTCCTGGACGGCGCAGTTGTAGTGGGGGGGAGCCCCGGACGGCCCCGTTGTGGCGGGGGTGGGGGGGAGCCCTGGACGGCACAGTTGTAGCGGGGGGGGGGGGGGAGCCCTGGACGGCACAGTTGTAGCGGGGGGGGGAGCCCTGGACGGCACAGTTGTAGCGGGGGGGAGCCTTGGACGGCACCGTTGTAGCGGGGGAGCCCTGGACGGCACCGTTGTAGCGGGGGGGGGGGGGGGGGAGCCCTGGACGGCACCGTTGTAGCGGGGGGGGGGGGGAGCCCTGGACGGCACCGCTGTAGCGGGGGGAGGAGCCCTGGACGGCACCGCTGTAGCGGGGGGGAGGAGCCCTGGACGGCGCAGTTGTAGCGGGGGAAGCCCTGGACGGCGCAGTTGTAGCGGGGGAAGCCCTGGACGGCGCAGTTGTAGCGGGGGAAGCCCTGGACGGCGCAGTTGTAGCGGGGGAAGCCCTGGACGGCGCAGTTGTAGCGGGGGAAGCCCTGGACGGCGCAGTTGTAGCGGGGGAAGCCCTGGACGGCGCAGTTGTAGCGGGGGAAGCCCTGGACGGCGCAGTTGTAGCGGGGGAAGCCCTGGACGGCGCAGTTGTAGCGGGGGAAGCCCTGGACGGCGCAGTTGTAGCGGGGGAAGCCCTGGACGGCGCAGTTGTAGCGGGGGAAGCCCTGGACGGCGCAGTTGTAGCGGGGGAAGCCCTGGACGGCGCAGTTGTAGCGGGGGAAGCCCTGGACGGCGCAGTTGTAGCGGGGGAAGCCCTGGACGGCGCAGTTGTAGCGGGGGAAGCCCTGGACGGCGCAGTTGTAGCGGGGGAAGCCCTGGACGGCGCAGTTGTAGCGGGGGAAGCCCTGGATGGCGCAGTTGTAGCGGGGGAAGCCCTGGATGGCGCAGTTGCAGAGGGGGAGCCCTGGATGGCGCAGTTGTAGCGGGGGGGAGCCCTGGACGGCGCAGTTGCAGAGGGGGGGAGCCCTGGACGGCGCAGTTGCAGAGGGGGAGCCCTGGATGGCGCAGTTGTAGCGGGGGAAGCCCTGGACGGCGCAGTTGTAGCGGGGGAAGCCCTGGACGGCGCAGTTGTAGCGGGGGAAGCCCTGGACGGCGCAGTTGTAGCGGGGGAAGCCCTGGACGGCGCAGTTGTAGCGGGGGAAGCCCTGGACGGCGCAGTTGTAGCGGGGGAAGCCCTGGACGGCGCAGTTGTAGCGGGGGAAGCCCTGGACGGCGCAGTTGTAGCGGGGGAAGCCCTGGATGGCGCAGTTGTAGCGGGGGAAGCCCTGGATGGCGCAGTTGCAGAGGGGGAGCCCTGGATGGCGCAGTTGTAGCGGGGGGGAGCCCTGGACGGCGCAGTTGCAGAGGGGGAGCCCTGGACGGCGCAGTTGTAGCAGCGGGGGAGCCCTGGACGGCGCAGTTGTAGCAGCGGGGGAGCCCTGGACGGCGCAGTTGTAGCAGCGGGGGAGCCCTGGACGGCGCAGTTGTAGCAGCGGGGGAGCCCTGGACGGCGCAGTTGTTGCGGGGGGAGCCCTGGATGGCGCAGTTGTTGCGGGGGGAGCCCTGGATGGCGCAGTTGTAGCAGCGGGGGAGCCCTGGACGGCGCAGTTGTTGCGGGAGGAGCCCTGGATGGCGCAGTTGTAGCAGCGGGGGAGCCCTGGACGGCGCAGTTGTAGCAGCGGGGGAGCCCTGGACGGCGCAGTTGTAGCAGCGGGGGAGCCCTGGACGGCGCAGTTGTTGCGGGGGGAGCCCTGGATGGCGCAGTTGTAGCAGCGGGGGGAGCCCTGGACGGCGCAGTTGTTGCGGGGGGAGCCCTGGACGGCGCAGTTGCAGAGGGGGAGCCCTGGATGGCGCAGTTGTAGCGGGGGGGAGCCCTGGACGGCGCAGTTGCAGAGGGGGGGAGCCCTGGACGGCGCAGTTGCAGAGGGGGAGCCCTGGATGGCGCAGTTGTAGCGGGGGGAGCCCTGGACGGCGCAGTTGCAGAGGGGGAGCCCTGGATGGCGCAGTTGTTGCGGGGGGAGCCCTGGACGGCGCAGTTGTTGCGGGGGGAGCCCTGGATGGCGCAGTTGTAGCGGGGGGAGCCCTGGACGGCGCAGTTGCAGAGGGGGAGCCCTGGATGGCGCAGTTGTAGCGGGGGGAGCCCTGGATGGCGCAGTTGTAGCGGGGGGAGCCCTGGATGGCGCAGTTGTAGCGGGGGGAGCCCTGGATGGCGCAGTTGCAGAGGGGGAGCCCTGGATGGCGCAGTTGTAGCGGGGGGAGCCCTGGACGGCGCAGTTGCAGAGGGGGGGAGCCCTGGACGGCGCAGTTGCAGAGGGGGAGCCCTGGATGGCGCAGTTGCAGAGGGGGAGCCCTGGATGGCGCAGTTGCAGAGGGGGAGCCCTGGACGGTGCAGTTGTTGCGGGGGGAGCCCTGGATGGCGCAGTTGCAGAGGGGGAGCCCTGGATGGCGCAGTTGTTGCGGGGGGAGTCCTGGACGGCGCAGTTGCAGAGGGGGAGCCCTGGATGGCGCAGTTGTAGCGGGGGGAGCCCTGGATGGAGCAGTTGTAGCGGGGGGAGCTGTTTCGGACACGGCTCAGCACCACTACATTGGGGAAGGCATTTGCAGGACACACCATGAAAGCCTACTACGTAGACCAGGAGTCCCGCACTCCCCGTACACTCAGTAGCCTCCACTCCCCCGAGTCCCCGCTGTCACTCACCAGCTCTCTCCTCTCGTCTGCTCATCAGTAAAACAGAAAACGTCCAACCAGAAAACACAGGACGTACAGTAGGTTCCGGGAGAGAAAGGTTCCGATCAGTCACCATAACAACAGAGCCGCAGAGGAGAGAGTTCTTGTGCTGCCATCTGGTGGCCAAAGGTGAAAACTACAACCTCTAACCTAATATTATTTTCTTCAAACTCTAGTCAAAATCGTAAAAAAACAACAAAAGCAAATGAAACTGTCTATTTGATGATAAAAATTACCCTGAAAATAGGATAATATTTAAGGCTGGTGTCAGTCACCTGACACAGAAGGGCGGAGCTTCCTAGACCTGTAGGGGGCACAGGCGGGAAGGATGAGTGCGGACCCAGCTCCTGTATTACATGGGCCGCACAGGTGCACCGTCTATTTTGCATGTAGAAGTAGTTTGTCCCTCGGCAGCCACTGTCCCCCTGAGGCTCCCGCCCCCTAGCATGCTGGGAAATGTAGTTCTGCTCAGGTTGGGGTAGATTTCCTGACTACACCTCCCAGCATGCTCTGTTTACAACTTCCAGGTCACATGTTCGTCTTCTGTGTGACTTTCTCCTGGAAGGTTCAGTTTGGGGATGTGAGGTGAGTGAGAAGGCGCCTGTGTGTCTGCTGGGACTTGTGGTTCCTCAGCAGCTGCAGACACCGAGGAGCTGTGTGTGAGGGACAGCGCAGCTGTGAGCTCCAGGCAGTGCTGGAACTGTCAGCTACTGCTCACTGTTATCAGCCATTCTGGCCACGAAGGACCTGACTATAGGGTTAGGAAGTCCAACATACCCCATAACCACCAGCAGAATAGTGAGTGCAGCTCTGGGGTATAATACAGGATGTAACTCAGGATCAGTAATGTAATGTATGTACACAGTGACTGCACCAGCAGTATAGTGAGTGCAGCTCTGGAGTATAATACAGGATGTAACTCAGGATCAGTAATGTAATGTATGCACACAGTGACTGCACCAGCAGAATAGTGAGTGCCGCTCTGGGGTATAATACAGGATCTAACTCAGGATCAGTAATGTAATGTATGTACACAGTGACTGCACCAGCAGAATAGTGAGTGCAGCTCTGGAGTATAATACAGGATGTAACTCAGGATCAGTAATGTAATGTATATACACAGTGACTGCACCAGCAGAATAGTGAGTGCAGCTCTGGAGTATAATACAGGATGTAACTCAGGATCAGTAATGTAATGTATGTACACAGTGACTGCACCAGCAGAATAGTGAGTGCCGCTCTGGGGTATAATACAGGATCTAACTCAGGATCAGTAATGTAATGTATGTACACAGTGACTGCACCAGCAGAATAGTGAGTGCAGCTCTGGAGTATAATACAGGATGTAACTCAGGATCAGTAATGTAATGTATATACACAGTGACTGCACCAGCAGAATAGTGAGTGCAGCTCTGGAGTATAATACAGGATGTAACTCAGGATCAGTAATGTAATGTATATACACAGTGACTGCACCAGCAGAATAGTGAGTGCCGCTCTGGAGTATAATACAGGATGTAACTCAGGATCAGTAATGTAATGCATGTACAGTGACTGCACCAGCAGAATAGTGAGTGCAACTCTGGAGTATAATACAGGATGTAACTCAGGATCAGTAATGTAATGTATGTACACAGTGACTGCACCAGCAGAATAGTGAGTGCCGCTCTGGAGTATAATACAGGATGTAACTCAGGATCAGTAATGTAATGTATGTACACAGTGACTGCACCAGCAGAATAGTGAGTGCTGCTCTGGAGTATAATACAGGATATAACTCAGGATCAGTAATGTAATGTATGTACACAGTGACTGCACCAGCAGAATAGTGAGTGCCGCTCTGGAGTATAATACAGGATGTAACTCAGGATCAGTAATGTAATGTATATACACAGTGACTGCACCAGCAGAATAGTGAGTGCTGCTCTGGAGTATAATACAGGATATAACTCAGGATCAGTAATGTAATGTATGTACACAGTGACTGCACCAGCAGAATAGTGAGTGCCGCTCTGGAGTATAATACAGGATATAACTCAGGATCAGTAATGTAATGTATGTACACATTGACTGCACCAGCAGAATAGTGAGTGCCGCTCTGGAGTATAATACAGGATTTAACTCAGGATCAGTACAGGATCAGTAATGTAATGTATGTACACAGTGACTGCACCAGCAGAATAGTGAGTGCAGCTCTGGAGTATAATACAGGATGTAACTCAGGATCAGTAATGTAATGTATGTACACAGTGACTGCACCAGCAGAATAGTGAGTGCAGCTCTGGAATATAATACAGGATGTAACTCAGGATCAGTACAGGATCAGTAATGTAATGTATGTACACAGTGACTGCTCCAGCAGAATAGTGAGTGCCGCTCTGGAGTATAATACAGGATATAACTCAGGATCAGTAATGTAATGTATGTACACATTGACTGCACCAGCAGAATAGTGAGTGCCGCTCTGGAGTATAATACAGGATTTAACTCAGGATCAGTACAGGATCAGTAATGTAATGTATGTACACAGTGACTGCACCAGCAGAATAGTGAGTGCTGCTCTGGAGTTTAATACAGGATATAACTCAGGATCAGTAATGTAATGTATGTACACAGTGACTGCACCAGCTGAATAGTGAGTGCAGCTCTGGGGTATAATACAGGAGGTAACTCAGGATCAGTAATGTAATGCATGTACACAGTGACTGCACCAGCAGAATAGTGAGTGCAGCTCTGGAGTATAATACAGGAGGTAACTCAGGATCAGTAATGTAATGTATGTACACAGTGACTGCACCAGCAGAATAGTGAGTGCAGCTCTGGAGTATAATACAGAATGTAACTCAGGATCAGTAATGTAATGCATGTACACAGTGACTGCACCAACAGAATAGTGAGTGCAGCTCTGGAGTATAATACAGGCTGTAACTCAGGATCAGTAATGTAATGTATATACACAGTGACTGCACCAGCAGAATAGTAAGTGCAGCTCTGAGGTATAATACAGGATCAGTACAGGATCAGTAATGTAATGTATGTACACAGTGACTGCACCATCAGAATAGTGAGTGCAGCTCTGGAGTATAATACAGAATGTAACTCAGGATCAGTAATATAATGTATGTACACAGTGACTGCACCATCAAGTGACAATCTTAATCCTCCACTAAGTATGACAAATCTAACCCAAGCTGGGGTACAGAAACGCCTCAGTAACATTAAAATAAACAAATCACCAGGACCTGATGGCATACACCCACGGGTACTAAGGGAACTAAGTAATGTGATAGACAGACCATTATATCTTATATTTAAGGACTCTGTTGAGACTGGGTCTGTACCACTTGATTGGTGACAGGCGAATGTAGTGCCAATATTCAAAAAGGGAGCGAAAAGTGACGCCGGAAACTATCGGCCGGTGAGTCTGACGTCCGTTGTGGGCAGAATTTTTGAAAGCTTCATTAAAGAGGCAATTACGGAGCATCTTGCTGCTAATAATCTATTAACCCCGAACCAACATGGATTCATGAGGAATCGCTCCTGCCAAACTAACCTGATTGACTTCTACGAGGAGGTTAGCTCTCGAGTAGATCAGGGGGAACCAGTGGATGTCGTGTATCTCGACTTCTCAAAAGCGTTCGATAGCGTGCCACATAATAGGTTGGTATACAAAATGAGAATGATGGGGCTGGGGGAAAATGTCTGCAAGTGGGTAGCTAACTGGCTAAAGGATAGAAGGCAGAGGGTGGTTATAAATGGAATATACTCAGATTGGGTAAGCGTCACTAGTGGGGTACCACAGGGGTCTGTACTAGGCCCAATGTTATTTAATATCTTTATTAACGACATAGTCAACGGGATAAATAGTAAAATATCAATATTTGCAGATGACACAAAGTTATGTAAAACAATTAATACAAAAGAGGACAGTGCAGACCTACAGAGGGATTTGGATAAGCTGGGTAGGTGGAGCATTAAATGGCAAATGAGGTTTAACGAGGAGAAATGTAAGGTCATACATATGGGAAGGAAAAATGGAAGTCACCAGTACTCACTGAATGGGAAACCATTGGGGAATTCAGAGATGGAGAAGGACTTGGGCATCTTGATTGATAGCAAACTAAATTGGAGTGCCCAAAGTCAGGCCACTGCTGTAAGGGCAAACAGGGTAATGGGATGTATCAGAAGAGGTATAGCTGCAAAGGATGAGAACATTGTTCTTCCACTGTACAAAGCACTGGTCAGACCACACTTGGAATACTGTGCTCAGTTATGGGCCCAATATATAGAAAGGATATAAATGAGCTTGAAAAGGTACAAAGGAGGGCAACAAAATTAATAAAGGGAATGGAGGGACTGCAATACCCAGAGAGGTTGTCAAAACTAGGACTATTCAGCCTGGAAAAGAGAAGGTTGAGGGGGGACATAATAAATGTGTGCAAATATGTTAGGGGACAGTATAGAGACCTTGCCCGGGATTTGTTCAAAAGGAGGGATATTACGGTAACAAGAGGGCATTCACTAAGACTGGGAGAGAAAAGGTTTCAGCACCAGCATAGGAAGGGGTTCTTTACGGTAAGAGCAGTGAGAATATGGAATTCACTGAGTGAGGAGACGGTAATGACAGATTCACTAAACCAGTTCAAGCGGGGACTGGATGCATTTCTAGATACCAGGCAGATTTCAGCATATACTTAAAAATAAAATAAAATAGTAGGTTGATACAGGGATTTATTCTGACTGCTGGTTTCAGAGTCGGGAGGGAATTTTTCCTCAGGTGAAGATTGGCCAAATCATTTGGGTTTTTTGCCCTCCTCTGGATCAACTTTATCAATTACAGAACTAACAGGTCGAACTTGATGGACGCAAGTCTTTATTCGGCTTTACTAACTATGTAACTATTTATCAGAATAGTGAGTGCTGCTCTGGAGTATAATACAGGATGTAACTCAGGATCAGTAATGTAATGTATGTACACAGTGACTGCACCAGCAGAATAGTGAGTGCAGCTCTGGAGTATGATACAGGATGTAACTCAGGATCAGTAATGTAATGTATGTACACAGTGACTGCACCAGCAGAATAGTGAGTGCAGCTCTGGAGTATAATACAGGATGTAACTCAGGATCAGTAATGTAATGTATGCACACAGTGACTGCACCAGCAGAATAGTGAGTGCAGCTCTGGAGTATAATACAGAATGTAGCTCAGGATCAGTAATGTAATGTATGTACACAGTGACTGCACCAGCAGTATAGTGAGTGCTGCTCTGGAGTATAATACAGGATGTAACTCAGGGTCACTACAGGATCAGTAATGTATGTACACAGAGACTGCACCAGCAGTATAGTGAGTGCAGCTCTGGAATATAATACAGGATGTAACTCAGGATCAGTACAGGATCAGTAATGTAATGTATGTACACAGTGACTGCACTAGCAGAATAGTGAGTGCAGCTCTGGAGTATAATACAGGATGTAACTCAGGATCAGTAATGTAATGTATGCACACAGTGACTGCACCAGCAGAATAGTGAGTGCAGCTCTGGAGTATAATACAGGATGTAACTCAGGATCAGTAATGTAATGTATGCACACAGTGACTGCACCAGCAGTATAGTGAGTGCAGCTCTGGAGTATAATACAGGATGTAACTCAGGATCAGCAATGTAATGTAAGTACACAGTGACTGCACCAGCAGAATAGTGAGTGCAGCTCTGGAGTATAATACAGAATGTAACTCAGGATCAGTACAGGATCAGTAATGTATGTACACAGTGACTGCACCAGCAGAATAGTGAGTGCAGCTCTGGAGTATAATACTGGATGTAACTCAGGATCAGTAATGTAATGTATGTACACAGTGACTGCACCAGCAGAATAGTGAGTGCAGCTCTGGAGTATAATACAGGATGTAACTCGGGATCAGTAATATATGTACACAGTGACTGCACAAGCAGAATAGTGAGTGCAGCTCTGGAGTATAATACAGGATGTAACTCGGGATCAGTAATGTATGTACACAGTGACTGCACAAGCAGAATAGTGAGTGCAGCTCTGGAGTATAATACAGGATGTAACTCGGGATCAGTAATGTATGTACACAGTGATTGCACAAGCAGAATAGTGAGTGCAGCTCTGGAGTATAATACAGGATGTAACTCGGGATCAGTAATGTATGTACACAGTGACTGCACAAGCAGAATAGTGAGTGCAGCTCTGGAGTATAATACAGGATGTAACTCAGGATCAGTAATGTAATGCATGTACACAGTGACTGCACCAGCAGAATAGTGAGTGCAGCTCTGGGGTATAATACAGGATGTAACTCAGGATCAGTAATGTAATGCATGTACACAGTGACTGCACAAGCAGAATAGTGAGTGCAGCTCTGGGGTATAATACAGGATGTAACTCAGGATCAGTACAGGATCAGTAATGTAATGTATGTACACAGAGACTGCACCAGCAGAATAGTGAGTGCAGCTCTGGAGTATAATACAGGATGTAACTCGGGATCAGTAATGTAATGTATGTACACAGTGACTGCACCAGCAGAATAGTGAGTGCTGCTCTGGAGTATAATACAGGATATAACTCAGGATCAGTAATGTAATGTATGTACACAGTGACTGCACCAGCAGAATAGTGAGTGCCGCTCTGGAGTATAATACAGGATATAACTCAGGATCAGTAATGTAATGTATGTACACAGTGACTGCACCAGCAGAATAGTGAGTACCGCTCTGGAGTATAATACAGGATCAGTACAGGATCAGTAATGTAATGTATGTACACAGTGACTGCACCAGCAGAATAGTGAGTGCAGCTCTGGGGTATAATACAGGAGGTAACTCAGGATCAGTACAGGATCAGTAATGTAATGTATGTACACAGTGACTGCACCAGCAGAATAGTGAGTGCAGCTCTGGAGTATAATACAGAATGTAACTCAGGATCAGTAATGTAATGCATGTACACAGTGACTGCACCAACAGAATAGTGAGTGCAGCTCTGGAGTATAATACAGGATCAGTACTGTAATGTATGTACACAGTGACTGCACCATCAGAATAGTGAGTGCAGCTCTGGAGTATAATACAGGCTGTAACTCAGGATCAGTAATGTAATGTATATACACAGTGACTGCACCAGCAGAATAGTGAGTGCAGCTCTGGAGTATAATACAGGATCAGTACTGTAATGTATGTACACAGTGACTGCACCATCAGAATAGTGAGTGCAGCTCTGGAGTATAATACAGGATCAGTACAGGATCAGTAATGTAATGTATGTACACAGTGACTGCACCAGCAGAATAGTGAGTGCAGCTCTGGAGTATAATACAGGATGTAACTCAGGATCAGTAATGTAATGTATGCACACAGTGACTGCACCAGCAGAATAGTGAGTGCAGCTCTGGAGTATAATACAGAATGTAGCTCAGGATCAGTAATGTAATGTATGTACACAGTGACTGCACCAGCAGTATAGTGAGTGCTGCTCTGGAGTATAATACAGGATGTAACTCAGGGTCACTACAGGATCAGTAATGTATGTACACAGTGACTGCACCAGCAGTATAGTGAGTGCAGCTCTGGAATATAATACAGGATGTAACTCAGGATCAGTACAGGATCAGTAATGTAATGTATGTACACAGTGACTGCACCAGCAGAATAGTGAGTGCAGCTCTGGAGTATAATACAGGATGTAACTCAGGATCAGTAATGTAATGTATGCACACAGTGACTGCACCAGCAGTATAGTGAGTGCAGCTCTGGAGTATAATACAGGATGTAACTCAGGATCAGTAATGTAATGTATGTACACAGTGACTGCACCAGCAGAATAGTGAGTGCAGCTCTGGAGTATAATACAGAATGTAACTCAGGATCAGTACAGGATCAGTAATGTATGTACACAGTGACTGCACCAGCAGAATAGTGAGTGCAGCTCTGGAGTATAATACTGGATGTAACTCAGGATCAGTAATGTAATGTATGTACACAGTGACTGCACCAGCAGAATAGTGAGTGCAGCTCTGGAGTATAATACAGGATGTAACTCGGGGTCAGTAATATATGTACACAGTGACTGCACAAGCAGAATAGTGAGTGCAGCTCTGGAGTATAATACAGGATGTAACTCGGGATCAGTAATGTATGTACACAGTGACTGCACAAGCAGAATAGTGAGTGCAGCTCTGGAGTATAATACAGGATGTAACTCAGGATCAGTAATGTAATGCATGTACACAGTGACTGCACCAGCAGAATAGTGAGTGCAGCTCTGGGGTATAATACAGGATGTAACTCAGGATCAGTAATGTAATGCATGTACACAGTGACTGCACAAGCAGAATAGTGAGTGCAGCTCTGGGGTATAATACAGGATGTAACTCAGGATCAGTACAGGATCAGTAATGTAATGTATGTACACAGAGACTGCACCAGCAGAATAGTGAGTGCAGCTCTGGAGTATAATACAGGATGTAACTCGGGATCAGTAATGTAATGTATGTACACAGTGACTGCACCAGCAGAATAGGGAGTGCAGCTCTGGAGTATAATACAGGATGTAACTCAGGATCAGTAATGTAATGTATGTACACAGTGACTCCACCAGCAGAATAGTGAGTGCAGCTCTGGGGTATAATACAGGATGTAACTCAGGATCAGTACAGGATCAGTAAAGTAATGTATGTACACAGTGACTGCACCAGCAGAATAGTGAGTGCAGCTCTGGAGTATAATACAGGATGTAACTCAGGATCAGTAATGTAATGTATGTACACAGTGACTGCACCAGCAGAATAGTGAGTGCTGCTCTGGAGTATAATACAGGATATAACTCAGGATCAGTAATGTAATATATGTACACAGTGACTGCACCAGCAGAATAGTGAGTGCCGCTCTGGAGTATAATACAGGATATAACTCAGGATCAGTAATGTAATGTATGTACACAGTGACTGCACCAGCAGAATAGTGAGTACCGCTCTGGAGTATAATACAGGATCAGTACAGGATCAGTAATGTAATGTATGTACACAGTGACTGCACCAGCAGAATAGTGAGTGCAGCTCTGGGGTATAATACAGGAGGTAACTCAGGATCAGTAATGTAATGCATGTACACAGTGACTGCACCAGCAGAATAGTGAGTGCAGCTCTGGAGTATAATACAGAATGTAACTCAGGATCAGTAATGTAATGCATGTACACAGTGACTGCACCAACAGAATAGTGAGTGCAGCTCTGGAGTATAATACAGGATCAGTACTGTAATGTATGTACACAGTGACTGCACCATCAGAATAGTGAGTGCAGCTCTGGAGTATAATACAGGCTGTAACTCAGGATCAGTAATGTAATGTATATACACAGTGACTGCACCAGCAGAATAGTGAGTGCAGCTCTGGAGTATAATACAGGATCAGTACTGTAATGTATGTACACAGTGACTGCACCATCAGAATAGTGAGTGCAGCTCTGGAGTATAATACAGGATCAGTACAGGATCAGTAATGTAATGTATGTACACAGTGACTGCACCATCAGAATAGTGAGTGCAGCTCTGGAGTATAATACAGGATATAACTCAGGATCAGTAATGTAATGTATGTACACAGTGACTGCACCAGCAGAATAGTGAGTACCGCTCTGGAGTATAATACAGGATCAGTACAGGATCAGTAATGTAATGTATGTACACAGTGACTGCACCAGCAGAATAGTGAGTGCAGCTCTGGGGTATAATACAGGAGGTAACTCAGGATCAGTAATGTAATGCATGTACACAGTGACTGCACCAGCAGAATAGTGAGTGCAGCTCTGGAGTATAATACAGGATCAGTACTGTAATGTATGTACACAGTGACTGCACCAGCAGAATAGTGAGTGCAGCTCTGGAGTATAATACAGGATGTAACTCAGGATCAGTAATGTAATGTATGTACACAGTGACTGCACCATCAGAATAGTGAGTGCAGCTCTGGAGTATAATACAGGCTGTAACTCAGGATCAGTAATGTAATGTATATACACAGTGACTGCACCAGCAGAATAGTGAGTGCAGCTCTGGAGTATAATACAGGATCAGTACTTTAATGTATGTACACAGTGACTGCACCATCAGAATAGTGAGTGCAGCTCTGGAGTATAATACAGGATCAGTACAGGATCAGTAATGTAATGTATGTACACAGTGACTGCACCATCAGAATAGTGAGTGCAGCTCTGGAGTATAATACAGAATGTAACTCAGGATCAGTACAGGATCAGTAATGTATGTACACAGTGACTGCACCAGCAGAATAGTGAGTGCAGCTCTGGAGTATAATACTGGATGTAACTCAGGATCAGTAATGTAATGTATGTACACAGTGACTGCACAAGCAGAATAGTGAGTGCAGCTCTGGAGTATAATACAGGATGTAACTCGGGATCAGTAATATATGTACACAGTGACTGCACAAGCAGAATAGTGAGTGCAGCTCTGGAGTATAATACAGGATGTAACTCTGGATCAGTAATGTATGTACACAGTGACTGCACAAGCAGAATAGTGAGTGCAGCTCTGGAGTATAATACAGGATGTAACTCAGGATCAGTAATGTAATGCATGTACACAGTGACTGCACCAGCAGAATAGTGAGTGCAGCTCTGGGGTATAATACAGGATGTAACTCAGGATCAGTAATGTAATGCATGTACACAGTGACTGCACAAGCAGAATAGTGAGTGCAGCTCTGGGGTATAATACAGGATGTAACTCAGGATCAGTACAGGATCAGTAATGTAATGTATGTACACAGAGACTGCAGCAGCAGAATAGTGAGTGCAGCTCTGGAGTATAATACAGGATGTAACTCTGGATCAGTAATGTAATGTATGTACACAGTGACTGCACCAGCAGAATAGGGAGTGCAGCTCTGGAGTATAATACAGGATGTAACTCAGGATCAGTAATGTAATGTATGTACACAGTGACTCCACCAGCAGAATAGTGAGTGCAGCTCTGGGGTATAATACAGGATGTAACTCAGGATCAGTACAGGATCAGTAAAGTAATGTATGTACACAGTGACTGCACCAGCAGAATAGTGAGTGCAGCTCTGGAGTATAACACAGGATGTAACTCAGGATCAGTAATGTAATGTATGTACACAGTGACTGCACCAGCAGAATAGTGAGTGCTGCTCTGGAGTATAATACAGGATATAACTCAGGATCAGTAATGTAATGTATGTACATAGTGACTGCACCAGCAGAATAGTGAGTGCAGCTCTGGAGTATAATACAGGATATAACTCAGGATCAGTAATGTAATGTATATACACAGTGACTGCACCATCATAATAGTGAATGCAGCTCTGGAGTATAATACAGGATGAAACTCAGGATCAGTAATGTAATGTATGTACACAGTGACTGCACCAGCAGAATAGTGAGTGCAGCTCTGGAGTATAATACAGAATGTAACTCAGGATCAGTACAGGATCAGTAATGTATGTACACAGTGACTGCACCAGCAGAATAGTGAGTACCGCTCTGGAGTATAATACAGGATCAGTACAGGATCAGTAATGTAATGTATGTACACAGTGACTGCACCAGCAGAATAGTGAGTGCAGCTCTGGGGTATAATACAGGAGGTAACTCAGGATCAGTAATGTAATGCATGTACACAGTGACTGCACCAGCAGAATAGTGAGTGCAGCTCTGGAGTATAATACAGAATGTAACTCAGGATCAGTAATGTAATGCATGTACACAGTGACTGCACCAACAGAATAGTGAGTGCAGCTCTGGAGTATAATACAGGATCAGTACTGTAATGTATGTACACAGTGACTGCACCAGCAGAATAGTGAGTGCAGCTCTGGAGTATAATACTGGATGTAACTCAGGATCAGTAATGTAATGTATGTACACAGTGACTGCACCAGCAGAATAGTGAGTGCAGCTCTGGAGTATAATACAGGATGTAACTCGGGATCAGTAATGTAATGTATATACACAGTGACTGCACAAGCAGAATAGTGAGTGCAGCTCTGGAGTATAATACAGGATGTAACTCGGGATCAGTAATGTATGTACACAGTGACTGCACAAGCAGAATAGTGAGTGCAGCTCTGGAGTATAATACAGGATGTAACTCAGGATCAGTAATGTAATGTATGTACACAGTGACTGCACCATCAGAATAGTGAGTGCAGCTCTGGAGTATAATACAGAATGTAACTCAGGATCAGTACAGGATCAGTAATATAATGTATGTACACAGTGACTGCACCATCAGAATAGTGAGTGCTGCTCTGGAGTATAATACAGGATGTAACTCAGGATCAGTACAGGATCAGTAATGTAATGTATGTACACAGTGACTGCACCAGCAGAATAGTGAGTGCAGCTCTGGAGTATAATACAGGATGTAACTCAGGATCAGTAATGTAATGTATGCACACAGTGACTGCACCAGCAGAATAGTGAGTGCAGCTCTGGAGTATAATACAGAATGTAGCTCAGGATCAGTAATGTAATGTATGTACACAGTGACTGCACCAGCAGTATAGTGAGTGCTGCTCTGGAGTATAATACAGGATGTAACTCAGGATCAGTACAGGATCAGTAATGTATGTACACAGTGACTGCACCAGCAGTATAGTGAGTGCAGCTCTGGAGTATAATACAGGATGTAACTCAGGATCAGTAATGTAATGTATGTACACAGTGACTGCACCAGCAGAATAGTGAGTGCAGCTCTGGAGTATAATACAGAATGTAACTCAGGATCAGTACAGGATTAGTAATGTAATGTATGTACACAGTGACTGCACCAGCAGAATAGTGAGTGCAGCTCTGGAGGATAATACTGGATGTAACTCAGGATCAGTAATGTAATGTATGTACACAGTGACTGCACCAGCACAATAGTGAGTGTAGCTCTGGAGTATAATGCAGGATGTAACTCAGGATCAGTACAGGATCAATAATGTAATTTATGTACACAGTGACTGCACCAGCAGAATAGTGAGTGCAGCTCTGGGGTATAATACAGGATGTAACTCAGGATCAGTAATGTAATGTATGTACACAGTGACTGCACCAGCAGAATAGTGAGTGCAGCTCTGGAGTATATTACAGGATGTAACTCAGGATCAGTAATGTATGTACACAGTGACTGCACCAGCAGAATAGTGAGTGCAGCTCTGGAGTATAATACAGGATGTAACTCAGGATCAGTAATGTAATGTATGCACACAGTGACTGCACCAGCAGAATAGTGAGAGCAGCTCTGGAGTATAATACAGGATGTAACTCAGGATCAGTAATGCAATGTATGTACACAGTGACTGCACCAGCAGAATAGTGAGTGCAGCTCTGGAGTATAATACAGGATGTAACTCAGGATCAGTAATGTAATGTATGTACACAGTGACTGCACCAGCAGAATAGTGAGTGCAGCTCTGGAGTATAATACAGAATGTAACTCCGGATCAGTAATGTAATGTATGTACACAGTGACTGCACCAGCAGAATAGTGAGTGCAGCTCTGGAGGATAATACTGGATGTAACTCAGGATCAGTAATGTAATGTATGTACACAGTGACTGCACCAGCAGAATAGTGAGTGTAGCTCTGGAGTATAATGCAGGATGTAACTCAGGATCAGTACAGGATCAATAATGTAATTTATGTACACAGTGACTGCACCAGCAGAATAGTGAGTGCAGCTCTGGAGTATAATGCAGGATGTAACTCAGGATCAGTACAGGATCAATAATGTAATTTATGTACACAGTGACTGCACCAGCAGAATAGTGAGTGCAGCTCTGGGGTATAATACAGGATGTAACTCTGGATCAGTAATGTAATTTATGTACACAGTGACTGCTCCAGCAGAATAGTGAGTGCAGCTCTGGAGTATAATGCAGGATGTAACTCAGGATCAGTACAGGATCAATAATGTAATTTATGTACACAGTGACTGCACCAGCAGAATAGTGAGTGCAGCTCTGGGGTATAATACAGGATGTAACTCAGGATCAGTAATGTAATTTATGTACACAGTGACTGCACCAGCAGAATAGTGAGTGCAGCTCTGGAGTATAATACAGGATGTAACTCAGGATCAGTACAGGATCAGTAATGTAATGTATGTACACAGTGACTGCACCAGCAGAATAGTGAGTGCAGCTCTGGAGTATATTACAGGATGTAACTCAGGATCAGTAATGTAATGTATGTACACAGTGACTGCACCAGCAGAATAGTGAGTGCAGCTCTGGGGTATAATACAGGATGTAACTCAGGATCAGTAATGTAATGTATGTACACAGTGACTGCACCAGCAGAATAGTGAGTGCAGCTCTGTGGTATAATACAGGATGTAACTCAGGATCAGTAATGTAATGTATGCACACAGTGACTGCACCAGCAGAATAGTGAGAGCAGCTCTGGAGTATAATACAGGATGTAACTCAGGATCAGTAATGCAATGTATGTACACAGTGACTGCACCAGCTGAATAGTGAGTGCAGCTCTAGAGTATAATACAGGATGTAACTCAGGATCAGTAATGTAATGTATGTACACAGTGACTGCACCAGCAGAATAGTGAGTGCAGCTCTGGAGTATAATGCAGGATGTAACTCAGGATCAGTACAGGATCAATAATGTAATTTATGTACACAGTGACTGCACCAGCAGAATAGTGAGTGCAGCTCTGGGGTATAATACAGGATGTAACTCAGGATCAGTAATGTAATTTATGTACACAGTGACTGCACCAGCAGAATAGTGAGTGTAGCTCTGGAGTATAATGCAGGATGTAACTCAGGATCAGTACAGGATCAATAATGTAATTTATGTACACAGTGACTGCACCAGCAGAATAGTGAGTGCAGCTCTGGGGTATAATACAGGATGTAACTCAGGATCAGTAATGTAATTTATGTACACAGTGACTGCACCAGCAGAATAGTGAGTGCAGCTCTGGAGTATAATACAGGATGTAACTCAGGATCAGTACAGGATCAGTAATGTAATGTATGTACACAGTGACTGCACCAGCAGAATAGTGAGTGCAGCTCTGGAGTATATTACAGGATGTAACTCAGGATCAGTAATGTAATGTATGTACACAGTGACTGCACCAGCAGAATAGTGAGTGCAGCTCTGGGGTATAATACAGGATGTAACTCAGGATCAGTAATGTAATGTATGTACACAGTGACTGCACCAGCAGAATAGTGAGTGCAGCTCTGTGGTATAATACAGGATGTAACTCAGGATCAGTAATGTAATGTATGCACACAGTGACTGCACCAGCAGAATAGTGAGAGCAGCTCTGGAGTATAATACAGGATGTAACTCAGGATCAGTAATGCAATGTATGTACACAGTGACTGCACCAGCTGAATAGTGAGTGCAGCTCTGGAGTATAATACAGGATGTAACTCAGGATCAGTAATGCAATGTATGTACACAGTGACTGCACCAGCTGAATAGTGAGTGCAGCTCTGGAGTATAATACAGGATGTAACTCAGGATCAGTAATGTAATGTATGTACACAGTGACTGCACCAGCAGAATAGTGAGTGCAGCTCTGGAGTATAATACTGGATGTAACTCAGGATCAGTAATGTAATGTATGTACACAGTGACTGCACCAGCAGAATAGTGAGTGCAGCTCTGGAGGATAATACAGGATGTAACTCGGGATCAGTAATGTATGTACACAGTGACTGCACAAGCAGAATAGTGAGTGCAGCTCTGGAGTATAATACAGAATGTAACTCGGGATCAGTAATGTATGTACACAGTGACTGCACAAGCAGAATAGTGAGTGCAGCTCTGGGGTATAATACAGGATGTAACTCAGGATCAGTAATGTAATGCATGAACACAGTGACTGCACAAGCAGAATAGTGAGTGCAGCTCTGGAGTATATTACAGGATGTAACTCAGGATCAGTAATGTAATGCATGTACACAGTGACTGCACCAGCAGAATAGTGAATGCAGCTCTGGAGTATAATACAGGATGTAACTAAGGATCAGTAATGTAATGTATGTACACAGTGACTGCACCAGCAGAATAGTGAGTGCCGCTCTGGAGTATAATACAGGATGTAACTCAGGATCAGTAATGTAATGTATGCACACAGTGACTGCACCAGCAGAATAGTGAGTGCAGCTCTGGAGTATAATACAGGATGTAACTCAGGATCAGTACAGGATAAGTAATGTAATGTATGTACACAGTGACTGCACCAGCAGAATAGTGAGTGCAGCTCTGGGGTATAATACAGGATGTAACTCAGGATCAGTAAAGTAATGTATGTACACAGTGACTGCACCAGCAGAATAGTGAGTGCAGCTCTGGAGTATAATACAGGATGTAACTCAGGATCAGTAATGTAATGTATATATACAGTGACTGCACCAGCAGAATAGTGAGTGCTGCTCTGGAGTATAATACAGGATATAACTCAGGATCAGTAATGTAATGTATGTACACAGTGACTGCACCAGCAGAATAGTGAGTGCCGCTCTGGAGTATAATACAGGATATAACTCAGGATCAGTAATGTAATGTATGTACACAGTGACTGCACCAGCAGAATAGTGAGTGCCGCTCTGGAGTATAATACAGGATTTAACTCAGGATCAGTACAGGATCAGTAATGTAATGTATGTACACAGTGACTGCACCAGCAGAATAGTGAGTGCAGCTCTGGGGTATAATACAGGAGGTAACTCAGGATCAGTAATGTAATGCATGTACACAGTTACTGCACCAGCAGAATAGTGAGTGCAGCTCTGGAGTATAATACAGAATGTAACTGAGGATCAGTAATGTAATGCATGTACACAGTGACTGCACCAACAGAATAGTGAGTGCAGCTCTGGGGTATAATACAGGATGGAACTCAGGATCAGTAATGTAATGTGTGTACACAGTGACTGCACCAGCAGAATAGTGAGTGCAGCTCTGGAGTATAATACAGGCTGTAACTCAGGATCAGTAATGTATATACACAGTGACTGCACCAGCAGAATAGTGAGTGCAGCTCTGAGGTATAATACAGGATGGAACTCAGGATCAGTTATGTAATGTATGTACACAGTGACTGCACCATCAGAATAGTGAGTGCAGCTCTGGAGTATAATACAGAATGTAACTCAGGATCAGTACAGGATCAGTAATATAATGTATGTACACAGTGACTGCACCATCAGAATAGTGAGTGCTGCTCTGGAGTATAATACAGGATGTAACTCAGGATCAGTACAGGATCAGTAATGTAATGTATGTACACAGTGACTGCACCAGCAGAATAGTGAGTGCAGCTCTGGAGTATAATACAGGATGTAACTCAGGATCAGTAATGTAATGTATGCACACAGTGACTGCACCAGCAGAATAGTGAGTGCAGCTCTGGAGTATAATACAGAATGTAGCTCAGGATCAGTATTGTAATGTATGTACACAGTGACTGCACCAGCAGTATAGTGAGTGCTGCTCTGGAGTATAATACAGGATGTAACTCAGGGTCAGTACAGGATCAGTAATGTATGTACACAGTGACTGCACCAGCAGAATAGTGAGTGCAGCTCTGGAGTATAATAAAGGATGTAACTCAGGATCAGTAATGTAATGTATGTACGCAGTGACTGCACCAGCAGAATAGTGAGTGCAGCTCTGGAGTATAATACTGGATGTAACTCAGGATCAGTAATGTAATGTATGTACTCAGTGACTGCACCAGCAGAATAGTGAGTGCAGCTGTGGAGTATAATACAGGATGTAACTCTGGATCAGTAATGTATGTA
The DNA here is from genome assembly GCF_046119375.1 of Phyllobates terribilis. NCBI lineage: Eukaryota > Metazoa > Chordata > Amphibia > Anura > Dendrobatidae > Phyllobates > Phyllobates terribilis. Next base: position 50,202,497 of record NW_027362772.1, on the reverse strand, counting down.
CACAGTGACTGCACAAGCAGAATAGTGAGTGCAGCTCTGGAGTATAATACAGAATGTAGCTCAGGATCAGTAATGTAATGTATGTACACAGTGACTGCACCAGCAGTATAGTGAGTGCTGCTCTGGAGTATAATACAGGATGTAACTCAGGGTCAGTACAGGATCAGTAATGTATGTACACAGTGACTGCACCAGCAGTATAGTGAGTGCAGCTCTGGAGTATAATACAGGATGTAACTCAGGATCAGTAATGTAATGTATGTACACAGTGACTGCACCAGCAGAATAGTGAGTGCAGCTCTGAAGTATAATACAGAATGTAACTCAGGATCAGTACAGGATCAGTAATGTATGTACACAGTGACTGCACCAGCAGAATAGTGAGTGCAGCTCTGGGGTATAATACAGGATGTAACTCAGGATCAGTAATGTAATGCATGTACACAGTGACTGCACAAGCAGAATAGTGAGTGCAGCTCTGGGGTATAATACAGGATGTAACTCAGGATCAGTACAGGATCAGTAATGTAATGTATGTACACAGAGACTGCACCAGCAGAATAGTGAGTGCAGCTCTGGAGTATAATACAGGATGTAACTCGGGATCAGTAATGTAATGTATGTACACAGTGACTGCACCAGCAGAATAGTGAGTGCAGCTCTGGAGTATAATACAGGATGTAACTCAGGATCAGTAATGTAATGTATGTACACAGTGACTCCACCAGCAGAATAGTGAGTGCAGCTCTGGGGTATAATACAGGATGTAACTCAGGATCAGTAATGTAATGTATGCACACAGTGACTGCACCAGCAGAATAGTGAGAGCAGCTCTGGAGTATAATACAGGATGTAACTCAGGATCAGTAATGCAATGTATGTACACAGTGACTGCACCAGCTGAATAGTGAGTGCAGCTCTGGAGTATAATACAGGATGTAACTCAGGATCAGTAATGTAATGTATGTACACAGTGACTGCACCAGCAGAATAGTGAGTGCAGCTCTGGAGTATAATACTGGATGTAACTCAGGATCAGTAATGTAATGTATGTACACAGTGACTGCACCAGCAGAATAGTGAGTGCAGCTCTGGAGGATAATACAGGATGTAACTCGGGATCAGTAATGTATGTACACAGTGACTGCACAAGCAGAATAGTGAGTGCAGCTCTGGAGTATAATACAGAATGTAACTCGGGATCAGTAATGTATGTACACAGTGACTGCACAAGCAGAATAGTGAGTGCAGCTCTGGGGTATAATACAGGATGTAACTCAGGATCAGTAATGTAATGCATGAACACAGTGACTGCACAAGCAGAATAGTGAGTGCAGCTCTGGAGTATAATACAGGATGTAACTCAGGATCAGTAATGTAATGCATGTACACAGTGACTGCACCAGCAGAATAGTGAATGCAGCTCTGGAGTATAATACAGGATGTAACTAAGGATCAGTAATGTAATGTATGTACACAGTGACTGCACCAGCAGAATAGTGAGTGCCGCTCTGGAGTATAATACAGGATGTAACTCAGGATCAGTAATGTAATGTATGCACACAGTGACTGCACCAGCAGAATAGTGAGTGCAGCTCTGGAGTATAATACAGGATGTAACTCAGGATCAGTACAGGATAAGTAATGTAATGTATGTACACAGTGACTGCACCAGCAGAATAGTGAGTGCAGCTCTGGGGTATAATACAGGATGTAACTCAGGATCAGTAAAGTAATGTATGTACACAGTGACTGCACCAGCAGAATAGTGAGTGCAGCTCTGGAGTATAATACAGGATGTAACTCAGGATCAGTAATGTAATGTATATATACAGTGACTGCACCAGCAGAATAGTGAGTGCTGCTCTGGAGTATAATACAGGATATAACTCAGGATCAGTAATGTAATGTATGTACACAGTGACTGCACCAGCAGAATAGTGAGTGCCGCTCTGGAGTATAATACAGGATATAACTCAGGATCAGTAATGTAATGTATGTACACAGTGACTGCACCAGCAGAATAGTGAGTGCCGCTCTGGAGTATAATACAGGATTTAACTCAGGATCAGTACAGGATCAGTAATGTAATGTATGTACACAGTGACTGCACCAGCAGAATAGTGAGTGCAGCTCTGGGGTATAATACAGGAGGTAACTCAGGATCAGTAATGTAATGCATGTACACAGTTACTGCACCAGCAGAATAGTGAGTGCAGCTCTGGAGTATAATACAGAATGTAACTGAGGATCAGTAATGTAATGCATGTACACAGTGACTGCACCAACAGAATAGTGAGTGCAGCTCTGGGGTATAATACAGGATGGAACTCAGGATCAGTAATGTAATGTGTGTACACAGTGACTGCACCAGCAGAATAGTGAGTGCAGCTCTGGAGTATAATACAGGCTGTAACTCAGGATCAGTAATGTATATACACAGTGACTGCACCAGCAGAATAGTGAGTGCAGCTCTGAGGTATAATACAGGATGGAACTCAGGATCAGTTATGTAATGTATGTACACAGTGACTGCACCATCAGAATAGTGAGTGCAGCTCTGGAGTATAATACAGAATGTAACTCAGGATCAGTACAGGATCAGTAATATAATGTATGTACACAGTGACTGCACCATCAGAATAGTGAGTGCTGCTCTGGAGTATAATACAGGATGTAACTCAGGATCAGTACAGGATCAGTAATGTAATGTATGTACACAGTGACTGCACCAGCAGAATAGTGAGTGCAGCTCTGGAGTATAATACAGGATGTAACTCAGGATCAGTAATGTAATGTATGCACACAGTGACTGCACCAGCAGAATAGTGAGTGCAGCTCTGGAGTATAATACAGAATGTAGCTCAGGATCAGTATTGTAATGTATGTACACAGTGACTGCACCAGCAGTATAGTGAGTGCTGCTCTGGAGTATAATACAGGATGTAACTCAGGGTCAGTACAGGATCAGTAATGTATGTACACAGTGACTGCACCAGCAGAATAGTGAGTGCAGCTCTGGAGTATAATAAAGGATGTAACTCAGGATCAGTAATGTAATGTATGTACGCAGTGACTGCACCAGCAGAATAGTGAGTGCAGCTCTGGAGTATAATACTGGATGTAACTCAGGATCAGTAATGTAATGTATGCACACAGTGACTGCACCAGCAGAATAGTGAGTGCAGCTCTGGAGTATAATAAAGGATGTAACTCAGGATCAGTAATGTAATGTATGTACGCAGTGACTGCACCAGCAGAATAGTGAGTGCAGCTCTGGAGTATAATACTGGATGTAACTCAGGATCAGTAATGTAATGTATGTACTCAGTGACTGCACCAGCAGAATAGTGAGTGCAGCTGTGGAGTATAATACAGGATGTAACTCTGGATCAGTAATGTATGTACACAGTGACTGCACAAGCAGAATAGTGAGTGCAGCTCTGGAGTATAATACAGAATGTAGCTCAGGATCAGTAATGTAATGTATGTACACAGTGACTGCACCAGCAGTATAGTGAGTGCTGCTCTGGAGTATAATACAGGATGTAACTCAGGGTCAGTACAGGATCAGTAATGTATGTACACAGTGACTGCACCAGCAGTATAGTGAGTGCAGCTCTGGAGTATAATACAGGATGTAACTCAGGATCAGTAATGTAATGTATGTACACAGTGACTGCACCAGCAGAATAGTGAGTGCAGCTCTGAAGTATAATACAGAATGTAACTCAGGATCAGTACAGGATCAGTAATGTATGTACACAGTGACTGCACCAGCAGAATAGTGAGTGCAGCTCTGGGGTATAATACAGGATGTAACTCAGGATCAGTAATGTAATGCATGTACACAGTGACTGCACAAGCAGAATAGTGAGTGCAGCTCTGGGGTATAATACAGGATGTAACTCAGGATCAGTACAGGATCAGTAATGTAATGTATGTACACAGAGACTGCACCAGCAGAATAGTGAGTGCAGCTCTGGAGTATAATACAGGATGTAACTCGGGATCAGTAATGTAATGTATGTACACAGTGACTGCACCAGCAGAATAGTGAGTGCAGCTCTGGAGTATAATACAGGATGTAACTCAGGATCAGTAATGTAATGTATGTACACAGTGACTCCACCAGCAGAATAGTGAGTGCAGCTCTGGGGTATAATACAGGATGTAACTCAGGATCAGTACAGGATCAGTAAAGTAATGTATGTACACAGTGACTGCACCAGCAGAATAGTGAGTGCAGCTCTGGAGTATAATAAAGGATGTAACTCAGGATCAGTAATGTAATGTATGTACGCAGTGACTGCACCAGCAGAATAGTGAGTGCAGCTCTGGAGTATAATACAGGATGTAACTCAGGATCAGTAATGTAATGTATGTACACAGTGACTGCACCAGCAGAATAGTGAGTGCTGCTCTGGAGTATAATACAGGATATAATTCAGGATCAGTAATGTAATGTATGTACACAGTGACTGCACCAGCAGAATAGTGAGTGCCGCTCTGGAGTATAATACAGGATATAACTCAGGATCAGTAATGTAATGTATGTACACAGTGACTCCACCAGCAGAATAGTGAGTACCGCTCTGGAGTATAATACAGGATTTAACTCAGGATCAGTACAGGATCAGTAATGTAATGTATGTACACAGTGACTGCACCAGCAGAATAGTGAGTGCAGCTCTGGGGTATAATACAGGAGGTAACTCAGGATCAGTAATGTAATGCATGTACACAGTGACTGCACCAGCAGAATAGTGAGTGCAGCTCTGGAGTATAATACAGAATGTAACTCAGGATCAGTAATGTAATGCATGTACACAGTGACTGCACCAACAGAATAGTGAGTGCAGCTCTGGAGTATAATACAGGCTGTAACTCAGGATCAGTAATGTAATGTATATACACAGTGACTGCACCAGCAGAATAGTGAGTGCAGCTCTGGAGTATAATACAGGATCAGTACAGGATCAGTAATGTAATGTATGTACACAGTGACTGCACCATCAGAATAGTGAGTGCAGCTCTGGAGTATAATACAGGATCAGTACAGGATCAGTAATGTAATGTATGTACACAGTGACTGCACCATCAGAATAGTGAGTGCAGCTCTGGAGTATAATACAGAATGTAACTCAGGATCAGTACAGGATCAGTAATATAATGTATGTACACAGTGACTGCACCATCAGAATAGTGAGTGCTGCTCTGGAGTATAATACAGGATGTAACTCAGGATCAGTACAGGATCAGTAATGTAATGTATGTACACAGTGACTGCACCAGCAGAATAGTGAGTGCAGCTCTGGAGTATAATACAGGATGTAACTCAGGATCAGTAATGTAATCTATGCACACAGTGACTGCACCAGCAGAATAGTGAGTGCAGCTCTGGAGTATAATACAGAATGTAGCTCAGGATCAGTAATGTAATGTATGTACACAGTGACTGCACCAGCAGTATAGTGAGTGCTGCTCTGGAGTATAATACAGGATGTAACTCAGTGTCAGTACAGGATCAGTAATGTATGTACACAGTGACTGCACCAGCAGTATAGTGAGTGCAGCTCTGGAGTATAATACAGGATGTAACTCAGGATCAGTAATGTAATGTATTTACACAGTGACTGCACCAGCAGAATAGTGAGTGCAGCTCTGGAGGATAATACTGGATGTAACTCAGGATCAGTAATGTATGTACACAGTGACTGCACCAGCAGAATAGTGAGTGTAGCTCTGGAGTATAATGCAGGATGTAACTCAGGATCAGTACAGGATCAATAATGTAATTTATGTACACAGTGACTGCACCAGCAGAATAGTGAGTGAAGCTCTGGGGTATAATACAGGATGTAACTCAGGATCAGTAATGTAATTTATGTACACAGTGACTGCACCAGCAGAATAGTGAGTGCAGCTCTGGAGTATAATACAGGATGTAACTCAGGATCAGTACAGGATCAGTAATGTAATGTATGTACACAGAGACTGCACCAGCAGAATAGTGAGTGCAGCTCTGGAGGATAATACTGGATGTAACTCAGGATCAGTAATGTATGTACACAGTGACTGCACCAGCAGAATAGTGAGTGCAGCTCTGGAGTATATTACAGGATGTAACTCAGGATCAGTAATGTATGTACACAGTGACTGCACCAGCAGAATAGTGAGTGCAGCTCTGGAGTATAATACAGAATGTAACTCAGGATCAGTAATGTAATGTATGTACACAGTGACTGCACCAGCAGAATAGTGAGTGCAGCTCTGGAGTATAATACTGGATGTAACTCAGGATCAGTAATGTAATGTATGTACACAGTGACTGCACCAGCTGAATAGTGAGTGCAGCTCAGAGGTATAATACAGGATGTAACTCAGGATCAGTAATGTAATGTATGTACACAGTGACTGCACCAGCAGAATAGTGAGTGCAGCTCTGGAGTATAATACTGGATGTAACTCAGGATCAGTAATGTAATGTATGTACACAGTGACTGCACCAACAGAATAGTGAGTGCAGCTCTGGAGTATAATACAGGATGTAACTCGGGATCAGTAATGTATGTACACAGTGACTGCACAAGCAGAATAGTGAGTGCAGCTCTGGAGTATAATACAGGATGTAACTCGGGATCAGTAATGTATGTGACGCACCCCTGGGCCTGTGTCGCGCAGCGTTGCGCACGCGGGAGCTTCCCCGGAGCCGGATCTGTTGAGGGTTGTAGTCTCGTGGCGGTGACCCGGTCCGTGCCCAGGGAGTCAGACTAAGTGGCGCTTTATTAGCGGCAGATGTTGTACGACTACGCCACCCGTTGAATGCAGCGAAGGAGCTGCCGCTGCAGGGCAGACCGCTGAGGCCTGTGGTAGGATTGTGCAGCGTGATAGTATCACCCCCAACGAGAGGGGTATGGCCTCAGGGCAGCCGACGTGGATGATGGGGGTAGCAGGAACCACTCGGAGACGGTACGGTGTAGTTCAGGGTCTTTACTGGTGACAAAGATAGACCCTCCCGGAGTACTGGCTAGCGATTGGGGCCTGGTCAGTCCTTGAGCAGATGGGATCTCCCCTGGCCAGGCAGAGTTGTAGGCCTCCCAAACTAACTGTACTCTTCTGGCTACCTTGCTAGAGGCGGGTATAAGTAGCCCACGTCCCTGAGTGTACCGTGTGGTGCTCACCCGTATGGCCGGTGACTCGGGGCCTTCTAGTAGCTTCCGCTCCACGACGGCGGTGCTGGTCCCACGCGTGTGACCGTGCCTTCGGGTTTCTTGGCCAGAGGACCTGAAATCCCCTGCCGGTCGGTTTCTGCTGCTGGATAGGAGTTAGTCCCCACAGCCTCGGACTCCGGGTCCGGTGATAGCTTCTCAGTCAGGGCGAGCTCTGCAGCTGCCAGCCCCTGACTCCTTGTAGTACTGCTCCCACAGAGCTCCTGTTGTTTCTTCCTATGCTGCTTCTCTTCTCTGTCTCTACTTCTTCTCTACTCACTAACCCTGCCTCAGTCCTAGGTTTATATAGGGGAAGTTCTTCCCCTCCCAGGACTGGGCAGGAGGTGTGGCATGCATAGGATTCCTGACCAAGAGACCTCCCACCTGCTCTCAGACATAACCTTGCCGTTACTGTGGAAACCAGACCCCTGGGGTGCCACATATGTACACAGTGACTGCACAAGCAGAATAGTGAGTGCAGCTCTGGAGTATAATACAGGATGTAACTAAGGATCAGTAATGTAATGTATGTACACAGTGACTGCACCAGCAGAATAGTGAGTGCCGCTCTGGAGTATAATACAGGATGTAACTCAGGATCAGTAATGTAATGTATGCACACAGTGACTGCACCAGCAGAATAGTGAGTGCAGCTCTGGAGTATAATACAGGATGTAACTCAGGATCAGTACAGGATAAGTAATGTAATGTATGTACACAGTGACTGCACCAGCAGAATAGTGAGTGCAGCTCTGGGGTATAATACAGGATGTAACTCAGGATCAGTAAAGTAATGTATGTACACAGTGACTGCACCAGCAGAATAGTGAGTGCAGCTCTGGAGTATAATACAGGATGTAACTCAGGATCAGTAATGTAATGTATATATACAGTGACTGCACCAGCAGAATAGTGAGTGCTGCTCTGGAGTATAATACAGGATATAACTCAGGATCAGTAATGTAATGTATGTACACAGTGACTGCACCAGCAGAATAGTGAGTGCCGCTCTGGAGTATAATACAGGATATAACTCAGGATCAGTAATGTAATGTATGTACACAGTGACTGCACCAGCAGAATAGTGAGTGCCGCTCTGGAGTATAATACAGGATTTAACTCAGGATCAGTACAGGATCAGTAATGTAATGTATGTACACAGTGACTGCACCAGCAGAATAGTGAGTGCAGCTCTGGGGTATAATACAGGAGGTAACTCAGGATCAGTAATGTAATGCATGTACACAGTTACTGCACCAGCAGAATAGTGAGTGCAGCTCTGGAGTATAATACAGAATGTAACTGAGGATCAGTAATGTAATGCATGTACACAGTGACTGCACCAACAGAATAGTGAGTGCAGCTCTGGGGTATAATACAGGATGGAACTCAGGATCAGTAATGTAATGTGTGTACACAGTGACTGCACCAGCAGAATAGTGAGTGCAGCTCTGGAGTATAATACAGGCTGTAACTCAGGATCAGTAATGTATATACACAGTGACTGCACCAGCAGAATAGTGAGTGCAGCTCTGAGGTATAATACAGGATGGAACTCAGGATCAGTTATGTAATGTATGTACACAGTGACTGCACCATCAGAATAGTGAGTGCAGCTCTGGAGTATAATACAGAATGTAACTCAGGATCAGTACAGGATCAGTAATATAATGTATGTACACAGTGACTGCACCATCAGAATAGTGAGTGCTGCTCTGGAGTATAATACAGGATGTAACTCAGGATCAGTACAGGATCAGTAATGTAATGTATGTACACAGTGACTGCACCAGCAGAATAGTGAGTGCAGCTCTGGAGTATAATACAGGATGTAACTCAGGATCAGTAATGTAATGTATGCACACAGTGACTGCACCAGCAGAATAGTGAGTGCAGCTCTGGAGTATAATACAGAATGTAGCTCAGGATCAGTATTGTAATGTATGTACACAGTGACTGCACCAGCAGTATAGTGAGTGCTGCTCTGGAGTATAATACAGGATGTAACTCAGGGTCAGTACAGGATCAGTAATGTATGTACACAGTGACTGCACCAGCAGAATAGTGAGTGCAGCTCTGGAGTATAATAAAGGATGTAACTCAGGATCAGTAATGTAATGTATGTACGCAGTGACTGCACCAGCAGAATAGTGAGTGCAGCTCTGGAGTATAATACTGGATGTAACTCAGGATCAGTAATGTAATGTATGTACTCAGTGACTGCACCAGCAGAATAGTGAGTGCAGCTGTGGAGTATAATACAGGATGTAACTCTGGATCAGTAATGTATGTACACAGTGACTGCACAAGCAGAATAGTGAGTGCAGCTCTGGAGTATAATACAGAATGTAGCTCAGGATCAGTAATGTAATGTATGTACACAGTGACTGCACCAGCAGTATAGTGAGTGCTGCTCTGGAGTATAATACAGGATGTAACTCAGGGTCAGTACAGGATCAGTAATGTATGTACACAGTGACTGCACCAGCAGTATAGTGAGTGCAGCTCTGGAGTATAATACAGGATGTAACTCAGGATCAGTAATGTAATGTATGTACACAGTGACTGCACCAGCAGAATAGTGAGTGCAGCTCTGAAGTATAATACAGAATGTAACTCAGGATCAGTACAGGATCAGTAATGTATGTACACAGTGACTGCACCAGCAGAATAGTGAGTGCAGCTCTGGGGTATAATACAGGATGTAACTCAGGATCAGTAATGTAATGCATGTACACAGTGACTGCACAAGCAGAATAGTGAGTGCAGCTCTGGGGTATAATACAGGATGTAACTCAGGATCAGTACAGGATCAGTAATGTAATGTATGTACACAGAGACTGCACCAGCAGAATAGTGAGTGCAGCTCTGGAGTATAATACAGGATGTAACTCGGGATCAGTAATGTAATGTATGTACACAGTGACTGCACCAGCAGAATAGTGAGTGCAGCTCTGGAGTATAATACAGGATGTAACTCAGGATCAGTAATGTAATGTATGTACACAGTGACTCCACCAGCAGAATAGTGAGTGCAGCTCTGGGGTATAATACAGGATGTAACTCAGGATCAGTACAGGATCAGTAAAGTAATGTATGTACACAGTGACTGCACCAGCAGAATAGTGAGTGCAGCTCTGGAGTATAATAAAGGATGTAACTCCGGATCAGTAATGTAATGTATGTACGCAGTGACTGCACCAGCAGAATAGTGAGTGCAGCTCTGGAGTATAATACAGGATGTAACTCAGGATCAGTAATGTAATGTATGTACACAGTGACTGCACCAGCAGAATAGTGAGTGCTGCTCTGGAGTATAATACAGGATATAATTCAGGATCAGTAATGTAATGTATGTACACAGTGACTGCACCAGCAGAATAGTGAGTGCCGCTCTGGAGTATAATACAGGATATAACTCAGGATCAGTAATGTAATGTATGTACACAGTGACTCCACCAGCAGAATAGTGAGTACCGCTCTGGAGTATAATACAGGATTTAACTCAGGATCAGTACAGGATCAGTAATGTAATGTATGTACACAGTGACTGCACCAGCAGAATAGTGAGTGCAGCTCTGGGGTATAATACAGGAGGTAACTCAGGATCAGTAATGTAATGCATGTACACAGTGACTGCACCAGCAGAATAGTGAGTGCAGCTCTGGAGTATAATACAGAATGTAACTCAGGATCAGTAATGTAATGCATGTACACAGTGACTGCACCAACAGAATAGTGAGTGCAGCTCTGGAGTATAATACAGGCTGTAACTCAGGATCAGTAATGTAATGTATATACACAGTGACTGCACCAGCAGAATAGTGAGTGCAGCTCTGGAGTATAATACAGGATCAGTACAGGATCAGTAATGTAATGTATGTACACAGTGACTGCACCATCAGAATAGTGAGTGCAGCTCTGGAGTATAATACAGGATCAGTACAGGATCAGTAATGTAATGTATGTACACAGTGACTGCACCATCAGAATAGTGAGTGCAGCTCTGGAGTATAATACAGAATGTAACTCAGGATCAGTACAGGATCAGTAATATAATGTATGTACACAGTGACTGCACCATCAGAATAGTGAGTGCTGCTCTGGAGTATAATACAGGATGTAACTCAGGATCAGTACAGGATCAGTAATGTAATGTATGTACACAGTGACTGCACCAGCAGAATAGTGAGTGCAGCTCTGGAGTATAATACAGGATGTAACTCAGGATCAGTAATGTAATCTATGCACACAGTGACTGCACCAGCAGAATAGTGAGTGCAGCTCTGGAGTATAATACAGAATGTAGCTCAGGATCAGTAATGTAATGTATGTACACAGTGACTGCACCAGCAGTATAGTGAGTGCTGCTCTGGAGTATAATACAGGATGTAACTCAGTGTCAGTACAGGATCAGTAATGTATGTACACAGTGACTGCACCAGCAGTATAGTGAGTGCAGCTCTGGAGTATAATACAGGATGTAACTCAGGATCAGTAATGTAATGTATTTACACAGTGACTGCACCAGCAGAATAGTGAGTGCAGCTCTGGAGGATAATACTGGATGTAACTCAGGATCAGTAATGTATGTACACAGTGACTGCACCAGCAGAATAGTGAGTGTAGCTCTGGAGTATAATGCAGGATGTAACTCAGGATCAGTACAGGATCAATAATGTAATTTATGTACACAGTGACTGCACCAGCAGAATAGTGAGTGAAGCTCTGGGGTATAATACAGGATGTAACTCAGGATCAGTAATGTAATTTATGTACACAGTGACTGCACCAGCAGAATAGTGAGTGCAGCTCTGGAGTATAATACAGGATGTAACTCAGGATCAGTACAGGATCAGTAATGTAATGTATGTACACAGTGACTGCACCAGCAGAATAGTGAGTGCAGCTCTGGAGTATATTACAGGATGTAACTCAGGATCAGTAATGTATGTACACAGTGACTGCACCAGCAGAATAGTGAGTGCAGCTCTGGAGTATAATACAGAATGTAACTCAGGATCAGTAATGTAATGTATGTACACAGTGACTGCACCAGCAGAATAGTGAGTGCAGCTCTGGAGTATAATACTGGATGTAACTCAGGATCAGTAATGTAATGTATGTACACAGTGACTGCACCAGCTGAATAGTGAGTGCAGCTCTGAGGTATAATACAGGATGTAACTCAGGATCAGTAATGTAATGTATGTACACAGTGACTGCACCAGCAGAATAGTGAGTGCAGCTCTGGAGTATAATACTGGATGTAACTCAGGATCAGTAATGTAATGTATGTACACAGTGACTGCACCAACAGAATAGTGAGTGCAGCTCTGGAGTATAATACAGGATGTAACTCGGGATCAGTAATGTATGTACACAGTGACTGCACAAGCAGAATAGTGAGTGCAGCTCTGGAGTATAATACAGGATGTAACTCGGGATCAGTAATGTATGTGACGCACCCCTGGGCCTGTGTCGCGCAGCGTTGCGCACGCGGGAGCTTCCCCGGAGCCGGATCTGTTGAGGGTTGTAGTCTCGTGGCGGTGACCCGGTCCGTGCCCAGGGAGTCAGACTAAGTGGCGCTTTATTAGCGGCAGATGTTGTACGACTACGCCACCCGTTGAATGCAGCGAAGGAGCTGCCGCTGCAGGGCAGACCGCTGAGGCCTGTGGTAGGATTGTGCAGCGTGATAGTATCACCCCCAACGAGAGGGGTATGGCCTCAGGGCAGCCGACGTGGATGATGGGGGTAGCAGGAACCACTCGGAGACGGTACGGTGTAGTTCAGGGTCTTTACTGGTGACAAAGATAGACCCTCCCGGAGTACTGGCTAGCGATTGGGGCCTGGTCAGTCCTTGAGCAGATGGGATCTCCCCTGGCCAGGCAGAGTTGTAGGCCTCCCAAACTAACTGTACTCTTCTGGCTACCTTGCTAGAGGCGGGTATAAGTAGCCCACGTCCCTGAGTGTACCGTGTGGTGCTCACCCGTATGGCCGGTGACTCGGGGCCTTCTAGTAGCTTCCGCTCCACGACGGCGGTGCTGGTCCCACGCGTGTGACCGTGCCTTCGGGTTTCTTGGCCAGAGGACCTGAAATCCCCTGCCGGTCGGTTTCTGCTGCTGGATAGGAGTTAGTCCCCACAGCCTCGGACTCCGGGTCCGGTGATAGCTTCTCAGTCAGGGCGAGCTCTGCAGCTGCCAGCCCCTGACTCCTTGTAGTACTGCTCCCACAGAGCTCCTGTTGTTTCTTCCTATGCTGCTTCTCTTCTCTGTCTCTACTTCTTCTCTACTCACTAACCCTGCCTCAGTCCTAGGTTTATATAGGGGAAGTTCTTCCCCTCCCAGGACTGGGCAGGAGGTGTGGCATGCATAGGATTCCTGACCAAGAGACCTCCCACCTGCTCTCAGACATAACCTTGCCGTTACTGTGGAAACCAGACCCCTGGGGTGCCACATATGTACACAGTGACTGCACAAGCAGAATAGTGAGTGCAGCTCTGGGGTATAATACAGGATGTAACTCAGGATCAGTAATGTAATGCATGAACACAGTGACTGCACAAGCAGAATAGTGAGTGCAGCTCTGGAGTATAATACAGGATGTAACTCAGGATCAGTAATGTAATGCATGTACACAGTGACTGCACCAGCAGAATAGTGAGTGCAGCTCTGGGGTATAATACAGGATGTAACTCAGGATCAGTAATGTAATGCATGTACACAGTGACTGCACCAGCAGTATAGTGAGTGCTGCTCTGGAGTATAATACAGGATGTAACTCAGGATCAGTACAGGATCAGTAATGTATGTACACAATGACTGCACCAGCAGAATAGTGAGTGCAGCTCTGGAGTATAATACAGAATGTAACTCAGGATCAGTACAGGATTAGTAATGTAATGTATGTACACAGTGACTGCACCAGCAGAATAGTGAGTGCAGCTCTGGAGGATAATACTGGATGTAACTCAGGATCAGTAATGTATGTACACAGTGACTGCACCAGCAGAATAGTGAGTGTAGCTCTGGAGTATAATACAGGATGTAACTCAGGATCAGTACAGGATCAGTAATGTAATTTATGTACACAGTGACTGCACCAACAGAATAGTGAGTGCAGCTCTGGGGTATAATACAGGATGTAACTCAGGATCAATACAGGATCAGTAATGTAATTTATGTACACAGTGACTGCACCAGCAGAATAGTGAGTGCAGCTCTGGAGTATAATACAGGATGTAACTCAGGATCAGTACAGGATCAGTAATGTAATGTATGTACACAGTGACTGCACCAGCAGAATAGTGAGTGCAGCTCTGGAGTATAATACAGGATGTAACTCAGGATCAGTAATGTATGTACACAGTGACTGCACAAGCAGAATAGTGAGTGCAGCTCTGGAGTATAATACAGGATGTAACTCAGGATCAGTACAAGATCAGTAATGTAATGTACAGTACAGACCAAAAGTTTGGACACACCTTCTCATTTAAAGATTTTTCTGTATTTTCATGACTATGAAAATTGTACATTCACACTGAAGGCATCAAAACTATGAATTAACACATGTGGAATTATATACTTAACAAAAAAGTGTGAAACAACTGGAAATATGTCTTATATTCTAGGTTCTTCAAAGTAGCCACCTTTTGCTTTGATGACTGCTTTGCACACTCTTGGCATTCTCTTGATGAGCTTCAAGAGGTAGTCACCGGAAATGGTTTTCACTTCACAGGTGTGCCCTGTCAGGTTTAATAAGTGGGATTTCTTGCCTTATAAATGGGGTTGGGACCATCAATTGTGTTGTGCAGAAATCAGGTGGATACACAGCTGATAGTCCTACTGAATAGACTGTTAGAATTTGTATTATGGCAAGAAAAAAGCAGCTAAGTAAAGAAAAACGAGTGGCCATCATTACTTTATGAAATGAAGGTCAGTCAGTCCGAAAAATTGGGCAAACTTTGAATGTGTCCCCAAGTGCAGTTGTAAAAACCATCAAGCGCTACAAAGAAACTGGCTCACATGAGGACCGCCCCAGGAAAGGAAGACCTAGAGTCACCTCTGCTTCTGAGGATAAGTTTATCCGAGTCACCAGCCTCAGAAATCGCAGGTTAACAGCAGCTCAGATTAGAGACCAGGTCAATGCCACACAGAGTTCTAGCAGCAGACACATCTCTACAACAACTGTTAAGAGGAGACTTTGTGCAGCAGGTCTTCATGGTAAAATAGCTGCTAGGAAACCACTGCTAAGGACAGGCAACAAGCAGAAGAGACTTGCTTCGGCTAAAGAACACAAGGAATGGACATTAGACCAGTGGAAATCTGTGCTTTGGTCTAATGAGTCCAAATTTGAGATCTTTGGTTCCAACTACCGTGTCTTTGTGCGACGCAGAAAAGGTGAACGGATGGACTCTACATGCCCGGTTCCCACCGTGAAGCATGGAGGAGGAGGTGTGATGGTGTGGGGGTGCTTTGCTGGTGACACTGTTGGGGATTTATTCAAAATTGAAGGCATATTGAATCAGCATGGCTACCACAGCATCTTGCAGCGGCATGCTATTCCATCCGGTTTGCGTTTAGTTGGACCATCATTTATTTTTCAACAGGACAATGACCCCAAACACCCCTCCAGGCTGTGTAAGGGCTATTTGACCAAGAAGGAGAGTGATGGGGTGCTACGCCAGATGACCTGGCCTCCACAGTCACCAGACCTGAACCCAATCGAGATGGTTTGGGGTGAGCTGGACGGCAGAGTGAAGGCAAAAGGGCCAACAAGTGCTAAGCATCTCTGGGAACTCTTCAAGATTGTTGGAAGACCATTTCCGGTGACTACCTCTTGAAGCTCATCAAGAGAATGCCAAGAGTGTGCAAAGCAGTCATCAAAGCAAAAGGTGGCTACTTTGAAGAACCTAGAATATAAGACATATTTTCAGTTGTTTCACACTTTTTTGTTAAGTATATAATTCCACATGTGTTAATTCATAGTCTTGATGCCTTCAGTGTGAATGTACAATTTTCAAAGTCATGAAAATACAGAAAAATCTTTAAATGAGAAGGTGTGTCCAAACTTTTGGTCTGTACTGTATGTACACAGTGACTGCACCAGCAGAATAGTGAGTGCAGCTCTGGAGTATAATACAGAATGTAACTCAGGATCAGTAATGTAATGTATGTACACAGTGATTGCACCAGCAGAATAGTGAGTGCAGCTCTGGGGTATAATACAGGAGGTAACTCAGGATCAGTAATATATGTACACAGGGACTGCACAAGCAGAATAGTGAGTGCAGCTCTGGAGTAGAATACAGGCTGTAACTCAGGATCAGTAATGTAATGTATGTACACAGTGACTGCACCAGCAGAATAGTGAGTGCAGCTCTGGGGTATAATACAGGATGTAACTCAGGATCAGTACAGGATCAGTAATGTAATGTATGTACACAGTGACTGCACCAGCAGAATAGTGAGTGCAGCTCTGGAGTATAATACAGGATGTAACTCAGGATCAGTAATGTAATGTATGTACACATTGACTGCACCAGCAGAATAGTGAGTGCAGCTCTGGAGTATAATACAGGATGTAACTCAGGATCAGTACAGGATCAGTAATGTAATGTATGTACACAGTGACTGCACCAGCAGAATAGTGAGTGCAGCTCTGGAGTATAATACAGGATGTAACTCAGGATCAGTACAGGATCAGTAATGTAATGTATGTACACAGTGACTGCACCAGCAGAATAGTGAGTGCAGCTCTGGAGTATAATACAGGATGTAACTCGGGATCAGTAATGTAATGTATGCACGCAGTGACTGCACCAGCAGAATAGTGAGTGCGGCTCTGGAGTATAATACAGGATGTAACTCTGGATCAGTAATGTAATGTATGTACACAGTGACTGCACCAGCAGAATAGTGAGTGCAGCTCTGGAGCATAATACTGGATGTAACTCAGGATCAGTAATGTATGTACACAGTGACTGCACCAGCAGAATAGTGAGTGTAGCTCTGGAGTATAATGCAGGATGTAACTCAGGATCAGTACAGGATCAGTAATGTAATTTATGTACACAGTGACTGCACCAGCAGAATAGTGAGTGCAGCTCTGGAGTATAATACAGGATGTAACTCCGGATCAGTAATGTAAGGTATGTACACAGTGACTGCACCAGCAGAATAGTGAGTGCAGCTCTGGAGTATAATACAGGATGCAACTCAGGATCAGCACAGGATCAGTAATGTAAGGTATGTACACAGTGACTGCACCAGCAGAATAGTGAGTGCAGCTCTGGGGTATAATACAGGATGTAACTCAGGATCAGTAATGTAATGTATGTACACAGTGACTGCACCAGCAGAATAGTGAGTGCAGCTCTGGAGTATAATACAGGAGGTAACTCAGGATCAGTAATGTAATGTATGTACACAGTGACTGCACCAGCAGAATAGTGAGTGCAGCTCTGGAGTATAATACAGGAGGTAACTCAGGATCAGTAATGTAATGTATGTACACAGTGACTGCACCAGCAGAATAGTGAGTTCAGCCCTGGAGTATAATACAGGATGTAACTCAGGATCAGTAATGTAATGTATGTACACAGTGACTGCACCAGCAGAATAGTGAGTGCAGCTCTGGGGTATAATACAGGATGTAACTCAGGATCAGTAATGTAATGTATGTACACAGTGACTGCACCAGCAGAATAGTGAGTGCATCTCTGGAGTATAATACAGGAGGTAACTCAGGATCAGTAATGTAATGTATGTACACAGTGACTGCACCAGCAGAATAGTGAGTTCAGCCCTGGAGTATAATACAGGATGTAACTATTGTAAAGTGGCTAATGGTGGTTTAGTTGATGGGAGGTATGTGTCACAGAGATGGCGGTCCTCTGTGACTGGCTAAGCAGAGACTTGCTTAAAGGACACTTTACTTTGTTTGCCTTAACTAAAGGCTGTTTGTATTCCTTTTGGTTTATGACTTAATAAACTGACATGGAATTTTAAAGGAACATGCTCCCTGTTTTCCTCCTGTCGCACCCAAGTGAGTATAACCCCTACAATTGGTGTTAGATGTACGGGCAGCGTTTCCAGCAGAGACATGTGACTGCTACAGGCGAGACTGCATGTCCTGGGTAAAGTCTGCTGCAAGCCAACAAGCAATGTCAGACAAAACGGAGGACCTGCCGAAACACTTGTTCCAGTCGCAGCATCAGGAGACCAACAGGCTGTTGTTACAGCAGATCCAGTATTTGAAAAGGTTGCAGAGAGGGAGAAACTTTTGCCAGAGCAGTGGGCAGAGGTACTGGCGCCATACTTGACGAGAGAGCCCCAGAAGGCGTACTATGATTTAGCTTTGCATGACTCTAAAGAGTATGGCATGCTAAAAACCGAGATTCGGGCGCGCTTGGGGGTGACAATGACCATCACTGCTCAGCTAGTCCACCCCTTGGCGTATCACCGGGACAAACCCCCTCGCTCCCAAATGTTTGACCTTTTTCACCTGCTCCAGAAGTGGCTGCAGCCGGAGTCCTCTACGCCTGTGCAGATGGTAAAGCCAGTGGTGATGGACCTGTTTGTGCATTCCCTGCCAAGGCCAATACAGACCTGGGTTGCCCAGGGTGATCCCCGGAATGCCGATGAACTAATTGGACTGGTCAAGAGATACCAGGGGGTTCCTTGGGAAGGCTGCCCACTCCGACAGGGGTCGGAGGCTCAAAAGGGGGTGGGGCGTCCAAGGTCCAAAGGGGTGGGGGAGGTAATGCCCAAGGTCCCAACGGGTGATGTCATTTGCTGGAGGTGCCACGGCCCAGGCCACATAGTTGCCCGTTGTCCCCTGACCCCTGAGCAGATGGACTGCATCATTGGACGCTGTCGTTCATATTATGCCTATCCGGCCTGCAGTGTGAACTGTCCACCCAGGGAGGGGCCACAAGCATGTCCCGTAAAGGTGAATGGTTGACAAGTAACCGCACTGCTAGACTCTGGGATTCTGGTGACCCTTGTGAGGGCCACACTTCTTCTCCAACTGATCCTGGGGAAAAAGTTGGTGTACTCATGGTGATGCTAATGACTACCCCGTGGCCAGAGTGGACATTGAAATGGTCCACAGTACTGAGTCCCACGAGGTCGGCGTTGTTAAGGACTTGTTGCACCCCATTATTATAGGTCGGGACTTTTGTTCGTTTTGGGATCTGTGGGGGAAGGGTTCAGGGTTCACTGGCTCGGATAAGAAACAAGGTAACCCTGAAGAGGTATCGCCACACCCAGAGTCGTACGGGTTTCCCTTTTGTGTCCTTGTGGTGGATGAGGAGGTAGTGTCCCCTGAGTCTGACATCCCTAAGTTAGGGGTGACCAGCGAGAATTTTGGGTCTGCCCAACATAGTGGCCTAACTCTGAGGGAAGCCTTCAATAATGTCACGGTCATAAATGGGATTGCACAGGAGCCGGGGGCTGACACGATTTCCCTATTTTATGTTGAGTGGGGAGTTATACTGTGTTATGAAAGCGAAGGAGGAGCTTGTGGAACAGTTATTGGTGCCGGGGCCCTATAGACGGAGGGTGTTGGACATGGCCCATTCACACATCTTGGGGGGACATCTGGGAGTGGAAAAAACCCAGTAACGGATCATGCAGAGGTTCTACTGGCCCTGATGTCACTATTAAGTATTAAAGTATTGCAGGTCCTGTCCTACGTGTCAGTTAACCGCCCCACCTCTCACTTTCGAAGTCCCCTTGTGCCATTGCCCATCATTGAAGTACCGTTCGAGAGAATTGCTATGGACTTGGTCGGTCTCTTAGTTAAGTCTGCTCGGGGGCATCAATATATATATATATATATCTTGAACTATGCCACCTGCTATCCTGATGTATTAGAAGAAGATGCGCACACTGCTGTAGATGAGGTGCTGGCTAAATGGGATACTCTCCTCAGGTAAATATATAGACAATAGCCGCACTCAAAGTTGATTTGCAAAAAAAGTGGAACAGTGTATTTGGGTGTCATGAAGTGTCGGTGCTACCTTCTGCTTGGACGAGCCTTAGCGGTGGTGTGTGGGTCCTGGACAAGTTACTATGCCTCTGGCTGCGTGTATGCGTGTAGAGGCATAGTAACTTATCCCGGACCCCTCACACCACCACTAAGTCTCGTCCAAGCAGAAAGAAACACCTACCCTTCATGACACCTGATTTCCAAGTCTGGAGCCCTTGAAGCGATGTTTGAAAAAGACCATCTCTGGTCGAAACGTCACGGCATATCACATTAATCTCCTTTTGTTCTGATCTCCACGGTGTGATGATTGTAAAACAATTGTGAATAAACTGTTTACTTTTTTTGCAAACCAACTTTGAGTGTGGCTATTGTCTATATATTTACCCGCTAACCTGAAGCGGTCCCTCTGAGGAACTCCTCTGCCAAGAGTATAGCGTGCAAGTTGGTCCATGTTTTCTCCCGGACACTGTTGCCAAAGGAGATCCTTACCGACCTGGGAACAGCCTTTGAGTAAGGTGATGAGGTAACTGTGCAAGGTGCTGCGAATCTCCCAACTGAGAACATCACTATACCATCCTCAGACTGATGGCCTCGTGGAGAGGTTCAACAAAACCCTGAAGAGTATGCTGAGGAAGGCCATAGAAAGGGCTGGGAGAGTCTGGGACTGTCTCCTGCCGTATCTGTTGTTCTCTATCCGAGAGGTTCCACAGGCCTCTACTGGGTTCTCGCCATTTGAACTCCTGTATGGCCAACATCCACTGGGTCTCCTGAACGTACCAAAGGAAACCTGGGAAGCCGAGGTCACGCCCCACAGGAGCGTCATCGAGCACGTCTCCCTGATGCAGGAGAGGATTCCGAAGGTGATGCCCATCATAAAAGAATATCTCCAGGCACAGGAGGCAAGCCAGAGTGCGGCAGTTCAATCCTGGTGACAAAGTCCTCGTGTTAATTCCTACAGTGGAAAGCAAGTTCTTGGCCAAGTGGCAAGGGCCGTATGAAGTGATGGAAAAGGTTGGTGAAGTGAATTACAAGATTCATCAACCAGGACGATGTAAGCCACACCAGATATGCCACGTCAACCTCATCAGGCCGTGACAAGACAGAGTAGCTGTTGAAGCTCCATGCTTGCTGGTCAAACCAGAAGGTGAGGTTGGAGAAGTCGCAATAGAGTAGATGCTAACGAAGGCGGGGTTTTCAATAAACGCTAACAAATATGCCATGGAGAATGAAGCCAAATACCTGGGTTATGTAGTGGGTTGAGGTGAGATCAAACCTCAAATCAATAAAGTGGAGGCAATCCAACCCTGACCAAGACCGCTGTCAAAGAAGCAAGTTAGAGCCTTCCTAGGGATCGTGGGATACTACAGGAGGTTCATCCCAAACTTCGCCATGATGGCCGCACCCCTGACTGACCTCCTTAAGGAGACAAAATTAGCTATGGCCAAGTGGACTGCAGAGGCGGAGACGGCTTTTCAAGAAATGAAAGTGGCTCTGTGTAGGCAACCAGTTCTGGTTGCCCCCGACTTTAAGAAAGAATTTATACTCCAAACGGACGCCTCAGATGTCGGTTTAGGAGCAGTTCTTTCCCAGTAGATACACGGGGAGGAGCACCTTGTTCTCTACCTGAGTAGTAAGCTGTCCTCATGTGAGAAGAATTATTCAGTCGTAGAGAAGGACTACTTGGCCATAAAGTGGGCTGTGGACAAGTTACGGTACTATCTGTTAGGACGGAAGTTTAGATTGTATCCGACCATGCCCCACTCATGTGGATGAGGGAAACAAAGGGGAAAAATGCTAGGGTCACCCGCTGGTTCTTAGCCCTACAAGATTTCAACTTCCATGTAGATGCCCTCGAGAATCCCCTGTCTGTAGTAGAAGGTGCCAAGCCCCAAGGCTTTAGACAGAGGAGGGAGATATGTAAGGTGACTAATAGTCACATAGTTGATGGGAGGTATGTATCACAGAGATGGCTGTCCTCTGTGATGTAACCCGGAGTGTTGCTCTAGTGCACTTAAGCACGAAGAGGACTGATTGGTGCACCAGAGACCGGGTTACGGGTAATTTGGAGAGTTGGGCGGGTCCAGCTACCCACATACCTCACCTCGGTGTGGTTAACAGCCTATAAAATGGAGGCCGTTGTTTGGCACATGGTCTGTGTGTTTGGAGGGAGACGTCCTCCTGTGTGTTGTGGTCTCCAGACTGAGCCAGGATACTGGATGCTACCCAGTCTATGTGCGCACAGGACTGGCTAAGCAGAGACTTGCTTACAGGACACTTTATTTTGTTGGCCATAACTAAAGGCTGTTTGTATTCCTTTTTTTTTTTTTTTTTTTTTTTTAAGGTTTATGAAGTCAAACCCATACAGTATCTGCACTAGCAAAATAGTGCGTGAAGCTCTGGAGTATAATACAGGATGTAACTCAGGATCAGTAATATAGTGTACTAGCTATTGAATCCGTTCTACACCCGGGTGGCGAGCATTTTATTGGTACATCTCTGGCGCCGTTTTTTTAAGACACTGTGACTGCAAATTCGCAAATGGTATCTTCAGTCAAATGGCGTCGGATAGCGTGGTATGCGCATGAGTCCCTGGCGCCGTAGTGTGTTACTAATGGTAGCCTGTGTAACGTTGGTTCCAGCTCTCTGCAGGCCATTCACTAGGTCCCCCCGTGTGATTCTGGGATTTTTACTCCCCTTTCTTGAGATCATTTTGACCCCATAGGGTGAGATCTTTTGTGGAGCCTCAGATCGAGGGAGATTATCAGTGGTCTTGTATGTCTTCCATTTTCTAATTATTGCTCCCACAGTTGATTTCGTCACACCAAGCTGCTTGCCTATTGCAGATTAAGTCTTCTCAGCCTGGTGCAGGGCTACAATTTTGTTTCTGGTGTCCTTCAACAGCTCTTTGGTCATCCTGGTATATGCCCCTCCCCCCCCACATCCTGGTCCCTCATCCTAGTATATGCTTCCCCCATCCTGGTATATGCTTCCCCCATCCTGGTATATGGTCCCCCATCCTGGTATATGCTCCCCCATCATGGCCCATGCCCCCCCATTCTGGTATTTGTGCCCCCACCCGGTTATATGGTCCCCCATCCTGTTTGCTCAGCTGTTCTTTCATCCTTTCAAAAAAAAAACCACTCCTACTCACCTTTTCCCCTCTCCCTTGCAGAGTTTGCGCATAGCGTGATCTCTGGCACCATTTTGTTGAAGACAAATTTGCAGAGATCGCGCTATGCGTTAGCGCGTACTCCGGCACCACACTCCTCCAGCCTCGCCGGAGATCGAGGTATGTGTCCTAATGGCCCCGGAGATGGCGGTATGCGGTCAGCGCTTACACATATCGCTATCTCCTGACACCACAGTCCTTCATCCTCATCCTCCTCCCTCTCACCTGTAACGGCAGATGTGTTCTTCTGTCTCTGGCATGTACACAGTGACTGCACCAGCAGAATAGTGAGTGCAGCTCTGTGGTATAATACAGGATGTAACTCAGGATCAGTAATGTAATGTATGTACACAGTGACTGCACCAGCAGAATAGTGAGTGCAGCTCTGTGGTATAATACTGTTTGTAACTCAGGATCAGTAATGTAATGTTTGTACACAGTGACTCCAAAAGCAGAATAGTGAGTGCAGCTCTGGAGTATAATACACATTATCATCTTTGCCATCTTCTTCCTATAGGTGATCATAGTCAGGATTCGGTCATGGATCCTTATCAGGGATTTGAAGTCGGTGCTGAAGTTGAATTAAATGACAGCCTCGCCATTGTGGAGGACTCTGCTGCAGTAAAAGTGGTAGGTACAGCAGCTTAGATACTGTCGTGATTTATTGTATGTATTCTGCGACTCCACTGATTTCTTATGTTAACACCTCGGAAGGGACCAGAAATCTCATTGACCTTCCAAGCTCAGATACCAGGGACGGTTTTTCTTCATAGCTCGGGAGTCTTTGCCACCATGGATAATGACTGATCTGGAGCCTTAGATGTGTTGCAGTTTCCTGGTCGTTTGCATTACTTGTTTGTTTGTTTTTTTATTGTCTAGCAGTCTGAAAACTTAGACCTATATTGTTTTTTACTCCGTGCTAGATCCCCTTTAAAGCAGTTGACCCTCTTTTTAGCCCACTGAGTTAGAATTGAGCTTGCACTTGACATTTCCAGGTGCGCCCACCTACTCCAATCTTCTAGATAAGGCATTAGTATGGGGTATGGCAGCGTCTCTGGATACCCCATGTCCTGTATTGTTGGGACCACCACAGGGCAGGGTCACCAGTGGTTTCAACGTTGGATGGTAATCTAAGCTGCACATCTTGGGTGAGTCAGACCAGCGTCTCTTAAGATTTGGACTTAATTGCTCGATCTTCGTGTCTTCGAGCTACAAGTTGAGTCATCTCAAGGGAAGGTAGACTGCATCTCAAAATATTGTTCATAAATGAGAACATGACCCATATACTAAAATCGTAGAGTCCTTTGTGCTTTTACACTAGTACTGACTTTTCTCTTTCTGATTTTTCCCTCAGGAGAATAAGCTGGATTTACCAGCCTGGCATCATCTCCATTACATTGACGATTCGAGTAGTGATGAAAGCCTGGACCACCAGCTTGTGTTCTCCCCGTCTTTCGAGGGGAAGAAGAATATGGAAAAACCAAAATATGTGCCCGAAGTCAAGACATTAAATAAAGGGTATGAACAGTTGGGATGGCAAATGTTCTCCACCTCCGAGCCCTTTCTGCAGAACAATGACCCATCAGTGGAATGGAGCTATGCATATAACAGCGAAGATCAGGATCAGACTTGTCCTTTGGGACCAAGTTTGGAAGAAACCGAAATCTCGTACTTGGAAATTATTCCAGCTCCGAATTGTAGTCCTTCTCCCACTCAGCCAACTGAGCTATATCAGGAAATGATCACCACCCAAGAAGCTGATGAGGCGGAGCTATTTGGGAAGTATAGCTACTATAATGCAAAAACTCAGAGAGCGGGAACGCTGAAGCCCTGGGTGCGAAGCCATAAGTGCACCAAGTGCGGGCGTCAGTTTGGACGGACATACAACCTGGAGAGCCATATGTGCATCAAGGAGGCCCTAACCAGGGTGAGGCCGAACAATATAATGTCCGATAACATCTCGGATATGTATAATTTACCGGACAAATGTGAACAAAGTGAAGAGTCGATGAATAGGTTGGAGAAGATGTGTGCTGAGGCGCAAAAGGAGCTTCACAACCTGCAGGAACTGTACAAGAAAGAAGAAGTGAAACCTCCGCTCAGCGTTTTGACGGAAACGCATAGAAATGAACTGGTCCCTGACAATAGAGTATTGAGGTACAAACGTCCTTTTACATGTCGTCGTTGCGGGCGCAAGTTTAGGAGAAGGATTAATCTAGGGTCTCATGTGTGCTCCAGTGATGGAAAACTGAGCTTCCCTCAACCCAGTAGTTCAGTAGACTTGGACTTCAATCAGGTTGACTCAAGTCAAGTCATATCTACTGTAAGTAAAAGTGAGGATGGCGCCAATCAAGTAAAAGTCTTCAATTGCCCAAATTGTGGGAAAGTGTTCAATAGACGATCGTCCTATGGAACCCACATGCGATGGCATAGGAAGGAGAAAGAACTGGTGACCTTTGTGAATAAGTCATTTTCCTCAGGCGACTTCAGAGCTCTTCTGACCCCGTTTGACGTGACTTCTATGGGTTTGAAAAAGAAAACTGGGCCAACGTTTACGTGCCAGGAATGTGGCCGAGTCTTTCATAAACTGTGCTCGTACTCTACCCACACTCTCTGGCATGTTAAGAGTAGAAATTTGGCATCTTCTTCGGTTACACCAGCTTTAAACCAAGTAGCGGAGGGTCAGGAGATGAGGATAGAGGAAGCCCAAGTCCCCTCTGTTTCTGCTGAGCGTCAGAGTAGTGATAAGACAAAGGCCATGGCTGGCAATACTTTCACTTGCCAAGAATGCGGGAGAGTGTTTCATAAGTCTTCGGCCCACACCAACCACACTCGTTGGCACATAAAAGAACGAGAGCTTGTGCTACATGTTAAGGCTGCATCCCAGACCGCCCTGGTCACAGGTGATGCCTTTGCCATGGGACATTATCTAAAGACTTCTTCGAAAGAGAGCAGTAGTAAAGCTCTGCCTATTTTTGGCCTTGACGTTGATCAAGGTTATGGCAGCCTGGCCAACCATCCAAATTTGGAGGAGCAAGAAAACCTGAGTATGCTGGCTGATCTTGACCAGCAGAAGACTTCTGCAGAAGTTCCAGAATTCATTTACGAGCTAGTAGTGGGGACAGAAAGTTTCCATGAGGGTTTTACAAGTACGGATAATCAGGTAATCCAAAACGTAGAGGTTTTAGAGCCTGTGGAGGAGACCACATCAAGGACCCAAACCAGTTCCTTCACTTTCGACACCAACGAACCCAGTATGAGTTCTGTACCACCGACTATGGCGTTACCTTACGAGTTTTTGGTTCACCTTTTTAAAAAGCCAAGGCCACCGTACAGATGTCGGGACTGTGGCTTGTGCTTTTTCCAGTCATGGAGGATGAAGTGTCACCAGAACAAGGGTGCAATGAGATCTCGGTGGAAGAAATACCAGTGCGATTGTGGCCGAACTCCGGTGGGTTTACTCCACTTCCTCCGCCACCAGTTGCAGCATCTAAGCGACACGTGTTTTATCTGTGCCACGTGCGGAAAATTGTTGAGAGGTTACCAGCAGCTTCAAGCCCACAGTTGGGTTCATCCACTCGTATCCCAGTTCCAGTGCAAATGTGGGGCACGGTTTCGTCAATTGCCAAGGTATCTGTGGCACTCCATATTGAATAAGTCGAAGGAGAGATTACACGCCCGGAAGAGACCGACTGCAACATGACTATATGTCTGCCCACAGAGACAATTATATATCGATATTTCAGAGGATACTTATTGGGTGCGTCTCAGATTGAAAGCACTACTGATATTTTAATGGCAATTTGGGCCGAGAACTTTTGGAAAAATTTCATGTATTGTACATAAGCCAGAAATAAATTCTAAGTTCGCAGATCTACGTATCTGTTCAGCCTCATTTTCTACAAACCTTATAGTTCGCCCGTTTATAGGATCTCCGTAATTGTTCACCACCACAAAAAATCACTGAGAGGAGGAGGATGCAGCTGCAGTTTCTTTCCCACAGTGTCTTTGTAAAACTATGCTATAAAGTGGAGCAGTAGAGAGAGATGGCGGCGTTAGTGGTGGGCAAAGACCTTACACAGCTGCAGATTCAGTCGGCCAGGGGATTTCTTAAGGATCATTTTTTAAAGAATTGACCGGCACTTTCTTTTTTTTTTCCATGACACATTTTTCAAAACTTCTTAAGCAAAAATTAAAAACTCATAATTAAGTTTTTGACTCTGCTTTTGGAGAGGATCGGCTTTAAGAACAAACAAAACACTGCATGCACGTATTCTTAGCGAAGACATGCCAGTCCCAATTGATAAAAGACTAAAAGCCAAACGGTGCAACGTTTTTAATGGATTCCAATTGCAAAAATGAATTTTGGCCCCAAATACATGTATCTAAATAAGAAAAAATAATATTCCCAAAGCTGGACATTCCCCCTCTACTTCATAGCAGGATGTTCCTTGGCCTGCAGTAATACCACTTTGCCACCAGGTGGCACATCAGAGTTTCTAAACTTAGAAAAAATATATCTTTGTACCGTGCTGGCCAGTAGATAGAATAATATTAAAATTTGAGTCCTCAGTGGTTTATACTTTTTAACCCCTTTCTGACCCAGGGCATATTAATACGTATCTGTGCCCTGGGCCTTATGGGCCTGATATGTATTAGTACGCCCTGGAGATTTCACCCGCACACAAGCGGTGCGTGCGAGATCGCCGCCGGGTGTCAGCTGATTGTTACAGCTGACACCCGGTGCTATGTGGAGGGAGCGGTCCCGCACCGTTCCCTGCACATTAACC
Organism: Phyllobates terribilis; assembly: GCF_046119375.1. NCBI lineage: Eukaryota > Metazoa > Chordata > Amphibia > Anura > Dendrobatidae > Phyllobates > Phyllobates terribilis. The sequence goes on along the minus strand of NW_027362772.1, from coordinate 50,174,334 downwards.
CCTGAAATGCTGCGATCTAAATCGATCGCAGCATTCCGGTGGCAAGAGGAGGTAAGCGCTATACTTACCTTCTCTGCCGGCGTCCAGCGGCGTCTGAGTCCAGTCCCGAATGTTGCCATGGTGACCCGATGTCATCATGACAACATCCGGGTTACCAGAAGGCAGGAAGTTGCTTTGGTCATGCGCAATGCGCAACCAAAGTAACTTCTCCCTGTGCAGCGCTGACAGGCTGCATAGCACAGGGATAGTTCTGCATTCCTGTGCTATACAGCCGATCAGGCGGCAAAAAGTGAAAGTCCCATAGTGGGACAAAGTGTAAAAGTAATAAAAATGTCAGAAAGTGAAAAAGAAAAAAAAAAAATTGTAAAAATATTAAAAAATAAAAATAAAACAAATAATAATAACAATATATATATATATATATATATATTAGTACCCATAAATAAATAATCTTATGGAAAAAAAAATAAACCAATAAAAGTACACATATTTGGTATCGCCGCGTCCGGATTGACCTGACCTATAAAACTGTCATGCTAGTTAACCCCTTTAGTGAACACGGTATAAAATAACAATAAAAAACCTAACCTAAAACGATGTTTTATCATCATACCGCCAAACAAAAAATAGAATAACACGCGATCAAAAAAACGAATGTAAATAAATATGGTACCCCTGAAAACGTCATCTTGTCCCGCAAAAAACAAGCCGCCATACAGCTCCAACCTCCAAAAAATACAAAAGTTATAGCTCTCAGAATAAAGCGATGCAAAAGCAATTCTTTTTTCTATGAAATTGTTTTTATTGTGTAAAAGCGCCAAAATATAAAAAAAAATATATAAATGCGGTACCGCTGTAAACGTACTGACCCGAAGAATAAAGCTACCTTATCAATTTTACCACACGCAGAACGGCATAAAAAAATCCAAAAAAAAACAATTCCTGAATTGTTGGTTTTTGTTTATTCTGCCTTCTAAAAATCAGAATAGAAAGCGATCAAAATATGTCACATGCCCGAAAATGGTACCAATAAAAAACGTCAACTTGTCCCGCAAAAAACAAGCCATCACATGTCTCTTGTCGGCCGAAATATGGAAAAAATTATAGCTCTCAAAATATGGCGATGCAAAAAAATGCATCTTTTAGTGTGTGACAGCTGTCAATCATAAAAACCCGATATGAATCTGGCATCGCTGTAATTGCACCGACCCGAAGAATAAAGACGTCTAATCACTTATACCGCACGAGGAGCGGCGTAAAAATTAAACTTTAGGGTTAGGGTTGGGCTAGGGTTAGGGTTGGGCTAGGGTTAGGGCTGGGCTAGGGTTAGGGTTGGGCTAGGGTTAGGGTTGGGCTAGAGTTAGGGTTGGGCTAGGGTTGGGCTAGGGGTAGGGTTGGGCTAGGGTTAGGGTTGGGCTAGGGTTAGGGTTGTGTTAGGGTTGGGCTAGAGTTAGGGTTGAGTTGGGATTGGGCTAGGGTAGGGGTATAGTTGGGCTAGGGGTAGAGTTGGGTTAGGGTTAGGGTTGAGCTAGGGTTAGGGTAAGGTAGGGTAGGGTTGGGCTAGGGGTAGCTGTAACTGGTCTGGGAGGTGGAACCTCTGAGCTACTATACAAAGGGGCAGTCCTTGTAAGGAAGCAGGTGGCTCCCAGGGAAGGCGGGCAGGTAGACACGGCAAGTGACAGGAACAGTCTCTGGGTAGAAGGGCAGGAGGTCACGGCAAGTGACGGGGAAAGTCTCTTGACAGGCGGGTGGTCACGGGAAGTGACAGAAGGGTAAGAGTCTCTAGACAGGCAGGTGGTCACGGCAAGTGAAAGCAGGGTAAGAGTCTCTAGACAGGCAGGTGGTCACAGCAAGTGACGGCAGAGCCTCCAGGTAGGCTAGCAGGCGGGTAGCAGGTGAGCGCTCCCAAGTGAGCGGGTAAGAGTCTCTCGGCTGGCTGGCAGGTGGTCACGGCAAGTGACGGCAGATCCTCCAGGTAGGCTAGCTGGCGGGTAGCAGGTGAGCGCTCCCAGGTGAGCGGGTAAGAGTCTCTCGGCTGGCTGGCAGGTGGTCACAGGCAGGTATCAGGCAGGTGCTTCCTGATCCGCAGGCGGACTGGTCCATAGACAGACTGGCGGATGCTGGTAGACAGACTGTCGGACCGCAGGGAATGCAAGCAGGTAGACAGAGCTGGAAAACAGACTGGCAACGGGACCTGAGGGCTGAAGCAGAGGTGAAAGGCTTTGCAACAACATTGCTCGGGCACCTCCATTTTGGAGGAGGTGCCTTATATATGGGAGCTCCACCGGCAATTGGCCGGGGACTCCTTAGGACGGCGCGCGCGGCCCCTTTAAGAGAGAGGAAGCGCGCGCGCGCGCGCGTCCTAAGCACAGTGCCCTGGAAGCAGCGAGCGCTGCCAGCAGCGCGGGAGGAGGACGCCGAGGACGGAGCAGGGAGGTGAGGGGAACGGCGTCTCTGCCTAGTAGGAGGCTCGGATGCCGACGCTACAGTAGCGTTGGGCTAGGGGTATCGTTGGGCTAGTGGTAGCGTTGGGCTAGTGGTAGCGTTGGGCTAGTGGTAGCGTTGGGCTAGTGGTAGCGTTGGGCTAGTGGTAGCGTTGGGCTAGTGGTAGCGTTGGGCTAGTGGTAGCGTTGGGCTAGTGGTAGCGTTGGGCTAGTGGTAGCGTTGGGCTAGGGGTAGCGTTGGGCTAGGGGTAGCGTTGGGCTAGGGGTAGCGTTGGGCTAGGGGTAGCGTTGGGCTAGGGGTAGCGTTGGGCTAGGGGTAGCGTTGGGCTAGGGTTAGCGTTGGGCTAGGGTTAGCGTTGGGCTAGGGTTAGCGTTAGGGTTGGGTTGGGGTTGGGCTAGGATTAGGGTTGGGCTAGGATTAGGGTTGGGCTAGGGTAGGGCTAGGGTAGGTGTAGGGTTGCGCTAGGAGTAGGGTTGGGGTAGGGTTGTGCTAGGGGTAGGGTTGGGATAGAGGTAGGGTTGGGCTAGAGGTAGGGTTGGGCTAGGGGTAGGGTTGGGCTAGGGTTGGGGTTGGGCTAGGGTTGGGGTTGTGCTAAGGTTGGGGTTGTGCTAGGGATAGGGTTGGGCTAGGGTTAGGGTTGGGCTAGGCTAGGGTTAGAGTTGGGCAAGGGTTGGGCTATGGTTAGGGTTGGGAATTTTTCAGAAGTAAAGAAAAAAAAATAATGACAATATGGCGATAAATGTTGAGTGCAAGTGCTTGCTACTTGAGTTTGCATCGGGTGCTCGAGTGACATGCTCGAGTCTCCGCCCCAAATGTTTTGCAGCTGTTATACAGCTAAAAAAATCTTGCAGGGATTGCCTGCCATGCACGAGCGTTCCCCGCATGTTTTTTTTTTGGGGTGTCTAATAATCGTGAAACATGCGGGGCAGGGACTCGAGCATGTCACTTGAGCACCCGCGATACTTGGTGCATACCCAAGTACCCGATGTAAACTCAAATAGTGAGCACTTGCACTTAAGACTAATGACAACTTATTCAATATGATGACCTAATGTTATCAAATTCTGTGTCGTACCTCTGGGTTCAAAATGTTCACTATACTCCTTGATAAAATCCTGGAGGGGTGTAGTTTCCAAAATGGAGTCACTGGGGGAGTAGTTTCCACTATTTAAGCACATCAGGGACTCCCCAAACGCAACATGACGTCCGCTAATTATTCAAGCAAATTTTACATTCAAAAAGTCAAATGGCGCTCCTTCCCTTTCGAACCCTGCTGTGCGCCTAAACAGTGTTTTTCCCCCACATATGGGGTATCGGCTTACTCAGGAGAAATTGCACAACAAATTGCATGGTGCAATTTCTCCTGTTACCCTTATGAAAATGCAAAATTTGGGGCTGCAAAATATTTTTGTTGAAAAAATTTGAAAATTTTATTTTTACGGTTCAATGTTATAAACTTCTGTGAAGCACCTGGGGGTTCAGGGTGCTCACCACACATCTAGATAAGTTCCTTAAGGGGTCTAGTTTCCAAAATGGGGTCACTTGTGGGGGGTATCCACTGTTTAGGCACATCATGAACTCCCCAAACGCAATATGGTGTCCGCTAATTATTCAAGCAAATTTTACATTCAAAAAGTCAAATGGTGCTCCTTCCGTTCCGAGCCCTGCCTTGTGCCCAAACAGTATTTTTTCCTCACATATGAAGTATCTGCATGCTCGGGAAATTGCACAATAAATTTTGGGGTCCACTTTTTCCTGTTACCCCTGCGAACATAAAAAATTTGGGTCTAAAATAACATTTTTGTGAATAAAGTCCATTTTTTTCTTCCACATTCCAAAAATTCCTGTGAAGCACCTGAAGGGTTAATAAACTGCTTGAATGTGAATTTGAGCACCTTGAGCGGTGCAGTTTTTAGAACGGTGTCACTTTTGGGTATTGTCTGTCATAATGGCCCCTCAAAGTCACGTCAAATGTGATGTGGTCTCTAAAAAAAATGGTTTTGTAAATTTTGTTGTAAAAATGAAAAATTGCTGGTCAACTTTTAACCCTTATAGCTCCCTACTAAAAAAAAAATTTTGGTTCCAAAATTGTGCTGATGTAAAGTAGACATGTGGGAAATGTTATTTATTAACTATTTTTTGTGTAACCGATCTCTCTCATTTAAGGGCATAAAAATTTAAATTTTGAAAATTGTGAAATTTTCTAAATTTTTGCCAAATTTCTGATTTTTTTCACTAATAAACGCAAGTGATATCGAAGAAATTTTACCAGTATCATGAAGTACAATATGTCACGAAAAAACTGTCTCAGAATCAGCGGGTTCCATTGAAGCGTTCCAGAGTTATTACCTCATAAAATGACAGTGGTCAGAATTGTAAAAATTGGCCTGGTCATTAACGTGCAAACCACCCTCGGGGATAAAGGGGTTAATGGCTTACTGAAACGATGGTAACAAATTGCAAGCTTTCGAGACTACTCAGGTCTCTTCATTAGGCATAGAATAACACAAAATCTGAAGAGTCTCATATTTATACACAAGAGAGCACAAGAATAATGCAATAGATGAGACAAGTGACGTGAAGTAGAACAATGAGTATGGGAGGGGAGAGAAAGAGTTGAGGCCGTAAATATTAGAGCAGTTCATAGATAAGGAGTGTGAAAGTTTTATTGTCCTGTGACTGAGGTCTGGTCCATGATTATGATGACCCCACTGGTCTGAGAAGCCCATTCCTTAGTTGATGTAGAATGACATAAATCCATGCGACACATTCATTCCTGCTCTGAAGGTGTCAAAGGTTGTCATTAGTTTGTATTCCCAAATTTTTCTGTCTCTGAGATATGAAGTTTATCTTTTAATACCAGTAATTTCATGTCCATGATGCTGTGATCAAGGATACAAAAATGCTTGGCCACAGGTATTCTATCTATTCTTTTTTCTTTTATTGTGTGGCGATGAGAATTCATTCTTGTTCTAAGTTTTTGCCCTGTCTCCCCTAATACAGACCCCCAGCTAGACATTTGGTGCATATAATTAAGTACACTACATTAGATGTGATGCAGTTGAAAGTACCTGGAATCTTGTAGTCTTGATGTGAGTTGGGGATCTTCATCTTTCCCGTGGTCATTATAAATGGACAGGTTTTACACTTTTTCTGGTTGCGTGGAAAGGTTCATGTAGCTAGTGGAGATGACAGTAAGCTTCTAACAATGATGCTTCTTAGATATGAGGGCTGCCCAAAACACAAATGGTGGGGGGGCTGGAAATATGGATTGTAATCGGGCATATTTTTGTTTTAATGGTTGTAATTTCCGTGCAACTCCAGGTTTGGACTGTAGGTGACTACTAGAGGCAGCCGGTTGCTTTCTTCTTTAGTTTTGTAATGTAGGAGATGATTCCTTGATATTCTGGTGGCTATTGTAATCTGGTTCTCAATTGTTCTTGAATAGTAGCCCTGAGTCAAAAAGGTCTTTCTGAGGCCACCAAGGTGTTTGTCTCTATCCATAGGGGTGGAACATATCCGATTGTATCTGATGGCTTGGTTGTAGACAATAGAGTTTGTGTTTTGGATGGAAACTGTCCCATTTAAGGTATGTTGGACGGTCAATTGGCTTCCTGTACAAGGATGTCTCTATTTCATTGTTCATAGCTTAATGATGGTGTCCAAAAAGTTCATTTCAGTACAGGAGTAGTTGTGTTAAATTGATGGTGGGATGAATTGATTAAAGTGTTCATGGAACGTCTTCAGCTGTTGCTCAGACTCCATCCTGATGATTAAAACATCGTCAATGTAACGGTAGTAGGCCAGAGGCCTGATGGGACATGAGGACAAAAAGTCACTTTCAAGCTTGGCCATGAAAAGACTTGCGCACTGTGGAGCCATTTTACTTCCCATCGCTGTACCAGTCTCCTGTAGATATATGTTATCTAATTCAAAGTAATTGTGGGTGAGGATGAATCTGGTAAGCTTTACCACTGGGTTGTGGAGTCGGTAAGCCAAACTTCCGACTCCTCAATTTCTATGACACCGACTCCAACTCCCTCATACATGGCTCATGTTTAAATGATAAATTTTCTGTAGCACAGATTAATCTCAGCTAAAAGTCTAGACCCTTAGATCAGGAATAGGAGAGACATTTATAGGACATTTCATAACTTTCCCAAATTCTTATGAAAAAATATTCCCCACAAACTGCATTGAACTACTGTACCCAATTTATTATATATTTTAAGAGTTGGAGTTGGTCCATTTTATACCGATACCAACTCTGACTCCACAGTATTCACCACAGAATCAGCATCAATTCCTAAATTAAATGTAGAAATGTAACTTTTTAAAATAAACTATCTAAAAGTATAAAAGTAGTAATTTTTATGTAAAATCTAAATTCCCAGAGGGAATAATAGCACATTTTCCAGACTCCTGAATTTCCATTCAGCCCTTTTGAGAGCCAACATCTCCAAGCTTCTTCAGAAATCAATATTTTCAACATTTTCATAGAAGAGGACTATTTCTGGTGACTTTTTTTTGCGTTTGGTGGGGCGGTTGTTCAACATTTCGACAATTATTTATTGGGCTTAAAAATCATTTTTTGCTATTTGGTTTCATTAAAAATGTTGTCCCCTTTGGCTATTACAATTTTTTGTTGTTTTCTGGCACATTCAACTTTGATGTGTGGTTATAAATCAGCCAAGAGGAGCTCAAGAAAAAATTTACAAACTCTCTCATCAGAACAAGCTCTCTGATGGATTCTCAGCTCATTCCATAGCCAGCAATAAACCGTGCAACACGGAGGCTGTAAAAGGCAAATTGCACAAAATTTTTAAAGGAACCCAATTACCGAATGTATCTCAAATCCTATGCCTTTAAGTTTTTTTAAAAAAAAAAACTTACACGCGTTCAGATCACATGCAGACTCTTCTACACTAGTGGCTGGGATTACAACTGGTCCATTCTTAGATCGAAGGGGACGCAGTGACGGCCCCCTGATAGTGCTTTTATGATGCTTTGTAGTCAAATTGCTCAGGACTTATAAGTCCTATTCGAGGCTTCATGTTTGCTTACATGATGGGTAGCATTGTATATTTCCCCAAATGTTTTGGTTCTCAGAGTTGCTGATGCCTGGGGCGGATGAAGGGTGCAATGTGATACTTTTTGTGATAGACTTCCAAAGTGTATTTGGCCATTCCTTTGTATTATGTTGTCTCTGAGATGCTCCATGCTATTAGGTGGAGAAGTAGGGGGAAATGCCGGCATTGTTTGTGGGGAAAGACCCTACAGTGCTGCAGATTCAGTCTGCCGGTCTTTTTATTTCTAACTGCTCCTACAAAGCAGAAATTTCACTGATTATCGCAGTCTTGCATTATCAGTGTAGTTTCTAAAGGCCCCGCCACACTTAGCGACGCTACAACGATCCCGACAACGATACGACCTGTCAGGGATCGTTGCTGCATCGCTATGTGGTCGCTGGTGAGCTGTCAAACAGGCAGGCTCACCAACGATCAGGGGAGCAGCGACATCGTGGAAAGAATCTTTCCACGATGTCCTTCTCCTGGTTACCAGCCTGCTGAAGCAGGAGCAGGCTGGTAACCATGATAAACAGCGCTTTACTAGGGGCACACGCGCACCTAGTAACCTGCTGTTTATCATGGTTACCACTCTGCTACGGTGAGCGGGAGGTTACCCGCTGTTTATCATGGTTACCAGCCTGATCGTTGGTCCTGCTGGTCACACACAGCGATGTGTGCTGACCAGCGGGAGGGCAAAGACCAAAAAATGGTCCAGGACATTTTGCAGCGATCAGCGACCTCACAGCAGGGGCCTGATCGCTGCAAAGTGGCACACATAGCGACATCGCTGGTGAGGTCGCTGTTGCGTCACCAAAACCATGACTCAGCAGTGATCTCGCTATGTGAGTCGGGGGCTTAAGGTTAAGAGGACCTTTTGATATAATGGTCACATGACTGAAGATTCTTGCTTCAGAACAAGTGTATTAACCACCGTTCTGACCCCATCCCCATCTTTTTTTTTAAGCTTTTGTAAGAGGTCGGTAAAGTTATTTAGGACATATAAGTACTAATCGAGGCTTCATGTTTTCTAACATGATGGATAGCATCGTATGTTTCCCCAAAAGTTTTGGTTCTGAGAGTTGCCGATTCCTGGGGCGAATGAAAGGTCCAATATGATACTTTTTGCAATAAACTTCTAAAGTTCCTTTGTCTGCATAATGTTGTCTCTGAGACATTGACACTGATCCCAAGGCGAAGAAGCGAGATAACATTGGAGGACATGAGGGACAAACAAAAAGCACTTCTATTGTATCATTGGCCAAAAAATGTCAGTCCTCTTCAACTTGGAGGCATGTTCTTCTCAAACCTAAGTCTTATTCACCTGAAAAAGTTGTCTGCTTTGGTTGATCCCGTTTTGTAAAAAGTTATTTTACTGATATGTGTGTCACAACCATGTCTGTGCTCCATCATCCGGTGCCTTCAATGTGAGCGACAATGCGGCAACTCTTCTTTCATATTCTGGGTCGGCAGAGAGCTTGTGAGTTAGTTTCTAACTTGGTCTTCTTATTGTCTCTTTTCTGTTGGCCTCGGGTGAGGCTCATATTACCTACAAGCTCCCTTCATCTCGTTGCCAGTAATAGGTTATACCAGACCTTGGTTCTGTCCTTATACCTTTGCTGTGCTGACTTATGTGTTATAAAGTTACAGAACGTGGATTGTTTGACCTTTGCTTGACAATTCTGACTTGGTTTCTTCTCTGGTTTTAACTCTTTCTCTGCCAACCGACTCTACCGGCCAGCACCCACTACATGGAACCAAACCATGGGGTTCTGTAAAGGCCAAGGTCTTCTGGGAACTGATAAATGCATAACTTAGTACAATGCCTGCCATGGAAGTCATTTTAAGAGTTAATAATAATTATACTTATCCAGCACTTTACAATTAAATTGCCAGGATATCAAGAACTGAGCTATATTACAACAGGTCATCAATTGTTAAGTCACGGAAAACCCTTTAAGTCATGAAGTGAAAAATCCACATCCTTATATAAACCTTGTTTCTGTGGCACACTATATTCCAATTCTCTGGATGCAGGCAGCAGTGTAAAGCATGGAGGTTTTCATTGATGTCCAGGATCATAATTGAACACTGTCTGGGAGATATCGTTGGACGAATTTGTTTCAGCTAACAGGTCTCCTTTGTTTTATTATGATATGTGGTGGTACATGATAAGCAGGAGATGATTAGTATAAGAAATGTCCTCACACCCACTTCATGATTCCCCTTACAGCAAAGATAAACGAGGTGCCAGCCGACCTGAGGTGACGCCATTATTAATGAGTAATCCTCATGTAATGCTGTTTTTAAGTGAATTTGAATGTGAGCTTTTGTTTACTGTTATCAGCCATTTCAGGTTGTGGGGAGAGGTTGACATACGGGAAGATATTAGCTGCTGGACTTAAGGTATATAGGGTCCTCAAACGAGCATTGTCTGTAAAAATAATTATTAGTATATTAGTATATAATAAAGTCCTAAATATTCACCTTTTTGTAAAAATTTCTGAAAAACCTGGGTGACTACTAGAATGGTAGTGTCATGGGTATTGTAGCATCGACGTCTCTGCCCCGTACTAGGCAGAGACGCCGTTCCTCTCACCTCCCCGCTCCAGGCGCGGCGTCCTCCAGCGCTTCTCTCCCCGCTGCTTCCGGCACGCGCTCCTTCCCCGGCAGTGTGCTTAGGGCGCGCGCGCTCCCCCTCTCATAAAAGGGACCGCGCGCGCCGTCCTAAGGAGTCCCCGGCCAATTGCCGGAGGACCTCCCATATATAAGGCACCTCCTCCAAAATGGAGGTGCCCGAGCAATGTTGTTGCAAAGCCTTCACTCTGCTTCAGCCCTCAGGTCCCGTTACCAGTTACCTGCCAGATTCCTGCTTGTTACCTGACAGTCACCTGCCAGATTCCTGCTTGATACCTGCATGATATCCGCTTACCTGCTTGCAAGCCTGCGGTCCGACGGTCTGCCTTCCGACACCTGTCAGTCTGTCTATGGACCAGCCTGCCCGCTCACCTGGGAGCGCTCACCTACTACCTGTCTGCTAGCCTACCTGGAGGCTCCGCCGTCACGTGCTGTGACCACCTTCCCGTCCAGAGACTCTTGCCCGCTCACCTGGGAGCGCTCACCTGCTACCTGTCTGCTAGCCTACCTGGAGGCTCCGCCGTCACGTGCTGTGATCACCTGCCTGTACAGAGACTCTTGCCCGCTCACCTGGGAGCGCTCACTTGCTACCTACCTGCTATCCTACCTGGAGGCTCCGCCGTCACGTGCTGTGACCACCTGCCTGTCCAGAGACTCTTGCCCGCTCACCTGGGAGCGCTCACCTGCTACCTGCCTGCTAGCCTACCTGGAGGCTCCGCCGTCACGTGCTGTGACCACCTGCCTGTCCAGAGACTCTTGCCCGCTCACCTGGGAGCGTCCACCTGCTACCTGCTTGCTAGCCTACCTGGAGGCTCTGCCGTCACTTGCCGTGACCACCCGCCTGTCTAGAGACTGTCCCCGTCACTTGCCGTGACCTCCTGCCCTTCTACCCAGAGACTGTCCCCGTCACTAGCCGTGACTACCTGCCCGCCTTCCCTGGGAGCCACCCGCTTCCTTACAAGGACTGCCCCCTTGTATAGTTGCTCAGAGGTTCCACCTCCCAGACCCGTTACAGGTATATAAAGGGTGACAGTCGCTCTGGATTTGGCTCTAGAAGGTCACTGCGCTTGGCATTGCAGACGCCTTCTTGATCCTGTCATCTCTGTAGTGTAGTGATATCCTTCTTTCTTTAGGATCCAGCAGCGACCTCCACTCTCAACTTCTAATTGACACACCCTTGCTTGGTAATTAAAAACTCTGTGTCTCCAGAGAGTCGCCGGTGATAGTTCTATGTTCCTATGTCCATGCCTGGAGTTCTTGTAGTCGGCTAGATTCTTCTTGGACTTCCCTTGGAGGACAGCTGGTGTTATCTCTCTGGTGTCTTCTCAGGCTAAGTGTATCCCCTTTGTTTGTTTACCTTGTTGTCTTTAGTTAAAGTGGGGCCAGACTTGTGTTCACCCCGTCCCCTCCCCTACCTAGGGCCAAGCTCTAGGGACATTCAGGGATTAGGTTTCCTGCTCAGCAGTCTCGCTGAGGGCCAACACAAAACAGAAGTTAGCCCACAAACTCCCAGCCTGGACGGCAGCACAAGTGGCAGAATTTTACACAGAACCTCCCAGTTGTTGCCCATAACAAAAGCATGGCGCCGTCCGGCACCAGAAGCAGAGACTGGGTAGGCACCAACACAGATGTCACAGGCTACAGTAAAGTACCATGAGCATGTTTTCAATTGGAATTGGTAATAGGGTAGCTATCTGCTCCTAATCACTTCTGGTTATGGCATACCTCCCAGGAGAGCAAAAAGATCAGACCTGTTGAAATTCAAGATGCCCAACCCTTCTTTTCCCCAAATATCTGCACTGGAGGAGAATCTGGACACTTTCATTAACATTAGATGGTCAACAAGTCCCGCTTAAATCAGTTTTGGCTTAAGTCATCTAATGAGTATGCTCACTTTAAGCATAGGCTACACATAATTATTCCTGGAAACTCCCTCAAAGGTACACAAGACAATAAGCTGACAAGCGAGAGATAAAATATTCTTTATTACTCTGTTGTTGTTCTGCATAGTTTTTATGGAATTGGTCAGATTCTGAAAGTTCTCTGTTACATCTATATAACATTTTAAAATATGACAGTCTTATTAACACCGCCCTATTGTCAATAAACATACAAACATCAAATATAGCATTAACATTTCTGAAGAATTCTCATTTTTAAATGGAACTTGGTCCCATTTTCAGGTGGTTATAATCCTGTGAAATTTGTGAATTCTGAACTTATCTACAAGCACTTAATTTCTTGGATTTTGAGTTCAGATCCTACAAGTTGTAGTGATTTGTAAAGTATCTCATTTACTATGTTAGCAAATCTCCTTTAAATATCAAGTACACATTAGGGTTCTCCACCTCTACTAATGTCCGCAGATTCAGACTCCACTGTGGCTTCACCAGGCCCCAACTTGCAAAGACCCACCTAAGCATTACATTTTTCAATCAAGGCTCAACTACGGCTTCACATTTTTAATCAAGAACCCACCTTTTAAACCAAGAATTAACCTTAAGCCCGCTATTTTTAAACAAGACCCCATCTTGGCACCACCTTCTCAACTAAAGTCCCATCTCAACCTGTTCATTTAAAACTCAACCTAGGCTTGACCATTTCAACCAGGATGCCACCTTGGCTAGGCTAATTCACTCAAAGCTTAACCCTTGCTCCATTTGTTCAGCTAAACCTTGGTTAAAAAGGTAGAACAAAGGTTGGCTTTTTGGTTTAAAAGGTGGAACAAAGACTCATCTTTGTCTTCACCTTGTCAACCATAGCACAGCCTTTGCTACACCTTTCCAATTTAGACCCCACCTTGGCTTAAGTTTGAGCCAAAACGCTGCTTTTGCATCAGCTTATCAGCCAAAGCTCAACCTTTGCCTACCTTTTCAATCTCCAACTTTTTTCAACAAGGCCTCATCTCTGTACCACTTTTTTTTTTTAACCAGGGATCCATCCTCCCTAACCTTTTCATCCAAAGATTAATCTTTGCTTCACCACATTTCAACCAGGAACCCATCTTGGCTATGTCAATTCACCCAAAGCTTAACCTTGGTTCCATATTTTCAACTAAGGCTTAACCTTGGCTCCGCCTTTTTCATCAAGGGAGACCCCTTGGAATCACTTTTTTAATTGGGTTCTACCTTGGGTCCCTCTTTGGCTCCACCTTGTCAACCATAACACAGCGTTGGCTGCATCTTTCCAATTAGGATCCCACCTAGGCTTCAGTTTTTCAACTGAGGCCTCGCTTTGTCTCCATCCCATCACCGCATGAAGGCTAATAATCATATTTTGTACTCATCTACTGCAGATCTACAAAAATAATCTCCCATGTAAAAATGACATATCCTCTTTCTAGAGATGAACATAAAACCTGATCCATTCTTCAAATGTCTAGTAAAAGTTGTCCATGAAGGCCACCATTTGGCCTTATCTCCTTTGAAGACCTCATCAGTAGTTCTGAAGACTAATCAACTACATAAAGTTCATCTACTAGTAACCAGTCTTTCTGAGGCTCCAAGCAGCCATAAAAGTGTTATTTTCCTCTTAAACCTTCGAACAATGAAGGTGGGAAAGTGGAAGACAATTATTCAGTGGTAAACAAAATGAGGGAGAAGTCCAAGAGCTTCAAGAAGACCTTCCAAGTGTCTTGGCTTGTCCGTGTCAGTGTGTTAACTGGGGAGACTCTATGGCTGTCAAAATTAAACGGCTGATCTCATCCAGTTTCTTATCCAGTTGGTCGATCCTTTTCTCCAGGTCTTGGTGAGAGGAGGTAAAGTTATAATCGAGGTCCGTCATGATCATCTGCATCTAGAGAACATAGGACATTGTTGAAGGACAACCATACATTTAGGTTTAAAGATCATCACCATACAATTTTTCCACTTACTTTGGAAATGTCGACCATGGCATTGACCTGATCCTTCAGATTTTTTTGCTTTATTCTTTTTCGGCGGAATCTGTAAAAATAAATTATGCGTCATAGAACCTCTAAACAGAAACATTCAGGATCAACGACATATGGGAACCCAAGTAAGAGAAGAAGCTACAGTATCTACTACTTTCCTTGCTGATGCCACGATTGTCCTACTTAGCATCTCTTGTTTTAAAATTTTTATGAACTAAAGAAAAAATCTAAAATTGTATGGGTATAAATTATGGAAGGACCCTGGGTCCAAAGGGGAATAAATGGGGTTTGTGAGGTTGGACTTACATATGAATGGCTCCTAGCAGCTCCCGCTGGTGCAGTCGGATCTTGGCCATGTCCCCCTGCTTCGTGTGCTTGTGGAGCAGCCAGGCCTCTCCCAATACATTGGCAGCTGCACATTTAATCTAAAAGACAAAAGTGGGCAATTTTATAGAAGTGTTTTCACCAGAAAACTGGTATAAAACTTTTCAAAAATTTTCTGCGACGCGGAGTTGCCGAAAAGTTTAGCGACATCCAGCATTTTCCTGCCAGTTCAAAGCAGCTTTGCAAAACTTTAGGGAGTTGGGGAGGGAGTAGAAGAGAGCGTGGCTACGCCTGCCTGCCAAATTCAGCTAAAGTGCTGGCGTTTCTTACGCCAGAAGTGTTACTTCAGTATCCATTTTTGCAAAAACATATTTTCGCATTTGGATTTTATAAAAAATGTGGCACCTTTTGTCTATTACAGGCTCTTTGTTCCCCTGAACATTGCTGGCTGCAGAATAAGCTAAGTAAGAAACTTTGAGTGAGTTAATTTTGACTTTGTAACTCTTATCTGAGCTCTCCTCCGCTAAATTTATGACCACATCAAAGTTCAGCTCAACTTTGATGTGGTCTGTGATCATAAATATGCCCTGAGGAGTGCAGATTAGAGTTGCAAACTTTCATTCTCAGAGTTTACTAATGGAATCTCAGTTAACTCATTCAGCAGCCAACAATGTTCAGGAATAAAAACAAAACTTATGCCAAACGGTGATAAATTTGGAATGAAAATCAGTTCCAAAAATTATGTAGAACAGGAAGGGAAATTTCCTACGGGCACCAATTAGGAACGAACTTCCCTCTTTACTTTAAAATAAACTTTCCTTTTTTGTTGGAAATGAGTCGATCCAGCCATTTCTTCAGAATAGTCTTTAATGTTCACTAAGGCTTTTGAAAAGTTGGGTTCCCAAGAGATCAAATCTGGAAGACGAGCTACCGACCGATGCACATTAATGCCCCCGATGGTCTCCATTGTGGATCTGCCATAACATGATTCGTAAATGTCTCTTTTCCTGTATGGAAATCTTAATTGTTTCCTGTGTGGAAGCTGAAGTCTTCTGACCCAGCTATAATAAGAATCGGCAGGTCGCGCCCTCCGTGTCCTCCCTGTATTGTGCGACTACGAAGGGCACCTTTTGGGATGTTGACAATGATGGATAAAAAGCCTCCATTGCCCGTAATAGTAGAAAGGCAAGGTTGTTATCAGAAGGTCACAGTACATTCGGCCCCTCCGGTGGTGTGACTGGAGTTTCCTTAACTATTGTACAACTTTACAAGGCACCATGTGGTGGGTACTGCGCCAGCACAACAACCGGCAGGGTCATGTGCAGCACTTCTTACTGGATGTACGAGGTACTGCGGGTAGTAGCCCAGAAGATGCCTGTGGGTAATAAGCCAAAGGAGTACTGTATGGTACTATACACCTGAACACTACGGGGCACTATTTATCTGGGCACTGTAGGGTATTAGTGGTCGAGATATTCTATGGTACTCTTGATGTGAGCATTTTATAGCATGGGCACAATGTTTTCTATGCACAATGGCAGTATTGATTTGGGCACTGTATGATACTATTGATCTGGACACTGTATGGTATTATTGATCTGTAAATTACATGGCGCCATTTATTTGGATACTGTATAGCACGATTGATCTGGACCCTGTGGCGTCATTAATATTGATACTGTATTGGGCGATTGATCAGGGCACTGTATGGCGTTATTGATATGGACTTTGTATGGCGCTATCGACCTTGACACTGTATGGCGCGATTAATCTAGACTCTATTTGTTGCCATTGGTTTGGACACAATATGGCAGTATTAATCTGGGCCCTGTACAGCGCCATCGATCCAGACGGTGTATGGCGCCATCGATCCAGACTGTGTATGGCGCCATCGATCCAGAAATTACATGGCGCTATTTATTTGGATACTGTATAGCTGTTGAGTATAGCACTATTGATCTGGACCCTATGGCGTCATTCATATTTATACTGTATGGCAAGATTGATCAGGATACTATGGCATCATTAATATTGATACTGTATGGCGCGATTGATCTAGACGCTATATGATGCCATTGATTTGGGCACTATATGGCAGTATTGATCTGGGCCCAACTATTGATCTGGATACTGTGCAGCTATTGATCAGGGCACTGTATGGCGTTATTGATATGGACTTTGTATGGCGCTCTCGACCTGGACACTGTATGGAGCGATTAATCTAGACTCTATTTGATGCCACTGGTTTGGACACGATATGGCAGTATTAATCTGGGCCCTGTACGGCGCCATTGATCCAGACTGTGTACAGTGCCATTGATCCAGACTGCGTACGGCGCCATTGATCCAGACTGTGTACGGCGCCATTGATCCAGACTGTGTACGGCGCCATTGATCCAGACTGTGTACGGTGCCATTGATCCAGACTGTGTATGGCGCTATCGATATCGATCCAGACTGTGTATGGCGCCATTGATGTAGATGCTCTGATACCATTGATCTGGATGCTATATTATTCTTTTAGTCTGGGCACTGTATGGCGCTATCGATGTGGCCACTGTTTGGCAGTATTAATCTTGGAACTGTATGGTGGTTTTGATCTAGGAACTACATGGTACTTCTGATTTGTGCACTCTGGTAGTGTTGCTTTCATGTGAACACTGTACGACCCTATTGCTCCGGACACTGTTCCTTTTGGATTTCATTATTATCTTCACACTATATACCAGTACAACTTGGAGGTTAGGGCAGTTATTGTGAGGTTTTTGCCCCCATCACATGATTTTTGACCTCATACAGCGCCCCTGGAAATTTCTTCACATTGATGGCGTCATGTATGTAATGTGTAACGGTGGCTGCTTCACAATATACCGCCACTAAGTTCTAAACTCCATTCCCATGTTGCATCGCCGCTTTATTTCCAGCGCAGGTAGCCTGCGGTCAGGAGCCTGCTGGCAGATGAGATCACTATTGTATTCGGTAAGGTCATTTCTCAGGCTGATGGCTCCCGCTGGTCCCAGAACCGGATCTGTATTGTTTGCTGAGCCCACCACATGCAACGTACGTTCAGCGTGTTGTGCCGACGGTTGCTATGATAGAGGACATCACGTCCAAGAGAGAGGAATTTAGGAATAAGAGTGCTTCAAGGGTTAATGCAGTAAATCATGACTGCCGATTGGTAGCTATCCCAAGAACCGCGGAGAGACCCCTAGTGTAAATCGGAATGCTTCCCTTCACTGACAGCAAGCAGGCTGACCGTGTGTTTCCTATCATTTGGGGATATATACAAAGTTTTGATCACTTTTTATTCCATTTTTTTGGGGGGATGCAAAATTACCCCAATTTTTTTTTTTTTTTTTTTTTTAACGCCAATTACGACTTTATTAAATGTTATATTTTCATAAATCGGACTTTCATGGATTATTCATATTTCTTTTGTATTTTTTTTGCTTTATGGTATTGGTTGCTGTTTTTAACTATTAGGTGCATTTTTGAAGCAAAAACCCACATGATCCTTTAAAAATGGATAAAAAGTTTGCGCCAAAAATTCAAATATACAAATAAATTACTTGGGAAGGAATCGGGAAAACATTAGGGCAAAAATGTTGAGACTTATTAAAAAAACAGGGAACAGGAGGAAAAACAGCTGAACAAGTAAAAAAAACTTCAAAAAAGGTGCAACCTAAAAAAAAGAATTTGTCAATAAAAGTCTTAAAAAAGGAAAAAAACATAAGCACATATGCAATAACAAATTGGGTTTCAAATTTTTTTTATAAATTTGGGGGCAGAAAATTAAATTTTTTTAACTTTTTTTTTTTTTTTAAAAAGTTTTATAACTGAACAAATAAAAATTTCAAAAAAGTTACAACTTAAAAAAAAGTGCCACAAAGCAAAAAGTCTTAAAACTAGAAAAAAAAAAAGAGAAAACATAAACACATATTCAAGAATAAATTGGGCTTCACATGTGTTTGATCATCAGCAGGTCGCAATATCGTGGAGACTACGCAACTGTTTAAATGCTGCTGACAGAGATTGACAGCAGCATCTAAATGGTTAACCAGCAGCAATCGGCGCTAGCTCCGGTCGCGGCTATTAGAGATGGACTTTACAATGCAACTGCCACCCGTTGTGTAAGGAAATGGAAGACGATGTAAAAAAAAAAAAAAAACACTCAGTGCTATAAAAAAATATATATACAATAATTATTCCGCAATACAACGCTCACCTGTTTCATGTAGCGTATATCCATCATGAAGTTATGGACGTGCTTTTCTGCCTTAGTAAATTCCAGTTTCTGAGCAGCTACAGCAACGATTAGTGCCGTACATCCGACCCCCTGAAAAAGACCCACAAGGTGAAACTCCCCTACGAAGTCAGTGTCACATAATGAACAAAGAGCCATGAAGAGTTGTATAATGAGGATGTGGGATGTTATAAATAAAGGCTTCATCTAGCAAATAGGAAAAACTGATAATGATATGGCTTCTATCATGTTCTAGTTTTTGTCTGTCCCTCCAGAACCTGAGTGTTTCTTACCATAACTCCGGTGAAAAGGCACACCATCTTCCCACACACAGTTGCAGGCACCAGATCTCCATAGCCAATGGTTAAAAAGGTGATAGGAATCAACCACATAGCACTGGCCAGATCTGCCGTCGTATCTCTATGAAAACAAATATAGAACTGCTATAATACCGCCACCTACTGTATGCACAAGAATATAACTACTATAATACTGCCACGTATGTAGAAGAGTATAACTACTATAATACTGCTCCTGTGTACAAGAATATAACTACTATAATACTGCTCCTATGTACAAGAATATAGCTACTATAATACTGCCCCTATGTACAAGAATATAACTACTATAATACTGCTCCTATGTACAAGACTATAACTACAATAATACTGCCCCCTATATACAAGAATATAGCTACTATAATACTGCCCCTATGTACAAGAATATAACTACTATAATACTGCCCCTATGTACAAGAATATAACTACTATAATACTGCTCCTATGTACAAGAATATAACTACTATAATACTGCTCCTATGTACAAGAATATAGCTACTATAATACTGCTCCCTATGTACAAGAATATAACTACTACAATACTGCCCCTATGTACAAGAATATAACTACTATAATACTGCTCCTATGTACAAGAATATACTATAATACTGCTCCCTATGTACAGGAATATAACTACTATAATACTGCCCCTATGTACAAGAATATAACTACTATAATACTGCTCCTATGTACAAGAATATAACTACTATAATACTGCCTCTATGTGCAAGAATATAACTACTATAATACTGCTCTCTATGTACAGGAATATAACTACTATAATACTGCCCCCTATGTACAAGAATATAACTCCTATAATACTGCTCCTATGTACAAGAGTATAACTACTATAATACTGCTCCTATGTACAAGAATATAACTACTATAATACTGCCCCCTATGTGCAAGAGTATAACTACTATAATACTGCTTCTATGTGCAAGAATATAACTACTCTAATACTGTCCCTATGTACAAGAATATAACTAGTATAATACTGCCCCCTATATACAAGAATATAACTAGTATAATACTGCTCCTATGTACAAGAATATAACTACTATAATACTGCCCCCTATGTACAAGAGTATAACTACTATAATACTGCTCCTATGTACAAGAATATAACTTCTATAATACTGCCCCCTATGTACAAGAATATAACTACTATAATTCTGCCCCTATGTACAAGAATATAACTACTATAATTCTGCCCCTATGTACAAGAATATAACTACTTTAATTCTGCCCCTATGTACAAGAATATAACTACTATAATTCTGCCCCTATGTACAAGAATATAACTACTATAATTCTGCCCCTATGTACAAGAATATAAATACTATAATACTGCCCCCTATGTACAAGAGTATAACTACTATAATACTGCTCCTATGTACAAGAATATAACTACTATAATACTGCCCCATATGTACAAGAATATAACTACTATAATACTGCCCCATATGTACAAGAATATAACTACTATAATACTGCCCCATATGTACAAGAATATAACTACTATAATTCTGCCCCCTATGTACAAGAGTATAACTACTATAATACTGCTCCTATGTACAAGAGTATAACTACTATAATACTGCTCCTATGTACAAGAGTATAACTACTATAATACTGCTCCTATGTACAAGAGTATAACTACTATAATACTGCTCCTATGTACAAGAATATAACTACTATAATACTGCCCCCTATGTACAAGAATATAACTACTATAATACTGCCCCCTATGTACAAGAATATAAATACTATAATACTGCCCCCTATGTACAAGAGTATAACTACTATAATACTGCCCCCTATGTACAAGAATATAACTACTATAATACTGCCCCCTATGTACAAGAATATAACTACTATAATACTGCCCCTATGTACAAGAATATAACTACTATAATTCTGCCCCTATGTACAAGAATATAAATACTATAATACTGCCCCCTATGTACAAGAGTATAACTACTATAATACTGCTTCTATGTGCAAGAATATAACTACTATAATACTGCCCCCTATGTACAAGAATATAACTACTATAATACTGCCCCCTATGTACAAGAATATAACTACTATAATACTGCCCCCTATGTACAAGAATATAACTACTATAATACTGCCCCCTATGTACAAGAATATAACTACTATAATACTGCCCCCTATGTACAAGAATATAACTACTATAATACTGCTTCTATGTGCAAGAATATAACTACTATAATACTGCCCCCTATGTGCAAGAATATAACTACTATAATACTGCCCCTATATACAAGAATATAACTACTATAATACTGCCCCTATGTATAAGAATATAACTACTATAATACTGCCCCCTATGTACAAGAATATAACTACTATAATACTGCCTCTTTGAATTTCCCACCTAGAGCACTTGGACCAAACCTTTGTGTTGATATTGTATAGTTATTTAATTTGCCCCCTATGAGGAATCATTGGACGCCCTTTTACCTCTCACACACGGACAGGACCCAAGAAGACACAATCCAGAGACTGACGGTCAGGATGAGCAGGACCCGACCTGGGCAGGTGTTCATCAGGATCTTTATAACAAACTGGTACTGGAATTTGATCTTGTTAAGGGCCCCGATGCTCCGATACGAGGCGTCCACCAGCACCTTACTATGAAGCAGCACAGTCCTGGGCAACAGGTAAACACGAAGGAACATCAAGATGGACAGGAATATTTCGGCTTGTGAGAGTTTCTTGTTTTCTTCGCAAGGTCGATCGAAGGGAAACGGGTGGATGGAACATACTAAGATTTCTAGAAAAATCCATGCCGACTTCTTAGTATTCACAGCAATGCGCCAGTGCACTAAAGAATTATCTGTCATGAAGATCTGAGAAGAAGACAACATAAAATATGGATTTAGGCCTCATTAATCTAGGCACCTAAGTTATTAGAAGCTAAGATGTATCTAACATGGAAGCTACTGCTTCAATTCTTAGACCTTATCTTCTGCAGCCACAACTAGGGGGAGCTCACAGCATATAGTTTTCCTATTCAGTGCAATGTATGTACTGTATACATCGAGCTCCACCTAGTGGTGGCTGTAGGTAGCAAAAACATTATATTTGGAACTTTGTATGAGAAAAATGGGGTTCTGATCACTCTGTTATACATAAACATACATATATACACTAGAACATTAAATGATCACATGGGTAAACTGAATAACACTATCTTGGGACAATGGCATCTGGTGTGGGATATTTTAGAAAACAAGTCAAGAGCTAATTCTTCTTGATGATGTGTTGGAAGGGTCGTGGGATGTTTCCTGTATGTGACTGGTCTTGTGGGGTGTCGAAGTGTATGGCATGTTTATTGGGGTGTTCACAGGATATGGTAGGTCATGTGAGTTCTTCCCTGTATGTTGGTCTTGTTGTCTGGTCTTATGGGGTGTTTCCGGTATACATCAGGTCTTGTGGAGTGTTCCTTGTATATGGCAGGTCTTGTGGGGTGTTTCTGGTATACGGCAGGTCTTGTGGATTGTTTCCTGTGTTTGACAGGTCTTGAAGGTTGTTACCGGTATACGGCAGGTCTTGTGGGGTGTCTCTGGTATATGGCAGGTCTTGTGGCATTTTACCGGTATACGACAGATCTTGTGGCGTGTTCCTGGTATACGGCAGGTATTGTGGGGTGTTACCAGTATACGGCAAATCTTGTGGGGTGCTCCCGGTATACGGCAGGTCATGTGGGGTGTTACCGGTATACGACAGATCTTGTGGCATGTTACCGGTACATGACAGGTCTTGCGGCGTGTTCCTGGTATACGGTAGGTCTTGTGGCGTGTTCCTGGTCTACGGTAGGTCTTGTGGTGTTTTACCGGTATACGGTAGGTCTTGTGGCGTTTTACCGGTATACGATAGGTCTTGTGGGATGTTCCCGGTATACGGCAGGTCTTGTGGGGTGTACCCGGTATATGGCAGGTCTTGTGGTGTGTTACCGGTATGCAGTTCTTACCAAAACAGGTCAAAGGATGGACAAGCAGTGAAAAGCTGAAAGGTGGTTCTGCTCAGATGTTATTTGGGAAGGCTGAAGGGGGTCACGTGGTTTCTGTTATGAGACCAGTGTGGGATTCACAGCTTAGATGCAGGTTTGGGAGGTAAGTATAGATTTTTTTTCCTCCTTATGCAGCACACTGAGGCAATTGTTAAGTACTCCTAAGGAGTTGTTCTGGTGCCAGATACCACAGGAAACTTCAAAGGTCTTGTGGAGTCCACACCTTGGTTAGATCCTACGGTGGACTCCACAATATAGGTGGGTAGCTCCATTGTGAGGCTGTGTATAGTGCTATCGCTCAGTTTTCTTAGAAGCAAATTTTACGTGTAAGTGGAAAATGCCAATATCGGTCCATATTCCCTCTCTGAACAAAGCAGATATGGCCGAGTCCTATCATGAACACACAGATAGGCGATAGGTGCGGTCAATGTATCTTCCCAGCAACCAGTAAATACATGGTGCGGGCACCACCCAACTGCTTATATTGAGCCAACAAACCCGGCAAAGGGTAACTAGAACATGGAGGGCATGACACACCTAGAATAATAGTTCTCCTGCCAAAATATCCATCTTTACATAAAAAGGCAGAAATGACTACAAAGCGACAGAAACCTGAGTCACCGGGATGGGCGCGTTGCAGGAAAACCATCAATGCCTTACACATGGCTCACTGCACCGTAAATGTCAAGTATTTCTGGATCAAAAAAGGAAAAGAATCTGGAATGTATTTAGAATGAATTTATGGAATAATCTCTTACAGCCGTAGTCCAACAAATAGGGGGTATTGAGGTTGTATCTGCTCCCAGACACTGGTGCCATAGGGACCCCGTGCTAATTCAGAATCTATTCTCCTATTTCCACTATATGGATAAAAGCATGGAAAGCTGAAGCTACAATTGTCCACAATGTCTTGTGCTGAAGCATTAAGATTTCCCATCACTGGAGACCGAGCCCTGATAACAGCCCATAGCATTATCCTCCTCCACCATCTGTACAGCGGCACGATGCAGTCAGGAAGGTAAAGTTCTCCTGGAATCACCAAACCCAGACTCCTCCATCAGACGCAGATAGAGAAGTACAATCTGTTACTGCACAGAACACATCTCCTCCAGAGTCCAGTGGTGGCGGCTTTACACCACTGCATCCGATGCTCGGCATTGTGCTTGGTGATGTACGGCTGCATGTCGTTGCTCGGCCATGAAGGTCCCAGAGGGGGCACAGTGTTAGTGCTGTTACTAGAGAACGTCTGGACTCTGCAGTTATGGAGTCAGCAGGACGGTGGTGACTTTTCTGCCCTCTGCTCTTCAGCACTCGGCCCCCCATTCTGTAACAGTATGGGGTTACTTCGTAGTTGAGTTGCTGCGGTTCCTTCCACTTCTCAGTAATATCCTTCACAGGTGACGGAGGAAGATTCAGGAGGAAGAAATGTCATGGACGGACTTGTTACCTCGGTGGCTTCTACTACAGGACCGCGCTGGTATCAGTGAGCTCTGCACCACCAGCCGTCCTGTCACGTTAGTAATGGTAGATGGCATGGCTGGGGGCCGGATGCTATACACTGGGGAGCGGGAAGCCAGAAGTTATACACCGAGGGGGTCGGATGTTATACACCAGGAATGAGGGGCCGGATATTATACACAAGGGCCAAAAGTTATACATCTGGAGCAGGGGGCCAGATGTTTCACCCTGGGGATGAGGGACTGGATGTTATACCCCAGGGGGTGAGGAGGCATGATCTAATACACCAGGAGGAGGAGCCAGATGTTATACACTGGGGGTGAGGGGGCTGGATGTTATACACCGTGGGTGACAGGGCTGGATGTTATACACTGGGGGTGAGGAGCTGGATGTTATACACTGGGGGTGAGGGGCCAGATGTTATACACTGGGGGTGAGTGGGTCGGATGTTATATACTGGGGGTGAGGGGGCCAGATGTTATACACTGGGGGTGAGTGGGTCGGATGTTATATACTGGGGGTGAGGGGGCTGGATGTTATACACTGGGGGTGAGGGGGCCAGATGTTATACCCTGGGGGTGAGTGGGTCGGATGTTATATACTGGGGGTGAGGGGGCTGGATGTTATACACCGCGGGTGACAGGGCTGGATGTTATACACTGTGGGGGAGGGACCAGATGTTATACACTGGGGGAGAGGGGAGCGGATGCTATATACTGGGGGTGAGGGGGCCGGATGTTATACACTGTGGGGGAGGGACCAGATGTTATACACTGGGGGTGAGGGGGCTGGATGTTATACACTGGGGGTGAGGGGGCTGGATGTTATACACTGGGGGAGAGGGGGGTGGATGCTATATACTGGGGGAGAGGGGGGCGGATGTTATACACTGTGGGGGAGGGGCCAGATGTTATACACTGGGGGGAGGAGCCGGATGTTATACACTGTGGGGGAGGGACCAGATGTTATACACTGTGGGGGAGGGACCAGATGTTATACACTGTGGGGGAGGGACCAGATGTTATACACTGGGGGTGAGGGGGCTGGATGTTATACACTGGGGGTGAGGGGGTCGGATGTTATACACTGGGGGTGAGGGGGTCGGATGTTATACACTGGGGGAGAGGGGGGCGGATGCTATATACTGGGGGAGAGGGGGGCGGATGCTATATACTGGGGGTGAGGGGGCTGGATGTTATACACTGTGGGGGAGGGACCAGATGTTATACACTGGGGGTGAGGGGGCTGGATGTTATACACTGTGGGGGAGGAGCCAGATGTTATACACTGGGGGTGAGGGGGTCGGATGTTATACACTGGGGGAGAGGGGGGCGGATGTTATACACTGTGGGGGAGGGACCAGATGTTATACACTGGGGGAGAGGAGGGCGGATGCTATATACTGGGGGTGAGGGGGCTGGATGTTATACACTGTGGGGGAGGGACCAGATGTTATACACTGGGGGTGAGGGGGCTGGATGTTATACACTGGGGGTGAGGGGGTCGGATGTTATACACTGGGGGTGAGGGGGTCGGATGTTATACACTGGGGGAGAGGGGGGCGGATGCTATATACTGGGGGAGAGGGACCAGATGTTATACACCGCGGGTGACAGGGCTGGATGTTATACACTGGGGGAGAGGGGGGCGGATGCTATATACTGGGGGTGAGGGGGCTGGATGTTATACACTGTGGGGGAGGGGCCAGATGTTATACACTGGGGGTGAGGGGGTCGGATGTTATATAATGGGGGGTGAGGGGGCTGGATGTTATACACTGTGGGGGAGGGGCCAGAGGTTTCACCCCAGGGATGACTGACTGGATGTTATACACCAGGGGCTGAGGGGGCATGATCTAATACATCAGGGGGCGAGGAGCCGGATGTTATACACTGGGGGTGAGGGGGGCGGATGCTATATACTGGGGGTGAGGGGGCTGGATGTTATACACCAGGGGGGAGGAGCCGGATGTTATACACTGAGGGGTGAGGGGCTAGATGTTATACACTGGGGGTGAAGGGGTCGGATGTTATACACTGGGGGTGAGGCGGTCGGATGTTATACACTGCGGGTGAGGGGGTCGGATGTTATACACCGGGGGTTGAGGCGGTCGGATGTTATACACCGGGGGTTGAGGGGGCTGGATGTTTTACATTGGGGGCGAAGGGGTCGGATGTTATACACTGGGGTGAGGAGGCCGGATGTTATACACGGGGGGGTGAGGAGGCCGGATGTTATACACGGGGGGGTGAGGGGGCTGGATGTTATACACTGGGGGTTGAGGGGTCGGATGTTATACACCGGTGCTTGAGGGGGCTGGATGTCATACACCGGGGGGTGAGAGGGCCGGATGTTATATACTGGGGGTGAGGGGGCTGGATGTTATACACCGGGGGGTGAGAGGGCCGGATGTTATACACCAAGGGTGAGGGGGTCGGATGTTATACACCGGGGGGTGAGGGGGTCGGATGTTATACACTGCGGGTGAGGGGGTCGGATGTTATACACCGGGGGTTGAGGCGGTCGGATGTTATACACCGGGGGTTGAGAGATCTGGATGTTTTACATTGGGGGTGAGGTAGTCGGATGTTATACACCGGGGGATGAGGGGGCTGGATGTCATACACCGGGGGGTGAGAGGGCCGGATGTTATACACCAAGGGTGGACAGTCGAATATTATACATCGGAGGCGATGGGGCCGAACAATGTGGGGCAATGGGAATTAATAAGAAACCGTAATTCAATGATTAAGATGTGTGTTATAATTCTTCTCTCCGTATATAATACATCCGCCATCAGTCACCTTTCCCGGTTGCTCAGTGTGCACCACATTATGCTGGATCTGCTCTGTCTATTTTCTATAATGGCTGTTGACCATGACCGCTATAACATAGGAATGGCTGGATATGATATTGATAGACCATTTTCCCTGACTCCGTCTTCAGTCTTCCTAGACGTGCACTTTCCATCCACCCACTAATAACGACACGTTATATTCGTAAAAAGCCGCAGACCTCAGTATATCCCGTGCTCGGCTAATTGCAGTCTCCCTTGCTAGCGGCGAGGACTTGGCAGCGCAGGGAGCGGCCCCACCTGCTAAGCACACAAAGTCATCCTAGTTAATGGCTCACTCACATCCGCCTCCGTAATGACTGCAGGGACGGCTAGAAGTGGTTGGATTAATTACATGTGCCTGCAGTGGAGGTGATCTCTATGTATAAGGATTACAAACTAAAGAAGATTTTTCACCAGGTCGAAAGTGGCCAGTTCTTGCTCTTATTTTATACCCGCTGTGTTACACACTTGCCCTGGTCCGTTAGATTTTCTTGTGCTCCACGTCAGGCTTTGCAAGTATCCCGCCATTCTCCCATCTGTTGTATTTTCTAGGCCTATGTAAGGCCTCTCAAGTCACACACCTGGGTCTTGGTATTAACACTTGCTAGTAACTCTTAGTTGTCTGTGCACAGTTCCAGTCCACAGTCATCAGGACATCTCCTAGCTCGCTGGGATTTCCTGCCCAAGAGATACTTGGCTGCAGTTTCCAGTAACCTTGCTGCCTGTCAGTGGTCTTCAGGACTTCACCTGTTCATCTGCGGTTTCCAGTAACCCTGCCGCCTGTCAGTGGTCTTCAGGACTTCACCTGTTTGTCTGCAGCTTCCAGTAACCCTGCTGCCTGTCAGTGGTCTTCAGGACTTCTCTTGTCTGTGGTTTCCAGTAACGTTGCTGCCTGTTAGTGGTCTTCAGGACTTCACCTGTTCATCTGCGGTTTCCAGTAACCTTGCTGCCTGTCAGTGGTCTTCAGGACTTCACTTGTCTGTGGTTTCCAGTAACCTTGCTTCTTGTCAGTGGTCTTCAGGACTTCACTTGTCTGTGGTTTCCAGTACCTTGCTGCCTGTCAGTGGTCTTCATGACTTCACTTGTCTGTGGTTTCCAGTAACCTTGCTTCTTGTCAGTGGTCTTCAGGACTTCACTTGTCTGTGGTTTCCAGTAACCTTGCTGCCTGTCAGTGGTCTTCAGGACTTCACTTGTCTGTGGTTTCCAGTAA
Organism: Phyllobates terribilis; assembly: GCF_046119375.1. Taxonomy (NCBI): domain Eukaryota; kingdom Metazoa; phylum Chordata; class Amphibia; order Anura; family Dendrobatidae; genus Phyllobates; species Phyllobates terribilis. The sequence goes on along the minus strand of NW_027362772.1, from coordinate 50,145,843 downwards.
CCTTGCTTCTTGTCAGTGGTCTTCAGGACTTCACTTGTCTGTGGTTTCCAGTAACCTTGCTGCCTGTCAGTGGTCTTCAGGACTTCACCTGTTTGTCTGCAGCTTCCAGTAACCCTGCTGCCTGTCAGTGGTCTTCAGGACTTCACTTGTCTGTGGTTTCCAGTAGCCTTGCTTCCTGTCAGTGGTCTTCAGGACTTCACTTGTCTGTGGTTTCCAGTAACCTTGCTTCCTGTCAGTGGTCTTCAGGACTTCACTTGTCTGTGGTTTCCAGTAACCTTGCTTCCTGTCAGTGGTCTTCAGGACTTTACTTGTCTATGGCTTCCAGTAACCCGGTTCCCTGTCAGTGGTCTTCAGGACTTTTCGTGTTAGGCAGCAGGGTTAATGGAAGCCACAGACAAACAGGTGAATTCTGTTTGGAAATCTCTGGAGGTCGAGCGTTAATTTTGGGTGGAGCAATGGTGGTATAGAATTCCCTAATATGAGTGTGGATATTAAGTGATTGAAGAAATTGAAATTCCATATTGTCGTTTTCGGCTACTACAGACAAGGCAGAGGGAGAGGCTCCTGCTGCAGCCAGAAAATAATATATATAAAAATAATTATATAGAAATATATATAAAAAATATATAAAAATAAACATTTTTGATATCTTTGCATCTGTTAAAAATATGATGTATGAAAATAAATAAATAATACCATATAGAGAAAAAAAAGCCAGAATTGCTGTTTTTTGATGGCTGTAACTCCCCTCCAAAAATGCAGTAAAAAGCATATGTACCTCAAAGTGAAACCTACAAAATTATCAGGTCATCACGCAAAAAATCAAGCTAAAGCCTCAAAGCTTTGCAGTGCTAAGACGTTGCTGTAGCCTCCTGATTTTCAGATTCGCGGGAGGTCCCATAGGTCAGACACCGCAAATTATACCGTGAGAGCGTATCTGAGCAATTTCTCTTTGTTTTGGGGTGTCCTACTGCAATAAGGTAGGTCAAAATGGCCTAAACTAAAGTGAAGAACATGTCCTGTTGGCAGAGGCTCTTTAATACCCTCTTATTCCTCTACATTGGCCCCTAGCGCTCTACTGAATGAGATGTTTGTGAATACAGCATATGGCAGGCACAGCCATGGTAATCCCATCACAGTTATATGATGGGGCTATAATAATTCCGGGAGGCTTCAAGAATGCCATATAACATGTTGTATTAGGAGGACACATTATCATAAAAGGACATCTGTGATGACCCCAATGTGTGCACTACTGAGCAGCTCAGCGTCGGTGGCGCTTCTAAGTGATTGATAGCTCTGCTCAGTGTTGGAGATAGAATATGACTAGATGTTATTGGCCAACAGCTACCGTACTCACTTCCTTCGCACCTCCTTCCTCCCATGCACATGCTTGATCATTTAATCTCAGTGTAAATGTGAAAGGAAATGGAGGAATAAACTGCTGGTAGACATCTCTAGAGGCTGCTTATCTTCCCCTAGAACAGTGTTCCCCAACTCTGGTCCTAAAGATCCACCAACAGGTCATATATTCTGGATTTCCTTAGTATTGTCCAGGTGATAATTGCATCACCTAGACAGGCAAGAATTCTATCACCTGTGTAATACTAAGGAAACCCTGAAAACATGATCTGTTGGTGGCTCTTGATGACCAGGGTTGGAGAAATCTGCCCTAGAACAAGATAATTGGGTATGTTCACATCCAACTGTCTGATCCTTCTCTTCTCCAATATCTGTCATTAACAAAAAGTCAGAAGAACCCTCATATACTCCATTCAGCATTGAAATTGTAACGCCAAGAAGTTGTAGAAAGATGGAAATCACAGAGGGTTCTGCAAATGATGAAAAACGGAAACAATATTTTCAAAATCTCACAATTTATTCAGTACGGAGTATGCGCTGAGAAATCCCTGCAATTCCAGCCTCGGCCAAATAACCAGGTTATTAATGGTCATCTGAGGAAGTTTCTGCCACTGAATGCACATGGGTGAATCATTAAGATCTGCTGCTGGCAGCTCCTGTGTAATCATCGTCCAATGATGTCCCAGATGTGCTCGATGGAGACAGGTCTACTGCAGCCATGGGAGCACGTTTAGGCTACACAGGCTCCTCACAGTAACATCAGCAACATGCAGTCTGGGGTTGTCGTGTTGAAAAGAGCTTCTGGGACACTTTGAAGAAAAGGCCATACTACTGGTTCCGTGACCAAATCACTGTAATGCCAAGATATTAGTGACCTGGCATGTAGACTAAAGGGATCCGACTTCCGTACATTCTGCCACCCCACACCTTAATCCCGGGAGTAGGACCAGTGTGACATTCCCTCGTCTCTTCATATGGTCTCGTCAGATTAGAAGAATGGTACATAGTGATCCCTTTTGTATTGCAAGTGAAATTGGACATCACACCATCTCTACACAAGTCATCAGAAGACATCTGCATGACATTGGTCTATGAGTCAGACGTCTAGCTATAAGTGTCCATTGACCTCACGTAACCACTATGATGGGGCAGAGTAATTGAGGCAGGAATGAAGGTCAGTCCTCTTCAGCGTTGAGTCTGCTTATCTCTTGAATGAAACGATAGATGGAGATAGGGCAGGAGACCACATGGGCAATGCCATGAAGAAGCCTAAACGAGGGAACATAATAGTATCCCAGGAGCAGTTTTTCAACACGGCAACTCTCGGCCGCATGTTGCTGGGGCTACTGTGAGCAACCTGCGTGTCCTAAACATGCTACCATGGCCTACAGCGTCTCCAGACTTGTCTCTCATCGAGCACATATGGGACGTCATTGGTCAGTGATTACACAGGAGCTGCTAACAGAGAATCTTGATGATTTGCCCAAGTGCATTCAGTGGCAGAATCTTCCTCAACAGCCATTAAGATGTTTTGAAAATTGTGTTTCTATTTTTTCCTTCTTTGCAGATCAGTAATGTGTCCCCTGTGATTTCTATACTTCCATGACTTTTCCTTCTTGTAGATGCAATTTCCATGAAGAGAAGTGTTCATTAGGTGGTCGGTCTGTCCAGTTAAATACGAATCTAAAAGCCACCACTTTGTCCATGTACATTCCCACTGGATTAGGCTACAGGATGGCACTTGCCTCTACCAGCTGATAGTCTTTGCTTGTGTAGTCAGGCGGCATCGTTAGTGACATGATGAACAGAGTATTTCTTTCATAAAGCAAAGGTTAATGTCGAGGTTCTTCATTCCTCTAGCCTTAGCGAGTCTATTAATCGTCAAGAAGTCAATATAAAACGTTGACTCGGGGCCAGGTCCTTAAGTATCTCGATACTAGCACACAAATATACCAGGCAGGACTCTTGGCAAAGCCTTCAAATGTAGGACACTTCATATTTCACGGTTTGTACAGAGTTTTATTGCAATTTCGAAAAACAAAAGCAACAATAGAAGTAAAACCCGGAGCCAAAAGAAACCGCCAAGAATTCACCTTCCCAGTTGGCCTCGGTGCTAAAATCTGAAATTGTGTTAATTGGCTATTTTTCTTTTTTTCCAAGGAATTTTTCATAATCTTCTTAAAGTACAAAATTTATTATAAGGGTTATAAAAGATCACTAGTGCTGTAGCTTGGGGATGGATGGAGAGGGGAGGTTGCCTCAAGAGCCACCTTCTATGGGGAGGGTAAAACTTTGAGCTCCCTCAACCCTGTCTAATGACCCAAGAGGACTAGATCTCGGGAATCTCCTCTATATTGGGTGGCACATAAGCAGAATGGGAACCCATCCAGCGGCCCACGACCTGAATGAGTTAAGCAACCTGCTTTGTCATCTTGGCCCTTGCAGCTACTTCCTATGCAGAGTGCAGCAGTCGAGAGGAGTTGGTCATCAGCTGTTTCGCTCTGCATAGGTGGTGACCTAGATGACAAAGGTCTTAGTATAATGAGGTGAGCTTCATTATCTCAATCGATTCAATGTATAACTTTTATTTTAAAAATCTTCAGTAAGAAAGCAGAAAAAAATAAAGATCTGGTGGGCATACTGTAAGTACATCAGTATTATCATATAATACATGTGTTTGGGGAGCAAAGGGTTCAATACTGGAGTGGTGGAAGAGACTCTGAGTGCTAATTGTTCACTTTTAAGACGTTACAAAGTTCTTTCCTTGCCTAAGGTGCTGGCAACAAACTTCACGCCTCTGAGGAACCCTCCAGACACAACTAATACACTGTTTTTCCTTGAGATGGGTCCTGAGGGGTGGAACATAACTCAGGGATCTTCTCTGCACTGATATGTCAAGATCCACCTCTTCACCTTCTGCCTTTGGCATAAAACAGTTTATTAATTTTCCATGAAGTTATTTGAGACTCTCCTTGGTCTGACTAGGGTCCAAAACTGGAATACTCACAGTTCCAGTTCATTACTCCTAGATTTAATGGACTGAAGAACTCAACAGTATCCAATACACTCTATAGAAGCCACAGGTCTGGGGGTAAGGCTAAGTGGGCGAGGAGATGACCCTTCAGGACTCTCTTACCCCCTATGCAAATATATAATTACATGTGGTATCAGTAATTGCCCTTTATTTCCCCAATCAATTATCAGTCGGTGGTAGATTCGGATACCTGGATCTCCTTGATATGGAAGGCAATGATGAGGATGAGAAGAATGATGGTGGACATGCTGATGGTGCATTTCATCAGATACAGATAGACATACCACTGAAAGAAAAAAAAAACATACAGAATATATTAGATGATGCCCTAAATGAGGCATGTCGAGCCTGGGGGAAAAAAAATACATTATTATAATAACTTGAATCCATTTATGTATCGATCTGGGTCAAGGATCTACTCATGGGTGGGTCTCTAAAGCCTTGAGGTTGATGCCCCAGAGGAACTTTTATCAATTCTGTCCACTTAGACTGATAAATTATGACTTTTTCCAGACCCCATGAACTTTTTTTTGCCTATTTTGGCACAGAATTGGTACCGTTAAAAGTGATATGCCATGATATTTACTCTGGATTTATTAGATAACTTGCGCTTTGTTTAGAAGTCACAAGATGAAATAGGAGACGTTACATGGGAGCCTAATCTGTTTGCGGGACCTTGGTTTTTTCACAGCTTATATTTCAATTTTACATAAAGAAGGCCACTAGGGGGGCGCATTTCTGATGTTCTAATATTTGGTGATTATTATTTTTTTTTAATTTAAAGGGGAAGTTCCCTTTACACCTGTTCATTTGATGGCGGGTAATATTGACTTTGGGCCGTGGAAGGAAGAGACGTTCCTACCCGATACCATCAAGGTAAACAACATTCTGTTTGCTGACTGTCAGAATCGCGTCTCCCGTCCTTCACCTCTTGGCCGCACGCTTGGTTTCTGCTGCTTTCCTGTTAATATTTCCTCTATATACAGACACTGCCCCTTCTCCGGACTGTATATACTCTCAGCATACTCACATGTCACGTAGTCCAGCACTGCACAACATTAATTCTTGTCCATCAGATTTAAAAAAAAAAATAAAATAGATCAAAAAACGGTCATATCTGACTCTACGTAATGTTCCAGGTAAAGGAACAGTAAAGTCAAAAGTAAACTCTGTGCCATATCCCTGGAAAGTCAAACCCATTGCCACATATCACAAGGTCTCCAATACCATCAAGTAGAGAACACCGGTGTCATTGCTTCTCCTCCTTGGGTCCTGCTTTTTGCCTGTACTCTTCCTTTAACTAGAATATCGCGTAGAGTCAGATATTATGTTTTTGAACACCTTTTTTGGAAAATAAAAATCTACGCGATACAGCGTCCGTGATCTGAGTTGTCTGCTTAACAATTCCCAAGCCCATATTGTCACAGTGTTGATAAGTCTGTTGTAGACAGAGCTCCCTACATCTTTCTTACTGCTTAGATGCCACAGCTGATGGAATCTAAGCGGTTGAACGGCCGTGATCTGAGTTATCTGGTTAACAACTCCCAAGACCATGCCATTACAGTGATAAGTCTGTTGTAGACCAAACTCCCTACCTCTTTCTAACTGCTTAGATTCTACAGCTGACAGAATGTAAGCAGTTGAACGGCCATTATCTGAGTCATCTGATTAACAACTCCCAAGCCCATGTTGTCACAGTGATGATAAGTCTGTAGTAGACTGAACTCCTTACCTCTGTCTAACTGTTTAGATGCCACAGCTGACATTGGAATGTAAGTGGTTGAACGGCCGTGATCTGAGTCCTCTGATTAACAACTCCCGAGCCCAAGAGATTGAATGCAAGGAATGATGTATACATTTTTTTTTACGTTTCGGTCTAGTCGACCTTCATCATATATACACTGAAACACCAAGAAATATATAAATATATGTGTGTGACTCTATATGTGTGTATATATATATATATATATATATATATATATATATATATATATATATACAGTACCGACCAAAAGTTTGAACACACCTTCACATTTAATGATTTTTCTGTATTTTCATGACTATGAAAATTGTACATTCACACTGAAGGCATCAAAACTATGAATTAACACATGTGGAATTATATACTTAACCAAAAAGTGTGAAACAACTGAAAATATGTCTTATATTCTAGGTTCTTCAAAGTAGCCACCTTTTGCTTTGATGACTGCTTTGCACACTCTTGGCATTCTCTTGATGAGCTTCAAGAGGTAGTCACCGGAAATGGTTTTCACTTCACAGGTGTGCCCTGTCAGGTTTAATAAGTGGGATTTCTTGCCTTAAAAATGGGGTTGGGACCATCAGTTGTGTTGTGCAGAAGTCTGGTGGATACACAGCTGATAGTCCTACTGAATAGACTGTTAGAATTTGTATTATGGCAAGAAAAAAGCAGCTAAGTAAAGCAAAATTAGTGGCCATCATTACTTTGAGAAATGAAGGTCAGTCAGTGCGAAAAATTAGGAAAACTTTGAAAGTGTCCCCAAGTGAAGTTGCAAAAACCATCAAGCGCTACAAAGAAACTGGCTCACATGAGGACCGCCCCTGGAAAGGAAGACCAAGAGTCACCTCTGCTTCTGAGGATAAGTTTATCTGAGTCACCAGCCTCAGAAATCGCAGGTTAACAGCAGCTCAGATTAGAGCCCAGGTCAATGCCACACAGAGTTCTAGCAGCAGACACATCTCTTCAACAACTGTTAAGAGGAGACTTTGTGCAGCAGGCCTTCATGGTAAAACAGCTGCTAGGAAACCACTGCTAAGGACAGGCAACAAGCAGAAGAGACTTGTTTGGGCCCAAGAACACAAGGAATGGACATTAGACAAGTGGAAATCTGTGCTTTGGTCTGATGAGTCCAAATTTGAGATCTTTGGTTCCAACCACCGCAGAAAAGGTGAAGGGATGGACTCTACATGCCTGGTTCCCACCGTGAAGCAAGGAGGAGGAGGTGTGATGGTGTGGGGGTGCGTTGCTGGTGACACTGTTGGGGATTTATTCAAAATTGAAGGCATACTGAACCAGCATGGCTACCACAGCATCTTGCAGCGGCATGCTATTCCATCCGGTTTGCGTTTAGTTGGACCATCATTTATTTTTCAACAGGACAATGACCCCAAACACACCTCCAGGCTGTGTAAGGGCTATTTGACCAAGAGGGAGAGTGATGGGGTGCTACGCCAGATGACCTGGCCTCCACAGTCACCAGACCTGAACCCAATCGAGATGGTTTGGGGTGAGCTGGACCGCAGAGTGAAGGCAAAAGGGCCAACAAGTGCTAAGCATCTCTGGGAACTCCTTCAAGATTGTTGGAAGACCATTTCTGGTGACTACCTCTTGAAGCTCATCAAGAGAATGCCAAGAGTGTGCAAAGCAGTCATCAAAGCAAAAGGTGGCTACTTTGAAGAACCTAGAATATAAGACATATTTTCAGTTGTTTCACACTTTTTTGTTAAGTATATAATTACACATATGTTAATTCATAGTTTTGATGCCTTCAGTGTGAATGTACAATTTTCATAGTCATGAAATTACAGAAAAATCTTTAAATGAGAAGCTGTGTCCAAACTTTTGGTCTGTACTGTATATATATATATATATATATATATATATATATATATATATATATATATATATATATAACTAAATATTTAACACAGCCTGACAATAGGTAACTAGGAAGAATAAAAATATTAAAGACAAGACAAAATAGAAATAAAGAGCACAAACAAGGTACAGAAGAAATGCATGAACCGCTGCAGCACTGTATATAATCACCTAGAAGCATATCATATCATTTCATAAATGCGTAGAAATTAAGACTCCGGATGTTTAAGTTTCAAATAGCAGCGTGTGAAAGAAAAAAAGAATGTATGAAAAGCAATGTATAGAGCCGGCATGCAAAGAGCCGTAGTAACTGGTGGAATAAGAGAAAAGTTGTAGTTCCATAAAGTGCGGAATAATGTGCAGCCCTCATACAATGAAGGCTATACGGCACTTCCAGTAAGAAATGGTCATATATAAATATAGGAACTATGGTGACATACTGGGTTAGTTCTGGAACTACATCGTAAATTAAACCCAATGATATGCTTTTCGGTAATTATGCACAGTGCTGCAGCGGTTCATGCATTTCTTTTGTACCTTCTTTGTGCTCTTTATTTCTATTTTGTTTTGTCTTTTATTTTTTAGGTTAGGCTAGGTGAAACATCCATGTATATATATCTGGCTGTTTCAGTGTATATCTGATGAAGGTCGACTAGACCGAAAAAATAAAAATAAAAATGTATACACTATTAATTGACTTCAATAAAAAATCATCTCTTACAGTGCCGGATTCCAGAATTTTTTTGTATGGTAAGAGTTGGGACCCTATCCGTGCACCTTTACTGTCAAAGGAACGCCGTTCTTCTCTTCAATTAAGAGGTTGTGCGGCCGTGATCTGAGTTATCAGAATAACAACTCCCAAGCTCATGCCATCACAGTGATAAGTCTGTTGTAGTCAGAACTTCCTACCTTTGTCTAACTGCTTAGATGCCACAGTTGACATTGGAATCTAAGCGGTTGAACGGCCGTGATCAGAGTTTTTTGAGTAACAACTCTCAAGCCCATGCATCACAGTGATAAGTCTGTTGTAGACAGAGCTCCCTCCCTCTGTCTAACTGCCACAGTTGACGTCGTTGGAATCTAAGCAGTTAAACGGCCGTGATCTGAATCATCTGGTTAACAACTCTTAAGCTCATGCCATCACAGTGATGATAAGTCTGTTGTAGACAGAAGTCCGTAACGCTGTAAACTTGCTTAGATGCCACAGTTAACGTTGAAATCTAAGCGGTTGAACAACCGTGATCTGAGTTATTTGTAACAACTCCTAAGCCCATGCCGTCTCATTGTTGATAAGTCTGCTGTAGACAGAACCCTCTACTTCTATCTAACTGCTGGGATGCCACAGTTAACATTGGAATCTAAGCGGTTAAACGACCGTGATCTGAGTCATCTAATTAACAACCCCCAACCTCATGCCATCACAGTGATAAGTCTGTTGTAGACAGAACTCCCTCCTTCTGTCTAATTGCTTAGATGCCACAGCTGACGTTGGAATCTAAGAAGTTGAACGGCCGTGATCTGAGTTATCTGATTAACAACTTTCAAGCTCATTCCATCACAGGGATGATAAGTCTGTTGTAGACAGAACTCCCTCTTTCTGCCTAATTGCTTAGATGCCACAGCTGACGTTGGAATCTAAGCAGTTGAACTGCCGTGATCTGAGTTATCTGATTAACAACTCCCAAGTTCATGCCATCACAGGGATGATAAGTCTGTTGTAGACAGAAGTCCGTAACTCTGTAAACTTGCTTAGATGCCACAGTTAACGTTGGAATCTAAGCGGTTGAACGACCGTGATCTGAGTTATTTGTAACAACTCCTAAGCCCATGCCATCTCATTGTTGATAAGTCTGCTGTAGACAGAACCCCCTACTTCTGTCTAACTGCTGGGATGCCACAGTTAACATTGGAATCTAAGCGGTTAAACGGCCGTGATCTGAGTCATCTAATTAACAACCCCCAAGCCCATGCCGTTTCAGTGTTGATAAGTCTGTTGAAGACAGAGCTCCCTAAATCTGTAAACTTGCTTAGATGCCACAGTTGACGTTGGAATCTTAAGCAGTTGAACGACCGTGATCAGAGTTATTTGTAACAACTCCCAAGCCTATGTTGTCTCAGTGTTGATAAGTCTGTTGTACACAGAACTCCATACCTCTGTAAACCTGCTTAGATGCCACAGTTAACGTTGGAATCTGAGCAACTGAATGGCCGTGATCGGAGTTATCAGATTAATAACTCGCAAGACCATGCCAACACAGTGTTGTACATGTGAGGCTGATTTTACAAGCCCCCTAATGGCAACACCATATATTCAAAGTGTTGCCATTAGGGGGCTTGTAAAATCAGCCTCACATGTACAACACTGTGTTGGCATGGTCTTGCGAGTTCTTAAACCGATAACTCAGATCACGACCGTTCAACCGCTTTGATTTCAATGTCAATTGTAGCATCTAAGCGGTTAGACAGAGGTAGGGGTATAGTTGGTTCCATCGCATTAGTAGCAACCCAACCATTAACGATATTATGTTATCTATAACCCCTCTAACATATCTAGGGCTAAAGGAAACTGAACTGCAGAATCTGACTACATGCAGGGTTTTTTATAGTCTGTAACCACAAAGACACATAGATCTGCATTGGGGCTGCATACACAAAACGGTCTGAGATTTTTCATCAATACTTTTTTTTTTTTTTTTTCAAAGTTGTATCATTTTTTGCTTCAAACTCAATTAAGTGAAAATTATTTTTATGAGACACATTATATTCACTGCTCAGAAAGCCTGCAGGATCTCCCCGGCTGGCATTACAATGGCATCTTTGTGGCAGCGCGCTGTTCAAACACGGCACCGTTGGATATTAATCTGTGATCAGCTGTTCAGGATGCAGAACGCTGGTGAGCCGCCAGGGCATTGTCTATAGAAATGTATATGTTTGCTCGCAGAGTGGGGGACATGTTCGTGTGCCGTATGTCAACATTCCCTGAGTGACTATGGGAAACATGATGAAAATTAAAGCTCCACTTGGTGCTGACAAATAAGAAACTGCTCTTAACTAATAAGATCCTCAGTCTTGACCATATTGCTTGACATTTTCAGCATTGTAGCCTGAAAAAAATCAACTTGCATGAGGATTTAAAGGGTTTTTTCCCATTTTTAGAAATGGGTATCATCGGATAGCTCTTGTCAATACAAGCAATTTTGCAATTTGCTGCGTGTTAAAATTTTCAGTCGTTCTTGAGATATTAACACTTTTCTTTTGTTTACAGCTCGTTGCCGTAGAGACCGACCACCGCTGCCAGACAGCAGAACATGCACAGTGCTTACAATCTCTTTTCTAGTGAGCCCATAAGAGCTGAATTAAAGCTAACCAGGGTCGCTAGAGCACACCTTTACCCCCTAAATCCCAGCGCAATGCTTACAAGGCAAACAGCAGCGGTGGTCTGTCTCCTAGGAAACGAGTACAAAAAGTATTCATATCTCAAGAACGATTCGAAATTTTAACAAACAGTAAATTGCAAAAGTGATTGTTTTTGCAAGCACTATCCGATAATACCCATTTCTGAAAATGGGAATGACCCTTTAAAAGGTTCAGCCTAGTGCATTCCCTGCAGGTTCAGTGTCTGCATCAAGAAAAACTACAATTTAAACTGCCATTTCATATCATGCTGCAAACAGAGCAATGGGGGGGGGGGGTCTAAAACTTACTTCTAGTAGGGGTTAAAAGGAGTACGGACAGGGGTTATAAGTTTGGAAGTAAACACCCTTTAAAACTATGACCGTTTGCAGCTTCTGATCTGCTCAAAAACACTTGTTATTCTGCGATAAGTGCAAACATAGCAAAGGACACTAGAGATGGCAATTACAGTATAGCGGTCCTGCCTAAAGCAGACGCCACGTAACTAATGTCCTCGGAAGTCCTACATCTACTGCACCTTCTGCAGAACCTGATTGAGGGTGGAGATAAGGGAGCACGGTCCTTGGGGAAGAACAGCATTTTATGTGGACTTAAAGGAAATGTATCGCCTAGATTTTTTTAATGATTGAAACCAGTAATAAAAAGTAGTTTTTATATTAGGATTGCAGTTTTTATTCTCCTTTTCAGTACATGAGTATGGAGGCGGCCATATTGCCTGTTCTTCTGTCTTATCTACTGTATATAGAGGTGTTATCAGTCATTGTACAGGAGGAGGAGGTGAGCTGTGCCATCGCCTATTGTGAATGGTGGATCCTGTGTTATCTGCGGCATATATAGAGGTGTTATCAGTCATTGTACAGGAGGAGGAGGAGGTGAGCTGTGACATCACCTATTGTGAATGGTGGCTCTTGTGTTATCTACTGTATATAGAGACGTTATCAGTCATTGTACAGGAGCAGGAGGTGAGCTGTGACATCACCTATTGTGAATGGTGCATCCTGTGTAATCTACTGTATATAGAGGTGTTATCAGTCATTGTACAGGAGGAGGAGGAGGTGAGCTGTGACATCACCTATTGTGGATGGAGGATCCTGTGTTATCTACTGTATATAGAGGTGTTATCAGTCATTGTACAGGAGGAGGAGGTGAGCTGTGATATCACCTATTGTGCATAGTGGTTCCTGTGTTATCTACTGTATATAGAGGTGTTATCAGTCATTATACACGAGGAGGAGGTGAGCTGTGATCTCAGCCTAACATGAGTCTCAGAGTGTAAACTGCAAGAATTCTGGACTCTGTTGAAATATAGATAGTGATAAGGACATATGTATCTAATAGAAGAAGTATGTTAGCCAGGGGACTCATTTTTAATAAACAAAACCAGTATTCAATGTGCACAATTGTCCAAAATGGCCTGAACATCTAAAAGTTGCACCTCTGGATCCACATATGGTCGCCAAACCTAAGGCAAGGCATCTATATAGGATGTTATTAACTTTCAGTGCCGGCTTCCTGTGAGTTGAGTGTGAAACTTTATCAGAAACCACTCTCAGTTCTTGAGGTTACCCCTCATCTACTGTTTCGACCTTCATTTCCCCACCACATCCCCATTGGACAACGGAACAAATCAGCTCATCGACAAGCACAGGAAATCTTCTGAATACGTTGGATTCTAGGAGCTTTTTTGGAGGTTTCCGTTGTGTGCTGGACTCTTGCTAAATCTTCTGGAAGTCCAGAAATTCTCTTTTTCCAGGTGTTTCCCGATTGTTTTGGAGGAGTTAACAAGGACATCAACCATGGACAACCTGTAGTATAGTGCTCAGCTACTCCAATTGCTAAAATCCAACAATTTTTTGAGGGCCAATCATCTAATGTCTACGGTAGACTCTCATCTTTGACTTGATGATATGTTGGAGAACGGATGGGACATTTTGGAATTTACCTATCCAATCCTTTTGTTTTTAGATATGTAGACCAGGACATAGGGGTGAATCGGGCAAGATTACTCCCGTCCAAACAAGTGTTTAGCGCTAAAAAAATATGGTGGTTCTCCTAAAAGTTGAACTTTGGCAAAAACTAGAGTTCACCATTCTGTCCACTAGCTTCTAAGTATTCTGTCCACTAGCTTCTAAGTTGCCTGGGACAGATAGCCAACATTCTAGGGTCCTCTTGAGGACTAAGAGTGGGCCACCGGGTGCAATCCATTATCACCATCAGAAGAGACATGTCTACTAATTTTTCACTTTCCAAAAACTTCCCAGAATGAAAGTTTTGGCTTTACTCAATCCAGTTTGCTTGGACCAAGTGTTATTCACCTCCAGTCCCGGTGGGCGCTTTCTGATTTCACACATTTCGACTTCCTGTGTATCTAAATAAACTCGGCCGCTTCTATAACAAACGTTATCTCTCCCACTAGATCTAAAACAATGGGGAGTTCCTGCTTCCGAAGAGAGTTAAAAACAGAAGCTTTCCAACGCAGAGAGCCGGGACGTCATCTAAACAAGGGCCACTTCTCACACGCATGGCCAAGACTTGGCTCTAACACGGGGTTAACCAACAATGGCACAACCTACAAGGGCTCTCCGGGGACGGGGAAATCGGAGAAAGTCTGAGATTATTATTATTTTTCTCATTATACAATCTAGCAGGTGCCAAAATATAACGCTGAACTCGGGAATCTCATCGGGTCCGACTCCTCGTTGACATCTTTTCTTTGCCTATTTTTTCGTGTTTTTCATTTGTGCCTTATTTTTATAGATTGTGTCTTTTTTAAAGTTTATTTTATGTGATTCTAGATGTTTTCGACCAATTCATCAATTGCGACTTTTTTTTTTCAATTATATATTCAGTCAAAACATACTTTTTTCTTAAAAAAAAACAAAACAAAAAGAAAACTACGTAATTGGCATTGCCTCGACAAATAAATTTTAAAAGAATAAAAAATTCCAAAATTGCTGGTTTTTTTTGATCATCTCACCTCTAAAAAAAAAAAACGGAATAAAAGTTATCAAAATGTTGTGAATGGTACTAATGAAATCTTCAATTGTTCCCACAAAATCTAAGCCCTCAACCAACATTACTGAGGAAAACGTAAAAAACGTATGGCTCGTAGAAACACAAAAACAGCAATTTTGCAATTTTTTAAAGGTTTTATTATTACAGTATTGACAAAAGACGTCACAACTGTTGAAAGCCAGGGATGAAAAAAAATAATAAAAAAAATCTAAAAAAAATATATAGTAATTTTGGCTTTAGGGAAAAGGGGTCACCATCTATACCCCTATCTCTACTTTAGGAAACTATGTAGAAGGGACAGGGCCTTGAGGTCCAAGGATAGGGTGTTAGGTTACAAACTAAGGACCCTTTAATCTTTTCCTTTTTTAGTTTTTTTAAGTCCCTTTCCTTTATTAGATTTTGTGGCATCCACTGACGTTTTTGCTGCCAAATTCTTCAAAATCAAAAACTGCTCTTTATTTTTTATTTTAACAATTTTTTTGTGACTCTTTAGCATAAAAAGTTGAAAGATCTGTTAAAATGTGGCAAAATTTGTGCAAAAAAAATTTTTTTTTTTTAAAGACATACATGGAATCCCTTCTGAGATTCTGGGACTTTTTAAAAAGTCGAAATTGATGATTCAACTGAAAACATCTGAAAACCTCAAACTTTACCTACAATGGCGAACATAAAAGGAATATAAGAGAACACATAAAATAGACATTAAAAAGGGAGCAAATAAAAAAAAGAATAAAAAGAAGAGCAAAAAGGATATAAAAATAAAAAGCAAATAAAAAATTGGAGAAAAAAAACAAAAATTTGAAAAAAAAAAAGGTGCAAATACAGTAAGGAATCTGGGGCTACGACTACAAGGGGGTCACCTTTTGGCGCTCCACCCTATATGTTTCCAATTCCTCATGAAGCAAATCGACCCATATTTTATCTAGATAAATGAAAATTATTTTTGAGTTGTTTTTTTTCTTCGATATTGCGCCATGTAGCTTTTTTTTTTGTCTGTGTATACCAGTAATAAAGATTTTGCTGATCTCAGGCCTCAAGGTGATGGATTTGGGCAGATAGCCACAATCTACAGAAACAGCGGTGCTCACCGCCCAGAGCTTTCAGTTCACAGCAGAAAACAATCTGATAAAAAATGACTGTTGTCTGTGATACAAACCAAACACCCATCCCCCTCTCATCAGTGAACACTCTCCGAATTCAAAAATTTTGGGTAACAAAAACATTTTTATTTTTGCCAATTTCTATGTTCACGCTTTTTGTTCCTGTGAGGACTTGCGTTTTGCCCTTTTTTAATTTGTCATATCCTCTACTGAAAAAATGGAAAACAATATTGGTGAGGGTGGAACACCTTGAACACCTCATCTAGCCAAACCAGGTCTAACACTTTGCACTGATGAGGGGCAGCATCCTGAAACACAGTGTCAGCAAATTGAGATTCTGGTTTGGCTTTTATCCTAAGTCATGTGACAAGGCTCGTTAAAGGGTCGATATTGACTTTTAGGTTTGCTACTTCCAATAGGTGGCACTAGAGCTCAAGTTCTATTCCTCTCTGAACAGGTAACTTACATATTTAATTGTCCAGTGGAGCATTGCAAGGTTTAAAAGTCTTCTCAGGCTTGGCATGTCAATCTCCACGAGGAGAAACGTTACCCCTTGGATCCCGATCAGACGACTCTCACCCAGCCAAACCAGATCTCACACTTTGCACTGATGAGGGGCAGCACCCTGAAGCAAAGCAAATTGAGATTCTGGTTTGGCTTTTATCCTAAGTCATGTGGCAAGGCTCATTAAAGGGTCGATATTGACTTTTAGGATTGCTACTTCTAATAGGTGACACTAGAGTTCTAGTCATCTTCCTCTCTGAAGAGATAATTTACATATTTAATTTCCCAGAGGAGCTGTGCAAGGCTTGAAAGTCTCCTCACATTGGCAAGCCATGCTTTGCATATCTCTCTCCATGAGGAGAAATGTTACCCCTTGAATCACAGTCAGACGCCGCTCACCTAGCCAAACCCGATCCACACTTTGCACTGATGAGACATGTGACAAGGCTCGTTAAAGGGTCGATATTGACTTTTAGGATTGGTACTTCCAATAGGTAGCGCTAGAATTCTAGGCCTCTTCCTCTCTGAAGAGGCAATTTTGCTAATGTCAAAATTGTCCAATGTCCCTTTAGGGCCATGGGAGAATCAGTGATTTGGCGCTAAAGCAAGTATAAGTCAGTATGGTTGACATGCCCCGGTTACCCTGCATTATGTACAGTGCGGAGCGCGTGCATGCCACAGTCTCGCCGCTGTCCAGTGCATACTCCTGGTCACCATTGCCACTGACCAACTTCTAATTCACAGCTCAGACAAAAGTAATATCAACTAATTATTAAGGCAAAAACCCAGATAGTGGCAAGTAAAATGCAGGGCTTTTCCATTTAAAGTGATGGTTGTTGAATTCTCTAAAACAAAACTAACACGCGTTTCGCATAATGCTTTTTCAAGGGGAAATGCCTTATTAGCCAATTTTGCTTGTACTTTGCACTATGATACATTGAGCTAATGTAAATGTATTAATGGTGTACTTATTTCACTGGAAATATATTTTATATGTTTCTACCCATCTATTCATCCATCCATCCAATATGCTACTATATATATAACCCTGCACTCGGAGTATTAATGATATCCAAGTTGGGTCGCGGTGTCTTTCTTTGGTTTGCCACTGACCGGTTTCCTGAGCTCCAGGAATAGTTGAGGTTTGTTTCCTGCAGTGACAGTAAAGCCGCCCCCCCCCCCAGGACAATTACAGATCTATGATACAGAGCGACGGATAAAGGGACAGTTTCATATATAAAAGTCTGGAGAACACGATCATCCGACACATTCTCCTCTCTGAATGTGGCAAATGTTCCATCATACAAGTTGCATAAGGATAAAACACTATGATAGCGACAAATTCACCACCTGATACCAAAACTATTGTACCATATCTTAATAGATATCTCAGCGGCAGGCAGTTCGGGGTACATCTGTGGATGGTTTAGAATTGTGGCACAATTCTGTGCCAGAAATCAGTAAACCATCCTAAAAACAACGTTGGAGGGCAACTTATTTTTTTGTGTGGCTCTTAAAAAGTTTTCCCGAGAGTTTTAATATTAATGTAGCATGGGTCATCAAAGGTGGAGGTCGGATTCATGGCACTCCTGCTGATCAGCTTATTAAAGGTGCAACAAGGCCAACAATAAAATTGACAACCCTGGAGGACACCTTATTTTTTTTGTGTAGCTCTTGAAAAGTTTTCCTGTGAGTTTTAATATTAATGAAGCATGAGTCATCAAAGGTGGAGGTCGGATTCATGGCACTTCTGCCAATCAGCTTATTAAAGGTGCAACACAGCTGGTGGCCAACAATGATATTGCAAGGTTTCTCCCATAAAATTGACAACCCTGGAGGACACCTTATTTTTTATTGTGTAGCTCTTGAAAAGTTTTCCCGAGAGTTTTAATTTTAATGTAGCATAGGTCATCAAAGATGGAGGTCGGATTGCTGGTACCTCCACCGATCAGCTGATTAAAGGTGTGACACACCTAGGGGCCAACAACGGTATTGCAAGGTTTCTCCCATAAAAATGAGAGAGCTGGCCAGCGCTGTGCCACGTTCATTCAGCTCTAAATTTGATGGGAAACACCTACAAAATGAACGGAGTAACTATGCCCACATAAGCATGAAGGAGACATTCAAAAATAAGTTAAATATAAAAATCTATTTTATTAAGTATACAAGGTATAAAAAAGGAGGTCAGAGAACTCACTCCTAAAATAACAGACATTTAAAATGGAGGGTCAGAGGTGAGAACAACAATAACAGATATGGAGGCAACCATAGTAGTCCCCATACAGGTGAGAACATCAATAGCATGCAAGGCCAAGGTAGAGCATGGGTTCAGAGATAGATATATACATGTAGTAGTATGCCCTTGGTATACGAACCCAAAATAGGGTAGCATTAAGCTATTATTATGAGCCTAATCAGTATGCCCACTGTGCTGTATATCAGTGTCGCCCACGGGGATATAAAGAAGCCTAATACTGCATGAAAGAAAGAGAGACAAACTCATCCATAGATGTAAAGGACTGGTGCCTACCACGAGCCCCGACGCGCGTTTCGCGTAGGCTTCCTCGGGGGGCTCTCTGTCTGAATTTGATGGGATTGTATTTGAAAATTTGGAACAGTCCCAGCAAATTCAGGACAGTCGGCAAGTATGTTAATATCCCAGAAAAAAAACTAAAGATACTCAGTAGTGTCATCCTTACCAACACCACTGTCCCTATAGGAGCCACTATGCCACCATGACAGCTAATACGCCCTCTAATACCTTTTTGCGTGAGAATGTTGTAAGCTCACCCAGCTACCAGATGAGGCTGGCAACATGGCCACCATGGCTACATGCACCTGTTGCCCACTGACAATGCAGTAAAGATCTCAAGCTACATTTTTCCATACATGATCATGTAGACCAGGAATCCTCAGTGAAGCCGAGTTTCTACCTAAACAGCTGAAGTTTTTTTTTAACAAGCCACGACACATTCTGCCCGCTGGTCGCTGACGACAAACCGTGCCCATTGTTTCCTATAAAGGGAAATGTATCTGCTATTTGTAGCTTTCCATAGCAAACAATGAAATGTTCTTATCAGCGACAAGACCTTCTGGCTGCGATCAGGGGCTGGGAATGGAAGATTATAAATCTACATGGGCATTGCTAAAAATGTGCAGATTACCCAGCACCGGCATGGCACTGCCAGAGGCCTAAAGACCAAGCAGGAACGTTAAAAAATGGAATCTGGTCGTTATCGCCTCTACAATCCCTTTAGAAGGTCCAAACAGGACATTTAAACTTTTATAATCAATCCACGGGATAGGTGAAAAATTTAGGATCGCTAAGGGTCCGATGGCTAAGACCTCCACCGATCTCCAGAGCAGGAGGACAAAGTTGTCATGTGTGAATGGAGCGGTAGTGAGCATGTGCGACCATCACTCTTATGACGGCACATGCTCACTACCGCTATAGCTCCATTCACACATGGGATATTGAGATCTTGTGATCGCTAGGGGTCCCAAAGATTGGACTACCCCTGATCATGCATTTATCACCTATCCTGGGGATAACTGATATATGGTTTTACTGGGATGACCTCTTCATGCTTCACCCACCAGGAAAGACCCAAAAACGCCCACAGTGGAACAGATTTCCATAAAATCCACTTTGTGGGATTGTCTCGTAAACGATTGTGAAGAGAAGCCAGATTGGTGTAGCTCTCATTTTTCTTTGCTCAGCACAATGGGCAGTGGGGCCATTCTGCGGATTCCCGCACACCCAGGTGGAAAAACTTCTGCTTACATCCTACATCCTCAGAATCAGAGGTTGGATCCCACTGATCATAAATGATATGCAACCATGTTAGGAGATGTGAATATCTCTTTAAAGATGACCTTTCATGGTGTAAATATGTAATTTTTACCTGATGTAAGTGCCGCTGTTCTCCTGAATCCAGCGTCGTGTTTCTTTTCTTCCTGCGCCTCTCCGTTCTTGAGATATGACCCCGACTATCATGCATATAAATCTAGTCTTGTTAGCCAACTAGGCACGGTCTTCAGCTCCTCTATGGGTGTGTCTTTTTGAAAACCACTCCCACTTGTTTAACAAGAGTCGATTTACACACAAGAAAGAGGAGGTCATATCTCAGGAACGGAAAGGCGCAGGAAGAAAAGAAATACAGCGCCGGATTCAGGAGAACAGCGGCTTCTATGCCAGGAGGAAAAAATACATATTTATGGCAAGTGATAGGTCAACTTTAAGGTGGTACCCAAATCTAGATATTCTCTACATTGCCCCCTGATACTCAGTGATGCCATCTGACCCTATAGCCGGTCGGTACATGTGATGTGTGTGTTTTATACTGAATGCTTTCCCTACGTCATGCAAATCCTGGGTCTCATTTCCATCGTGATAACAGAAGACTCTTTTATTCCTGTTCCTTCCATGTGTAAATTACGGACTGTGTCTTATACGAGTGGATATGGGGGTCATTCACCAGTGACCCCCATGAGAGTAATGTAACAATGACCCCCTGAGTACAGGATCCACTCATCCCTTAGAGAAAGGTACTCTGGAAGTCGGCATTACCGGAGATGGAGAAAGGATAAAAGTTTAACCCATTCTCAGCCAAATCATTAGATTCCCCCAAAGGATGACATTCAATCGTAGACTGGGGCTAAATAGTGATAAATGTTGCAAGAGGATAGATAGATAGATAGATAGATAGATAGATAGATAGATAGATAGATAGAACCAGTAGGAAACAACAGGGAATCATCACTAAATATGTACATTTATGAGAAATGTAAAGATTAAGAAATACGAAAGGTTAAAGATACAAACATGATAAAGAGTCTATAGAATCCTACCAAACACAAGAATCAAAGTTTCCTCGAAGTTTCATCCAGAACAACTGGAGAAACAAGTTCTAACACAACACAGAAATCACTGGAATCCGACACCTGCCCTGTGTGCGTGTGATGGGCAGTTACCCTGTACATAAGGAAGGGCACAAAGACTATGGTGACATGAGAACATCACTCCAATGGAATGTAAATATTGTGTTCTCTGCAGATGGAGAACACGGGTGTAATGTAATGTATGTGCACAGTGACTGCACCAGCAGAATAGTGAGTGCAGCTATGGGGTATAATACAGGATGTAACTCAGGATCAGTACAGAGTGAGTAATGTAATGTATGTACACAGTGACTGCACCAGCAGAATAGTGAGTGCTGCTCTGGAGTATAATACAGGATGTAACTCAGGATCAGTAATGTAATGTATGTACCTGGTGACTGCACCAGCAGAATAGTGAGTGCAGCTCTGGGGTATAATACAGGATGTAACTCAGGATCAGTACAGGATCAGTAATGTAATGTATGTACACAGTGACTACACCAGCAGAATAGTGAGTGCTGCTCTGGAGTATAATACAGGATGTAACTCAGGATCAGTAATGTAATGTATGTACACAGTGACTGCACCAGCAGAATAGTGAGTGCAGCTCTGGAGTATAATACAGGAGGTAACTCAGGATCAGTAATGTAATGTATGTACACAGTGACTGCACCAGCAGAATAGTGAGTGCAGCTCTGGAGTATAATACAGGATGTAACTCAGGATCAGTACATGATCAGTAATGTAATGTATGTACACAGTGACTGCACCAGCAGTATAGTGAGTGCAGCTCTGGAGTATAATACAGGATGTGACTCGGGATCAGTAATGTAATGTATGTACACAGTGACTGCACCAGCAGAATAGTGAGTGAAGCTCTGGGGTATAATACAGGATGTAACTCAGGATCAGTACAGGATCAGTAATGTAATGTATGTACACAATGACTGCACCAGCAGAATAGTGAGTGCAGCTCTGGAGTATAATACAGGATGTGACTCAGGATCAGTAATGTAATGTATGTACACAGTGACTGCACCAGCAGAATAGTGAGTGCAGCTCTGGGGTATAATACAGGATGTAACTCAGGATCAGTACAGGATCAGTAATGTAATGTATGTACACAGTGACTGCACCAGCAGCATACTGGGTGCAGCTCTGATCAGCTGCTAGTCAGTGTGGTGATTACGGGTGTGGTGGCTGCAGATCCTGCTGTGAGCTCCTGATCTATGAGAAACCAACACCTCTCCACCTGGGGACCTCTCTCTTTCCCAGGGAGGGAGCGGGTTTCTGGGATGAGTGATGGAGCCAAGTCCCAGGCTTCTGCTTCCCGAACCAGGCCGGCGGGGGGGCAGAAGAAACCAGCAACCGGCCTGCACATCAGAGGACTCGAGGGTGAGACGCTGCACCAGGAGTCGCAGCAATGTGGCTCCTACTCCCCCCGGGATTGTGGAGACCCCCAGAAGCCGCAAGGCTTCCAGCATGGAGGAAAAGCCTGACAGCGGCGTGCAAGATGGCGCTCCTTCCAGAGGAAAGCTGAGTGCTCACGGAGGTGAGGCCGACCTCCCTGAGGGGGGGTGGGCGCTGCAGGGACCCCGGGAGTCTGTGTCCACCTATGCCTCCCGGGTCATGATCCACCTCCATGAGTATGAAGATGCCAGTAAGCTCATCAGGAGGCTCCGGGAGGAGCTGCGCTGCACAAGCGCAAAAGCTGCAGGGGCCTCCAAACCAAGAAAGTCCAAGCTCCAAGCCGAGGTAAAAAGACTGAGCAGTGAAATTCAACTCCTGGAACTTAGGAAAGCCACCATCAGGGAGCAGAGTGGTCCTTTCAAAGAAAAACTTATAAATGAAAACCGCTTTAGAGAAATGGCTGATACCAGAGAGCAAAGGCAGATAGGGCTGCAGCCTGAGAGCCAGGTGGATGATGAGAGTGATGATGACCAGCAGGAAGCCCCACCTGGCAGCCTGCAAAGTCACCCGCAGGCCACGTGCAGCGAGCTCCCTGCAGGACAGGCGACAGTGACATCCGGTCGCAGTTCTGCCGGCTGTGGGGAGGACAGTGACAGCAGCGGCCAGGGAGGGGCGCTAATGGCGGAGATTAAGCTCCTGGAGTCCCCAGTGTGCCTCCAAAACTTCCATCTTGGTGACGATCTACCAGAAGAGGCACCTGGGGGCCACAAAAAGGCAAAGAAGACCAAGCCAAAGCTGCAGGAACCGGTAAGCTATGTCTATGCCCCCCTCCCTGTACCCCCTGAGTCGGTGGCAGGCTCAGCTCGCTGTATACGCCCCGTTGCCCAGCCCAGCCCGGGTTCTGCTGTGGATCCGGTGCAAAGGCGCGGGGAGATTACAGAGTGCGGTAGTGAGGCGCAGAGCTCCGTCTCTGCTTGTAGTAGCGGGGACGCAGCAGGAGATGCATCAGCCGAGAGGCTGGACAGTGAGGGCGGCCCGGCGGCGGGCGTTCCATCAGGCCACGATGCTGTGGTGCGCTCCTCAGAGGGAGGGGGGAGCAGCCCGGTGTCGGGGGCAGCTCCGGTAGCCTCGGCGCCTCTGAATGCTGTTGCCGCTGATCACTTAGTTGAGAAGCGACGGCAGTGTGAGGGGGCAGTTGGGACTGAGCGTTCCGGTCCTCCCACGAAAGTGCTATTTTGTGTTGGCGTCGCTGGTCCAGAAGATCCTGATGCTAAAGATCAGCGGCGCCTAACTGCAGCTAGAGATCAGCGGCACATTATACCAAATGCCAAACAGCGGAAATTACCGACCGATGATGTGGAGGGCACACATAAGACCGGGGGTGAGGTCGCCTCCAGTTCTATGGAGGTGACTGAGCCCCTTGTGCCTGATGCGGAGGTCAAAAGGTTATCCACCATTGTTACTGGTCCAGCAGGAATGAATGTGGTGGTGGAGGTGAATGAGGATAATTCATTGTCTAGTGGTGTGGTTGCTGGTTTGGTGGAGGGTGAGATGGAGGTGGGTAATGGTGATACTGTTGGGGCTGATGTGGTCACTGGTCCGGTTGCCCCCCCGGGGGTGGCAACACCTGTCCAGAGTTATGCCAGTGTCACCTCCGGGGCAAATAGGGCATCCTCCTCGTCTCCGGGCTTTGGGGACGGCTTGTTGCAACGGCGCCTTCTGGAGGCTCTAAAGAAGGGGGAGAGATCACTAATGGTAGAGGGTCGAGAGGTTGATCTATCCTTCTGGATAGAGAGGCATGGCCTCGGGGCCTTCCGAGAGCAAAAAGGAGGGGATACGGTGTGGTCCCTCCCAACAGCCGGGCCAGGCAGTGTGCGTAGGAATGTGGTCCGTCTTCGGTGGAGGGGCAGTGATGCATGTCCGCCAAGGTCTAAAGTTGTGGAGCTCCTGCTGAGGATGGGCTTCAAGGCGATTGACATCTACGCCTTGATACATCCCTATTCCACATCTGAGTTTGATGTCAGCTTTGTTCGGCCGGAGGGGCTTGAGCTCTTCTGGGCGAATTATGAGTTGGCAAAAAATGAGCCCGGCTGGCGAGACTTTGCCATTCAGGCAGTGTCTCGCCAAAACCAGATCAAGAAAGTGACCGTGATGACTCGTAACGAGTCGCTTTCTTGCTATGACATCATGACGTGGCTTGGTCAGTATGGAGAGGTGGTGGAGATGCCAAAGAAAAACCGCGACGAGTTTGGTATCTGGTCAGGGGCCTGGACGTTTATGGTAAAACTTAAGTGTTCAGGTGGTACGGTTGCCCACATTCCATCGTCTGCCTTCCTGGGTAGGGATCGTATCCTGGTCTTCTACCAAGGGCAACCAAAGCTCTGTCACAGGTGCAGCGACCCCACACACTTCAGTGCAAACTGCACTGTGCAGAAATGCGCGTTGTGTGGGGGTGTCGGCCATCTTGCCGCCTCTTGTGTGGAGATTAGGTGCCACCTGTGTGGTGAGTTAGGTCACCCATTCAGCCGTTGTCCTCGCTCCTTTGCTAATGCAGTCGAGACCCCGGTGGGAGTAAGCCGTGAGGCTGATTCTGCTGGGGAGGGGACTAGCAGGGGTGGGGGAGCTGAGGGGCCAGGGAAGAAAAGCAATAAAAAGACGCCTGCCAAGCTGAGGCGTCTAGACAAGCGCATACAGGAGAGGGAGCGGGGTGAGCCCCGGGCTACTGGGGCGGCCCCTGTCCTGGATGCCAGTGTTGCTGCTGAGGCCCCGAGGAATGATGAGTTGGATGAGGAGGTCAGGAGGATCCACAGGGAGGAAACTGCCTCTGCTTCAGAATCCTCCCATTATGAAAGTATGGATGAGGATAATAAGCGGTGGCTAGAGAACAAGCGTAAGCTCGGCACCAACAAGAAGAGAAAGAAGGGAGATAAAACATCTTCTCCCGCTCTGACCAAGGTACCTAAGGAAGGTAAAACCGACTCCCCTCTGGTTGGTCTTTCTAACCGGTTCCAAGCCCTTGATAACATCTCTTCCTCTGAGGAGGAGGCTGAGGGTGAGGTTCCGGCTTCAGCGGAGCTTACAGGGGGCGCCGAGTCTCCTTCTCCTGGGGATGCAAGGTCCTTGGGGGGAGGGACTGGCCCAGAGTCCGGAGACGAGGACGAAAAAAGAAGGAAAAATGTGGGAATGGACACCTTTGTGTCATTAAAGAGGGGGAAGGATTCCTCCTCTGAGGCAGAGGATAAGGAGAGTGGGAAGAAGAAAGCCATCTAACTCAATCACCAATGATGGCGGTACCCGCTCCGTTGACGCTGGCGTCCATTAATGTCGCCAGCATTAAGTCAAATATGACTAGATTTGCGGCCTTTGATTTTCTCAGCCGGGTTGAAGCTGACATTTTCTTTTTGCAAGAGACCAGGCTGCCAAATATGGCAGAGGTGTTTATAGCTAAGAGGGAGTGGAGACTCGGGCCCTCCTATTGGTCTCTTGCGGCCGAGCCGTATAGCGGAGTGGCGGTCCTTTTTACCGCACCGGTAGAATGCCGACGGGTTATTGAGCTAGAAATGGGGAGGTGCCTGATATTAGATGTCCTCATGAAGGGACAGGAGCTTCGGCTCATTAACATTTATGGTCCCCAATCTAAGTGGGACCGGAAGTGTCTCTTTACGAGGATCAAGCCCTACCTTTTTACGAGTTGGCAGGTCGTCTTTGGAGGGGACTTCAACACTGTCACGAGGCCCCGGGATAGAGGAGGTTCCAGAGACAAGCTGACTTATGATAGCGTCGCCCTTAATAGTATAGCTAGTGAGGCTCGCCTGGTGGATGTCCACATCCGGCACACCCCAGGCCACGAGGGGTTCACCTATCATAGAGGTAACTGTAGGTCCAGGATAGACAGGTTTTATTTAAAGGAGGAAGCCGTCTCTTCAGCAGTATCTGTTGTTGAGGTGGAGTTCTCCGATCACTGTTTGATTTTGTTTTCCCTGAATGTTACAGAGACCCCCTGGATGGGAAGAGGCTTTTGGAGGCTCAATTCGTCTCTCTTGGAAGAAGCGGAGATAAGACAGTCCTTTGAGGATTTTCTTCAGAGAATCATAGAATCATAGAATGGTAGAGTTGGAAGGAACCTCCTGGGTCATCTGGTCCAACCCCCTGCTCAAAGCAGGATTCACTAGATCATCTCAGACAGATGTCTGTCCAGCCTCTGTTTGAAGACGTCCATTGAAGGGGAACTCACCACCTCTCGTGGCAGCCTGTTACCCTTACAGTAAGGTACCCTTACTGGATCTTTGTAGTAGTAAGTCAGAGTGGTGGGAGATGTTTAAGAAAAGGGTGGCGAGATTCTTCCGCCAGCTCTCGAGCCTCAGGAGCCTGGACAGTTATCGCCTGTATCAGGGCCTGAGGAGGAAACTCGAGCATCTTGTCTCAACTGGAGGTAGCCGCGAGGAGATCTCCAGAGTGAAATCTTTGCTAATGAGGTGTCAGTATGATAGACACGCATCTTTGGTTTTTGAGAGGGATTACGGGAAGTACCGCTCGCCCGACCCTTACAGAAACTGCAAGATGTCAGTGAATAGTAAAGTTGTTACAGGACTGGTTGACACTGCGGGGTCCCTGAAAAGATCCAGATCAGGGATCCTGGAGGTCGTCAGATCCTTCTACTCGCACCTCTTGGGGAAGAGGGATCTGGATTGGGATGAGATGTCGGCTTTTCTGGCTGAAGCCGTCCCCGAACCAGGGGTAGACCCCTCTCTTGGTGTTTTGACAGAGATGATCAGGGAAGAGGAAGTTAAGTTGGCGATTGAAGGGCTTGCCCTAAAGAAATCTCCCGGTCCAGATGGCTTAACATCTGAATTCTATAAGACCTTTAAGGACGCCTTGGTTCCCCTCTTGACTGAGGTATTCAATGAGTGTCTTTCCTCGGGCACTCTGCCAAAGTCAATGAGGAGGTCTGCCCTGATCATCTTGTCAAAGGGTAAGGACCCATCTTGCATTGAGAATTGGCGTTCCATAGCACTTCTCAATGCAGACAGGAAGGTTTTGGCAAAGGTGCTGTTTAATCGGCTGGTGAAATTTGCACCCCAGCTCCTTTCGGGGGCCCAGCATTGCTCTGTTCCGGGCCGCAGTACAATTAGTGCTGTACTCTGTGTCCGAGAGGCGGTGGAGCAGGGTAGGGCTGGTCACTGGAAGGGGTACATGCTGTCATTGGACCAGGCAAAAGCGTTTGATCGGGTTAATCATGAGTACCTCTGGTCTGTCCTTCTGAGGTATGGACTGCCGGGGGGCTTTGTTGATTGGCTTAAGACCTTGTACGCTGGGGCAGAGAGTTTCCCGCTTGTGAACGGTTGGATTGGCAGCTCTTTTGAGGTTGGGTGTGGTGTTTGCCAGGATTGTCCCTTGAGCCCGCTACTGTACGTGTTTGCGATTGACCCACTTCTTAGGAGGGTGGAGCGTGGACCATTGGCTGGGATCGGGATGGACCGGGCAGCACCGGAAGCCACTCTGAGAGTGGTGGCGTATGCCGATGACGTCACCGTTTTTGTTTCCTCTGATGGGGAGGCAGAATGGCTGATGTCAGAGGTAAATCGCTACTCGGAGGCATCCGGGTCTAAGATCAACCGGGATAAGTGTGAGAGTCTCTGGCTGGGAGGAGGAGATCCTGGTTTTGATCTCCCGGACACCCTTCCAGAACCCAAAGTCTCTGCAAAAGTTCTTGGCATTGAATTTGGCCAGGGGGATTACCCCAAACAAAATTGGGACAGCAGGCTAGAGATCGCCACTCAGAAGGTGAACCAATGGAAGGGTTGGTCTTTGACCCTAAGGGAAAGGGTAAACCTGATCAAAACTTACCTGCTCCCTTTGCTGATCTATCTGGGCAGTGTGTGCATCTTGCCAGAGCCTCTCTGGACTCGGGTCTACAGTTTGTTCTTCCAACTGTTATGGGGGAATAGACTGAACCTGGTCAAGAGGGAGGTTACTTACCGTACGAGGAGACTAGGAGGGTTGGGTATGGTCAACCCTGTGGTATTCCTTATGAATACCTTCATTAAGATCAATATTGCAAACCTCTGGAAAGAGAGGGCTCCTCCATGGGTATTCTCCTGTAAGGGATGGTTTCAGCCTTTCTTCCAGGAATGGGAGACAGGAGGGCAAGTGAAGGATCTCCGCACACCGCATGGACATCTCCCGGCTTACGCTACCGTGGTTCTGAAGGTAATTCGCCGGTGGGGTCTGGGAATGTGGGAGGTCAGGACTCTGCCAAGGAAGCTCCTTGACAAAAGGGTTCTGTTGACCCATTTTCAGAGGCCTCTGGCGCTCAGGGATTGCCCAAGTCGGGATCTTGGGGTGGGTCTGCATCTTTTGAATTCTATCAGGATCCTCTCGAAGGTTTGGGACTTGGCTTGGCGCTGCTTCCATGGGAAACTGTGTGTGAGGGACAATCTGAAGTGTAGGAGCTCTGAGGACAGGAACTGTCCTCGGGAGCATTGTGGTACCATGCTAGAAAGCATGGACCACTTCCTGCTTCGTTGTCCCTTTAACACAGAGGTGTACAACAGGGTGGGCACCTCCATTGGCTGGCCCCGGCTGGCCGGTCTCTCTTATGCGGAATGGGCCTATGGAGCATTCAGGGACCTGGGTGGTCGGGACCGCTGCACCTTATTTCTAGTTAGCGCAGTGGTTAGGTATCACATGTGGAATGCACGGTGCTTAGTATCGATGCAGCGGAAAATCCTCCCAGTGGACGATGTGTTTAGGACCATACTCGGTGACCTGGTGAAGGTGGGTTCTCTGGAGTATGAGAGACTGGGTACACGGAGGGCCGCTCTCCTCTGGAGGGGCTTTTCTTTTAGTGTGCCCTAGTCTGGTCATCTCCTCTCCTGGTGGTGGGCTGCTGCTGACACCATAGATTTTTGTTTTATTGATCAGTAGACAGTGATGTAGGGCTGCAGGCGCCGAACTTGGGCTTTGTCATTTGTGGTTATTGTATTGTGTGTTATTCTATTGTTTGTTTCTGTATATATTGTATATATGGGTTTGAGTGTAGGTGTTAGGTTGGGTGGTGGGAAAAGGGGGGAGGTGGGTTCATCTTGTGGGACACTGGTTATTTGGGTGAATAACTGGCACTGCCTGATCTGTCCTAAGGACGTTGGACATAGACTGAGGCATGAGGCGCAGGACCAGCTCTCAGGTCAGTGCCGGGGAGGGACTGGTGGGCTCGAGTGTGGGGGGTTTTGTTTTGTCTTGTATATATTTGTATAGTTAGTATTTATTTTATTTAAAAAAAAAAAAAAAAAAAGAATGTATATATTAGTATGTATATAATTTGTTGGTTATTGTTTATTATATTGTTATTATTTGTTTGGTAACCGGACCAGATGTCATGGTGTAGGTAGTTATTGTTGTGTATATATGTATAATATGTGTGTGAGGAGAGAGGGAGCGGCTGGACCAGTTTCATTACACTGTTTATTTTCTGGTTATTAATTTTGTTATGTTTCTGTTATTATTATTATTGTTATGTTTATCATTTTTATAATAAAAGATCTACAGGATGTGACTCAGGATCAGTAATGTAATGTATGTACACAGTGACTGCACCAGCAGAATAGTGAATGCAGCTCTGGAGTATAATACACATAGGCGGATTATAATGAGGGCAATCCGGGTGACCGCCCGGGGCCCCGAGCCTGCAGGGGGCCCGCTACTCCGGGCGGGGTGTCTAATGCCGGATTGCCCTCATTATATGTGCGGGCCGCCGCGGCACATATCGGTAGCAGTGGCGGGAGGGGGGCCCCGGACCGCTCTCCCAGCAGCGGCCGCTGCTACTTCTTCATCGGCCGGGCCAGCACTGCAGCAGTTAACTTCCCTGTGCTGGCCCGGCCGCGTCATTGCTAGGAGACACGGCCCTGTGCACGGCCGTGTCTCCTAGCTGTGACGTCACGCGCCCGGCCTGCACTGCTGCAACGAAGAAGTCAGAGCAGGCAGGAAGAATGGAGCCGGGGGATGGTGAGTCTGTGTGTGTGTGTATGTGTATGTATGTCTGTGTGTATATATGTATGTGTGTGTGTGTATGTATGTGTATGTATGTGTGTGTGAGTGTGTGTGCAGATATCATTGTGTGATGTCTGTTTATATGTATTTTTGTGTTTCAAATGTGTTTATGCGTGTTTATGTATGTGTGTGCCTAGCCATCTGTGTATAGATGGCTACGTGCGGCCTCCCGCTGTGTATAGATGGCTACCTGCGTGTGTGTGTGTATGTGTGTGTGTGTATGTGTATGTGTGTGTGAGTGTGTGTGCAGATATCATTGTGTGATGTCTGTTTATATGTATTTTTGTGTTTCAAATGTGTTTATGCGTGTATGTATATGTTTGTGTCTGTGCGTGACTGCGTGCGGCCTCCTGCTGAGTATAGTTGGCGCCGTGCGCCCTCCTGCTGTCTCCGGGGGGGGCGCCGTGCGGCCTCCCACTATGTATAGATGGCGCCGTGCGCCCCCCCGCTGTGCATAGATGGCGCCGTGCGCCCCCCCGCTGTACATAGATGGCGCCGTGCGGCCTCCTGCTGTGCATAGATGGCGCCGTGAGGCCTCCTGCTGTGCATAGATGGCGCCGTGCGGCCTCCTGCTGTGTATAGATGGCGCCGTGCGGCATCCTGCTGTCTCTGGGGGGGGCGCCGTGCAGCCTCCCGCTGTGTATAGATGGCTACGTGCGGCCTCCCGCTGTGTACAGATGGCTACGTGCGGCCTCCCGCTGTGTATAGATGGCTACGTGCGGCCTCCCGCTGTGTATAGATGGCTACGTGCGGCCTCCCGCTGTGTATAGATGGCTACGTGCGTCCTCCCACTATGTATAGATGGCGCCGTGCGCCCCCCCGCTGTGCATAGATGGCGCCGTGCGCCCCCCCGCTGTACATAGATGGCGCCGTGCGGCCTCCTGCTGTGCATAGATGGCGCCGTGAGGCCTCCTGCTGTGCATAGATGGCGCCGTGCGGCCTCCTGCTGTGTATAGATGGCGCCGTGCGGCATCCTGCTGTCTCTGGGGGGGGCGCCGTGCAGCCTCCCGCTGTGTATAGATGGCTACGTGCGGCCTCCCGCTGTGTACAGATGGCTACGTGCGGCCTCCCGCTGTGTATAGATGGCTACGTGCGGCCTCCCGCTGTGTATAGATGGCTACGTGCGGCCTCCCGCTGTGTATAGATGGCTACGTGCGGCCTCCCGCTGTGTATAGATGGCTACGTGCACCCCCCCGCTGTGCATAGATGGCGCCGTGCGTCCCCCCGCTGTGCATAGATGGCGCCGTGCGTCCCCCCGCTGTGCATAGATGGCGCCGTGCGGCATCCTGCTGTCTCTGGGGGGGGCGACGTGCGGCCTCCCGCTGTGAATAGATGGCTACGTGCGGCCTCCTGCTGTGTACAGATGGCTATGTGCGGCCTCCCGCTGTGTATAGATGGCTACGTGCGGCCTCCCGCTGTGTATAGATGGCTACGTGCGGCCTCCCGCTGTGTATAGATGGCTACGTGCGGCCTCCCGCTGTGTATAGATGGCTACGTGCGCCCCCCCGCTGTGCATAGATGGCGCCGTGTGTCCCCCCGCTGTGCATAGATGGCGCCGTGCGTCCCCCCGCTGTGCATAGATGGCGCCGTGCGGCATCCTGCTGTCTCTGGGGGGGGCGCCGTGCGGCCTCCTGCTGTGAATAGATGGCTACGTGCGGCCTCCTGCTGTGTACAGATGGCTATGTGCAGCCTCCCGCTGTGTATAGATGGCTACGTGCGGCCTTCCGCTCTGTATAGATGGCGCCGTGCGGCATCCTGTTGTATTTAGATGGTGCCGTGCGGCCTCCCGCTGTGTATAGATGGCTACGTGCGGCCTTCCGCTCTGTATAGATGGCTACGTGCGGCCTCCCGCTCTGTATAGATGGCTACGTGTGCTCAATATTGAGTCATACAATTAATACAATACAATTAATTGAGTCATACAATTAATGTAAGGCTATGTGCGCACGATACAGAAATGTTCCGGATTTTTGTTTGAGCGTTTCTGCATCTCCCTGGCAGAAAAAACGCATGCGGATTTTACATGCATTTTCCTGCCAGGGACATACGGATGTGAAGCGTTCTTCACATGCATTTCCGCATGCGGGTTGACAAGCGATTTTAGCATCACTTGGAAAGTGCTTGACAACTTGGTCACACTATATAAATCCATGCAACCGGCATGGATTTATATAGTGTGACCGTAAAAGAATGGTAAAAAATAAAAAATATATACTTACCTTCTGATGGCCTGCCGACGTCAGCGGTCGCATGACCCGTCACATGACTAAATGACGTCACGGCAGGTCCTTTTCAGACCATCGCGAGCTGCCGGCAAGCCAGGACGCATCGGATAAAGACACCGGGGGCCATCAGAAGGTAAGTATAATATTTATTTTTTATTTTATTCTTTTTTTACAGGTTCTATGGTACCCGGGTCCGGAGGAGAGTCTCCTGTCCTCCACACCTGGGTACCATCCGCACATTGAAACGCATGGATTCTGCATGTACAGATGCAGTGATGCGGATTCCATGCGTTCTAATGCAAGTCAATGGCGGCGAAAACGCCGCGCTTCCGCAAAATAATTGGTAATGCGGATTTTTCCGTAGCGGAAATTTCCGCAGCATGTGCACAGCTCATGCAGATTATCATTGGGGACCATGGCAGACCTTCTACCAAGCGTTTTTTAAGCGTTTCTGCAGCGGAATTGCCGCTGCGGAAACGCTTAAAAAACGCATAGTGGGCACACAGCTTAAAAAAAAAAATTATAATTAATATTGTGCCAAATTAATTTCACGTGAACTATCACATGATCTATCATAGGGGATCATGTGACGTGTGACACATCAGGTGTGTGTGTGTGTGTGTGTGGGGGGGGTGTGCCTTCTAAACTGCCCGGGGCCCTTGCTACTCTTAATCCACCCCTGATAATACAGGATGTAACTCAGGATCAATACAGGATCAGTAATGTAATATATGTACACAGTGACTGCTCCAGCAGAATAGTGAGTGCAGCTCTGGAGTATAATACAGGATGTAACTCAGGATCAATACAGGATCAGTAATGTAATGTATGTACACAGTGACTGCTCCAGCAGAATAGTGAGTGCAGCTCTGGAGTATAATACAGGATGTAACTCAGGATCAGTACAGGATCAGTAATGTAATGTATGTACACAGTGACTGCACCAGCAGAATAGTGAGTGCAGCTCTGAAGTATAATACAGGATGTAACTCAGGATCAGTAATGTAATGTATGTACACAGTGACTGCACCAGCAGAATAGTGAGTGCAGCTCTGGAATATAATACAGGATGTAACTCAGGATCAGTACAGGATCAGTAATGTAATGTATGTACACAGTGACTGCTCCAGCAGAATAGTGAGTGCAGCTCTGGAGTATAATACAGGATGTAACTCAGGATCAGTACAGGATCAGTAATGTAATGTATGTACACAGTGACTGCACCAGCAGAATAGTGAGTGCAGCTCTGGAGTATAATACAGGATGTAACTCAGGATCAGTAATGTAATGTATGTACACAGTGACTGCACCAGCAGAATAGTGAGTGCAGCTCTGGAGTATAATACAGGATGTAACTCAGGATCAGTACAGGATCAGTAATGTAATGTATGTACACAGTGACTGCACCAGCAGAATAGTGAGTGGAGCTCTGGGGTATAATACAGGATATAACTCAGAATCAGTAATGTAATGTATGTACACAGTGACTGCACCAGCAGAATAGTGAGTGCAGCTCTGGAGTATAATACAGGATGTAACTCAGGATCAGTAATGTATGTACAGAGTGACTGCACCAGCAGAATAGTGAGTGCAGCTCTGGAGTATAATATAGGATGTAACTCAGGATCAGTACAGGATCAGTAATGTAATGTATGTACAGAGTGACTGCACCAGCAGAATAGTGAGTGCAGCTCTGGAGTATAATACAGGATGTAACTCAGGATCAGTACAGGATCAGTAATGTAATGTATGTACACAGTGACTGCACCATCAGAATAGTGAGTGCAGCTCTGGAGTATAATACAGGATGTAACTCAGGATCAGTACAGGATCAGTAATGTAATGTATGTACACAGTGACTGCACCAGCAGAATAGTGAGTGCAGCTCTGGAGTATAATACAGGATGTAACTCAGGATCAGTACAGGATCAGTAATGTAATGTATGTACACAGGGACTGCACCAGCTGAATAGTGAGTGCAGCTCTGGAGTATAATACAGGATGTAACTCAGGATCAGTACAGGATAAGTAATGTAATGTATGTACACAGTGACTGCACCAGCAGAATAGTGAGTGCAGCTCTGGAGTATAATACAGGATGTAACTCAGGATCAGTAATGTAATGTATGTACACAGTGACTGCACCAGCAGAATAGTGAGTGCAGCTCTGGAGTATAATACAGGATGTAACTCAGGATCAGTAATGTAATGTATGTACACAGTGACTGCACCAGCAGAATAGTGAGTGCAGCTCTGGAGTATAATACAGGATGTAACTCAGGATCAGTACAGGATCAGTAATGTAATGTATGTACACAGTGACTGCTCCAGCAGAATAGTGAGTGCAGCTCTGGAGTATAATACAGAATGTAACTCAGGATCAGTACAGGATCAGTAATGTAATGTATGTACACAGTGACTGCACCAGCAGAATAGTGAGTGCAGCTCTGGAGTATAATACAGGATGTAACTCAGGATCAGTACAGGATCAGTAATGTAAAGTATGTACACGGTGACTGCACCAGCAGAATAGTGAGTGCAGCTCTGGAGTATAATACAGGATGTAACTCAGGATCAGTAATGTAATGTATGTACACAGTGACTGCACCAGCAGAATAGTGAGTGCAGCTCTGGAGTATAATAAAGGATGTAACTCAGGATCAGTAATGTAATGTATGTACACAGTGACTGCACCAGCAGAATAGTGAGTGCAGCTCTGGGGTATAATACAGGATGTAACTCAGGATCAGTACAGGATCAGTAATGTAATGTATGTACACAGTGACTGCACCAGCAGAATAGTGAGTGCAGCTCTGGAGTATAATACAGGATGCAACTCAGGATCAGTAATGTAATGTATGTACACAGTGACTGCACCAGCAGAATAGTGAGTTCAGCTCTGGAGTATAATACAGGATGTAACTCAGGATCAGTAATGTAATGTATGTACACAGTGACTGCACCAGCAGAATAGTGAGTGCAGCTCTGGAGTATAATACAGGATGTAACTCAGGATCAGTACAGGATCAGTAATGTAATGTATGTACACAGTGACTGCACCAGCAGAATAGTGAGTGCAGCTCTGGAGTATAATACAGGATGTAACTCAGGATCAGTAATGTAATATATGTACACAGTGACTGCACCAGCAGAATAGTGAGTGCAGCTCTGGACTATAATACAGGATGTAACTCAGAATCAGTACAGGATCAGTAATGTAATGTATGTACACAGTGACTGCACCAGCAGAATAGTGAGTGCAGCTCTGGAGTATAATACAGGATGTAACTCAGGATCAGTACAGGATCAGTAATGTAATGTATGTACACAGTGACTGCACCAGCAGTATAGTGAGTTCAGCTCTGGAGTATAATACAGGATGTAACTCAGGATCAGTAATGTAATGTATGTACACAGTGACTGCACCAGCAGAATAGTGAGTGCAGCTCTGGAGTATAATAAAGGATGTAACTCAGGATCAGTAATGTAATGTATGTACACAGTGACTGCACCAGCAGAATAGTGAGTGCAGCTCTGGGGTATAATACAGGATGTAACTCAGGATCAGTACAGGATCAGTAATGTAATGTATGTACACAGTGACTGCACCAGCAGAATAGTGAGTGCAGCTCTGGAGTATAATACAGGATGCAACTCAGGATCAGTAATGTAATGTATGTACACAGTGACTGCACCAGCAGAATAGTGAGTTCAGCTCTGGAGTATAATACAGGATGTAACTCAGGATCAGTAATGTAATGTATGTACACAGTGACTGCACCAGCAGAATAGTGAGTGCAGCTCTGGAGTATAATACAGGATGTAACTCAGGATCAGTACAGGATCAGTAATGTAATGTATGTACACAGTGACTGCACCAGCAGAATAGTGAGTGCAGCTCTGGAGTATAATACAGGATGTAACTCAGGATCAGTAATGTAATATATGTACACAGTGACTGCACCAGCAGAATAGTGAGTGCAGCTCTGGACTATAATACAGGATGTAACTCAGAATCAGTACAGGATCAGTAATGTAATGTATGTACACAGTGACTGCACCAGCAGAATAGTGAGTGCAGCTCTGGAGTATAATACAGGATGTAACTCAGGATCAGTACAGGATCAGTAATGTAATGTATGTACACAGTGACTGCACCAGCAGTATAGTGAGTTCAGCTCTGGAGTATAATACAGGATGTAACTCAGGATCAGTACAGGATCAGTAATGTAATGTATGTACACAGTGACTGCACCAGCAGAATAGTGAGTGCAGCTCTGGAGTATAATACAGGATGTAACTCAGGATCAGTAATGTAATGAATGTACACAGTGACTGCACCAGCAGAATAGTGAGTGCAGCTCTGGGGTATAATACAGGATGTAACTCAGGATCAGTAATGTAATGTATGTACACAGTGACTGCACCAGCAGAATAGTGAGTGCAGCTCTGGAGTATAATACAGGATGTAACTCAGGATCAGTACAGGATCAGTAATGTAATGTATGTACACAGTGACTGCACCAGCAGAATAGTGAGTGCAGCTCTGGAGTATAATACAGAATGTAACTCAGGATCAGTACAGGATCAGTAATGTAATGTATGTACACAGTGACTGCACCAGCAGAATAGTGAGTGCAGCTCTGGAGTATAATACAGGATGTAACTCAGGATCAGTACAGGATCAGTAATGTAAAGTATGTACACGGTGACTGCACCAGCAGAATAGTGAGTGCAGCTCTGGAGTATAATACAGGATGTAACTCAGGATCAGTAATGTAATGTATGTACACAGTGACTGCACCAGCAGAATAGTGAGTGCAGCTCTGGAGTATAATAAAGGATGTAACTCAGGATCAGTAATGTAATGTATGTACACAGTGACTGCACCAGCAGAATAGTGAGTGCAGCTCTGGGGTATAATACAGGATGTAACTCAGGATCAGTACAGGATCAGTAATGTAATGTATGTACACAGTGACTGCACCAGCAGAATAGTGAGTGCAGCTCTGGAGTATAATACAGGATGCAACTCAGGATCAGTAATGTAATGTATGTACACAGTGACTGCACCAGCAGAATAGTGAGTGCAGCTCTGGAGTATAATACAGGATGTAACTCAGGATCAGTAATGTAATGTATGTACACAGTGACTGCACCAGCAGAATAGTGAGTGCAGCTCTGGAGTATAATACAGGATGTAACTCAGGATCAGTACAGGATCAGTAATGTAATGTATGTACACAGTGACTGCACCAGCAGAATAGTGAGTGCAGCTCTGGAGTATAATACAGGATGTAACTCAGGATCAGTAATGTAATATATGTACACAGTGACTGCACCAGCAGAATAGTGAGTGCAGCTCTGGACTATAATACAGGATGTAACTCAGAATCAGTACAGGATCAGTAATGTAATGTATGTACACAGTGACTGCACCAGCAGAATAGTGAGTGCAGCTCTGGAGTATAATACAGGATGTAACTCAGGATCAGTACAGGATCAGTAATGTAATGTATGTACACAGTGACTGCACCAGCAGTATAGTGAGTGCAGCTCTGGAGTATAATACAGGATGTAACTCAGGATCAGTACAGGATCAGTAATGTAATGTATGTACACAGTGACTGCACCAGCAGAATAGTGAGTGCAGCTCTGGAGTATAATACAGGATGTAACTCAGGATCAGTAATGTAATGTATGTACACAGTGACTGCACCAGCAGAATAGTGAGTGCAGCTCTGGGGTATAATACAGGATGTAACTCAGGATCAGTAATGTAATGTATGTACACAGTGACTGCACCAGCAGAATAGTGAGTGCAGCTCTGGAGTATAATACAGGATGTAACTCAGGATCAGTACAGGATCAGTAATGTAATGTATGTACACAGTGACTGCTCCAGCAGAATAGTGAGTGCAGCTCTGGAGTATAATACAGAATGTAACTCAGGATCAGTACAG
Organism: Phyllobates terribilis; assembly: GCF_046119375.1. Lineage (NCBI taxonomy): Eukaryota > Metazoa > Chordata > Amphibia > Anura > Dendrobatidae > Phyllobates > Phyllobates terribilis. The sequence continues at coordinate 50,107,249 of NW_027362772.1, read as the reverse complement.
GATCAGTAATGTAATGTATGTACACAGTGACTGCACCAGCAGAATAGTGAGTGCAGCTCTGGAGTATAATACAGGATGTAACTCAGGATCAGTACAGGATCAGTAATGTAAAGTATGTACACGGTGACTGCACCAGCAGAATAGTGAGTGCAGCTCTGGAGTATAATACAGGATGTAACTCAGGATCAGTAATGTAATGTATGTACACAGTGACTGCACCAGCAGAATAGTGAGTGCAGCTCTGGAGTATAATAAAGGATGTAACTCAGGATCAGTAATGTAATGTATGTACACAGTGACTGCACCAGCAGAATAGTGAGTGCAGCTCTGGGGTATAATACAGGATGTAACTCAGGATCAGTACAGGATCAGTAATGTAATGTATGTACACAGTGACTGCACCAGCAGAATAGTGAGTGCAGCTCTGGAGTATAATACAGGATGCAACTCAGGATCAGTAATGTAATGTATGTACACAGTGACTGCACCAGCAGAATAGTGAGTTCAGCTCTGGAGTATAATACAGGATGTAACTCAGGATCAGTAATGTAATGTATGTACACAGTGACTGCACCAGCAGAATAGTGAGTGCAGCTCTGGAGTATAATACAGGATGTAACTCAGGATCAGTACAGGATCAGTAATGTAATGTATGTACACAGTGACTGCACCAGCAGAATAGTGAGTGCAGCTCTGGAGTATAATACAGGATGTAACTCAGGATCAGTAATGTAATATATGTACACAGTGACTGCACCAGCAGAATAGTGAGTGCAGCTCTGGACTATAATACAGGATGTAACTCAGAATCAGTACAGGATCAGTAATGTAATGTATGTACACAGTGACTGCACCAGCAGAATAGTGAGTGCAGCTCTGGAGTATAATACAGGATGTAACTCAGGATCAGTACAGGATCAGTAATGTAATGTATGTACACAGTGACTGCACCAGCAGTATAGTGAGTTCAGCTCTGGAGTATAATACAGGATGTAACTCAGGATCAGTACAGGATCAGTAATGTAATGTATGTACACAGTGACTGCACCAGCAGAATAGTGAGTGCAGCTCTGGAGTATAATACAGGATGTAACTCAGGATCAGTAATGTAATGAATGTACACAGTGACTGCACCAGCAGAATAGTGAGTGCAGCTCTGGGGTATAATACAGGATGTAACTCAGGATCAGTAATGTAATGTATGTACACAGTGACTGCACCAGCAGAATAGTGAGTGCAGCTCTGGAGTATAATACAGGATGTAACTCAGGATCAGTACAGGATCAGTAATGTAATGTATGTACACAGTGACTGCACCAGCAGAATAGTGAGTGCAGCTCTGGAGTATAATACAGAATGTAACTCAGGATCAGTACAGGATCAGTAATGTAATGTATGTACACAGTGACTGCACCAGCAGAATAGTGAGTGCAGCTCTGGAGTATAATACAGGATGTAACTCAGGATCAGTACAGGATCAGTAATGTAAAGTATGTACACGGTGACTGCACCAGCAGAATAGTGAGTGCAGCTCTGGAGTATAATACAGGATGTAACTCAGGATCAGTAATGTAATGTATGTACACAGTGACTGCACCAGCAGAATAGTGAGTGCAGCTCTGGAGTATAATAAAGGATGTAACTCAGGATCAGTAATGTAATGTATGTACACAGTGACTGCACCAGCAGAATAGTGAGTGCAGCTCTGGGGTATAATACAGGATGTAACTCAGGATCAGTACAGGATCAGTAATGTAATGTATGTACACAGTGACTGCACCAGCAGAATAGTGAGTGCAGCTCTGGAGTATAATACAGGATGCAACTCAGGATCAGTAATGTAATGTATGTACACAGTGACTGCACCAGCAGAATAGTGAGTGCAGCTCTGGAGTATAATACAGGATGTAACTCAGGATCAGTAATGTAATGTATGTACACAGTGACTGCACCAGCAGAATAGTGAGTGCAGCTCTGGAGTATAATACAGGATGTAACTCAGGATCAGTACAGGATCAGTAATGTAATGTATGTACACAGTGACTGCACCAGCAGAATAGTGAGTGCAGCTCTGGAGTATAATACAGGATGTAACTCAGGATCAGTAATGTAATATATGTACACAGTGACTGCACCAGCAGAATAGTGAGTGCAGCTCTGGACTATAATACAGGATGTAACTCAGAATCAGTACAGGATCAGTAATGTAATGTATGTACACAGTGACTGCACCAGCAGAATAGTGAGTGCAGCTCTGGAGTATAATACAGGATGTAACTCAGGATCAGTACAGGATCAGTAATGTAATGTATGTACACAGTGACTGCACCAGCAGTATAGTGAGTGCAGCTCTGGAGTATAATACAGGATGTAACTCAGGATCAGTACAGGATCAGTAATGTAATGTATGTACACAGTGACTGCACCAGCAGAATAGTGAGTGCAGCTCTGGAGTATAATACAGGATGTAACTCAGGATCAGTAATGTAATGTATGTACACAGTGACTGCACCAGCAGAATAGTGAGTGCAGCTCTGGGGTATAATACAGGATGTAACTCAGGATCAGTAATGTAATGTATGTACACAGTGACTGCACCAGCAGAATAGTGAGTGCAGCTCTGGAGTATAATACAGGATGTAACTCAGGATCAGTACAGGATCAGTAATGTAATGTATGTACACAGTGACTGCACCAGCAGAATAGTGAGTGCAGCTCTGGAGTATAATACAGGATGTAACTCAGGATCAGTACCGGATCAGTAATGTAAAGTATGTACACGGTGACTGCACCAGCAGAATAGTGAGTGCAGCTCTGGAGTATAATACAGGATGTAACTCAGGATCAGTAATGTAATGTATGTACACAGTGACTGCACCAGCAGAATAGTGAGTGCAGCTCTGGAGTATAATACAGGATGTAACTCAGGATCAGTAATGTAATGTATGTACACAGTGACTGCACCAGCAGAATAGTGAGTGCAGCTCTGGAGTATAATACAGGATGTAACTCAGGATCAGTACAGGATCAGTAATGTAATGTATGTACACAGTGACTGCACCAGCAGTATAGTGAGTTCAGCTCTGGAGTATAATACAGGATGTAACTCAGGATCAGTACAGGATCAGTAATGTAATGTATGTACACAGTGACTGCACCAGCAGAATAGTGAGTGCAGCTCTGGAGTATAATACAGGATGTAACTCAGGATCAGTACAGGATCAGTAATGTAATGTATGTACACAGTGACTGCACCAGCAGAATAGTGAGTGCAGCTCTGGAGTATAATACAGGATGTAACTCAGGATCAGTAATGTAATGTATGTACACAGTGACTGTGTGGCACCCCAGGGGTCTGGTTTTCCACAGTAATGTAATGTTATGTCTGAGAGCAGGTGGGAGGTCCTTTGGTCAGGGATCCTGTGCATGCCACACCTCCTGCCCAGTCTTGGGAGGGGAAGAACTTCCCCTGTATAAACCCGGGGCTGAGGCAGGGTGAGTCAGACAAGGAGAGTGGAGACAAGAAGCAGCATAGGAAACAGCAGAGTTACAAGGAGTCAGAGGCTGGCAGCTGCAGAGCTCGCCCTGACTAAGAAGATTCTTTACCGGACCCGGAGTCCGAGGCTGTGGGGACTAACTCCTACCCAGCAGCAGAATCCGTCAGGCAGGGGATTTCAGGTCCTCTGGCCCAGAAGCCCGAAGGCACGGTCACACGCGTGGGACCAGCACCGCCATCGTGGAGCGGAAGCCATTAGAAGGCCCCGAGTCACCGGCCATACGGGTGAGCACCACACGGTACACTCAGGGACGTGGGCTACTTACATCAGCTTCTAGCAAGGTAGCCAGAAGAGTACAGTCAGTTTGGGAGGCCTACAACTACGCCTGGCCAGGGGAGATCCCATCTGCTCAAAGACTGACCAGGCCCCGTTTGCTAGCAAGTACTCCGGGAGGGTCTGTCGTTGTTACCAGTAAAGACCCTGAACTACACCGTACCGTCTCTGAGTGGTTCCTGCTACCCCCATCATCCACGTCGGCTGCCCTGAGGCCATACCCCTCCCGTTGGGGGTTATACTATCACGCTGCACAATCCTACCACCGGCCTCAGCGGTCTGCCCTGCAGCAGCAGCTTCCTGGCTGCACTCAACGGGTGGCGTAGTCATCAACTATTTACTACTAATAGACTGCCGTCTAGTTTGACTCTCTGGGCACGGACCGGGTCACCGCCACGAGACTACAACCCTCCACTGATCCGGCTCCGGGTAGGCTCCCGCGTGCGCAACGCAGCGCGAGACAGGCCCAGGGGCGCGTCAACTTTGGCGTAGTCGGCAGGATTTCGTGCCCGCAACCACCGGGTACTGCGTGCCTGAAAAGCAAAGACTGTTCAAACTTACCAGTGGTGAAGGTTTCCCGCCATCCGGCGCCATCTTCTATCTTCTTCCCGCCATCCGCGAAGTTTTCCCGCCATCCGGCGCCATCTTCGACCTTCTTCCCGCCATCCGTGGAGTTTTCCCGCCATTGGACGCCATCTTGAGGATGCCGCGCGGGAAGAAGAGGGGCGTGGACTCCGAAAGCGCGCGAGAACTGAAGCCCCGCCTCACGTCCGGACGTTGCGTAAGGTCCTGGAAGGAGCCCAGCAGACGCCGACGTCACAGGAGCGCGACGGAAGGTCCTCAACCCTGACGATCCACTGCGGAGCCGTGGCCTACGGAAGAGGATCATCGCAAGGTAGGCCACGGTCCACTAGGGGGGAGGAAGATGTCGGATACGGAGGAGAGCTTCACTGCCTCAACCCCCGCCAGCGCTACCGCTGCTGCAGTTATGCCCTTCACCATGCCCTATATCCCGGGAGCAGCTTGGCTACCCCAGTACTCAGGGGAGTCACATACCCTGCATGACTTTAGAGAAAAGCTGGATAGCCTCTTCCAGGTGTACCCCCTCACAGAAGAGCAAAAAGTGAGCATCCTGGTGGCCCAACTAACCGGGGCAGCCAAAAGGGAAGTAAAATCCTGGCCACCTGGGAGGAAGACTGTCGCAGGGATACTAACCCGGCTGAAGGACACCTTTGATACCCGCACCTCAGCCGAGATTAAGCTTAGATTCTACGGGTGCAAGCAGCGAGCGCATGAGAGTATAAGGGACTATGCACTAAACCTACAAGAGGCCCTGAGGGCCATAAAGCAGACCGACCCTGATGGGGTGGGAAACGAGGACAGGCTATTGACTGAACAATTTATAGAGGGTTTATATTGCAATGCCCACCGAACCCAGTTGCGGGCAATGGCCTTACAGGATCCCCATCTGGACTTTGCACAGTTCAAGGATAGAGCTATCCGGGTGCTCCGAGAACCAGCACCGGGTGGCGTTGTTACCCACAGGCGCCCAGCTATCACTTACCACCAGGAGGCGGCGCCCTTGTCGGCAGGGCCTGTGGGAGCTGATGCGCAGGCTTTGGACAATGACCCGGCTCCAGACCTACACCATCAGGTCCAAGAGCTAGCTAAGAGCGTTGCTGCGCTAACCCGAACTGTGCAGTCTTTACAGGTTTCCACCCCAGGGAAGATCCAGCTGGCATCCGGACCGGAGGACATCCCGTGGCGTCGACCAAGGAGGACCCCACCGGCCAGAGGAAGACCCAGTGACCGATACAGCGAGGACGGACGACCCATCTGCCGCCGCTGCAATCAACCCGGACATATGGAAAGGTACTGTTCTTTAAACGGGCACAACCTGGGGTAGAGGGCCAACCCCCAGGAAAAAGATCACCAGGCCCATCGAACTGGCGCGACAGATATGTGGGAGGACGTCCAGTCTTGCCTGTGGTACTGGATGGCATTCCCATGAGTGCCCTACTGGATACCGGGTCACAGGTCACCACCATCCCGTACGTGCTCTTCAAGCAGTACTGGAATGACTCGGATATTACCCGCTACCCTGACGACGACTTGAGTATCATCGCCAGCAATGGCCAGCCCGTGCCACAGATCGGATTTAAAGAGGTGACCCTCAAAATCGGTAGAGTCGAACTGGCCGCACAGGGACTGATCATTGTAGATATTGATAAACATGAGAGTCACCCAAAAATAACTCTAGGAACTAACGTAATTGAAAATTGTCTTGCAGAGGTGATTTTCCTTTTACAGCAGGTTGCCAAGAACGCCAGCTCCGGCGAGCAGCGGGTGCTCCAGAAAGAGATCCGGGCACTGATGCAACGGCAACAAGTGGAACTCTCCGGCGGTGAGATTGGTAGCGTAAGAATGTGTGACCCTTTTCCTATTGCCATGCCCCCAAAAAGTGAAATGATGATTTGGTGCCGGGCAGCTATTGGTCTGAGAGGTAGAGATTACCAGGCAATGGTAGAACCAGTTTACTCAGACAGTAGGCCCACCATTTTGACAGCACGGGGGGTGGTCAATGTACGCCATGGGAGGGTGCCTATTCGCATAATAAATATCGGGGAGAGGGAAGTGTACCTGCCCCGGTATGCCACGCTAGCCAAATTATATACCACTAATCAAAATTCTATACAATCTGTGGAACCCTTGCCTCCATCTCACCCGGAGGAAGGTAACGGCTCTAAGAAAGACATGGAGGGCTGGTGTCAGCAACTACATTTGGGTACTGATTCCACTCCCTCACATCAGAAACAAGGAGTCTATCGGGTGGTTCAAGAGTATGAGAGAGTGTTTAGTAAACACCCGTTAGACTTCGGGCGAGTCAAGGGGGTAGAACACCGCATCCCCACGGGAGATCATCCTCCCATAAAAGAGAGGTATCGACCCGTACCCCCTGCACATTACCAACACGCCAAGGGGATGCTTAGAGACATGAAGGAGGCTGGGGTAATCCGGGATAGCTGTAGCCCCTGGGCAGCCCCACTAGTTTTAGTCAAAAAGAAAGACAACACCATGAGGATGTGTGTAGATTACCGGAAAATCAACCGTATCACACACAAGGATGCGTACCCCTTACCAAGGATAGAGGAGTCATTGGCTGCTTTAAGATCTGCTAACTTCTTCTCTACCTTGGATCTCACTAGCGGGTACTGGCAGGTTCCTGTAGCAGAGGCGGACCGGGAGAAGACCGCATTCACCACCCCGATGGGACTTAGCGAGTTCACCTGCATGCCGTTTGGACTCTGCAACGCCCCAGGAACCTTCCAACGATTAATGGAGTGCTGTCTGGGCCACAGAAACTTCGAGACGGTCCTGTTGTACCTGGACGATGTCATCGTATACTCCAAAACTTATGAGGACCACCTGAAACACCTGGCGGAGGTGTTCGAAGCTCTGGCGAGTTACGGCCTAAAGGTGAAACCCTCCAAGTGTCACCTCCTGAAACCAAAGGTGCAATACCTGGGACACGTGGTGAGCGCTGACGGAGTGGCTCCCGACCCCGATAAGATCACCGCAATTAAGGGATGGCCAAGCCCCTCCAGCGTAAAAGAAGTGCGGCAGTTCCTAGGGTTGGTAGGCTACTACCGAAGGTTTATTCCCGGTTTCACCAAAAAGGCAGCGCCTATGCAGGACCTCCTGATAGGCCAGTCCCGAAAGGCCAAGAACCAGAAGCCGCCCTTCAAATGGGAAGAGCTAGAAGAAGAGTCCTTCCGCCAGCTGAAGATGGCCCTCACGGGGGATGAAATCTTGGCGTACCCGGACTATAGCCAGCCCTTCATCCTCTACACCGACGCCAGTAACATCGGGCTAGGAGCCGTACTGTCCCAGATTCAGCAGGGGAGAGAACGAGTAATCTCCTATGCCAGCCGAAAACTGCGACCCACCGAAAGGAACCCCGAGAATTACAGCTCATTTAAGCTAGAGTTCCTGGCCGTGGTATGGGCAGTCACCGAGCGCTTTAGGCATTACCTCGCTTCTTCCCGGTTCACCGTATACACGGATAACAACCCGTTGACACACCTGGACACGGCAAGACTCGGTGCCCTGGAGCAGAGGTGGATGGCCCGTCTGTCCAACTACGAGTTCACAATCAAATACCGGGCAGGACGCTCCAATACTAACGCGGATGCCCTGTCCAGGATGCCCAACCTGCCGGACGAAGGAGAAGATCCGGAGGGACTGGAAGAAGTTGAACTCCCTGCGTTCCACCGTCATGGGACTATCCAGTATTCCCACCGGGTAAGGGGTAAGCAGGCTGCTACGTTGAACCCCTTACCCCACTACAACTGGGCGGAAACGCAAGACAGCGACCCTGCCGTCCGACTGGTGAAGGAGATGCTGACTCGGCCGGAGGCTCGCCTTGAACCAGACGCTCCGGAGGAAGCCAAACAGCTATGGGCGGAGAAGAGTCGACTATTCCTTTACAAGGGGAAGTTGTGCCGCAGAATGGTCAACTCCCGGACGCATGAACTACTCTGGCAAGTAGTGGTGCCACGAAGAGACGCAGCCATGGTGATGGAGGCATACCACGACGGAGCTGGACACTTCGGGTGGAAAAAGCTGGAGTTCCTGCTGCGCGAGCGGTTCCACTGGGTAGGCATGAGGGGAACCATCGAGAAGTGGTGCAGAGACTGTGGCCCGTGCAATCTGAGAAGGAAGGACCGGGCCAGCCAGAAGACTCCCCTGCAGTCCATCGTCACCCGGCAACCGTTGGAACTGGTAGCCTTGGATCATGTAAAACTGACCCCAAGCAGAAGTGGCTACGTCTACGCGTTAACCATCGTGGATCATTACTCCCGGTTCTTGGTTGTCGTCCCCGTCAAGGACTTAACGGCTCAAACAGCAGCTAGAGCCTTCCAGCAGCACTTCTGCCGTCCACACGGGTACCCGGACCAAGTGCTGACGGACCAGGGACCTGCCTTTGAAGCGGAGGTCTTCCAGGAATTCTGCAATCTGTATGGCTGCCGGAAGATAAGGACGACACCCTACCATCCGCAAACTAATGGACTTTGTGAAAAAATGAACCAGGTGGTAATGGATCTTCTAAAAACATTGCCCCTGGAAGAACGCAGTCTGTGGCCTGAGAAGTTGCCCGATCTGGTGGACCTATACAACCACATCCCGGTAGGTTCCACCAACTGTACCCCGGCTTACCTAATGAGGGCGAGACCTGGTAAGTTACCTGTTGACCTGGAAATGGGAGTCCTGACACCTGAGGACACTTCACCAGAAACAGACTGGGACACAGAGAGGCAGCAGCAGTACCGGAGAGTACAAGAGAGCGTGGAGCGAAGTCTCTGTCAGGCTAGGGAAAGACAAGAGAAGACTTACAACCAGTATGCTCCCGCTGTTCCCCTGGTACCCGGAGAGCAGGTCTTGAAGAGGAAAAGACGGCTCCACAAGTTGGATGACCAGTGGGAGAAGGACCCGTACACCGTACTGCCCTCAAGCCACGAGAACCCGAAGGTCTGTACCATCAGTAAAGACGGAGGGGAAACCACAGCCATTGTATCCCGGGACCACCTGAAGAAGTGTCCCGAACAACTGAGGAACCCTGAAGAGGAACAAGAAGACCATCGACCCGTGGGAGAAAGGGAAGATATGGTTAATACCGTGCTCGGGGACTTCCCTCGGTCCTGGACTCAAGTCAATGGTGCAGTTGTGGTACCCGTACTCACCTTCCTCCAACCATCATCCCAAGAACCTACGGAGCAACGGGTAGAGCTGGAAGAACAGCCGGTCCAGGAGGCAGAAGACTCCACACGAGTAGAACAGGAGAATCAACCCTCTGCTTATAGTGAGCCTGCCGTACCCCTAGTGAGACAAAGAGCCGGTAGACAGCTGCCCAGTTTACCCTTGACAGCTCCTACACCCTGTAGTTCAGGGCCAGACAGTCAGCTCCGTAGGTCCACTAGGGCCACTAGAGGCCAGTTACCCGCACGCTGGAGAATTTGAAGTGTAAAAATAGTTTTATTTATGTTTATCTGTGTATTGTTGCTTGTGTATAATTTTGTGTTTCCAGTTGTTTTTAGGAAACCTTGGTGGATTTACCGGGAATCCTTGTATATAGTTGGAGCGTAACCCAGGATGGACTAGAGACTGTTAAGGACTCGGGGTAGGACAGACCCCTACCTGGTTACGTCTCCCTGTGTTGGTGAAATGGACACCTTTGCTTTTCTTCAAAGACTGCATCCGGTTGCGGACACGCCGTAACCATCTTATGTGTTTTTCTTATAGTATTGTTATTGTTATACTTTGTTATGTTTTTCTAAATGTGTTTAGTCCCGGAGTACTAAATTTCACTAGGGGGGAATGTGGCACCCCAGGGGTCTGGTTTTCCACAGTAATGTAATGTTATGTCTGAGAGCAGGTGGGAGGTCCTTTGGTCAGGGATCCTGTGCATGCCACACCTCCTGCCCAGTCTTGGGAGGGGAAGAACTTCCCCTGTATAAACCCGGGGCTGAGGCAGGGTGAGTCAGACAAGGAGAGTGGAGACAAGAAGCAGCATAGGAAACAGCAGAGTTACAAGGAGTCAGAGGCTGGCAGCTGCAGAGCTCGCCCTGACTAAGAAGATTCTTTACCGGACCCGGAGTCCGAGGCTGTGGGGACTAACTCCTACCCAGCAGCAGAATCCGTCAGGCAGGGGATTTCAGGTCCTCTGGCCCAGAAGCCCGAAGGCACGGTCACACGCGTGGGACCAGCACCGCCATCGTGGAGCGGAAGCCATTAGAAGGCCCCGAGTCACCGGCCATACGGGTGAGCACCACACGGTACACTCAGGGACGTGGGCTACTTACATCAGCTTCTAGCAAGGTAGCCAGAAGAGTACAGTCAGTTTGGGAGGCCTACAACTACGCCTGGCCAGGGGAGATCCCATCTGCTCAAAGACTGACCAGGCCCCGTTTGCTAGCAAGTACTCCGGGAGGGTCTGTCGTTGTTACCAGTAAAGACCCTGAACTACACCGTACCGTCTCTGAGTGGTTCCTGCTACCCCCATCATCCACGTCGGCTGCCCTGAGGCCATACCCCTCCCGTTGGGGGTTATACTATCACGCTGCACAATCCTACCACCGGCCTCAGCGGTCTGCCCTGCAGCAGCAGCTTCCTGGCTGCACTCAACGGGTGGCGTAGTCATCAACTATTTACTACTAATAGACTGCCGTCTAGTTTGACTCTCTGGGCACGGACCGGGTCACCGCCACGAGACTACAACCCTCCACTGATCCGGCTCCGGGTAGGCTCCCGCGTGCGCAACGCAGCGCGAGACAGGCCCAGGGGCGCGTCAACTGCACCAGCAGAATAGTGAGTGCAGCTCTGGAGTATAATACAGGATGTAACTCAGGATCAGTACAGGATCAGTAATGTAATGTATGTACACAGTGACTGCACCAGCAGTATAGTGAGTGCAGCTCTGGAGTATAATACAGGATGTAACTCAGGATCAGTAATGTAATGTATGTACACAGTGACTGCACCAGCAGAATAGTGAGTGCAGCTCTGGAGTATAATACAGGATGTAACTCAGGATCAGTACAGGATCAGTAATGTAATGTATGTACACAGTGACTGCACCAGCAGAATAGTGAGTGCAGCTCTGGAGTATAATACAGGATGTAACTCAGGATCAGTAATGTAATGTATGTACACAGTGACTGCACCAGCAGAATAGTGAGTGCAGCTCTGGGGTATAATACAGGATGTAACTCAGGATCAGTACAGGATCAGTAATGTAATGTATGTACACAGTGACTGCACCAGCAGTATAGTGAGTGCAGCTCTGGAGTATAATACAGGATGTAACTCAGGATCAGTACAGGATCAGTAATGTATGTACACAGTGACTGCACCAGCAGAATAGTGAGTGCAGCTCTGGAGTATAATATAGGATGTAACTCAGGATCAGTAATGTAATGTATGTACACAGTGACTGCACCAGCAGAATAGTGAGTGCAGCTCTGGAGTATAATACAGGATGTAACTCAGGATCAGTACAGGATCAGTAATGTAATGTATGTACACAGTGACTGCAGCAGGAGAATAGTGAGTGCAGCTCTGGAGTATAATACAGGATGTAACTCAGGATCAGTAATGTAATGTATGTACACAGTGACTGCACCAGCAGAATAGTGAGTGCAGCTCTGGAGTATAATACAGGATGTAACTCAGGATCAGTACAGGATCAGTAATGTAATGTATGTACACAGTGACTGCACCAGCAGAATAGTGAGTGCAGCTCTGGAGTATAATACAGGATGTAACTCAGGATCAGTAATGTAATGTATGTACACAGTGACTGCACCAGCAGTATAGTGAGTGCAGCTCTGGAGTATAATACAGGATGTAACTCAGGATCAGTAATGTAATGTATGTACACAGTGACTGCACCAGCAGAATAGTGAGTGCAGCTCTGGAGTATAATACAGGATGTAACTCAGGATCAGTACAGGATCAGTAATGTAATGTATGTACACAGTGACTGCACCAGCAGAATAGTGAGTGCAGCTCTGGAGTATAATACAGGATGTAACTCAGGATCAGTAATGTAATGTATGTACACAGTGACTGCACCAGCAGAATAGTGAGTGCAGCTCTGGGGTATAATACAGGATGTAACTCAGGATCAGTACAGGATCAGTAATGTAATGTATGTACACAGTGACTGCACCAGCAGTATAGTGAGTGCAGCTCTGGAGTATAATACAGGATGTAACTCAGGATCAGTACAGGATCAGTAATGTATGTACACAGTGACTGCACCAGCAGAATAGTGAGTGCAGCTCTGGAGTATAATATAGGATGTAACTCAGGATCAGTAATGTAATGTATGTACACAGTGACTGCACCAGCAGAATAGTGAGTGCAGCTCTGGAGTATAATACAGGATGTAACTCAGGATCAGTACAGGATCAGTAATGTAATGTATGTACACAGTGACTGCAGCAGGAGAATAGTGAGTGCAGCTCTGGAGTATAATACAGGATGTAACTCAGGATCAGTAATGTAATGTATGTACACAGTGACTGCACCAGCAGAATAGTGAGTGCAGCTCTGGAGTATAATACAGGATGTAACTCAGGATCAGTACAGGATCAGTAATGTAATGTATGTACACAGTGACTGCACCAGCAGAATAGTGAGTGCAGCTCTGGGGTATAATACAGGATGTAACTCAGGATCAGTACAGGATCAGTAATGTAATGTATGTACACAGTGACTGCACCAGCAGTATAGTGAGTGCAGCTCTGGAGTATAATACAGGATGTAACTCAGGATCAGTACAGGATCAGTAATGTATGTACACAGTGACTGCACCAGCAGAATAGTGAGTGCAGCTCTGGAGTATAATATAGGATGTAACTCAGGATCAGTAATGTAATGTATGTACACAGTGACTGCACCAGCAGAATAGTGAGTGCAGCTCTGGAGTATAATACAGGATGTAACTCAGGATCAGTACAGGATCAGTAATGTAATGTATGTACACAGTGACTGCAGCAGGAGAATAGTGAGTGCAGCTCTGGAGTATAATACAGGATGTAACTCAGGATCAGTAATGTAATGTATGTACACAGTGACTGCACCAGCAGAATAGTGAGTGCAGCTCTGGAGTATAATACAGGATGTAACTCAGGATCAGTACAGGATCAGTAATGTAATGTATGTACACAGTGACTGCACCAGCAGAATAGTGAGTGCAGCTCTGGAGTATAATACAGGATGTAACTCAGGATCAGTAATGTAATGTATGTACACAGTGACTGCACCAGCAGAATAGTGAGTGCAGCTCTGGAGTATAATACAGGATGTGACTGTTATAATCTGCAACAAGTACTAAGGAAAGAAGGGGAAAGCTGTCCCTACAGTAAGACTAAGCTGAATCCCTACGATGTAGCGGGCTGCCTGTTCCTTGCGAACAGACCCGCCTTAGTCCTCGGCTAGTCTGAACAAAGACCTATGGAATAAAGGGAATGGATCCCTAAAAGAACTAAGGACTGGAACACAAATGGGACACCTCCTGAACAGAGAAAGTTGTTGCAGAAAAACAAAAGAAAAACTGACAAAAAGGTACTAGAGGTCCCAGAAGGACCAAGAACTGACAGAGATAGACACACAAACAACACTGAAGTCCAGCACAGCCAAAATGGCGGAGCTGGAATATAAAGGCAGATGGTCACATGACCGCAAAACACAAGATGGAAAAAACAAACTGGAGGGTTCTAGCAGTGACACAGGATCAGTACAGTAGGTCGTCATTTACAGAATAGTGTCTGCTTTTATGCAGTAGTTTTCAGTTCTGTCCTTGATGTCTGTACACCCCGTTATCCCCACCATTGTACACCCTGTGTATAGGACACTGTGCAGCTGCCTCACAACCTCTTGCGCTGCCGTCTCCTTCTGATGTCAGTTGATGGCAGGATCTCTAGCAGCACAATGGTGATTGTGTACCAGTGCTTTCCTCGCGGCCTGTTTCTGTATACTCCGCTATTGATCGCCTGATTTAGATCTTGGCACCCACGTCCACAATCTGCCTGGTTCTGCCGATCCGCTGGGCCGCACTGCATTACTAATTAGCAGTCAGGATTCGCTTCCTTTTATCTCAAGTCTATTCAGATTCTCCAAGGAAGATACATCAGGCAGACAGACGTCTTTTATTGTGTGCCCCTTTAAGACGCCCGGTTGGGGCAGAGGACATGTTCATACAACGTGCGGAGCAGAACCCTTTGTACTGGACTTTGGGAAGAAACTGCCCCCGTCAGCACCACTGAATTACAAATAGAGTAATGCTTTCCTTGTGGAGACCGCCAACCGGGCAATGCTCCCTGGGAAAACAGTTATGCAAATGAGGCCTTGTCCTGTATATAGAGGATTGTCTCCCTAGCGCCACCTTCTGGAGATCCCCTGTAAGAAGCCATGGAATATGCCTATGGATCTGTAACCAAAAAAGTCTCCACCAGATAAGTCAGGGGGTCCCCATGGATCTCCCACCCAAGAGCATGGACATTGCGATGTATGGGCTCTATGCAAAGTCCATACTTAATTTGAGCGATCGGTGGGGGAGGGGTCTCAGGATTCGGACCCCTACTGCTAATCAGTACTTAATGGGGGCGACAACATATCAAAACTTTGGTAAAACTTTAGATACACTTTAAAGGGAATTTTATTTTAACTTAATTTATTATTTTTTTTTTTTGCAAAAGTTCTACATTTTAAGATCTCCGTTTGCCATCAGTGAAGCAAAAAAAGACAATAAAAGAGGGTAAGGATAAAGAAAGATAAAATATATTTTTTTTAATGGTAAAAATCTGCAGAGGAAATATTATTATTATTAATTATTATTATTAATATTATTTCTGTGCAGATAAAATAAGGATTTGTCCCCGGTATTGAAAATGTTACAGGCTGGAAACATAGGAAATGATGTTGTGATTCCAGACTGTGTGACCCTTAGAGGGGTCCCCCTGAGACCCCGCAGCGTGCCATGTGCACAGACGCGTATTAGCAGCTCTCGTGCAGCATAAAATATATCTAACTACAAACTGGAAAGAAATGTCAGGATACACAACGTGACGGAAGGAGCAGAAAATCAGCACGTCAGGACGCCATCAGCAAGAACAATGACTAACAGCTGGCAGATTTACACAGAGATGTAGCAGAGCCGACTGTGCCATTTCTTCTGTAACTTGTTGTGTTAGAGGAATGCAACAGTCTAATGCAACAAAACTATTTTTTCTCTCTGCTTTAAATCTGGTGTAGCAGAGCCGAGTGTGTCATTTGACTAAGTGAGAGAAATTACTGAATGCAAGCTCAGCTCTACTACATCAGATGAGGACGATGTAGCAGAGACTAACGGGAGACTTATCTGAAACCTAAGCGTAATCTAACGGATAAGCTAAAAGATAGAGACTCGGCTTGCGGCTTTAAATCTGGTGTAGCAGAGCCGAGTGTGTCATTACTGAACGCAAACTCAACTCTGCTATGTCAGATGAGGACGATGTAGCAGAGCCGAGAGACTTATTTAAAACCTAAGCGTAACCTAACCGATAAGCTAAAAGATAAAGACTCGGCTTGCGGCTTTAAATCTGGTATAGCAGAGCCGAGTGTGTGATTTGGAATACTGTGTACAGTTTTGGGCACCACATTTTAAAAAAGACATAGACAAACTGGAGCAAGTTCAGAGAAGAGCGACCAGAATGGTGACTGGTCTGCAAACCATGTCCTATGAGGAACGGTTGCAGGATTTGGGAATGTTTAGCTTGCAAAAAAGAAGACTGAGAGGAGACTTAATAGCTGTCTACAAATATGTCAAGGGCTGTCACATTGTAGAAGGATCATCTTTATTCTCATTTGCACAAGGAAAGACTAGAAGCAATGGGATGAAACTAAATGGGAGGAGACACAGATTAGATATTAGAAAAAACTTTTTTACAGTTAGGGTGATTAATGAGTGGAACAGGCTGCCACAAGAGGTGGTGAGTTCCCCTTCAATGGACGTCTTCAAACAGAGGCTGGACAGACATCTGTCTGAGATGATCTAGTGAATCCTGCTTTGAGCAGGGGGTTGGACCAGATGACCCAGGAGGTCCCTTCCAACTCAACCATTCTATGATTCTATGATTCTATGATTCTATGATTTGACTAAGTGAGAGAAATTACTGAACGCATGCTTGGCTCTGCTACATCAGTATCTCATCTCTCTATCCCAGGTGTCTTTCCAGATACATCATTTTATACAGAACGCCACTGATTCCTCTGCTACAGAGCAAAAAAAAAAAAAACAAAATTTTAGAGTTGTGCCGAATGACAAACTCCAAAAAGAATCGGCTCTGCAAGTCTTTTTGAAGTTTGTCATTTGGCACATTTTTTTTTTTGCTTTGTAGCAGAGGAATCAGCGGCTTTCGGAATAGTTCTGTATAAAGTGATGTATCTGGAAAAACACCTGGAATAGTGAGACGAGAGACTGATGTAGCAGAGCTGAGCTTGCGTTCAGTGATTCTTCTCATTTTGCCAAATTACACACTCATCTATACTACACCAGAGTCTCTGTTTTTTAGTCTATCCGTTAGGTTGCAGATTAGTCTCCCCCTTTGCTCTGCTACATCGTTCTCACCTTTTCGCAAGACATAAGAATAACCTGACTCTACACCAACCAGCTGAAATAATGACAGTGTCCTAAAAAGACTCAGTAAAACTGATTATTATCTAAGGAAAACGCTTAAATAGCAATTCCTCAATAAATTAACTCGTCGCTGGAAACAAGCTCATTGCATTCAGGGCTGTGCGTCATTTCCTTGCAGGATCCAGCATCAGAATCCAGGCTCCGTTACCAGCAGCTTGTGTGCAGCCTCCTCCATGCACGGCAGGCAGCAGCGATTACCATGTGCCAGGAGCCATTGTATTGCCACAATATCACACTCACCTCGTCGTTGCTTCGTGCCCCTAATATCATCATGTTGGCAAATTGCTTATAAGGCAATTCCTTAAAATTATTTTTTTACATTGTAAATTGCTTATAAGACAATTCCGGAATACCATTGTTAACATTGCTCCGAACAGTTTGCGGTTAGACAGAGGAAACCCAATTGTCTACTCCTGTACCGCTTCAGGAATCTCTACACATAAGACCATCATAGAGGGAAATTGCTTATAAGGCAATTCCATAATTTTATTATAATTATTACATTTGCTCAGGTTAGACAGAATTCACTGAATATAGGATATCGCACCCAGTTGGTCATTTCTGGTCCCCTACAAGGAGCTGTACCCGTAATAACATTAAGGAAATCGCTTATAAGGTAATTCCATAATATCCATAAAGTGGCTCTGAATAGAGATGAGCGAACTCGAACTGTAAAGTCCGGGATTTGCATCGAACCAGAGCTGAACTCCGAACACGGACGTGTCCTGGAAGTCTGTTTTAGTGTTTGGAGGCTGGAGAGAGAGAAAGAAAGAGAGAGAAAAGGAGAGAAAGAAAGAGCGAGAGGAAGAAAGAGGAGAGGAAGAAAGAGAAGGAGAGAGAGAAAGAAAGAGAGGAGAGAGAAAGAAAGAGAGAAAGAATAGAGAAAGAGAGAAGGAGAGAGAAAGAAAGAGAGAGAAAGAAAGAGAAAGAGAGAAGGAGAGAAAGAAAGAGCGAGAGGAAGAAAGAGAAGGAGAGGAAGAAAGAGAAGGAGAGAGAGAAAGAGAGAAAGAAGAGAGAAAGAAAGAGAGAGAAAGAAAGAAAGAGAAGGAGAGAAAAAAAGAGAAAAGGAGAAAAAGAAAGAGAAGGAGAGAGAAAGAAAGAGAGAGAGAAAGAGAAGGAGAGAGAGAGAAAGAAAGAGAAAGAGAGAGAAGGAGAGAGAGAAAGAAAGAGAAAGAGAGAGAAGGAGAGAGAGAAAGAAAGAGAGAAAGAAAGAGATGGAGAGAGAGAAAGAAAAAGAGAAAGAGAGAGAAGGAGGGAGAGAAAGTAAGAGAAAGAGAGAAGGAGAGAAAGAAATAGAGAGAAAGAAAGAGAAAGAACGAGAGAAGGAGAGAGAGAAAGAAAGAGAGAAAGAAAGAAAAAAGAAAAAGAGAGAGAAAGAGAGAGAGAGAGAACGAGTGAGAGAAAGAAAGAGAAAGGAAGAAAAAAAGAAAGAAAAGGAGAAAAAGACAGAGAAAAAGAGAGGGAGGAAGAGAAATAGAGAGAGATAAAGGAAGAGGAATAGAGAGAGAAAGAGACAAAGAAAAAAGGAAAGAAAGAAAGGAAGAGAAAGGCAGAGAGAGAGAAAGAGAGAATGGGAGAAAGAGAGAGAGAAAGAAAGAAAGTAAGTAAGAAAGCAGAGACTTTTGCAGCCTCCTAGCCCTCACTGCAGCCATTTTACAGCACCCAAGTTCGGGTCCCCGTTGCTTCTATTGGTGGCAGTTCTGGAACCTGAACCAAACTTTGGACAAAACTTTGCTCAAATCCGACGATCCTGAACATCCCCGGGTCCGCTCATCCCCAGCTCTGATCAGACAGACAAAACACCCGGGGCCCAGAACATCATACTCAGCCGGCCGCTCCTGGGCCCCTATAGGGAGCTGTACCCGTAATAACATCATATAAGGAAATCGCTTATAAGGCAATTCCATAATATCTTTAGTAAAGTTGGCCTGAGAAGTTTTAAGTTAGACAGAGAACACCGGATACAAAATGTCGCACCCAGGTGGCAGCTGTGTCTCCCTGTGGGGAGCTGTACCAGCAATTATATCATTGTAGGAAATTACTTATAAGGTAATTCCATAATAAACTTGCTCAGAACAGTTTATACAGGATATTGTCCCAGTTGGTGGCTCCTGTGCCTCTTCAGTAAGCTGTATATGTAGTAACATCATCACAGACAATCGCTTATAAGACAACTCCATAATATTAGCATTACAGTTGCTCTGAGCAGTATTAGGAAAGGCAGAATAGATAGAATCCAGTATATTGTACCCAGCTGGTCGCTCCCGTTTCCCCCCAGGGATCTGTTCCCCATAATATCATATTAAGAAATTGCATATAAGGTAATTCTATAATTTCATTATTAAAATAGCTCTGAGCAATTTTAGTAAGCCAGAATATAGAGAATACAAGATCTTGTGCCCAGCTGGCCGCTCTTCTCTCTGTCCATCATAGTAGCATCATAATAGGAAATCGCTTATAAGGCAATTCCATAATAAAGTTATTAAAAGTTTCTCTTAGCAGTTTAAAGTCAGACAGAAAACACAGGATTAAGGATATCCTACCCAGCTGGCCGCTGGCCGCTCCTGTGCTATTTCACCGACCTGTACTTGTAATTACATCATTTGTTAGGGAATCGCTTATAAGGTAATTCCATAATATTAGTATTACAGTTGCTCTGAGAAGTTTTAGGTTAGGCAGAATGCATAGAATATAGGATATTGTATCCAGCTGGACTCTCTTCTCTCTGTCCATCATAGTAACATCATATTAAGAAATCTGTACCCCGTAATAGCATCGAATTAGGAAATCGCTTAGAAGACAATTCCATAAAATCGTTATTAAAGTTGCTCTGAGCAGTTTGAGGCCAGACGGAATATCCCGGATACTGTACCCAGCTGGTCGCTCATGTGCCCCTTCACGGAGCTGTATCTGTAATAACATCATATTAGGGAATCGCTTATGAGACAATTCCATAAAATCATTAATAAAGTGACTTAGAAGGTAAAACAAAACTTCTGCTTTCTGCAGATCCATAAGAGGACAAGCGAGTGTGGACGGTGCCACCAGCCAAGGAGACATATGGCTCTCGACCGATCAAAACTTCTGACTTGTCAAAAGTTTTGTAGAAGTTCAGCCAGACTTGTGGTGAAACATTCCTTCATCAGGGGATACCGTTCTCTTACCTGGCAGTTTTCAAAGCGCAGCAACTCGGTATGGATGACCATCAGCACGATGCCCAGCAGCGCCAAGAACAGGATCCAGGCGGACAACCTCTTCTTCTGCTCCACCAGAACTTTCCTCTTCTTCAGCTTCCTTAGGTTCTCGGAGGCCGGTTGCCGGAGGATGTCCACCTTGGCTTTGGAGCTGAGGATGGAGATCTCGATGAGCTCCTTGGTCTGCATGTTGTCGCGGGCTCTTTTCCCTCGGGATGCAGGAAGGCATGTTGTAAACAGAGGCCAGCCGCTCCTTCCCATGTGCAGCCTTGGCAGCGTCTCCTGAGCCCCGGCCCAGTCCGGCTACCACAGACAGCGAAGGAAACCGCAAGTTTCCTGTGTTCTCGCTTGGCAAAAAGGGAGGGGAAAGTCGACTCCGAACTCCGACCACTTATTACCTGCCTCCTCTTTCAAAAAATTTTTTTTCCCAAAAAAAGTTTGGGAAAATTCTGAAAACTTTTCTAAACTTTTTTTTTCTGCTCTAACTTTTCTTCATCTTGAAACTGGTCAAAAGTTTCCTAAACTTTTTAAAACTTTTTAACTGGTTCAGCTCAGCCTCGTCAGCTCTTGCTTTACCTCTATCTCGCTTGACTCTGGTGTATTCGCCCTGTAATATATCTTATTTGTTTAGCTGCAGGGGATGGGAGGGGAGAAGGAGGCGGCACAAAAAAAAAAAAAAACAGTTGCAATACTGAGGTTTATTGTGTTGTGGTTATAGAAGGTGATAAATGGATGCGCGAGCTGTTCCGGAGGCTGGAGGTGGTGGCGGCGGAGCAATGCTCTGCAGCAGGACCCGGGCATCCTATACCCTGGGTCATACACTTGTTACACGGTCATGGTCTGCTAATAAGGGCTCGTACACGCAACCGTATTTTCGGCCCCAGTACAAAACATCAAAGGGTTAATAGCCGATATTCATTTCGGGTGTTTTTCTAGAAGCGTTCCTACCTTTACAAGTGGGCGTGATACAAATTTTCTATGGCCGTCCATTAATCCGGAACGTTTGATAATCCGGCATCTATCAGAACCCAGTGATCTAGAATTAAAGGGATTGTACATTTAAAGGGATTGTACATGTAAAGGGATTTTACATTTAAAGGGATTTTACATTTACTTCTTTTTAATTGGTTTTATTTTAAAAAATTGTTAAACTCATTTCAGATTTTGATGAATGTTTTTTTTTTTTTGTAAATTTGGTCTTCTAAAAAGTGATTTTTTTTCCTAGAGAATTGTTAAAAAAAAGGATGTTGTCGATAGCGCCATCTAGTGAACTTGGAGTAGATTGCATATAACAATAGAGAAGGATAAGCTAGCCAGTAGACTACATTGATGGAACGGTGGAGCAGAGATCTGTTGAGTCCCTGCTCCACTGTTGTGTTCTAGGGTAGCTTGTCCCGAGGACACAAAAACTGCAATCAAGACCAGAGCTCTTGATTGATTACAGTCCTCAGACCGGACCCTCTGATCAAATATAGACCCCATGCAATCCTCTAAACATATACAAAACCCAGACTAGACCCCACTATACTATTACAGTAGTATACACCCGACCAGCGAATCAAATATAAATCCCAGACCAGCTCTCCTGAACAATTACAGTACCTGGATAGGAACCTTTAAAAAAATACAGACCACAGACCAGACCCCTGAACAATTACAGTACCCAGACAAGACCCTCTAACCAAATACAGACCCCTGAACAATTACAGTGCCCAGACAAGACCCTCTAAACAAATACAGAACCCTGAACAATTACAGTACCCAGATAAGAACCTCTAAACAAATACAGACCACAGACCAGAGGCCTGAACTAATACATTACAGAGACAAGACCCTCTAAACAAATACAGACCCCTGAAGAATTACAGTACCCAGATAAGATCTTCTAAACAAATACAGACCCGAGCCCAGACCCTTGACCAAATACAGACCCCAGACTAGGACTCCTAAACGATTACAGACCCCAAACCACAACCAGTAAACAGTTGTGGCCCCCATACCAGACTCCAAACCAATATAGACTCCAGAAGACCAGACCCCTGATTAAATACAGTACTCAGACCAGACCCTCTGAACAAATATATACCCCAGACAAAATCTTTTGAACAAATACAGAACCCAGACTAAACCCCTAAACAATTACAGTCCCCAAACCCAACCATCTGATCAAATATAGACCCCAGACAAGACCCCCTGAACAAATATAGACCAGATTCCCTGAACAAATATAGACCAGATTCCCTGAATAATTACAGTCCCCATATTAGACCCCTGAAAAAGTACGGACCCTAAATCAGACCCCCTGAACAAGTACAGACCCCAAACCAGACCCACTATGCAATTACAAACCAGACCCATTTCCTGCCCCTTACGGGACTATTGTTATGGGAGCTGTAGGTCCAATACTGATGTCCTCAGTGTCAGACAGAGCTTTGCCGCAGACGACATGTCTGACATGTAACATATTTACACATTTCTTTAGGCGTAAAAACTTCTTCTAGTAACTTACGGGCCTATATCAATGTCAAATATTTTTAATAAATGCATCCACATAAGGGAGTTCAATAATGAAGGGGATTGCATGTTAGCCAATTGTCTCATTTGCCTTTTTTGTCCCAAATAAAGAAAATTCACCACATTCAGACATGGAACTATAAATGGCGGATCTAATTGCGCCCGTGGGCGGCGTGTCGTGAACCAGGTGCTCATCCTGTCAGGGCGCGCGGACAGGAGGAACTCTCTGTGGGCCGTGGTCTGTGTGGTAGATCTGACTTCATGGACTGAGCAGTAATGTCTATGGATGGCTGCCAGGCCACGTCCAACATCAAGGGCTCGCGGGGGCATTTATTTAACGAGGCCTAGTCCAATAAATGTAAGAGCAGAAGTGATTAATTAAACATATTATTACTTTATTTTCCATTTTTGTACTGCAGAGACTAATACGTGTGTGAAGTTGACAGGTCTGGTGGCCATTGTTAGGCCCCAGCTTCCATAGCAACCACGGCTCTCTTAGGCCGCGGCAATGGTGCCCAGCAACCAAACAGGATGTTTCTGAAAAATTATGCCAGCCCCTGTAAATTTGGGAGTGTTGGCAAACATGGGCCAGCTCCATGAGACAACATTCAGCCTATGCCCTATGTGGCACCCCAGGGGTCTGGTTACCACAGTAATAGCAATATTACGTCTGAGAGCAGGTGGGAGGTCTCCTGGTCAGGAACCCTAAGCATGCAACACTTCCTGCCCAGTCCTGGGAGGGGAAGAACTTCCCCTATATAAACTGGGGCTGAGGCGGGGTTAGAGGAGAAGAAGAGGAGTCCCAGACAGAGACACAGTCTGGTCTGGTCTGGAGTGGAGCAGATACAGGGAGAGCAAGATCAGGAGCTATGTGGGAGCAGTGATAAAAGGGGTCAGAGACTGGAAGCTATAGAGCTCGTCCTGACTGAAGAGATCTCACCGGACACGGAGTCCGAGGCAGTGGGGACTGATCCATACCCAGCAGCAGAAACCGACCGGCAGGGGATTTCAGGTCCTCTGGCCAAGAAACCCGAAGGCACGGTCACACGCAAGGGACCAGCACCGCCGTTGTGGAGCGGAGGCTACCAGAAGGCCCCGAGTCACCGGCCATACGGGTGAGCACCACACGGTACACTCAGGGACGTGGGCTACTTTTACCCGCTTCTAGCAAGGTAGCCAGGGAGAGTACAATAAGTAGGGGAGGCCTACAACTCCGCCTGGCCGGGGGAGATCCTATCTGCTCACGGACTGACCAGGCCCCGATCGCTAGCCAGTACTCCCGGGAGGGTCTACCTTTGCCACCAGTAAAGACCCTGAACTACACCGCACCGTCTCTGAGTGGTTCCTGGTGCCTGCGTGCAATTCTGCTATCCCCATCATCCACGTCCGCTGCCCTGAGGCCATACCCCTCCCGTTGGGGGTTATACTATCCACGCTGCACAACTGTACCACCGGCCTCAGCGGTCTGCCCTGCAGCGGCGGCTTCATAACCGCATTCAACGGGTGGCGTAGTCGAACACTATAACATCTTCTACTAAATTCTGCCACTTGGTTTGACACCCTGGGCACGGACCGGATCGTCGCCACGAGGACTACTACCCCTATTAGATCCGGCTCCGGGTAGTCCCCGCGTGCGCAACGCTACACAACAGAGGCCCAGGGGGCGCGTCACCCTATATCTACAACTTGCCACAGCGAGGGTGATGGCGTCACTAGATCACACCTGCGGGGCCAAACCACACACAGTACGGACTGGAGGAGACCTGTACATCTGTTCCGCTCATCATGGGAGAGGTGAATATTATTTTCTATCAGCAAATACATTATAGAAACAGGCGTTGGGTGGATGGGCACCATTCTTTGGGTTGGAGCGTTGGGAATGTACTGTGGGGGTATCATACTGTGTATGTGGGGGCTTCTTACTGTATAAGTGGGCCATCATACTGTGTGTGAGGTTTACTGTTGAGTCATCATACTATGTGGGGGCATCATTGTGTGGAGGGATGCTGTGGATGCATCATACTATGTGGGAGCATCATACATTTTGAGGAAAATGCCGGGGCACCATACTGTTTGAGGGCAAAGTAAGGCATCATACTGTCCTGCGGCACTGTGGGAGCAAAATACTGTGTGGGTGGGACTGTGGGGTCAATCATACTGTTTGAGGGCATCATAGAGCAGAACACTGTCTAGGGTTTTGTAGAGGCATTACACTGTGTAGGGGAATGAAGGGGCATCATACTGTGGCTTGGGAACTTTGAGGGTATCATACAGTATGGGACTGCTGTAGAGGCAGTATACTATTAGGAGGCATCATACTTTGTTGATGGCTGTGGGGTCATCATATTGTGTGTTGGGGGAATCATACTATAGAGAGAAATGTACTTTGTGGGGGGCATGTGTCGGCATCATACTGTGTTGGGGGCATGGTGGATACATTATACTATGTGTGGGCACTGTGGGGCATTATACTGTGTGAGGGTCTCTCCGGGGACATCATACTAAGTATGGGTACTGTGGAGACATTATACTAAGTTTAGACACTAGTGGCATTATATTGTGTAAGGGGCTGTGGCACTGTTGTACTATTTGAGGGCATATATTGCATGTGGGGCATTGTGGGGGCATAATATTGAGTATGGGGGAATCATACTCTGTGAGGAGCACTGTGTGGGTATTATTCTATGAGTGGGTATTATTGGAACATCATACTGCGTGAGTTGCTGTAAGGGCTTTATACTGTGTGTTGGGCCTTTGGGGTCCATCATACTATGTGGGGGCATCTTACTGTGTATGGGGGCTGTTGGGTTCATCATACAGTGTATGGGGCTGTGCAGCAATCTTACTGTGTGTGGGGGCTTGTGGGATCATCATACTTTGTGGGGGCATCTTACTGTGTGTGGGGTCCATCATACTGTGTGGGGGGTTGTGGGATCATCATACTATGTGGGGGCATCATACTGCCTGGGAAGTTGTGGGGGCATCATACTGTGTGGATCCATCATACTGTGTGGGGGCACTGTGGTGGCATAATACTGTGTGATGGGCCCCTCTTTCCTGTCAGGAGATACAGTTAGGTCCATATATATTTGGACAGAGACAACATTTTTCTAATTTTGGTTCTTGACATTACCACAATGAATTTTATACAAAACAATTCAGATGCAGTTGAAGTTCAGACTCAGCTTTCATTTTTTAATGTGGATACCCTCAAATGAAAGCTGAAAGTCTGAACTTCAACTGCATCTGAATTGTTTTGTATAAAATTCATTGTGGTAATGTCTAGAACCAAAATTAGAAAAATGTCTCTGTCCAAATATATATGGACCTAACTGTATATTTATTGCATGTGGTTGTTTTCTTATATACACCCTGAACCATTTTCTTTCAGATTTCTTTCAGTATTCATTATTTACAAGATGTACGTCCCTCGGGTTAGTTTGACTTCATAGATAATATCTCAGTTTCACAGAAGTGAAATTCTGCAGAAATTACCTGGTCTAGAATAACAGGTTAAGAAAACAGTCATAGCGTGAAAAATCAGTTCACCAAAATGATTATTCTTGCTTCATGGCTCAGATAGAAATAGATTTTATTACTTAATTTGAGGGTTACTTTGAGACTTATTGTTTAGATGTCATTTTGGACTCGTTCGTGGTTTCTGCTATAACTTTTTGAAAGTTTTTTTTATGATCGAAATGTTTTTGTGTTACAGATATATAATGCAGCGCCACATAGTGGTCAACAGCGGAGTCAAAGGGAGATCATTACCTCTCTTCTCCTCATGACCAGACTGGGAACGATTATCTGAAATACGATTTTTTTAGTATAGACTTTTCCTTTTTCATAAATTATAGCCAATTTTAAGGCAGTTTTACGATATATTACTTCACCAGGAATATGATGCCAACTCTGGACTTGACCATACTATGGGGGATAAAATTCACCTGAATTACCCTTGTGTGAACCCGACCGTATAATTAAAATTTAGTTGCCCATAGGATCTTCAGAAATCTATTGGGATTATATAATTACTAGCTATTGAACCCATTCTACGCCCAGGTGGCGAGCATTTTTATTGTTATATGGTCTCCCATGCTGGTATGTGCTGCCCCCATCCTGGTATTTGTGCTGCCCCCATACCAATCCTGGTATGCATGGCACCCCTCATGCTCAATCCTGTATGCATGGCACCCCTCATCCCTAATCCTGGCATGCATGGCACTCCTCATCCCTAATCCTGGCATGCATGGTGCCCCTCATCCTGGTATGCATGATTCCCTCATACCCAATCCTGGTATGCACGGTACCCCATCCCTCATCCCTCTCCTGGTATATATGGTACCCCTCATCCTGGTATGCATGGTACCCCTCATCCCTATCCTGGTATGCATGGCACCCCATCCCTCATCCTGATATACATGGTAGCCCTCATCCCTATCCTGGTATACATGGCCCCTCATCTGAATCCTGGTATGCATGGCCCCCCCAGATCCCAATCCTGGTGTGCATGGTACCCCACATCCCTATCCTGGTAAGCATGGCACCTCTCATCCCAAATCCTGGTATGCATGGAACCCCTCATCCGCAATCCTGGTATGCATGGCACCCCTCATCCCCAATCCTGGTATGCATGGCCCCCTCATCCCAAATTTGATATACATGGCACCCCTCATCCCAATCCTTGTATGTATGGCACCCCTCATCCCCCAATCCTGGTATGTATGGTACCCAATCCCTCATCCTGGTATGCATGGCTTCCTCATCCCCAATCCTGGTATGCATGGTACCCCTCATCCCCAATCCTGGTAAGCATGGCACTCCTCATCCCTATCCTGGTATGTATGGTACCCCTCATCCTGGTATGCATGGTACCCCGCATCCCTATCCTGGTATGTATGGTACCCCTCATCCTGGTATGCTTGGCACCCCATCCCTCATCCTGGTATGCATGGTACCCCGGATCCCTATCCTGGTATGTATGGCCTCCTCATCCCTCAATCCTGGTATGCATGGTACCTCGCATTCCTATCCTGGTATGCATGGTACCCCTCATCCTGGTATGCATGGCCTCCCATCCCTCATCCTAGTATGCATGGTACTCCACATCCCTATTCTGGAATGTATGGTACCCCTCATCCTGGTATACATGGCACCCCTCATCCCAATTCTGGTATGGCACGCCTCATTCCCCAATCCTGAAATGCATGGTACCCAACCCCTCATCCTGGTATGCATGGCTCTCTCATCCCCAATCCTGGTATGCATGGCCCCCTCATCCCCCAATCCTGGTATGCATGGCACCACATATTCCTATTCTGGTATGCATGGTACCCCTCATCTCTATTCTGGTATGCATGGCACCCCATCCATCATCCTGGTATGCATGGTACCCCACATTCCTATCCTGGTATGCATGGTACCCCACATTCCTATCCTGGTATGCATGGTACCCCGCATTCCTATCCTGGTATGTATGGACCCCTCACCCCCCAATCCTGGTATGCATGGCACCCCTCATCCCCAATCCTGGTATGCATGCCCCCCCTCATCCCCCATTCCTGGTATGCATGGTACCCCTCATCCCCCAATCCTGGTATGCATGGTCCCCTCACCCCCAATCCTGGTATGCATGGTACCCATCATCCCTATTCTGCTATGCATGGCACCCCATCCATCATCCTGGTATGCATGATACCCTGCATTCCTATCCTGGTATGCATGGTACTCCTCATCCCTAATGCTGGTATGCATGGCACCCCTCACCCCCCAATCCTGGTATGCGTGGCTCCCCTCATCCCACAATCCTGGTATGCGTGGTACCCCTCACACCCCATCCTGGTATGCGTGGTCCCCTCATCCCCCAATCCTGGTATGCATGGTCCCCTCACCCACCAACCCTCGTATGCGTGGCCCCCCTTGTCCCCCAATCCTGGCATGCATGGCCCCCCTCATTCCCCATTCCTGGTATGTGTGTCCTCTAATCCCCCAATCCTGGTATGTGTGGCACCCCTAACCCCCCAATCCTGGTATGTGTGGCACCCCTCATCCCCCAATACTGGTATGTGTGCCCCCTCATCCCTTTCACGCTGCACACATACAAAAAAACCCCCACTTATACTCACCTTTCTTCCCTTTGCTCCAGCGCTGTGGTGTCCTGTTCGGCCGGAGGCCGGGGGAGGAGTGTGCCATTTTTCTGAAGACACGCTGCAAATGTGTCTTCAGTAAAATGGCGCCGGATAGCGCTATGCGCATGCGCCGACGCCTTCACTCCTGCCCCAGTCTCCGGCGAGAAGAGAGGTGTCGCGGCAACGCTCTTCCCGGTCAGTTAAGTATGGCGCCGGAGATCGTGGTATGAGTTCAGTGTCAACGCATACCGCGATCTCCGGCGCCATACACTCCTCTTACCTGTATCGGCTCCATGCGTTCTTCTGTCTGGAGCCAGACTGCGCTTCGCACATGCGCAGTCTATAGAGGCTTCAGACAGAGGGACGCTTGCAGTGTTATATTATAGATGCCCAATAAATGTTTTCTATAAAAGTCACCACTTCTGTCATCGGTATCATACACCATACGTCAAGGAATATTTACAGTTAAAATGGCAACTTTTAGAAACGGGCATCTAATTGTGGTAAGTGAAGTTACAATTCTTTTCCGAGCCATGTCCTCTCTAAACGCCCCATCCATGCCCCACTACCCAACTCCAGTGTCATCTACTTTTTTGCAGTTGCTGCTTTCGAGAAGGTTTCTGTGCCACCCAGAAGATTAGTCATCTCTTTAGAGACTCCAGGCGGTCTCCTCTTTTTCTGGAAGCCAACCAGATGTTTCTTGAGAATCGGCAAGTTTGGGTTGCCAGGCGGCTTTAGATGAGCAACACCGTAGCATAGTTTCTTATGTTGTGCTGCTTGGAAGATTAGCCATCTCTTTAGAAAGTCCAGGTGATCCCCTCTCTTTCTGGAAGCCAACCAGATGATCGTTGAGTATCGGCAAGTTTGGGTTGCCTGGCGGCTTTAGATGAGCAATGCATTGTTTCTGAAGTTGGTCAATGTCTTGACTACAGCGTGACCAATGCCGAAAATTCCAACCTGCTTGACTTTGACTTTGCCATCGTGGACCACGATGTAAGACTAGATGGAAAGCGACTCGTTTGTGTTTTTTTTTGTTTGATTTTCTTTTTATGTCCTTAGAGCCAAATCATAAATCTAAAACAGTCACACGACATCCAAATTTATAAGGATTTTTACGTCGAGCGACCAAATCTCCTTCTTCTTAGGGTTCTAAAAATTTTCTGAATACTTACAGATTGCTATTGTTTAACGATACGATATGAATTGTTTTCATTCATGCATTATCGGGCAAAGTGAGAATAATTCCCATAAAAACATCACATAGATTTTATCTGGAGTATCTTCAGTTGGCTCCTCCGTTTAATCCTCACGCCTCATTTATAAAGTTCAAGATCTTAAATAAAACAAAGTGTGCACTTGATTCAGGGTAATTTTCCAAAAGGAACTAAGCGGGAAGACGCAGACAGGTGAAGAAAAATGTCAAGTGTCCCCTGGGGCAGGAACGGGAAGCTCGTCTTAACCCTTGTTTGTGTTCTGCTTCGTCTTCTTCTTTGTTCTCAGAGCTGTCATGCAGGAAAAGCATGATATGACAAATGGGTGGTGGTCCGCACACATTTCTGGATTGAAAGGGACCTACATGTAAGGTTACCCTGATACAGAATTGGCTAAGGTTTCCCGAAATCTATTGTCCTCCTCCCAATTCCTGTTGAAAGTTCTGCCAATCAATAGCAATTCAGATCGGGTCAACCATGCTGGAGTCCCATTTTCCCAAGGCACCTAGCTTATGTTCTGCTTCCACAGTATGTAGGTATAGGCTATATGTGGTGGCACAATGGCTAAAATAGTCGAGTTATATAGGGTAAGCCCATCATAACCAATCAAGATCTGGAAAGAAAAAAAAATACTGTCACATCTGGAGGATAAAACGCATTGCTCGTGATCATAGGATTGTCACTCTGCCTGGAGATTATTACAATTGGATCGGTCACGTATGTGACACTTCTCTAAGCTTTTCATGACTATATAACTTCGTTAACCACCCGCACAGGCAGAAAAGTTTCCGAGAAAGGAAATTAGATCAATCACATCGCTTTCTGAGTCACTGAATTATTCTTGGAAGTCGTATAAAAACTGGCTATAAAGAAAACTGTTTCACGAGAGACTCAAGCTGTCCTGAAAGTGAGTTCAGTAGACGCTGGCCCTTTAAATAGCGGTAAAGCTTTGCATGCAAGACGTTATACATATTTTTGGCATTGGGCGGCACATGCTCAATGGATCTTTTCAGCATAAAAGACATCAGGTCTGTGGATCGTAAAATGCGGATATAATTATTTCAATAAGATATATTTATGGCCGCTAGTCCTACCCTTGTAGAACGTTGGCCAAGATGTATCGCTGTTAGAATATTCGATTTGTGCCTAATCCAAGGAGAAAATTTGATCTTCATAGAAAAAATGGGATGCAAATTATGAAAATGAGAAATGCAAGCATGAAATTGTTGGGAAAAGGTCAAAAACAAACAAACCTCACACCCTCCCAGCCATCACCATACTTGACCCGATGCCTCCAGTCCTCCGAGCGGCTCTTCTGTTTTTTATTTTTGGTCTTCTATCTTCATTCGGAGCCTTTTCTATAGACCAAATCAATACTAAATCCAGTGCATAGTGAGAGAAAGGATGGTCCCGCATGTTTCGCCAGAACCCAGCTTCCTCAGGGGGTTTTGATATTTATTTGATTTCTTGGATTTTTGGTAACCAACACTTTATATATTTTGCATAAGTGAATATTTTTTTTTATTCAGAGAGGATACATAGCTTTGTATGTGCATGTTAGCTTCTTTTCTCAGGGATTTTGGATGTCCAGCCCTTTAGTTTTGGGCTAGTACTGTTCTACTATTGTGACACATAGGTTGTTCTTGTTTTAACTGTTTTTCATTTTTTTGCGGTGTTATTTTTGTACTAGCCAGCCGCAGAACGCTCGTAACAGTTCCAGACAACAATGCAGTTACAATATAGCTATTACAGTGCCGAATAACCAGGAAGACCACCCTGCAGGTGCCAGCCAAGGCTATATCCACATAACTTTGCTCCAAAGCAGTTTATTCTGCAGTGTCAAGAATTTCAGCTACAGTTTCACCCTAGAAGTACCAACAGCAGCTGACACAAAAATATGCTTTTCCTTTTAGCAGTGCCAGTCAGTGCAATGCCCTGTAATACTGTCAGACACTCTGCTCCATAAGAGCCCCACTTATCCATTGTCACCATAAATGTATAAGCCATGTTATATTTCCGGTACCATCGTAGCAGCACGACAGTACCAACAATTGCCCCTTTTTTGTGCGCCCTAACGGCAGTGCCATGCATTCACATTACCAACCAAGGACTATGTCCCATAACTATGGCAGCCAAAGTAGCACAGTCAATGTCCCCATCACAATCTTGGCATAACAGTGCTAATTTTAGGAGGAAATTAATTTTTACGTTTGGCAATTTTTCCAAACAAGAGTAAATTTCCATTGTCTGTGTGTTTTGGAACCTGAAGCGACATAATTAAGAAATAACAATGACACGTCGCGCTGCCAGGACCGGTTCTAATATCTCACCACATTTATGTCCGCAATGACCTGCACCAACAAAGGACTTATTCATAGCCGGGTGCGTAAAATTACAAGTGGCTAATAAGTTGTCCCCGGAGCTTACGATCAATGATTGCCATTCATTTACTGCACCCGATACATTAACGTCTTTGTTTATCAGTGGATGAACATTCCCACATCCTGCAGGTACACAGCACACCTGCAGACAGCTGTGACTACATCAATTCTGGGCTACTAATCACAAATTTTCCACTATGATCAAGATAAAGCCTCCATTACAGTTCATTTAAGGGGCAACCAGCTTTCCCAGATCCCTTAAAGGGGTTCTTCAACCCCTCTCTGTTTACGAGTTACAGTGCCACATGTTCAGTAGTGGCGGCTCCTGGTATTGCAACTCAGACCTAATAAAGTGAATGGAGCTGAGCTGCAATACCATTAGCAGCCACTACCGAACGAGTGGAGCTGTGCTTGGTAAACAACGAGCAAGTTCCGGGGGCCACCCTTTTGGTAATAATGGCCATCAATGGACATGTAGGTCTCGTCTACTCATCTCCTCCCAATTTTGAAAGACAGGAAAGAAAGGCACATATTGTGCAGCAATTTTTGTTCACTACTTATCCATACCCCTAACTCTGCCCACTTCTTTTTGTGCAACCACACAGAAATATTGAAGCCCCTTAGTTCTCCTGCATTGTTTGATGCCCATTTGATGTCCCTCATGCAGTATAATGTCCCCCACTGTGACCACACAGTATACTATGAACCCCCCACGGTGTCCCCCAGCACTATGATACTCTAGTGCTTCCCGATACAGTATGATGCCCACTAACGATGCCCCCACAGTGCACATCACCCACGCAAAGTATATTACCCCTTTTCTCCCCCTCCAACCTAATAACAAATGCTCCCCAGCCCCATTTCCTCAAAGAAAGGAGCAGTTCTCTGCTCCGCTGTGTGCTGGGTCTGTTTCCAGCACGGCAGGTGAGATGTAGTGACATCATTACGCCTTCTGTGCTGAGCCTCAGGTGGCACAAGTGAACGGTGGAGAGAGGAGCTGACGGCTCCCTGATCCACCACCACCTTAAACAGTAACTTTGTCTTAAACAGGCAGATACAGTTGAAGGTGGGACATGCCTCCAAATCCGCGACCGTCCTGCTGAATCCGGCTCGGTTGGAAAGCATACCATTTATCCTAAACTATTTAAAAAATACCAGAACACTGACAACCTAAAAACGGCAAAATTCTGAATTTTCCAGGACTGTTTCGAAACAATCTGGCCAAATTTGGACATTTAAAAACCACCCAGAAGTGGAGTTTTTCTGTGTGATTTTGGTGTTGTTCCTGGGGCAAAGCTTCAAAGTCCCTATTTTGCCAATTGTCCCCACATAGAATACCAGAACCGCAGTGAAGATGGACACAGTTGAGGCAGTAGAGTAGAAGGATCAGAGGGGAGATGTGTACAGAACCAGTATGTCATGTTTGGTCTGGGAAGAACCCAGCATACGACAACGGGAAAAGGGGGGAAGCCCAGCAACTAGGGAAAGGGGAATTGGAGACCCCTATGCAGATCTAACAACACCCTGACTCCCCTATCATCCCTAAATTGTTTCCACACCTATCGCCGAGCGGGATACCTAATCCCTGGCTGACCCTAGAGCTAGGACCTAGGAAGGGAGGGGACGGGGTAAGCACTAGTGAGCCCCACTGCAACTACACCGCGTGCAGAATTATTAGGCAAATGCATATTTTGATCACTCTGATACATTTTATACATGTTGTCCTACTCCAAGCTGCATAGGCTTGAGAGCCAACTACCAATTAAGTAAATCTGATGATGTGCATCTCTGTAATGAGGAGGGGTGTTGACTAATGACATCAACACCCTATATAAGGTGTGCTTAATTATTAGGCAACTTCCTTTCCTTTGGCAAAATGGGTCAGAAGAGAGATTTGACGGGCTCTGAAAAGTCCAAAATTGTGAGATGTCTTGCAGAGGGATGCAGCAGTCTTGAAATTTCCAAACTTTTGAAGCGTGATCACCGAACAATCCAGCGTTTCATGGCAAATAGCCAACAGGGTCGCAAGAAGCGTGTTGGCCAAAAAGGCGCAAAATAACTGCCCATGAATTGAGGAAAATCAAGCGTGAAGCTGCCAAGGTGCCATTCGCCACCAGTTTTGCCATATTTCAGAGCTGCAACGTTACTGGAGTATCAAAAAGCACAAGGTGTGCGATACTCAGTGACATGGCCAAGGTAAAGAAGGCTGAAAACCGACCACCTTTGAACAAGAAACATAGGATAAAACATCAAGAATGGGCCAAGAAATATCTTAAGACTGATTTTTCAAAGGTTTTATGGACTGATGAAATGAGAGTGGCTCTTGATGGGCCAGATGGATGGGCCAGAGGCTGGATCAATAAAGAGCAGAGAGCTCCACTCCGACTCAGGCGCCAGCAAGGTGGAGGTGGGGTACTGGTATGTGCTGGTATCATCAAAGATGAACTTGTGGGACCTTTTCGGGTTGAGGATAGAGCGAAGCTCAACTCCCAGACCTACTGCCAGTTTCTGGAAGACAACTTCTTCAAGCAGTGGTACAGGAAGAAGTCGATATCGTTCAAGAAAAACATGATTTTCATGCAGTACAATGCTCCATCACATGCATCCAACTACTCCACAGAGTGGCTGGCCAGTAAAGGTCTAAAAGAAGAAAAAATAATGACATGGCCCCCTTGTTCACCTGATCTGAATGCCATAGAGAACCTGTGGTCCATCATAAAATGTGAGATCTACAGGGAGGGAAAACAGTACACCTCTCGGAACAGTGTCTGGGAGGCTGTGGTGGCTGCTGCACGCAATGTTGATCGAAAACAGATCAAGCAACTGACAGAATCTATGGATGGAAGGCTGTTGAGTGTCATCATAAAGAAATGTGGCTATACTGATCACTAATTTTTTTTGTTTTTGTTTTTGCATGTCAGAAATGTTTATTTCTAAATTTTGTGCACTGATATTGGTTTACCTGGTGAAAATAAACAAGTGAGATGGGATTATACTTGGTTTTTATTAAGTTGCCTAATAATTCTGCACAGTAATAGTTACCTGCACAAACAGATATCCTCCTAAGATAGCCAAATCTAAAAAAAACCCACTCCAACTTCCAAAAATATTAAGCTTGGATATTTATGAGTCTTTTGAGTTGATTGAGAACATAGTTGATCAATAATAAAAATAATCCTCTAAAATACAACTTGCCTAATAATTCTGCACACAGTGTAAAGACAAAACAAGGGAAACAGACAAGGGGATACATTAGCTTTGAGAAGACACCAGAGAGATCACGACTACAATCCACAAAGGAACTCCAAGAAAAATCCAGCCGACTGCTAGAATTCCAGACCTGAACAAAGGAATTTACTCGATCACCAGCAACTCTCTGGAGAAACAGTGTATTTAAAGATCCAGCAAGGGTGTGTTAATTAGCAGCAGATGGTGGAGATCATCGCTGGGTCCAAGAGAGGGAAAGATGGTGAAAGAATCAAGAAGGTGTCTGCAAGGCCAAGCTCAGCGACCTTCTACAGCCGGATCCAGAATGACTGTCTGTCAAACTTGACACAACCGTGGCACAGTATCTCAGCATCACACTGTGTATGTGCTAGCGCTTCTCTATATGGCAGACATTATAAACCATTGGCCGGTTAGATCTCAGTGTAATTGACTTTGATCTAAAATTGACTTTACACTTGAGGGCGTCAATACTTTTGCAAGGCTTTGATAATGGTTATAACCGTCGGTTTATTATAGCCTCGCCGATGCTTATCATTAGGAGCTTTTCACATTGTGTTTGCTCAGCTCTTATTATTGGACGTCCTTGTATAACCAAATATGTGTTCTGGTACGTTATATCCTTCCAAGGAGACGGTCAATAATCTGCGGCTCTTAGCTATAACCCTTTATTATCATTAGAATTATTGTCTGCAAGGATTTCTAACAAAAAAAAAAGAGTCATTAGTGGAAAATATAGAAAAAAGTAGCACAATCTGGAAGTATTAAACCTCCGGGGGTCAAGTAGAACCTCTTAACACATGACGTATTTGTAGTATCAGAAGAAAGCATCATGGACTTCTTTCTCTTGCTCCCCAAAAAGTCCAAAAAGTTTAAAGCGGTAAATGGGAGGTGAACATGCAGCTGCAGCTACTGTGTCTGTGAGTCTGCATTCTGTGAGAGGGGAGGAGGAGCTGCAAGGAAAGGCATCTGATTGGTTCACAGTGCATCCCCTACATCATACCAGGAAGTGACCACCCACTCAAGCACAGAGAGAATTTCTGTCTGGTTTGCATTTTGTAGACATGTACAAATGGAATGAGTAAGGATTGTGATCATATATATTTGTGGGTTAGGATAGAATGAAAATACAAAAGTTCTATCAAATTAATAAAGTCGAGAATTACAATTTTTATGCGTTCTTGCACTTAAAAGAAAACACTAAGGTAGTTTAGCTATCCTAATCCCCTCACTACTGCTTTTGTCACATATCAGTCTGATATGTCCAAATTCTCACTCTTTAACTTGCCGTTTAATTTTCTTTTACAGTTGGCAGTTTTGCTTTATCAGTATTCCACCACGCACTGTCCAAACGCTTGCCCTGACTTAGAGGCCATCAACAGTCATGGCGGAAAGTGTTGGCACCCTTGAAATTGTTCCAGAAAATGAAGTATTTCTCCCAGAAAATTATTGCAATTACACTTGTTTTGTTATACACATGTTTATTTCCTTTGTGTGTATTGGAACAACACAAAAAAAAAATTGGAAAAAAAAGGTAAATTGGACATAATTTCACACAAAACACCAAAAATGGTCTGAAAAAATTGTTGGCACTCAATTTTTTATTTGGTTGCACCCTTTGGAATAAAATAACTGCAATCAATCACTTCCTATAACCATCAAAAAGATTCTTACACCTCAGCTGGAATCTTGGACTCTACTTTTGCAAACTGCTCCAGGTCTCTCATATGTGAAGGCATCTTCTCCCAACAGCAATTTTAAGATCTCTCTACAGGTGGCAATGGGATTTAGAGCCAGACTCATTGCTGCCACTTCAGAACTCTCCAACACTTTGTTTCCATCCATTTCTGGAGGCTTCGTGATGTATGTTTGGGGTCATTGTCCTGCTGGAAGACCCATGACCTAGGACACAAACCCAGCTTTCTGACACTGGTCACTACATTGCCACCCAAAATCCTTTGGTATCTTAAGATTTTATGATACCTTGTACACAGTCAAGGCACCCAGTGCCAGAGGCAGCAAAACCACCCCAAAACATCTTTGAACCTCCACCATATTTGACTGTAGGTACAGTGTCATTTTCTTTGTAGTCCTCATTCTGTTTTTGGTAAACAGAATGATGTGCTTTACCAAAAAGCTTCATCTTAGTCTCATCTGTCCATAAGATGCTTTCCCAGACAGATTTTGGATTACTCACATACATTTTAGAAAACTGCAGCCTAGCTTTTTTATGTCTCTGTGTCAGCAGTCAGGTCTCCTGCCATAGCGTTTCATTGCATTCAAACATCAATGGATAGTTCACGCTGACACTGATGAACCCTGAGGCTGCAGGACAGCTTTAATTTCATCGCAACTTGATTGGGGCTGCTTATCCACGATCAGGACTATCCTGTGTTGCAACCTTTCATCAATTTTCTCTACTGTCCACATCCAGGGAGATTAGCTACAGTCAATGCTATGGATTGTAAACTTCTTGATTATGTTGTGCACCGTGGACAAAGAAACATCAAGATCTCTGGAGATGGACTTATAACCTTGAGATTGATGATATTGTTCAACAATTTTGGTTCTCAAGTCCTCAGACAGTTCTCTTCTCCCCTTTCTGTTCTCCATGCTTAGTGTAGCACACACAGACACACAATGCAAAGATTGAGTCAACTTCTCACATTTTTTTCTGGTTAAGGTGTGATTTTCACATTGCCCACACCTGTTACTTGTCAAAGGTGAGTTTGAACGAGCATCACATGCTTTAAACAAAGTTATTTAACCACAATTTTGGAAAGGTGCCAAAAATAGTCTGGTCCATTTTTGGTGTTTTGTGCGA
Organism: Phyllobates terribilis; assembly: GCF_046119375.1. Lineage (NCBI taxonomy): Eukaryota > Metazoa > Chordata > Amphibia > Anura > Dendrobatidae > Phyllobates > Phyllobates terribilis. The sequence continues at coordinate 50,068,702 of NW_027362772.1, read as the reverse complement.
AATTATGTCCAATTTGCTTTTTTTTCTTGTGCTGTTCCAATACAGACAAAGGAAATAAACATGTGTATAACATACATGTAATTGCAATAATTTTTGGGGAGAAACACTTCATTTTCTGGAATAATTTCAAGGGTGCCAACCCTTTCGTCCATGACTATCAGTATGTGATTTGCAGATTGTTTACTTATCAAATTATTTGATGAGGTCACATCAGAAAGTACGGGGACATCGTAAACCAAAAAATGTAAAGTTGATCCTGCAGTGCACAGCACAGGAACACTTGGAAGTTATTATAGGCAAGTCTTCATGGGTTATTGATTTCTTTCAGACATCAAGGAAATGTATCAGTGCTCAATACTCCAGCACAGGAATTGTGAATGAACTCCGTCCTATAATGTGCTGCCTTATCACTGAGCTCTACTGCCCCCTGCTGCTAATTCTTATCAACAAGTAATGAATTTTCTAGAAGCAGGCACACAGTAGTGCGTGCTGCAATTGTTCATATGCAATAGGGTGAAGGTGGATTCTAACCTCCTATGAAATGTGTTTCTAGTCTGCACAAACGTCTGCTCCGTGCACTTGTCTACATTTTGTCTGGTCCTTTTGAGCCATGAATTCTGTATTCTGCGCCTGTGACGAATGCTCGGTCTTGTAATACTGCAGCAGTTTAGGCTCAGTGTGACAGACAGGTGATGTAAGGGCTGGTAACACCTCCTTCCAGTGATCTATGTTGCCAAGTAGCAGCAAGCATGGACATACATAAAAATCATGGGGCCCCCTTAGTTGAGGTTGTAATTGGCCCCATACCAAAAAAAAAAGTTTCTGCAGGGGACACAGAACAGCTCATCTCATAACTTTGCAACCCTCAAAGTAATTTTCCTCTCATTGAAGCCTCTTAGTGTTCCCATACATTCATACATCCCTTTCATGGCCCCCATAAACTATGATACCCTCACAGTGAATCATGACATAGCACCCTCCAGACGCACAGTTTGGTGACCCTACCCCACAAATTATGATATCTCAACAGTGATCCCCAATAGAGGCTAATGGCCCCCACCCACACTAATTGGTCACCCCATGGCCCCGCAAAGAGTATAACGGTCCCCACATTGAGATCTATATTGAGTTAAATAAAATCTTCACCTCTCCCCCAGTCTCCATAGCATGTGGTCTGAAGACCTGCCCTGCTCAGCAGAGCGAGTGCGATGTAGTTATGCCATTGCCCATACAGTTGAAAGTGCAATGCCAGGGAGGGTGGAACTGAGGGTTCGAGAACAGTTTGATACTGTGACAGTCCTATACGTAGGTGATCGGATGCCTCAAAAAGACAAAATGTTGAGTGTCTCGAAAACCAGTTCATAGCAGTAGGAATGACCTTGAGCAGGAGAGCCAAGCCAGCAGCTTAAGAATTGTAGGAGACAGAAAGCCAGGAGAGGAGCACCCCGAGACCAAGTGACTGGGGTCCAAATCAGACTTTAGGGCACTGGCGGACATCCCCCCCAAAAAAAAAAAGCCCCTGGGCAAGAACAGTGTTTGGGCCCTTTGCAGTCCAATAGTTCAATAAACACCAATAAATCTAATGGGCCAAACTGACATAGAATACACCAAAAATAATAAAGGCAAAAAAACAACTATAAGACCCAAAGTTGAAGAATTTCAAATACTTTAATGAAATACATATTAAAAAATACATAATAATAAAAGCAAGATGCACCACAGATGAAAAAAGTGGTGGGGTGCCTAGACCCATAGTTGTCAGCTTACACACATTATGTCATTCAGATAGCTAACATAAGCATATAATTAGTAATCAATACAAAACACGGTATTCAATATCTCGAGCACCAGAGAAGAAATATACTTGTCACAGAGAATAACAATCCATAAATATATACATTAGTAATTAGCAGATAGCCTCTGTTGGTCCAATATCCCCATTACAATCACATATATAAATATCAATGCTCGAAGGGGCTATAAAAAAGACTGAGATATAACCATAGTTACCAATGAGCTCAGGTCAGAGGTCCAGGTACCTGATGCGCGTTTCATTATTTTATTATTTTTTTAATTTTATATTTTCACTTATTTTCTATATTACACATGTTCATAATTATATCACTTGTCACTGTGTTTATAATTATAGCACATGCCACTTTGACAGGCGGCACTTTATTATTATTATATTTTTTCTATTAATTGTACTGTATTTGTACTGTTCACTTCACATGGGTGGTGTCTTATTTATTTAACAATAATAAAAGAATTTGTTCTTTTTTCTTTTCCTTTTTTTTTGTTATGTCCATCTTATTTTATTCAATTTTTCACTTATATACTCTTTTCATGTTCATTTGCACACTCACTAATTATTTGTTTCGTGATATATTCCTCTTGGATCTCTATATCCATTCTTTTTGTGTCTTTGGGAACTCTGTCTTGGTTAAAATGGCGGCTATTGCGCATGCGTTGAATAGGGTAGAACACGAATCATGTGATTCAGTCCCGATCATGTGACCATTTGTGTCACATGACGGGAAGAACTTTTTCTCAACTATGTTTGAACCCGGAAGTTCCAGGGCACGATGTACAGTACGGAGACAACGCTCCTTTTGCGGTAGTAAAACAGAACACAGGTACCCATGGCAATGGTAATCACGGGTTAGGTAGCGGTTGACTATTACGACGCAGGTGCATATGATGACTAATTGGAACGGCATATATATAGGGATCCCTGGCCAATGCCGTTCCAATTAGTCATCATATGCACCTGCGTCGTAATAGTCAACCGCTACCTAACCCGTGATTACCATTGCCATGGGTACCTGTGTTCTGTTTTACTACCGCAAAAGGAGCGTTGTCTCCGTACTGTACATCGTGCCCTGGAATTTCCGGGTTCAAACATAGTTGAGAAAAAGTTCTTCCCATCATGTGACACAAATGGTCACATGATCGGGACTGAATCACATGATTCGTGTTCTACCCTATTCAACGCATGCGCAATAGCCGCCATTTTAACCAAGACAGAGTTCCCAAAGACACAAAAAGAATGGATATAGAGATCCAAGAGGAATATATCACGAAACAAATAATGAGTGTGCAAATGAACATGAAAAGAGTATATAAGTGAAAAATTGAATAAAATAAGATGGACATAACAAAAAAAAGGAAAAGAAAAAAGAACAAATTCTTTTATTATTGTTAAATAAATAAGACACCACCCATGTGAAGTGAACAGTGCAAATACAAATACAGTACAATTAATAGAAAAAATATAATAATAATAAAGTGCCGCCTGTCAAAGTGGCATGTGCTATAATTATAAACACAGTGACAAGTGATATAATTATGAACATGTGTAATATAGAAAATAAGTGAAAATATAAAATTAAAAAAATAATAAAATAATGAAACGCGCATCAGGTACCTGGACCTCTGACCTGAGCTCATTGGTAACTATGGTTATGACGCGCCCCCTGGGCCATATTCTTTAGGGGGAATATCCGGAGCCGGATCAGATGGGGGTTGTAGTCTTCTGAGTGGCTGTGACCCGGTCCGTGCCCAGGGTGTCAAACTCAGTTGTATGTGGCAGTCCTACAGATGTTACTAAGTTCTTAATGTCGACTACGCCACCCGTTGTGTTGCGGTCACTGTGGCCGCCGCTGCAGCAGGGTCCGCTGAGGCTGGTGGTGTAGGTGCAGCTTTGGTGATATAACCCCCAACGGGTGGGGTATAGCCTCAGGGGGATCAGGTGCAGAGGATGGGAGTTGTGGTGATGCAGTGTAGACGGCAATCAGAGACAGAGTCGGGTTATGCAGTTTAGGATGTTTACTCACTGCTGATGTTCTGGTCACTCCAGCTTCGAGTGACCTCCCGAGCCGTGCTGCGTCCACCAGGTTCTGGATCCAGCCAACCCCCAAATAAGTCCGGAGCGTGACCCTGAGCTCTCCTTCTGTCCTTTCTCTGGCCGTCCCCACTATTGATCCACCCAGGTCCAGCTCCCTCGGGCCTTCTGTTGGGAGACCCTTGGCCTTGGGTTCCCTGACCCTCCACGTGGTATGCCTTCGTGGTGGATGTGGTGGGTGACCGTGGCAAACGCTGCCCACGGTCTCCGGTCTCTGGCTGGGGTGTGTTTTTGCCCCCACCAGCTTGGGTTCCGGTACCCTGTGCCGACTCTTCACCCGGGGATTTAATTTGGGGTCTTAGAGTCCTTTCTTTTGTTTCCCCCTCTGGGTCTCTCTTTCTCCGCTCTCACTCTGGGTCTCTCTTCTCCTCAGCTCGCTGACTTTCTCTCTGCAACTGACCCTGTTCTTAGTTGGTGCCCACCTTATATACACCCTCTATGTGTGAGCTCAGGTGACCAGCACCCAATGAGCTCCTATCTTTACCCAGGCTGCTCCCCCTATCTGCCCCTACACTACTTGGGATGTACCACCCCCCTCCCACTCCAGCCAGGAACAGACTCGGTCGTACCTGCACATTTCTAAGTGGGAGTACCGTCGGTCTGCTCCTCGGAAATGGGATGTGTGTAGTGCATGCAGCCTACCGAGCTCAGTTCCACACTCCTTCCTTACCCGGGAGTGGAATATCACACCTCTGGGTTGAGGTGCAATACCCCTGTAGCAGCCGAATCCTCAGGGTGCTACATTCCCCCCTGGTAAATCACAGCACGTCCTCGGGCTGTAAGACAAAAACATCACAAAACATACAAAATTTTTCATAAACATATAAAACATATAAAACATATAAAACATTATATAAATTAGCAGCATTAAACATTCTCGTCGTCTCTTGTTCCTCCTCCGGTCACTGGGCAACTGTTGACCGGGCAAAGTGCGACAGTTCCTTTCTTTAAGATGATTTAACAGTAAAACCAGTAGGGGGCGCTTTAGGACGCGCAACTATATACAAGGATATGGCCGCTCTCAGTCCTCGGCCAGTTAAGGAGGGAAAGGGAATGGCTGCTCACAGTCCTCAGCCTGTGGGATTAAGGGTAAACGGGTGAACAGTTCACATCAGCTGGTCCCAACGGGGACTATATTTGCAGTAACAGTTTCTTTGTACCCCGGTCGGGTAACTATTTACAGCACCTGCTCCGCTGTACTTAACGACGTCTTCCTCCTGCTCTTTCTTTGGGGATCTTAGCTTCAGACCCGTCCGGATCCTCTTGCTCTTCCTCCTCACATCGCAGCTCCTCCTCTGTCAGGCGATGCACATGGAGGGCGTAAGGTCCTTTGGCACACTTGTGCCGGGTAAAGGTGACCTCGTCCCCGATATAAAGGTCACGACCTCTGTGCCCCTCCGGCAGATGGGACTCCACATCTCTGCGCGTGACAAAGACGTCGCCGGGGGTGTTGTGGTCTCTGATGAAGCCCCACCCATGCTGCATGTTGAACTTAATTACAGTCCCGGTGGTGCGGGGACTGTGCGCTGCACGGGGGTCCCTCCTGGTTCGGCTCTTCTGCTCGGCGCTCCTTATTTGGGCCTGTTGTTCCCGGACCCGCCTCTCTCTCCGCTCCCTCGCAAACTCCTCGAGCTGCTGTCGGCAGCACTCAGCACGCTCCGCTGCAGCTGCCCTGGTTTCTTGAGTGAACCCCATTAGGTCTTCTCCGGTGGGGTCCCACTCAAATTGGGTCTCTTCAAGCGGGGGCGAGATCCTTATCACGGGCTTCGGAGCCGGAATCAGGGGTGCACACATGGCCCCAACTCTCCTCTGGTGCTCCAGTTCATAATATTTCTGGGGCCAGATGAAAGGCTGCCCGTCCGGCCACGTGTGCTGGGCAAACAAGTCCTCTCCCAGACGCGGCACCCTTGGTTTTACGGGTGCGGGCGCGGTGGTGGTGGCGCCCGGGTTGCCCAGGCCTTGCGGCCAGGCCTGGGGCACCTGGAAGGTGAAGGGCACCGTTAGGACGGCGGCGCCCTGGGCTACCTGGCCTTGCGGCCAGGCCGGAGGCTCCGCGGAGGTAGGGGGCGCTGTTGGTGATGCGACGCCCGGGAATTCTAGGCCCTGCGACCAGGCTGGTGTTGCTTCCTGTTTTGCCACGCTCGGGGTCGTTGCGCATGGCGTCACAGGGGTCGCGGCGGCGGCTTCCGGTTGGGGCCTAGTCTGCGTCGGTGACATGGCGTTTTCGGGCACAGCAGGGGGACTTTCGGGCTCTGCGACGGGGAGCTGGGACAGGTACGCGGTTTCCCGGTTTGGGGTATAGACGTCCCCTTTACCTGCCTCCATGCGTTCGGCTCCCTTCTCGGCGCCGTCTCCGGCCTTGGGTCCTCCCGCGCCATCCTCAGAGGCGGTCTGTCTCCTCATCTTGGCTGGCGTGCTCCGGGTCTTGGTTTGCTGGGCCATCTCTCGGCTCCACTCCGCCAATGTCTCTCGCTGTACCCGGGCCATCCTCCGTGCGAGGCCCTCCAGGGCAGTCTGTGCACACTCCCGGTCTCGGGGGAGCTGTGCAAGGACCTCCACTAGGCCTAGTGGGGTCGTGGTTTCCAGCAGGCTCCTGACCAACGGGTCGGTGCTGCTCTGCTCTTCTTCCAGCAGGCTCCTGGCCAGCGGGCCGGTGCTGCTCTGCTCTCTCGCCATCTCCGGGTGAGCTCCTCCGCTACTCTTCTCCAGGCTTCTTGCCTCCGGGTGCGCTCGCTCCAGACTGCTCCAGGCGGCACCCATCTTCGTTCTTTTCTTTCGTCTCCTCCCACTTCGAGGGCGGTCCCGGGGCCACTTGGTGACTGTCAGCTCCAGGGGGAGTTCTTTCACGCTGACAGACACCTCTAGCATCACAGTCTCTGTTGGTGGGGGCGGTTTCCACTTTTGGCGCCATTTTCGGTCCTGGCCCACGATGGGAGGTGGCCTCTTGCCACCCTCTGGCACGCCCATAATGGCGTCCGCTCTTCCAAGGCGGGAAACCTTTGGAAATGGTGGGAATCGCTTCCCAGTGGCGGGAAACTCTGCAGATGGCGGGAAAAAGCTGTTAATGGCGGACAACCGGCGGGAATCGACTGGTGATGGGGTCCGATGGCGGGGACCCTCCGGAACCGGCAGGAGACTTCTTTTTGAGGTAAACTTGCACTTTCCTTCAGGCACGCAGTACCCGGGTGTTGCGGGCACGTAATCCTGCCGACTACGCCAAAGTTGACGCGCCCCCTGGGCCATATTCTTTAGGGGGAATATCCGGAGCCGGATCAGATGGGGGTTGTAGTCTTCCGAGTGGCTGTGACCCGGTCCGTGCCCAGGGTGTCAAACTCAGTTGTATGTGGCAGTCCTACAGATGTTACTAAGTTCTTAATGTCGACTACGCCACCCGTTGTGTTGCGGTCACTGTGGCCGCCGCTGCAGCAGGGTCCGCTGAGGCTGGTGGTGTAGGTGCAGCTTTGGTGATATAACCCCCAACGGGTGGGGTATAGCCTCAGGGGGATCAGGTGCAGAGGATGGGAGTTGTGGTGATGCAGTGTAGACGGCAATCAGAGACAGAGTCGGGTTATGCAGTTTAGGATGTTTACTCACTGCTGATGTTCTGGTCACTCCAGCTTCGAGTGACCTCCCGAGCCGTGCTGCGTCCACCAGGTTCTGGATCCAGCCAACCCCCAAATAAGTCCGGAGCGTGACCCTGAGCTCTCCTTCTGTCCTTTCTCTGGCCGTCCCCACTATTGATCCACCCAGGTCCAGCTCCCTCGGGCCTTCTGTTGGGAGACCCTTGGCCTTGGGTTCCCTGACCCTCCACGTGGTATGCCTTCGTGGTGGATGTGGTGGGTGACCGTGGCAAACGCTGCCCACGGTCTCCGGTCTCTGGCTGGGGTGTGTTTTTGCCCCCACCAGCTTGGGTTCCGGTACCCTGTGCCGACTCTTCACCCGGGGATTTAATTTGGGGTCTTAGAGTCCTTTCTTCTGTTTCCCCCTCTGGGTCTCTCTTTCTCCTCTCTCACTCTGGGTCTCTCTTCTCCTCAGCTCGCTGACTTTCTCTCTGCAACTGACCCTGTTCTTAGTTGGTGCCCACCTTATATACACCCTCTATGTGTGAGCTCAGGTGACCAGCACCCAATGAGCTCCTATCTTTACCCAGGCTGCTCCCCCTATCTGCCCCTACACTACTTGGGATGTACCACCCCCCTCCCACTCCAGCCAGGAACAGACTCGGTCGTACCTGCACATTTCTACGTGGGAGTACCGTCGGTCTGCTCCTCGGAAATGGGATATGTGTAGTGCATGCAGCCTACCGAGCTCAGTTCCACACTCCTTCCTTACCCGGGAGTGGAATATCACACCTCTGGGTTGAGGTGCAATACCCCTGTAGCAGCCGAATCCTCAGGGTGCTACAGTTATATCTCAGTCTTTTTTATAGCCCCTTCGAGCATTGATATTTATATATGTGATTGTAATGGGGATATTGGACCAACAGAGGCTATCTGCTAATTACTAATGTATATATTTATGGATTGTCATTATTCTCTGTGACAAGTATATACATTTCTTCTCTGGTGCTCGAAGATATTTAATACTGTGTTTTGTATTGAATATTAATCATATGCTTATGTTAGCTATCTGAATGACGTAGTTGTCAGCTTATACACATTATGGGTCCAGGCACCCCACCACTTTTTTCATCTGTGGTGCGTCTTGCTTTTATTTTTATTGTATGTATTTTTTATTATGTATTTCATTAAAGTTTTGGCATTTTTTCAACTTTGGGTCTTATAGTTGTTTTTTTGCCTTTATTATTTTTGGTGTATTCTAGTCCAATAGTTCAGCTTAATACACAATTCCACCTGCTTTGAAGGTAGAAATGGGCCCCCCCTTATCTCTTGGGCCCTTGTCCGTCTGCACCAATGACATGTTGGCTCTTGATCTAGGGAGAAGGCAGGAGTTAAGTGAGATTGCTAGAGAGTAGTGTATGGGTCTAACTGAGACCTGTAACAATACCCCCCCCCCCCCCAAAAAAAAAAAAAAAAAATTTGCTATGCATACATTAAGATTGGATGTGTGCATGAACCTTCACATAATTGGGGCAAAGTTCTGCTATTGTGCAATGCTGTAAGTAAAAAGGCACCTCTATATTGTGAGGTCTTTATATAAAGCCACATTTTACTGTTTCGATCCTTTGATTTTTTTTGCCATGGTGCCGGTGTATGCAGGTACATAACAGAAGGGTTGTTATATCAAAACCCATATAAGAATATTGTACTTTATTTGGGCAGTGTACCTATATTGCTGAAATTACATACTATATACACACACAAAAAACAAAACAAAAAAAAAACCTTGTAACAATATATCATGTACACCCCACTATTCTACAGTCATCAGGGCCCACAGAGTCTACATCCAGTACTTCTGCTGCAGGGCTGTTGTTGGGTTGTAGAATTAGGGAGTGTTCCATGCAGGGATCCTGAGGACACAGAGGGACTTGTACGTCCCTCGATTTTAATGTCATCATTTTCACAAATAAGTCTGAGATAATGGAAGTGATGAGCATCATAAAGCAATAATTTTCCTGGTGTCCATATGGAGCAAATTGACCATAGACGAACAAGATGATTCTTGGTGATCTTCTGAAAGTCCTTGGAGATGCATTTCGGATACAAAGGGGGTTCTTGGATCAAAGATGGCCACTGTGTACGGATAATGTTCTGTCCCCAACCTGTCCAAAAAAAAAAAAAAGAGCCATATCTTAATGGCCCATCAGTCATGGAAAGCGAGAACCAAGTCTCATCAGTTGGAGACTTCATATGGTCAATCCATTAGGTGAATTCTTTGGGCACTGCCAGGTCATGGTATCTGAGATCTTAGGTCATGAGAACCTAAGCCTCAAAGATGCCCTTATCCATTGGTTCGGATACACCTGAAAAGCAAAACGATCCATTAGAAATGATCGACTAATAGTCCAACACGGGGAATTTTTACAGCAGCCACTGGAGAAATATGGAAGCCTTCTAGAAATTCCAATGAAATGATATTGGGATTCTGCCACCACCTTCAATAAGTCTGGTGAGAACACTGATGACTTACCTCTAGGCTAGTCCTTTCATGCACTTCTTCAGATACCAGATCTTCAGATCATTTTTTGGCAAATTATCTTCTACAGTTACGCCCAACACATCATACCTGGCTAGATCCAGTTTTTGGAATTAGTTGGCAAGCATCTTGACATGGTCCACAACAACCATAAGATTCTCCTCTAGCTCTGCTGGAGTAAATCTGAGGAAAGGAATAAAGAAAACTTTTCCTATTAAAAGCTGCATGATGGAAAATATGCACATCTATCCAATTCCTCCTCTTTCTCAGGGGGCAGGGCTGGCATCTCTACTCAAACAAATTATTTTCTTTCCATCTGCTTTCATCAGAAATCGAACCCACCATCTGCATCATTGTATGCATCAGCTAAAGCTATGAGCCACAGCCTGCACTGATGAGTATGACAGATATACTGTTACACAGAGAAACATCTGTACCTAGCAGTGTATTTCTAGATACCTGTATTCTAGAGGGAAATTAAAAAAGGTCAGTTTTTTTCTGCTTATAAATCATAATGGAAAAAAAAAAAAAAAACAGTAATTTTAAACACACAAATCCGCATATAACATGAACATATTTGATGTTCCTGTAATTGTAACAACCCACACAATACCATGATCAGATTTACAGTTATCTGTAAGGCTATGTTCGCACATCATGTTTTGCCGTACCAACAAAGTCTATAAGATTCCAGAATTCTTAGTTCACACATCGTTTTTTTTGTACAGGATTTTGTGCCTTGCATAGTTTTTTGCAAAATAGAGCTTGTCACTTTCAGCGTTTTTCACCCATTGGAAGTAATGGGTGATGAAAAAATGCCTAGTGTGATCATAGCTATCAGGTTTTGCTGCCTTTAGTGAAAATAAGCGAGTACAGCAGTATGTGAAACTCATTTTTTGTGATTTTACCATTTAGTTTTGGTCACCGAGATGGTAGTTTGTATTAGTACAGTGTAATTAAATTAGTGATGTGTAAAGATTGGCTGAGCTAGGTGTGAGATTGAACAAAAGCTGTGGTCCAGGGAGGTGTGAAATTGAACCATACCCTGAGCAACTCAATGGCAGACCATAATGTGAAAATAAATAGTGTCCTACAAACTCAATGCACTGCCAGTGTCTTAATTAAACTATTCCTGAACAATTCACCTCCCCCACTGTTACATTTGTAATTCTGGTTAATATGGCTTCACATATGTCTTGCATTGGTGACCTTTGCTCATGCTTTTGTGGTGGAAGCAAAGTTGAACTTTGGCTATGTTCACACATGTTTTTTTTCAGTGTTTTTGTGCCTAAATCATAATGATTTTTTTTTCCCTCTGAACTTTGTGTACATTCATAACAGACAAAAGGATAGTGAGAAAACGCTAAAAAAAAAAAAAACCTCAAGAAAACCGCAACAAAAAATACTGAACAACCTCATGGCAAGGGATCAGGTTTTGCTACAGAAAATGAATGCTGAAAAAAACGTGTGAACATAGCCTTAATAGTGTAAAAAAGTTATAAGTTACACATATATACAACACTGGAAGTCACGCGGCATTTAGCACATTTTCTACAGGTGTCTACACCACATGATGCAATAACAATCTTCTGATTGTATATTGTCTGCAGTTGCCCCATATTTAAAGCAGTGGTTTTATTACTACAGAAAAGCTTTGATTTTGCCCTAACTTTTTTTTTTTTTTACAGGTGGGTTTTAACCCCTTTACAGCCTGGGGAGTAATAGTATGCACTAGGCTGTCACCCCCTGTTCAGCACGGGCTCCGGCGCCGAGCCCACACTGAAGCGGGCACATGTCAGCTGATTCTTACAGCTGACATGCGCCCGCAACAGCCGCGGGTGGAATCACGATCTACCCGCGGCTGTTAACATGTTAAATGCCGCTATCAATCTCAGACAGCGGCATTTAACAGCGCCGCAAGTGCATCACTTACCCCGCCCATGGGTGACCCCGTCACGTGATCGCGGGTCACTGATGGGTGGGCATGACAACCCTAGGTCTGCAGCAGACCCCAGTGGTTGTCATGTAAAGATCGCTATGAGCGCCATTTAGTGGTCGGCGCACATAGCACAGGAGCATTTCTGCTACATAGAGGTGATCTGCTCATCACCTCTATGTAGCAGAGGCGATCGGACAGTTGCTGCTTCTAGTCTCCTATGGAGACTATAGAAGCAAGAAGTGTAAAAAAAATGTTTCTAAAAATATTAAAATATAAAAGTTTAAATCACCCCCCTTTCGCCCCATTCAAAATAAAATAGAAAACCCACATACACATATTTGGTATCGCCGCGTTCAGAATCACCTGATCAATATAAAAAAAAAAACATTAATCCGATCGGTAAACGGCGTAACGAGAAAAAAAAAATCTAAACGCCAGAATTACGTTTTTTGGTTGCCGGAACATTACAATAAAATGCAATAACAGGCGATCAAAACATCAGATCTACCCCAAAATGGTATCAGTAAAAACTTCAGCTCGGCGTGGAAAAAAAATAAGCCCTCACCCGGCCCCAGATCCTGAAAAATGGCGTTTTTTTTTTTTTTTTTAAAGCGAACTTTGCATTTTTTTCACCACTTAAATAAAAAAGAACCTATACATATTGGTATCTACGAACTCGTAATGACTTGGAGAATAATGATGGCAGGTCAGTTTTAGCATTCAGTGAACGTGGGAAAAGAAATTCAGTGTTCACATGTAGCATAAATGGTGCTTTTTTGCTCTTGACCAGAAATTATAAGCAAAGTGATGCCATTTCATGAAGACTGTGCCCCCTGTATGTGACGTTATGATGCTCCCCCACACTGGCTGTATGGGGCCCTCGAGAAGAGAGAGGGGAGGGGAGGATCCAACCACCAGCCCCAGTGTTTTGCAGACAACATTGCCCCTGCTCTCCCTGCCCCTTCCTTCCCTGCTCTGTATATTAGGCCATGTTCACACATTGCATTTAATTTCATGCAAATTTTCAGCTGCGTTTTGCAGTACCGGCAAAGTTTGAGATTCCAGAAATCTCATGCACCTTTGCTTTTGTTTGATCAGTATTTTGTGCTTTGCAAGGTTTTTTTTTGCACAATACAGGATGTTACTTCGTTCAGTGTTTATCACCCATTGGAAGTAATGGGTGGTGGAAAAAAAACAAAAACAAAAAAAAAGCAGGTGTCAGGTTTTTCAGTGTTTTTTTTTCCTGCCAAAACCAGAACTTTTTTTTTTTTTTCTCTTTTGTTTCCATTGAACTTTATGGACATTAATAAAGAGACAAAAAGACAGTGAAACAAAAAAAAGCCGCAAAAACCAAGGGAAAAAATGCAAGAAAAATCCTGATCAAACCTCCTGGCATGAGATCAGGTTTTGTTGCAAAAAAAAAAATGCAATATGTGAACACAGCCTTAGAGCGCTGCTCTCCGCCTCCTGCCCTGTACTTACAGCTCTGCAGTCAGACCCCCGAGAAGAATCTGCTGAATGCACCTGTCTAGATACATGTATCCATCTGTGGTAGATCATGTATTCTCATGGCTTCATATGCGGCATTTCAGTTCCCGTGATGGGGCTGAAGGGCCACATGTGACTAAATACATGCAATGATGTCTGGTGGGGCTGGTTTGTTTCCTCTGGACAATATATCCCTGTTCTGTACCCCCCCGGTGATATAGTGCGCGGCCTAAAGTGACCCTGACATGACGCACGCTGCTCCATCCACTTGCGGAGTTTCAGATAAAACCAATCTATAAAAGCGGCCGTGGAACTAGCCGCATGGTGGACTACTTGGACAGACCTGACCGGTGGCTTCTCCCCACCCGCTGCCGGTGACGGACAGGTCTCTCTAATCCCGCATGCAGTAATACTGTAGACCTGTCATCACTGGCAGAGGGTGGGGAGAAGCCACCGGTCAGGTCTGTCCGATATATCCACTGTGCGGCTCGGTCCCCAGCGGCCTTTTTCCTGAAGCCGTGGGCCACATGCGCAGACAGATCTCAGCCCAGCCGAGATATCAACTGCGCCTGTGCAGCCTCCAGCGGCCATCTTCCTGCAGACCATGGCTTCAGTACTTATAGGGCTATCACTCTCTGTGGGCACCATTCATACGATGTTTGAGGGAATTGTATGAGGCGATATGGGGGTGGGGGTGGGGGTTCTCTGTGTGTGAGGGGGGATACTATACTGTTTTGGAGACATTGGGGTCCTTATGCTGTGTGTGGGGAATTTCTCCATTGTGTGTGGATTTCTGGAATCTCAGACTTTGCTGGTACTGTAAAACGCAGCTGAAAATTTGCATAAAAAATGCAATGTGTGAACAAAGCCTAAGGGGCTTATGAAGGAGCAAAATTACAGTGTTTGTGCTGCCATACATGTTTCTCTCCCCATCTTTAAAAGTTATGAGGTATGCTATTTTGTGACTCTTCCTGTGCACAGTGACCTTGCCTGCTCCACTGAGAGTGAAGGGGGTCCCACCAATTAGGACTTTTATTATCGGTCCCCATGGTTTCTGTGTGTGCCCCTGGGAAAAAGGCAAAAAATTATCTATCTACTCACCCAGCAAAAAGGCTTCTTCAGGGGATAATGATACAATGCACTGAACCTGGCTTATATACAGCATGATGTATCCACCTCCACATTGTGTTCAGGTCATATAGAAAATCAGGAGTGGAATAATAACCAGATCCTGCAGCCTGTATCCTCCATATACTCCATGTCCAGTATTGTTAGAGAGGATCCCTGGTAATTACCTTTTATACCACGTGCAACATATAAAGTGCGACACTAGGTTGGATATAACGCAACCAGAAGATATAGCAATGACTACTACTAGCTCCGCCACATCCAAGATGGCCACTGTTGCCACATGCAAGATGGCCCCACGGAACATATATGTATGGGAAAGACATAGGCATAATATCCGTCGTCCATGCACCAATCCTATTTCATCAACTTTATGCACAAACTTATGAAACCCAACAATAAGTGTATGTTATAGGTGTGTACGTTCAGGCTTGTAAAGCCATAAACTGCGCTACTATGTCAGATACGCCACCAGAAAATATATGTTAGTCTACTCTTTGTGCTCTGGATCCATCACCTTCATGATGGCCACTTGTACACAAGTGTGCATTGCACAAAGATGCCCCATACAAGACGGCCGACTGAACATAGATATCTAGTGAGATCATAAAAGGTGCACTTTTATGGTGATTTTTTTAAAAAGTGAAGTATTTTTGCCGCAAATGCACTCGTGTTTTCCCCTTCTCCTCCCCTCCCTTTTGCGCAAATTTGAGATATTTTGGGAAGAACATGCAAATTTTTGCTCCAAAAAGTAGAATTTTTTTTTTCCCCCACTTTGCTCAAACTGTATGTGTGTGTGGCACTGGGGCAGGTGTGGCATGGTTACCTGCTCTCTCCGGTACTGCGCATCACCTCCGGGTTCAGGACAGGCTCCGCCGGGGCTGGGGTGCTGGTGGTAGAGCTCAGCGTGGTCCGCTGCCGAGTTAGTTTCACCAGCAGCCCGTCCTTCCAATGTGCGATGGCGGCCTGCTGGGCTTCCTCCATCCGCCAGCCCAGCTCCTGCACCTCGGCACGCAAGAACCCCATATCCTCCAGGGGTAGCTTTCCCAGGACCCCCTCCAGGTTCAGGGAGGAAACTTTTGGCTGCAGGCCACGGGCGGGAGTCTGGCCATCACCTCCGTCTATGTCGCTTGCCGGGTGTGTTCTCACTCCACTGCCGATGCCCCGCCCTGTCTCCAAGGTTTTTCTTCTCCTCTGCCCTTTCGGGGGTGGTTCCACTGCAGCTTGCTGTCGGCCACACCAGGGGGCGACTCCCCCAGACTGATGGACAAGTCTATGTATATGGCTGGCTCCGTTTTTGGCGCCATTCCGGAACCCGGCCCACGATGGGAGGCTTCTTTTCGTCCTTTATCGCACACATAATGGTGCCCGTTCTTATAGCACTACATTCAGTATTGAAGCACAGTCTATAGGGCACGAGACCCGGTGTAACAGGTCGGTTCATCCTGTTTGAGACGCCAAGTTGACGCACCCCCTGGAGCCATAAGGTACTCGGTAGCTGGGCCGGTCTTGTACTGGGGGTAGTCACGGTGGCAGTGACTTGGTCCGTGGCCCAGGGCGGTCAATCAATGAAAAGTCAATTTGGGGAAATGAAGATTTGGGTATAATGTTCGTGACGCCACCCGTGGTATGCGGCTATATGTGGCCGCCGCTGCTATTCAGATCCGCTGGGGTTGTTGGTCATGCAGCACAGATGGTTCAGCTCTCCACGGGCAGAGCTAAGCCCCAGGGCAGTAGATGGTCGGGTCGATGGCGCAGCAATTATACAAGGACATAGTAGCGTGCAGTCTTCAGGTTTTACTCACAGTTGTTAAGTTCTCCAGGTTACAGTTACCGGTCTGTAACCATCCACGTCGTCTTGTGTCCTCCGGGGAAGTGATCCAACCAACTCTTAGATATCTTGGTAGCACTTAAACAGGACCCCTTTCTGTGTGCCTCTCCAGGTCATCTCCCTGCACTGGTTCTCGCCCTCCTGCCCTGCGCCTCACACACAGTGTCCCAAGCCAGTGGCCGCAGACCCTGTTGGGAGACGTCCGGTCTGTCCCCTTGGTCCTATATCGCCACATTTTCGGCGATTGTGTGTGGAATGTGGTTACAGCACATGAAATACTGCAACCTCCGGTTTGCTAGCTGAGCCCTCAAGTACTCCACCAGGCTGGGACCTGTCCCCTACTGCGGCCTTCATCCCTCCACGTCTGCGTGAATTCGGGCGCACGGGTGGCATCCCCCACTCGCCCTGCCTCTGGGATCCCTTCTCTCCCTCTCTGGAGCCCTCCTCACTCCTCCAATCTTCTCTCCTCACTCTTCTCCTTAGGCTATGTGCCCACAATGCAGAAAATTTCCGCAGCGTTTCTGCAAGTCCTTGCCAGTAAAAACGCTTGCGGATTTTACACGTGTTTAAGCGTTTTTTGCAGCGTTTTTACATGCGGATTTGACTTGCGTTTTTAAAATGCATTGTGACCTCAAATCCGCATGTCCAAATAATGGACATGCTGCGGATTTTTCCGCAAGGAAAATTCCGCAGCATGTTCACAGAACATGCGGATTTTCATTGGGGACCAAGGGGCACGTATTACCAAGCGTTTTTAAAGCATTTCCACTGCGGAAATTCCACATCAAAAATGCTTTAAAAACGTATAGTGGGCACGCAGCTTAAGGCTATGTGCCCACGTTGCGGACCTGAAGCATATTTTTTACGCTTCTACCTGGCGGGAAAATCGCATGCGGATATTACATGCGGTTTTCCCGCCAGGTAGAAGCGTTTGTGAGGCGTCTTTGCATGCATTTCCGCATGCGGGTTATCAAGCACTTCTCCAAGCATCACTTGGAAAAGTGCTTGACAACTTGTTCAGAATGGTAAAAAATAAAAAAATAAACTTTATACTCACCTTCTGATGCATTCTCTGCCCCGTCCGGAGTCTTGAGCTGCTCACGCTGTTGTGTGCAGGACCTGCGGTGACGCCATTGAGTCATGTGGTGGGTCACATGACTCAATGACGTGGCAGGTCCTTCAGACAACAGCGCGACGGAGGGAAAACATCAGAAGATAAGTATAAACTTTATCTTTTTTTTACAGGTTCTTTGGTACCCAGGTCTGGATGAGAGTCTCTTCTCATCCAGACTTGGGTACCATCCGCACATTGATTCCGCTGCGCTTCCGCAAAATTAATGAACATGCTGCGGATTTTTGACCGCAGCATATACGCTGCGGAAAAATCCGCAGCATGGGCATTGACATTGCGGAATGCCATTGGGGACCATGGGGTGCGGATATACATGCGTTTTTCAAGCGTTTACGCTGCGGAAATTCCGCAGCATATACGCTTGAAAAACGCTACGTGGGCACACAGCCTAAGGCTATGTGCCCACGTTGCATAAATGAAGCAGAAAATTTCTGCTTCATTTCTGCAAGTCCTCTCCCGGAAAAACGCATGCGGAATTCCGCACGCGTTTATCGCGCATTTTTCGCGCGTTTATCACGCGTTTTCCACATGCGGAATTGCCTTGCGTTTTTTATGCATTGGACAAAGGCAATTCTGCTTGCGGAAACGCAAAATTAATTGACATGCTGCGGATTTTTGAACGCAGCATAAACGCTGCGGAAAAATCCGCAGCATGTGCATAGAACTTGCGGAATCCCATTGGGGACCATGGGGTGCGGGTTACCAAGCGTTTTACAAGCGCTTCCGCTGCGGAAATTCCGCATCAAAAACGCTTGAAAAACGCTACGTGGGCACACAGCCTAAGACTGGGCCTCTCCTGGTCCAGCCAAGTGTCAGGTGTGTCTGGGACCTGTGGTGCCACTCAGAAAGAGAGTGTTCATGATTCTGTAGAGCAGCTAATCATCAGGTGTGATCATCTCCCTGCTGTGGTCTATAGGCGGCACCACACCCTAAATAAACTCCCTGCAGGCTGCTATTTGTAACTTGCCATCAGTCCTGCTCTGTGGTGGCTCCAGGCTGATGTACTGCTCATGGCTCCTCCTGAACAGAGAATGTTGATTCCATTCTCCTAATTCTCAGTAAGTCTGTTACCTGCCTTTTGTCTTCTATGTTCTCTGTTTTGGTAGACCCAGCTAGTTTATGTTCTACTGGCCAGCTACTACTCCAATGATGTAACCAAGGTTTAAGTTCAGTTCCCTCTATAAGAGTTAATAGGTGAAGGCCTTGGTTCCTCTGTGTAACAGGAGTGGTTTGTACATAGTCTTTGTGGACCATCTCCATGCTATGGTTGGTAAGATTAAACCCAGCAGGTCCATGACTCTGTGAAACTATTGTCAGGAAGCCTTTTAGGTCCAAGCTGCTGCAGATCATCCTAAATATTCCAAAGCCTAATATGAACCTTCTTGAGATTAATATGGGTGACTATTTAAGATGTCAGGTGGAATCTTGGGGTTTGAGCCATCTGTGAAGTCTCCATAACGTACTTTTTTTTTTTTTTTTTTTTTTCTTGTTTTAAGGCTCCTTGGACAATGTATTGATATCAGCGTAAAATAAACCACATCCCTTTGCCATCGAGGACATGTTCATACAGTTTCCCTTGACTTGGCCATGTCAGGACAAGCCATCTGGAAATAGACTGCTGACTCTACCCTACCACATAAGACTTCTGTACCTACAACACTTGCTGAGAAGTCCATGCCCATTTGGGGTGACCCAGTCCCATCAACAGCAAGATAAGAGTTTGGTCTTTGGTCCTACTTGGGAGAATCTGGATGTCCAATGCCTCACCAAAACAAAAGCCTCCAGAGAACCACCAGTACCTAGGTGGGTCCAGGGATGCCCACCTAGGTGCACAGGTATTTTATTATACAAAATTACTACCTTCACTCGTTACCTTTTTTAAAATCTGTGGCTTGTGGACTTTATTGATCGTGGTTCTACTGCAAATTTTCATTGACAAGGTAGAAACATATTTTGAGTTACAAATATTGTGTGGGTTTTCTTTCCCTAACATTAATCGTGACAATTTATCACCTCTCGCTGTGATCTTTGGGCAAGAAAACTGACTTGATGTGGGGGATACAGAAAAGTAACTGGTGCTTTCTCATTGAAATGACTGGGAATCTTGCTGTGAGCATTTTTGGGCTGAACCTACCCAAAAACCACATCATGTGAACAATCTTTTCTAAAGCATCACGTCTGTCCAACCAAAAGCAAAAATTGTAGCGTGTGTTTGTTTTTTTTGTTTTTTGTGAAGCAATTTACTGCAGACACCTGCCAAATGGCAAATCTTATTGCTATACCCCAAAGGCGTCAAGCTACTCTACAAAACCAGTTAAACTGCTTTAAAAGGCCGATAAACTGTGGCAAGTTTTAAGGGTTTTTTTGTGGCTTTTTCTGCACCAAAAAAAAAAAATAAAAAATTCCATGCCAAATCTGAACATAACCCTAAGATGGTGTCTGCTTATTGGAATTTTCTTTTTTGTCTTGAGTCTGCAACACTGGTCTTGGACCTTGGTTGCGTAAAATAACCTGGTTGTCTGGTATCAGGCTCATACTGTACACTGGAGCCTTGAACGCTAGACAGATTTGTTCTTTCTGTGACTTTGTAGAAAAGTTTATTGTAAAACTTTTGAAAAGTTTGCTGACTGCTATTTTGTATCAAAGGGTCTGACTGTCCTATTCTGTTATCTAACTCTAATATCCCTAAGTTAAAAAAAAAAACTCTGATGTGGACAATCCATTTGCTATGTAGCCTTCCATGGCCTGATGACCATGTATTGACTAAACTCAAGATCACAGTAAAGAATTGACGTCCTATACCTTCATCCCTGACCTCTATAACCAGCTGTTAATGAATCTTGATCTTTAGGGGAGTGAATAATCATCTGTGTGTCACGTGACTTAACACCCCTGAGGATCTTGTGAAGTCTATTTTTCCAAGCTTTAGTGAGATATTTAGAGGTAAAAGGGTAATATGTGGTGGTCTCCGGATGGATGACATCTTGGTTCACTCCCCTTGTTATGGGTCATACATCTGAAACCTGTGCAATGGCTAAGAATTATTTATTTGCTGAACTTCAGAATGTGGAACCTCTTTGGGATTTCATGTATAGGAGTTTCCAGGAACCAGTCATGCATCTCTGCACAAGTCAGGTGGGTGTTTGTCAAACGTTCCTCCCCCTTTTATTTTATTTTACAGCTGGTGGAAATCCGATCCTTCTCTACTTCATCTGCTTCCAGTAGATTTGATGAGTGTAAGCAGCACTCATCCTAAAATTCTTTACACTCCTGAGCCTAGTATCACTAAACTTCCAATGGTCTCATCTGAAAACTCCACATTACTTATGTATATGGTCACTTGTCATGCAATGGTCTGAGTTTGGACTTTTCCTAAAGTAAGAGCATTTGTCCAAAAAAAATTTACTGTGAGGAACAAAACTTTGCAAATTAAGAATACATTCGTGAATAGAAGTTAATAGTTCTTTAGCAATGAAAAAGAGATCGGTTTTAATCCCTCTATCTGGTGACCGTCTGTCTCCTCCATTACTTCTCAGTCACTTGCACAGTTTTTAAAGGAGGTTGTTCCAAACATCTTGGCAAACTGAACCCAGATCTTCTGTGTATGAGGCTTGTGTGGATCCTTCTGTAGCTTCATGTGATCCCAGACAGACTGGATGATGTGAGATCAGGGCTCCAGGGCCGGATCATCGCTTCTAGGACTCATTCTTTGACATTAACTGGATGTTTGGGTTCAATGTTCTACTTCAGGATAAAATTGGAGCAAATCGGTCACCTCCCTGATGGTATTACCTGATAAGTATCTGCTTGTATTTCTTAGCATTGAGGACACTTCTAGTCCTGACCAAATCTCCATATGTAATATGATCAATCCTTCTGGAGTTCCCTTCCTGATGGGTTGATCATGTCTTACCAGTGAGGTGACTCTGACTACCATGAGCCTGGGCTGGTGGGCAATATTCAAGGACTCATCCTACCTCCACCTGTTACTGGTCTCACAACGGGTCACCACAATAACAAATTTAGCAGTAAAACACTATGGCTTCATTTGACTGACTCTTCACTTTTCACCTGACTGTGCATAGATATTTTTTAACTCTAGATATTGTAAAATCCACCATGACACTTCTCCTTGTATTGAGCTTCAGGACCCTTTTTATCCTGGCATCACTTTTTTTTTTTTGTGGGGTGGGGGTTCCAATAACATCTGTCCAGTAGACATGGCAGAATCTGAAGGTGCCTTTCTAGATATAAGAATGTTATTCTGTGATCTTATTGCTCCTCTTTTGGTCTCCCTCTGAACTTCTCTCAGAAAAAGGGTACGGGTGGCAGCTCTGCTCCTTCCGATACCCGGTGGGATCCTCAGGGCCTACCGGCCTTTCCCGACCAGGACGTGGAGTTGCAAGGTCGGGTGTCAGGGGCCGGTACCCCTCTTGCAGCCGGAATCCCTCTGAATATATCAGGTCGTCGAGGACAGGTGGCGTACACCGCTCCGTCTGCATCCTCCCTGGGACCCATTTGCAGTAGAGCTACACTCTTAAGCTCTGGGCCTTCTTGGTCATGGTCCTTGACTGGGCTGAGACATTCATTATCTGCAACCTGACCCTCGACCCAAGGCCTGGGTACGAGGGCCGTGTCTCCCTCCACTGTAGGCCCACACAGGATCCACGTTCAGCGTGGGAGATCACAATCAAAAAACAGTCAAAGAACTCAAACCAAAATGGCTTTTCTTATTAAATATGAAATTTAAAGTGTCACTAAAATGTGAGTCCTCCACTCTCACCCACTACATGGTTCCCCTATCTCTTGGTTCCCAGTCTCCCGATTACCAGGAGGGACAGCACCTAGTGCATTCTAGCCCCCTCTGGTGGGAAAAGTGTGGTGCTGGATGTGGAGGTGGGGTCCTGACCATCACGCTGTTCTTACCTCAGAGGAGGAACACTACACTTCATTAAAGAAGTGCAGCATCCCTGTGGTGGTCGAACCCTCAGGGGCGCCACAAATACTTGACAGTTATTCAACTGCATAAGACTTTATTTATGGCTAAACTGATATCGTAGTTTGTTTTTGTTTTTTTTGGGGGGGGCTTCGATACAGTTGAGGACTGACTGTTCCTGTGTTTGCTGTAGACACCACTGTAAGGGGAGAGAAATTTTGTTGAGGAAATAGAGGAAATATTTGTAAGATTGTAAACTTCAGTGCTGTACTGCAGGCTAGCCTTTGTTACACTCATACAATTAATCCAATTCTCATTGTGTAAAACTGTTCCAGGCAGCCAGCTTAGACGGGTACGTCAGCAGGCAAGTCTATAGAAAAATGGAAAATACAGATTGCTTAGGTGCCATGCTGTATAGCACAGAGGTTCCAGCCATTGACTAAGGTCTGCATAGCGTTTAAATCTTTTCTATTGTCGGGGTAAAAATATTACATTTAAATAATAGTTTTTAGTATGAAATGTAAGAGTTGGATTTCTCTCCCTTGGCTCCGTCATGTCCTGAAGAACACTCCCGGTACATGACTTACAACTGCCTGATTTCTCTTGTATGTACCCTGGCTTTTGACTCAGCTACTCAACTTTCCTCTGTTAGCTCGCTCCACCAGCCAGCAGCTACTCTGTGGATGCAACCCAGGGGTCCCTGCTGTAAGTCCAGATCCCTGTATAGGGGTTAAAGGGTGAAGGCCATGGTACCTCTGGAACCTGTTAAGCAGAGTGGCTTGTGCAAAGTCTGTCTGTGGAAGCCCTGGTAAGAGCTTTCAGGTTTCTATGATCAGTATAGCACAATGTAATATAGGTGGGTATATACTACCATGTGTAAATCCAATTAAGCTGCTAAACAAATTGAATATGGCATCAATAACTGACTCGGTTTGAGTCAATGTACTATAACAGCAGGGATAGAACTGCTCAACAATACCTCTATAAAATGTGCATAGATACAATTGGTAATCCACTTTTTCCCCTGAATTAAACAAGTGTGTATCAAGTTACTAAAAAATTAGATGTGGAAAAAGTTAAAATGCTGATAGCAGGGTGTCCAAGGACAGTCACAGGTCAATTGTTCATCGACACTATACATGTGGAGTGTAATGGATATCCATTATATTATGTTTATTCCTATTGACCACGATTGAGGGAGCAGTGGTCCACTATAAGCAAAAGGAGTCTGAACATCAAGGGTCCCTTGACATTTGTTTAATATAATTGCCCCCTCTAACTTGGCTTAACTGTTGGATCACCCCAGATCTTTGCACTTTTAGACTCCTCCATGATGCTCAGACTTCAATAGCTGGTGATCCATAAACTTCTTTCTAATATTTCATATGTTCATCAATACGCTTAGACATTTGATTCTTTGTTCTCCCTACATATATTTTGTTGCAGGGGCATTGGATGCTGTAGATGACCCCAGTTGTGCTGCATGTTATATTTTCCTTGATATTGACCATCTCATTTCCTTTTGAAAATTTCTTTTGTGGGACGCAGTAACTGACATTATATGCATTTGTTGCATGGATATTAACCTGCGATTTCCCATAGGAAGTTTTCGTGTCTTTCTATTCTGCTAGTGCATAATTGGAGCAAATAAATTACCAATACGTTTAGCTTCCTGAAAGGGGGATTAAGGATAATTTGGTAACTGATTCCCTATGGCTTTATTTTCACGTAGTCTTTAAACACTGACACACTATCTTCCTTAGTGTCCTGGAGTTACTGTTATTGTCATGCTCGATATGGGAAGGACCCAGCGTACGATGACTGGAAAAAGGGGGAGGGGGGAAGCTCAGCAACTAGGGAAAGGTAGAGTGGAGACCCCCTAAGCAGATCTAACACCCCAACTCCTCTACTGTCCATAAATGGGTTCCGCACCCATGGCCGATCAGGATACCTTGGCCTTTGCTCTAGGGACAGCCAGGGCTAAGGAAGGGAGGGTTGAGCACTAGTAAACCCACTGCAACTAAAGACAGACAAGGGGATACACTTAGCTTCGAGAAGACATCAAAGAGATCTCAAATCCAATCCACAAAGAAACTGTAAGAAGAATCTAGCCAACTGCAAGAACTTCAGACCAGAACAGAGTAATTTACACTATTACCAGTGATTCTCTGGAGAAACTAAGGGTATTTAAAGATCCAGCAAGGGTGTGTTAATAAGCAGCAGAAGGTGGAGATCACCGCTGGGTCTTAAAGGGGGAAGGATGATGAAAGGATCAAGGTGTCTGCAAGGCCAAGTGCTGGATCCAGAATAACTGTCCTCCCCCACCCCTCCCCCTTCCTTGCTGAGAAGTTGACTTGATGTAAAAATCCTGGATCATACCCCCTTATTTCTCCAAGTGTATGGGCTTCTTTTATTGTAATCCATAATATTACTACATTTTCTTTAGTCTCACTGTTTCTTTAGTATATTTAATATCCAGCTAGCTAGGTAGATGCCAGATAGACATGGAGAGAACTATTGCTATCAGTTGGCCTTTGTATATGTACATGTGTGACTACAACTGTGACAGATGGATGCCGTATAGTTACTATATGTGAAACACTTTTCCTTATTTCATTTAAAAGAGGTTTCACTTCCTGACAACACAACAATCACATCCTCTATAAACAGCTGTCGTAGAACCAGGTTCTCGTGGAGCACACCCCATGGGTAGATGGCAGCCTCCTCCCATCTTCCCACGTAGAGGTTGGGATAGCTCAGTGTGAACTTGGTCCCCATGGCGGTACCCAATTGCTCAGTGTAGTAGTGCACCTCATATTTAAAATTGTGGGTTAGTATAAAGTGCATACATATTTAATAAAACAACCAGTGATAGTTGGGGAACCTCCTGTTTTAGTTAAAAAAAATAAAAAATGTTCTGATGCCTCACACCCTTTCATGGTTAATGACTGCAGTTGGAGGTAATATCCAAAGACCCCAGTATGTACCCCCTCTTTCCACATTTATTCAATAAGTTTAAAATGTAATTTGTATCCCTTAAATAGGCTGGTAGAAGTGGAACACACTGCTTTAGTTATAAATTCACATACCTAGACAGGTTGGTTGTAAGGCATTCAATTCCTGATACGATGGGACGGGTGGGTGTACCATTGATTTTGTGTATTTAGTTATATGAAAAAGTTTGGCCACCCCTATTAATCTTAAGCTTAATGTTTTCTTAAAATTGGTGTTTTTGCAACAGCTATTTCAGTTTGATATATGTAATAACTGTTGGACACAGTAATGTTTCTGCCTTGAAATGAGGTTTATTGTACTAACAGAAAATGTGCAATCTGCATTCAAACAAAATTTGACAGGTGCAGAAGTATGGGCACCCTTATAATTTTCTTTTAAATACTCCTACCTACTTTTTACTGACTGACTTAAGCACTTTTTTTGGTTTTGTAACCTCACTGAGCTTTAAACTTCATAGCCAGGAGTATGCAATCATGAGAAAAGCTTTTTAAAGTGGCCACTTGCATGTTGTTCTCCTGTTTGAATCTCCTCTGAAGAGTGGCATCATGGGCTCCTCAAAACAACTGTAAAATGATCTGAAAACAAAGATTATTCAACATAGTTGTTCAGGGGAAGGATACTAAAAGCTGTCTCAGAGATTTAACCTGTCAGTTTCCACTGTGAGGAACATAGTAAGGAAATGGAAGAACACAGGGACAGTTCTTGTTAAGGCCAGAAGTGTCAGGCCAAGAAAAACATCAGAAAGGCAGAGAAGAAGAATGGTGAGATCAGTCAAGGACAATCCTCAGACCACCTCCAGAGAGCTGCAGCATCAACTTGCTGCAGATGGTGTCACTGCATCGGTCAGCTATACAATGCACTTTGCACAAGGAGAAGCTGTATGGGAGAGTCATGCGAAAGAAGTAGTTTCTGCAAGCACGCCACAAACAGTCGGCTGAGGTATGCAAAACCACATTTGAAGAAGCCTATTTCTTTTTGGAAGAAGGTCCTGTGGACTGATGAAACCAAGATTGAGTTGTTTGGTCATACAAAAAGGCGTTATGCATGGCGGCAAAAAAACACAGCATTCCAAGAAAAACACTTGCTACCCACAGTAACATTTTGAGGAGGTTCCATCATGCTTTGGGGCTGTGTGGCCAATGCCGGCACCGGGTATCTTGTTTAAAGTTGAGGGACGCATGGATTCCACTCAGTATCAGCAGATTCTTGACAATAATGTTCAAGAATCAGTGATAGAGTTGAAGTTACGCAGGGGATGGATCTTTCTGCAAGACAATGATCCAAAACACCGCTCCAAATCTACTCAGGCATTCATGCAGAGGAACAATTACAATGTTCTGGAATGGCCATCCCAGTCCCCAGACCTGAATATCATTGAACATCTGTGGGATCATTTGAAGAGGGCTATCCATGCTCGGCAACCATCAAACTTAACTGAACTGGAATTGTTTTGTAAAGAGGAATGGTCAAAAATACCTTCATCCAGGATCCAGGAACTCATTAAAAGCTACAGGAAGCGACTAGAGGCTGTTATTTTTGCAAAAGGAGGATCTACTAAATATTAATGTCACTTTTCTGGTGAGGTGCCCATACTTATGCACCTGTCAAATTTTGTTTGAATGCAGATTGCACATTTTCTATTAGTACAATAAACCTCATTTCAAGGCAGAAACATTACTGTGTCCAAGAGTTATTACATATATCAAACTGAAATAGCTGTTGCAAAAATACCAATTTTTATAAAACATTAAGCTTAAGATTAATAGGGGTGCCCAAACTTTTTCATATAACTGTATGGGATTATTGGTTGGTCGGTATTATCTGTAATCATCCTTATTCCCGCATTCAATCCTTTATTATAGAGTTCTAGTCTGTTTTTTATAGATTTGGGTGGGATCCTTTATAATTTTAAGATGTTTTGGTGTCACTCAATAGCCTCAAGGACTCAGTTTAGTGTTTGACAAAGTCCATGACTGCGATCCCTCTGCCTTTATCAGCCAGTTGACTATTTCTTTATTATCCTGTAGTTCGGCATGTCGTTCCCTCATAGTGAGGTTGTGACCTTTTTACGCTGCCTATGAGCGATGTGTCTGTCCTGGATGAGCATTTATGGAACAGATGCAAGTTGGATTCTTCAATTCTCAGCAATAAGTGGATTACTCTGATTTATCTGCAGCTAGGTTGGGAGACTAGTCGGGAGCACCATTGTAGTATTGTGGTCATTCATATTTAATCTGGTCTTTACTTGTACTTTAGTCTCTGTTCCTAGTGTCTCATTAAATTTCTGTTGCCGGTGCCTCAAGGTTTGTGCCTCCCCATCACCTGATGCTCCTGAACTCTCCACAGTACTCTATGGACTTTGGGGTTCCTGTATGATGACTCTACCATATAGCAATGGCTTAGGGAAGCCATTTTACTCTGCCATCAGACATCATAGTAGTTCCTCTTGAATCTGCAGTGTCCTTGGCAAACTGGCTGTGATGGAGCAGATGGGACAGAACCAGTCTCTGCTCCTCAACCTAAGACTTCAAGAATTTCTGCACTTGCTTAGAAGTCCATGTTGATTTGAATCTTTTTGACAGCAAGGGGTCAGAAGTGACCACCTATGTGTGCAGGAATATGGGAGTGCCTTATATCCTAGATGGGGCTGCATTTGGCTCTCTGGCAGCCCCATGGGGAAAGAAAGGCGTCTGACCAGCCTCTCCATTTTTTTTTTTTTTTTTTTTTTTTTTAACATGGCAAAAACTCTGATCTGATAAATGGGGGTCACAGTGGTCAGACCCCACTGATCAAGAAGTTATCACCCACCTTGCTTTGTTTTAACTATTCAATACCTTTTTTAAGGAGAACACCCCCCCCCCCCCCTTTTTTTTTTTTTTGAGGCTACATAGAAGTTTTGCGTCGTTAAGTTACATATAGGGGGTTAAATTAAAAAGGCCGTCAGCTTCATTTTGTTAACAACCAGAGGTAGTGCGGCATATAGGTCGGTGCTTACTCATTAACTAGGCTGCAAATGCACCGAGGGGAGTTCCGTGGATCCGGGGTCCCTCTTCTGCTCTCCTTCAGATGGCCTCGCTCCTGATTGACAGAGAACACTGTAGTTTGAAGTCTCCTTTGCCTCATTCCAAAATCTTCAATGCTGGACAACACATGCAATACTAAGTGACTGCATAAGACACTGTAGTCTACTGTGACTACTCCAGGTGGAACATGACTATACAAGGATTTTGGAAGGGACATCACACGCCAAAGCCTCAGATTCCAGAAAGTGACACCAAGCAGGGAGAAAAATAAAATCCACAGGTTATATACTCCGCAGTGCACTTAGTCTATACTGCACTAGAGAAGCACCACCCGCCATAACTGATTTTTCTCCTTGCCTGCCATTCACCATAACTGACATTAACTTTTTTGAACACCCCATAGATGGAGCAGTCTGTAGTCCAGCATTCCAGCTGTGTACTAATCCAGCTGGATGGATAAACCTGACCACAGAACATGGGGTGCAGCTGTAATGCGTCGTTACATTTAGGCCTTGCCCACATGAGCAGCGACTCAATCAGGGTCATGGTCGGTGACCTCCTCCTGGTCTTGCAGATCATGTAATCTCATAGACCGCAGTAGCTTCTCCCCTTGCTGAGGTCTCCAGGGTCTGGTCATCCCCTGGCAGCTTCCTTCTAGGTGGTCACAGCCAATGAAGAAGCCCTGGCTAAGTTGGGGAAGAATGGCTCCTACATCAAAAAGCTATTGACCAGTTTTTAAGGTGAATGTTCCCAACCAATTTTAAAGGATTACTAAAGACGTATGTTTTAGAGAAAGCTGCTACTTGTATTCTAGACTCTATTCCCAGTCTCTCATTGTAGTCCTGCTGTAGGTTAATGCCCCTAGGCTTGTACCTTCCCCTTAACACCCATCAACCTGTTCATAGATGCATCAGAAGATGTGGTCATCAGTCCTGGAAATCATGAGCCCAAGCTTTTGCTTTATTATATACAAAGTGTCTACTCACCAGCTAGGGTCAATCCATAAGGTGAAGTCTCTCATGCGTTTTGCAGATTTATGTTTGGAAACCTGGAATCTTCTGTGTGAATGCTCCTCACCTATTAGGCTAGCCACCTAATGCACAAATTCTTTGTTTCCTGCTAGGAACAATGCACCAATACCAAAGAAAATATATGTATAGCAAGCAGTTTAAATACTAGTGTTTGTATGCAGGCTTGGACTGGCCCACAGGAGAACTGGCGAAACCTCCTGTGGGCCACCATCCTTTCAATTAGCAGAACTTGAATCACTGTGTTCAGACAAAGGCAGCGTTTTATTCTCTTCTCAGTCTACTCAATTCCTTGTTATATAAATTTGATTAAGGATAATGTCACATTTGACCTTGTGCCTACCCCTTATCACCAATCAACTTGTTCATACTGTAATGGTACTTCGTTCATGAAAATCCAAGTCAGAGAATTCGTTGGTGACGTTCAAAATCGTCGAACTAGTTTAATAAGAATTCCAAAAATGTCTTTACTGTAAGTCCATGTAGAAATGTATTAGTGTCCATTAAGGTAGAAAAAAGATCAAAAATTCTGGTCAGGAGCTAAATTCAAGCCATGCATTAACACTTGTTCTTGATGTGTAGAGAGGGTTATGGATGGAACAAAGACTTAACACCTTGCTAGTTCCTTCATTGGTCATATCTGATATCTGCGGCGGGTGACCATGCCTGCAAAACTTCCTGTGCTTCCTCCCACCGTTTGTCATTCTTTGCAGACTTTTTCTTATTGTGGTAATAGGAGGGACCAGCTAAAAAATCAATTAGAATCGGAATCATTCATCGGAACTGGACTCTTCAGATGTTCGTTTTTAAAGTGAAAATCACATGGGAAAAAATTCCTCCTTTTATGGTTATGATGTCTGAAAATAGATTTTGGGGTGCATTTCGAGTTGTTCCATCTGCTCCATTAGTAGATCTGATTTGGTCTTTAATCATTAAGATCACGTTGGAATTTATCCTTTTTCCTAGACATGATATTCTCCATCTTGTCTATATTGGCATACGTTTTATCAAACGATAAAGTATAATCCTCCATGAGTTTTAAAATGTTCCAAAGATTTAGTTTCATTAATGGAGGACGTGATGTTAATCAGGTTCTGTTCCTCATACACTGCTCAAAATCCACTGAGGATTAGGAACTTCAACGCCATGATCAGTCTCCACTAATACTTAGTGATAACATTGATGGAGCTAATCTTCTGTTCTCTTCAGGTGCCTGTGTGCCACAATCTACCATACCAGAAGAGGACGGTTCTTGCTGTTCCTTTGCAGATGCTGAAGAAACATCTGAAATCTCGATGGGATCTTGTATCAAAGCTGATCTCTGTATGGGGGTTAACTCTATCCCAACATATCAATACAGAAGCCAAGATAGAATTGACTGAATTCTAAGGACAGATAACTTTCTTAAATACTTTTCAGAGAAACTACTCACCGTCAATACTTCATGAAGGTGAATGGCTTGGGCAGGGCAAGTCATAATATAAAACCAAGCACAAGCCTAAGATGTCTTCACCCCTGTCCTCCCATTTCATCCCAATTACACTTGAAAGCCAAAAATGAGCCATTAGAAAAGTGTAGCATAAATAGTCTAGAGCGCCTGCTGACAAATATGGGAGAAACTGTCCCAAATTAGAAGCTTAATACTTACTGTTAACTCCATATCACCAGATCTTTATTACAAAAAACTCACTTTCTCCCTGTAAATGATGGGAACACTAAATGTCTCTATAGTATGTACCCCCAATAATTGTCTCCATCCAGTACACCTACTGCTGGTCTGTTGTGGAAGAACTGGGAGCCCTCCATGCAGGGTCCACCAGGGTCCTGAACACAGGGATTGATTAGTCCTTATTGTATTTTCAAGCTTTCAGTGGTTGTCCTGTTTCTGAAGGGTAGGCTAAAAGACATTGTACCTGATCTGCTTCTGGCTTTGCTTCACTGGAGGACTAAGCTTCATCAACTCCACAATTCCCATATTCATGAAGACTTGGTGATGAGCTCCATGGTATGTCATCTTCAGGTGCTTCTGTGGTGCCATCTTCCAGTCAAGAGTACAGTTCTCCTCTGAAGGACTAGGAGCTTCATCAATTTCAGTCACTATACAACACTTCAGTGATGAATGTGATGATCTCCACGTATACTAGTCTTCTGGTGTTTTTGTGGAACCATCAACAAAACAAGCAAGAAAGTGTTTTATCCATCTGAGGGTCTAGAAGACTAATCCAGCATATGAGCTGTCCTCTAATCAAAGCTGGTCTCTGTGTATGGGTAACTAACTTCCTCCCCCAACCTGTCATTAGTCCAGGAAAGAAACATTGACATGACTAATGACTAAATCCACTAAATATTATATAGACTACTCACCAGCAAGAGATTTCATAAAGGTCCATCCTCAGGGTAACCTTCTTGGGTTGGGCCAGGTAATAGTACTTTACACCACTGAGAGCACACTCCTAGTTTTCATCCATGTCTTGCCTAGATACACCTGAAATGGACAAAAGTAGTTTAGAGATTGGGCAAATAGTCGTCCTTCTATTTTCATATAGAATCTATGGAAGTAGTAACCTTTCTTCCACCTCAATTAAACTTGGTGAGGAGGCTTTGACTTGACCAGAAATGTGTTGGCATTGGATATATCATATAGCAGTACAGGATATGAAATGTCATTCAACGGTATGAGAACTGAGTGGGTGGAAAATAGTGAAGGAGTGTACTTATCTGAACAGGAAGGGATAACTTGACTGCAGAATTAAGCCGGTAAAACCTTAGTTAATATTTTCTATTAAACTATGGCATGTGCATACCAAGTTTAAATGCTATTTACAGGGAAGCAAGCAAAGAAGGTACTTACATCTCCAGAAGGGGTGTCAGTTGGGATCACAGGGTCTTCATCCAGGGTCTGCCGCAAGGAAGCTACTGTTGTGCGTGGCAGCTCCTGGTCACGGGTGAAGCCAAGTAATTCATAGTACCATAACGAGGGCGCATAAACTTGATCTGTGCCGGCACCAGACTTCATGGACTTCTCGACCTTGTTCAGCTCTTTTTTTATACACTGTGCGAAGACCCTGGATCTTTTTCCGGACAACTGTCTCCTCCACCTTCTCGCTGGGATTATGGTGCTTAAAGAGATCTACTAGTTTCCCATATGCCTCCCCTTTTTTTTATTGCGGTTACTGTAGTCGGCAGACTTAATCTGCCAAAGGCAAGGCAGGGACCGATACATCTCGATAAGTTCTCGAACAAATACTTC
Source organism: Phyllobates terribilis (assembly GCF_046119375.1). NCBI lineage: Eukaryota > Metazoa > Chordata > Amphibia > Anura > Dendrobatidae > Phyllobates > Phyllobates terribilis. Next base: position 50,035,929 of record NW_027362772.1, on the reverse strand, counting down.
AGTGTTGTAAGACATCTGAAATAAAAAAAATAGCATACACTGAGCATACATGGAACATTTGAAAAAAAGAAAAAAAATACCGTTGTAACCACACTACCGTGTGCACACGACACCACCTAAAATGGCTGCCCATGCTAAAATAGTAGGTGTCCTATAAATTAAGGAGGCAACGGGAACGCATTTGAGACCCCAAATGATACTTACCGTGAACAGAGTATAGATCACAAGAACCGTTGAAGAATCGAAGAGTCGCAGCTCTGAGAACTCTACTACGATCTGTAAATCAGCACGTGGTCAGGAACAATGGACGGAAGCGCTACTATGTCTCCTCATAATGCAAGGCCGCCACCAATCGGAACTGAATGGGTGAGGAAAAGGCAACACAAATGCACGCCTTTATGACTATGTCAGACAGTACGTCCCTCATCGAGTCTGAATCGTCAGAGCAGCTGCTATGTGTGACAGGGTCACAACGACCAATGACCTTGTTTTACAGGTCGCTGCGTGGTTGCAGCGTCATTGGTGGGATCTGACTGTTTGACATCTCACCAGCGATTACGTAGCGACGCATCAACGATCTCTACCAGGTCGTATCGTTGTCGGGATCGTTGTAGCATCGCTCAGTGTGACTGTACCTTTAGGCTTGTCCTTTCATGGGCTTCTCGAGATAATAGTGACCATTGTTTACTAACTTTATCCCTAACATGCCAAGTACTTCTTTATCCAGTTTGTGGAATCTGTTGGGGAGTCTTTACATAGTCCACACCAGCCAACATTTCTCATCTCTATTGTGTAGCTGATTGCAGCTATTTTATCAGATGAGAAAAGAGGAAATGTTACTTTTTATAGCCATGGGGTGTGAGACGCCCTCCCTGAGCAGATGGGAATGTGACGCCTCTACTTGAAAAGCCCGTGTTTTACCCTGGATGTTGGGGGGACTCTGTGTCGGGCCCCGTGATGGAGAGGTGGGATGCAGCCGTGGCCCGGGCCGACCCGTGCTCAGGGCCGTCACATTAGAAAGAGATGGTGTGGGCTTGTCCGGGTTGAGTGGCTGATTAACGACTACGCCACCTGTGGTGCCTGGTGAAGGGTCACCAGCGCCGCTGCAGTCTGCCGAGGCCTGGTGTCATGGTGGCCTAAGTTCTCACTGCTCCCCACAGGCAGAGCAAGGCCTCAGGGCAGAGGGACAGGATGGAGGTAAGGTAGGCAGTAGTAGAGGAAGAACGGAGGCCGCGTCCCACGGTGCGGCGCAGGAATAATAGTCCGGAGGCCATAGGGGTGAACTTCCAAGGCTTTACTCACATAGATGGCAAAGGAAGGCGACTCCCTGCTCCCCGCGGAGTCCTGCAGTCACCAGGGATGGGGGTCCGACAACCTCCGAGTAAGTCCAGCATTCAGTCGGGACCTTACGGCAGAGTGTTCCTGAACTACAGACCGAATCCTTTCCTATCTGTGTGTGTGCAAATAGGTCGGGTCTCCCTCTGAGCTTCTCTCAGAACAAGGGCACGGGTGGCAGCTCTGCTCCGTCCGATACCCGGTGGGATCCTTGGGGCCTAACCGGGCTTTCCCGTCCAGGATGTAGAGTAGCAAGGTCGGGTGTCGGTACCCCTTTTGCAGCCGGAGTACCTCTGAATAAATCAGCATGGCAAGGACAGGTGGCGTACACTGCTCCGTCTGCATCCTGCCTGGGATACATTTGCTGTGGAGCCACACTCTAAGCTCCGCGCCTTCTTGATCCTGGTCCTTGGCCGGGTTGAGACATTCCTTGTCTGCAACCTACCTCTCGTCCCAAGGCCAGGGTATGAGGGCTGTGTCCCTTGCCGGCGCAGGCCCACACAGGATCTGCACTCCCTGAGGGAGGTCACATTAACACACAGTACATGACAGCGCAGAGCAACCAAGACCGACTAGCTAGGTTGCGCCGAAAGACCGACTAACTAGGACCAGCCAAAAGAACCAAGATCCAAGATGGCATTGAATTAAATATGAAATCTAAAGTGTAACTAACTTGTAAGTCCTCCACCCTCACCCACTAACTGGTTCCTACCACTTTGTTCCCCAGTCTCCCTGTAACCAGGGGAGCAGCACCTAGTGCATACTTGCTCCCTCTGGCGGAGATGTGTGCTGTTGGATGCGAAAGGTTAGGTCACGACTATCACACTGGCCTTACCTCAGAGGAGGAACACTACACTCCATTAGGGAAGTGCAGCATCCCTGTGGCGGTAGAACCCTCAGGGGCGCAACAGGGGATACTCGGAGCTGGGCCTTGCAGATGTTGTGGGGATGCAGTCGTGGCCTTGACCTGGTCCGTGCCCAGGGCTGTCACATAAAAAAAAAAAAGATGGGCTTTTGGTTGAGTTGTTGTTCGACTACGCCACCTGTGGTTTCTGGTGAGGGCCACCAGCGCTGCCACAGTCCTCTGAGGCTGATGTTCTGGCAGCTCGGTTGGTACTACTCCCCACAGGCGGAGTAGGCCTCAGGGCAGTGTTGGAAGAGCTGTGTGGAGGGATGGTGGGTGCAGTGCTGCGTGTGAATAACCAAACAGAGGCGGTAAATGAAGTCATCCAGGTTTTTACTCACTTTAGATGAACTTTAGCTTCAAAGCTTCCCTCTGCTACACACGGCGTCCTGTGGCCACCAGCAAGGGGGTTCAGCACTTCCCAGGTAGATCAAGAGCACCTGTCAGGACCCCATTGGTGTGTTCCTCTCCTTCTCCTCCCACTTGTGTTCCCCCTGGGATCCACTAAGCCGCCGGGCTTTTCCAACAGTGACGTGAAGTACACAGTCATATATCGGGGGCCGGTCTCCCCTCTTGCAGCAGGAATCCCTCTGGCTAGGCCAGAGTGAAGAATACAGGTGGTGACTCCACTCCGTCCGTATCCCCCTGGGATCCTTTTGCCTGTGGAGCCTATCTCCTCTGCTCCCCTCCAAGGCCGCCTTAGAACGGGACCCTGACCTGGCAGAGACGCTGGTTAACTCTGACCTGCTCCTCGTCTCGAGGCCTGAGAACTAGGACCGTGAATCTTTAGCCAGCTACAGACTCTTGCTGAACCCTGACAGAAGACCACAATCAAAAGACCTTGAACGCAAGATGGCCACCGGTTATATATGTTGCTAGAAGTGCTTCCTGTAAGTGTTTCCTCCACCCTCACCACACACTACTAGGTTCCCCCTATCTTTAGTCCTCCCCCCCCCCCCCCATCTTCTCTAGCCCAGAACGGGGCAGCACCCTGGTGCAGTTAGGCCCCCTGCAGGACAGGAGCGGTGTAGTGTTGAGTGTGAAGTGGGGTCCTGGGTGATGCTCCATCCTTTCCTGGAAGAGGAGATTCCACACCTCTTAATGAGGTGCAGTACCACTGTGGCAACTGAACCCTCAGGGGCGCCACAGGTGCACAAAATGCAGATTTGTCCAATAGCTCCAAACAGGTGATTAGACCTTCAGATGCTTTTTACGATCCTTGGTATGGTTTCCCAGATGTTGTAGGTCTTTTCCTTGGACTGTTATTTAGGTCTTTCTTTTTGTTCTGACTTCAGGCTATGCAGGAGAAAAAATCCAATGGGATCTTCACTGGAATCTCTAGTTTTTATATCCGTGTAAAGATACTCAAAACAGCCAATGAAAATTTTTCTAAAACTAAAATAAAAATCGGGAAGTGTGGTTTTTAGGTACAAATTTGGGTTTGGCAAAGGAATAGCAGTTCATTGTATGAAGGTTTAAAAATTAAATTTCTATAGGTAATGTTTCATGTGCTGCAAAAAGTCATGACTTAGTATACTTCATTTTGGGGTAATTAATTACCATTTTGGATGGTAGTTTTGTACTTGTCCTGACTTTTGATCTGGCTAGTCAACGTTCTTCTGCTAGCTTGATCCAGCCAGCAGCTACTTTATGGACATAATCCAGATGTTCCTGTTAAAAGCCCTGATCCATGTATAGGGGTGAAGGCCCCAGTACCTCTGGGACGTGTTATGTTTTTTCCCTTAAGCAGAGTGGCTTGTGGAAACCCTATTAAGAGATACCAGGTTTCCATAAATGGTTCCCCTTTTATTGTAAAACTAAGCCATTAAGAGTCACTTACAAATTGTGGTTTATCAAATGCATGGCCTGGCCCTACTGGGGCAGAATTGCTCAAACCTTAGAAATCCAGACCCAAGCCACTGCAGTAGCTTCATTGACCAGTCTTGAATCCAAGATAAACCTTCCCAAACAATTTATAGGTTACTAAATATGAAAAACCCAGTCTCCTGAATATTATATACAGAGCAACTACTTACTGGCAGGATACTTCATAAGGGTCAATCCATATTCTGAATTCTTTGGGCAGAGCCAGATCATGATACTTTAGACCACTGAGCACAATCCTCCAAAATACTCAACCCTGTCCTGCCTGTTAACCAGTCAACACCGAAAGTACAAAAATAAGCCGTTGGGATATGCTGATAGTCCAACATTGGGAATTTTATAGGGTGTCTAATAACCAATAAGTGAGTTTTCTATCCCATCGTTTTGAATTGACCATAGTCTTGTATTTTCCATGGCTTCTCCAGATACCGGTGCACGGAGTATTTTGCCAAAGTTTTTCTTCCTTTGCTTGCTGTACCTGGCTGCTTTCTATATGGTTTATCTAAATTGTTTACTCCTAGAAAAGTTACTAGGGGGTAGTCGTGGATCTGTACAGATTATACTTATGGAATATGTAGTGGTGTAAGTTTGCCTCCTCCATGATTGCTTATTCTTTTGCATGTTTGTCACACTTTTATTAAATTTGTTTTTCTGATCTGAAACATTTAATACTTTTAAAGATCACAAGTAAACACAAAATGTGTAATGCACACGCCCGGACTGACTGGCGTGTGCGCGTTTAGTGGTTCCACTGTGCCATGAACCGGAGAGTGTCTGGAGGGGCATAACTATCTGCCCGATCCAACCAAGGTCGCATGATGGCATACGACGCCAGTGCACCAGGGAGGAACCGAGCAGAGGGACCAGGGTCTACTCCAGATCAGACTCCGGACACGGCTGTTGACCCACACCGGGGAATACAGGAACAGGCAGACTAGAGCGCAGGCTGGGTAGGGTCCAGTACAGACTGGGAGACAAATTCGGAGCCGCAGATGCGGTAAACAAACAGAGCAAAGCGAAACCGCAGATGCGGTGGACAGGGCTGAGCAAGCAAGAACCGCCGAAGCGGCAAGCAAGGCAGAGCGGAGGGGACAGGGCTCAGTTCACACGGAACAGACAGGAAGGGAAAGGCAGAACCAGATACCCACAGGGTACTTGCAGTGAAGTAGCGAGTGGACCACAATCTCACAAACGGAAGTACAGTGACAGCGAGCAGGAGTTAGGTACGAGTCCAGACTCTGCAGAAAAAGGGAAGGTACGGACATAGAGAAAAACAGGAAACAGGCCAGGAGAGTATTCAGACAAGAACAGACACTGCAGCAAGATACTGGAGCGGGTCTAGGCATGCGGCTCCTAGAAGGCGGAAAGAACAGGCTAGGAGCGTGTTCACACAGGCCTGGAAATACAGCCTCCAGGATAGGCAGAAGACAACAGGCTAGAAGATAATACAGACAAGACACAGTTCAGACACGGGAACTGATACCGAAGGCAGGAAACATAAACGGGACCTGGCATATCGGTGACCAGAAGCCAACTGACAGAACACAATGCTCAGGCATGGGTTAATTGGAGCAGCTGGTTTAAATACCAGGTGACAGACCGCAATAGGCTGAGGATGCACAAGGGGTGTGCCTGCAGCAGGTACAAAAAGCAGGAAGTGATCGGGCGCCGCCCTTAAGCAGCAGAAACAGAAGCAAACAGACAGCATGGAGGTAAGCCAGAGAGACCTTCTGGATTGGAGATCAAGTGCGTGCTCTTGCACAGTGGAAGATGGACCACTATGCAAGGACGCCGCCAGGTATGTTACAAAATGCATGTTTTAAATGAAGTTCTTAATGGAAAAAGAAACCCAAACCTACCGGGCTCTGCGTGAAAGTGGTTGGACCACCCATGGCATCAACAACTGCAGTCAAGCATTTGCGATAACTGGCAATGAGTCTTTTACAATGCTCTGGAGGAATTTTTGGCCCACTCGTCTTTGCAAAATTGTAATTCAGCCACACGGGAGGGTTTCCGAGCATGAACCACCTTTTTTAGTCATGTCACAGCATCTTCAGCAGATTAAGGTCAGGACTTTGACTAGGCCACTCAAGCCTTAAATTATGTTTTCATTGAGCCATTCAGAGGTGGACTTGCTGGTGTTTTTGATCATTGTCCTTCTGCATGGGAGGAAAAAAATGAAGAAATGCACCGTAGAAATACTGATGCACGGAGACCAGCAATGCCTCAGGAAAAGTCCAAAAAGAGAAAATCCAGCGTTCCAAACTTTAAATTATTATTATTATTTATTATTTATTATTTTCAGAAAAATGATTATTCATTGTTAGTATGCTGCACATGATACCCAGCGTCTTTATGTCTGGATTGAACATGTGATCACCACCAATGAAATATGATTACAATAATTGGACATACAAAAATAAAGAAAACACTGCAAGAAACAAATGCACAATGAAAAACTAGCTATTCATAGTGGTAAATGAGATTATATCTCAGATTCATTCCTAACTGGAATCTAGTGTTCCATTCATACATCCACCAGGAATCTCGGTTTAAGTTTCCTGTGGTGATCTCCTCTAAAGGGATTATTAACACGTTCTATCCCTGTGAGTACACTAGGAGAAAATCCAGCACTCATAGTTGCCCGAAAAAATAAGATTTATAAGTGAAGCAATCCAAAAAGTGACGTTTCGGTCTAAAGGACCTTCTTCAGACTATAAGGATATACAGTTGTGCTCAAAAGTTGACATACCCCGGCAGAATTTTTCCTTTCCTTGTTTCAGAGAATATGAATGATGACAAAAAAACTTTTTCTCCACTCACGGTTATTGGTTGGGTGAAGCAATTTATTGTCAAACTACTGTTTTCTCTTTTTAAATCTTAATGACAACCAAAAGCATCCAAATGGCCCTGATCAAAAGTTCCCATACCCTGCTTCTTAATAGTGTATTGCGCCCCCTCTAACATCAATGACAGCTTGAAGTCTACACAATATATTGTGCATGGTTAAGACTCTTTGATGAAATGTTAATAACCAGGTCTGAGGGTATACCTATGATCTGGCCGTCATTGTGTGACGTGAGGATTCTGCGCCATTGCCCCCCCTCCTCGTCCTCTTCTTGAGTTGGGACTCCTGTGGTATAAAAAAAAAAAAGGTGCCCGGTTGTGATTTTCATTAGCTGTCCGAGCTGGAATGTGAAGAGTCCGCAAAGTTTGTGATGTGTTGGAACCCTGCCATTTATAGACTGTTTTGTAGATAGTCCTCGGTGTCTCGAACAAACTTCTGTCTCTCTTCTCAGTTTCCTGACGAATGTTGTCAAGGTTCCCTTATGTATGTGGGTCTTGGTGGTCAAAATTCTTCGGTTGGAACACTAAGTTGTGATTCAATGCTATTAACTTTTTCTTTAGACGTTGTACCAGCCTTGTGCAGATGATCCAATGTAAAGGTCATGAGATCCAGGGAACATTTGTTAAGGATCTTAAATTGTTTGATAAATTTGTTATCTTTAAAAAGGGGGAGGGGGGAGCTCAGATGCATAGCCCTCTGGGGATCCTTTTAGTTTTGAGGTATTCTGCAATGGAGAAAGTCCATTTGATGTAACTTGTGAAAAATATTCTTGCACTTCTATAGGATTATAAGAAAATCCTGAAGTGCTCTGATACATGTGCTCGTACAATGGTATTCAATATGTAGATAGGATGTACTTCACTCTGTATAAAATATGGTGCCAGGAGAGGATACCACTCCCATATATTCAGTGAAGAAAAAAATCTGGCACTCAGTTGCAGAAAAATTACATTTATTAGTGAAGCAATCCAAAAACAATGACGTCTCGGTCTAAAGGACCTTCTTCAGACTATAAGGATATTTATAGACAGAGAAATTCTTTAGACCGAAAGGTCACTGTTTATGGATTGCTTCACTTAAAACTATTTTTTTCTGTGACTGGGTACCGTATTTTTTCTTCACTGAATGTGGAGTGGTAGCCTATCCTGGCACCATATTTTATATAGTGTGACATGCATCCGATCTACATACTGACTACACAAGAGGATATATCCCCATTATGTTCCAAGGAGAAATGTTTCTTTGCTGCATAACCCAAATGCACTTCAGCCTGAGGACACAGATGGCCGGACATTCTCCTTCAGGATATTTTGGTAGACAGCAGAATTCATGGTTCCATTTACCACAGCAAGTCTTCCAGGTCCTGAAGCAGCAAAAAGGCTCCAGACAATCACACTACCACCACCATATTTTACTGTTGGTATAATGTTCTGACGCGCTCCCTGGGCAATGGGGTACTCGGCTGCCAGGCCTTTAGATGCTGGGGGATGCGATGTATATGTCACGGCAGCTGCGGCCCGGTCCGTGGCCCAGGGCGGTCAACAAAAGGGGGGTAAATTGTTTATATGGGATTTGTGGATTGTTCGTGACGCCACCTGTGGTGTCTGGTAATTTGTACCAGGGCTGCTTGCAGACCTCTGAGGCCGTTGATAGGGCAGCTGGGATGGAATGGCTCCCCACAGGTGGAGGGAGCCTCAGGGCAGTGTAGATATTGATGGTAAGTGATGTTGCTGGGGTTTGTGGTGCAGGAGAGACGACACGGAGGAAATAACTGTCAGAGGCGGTGGGTGCAGTCATCCGAGTTTTACTCACAGTTCTGTTAGCGTTCCTCAGGTACCCTGTACGGGTGTCAGCCTCCCGCGACACACTGCGTCTGCCAGAAAGGGGGTTCAGCACTTTCTCAGATCAGGAGCACTTGACAGGTCAACGCTTTCTGTGTGTTCCTCACTAGACCGACTTCTCGCGCTGGGTCTTCTCCCTCCTTACCTGAGCCTCCCAACAAAGTCCCGAACGAGTACTTCTGTGATCCGTCTGGGCAATGTGGAGTTCCTGGACCTACTGGGTGCCCTTTTCGGTGACTAAGTGGGATGACTGTGACTGCACCCTGAAAGTGCAGAAGCCTCCGGTTTTCTGGCTGAGACCTGAAGTACTCTGCCAGGCTGGGGACTGGTTCCCCTCTTGCGGCCTGATCCCTCTGACACTTGGCAGATTCGGGTGTACGGGTGGCTTCCTGCGCCTTCCGTACCCCTGGGATCCCTTGCCTTACTGGAGCCTTACTTCTCTGCTCCCCACCTGGGCCTCTGTTCCTAGCCCCCACTCCGGAGCAGAGCTCCTAAAGAGACTCTGCTCCCCGACTACTCCTCTCCTCATCTCACTGACTGACCAAAACCAAAGACCTTCTTATCAAGATGGCCTCCCTTTATATACTCTACTTAAAGTGCTCCCCTGAACTACGTCCTCCACCCACACCCACTACATGGTTCCCCCCACTCCAGCCAGGGACGGGGCATCACACAGTGCATATCGTCCTTCCAGCCGGCCTGGAGTAGTGTAGTGTTGAGTGCAGGTATTGGGTTCCTGGGCAGTAGTCCATCCTTACCTGAGAGGAGATACCACACCTCAGGGTGAGGTGCAGTACCTCTGTGGCGACTGAACCCTCAGGGGTGCCACAGTTCCTTTTTTGAAATGCTGTTACTTCTACGCCCGATGTAATGGGACATACACCTTCCAAAAAGTTCAACTTTTATTTAGTCAGTCCTCAGAATATTCTTCCAAAACTCTTGTCAATTATCAAGAAGTTTTATGGCAAAACTGAGACTCCTTTATTTCTGCTTAGCAGTGGTTTTCATCTTTAAAACTGTCATGCTGCCATTTTTGCCCAGTCTCTTATGGTGGAGTCATGAACACTGACCTTAACTGAGGCAAGTGAGGCCTGTATTTCTTTGGATCTTGTTGTGGGGTCTTTTGTGACCTCTTGGTTGAGTGGTCGCTGCAATGTTGGGTTAATTTTGGTCACCGGACACTCCTGGGAAGGTTCACCACTGTTCCATGTTTTTGCCATTTGTGGATAATGACCCTCACTGTGGTTCACTGGAGTCCCAAAACTTTAGAAATGGCTTTTATAACCTTTTCCAGACTGATAAATATCAATTTCTCATTTGTTCCTGAATATTTTTGGATTGCAGCATGTGTAGCTTTTGGAGGTCTTCTGGTCTACTTCACTTTGTCAGGCAGGTCCTATTTAAGTGATTTTCTTGAACAGGTGTTGCAGTGATCAGGCCTGTGTGGCTAGGAAAATTGAACTCTGCCTCCCAAAGATGTAGTAAACAGTTAATTATTTTTTTTTTAAGGTGGGGGGGGGGGGGCAGGCAGGCAATCACTTTTATTATTAACACTGGGCCCTGTAGGTTTGGTTTTCTTTTTCCCTTAAAGACCTTCCTTTAACTTCATGACCTTTTGGGTTTTTGCGTTTTCATTTTTTTGCTCTGTCTTCCAAGAGCCATAACTATTTTTTGGTCAGTATGGCCATGTGAGGGCTTGTTTTTTGGCGGGACGAGTTGTAGTTTTGAAGGACATTATTGGATTTACCATATAGTGTTCTGGAAAACAAAATTCCAAGTGCAGTGAAATTGCAAAAAAAGTACAATTCCATAACTGCTTTTTTATCATGTTCACTAAATGCTAAAACTGACCTACCATTATGATTCCACAGGTAATTAAGAATTTGTAGATACCAAACATGTACAGGTTCTTTATGTGGGGAAAAAAATCCTAAGTTTGCCAAAATAAGTGCCATTTTTTTGGGCTCTGGGGCCGGGTGAGGGCTTATTTTTTTTGCAGGCCGAGCTGACTTTATATTCTCTTTTGGAGTAGATGTGAACTTTGATTGCCTGTTGTTGCATTTTATTGCAATGTTGCGGCAACCTAAAAAAAGTAATTCTGGCGTTTTTTTTGTTTTTTTCTCTTTACCCAGTTTACCAATCCGATTTTATATTTTTTTTGTATATTCATCAGGTGATTCTGAACGCGGTGATACCAAATGTGTAATTTTTGCCTTAAAATATGAAGGAGGGGGGGGATTTAAACTTTTATATTTTAATAGTTTTTAAAAATATTAGTGTACGGTTTCACACAACTGTATGTGTATAGTTATCTAATCTGTGTATAACCATATATATCTTGGATACCACTGTCAATTGCAAGTATTTAGATCAAGAATGATTACAATTTTTGGCATCAGTTATATTTGATTCTGTAGTAGTTTTAAGATGTATGTAATCTAGGTAAATATTCAAGATATAGTGAATAAAGACTAAATAATGCATTATACATATTTACTAATATCAAAATCTGTTAATTTCTAAAGTGCAATCAGTGCCTTTGAACCTCCGTATCATCCATTGACCTTACTGAAAATGAAATTACTGAGTATGGTGTTCCTTAGAGAGAGAGATCTATCTTACCAGTGCATCCTAAGCATGAAGGATTTTAAATACCATCAAATGGCTCACATTAGTGGTCTATATACTATTAGCTTTGCTAACCCTGTGTTTGTCAAATACTCACGTTTCACCCAGCTTCCTCAGGAGTTGTGTGTCTAACTGATGGTGCCTATGTGGAGTATTCAACCACAGAAGAGCAGGATGGTTCTTGCTCTAAAGGTCCAGGAGAATGTTCTGGAACACGAGCCATTCTTGGATCTAAGCTGATCACGGTGTATGGGAAATTTTATTCCCCCTCAACCTGTAAGGTATTGTGCAGTCCTGGAAGTCATTTAAACAAATTATACTGCATATTGGACTACTCTCACTACTCGCAGGAGGCTTCATGAGGGTCAATCCCTTGGACCAGGTCATGGAATTTTACACCACGGAGTACAAGCCTCAAAGATGCTAATCTGTTCTACCTGTTAATGAAACGCAGGGACATAACTAGCATCTTATGGGCATAAAGGGCAACGTCTTAACCTGGGCCAAGTTCTCCCCAAGCTTATCGCTTAAATATTGGCAAGTTGCTCCTATGGTCAATAGTTCTCCATCAAATCCCCTACACAAAGTAACTCAATATTACCAGTAATGACACTATAAAAAGGACAAATACTGGCACACCAGGACCATATCACTAGCATATAGATGATAATCAGTTGCACTCTAAGATTATTTCAAAATAAAGGCTTGTATTTCAACGGAATAAACAACAATTAATTCACCACAATGCTGAGTATCAGGACAGAAAGCGATAGAGCTGGGAAGGGTTGAAACATTTCTCAAACATCTTTTGTCTGGGCGGCCAAATGAAAGGTCAACAGTGCTACCAGTGTTGGTGTTATGGCAGTTAACAAGACTGCTCTGAGCAGAACTTTTGTTATAAGATTTTGTATGGTTGTGCTGAAGGAGTCGGTGGACTCCGTAGGTTTATTGTCAACACTTTTTCAATTTTATCAGACCACAAATTGTCATATTCCAAAGCGCAGAAACTCTTCCAATCCAGCTACTTAAATCTGTTTCATGGAAGCTGCTGTACTTGGTATTCAGGCTCTAATGTCGCGCCCAGGGGGATGGGGGACGACTCGGCGCCCGGGCCTTGTTGTTGCCTGATCTTTGGGGATGTCGCGGTGGCTGGCCCCTGGGCCCACACCCTGGGGTCACTCTTAAAAAGGGGGAAGTTATATGGGATAAGGGAATGTTCATGACGCCTCCTGTGGTGTCTGATCACCAGCGCTGCGACAGTCCTCTGAGGCTGGTGTTCAGGCAGCTTAGTTGGTGCGGCTCCCCACAGGTGGAGCGGGGCCTTAGGGCAGTGTAGAGGGTGTAGAATAGAGCGGCGGGTGCAGAGCGGCGGAGGAAAGAACAGACAGAGGCGGTAGTTGAAGTCATCCAAGTCTTTACTCACTTTGGTGTGTAGTCAGCTCAGAGCTTCTCTTTGCTGTCACACGGAGAGCTGCGGCCACCAGGGTGGGGTTCAGCACACTCCAGGTAGTTCAGGAGCACTTGTCAGGGCCCCGCTCTAGTGTGTTCCTCTCTGGTCAACTTCTCCCGCCTTGTGTCCCCCACTGAGTCCCGTACAGGTACTGCGATGTCCCTTGTGGGTAACGTGTAATTCCCAGACCGACTGGGTGCCCTAATTGGTGACTTGTGGTGAGAATGTGGCGTAAGGCCAGGTCCCTCTGGATAAACTCAGATTAGGGCATACAGGTGGCGACTCCGCTTCGTCCGTATCCCTCTGGGATCCACATAAGCCTCCGGACTTTTCTGACAGACGTAAAGTGCAAAGTCAGATAATCGGGGACCGGTACCCCCTCTTGCGGCAGGGTCTCTCTGGCAGGGCCAGAATAAGGTATGCAGGTGGTGACTCCGCACCCCATGAGATCCTTTCGCCTGTGGAGCCTATCTCCTCTGCTCCCCTCCTGGGCCTTCTTGCTTGGACCCTGACCGGGGACAGAGCCGGTTATAACTCTGCCCCGCCCCCCCCCCCCCCCCCTGTCTCGAGGCCTGGGACCGTGGACCGTCAGCCAGCTGCAGACTTGTGCTGACCTGCCATCCCAAAGACCCACGACCAAAGACCTTGTTATTAAAATGGCCTCCAGTTATATAGAATTCTAGTAAAGTGCTTGGGTAAATGCTTCCTCCACCCTCACTGACTACATGGTTCCCCCTCACTTTGGTTCCCCCCAACTCCTCCATTCAGGCCCAGGGCAGCACTATGGTGCTTTTGGACCCCTTCAGAACTGGAGTGGTGTAGTGTTGAGTGTGTGGTTGGGGTCCTGTGTAGTACTCCATCCTTACCTGGGAGAGGAGATACCACACCTCGTTCTGAGGTGCAGTACCCCTGTGGCGACTGAGCCCTCAGGAGCGCCACACTAAGTGTTGTCTAGCGCAACCACATAAAGGGTAGAACTGCTTACCTTGTCAACCATAAGACCCTATTGGGCTCTTGCATTTCTTTACATGAGCATCATGACTTCTTCCTAAAGTCATCTTGGGGTGGACGGCTGGATAGTGACATTGTGCCGCCTGCCAGATTCTCTTCCGATGTAGCCCAGCTAAAAGCGATTTACCAGAGTAAGTGGTGGCTTCCTGCTCCACCAATTTTACACAGCATTGCCATAACATTCCCATGTTGGACGATAACAACACTTAAAATAACAAATGGTTGTGGAAAACCCTCCAACTAGCAAGTAGCTAAAACCATTCCCATGGCATCTCAACTATCTGTTGGCTCTCTTCTCACCAAAAGCCCACGGTTAAAGGTGATATGTATATGATCAATCAAGTTTTACTTAAACTGATCCCTGAATTAATAACCCAAGTGAAAATGAGCTCTAGCTGATTAGATATATTCTTGTTTCTCTTCCCAGGACTAGCATTGGTTCTCAATTCAACAGTAAAATGTCTTCAGTGGATAATTTTTCCCGTGACTTGACAGATGGTGCTCAAAGTTCTTTGGAGAACCCAACTCTTTGCTTCAGGAGGACTTGCAGCAAAATGTCTAATGTATGTAAGAGAGGAGCTGGAGGAAGACCTTCTACTGCAAGTTCTCCAGAAACCAGATACTGTTGTCCATAGAACTTTGAGCACCAACTGTCATCCATCAGTGATGAAAATGTCTTCCCTCAAAGGATTTAATGATTTGTGTGTAAGAAGAAAAAAAATCACTCATTTATCCTCCTGGACTGATCTTATACTTTATCTGCTTACTGGTGACATTACAGAAGATCACATCCATGAAACAAGAACTGCAAATTGATAAATGTTTCCGGTCTTGGTCATTAGATGCAGGTGCCAATCCACAACAATTAAACACAATGAGCCATCCTGTTTTCAGGTAATTGTTTAAAAGTGATGTTCTTCATCTTCTCGCATTCTTCTATTTATACAGAATGGCATAATATTTTGCTTGTATTCCAGTAGGTGCTTATTTAGAGCGTCCATTACTAGGACAGACCATCATAGAGCAGGTAATTGTGTAACAATCTACCTGTCACCAGGTGATGCTGCAGTTTGTGGGCAGCGCTGACATGGGAGAAGACCACAATGCCAGCATCACTGTAACACAAATGTGTTGCTGTGCTTGAGACCTGGGGTGTCACCTGGCGAGGGAACATGTTTGTGCAGTCCTCCTAATCGGGTGTAATAAAATCCCTTCTGTGATATATTAGCTGCACCACACGCTATATAACCTCCATGCAGTCTCCTGAGAGCTGCTGTAGGGGACTGTGCAAAAAATGGCTTTTTCTGGCTGATTCAATTAGAAAAAGTTGCTTAAAGCCACCGTAAAAAAAAAAAAAAAAAATGTGCACAGCAATGTGAAAACGAGATTGCTGTGCACATGTTCAGTCTTGTTACTGCTTTTAACTGGATTTTCAAAACATGAAGTGGTTAAAAGTAGCATGTTAATTACTTTGGTGGCTTCCACTAGAAAGTTGGTCACCATTATAGTGGAAAGAATAGAAAAGACAGCGGCAGAGCCCCTTCAGGAAAGACCAATGGCATTTAAGTGAAATTTCTTTTAAGAAAAACATTAACACTTTGCTGGAAAGACATTGTGTGCACATGCCCTCACTTCTACAAACCCTGGACTGGCTTAACTTTTGTTTGCCTAACTGATTCCATCCTCCTGGCTCTGTCCATGGATACTGCTTGACTCAGTTACCTGGATTTTTATTTTCTGATTTATTTTTTTTTATTTTTTAATCGATTGGTCAACTTTTCTCTCCTAGTTTGCTTGCTCCACCGGCCAGCAGCAACCTCGTGGATGCAACCCAGAGGTCCCTGTTGTAAGCCCAGATCTCTGTATAGGGGTTAAAGGATGAAGGCCAGGGTTCCTCTGGGACCTATTAGACTTTGCAAAAGTCAGTTCACTGGTATGTCGAAGCCCTACTAAAAGCTGCCAGGTTTCCATGAACAGTTGTCAAGGCATCCAGACCCAAGCCACTGCAGCAGCCTCCCTCACCAGTCTTGAATCTAAGGCAAACCTTTCCAACCAATTTATAGAGGACTAGAGACTAATCTTTATCGAGCACTCAGTTGTCTGAATGTTTTATATACAGAGTGACTACTCACTGGCAGGATACTTCATAAGGGTCAATCCATAAGGTGAATTCATTGGGCAGGTCAAGATTATGGTACATTAGACCAATGAGAACAAACCTCCAAAATGCTCTTTCATCCTGACAAATCTAAAAGATGAAAATGAGCCATTAGAGATGAGATGTCAATAGTCCAACATGGGGAGCCTCTTCAAGACCAATATGGGAGTTCTGTTTGATCCATTAAATCAGATGTGGACGTTCTGACTTGCCTCTAGTCTTGCCCTTTCTGGTCTTCTCCGGATACCTGCACTGTATTTTTTGCCAAAGTATCTCTACCATTTTTATTTCCTCTATGTGTTGGCTGTGCCTGGTGGCTTTCGATGTGCTTTGTGTAACTGTTGGTTAGTCGTATAATTCGTAGCATAACTAAAGTCCGATGGGCCTCTGTGTGCCAGATTTGGACCCCAGCATGCCTGTAATGTTGGCCAGAAGAATGGGACCTTACAACAGTTGAAATCCTATACACATGTTTCCCTGCCACCTCTCCCCGTTCATTATGAATTAACGTTGCCCCTTCTATGTAAACATGTCCTCTGCTTCCACGACGTCAGTTACAGAAGTGGACACTGCACATCTGCATACCTGCTATGGCAATGCAAAACGTCACTGCCATACGACGCCAATGTCTGCTGCTGGCCTCTGGCCTGTGGTGTGTTGGCAGTGCAGGGACCTGGCAGGTCTCAGCGCCGCAATAACTTTTCAGCTAGATGTATGTATTCAGATACCCATCCAGCTGAAGTAGGTGCTGGTGTTGGTGGTCCTCCCTCCAACACTGGTCCAGTCACACCCTCTGAGACTTCAATGTTTATGCCCCTGCATAGAATACGGTCACAAGAGGGAGCTTTATATCCTTTGTGGCGCAAGTGTGGAATATGGGTTATATACAGTAGTTGCATCTGATTTAAGTTCTGTGGATTTAAAATCTCAATGCAGTTCATAGTGTAACTGAGTGATCAATCCAACTTTATTTTTTTGTGAAACTTTTTGCTAGTAGAAGCTTAATATTTACTGCGAACTCCATATCTCTAGATTTTTGTTACAAAAGACTGTTCTTCCTGTAAATGAACATTTAATATCTCTAGTTTGTACACCCCCCCCACCCCCTCCTGTAATATATATCAGTGCCTGTAGGGTCTAAATCCAGTACATACTGTTAGTCTGTTGTGGTAGAATTCGGGAGCCCTCCATGCAGGAATTCAGAGTGGGTACCAAGCCCTGAACAATGATGGAAAGCTCAAAGCCCAGACATTGTCCCATACCCAAAGTGTGTGTGAAGGGGTAAAGGGTAGCAGCAGATGAGGTGCAATATGTTACTCCATATTTGGAGGGTTAGGAGCATCTTCAATGCCACAATCACCGTCTTGACTAATACTTGGTGATGACGTTGATGAGCTTCATGTTTGGTCCTTCTCAGGTGCCTGTATGATGCAATCTACCACAATACAGGAGGACAATTCTTGCTGTTCCTCTGCAGGTCCTGAAGAAGAAACATCTGGAAACATGAGGTGCTTGGATTGAAACGTGACACTGTGTATAGGGTGAACTCTAAATAATCTTTAATATAGCACCAACATGTTCTGCAGCCCTTTACAATTCAGAGGTTCTCATGCAACAGTCATAAGTAACATGGTTTAAAGATGATACAATAACTAAAGCAATAGTAATGAAGACCCTGCTCGAGTGAGCTTGGTCTACAATGAGGTGGGGGTGACACAAAGTCCAGGTGCTTATTTACAGTTATGGTCCAGCCATCTTGAGGGGATGAGGGATAGATAAAGGATGCATGAGCTAGTCGGTCAATATTTGTAGTGCTTTTGGGTGCGGTGGAGTTTGGAGAATTATGGTCAGAGAAATAGTGAATGGGATATAGATCTCTTTTGATTAGGGAACATGATATAAGGAGAAAAAGGGATTGATGATGGAACTCCCATATCCAGATAAAATCCAAGTTTAATGAAATAAAGTCTAGAAAAAAAAATTCATGTGTAACACGTTTCTGGCAAGATAGTTGCGCCCTTAGTCATAGCATGGAGGAAAACAGGATGGGGGAGATATATAGATATAGATATAGATTATAGATATACATCATATAAGATATACAATATACTTTTAGTTTATCCCGGAGGAAATTGCGGTATCACAGCAGCAGAACACAGATCTCGAACATGACACATATGATAACATTTGGAATGCTTTAGACATTGCTTTTCAGACATTTGTTAAACACCCCCATAGCTGTTGGAACAAACTATCTCCTTTATTTTTCCTTTTTACACCTTAGTTGTATTAGGTGATTGCTGAATGTGCTCTTCTGTTTCGCAAACAGTTCATAAAGCGGGTGTGTGTTGTTGCCCATTATAGCTCTGCACTTCTTCTTAATCCTATCCTCTACCACCTCTTCAAAAGTCCCAAGCTGTAGGCCCACCGTCGCGCTAGCCTTCTTGATAAGTTTGTTGAGCTTGTTGGCGTCAGCAACACGCACACTGTTACCCCAGCAAATTATTGCCGCAAAGGTGGCACTAGCCACAATGGATTGGTAGAACACCTCAAGCATTTTGCCACAAACATTAAACGACCTTAACTTCCTTAGGAAGTACAATCTACTCATCCCCTTCTTGTAGACCTTCTCCATGTGGCACTTCCAGTCTAGCTTGCTATCCAGGTAAACCCCCAAATATTTGAAACTGTCCACCATCTCCACATCCTGACCGTCAATGGTAACAGGTAGGCATACCTTCTTGCACCTTCCATAGCTCATCACCAACTCCCTGGTTTTCTTAACATTTAGTTCTAGATGGTTAGCCTGGCACCATACTACAAAGTCTGCAACCACCCTTCTATATTCCTCTTTATCCTGGTCCTTCCCAATACCGCCAACTATCACAGAGTCATCCGAGTACTTCTGGAGGTGACAACGGTCTGATTTATACTGAAAGTCAGCTATGTACAATGTAAAGAGGAATGGCGACAGCACTGTTCCCTGCGGGGCTCCGACACTGCTCAGTACACTATCTGATGTAGCCGTCCCCCACCTAACAAACTGTGGCCTATCCGACAGGTAGTCAATTATCCAATTCACAAGTCCCTCATCCACCGCCATTTTAATCAACTTTCCACGCAGTAAGAGTGGCTGTAATGTGTTGAACGCACTAGAGAAATCAAAGAACAAAGCACGCACAGTGGTTCCATCCTTGTCCAAAAAGGAATGTACGGTTTGTAGCAGACGCTACAGCAAAGTCCATCCCCAGTCCCTGCCGGTACGCAAACTGAAGAGCATCAGTATGCGCCATCACCCTCGGACACAAGTGAGCAAGTACTATTCTCTCCAAGGACTTCATCGCATGCGATGTTAAGGCCACCGGTCTATAGTCCCCCGGGGAAGCCGGGAAGGTAGTCTTGGGAACCGGCACCAGGCAGGAAGTCTTCCATAGCACTGGTACTCTCTCTGATTGTAAGCTCTGGTTAAAGAGATGCTGGAAGACAGTACACAACTCATTTGCACACACTCTGAGGACACGTGGACTGAGACCGTCAGGCCCTGCTGCTTTGCCAATGGCCAGCTTACTAAACTGGTCCCTCACGCCATTTTTGGAGACCGAGAAATGATCTATTTCACCCCCTGTTAATTTAGCTAGTTGTTCCCCGGCCTCCTCCCTCTTCCGTGCTGCTACCGCACCTTTATTGCTGAATCTATTGAAGAACTCATTCATTTCATTAGCCATTCTAAGTCCACCACCCCCCTGCTCCGACCTTGCCTTAAACCCAGTCACTAGCTTCATTCCAGCCCACACCTCTCTGGAGCTTTTTTGTGCAAATTGATTTTCTAATTTAACTCTGAATGCCTCACAGGCAATCTTAATTTTCCCCTTTAGGTCTCGCTATATAATTTTCAATGCCTCCTTGTCCTTCCTTTTTAAAAGCCAGTTTTTTCATGTTTAGTAAATGTTTCAACTCTTTTGTAATCCATGGCTTATTGTTTGCATAACACCGAATCTCTTGAACAGGTACTACTATGTCCATACAGAAGTTGATGTAATCAGTAACTCTGCCAGTAATCTCATTAACATCACAATTCTCTTTCATGGTACACAACACCTCCTAGTCTGTACAATCAAAGCAGTCTTGTAACGCCTCCTCTGCTGCTGGACACCACTTCCTTATCTTTTTAATTGTCACTGGTTGTTTGCGGACGTCTGGTTGGTAAGCAGGAGACAATAGTATGAGGATGTGGTCAGATTTCCCCAGGGGGGGGTAATGCAGCCGATTGAATAAGCATTCTTAACATTAGCAAAGAGGAGATCCAGTGTGTTGTTGTCCCGTGTAGGGCATTTGACATATTGATAGAACTTTGGTATTGCAGATGAGAGCTTTACTCGATTGAAATCCCCAGAAATTACAGTTAGAGAGTTTGGGTGTTTAGTCTGAAGCCGGGCCATCACCCCTGACAACACATCCCCAGCAGCCTCTGGGTTCGCAGATGGTGGTATATACATCACAACTACAATAACAAGAGTGAATTCTCTAGGCAGATAGTAAGGCCTGAGGCCCTCTGCTAACAGTTCAATATTTGGACAGCAATGTTTCTCCTTAACAGTTAAATGCCCCTGATTGCACCATCTGTTGTTAATGTAGAGTATCACTCCTCCACCTTTTTTCTTGCCGCATCTAACTCTCTCTCTATCAGCCCGAACCATTTGAAACCCTGGTACCGAGACACATGAATCTGGGACCTCCTCATGCAGCCAGGTTTCTGTAAAGCACATGAGACTGCATTCCCTAAACTCCTTCTGGGTCTTACTCAGAGCCAGCAGTTCATCCGACTTATTTCCCAGCGATCGTACGTTACCCATGATAATGGATGGGACCACTGGTTTAAACCTT
Organism: Phyllobates terribilis; assembly: GCF_046119375.1. NCBI lineage: Eukaryota > Metazoa > Chordata > Amphibia > Anura > Dendrobatidae > Phyllobates > Phyllobates terribilis. The sequence goes on along the minus strand of NW_027362772.1, from coordinate 50,014,986 downwards.
CTCCTCCAGGACTTGATCTTCTTGCCTGCTCTGCAGCCTCTGAAAGGTCTCCTTATTTCCCGTGGAACATTCAGTATTGCCACTGAATGTGGACTTTATCCTGCGCAGTTCCAGAAGACGATCCCTAGAATACACTGCTCGTTTAGCAACAAACCTAGGGTCCACCATCCCGTCATTGTTTCCACCCGTCACACCAGTCCTCTCCATGGCAGATCGTATGCAGTGACCTCCACCGCTCACATATGGCTGTATCCCTGTCACAGGCTGTGGGTAGCAGCATGCATCCTTCAGTAGCATTAGCTGAGATGGTCCGTATTGCGTGCCCCAGAGTGTCTGTACCTGCAGGAGACTTGTAAGTGGTGGAGGAAGATCCAGGTGCAGATCTCGTGCTGTGTTCCCAGCAGCAGTTGATAGCATGGGAAGTGTTGTATCTTCCATCCCCAATAGACGGGTATACAGGAACGTTGCAATCCAGAGAAGGTAAGAAAATAAAATAAAATAAAATAACTGTAACAAAACTGTAACTGAAATAAAGTAGAAGCTTCTGCTGCTGCAATGGGCTGCCAGTAGTCCGGCGCCGTATTGTCTCCACAATCTAGCAGAGAGGCAGACAGGCATGTCCACACCCTCCGGAGTCAGAGACAGGATTGTGATGAAATAATATGCAACAAATGTGCAAAGCAAGAACTACATAAAATATAAATGGCAAGTATACATTATTAACCACATAGAAATTAAATTCAAAGAAACTTTATTGGCAGGACCAAATAAACATTAGTTTTGCCAAAGCAAGTGTACAGTAGGGGATAGTGATGGGGACTGTGGGAACGATGGGTGAGGATGATGGATGGGGACTGTGGGAATGATCGATAGGGACATATTTGGGATGGGGGCTATGGAAGTCCATGGCATATCATAGTCCTTTCTCGCAGCCCATGGATTGCATTCACATACTGCGCTGCTATCTCCACCGTGCTCTCTTCTTCCCCCAGCAGGATGTTTTCTTTTCCTCCTTCATGAATCTGAAGTTTGCATAGAGATCAGTCTCTCCTGAAATGAGTGTCCCTCACTGCTGAGTATTTTGTGCAGTGTAGCAGGAAGTGGGTTTCATCCTCTCATATAAACTGATGAAATAGGCCTGGACAGAAATGATAGTACTCTTCTTAACTTAATATTTTGTTGAACAACCTTTTGAGGCGATCACTGCAATCAAACGATTCCTGTAACGGTCAATGAGACTTCTGCACCTCTCGACAGGTATTTTGGCCCACTCCTCATGAGCAAACTGCTCCAGTTGTCTCGTGTTTGAAGGTTGCCTTTTCCAGATGGCAGGTTTCAGCTCTTTCCTAACATGCTCAATAGGATTTAGGTCAGGGCTCATAGAAGGCCACTTCAGAATTGTCCAATGTTTTCCTCTTAGACATTCTTGGGTGTTTTTAGCTGTGTGTTTTGGGTCATTATCCTGTTGCAAGACCCATGACCTGTGACTGAGACCAAGCTTTCGGACAATGGGCAGCACATATTTCTCTCTAGAATCCCTTGATAGTCTTGAGATTTCATTGTACCCTGCACAGATTCAAGACACCCTGTGCCAGATGCAGCAAAGCGGCCCCAGAACATAATAGAGCCTCCTCCATGTTTCACAGTAGGGACAGTGTTCTTTTCTTGATATGCTTCATTTTTCTGTCTGTGAACATAAAGCTGATGTGCCTTGTCAAAAACTTCCATTTTTGTCTCATCTGTCCATAGGACATTCTCCCAGCAGCTTTGTGGCTTGTCAACATGTAGTTTGGCAAATTCCAGTCTGGCTTTTTTTTGTTTTTTCAACAATGGTGTTCTCCTTTGTCATCTCCCATGAAGTCCACTTTGGATCAAACAACGACTGATGGTGTGATCTGACACTGATGTTCCTTGAGCTTGAAGTCCACCTTTAATCTCTTTAGAAGTTATCCTGGGCTCTTTTGTTACCATTTGTATTATCTGTATTTGATTTGTCATCAATTTTCCTCCTGTAGCCATGTATAGGGAGGTTGGCTACAGTCCCAAGGATCTTAAATTTCTGAATATGTGCAACTGTAGTCACAGGAACATCAAGCTGCTTGGAGATGGTCTTATAACCTTTAACATGCTTGTCTATAATTTTCTTTCAAATTTTCTGAGACCACTTTCCTTTGCTTCCTCTTGTCCATGTTGAGTGTGGTACACGCCATGTAGCCAAACGGCACAGTGAGTATCTGTAGCCCTATATACAGGCCCACTGACTGAGTACAATATTGTAGACACCTGTGATGCTAATTAGTGGACACAACTTGATTAAACATGTCCCTTTTGTCACATTATTTGCAGGGGTACCATTTCTGTCCAGGCCTATTTCATGAGTTTACTTTAAAAAATTCTGTGGAGGCAGGGTTGAAATGCAAGGACTGACTTTTATTTGTTCATTTTCATAGATTTTTAATTAATTACTTTTGTCAGATTCAAGTTATTTCTGTGACCATTGTGGGTTTTTCTTTCATTAAACGAGGGGTATCCACAATTTTGACCACGTGTGTAACTCTGCCAGTGCCTGCCGACCTCGATGGCCAGATTGTGGGCACTGAGTCTATAGCGGTTCGGGAGTTTCTCCAGATATGGAGCTAGTCTCTCTGTAGACTCCGGTATATGGTCAGTTTCTGTGAGGTGATATTGTTCCTCCAGTCACTAACGTATCTCTCCTGCCCTTCATCTACCATCTTCCTGGTTCTGGCTTTTGTCAGGCTGCTGTAGTTGTTGTTTTGGTCAGGTTGGGTTTGGGTGAGCTGTTCCGTGAGTCCGGGTTACATAGTTAAATAGTTTATAAGGCCGAAAAAAGACAAGCGTCCATCCAGTTCAGCCTATTTCTTGTGCACTGCAGCTATTCCGCAGCGTTGATCCAGGGGAAGGCAAAAAAAAAAAAACATGCGGTATAGACCAATTTACATCATTGAGGAAAAATTCACTTCCCGACACCAATATGGCAGTCAGATTAAATCCCTGGATTAATTAACTGTCACTAAGCATAAGATGTAATTTTATTGTTCTCAAGAAAGGCGTCCAGGCCTCTCTTGAACTCATTAAGTGAGTTGGACATCACCACTTCCTCTCCCAGAGAGTTCCAGAGTCTCACGGCTCTGACCGTAAAGAATCCCCTTCTATGCTGGTGCAGGAACCTCCTTTCCTCCAGACACATAGTGTGCCCCCTCGTCTTTGTCACCATCCTTGGTATAAACAGGTCATGGGAGAGATCTCTGTACTGCCCCCTGATGTATTTATACATGTTTACGAGGTCTCCCCTAAGCCTTCTCTTTTCCAACATAAATAGGCCTAATTTTGACAACCTCTCTGGGTATTCTAGTCCCTCCATTCCCTTTATTAACTTAGTCGCCCTACTTTGTACCCTCTCTAGCTCCAATATGTCTTTCCTGGGCACCGGAGCCCAGAACTGTGCACAATATTCTAAGTGCGGCCTTACCAGCGCTTTATACAGAGGAAGAACAATGTTCTCATTACATGCCCCTATTCCTCTTCTGATGCATGCCATGACTCTATTTGCCTTCGCAGCTGCTGCCTGACACTGGACACTCCAATTTAATTTGCTATTAACCAAGACGCCCAGGTCCTTCTCCATGTCAGATTTCCCCAACGGTTTCCCATTTAATATGTATGGGTGACTGCTGTTTTTCTTTCCCATGTGCATGACCTTACATTTATCGGCATTGAACCCCATTTGCCATTTTTTGGCCCAGCTCCCCAATTTATCTAAATCCTCCTGTAGCTGTGCCCTATCCTCATCTGTATTACCTACTTTACAAAGTTTAGTATCATCTGCAAATATTGCTATTTTACTATGCAACCCTTCCACTAGATCATTAATAAATATATTAAATAATATAGGGCCCAAGACAGACCCTTGAGGCACCCCGCTAGTAACCCTGACACACCCTGAGCTTACTCCATTGAAAACCACCCTCTGCTTTCTATCACTCAGCCAGCTATTTACCCACTTGCACACATTATTCCCCCAGACCAAGCATTCTCATTTTATATACCAACCTTTTGTGTGGCACGGTATCAAACGCTTTGGAGAAGTCAAGGTATACAACATCCACTGACTCTCCCCGGTCCAGCTGTGAGCTCACCTCCTCGTAGAAGGCGATCAGGTTTGTTTGGCAGGAGCGATCCTTCATGAATCCATGTTGATATGGAGTTAGACAGTTATTATCATTAAGATATTCTACAATAGCATCTCTAAGAAATCCTTCAAACAATTTACCCACAACAGACGTTAAGCTTACTGGTCTATAGTTCCCAGGGTCACTTTTAGACCCCTTTTTGAATATTGGTACCACATTTGCTTGGCGCCAGTCTAGTGGGACAGTCCCTGTCCATAAAGAGTGCTTGAATATAAGATACAGCGGTCTGTCTATCACATTACTTAATTCTTTCAGTACCTGGGGGTGTATGCCATCTGGGCCTGGTGACTTGTCTATTTTGATATTATTTAGGCGTTTCTGAACTTCCTCCTGGGTTAGGTGGGTGATATTTAGCGGAGGGTTTACTTTATCACTCTGCATTTCCTCCGATAAATTGTTTCTTTTGTGAAAACAGTGGAGAAGAAGCTATTGAGTAGGTTTGCTTTACCCTCATCGCCCTCTATGATTTTACCCAGGTTATTTTTCAATGGGCCAACTCCATCAGTTTTAATCCTTTTACTGTTTATACAGTTAAAGAACAGTTTGGGATTCATTTTACTTTCCTTGGCAATTAGTCTCTGTCTCCTCTTTTGCTATTCTTATTTGTTTCTTACAGGTTTTGTGTTTTTCCCTATAAGATATTAGCGCTTCCTCGCTGCCTTGTTTAAGTTTACCGAAAGCCCTTTTTTTGTTGTTCATTGCCCTCTTGACTTCCTTATTTAGCCACGTTGGCTTCCTCCTATTCCTAGCCTTTTATTCCCATAAGGTATGTACCTTCTACAGTGACTATGTAGGACTGTTAGGAAAATTTCCCATTTTCTATCCGTGCTCCTATTACTGAAGATATTATCCCAGTCTATAAGGTGAAGGGCATCTCTTAGCTGATCAAACTGTGCCCTCCTGAAGTTCAGTGTTTTTGTGACTCCCTTGCTGGGCACCCTACTGAAGCACATGTGGAATTGTATAATGTTGTGGTCACTATTTCCCAGGTGCCCCCCGACCTGCACCTCAGTTATTCTGTCTGGCCTGTTAGTTAATATTAAGTCTAAAAGGGCCGTCCCTCTAGTTGGTTCCTGCACAAGTTGTGACAAATAATTGTCTTTGATAATTGACAGAAACCTGTTTCCTTTCTGAGATCTACAGCTTTCGGTTTCCCAGTCTATATTGGGGTAGTTGAAGTCCACCATAATAATCACCTCGTTATTTTTTGCTACTTCGTCTATTTGTCTCATTAATAGACTTTCCGTGGCTTCTGCTATATTTGGTGGTTTATAACAGACTCCTATGATAATTTTATTATTGTTTTTCGCCCCATGTATCTCCACCCATAAGGACTCGACCTCCTGATTTCCCTCCCATACATCCTCCTGTATTGTAGGCTTTAGACACGTCTTTACATATAGACAGACTCGACCCCCTTTCCGACTTCTTCGATCCCTTCTAAACAGACTGTAACCCTGTAAGTTAACTGCCCAGTCATAGCTTTCATCTAACCATGTCTCGGTTATTCCCACTATGTCATAGTTACCTGTAGATATTTCTGCTTCCAGTTCATCCATCTTGTTTGTCAGGCTCCTGGCATTTGCTAGCACGCAGTTTACACGATTTTGTTTTGTTCCAATCTTCTCCCTGTGGATTGTATTAGAAATTTTCTTACCTCCCTTACAAGCATCTTGTCTTGGACCTTCTTTGTCGCACTTCATATCTTTCATTAGTATGTTCTCTGGTTGCATGTTCGTGTCCGGTGTTTTTCTTCCCATCCCCTCTTCTAGTTTAACGCCCTCCTGATGAGTGTTGCGAGTAGTGTTGAGCCACCCCCGTAGTGTTCGAGTTCGGTTCGGTTCGTCGAACACCCGTGTGTTCGTCGAACTGTTCGTCGAACACCTTCGAACACCGTTAAAACCAATGGCAGGCAAACAAAAACACATAGAAACACATAGAAAACACCTTCAAAGGTGTCCAAAAGCTGACAAACTGCTCAGAAGACATAACTAACACATGGAAAAGTGACAAGTACATATAGTCATGCGAAAAGAAAAGAGGTGGAGGAGTAAAAGGAGGGGGAGACACAGATATATGCATGTCATGCCCTTCTAAAATCCAAAAAGTGAGAAGCCGACACGGCCAGTCCGCTCCTGCCCGTGCCACCTCCGTGTCGCCGGGTTTGTGCCAGAGCCGCGGTGAACCCTGACGGCCAGCCCCCCTCTCCCAATACTGGTGCCTGTCCGCTGGTGGGTCGAGCGAGCCCCCCTGTGGTGGAGGCAGCTCTAAGCTTTTTAATTTAAATTGTCTCTCTAATTTGAATGAATACACTTTAAATCCATTTACAAGGATCTATTGGAGGGCAAGTCTCATGCCAGCAGCCGCGGTAATTCCAGCTCCAGTAGCGTCCACTAAAGCTGCTGCAGTTAAAAAGCTTTTATAAGGATCGAGCTCGGCTGTCCACCGCAAGGCATCCTACTGCCAGTCCCAGCCCCTATGCCTTGGGGTGCCTCCTGATGCTCTTCACTAAGTATCCCATGGTCCCGAAGCATTTCCTTTGAAAAAATTAAGTGTCTAAACTACAGGTGGTGCAGCTTGCTTAATAGCCGGGATAATCCGCTTACTAGCAGACACTGCTACTAGGCACAAAGTATTTCCTGGGCTAGATGCAGTTAAAAATTTGTAATTAGATACTCTCGTTGGATGCTGAGAAAGCATTCCATAGAGTCTCCTGGCACGCCATATATGATTCTCTTAAAAAGCTTGGGGTAGGGGTCTAGGGGACCCTTTTATAGCCAAAATCACGGCCCTGTATCGCAATACGTCACCTAGGCTGAAGATAAATGGAACTGTAGCACCCTGAGGGCTCGGTTGCTAAAGATGTATTGCACCTCACCCAGAGGTGTGATATCTCACTCTCAGGTAAGGATGGAGTGTGGATCAGGACCCGACACCTGCATGCATTACACCACATTGCCGTGGGGCAGGGCGACCAATATGCCCCTGAGATGGGCACGACAGTCCCTGTCCCTGGCTGGAGTGGGGGGAGGGAACACTGAGGAAGGGGAACCCTGTAGTGCAGGAGCAGGGAGGAAGCAGTTCCTGGGTGCATTGAGAAGGGAGTATAAAAGGTGGGCACCATCTTAGTTCAGTGCAGAGAAGTCTGAGCAGAAGTGGCAGGGAGCAGGGGCTCTGCATGAGCTCTGCTCCGGAGGCGGGCCTAGTAACAGAGGCCCAGGCCTGGAAGAGGGAGAAGGAAGGAAGAGGAGCGGAGAAGGCTCCAGGAACGAGGAATGAAGGGATCCCAGGGGTGCGGACGGGCGAGTCGCCACCGCACGCCCGAATCCACCTGCGTGGAGGGGTCAGGCCAAAGGGGGAGACCGGTCCCCGAACTAGTGGAGGCAGGAAATGACCCTCAGCTAGAAACCGGAGGCTCTGACATTTTATGTGGCGCAGCCCCTCGCTACACCCGCTAGGAAGGCACCACATAGGGTCAGGGAAACTGGCGCCAAGTTTACCAAGAGGAGGCCCGAGGCAGCCGGACAGAAGGGTTGGTAAGAAAGGCCAGACAAAGGACACACAAAGGGGGTCCTGTGAAGTGCTCCAAAGTTATCTGGGAGTTGTCTGAGCCCCTCACCTGGTGAGCACAGTACGACGTGGGCAGCCGTTACCTGCAGACGTGGTCTGGATAATAAGAACTGTGAGTAAAGGCCCTGAACTGCATCACTGACTCCGTGTCGTTACTGCTGCTGCCCTGCACCATCACCCCCATCCTCCGCATACACTGCCCTGAGGCTATACTCCTCCCGTGGGGAGTTATGCTACGCTCTGCTGCACCCACAACACCAGCCTCAGTGGTCTGCCCTGTAGCGGCGGTTCACTCTAACCGCAATCCACGGGTGGCGTAGTCGGACATTTAAACATGAAAACCACATAAATAGTTCCGCCACTGGTTTGACCGCCCTGAGCCACGGAACTGGGTCGCCGCCACGAAGACTACAACCACCAGCATCCACCAAAAAGGGTCCGGCTCCGGGTGTCCCAAGGCCCAGGGGGTGCGTCAGAACATTTTCATCACCTTTCACAATCACCAATGGGACAAGGCAGTGATGTCCTCTGTCCCCTCTCTTATACATCCTAGTGACGGAGCACCTGCTCTCATCAATTCGCCATAACCCCAATATTAGGTGGATTGAGGTGGGAGGCACCGAGTACAAGTGCTCTCTATTTGCTGATGATGTCCTAGTATATATCACTCAATCACATATATCCATCCATGCTGTTATGGCTGAAATAGATCACTTTGTTACATGGTAAAATTTTAAAATCAATGCAGCGAAGTCTGAGGCCCTCGATGTCTCGCTCCCCAAATCCATATAGGATTCCATCCAGTCCAACTTTCCCTTTGCCTGGCCCTCACAGGGTATCAAATACTTAGGAATTCCTATTCATAGAGACCTCTCCCATCTATGTTATCTTAATTTTGGGCCCTTTATTGAACAACTCCATACAGACCACGGTTGGCAAGTTAGAACTGTAAGATTCACTACGTGAACCACTGGTGTTTTGTGGAAAAGCACATGTACACTGCGTTCCAAATTATTATACAAAAAGTGTTTAGGAGTGATAAGGGAAGAATTTGTTTGTTTGTCAGTTAAACTCATTGATGGTGATGTGTGTCAGGGCTCTTTATATCACTGTAAGCAATTGCAGACACCTGTGCTAATTAGTTTGGCAGGTGTGTCCAATGAAAGGCAAGACTACTTAAGAAGTCAACATTGTGCGATGATCAGGATGAAGTGTCCTGGCAATCAAGAAGTATGTAGCTGATTCACAGTACACACGTGTGCGTGCTGATAAGGGCAAATTGAGGACTCTTTCCTACAGGCAATTACGTCAGGTTGAAAGAGCAGCGGCAAAAAAGCCTGGTCATAGCAGCAGACAAGTTTTTGAAGCTGCTTGTGCCTCCAACGTCCCCCGAACAACAAGATGCAGGGTCCTTCAGAGGTTTGCAGCTGTGCATGCGCCATCCTGTCGACCTCCTCTATCCACTTCACACAAGCAGAAACGGCTCCAGTGGGCCAAACATTACATGAAGACTGATTTCAAAACTGTTTTGTTCACGGATGAGTGCCGTGCAGCGCTCGATGGTCCAGATGGATGGAGTGGAGGATGGCTGGTTGATGGACACCCCACGCAAACACGGCTACAGCGCCAACAAGGAGGAGGTGGAGTAATGTTTTGGGCTGGAATCATGGGGAGAGAGATTGTCGGCCCCTTTAGGATCCCTGAAGGCGCTAAAGATGAACTCCATAATGTATGTGGATTTTCTCAAACAGCACTTCCTGCCATGGTTCAAGAAGAAGAACCGTGTATTTCACAGCAAGATCATTTTTCTGCATGATAATGCACCATCTCATGCTGCACATAAAACATCTGCATCTCTGGCTGATATGGGCATAAAAGGGGACAAACTTATGGTGTGACCCCCATGCTCCCCTGACCTCTACCCCATTCAGAACCTTTGGAGCATCATTAAAAGGAGTGTCTATGATGGCGGGAGGCAGTTCACATCTAAGCAACAGCTCTGGGAGGGTATTCTGTCCTCATGCAAAACAATTGAAGCAGAAACCATCCAAAACCTGACAAATTCAATGGACGAGAGAGTTCAGAAGCTCCTTTCGAACAAGGGGTCCTATGTGAAAATGTAACATCACCTAGAATAAAGTTTTGAGTTGAAAACTGTTTGATTTCAGTTTCTAACAACCTGCTAATGCTTATAATTTCAAAAATGACCATTTTTTTGGTCTTTATTAAAATGAAAAGGTTGATCGAAAAGTTTGGGGGATCTAAGAGTGTGGCAACCCAGTAGTCATGATTACTTCGAATTCTGACAATATGAGGGTCATGCTGCAGGTAGTGCAGCAAGAAGGCACTTATGTGCCTTGCGCATCTCGGAGCCCCAAAATTATTTTCCGGGCTAGATGCAGCTAAAAATTATTTTTAATTTTAAATCTGGTGAAGCTTTAGTATAGATGGCCTAATAGGATCAGTGCTGCACACTGCTACAAAGCCCAAATTATTTTCCAGTCAAGATACAGATAAACATGATTAGTAATTTGAAAGCTTAAAATGGTTGGTAGGGTGATTTTAACCAATCATCAAGCTTTTACTCTCCCCAGGATGACACGGGGGTAGAAAAGTAGTTTCGGATCCATGATTTGTTCATCTTTATGAACGTGAGTCTGTCTACATTATCAGTGGAGAGCCGCGTGCGCTTATCTGTCAGCACACCACCAGCAGCGCTGAACACACGTTCAGACAGAACGCTGGCTGCGGGGCATGACAAGATCTCCAAGGCGTAAGTGGCTAGCTCCGGCCATTTATCCAGATTGGAAGCCCAAAAAGAGCAAGGGTCCAGTGACACAGTCGTGGCTTCAATGTTTACTTGGAGATACTCCTGTACCATCGTCTCTAGGCGTTGACTATGTGTCAGACTTCTTGTCTCCTGTGGCCTTGCAAAGGATGGGCTAAAAAAGTGGTGAAATGATTCCACAAAATTGATGTTACCAGCAGATACTGTGGTTCTGTTACGGTTTGAGTGCTGAACACTTGACGGTCCCACGGTTGGCAAGTTGGAACTGTGAGATTCACTACGTGCACCACTGGTATTTTGTGGAAAAACACATGTAAGATTCTGCAACAGTCTCTGCTGATACTCCTGCATGCGTGCATCCCTTTCTATGGCAGGAATAATTTCTGCAAATTTACTTTTGTACCGGGGATCTAACAGTGTGGCAACCCAGTAGTCAGGATTATTTCTAATTCTCACAATTCGAGGGTCATGTTGCAGGTAGTGCAGCAAGAAGGCACTCATGTGTGTTGCGCATCCAGGAGCACCAAGTCCCTGTTGTGTTGGTGGCGAGGTAACAATCATGCTTCCTTCCTCTGTCCTCTCCCCCCAACCTCGCACAACAGAAATGTGATCAATGTCTCCCTCATCTGATGAGTCTTCCATCAGTTCGTCCTCCACTTCTTCCTGGGCTCCTGCACCTTCCTCACTAGTTTGGCTGCTATCATGCGCCCTGGTAAAACCATCTCCCCCACCCTCACATGCCTGCCGCCTTGGTGCTGCCGACCGTCTGGACCTTGCAGATGTTAGCCCTTCCGCATACAACTCCTCCTCCTCTACTTCCTCCACCTCCTCTTGTGCCACCACCTGACTCCGAATTCTGTTTAACATGTGCTCCAGCATGTAAATCACCGGAATAGTCATGCTGATAATGGCATCGTCAGCACTAAACATCTTCGTCGCCATTTCAAAACTGTGCAGAAGGGTGCATAGGTCCCTGATCTGAGACCACTCCTCCAGCGTGATTTGCCCCACCTCTGAATCTCGTTGGCCCAGGCTATACGTCAGAACGTATTGCACCAGGGCTTGTCGGTGCTGCCACAGTCGCTGCAACATGTGCAGAGTTGAATTCCACCGGGTAGGCACATCGCATTTTAGCCGGTGAAGTGGCAGGCCCAACGACTTCTGTAGAGATGTAAGTCGCTGAGCTGCGGGATGCGAATGGCGGAAGTGAGCACACAGCGACCGTGCCCTCTGCAGAAGGCCATCTAGTCTGGGATAGTGGGCTAAAAATTGCTGGACAACCAGGTTCAACACGTGAGCCATACAAGGCACGTGTGTGACATTGCCCCGGCGAAGGGCCGCACCCAGGTTTGCAGCATTGTCGCACACGGCCTTCCCTGGTTTCAGGTCCAGTGGAGACAACCATTCATGAAATTGGTTCTCCAGAGCTGACCACAACTCCTCAGCTGTGTGACTCACATTTCCCAGACATTTCAAAGTAAAAACCGCCTGACGTTGAGCCCTACTGCCAGCATAGTAAGGAGGTGTGCAGGATCCCTTCTGCGCAGTTAGAAAGCTTGTGGCATGACCAGACAGGCTTTGGGTGCAGGTGGAAGACCGAGAGGAGGTTGAGGAGGCAGAAGCAGTGGAGGAACTTTGACATAAAGAGGATTGACGCACAACTCGTGGGGATGGCAAGACTTGGACAGCAGCCCCTTGTCCTGCTGTCACCATAGTTACCCAGTGCCCAGTCACCGACATGTAACGCCCCTGTCCATGCCTACTCGTCCAAGTGTCTGTGGTGAAATGCACCCTGTCACACACAGAGTTTCTCAAAGAAGCGGTGATGTTGTGTGCGACATGCTGGTGGAGCGCAGGCACACCTTTCTTTGAGAAGTAGTGCCGACTGGGCATCTGGTACTGGGGCACTGCGACGGACATAAGGTCTCGAAAATCCTCTGTGTCCACCAGGCGGAAAGGCAGCATTTCTGTAGCCAAGAGCTTGCAGATGGTGAAATTCAACCTCTTAGCTTTCTCATGGCTAGGAGGAAATGGTCTTTTACTTGTCCACATCTGAGGGACCGAGGGCTGGCTATTGTGCTTAGACGGGGTTGATAAGGGTGTCCCCGGCAAACTGCCGGTCTGTGAGGAAGATGCAGGCGGACATGTTAGGTTGCCTTGATCCAAAGGTGGTGCTATCGATGTCGGACAGCGCTCAACACCAGCTGGTGTTACCACCTCCAAAGAAAATGATGACCTGCCAATCACGCTGGCTGTTGCGGGTAAAGAGGTGGCAGGTCTGCGCCCCAAAACAGGTGTGACTGCTGTCCCCCCAGTCACAGAGGATGAAGAGGCCGCGGATGCACAAGATATGGCAGACGGTGATTGGCCCGGCCGGCTAGGCCGCATTGTAGCACACTGAGCTTCCCACTGCAACTTATGCTTCATGTCCATGTGCCGGTTCATGCATGAAGTACTCAAACTATGTATTTTTTGGCCTCTACTTAGCTTTTGCTGACAAATGTTACAGATAACACGAGTTGGGTCATCTTTATCGATCTGAAAAAATGCCCAGGCTATGCAAGGCTTAGCACCCATGCGACCTGAAGAGCCACCACGACTTGTGGTGAGAGGCAGAGTTGTGTTTGAGGATGCAGTTGTTGACGTGCTTCCAGTACTACGTCTCTGTCCAGGAAGGCGCAACCTGACCTCGTCGTCACTAGCATCTTCCTCCACCTCCTCTGCTGACCTCATCTCTTGGCTGACTGTGGGTTGACAGTAAGTGGGATCTCCGACCTCATCATCATCACCCTGTGCGTTATCACACCCGTCGTCCTCAGAGCCAACCTGTTCCTGTCCTGACAAAAAACTAAAGTTGTCGCTCCAATCAGGTATTTGAGTCTTATCATCGTCTTCCTCATTGTCTCCACCAACAGGAGTTACAGTTTGGGAATGAGGGTCTACATTATGGTCAGAACCTTCTGCGTCTGGTCCTGGATCCGACTCATAAAGATTCTGGGCATCAGTGCAGATCATTTCCTCGTCTGGATTCACAGAAGCGCTGGAGTCGACCTCTGATTCCCAGGCTATAGTATGAGTAAACAGCTCTGCAGACTCAACCATCTGTTCTACCTCATACTCAGACGGGCAGCTGGAGATTTGGGAGCTGTGAGGAAGCAAGTGCGATTTGGGTGACACCTTTGAGGACTGGAGTATTTGTGATGTTGAAGTTGATGTGGAGGAGAGCCCACTTAAAGGAGCACTTGATATCCGTTGAAGCACCTGCTGTTTTTGTGCCTCATCTGGAATTTGTAGCGATTGGCGTGGCCGTAAGAAAGGGATCTTATCACATTGTCCGCTAAAAGAAGTAGACATTTTAGTTTGGCTGGAAGATGGTCTTTCTTCTGCACCTACCCCACGGACACAACCTTTTTTCCCCTTCCCAACACGCCTATTCCCCTTTCCACCAGCAGCAGGCCTTTTTCCACTCATTTTGGTGGTTAACTAATTCACAACTCTGGAGTTGTTTGCACAAAAAAACAATGGATGGTAACCGAGCAGAGCTGAGTGGCCAAACTGTGGTATTAGGCCAAAACTATTGGCTGGGTTAGATGCAGAAAAAAATTATTTTGAATTTGCAACCTGATGGAGGTCAGTATAGATGGACAAATAGACCAAGTCCCACACACCGCTAGAAGCCCAAATATTTTTTCAGAGCTAGATGCAGAAAAAAATTATTTTGAATTTGCAACCTGATGGAGGTCAGTATAGATGGACTAATAGACCAAGTCCCACACACTGCTAGAAGCCCAAATATTTTTTCAGAGCTAGATGCAGAAAAAAAATATTTTTAATTTGCAACCTGATGTAGGTCAGTATAGATGGACTAATAGACCAAGTCCCACACACTGCTAGAAGCCCAAATATTTTTTCAGAGCTAGATGCAGAAAAAAATTATATTCAGTTTGCAACCTGATGGAGGTCAGTATAGATGGACTAATAGAATGATGCTATGCCCAAAAGATTTTACTTCACTAGGTGCAGTAAAAAAATTGGTATTCTATACACAGGTGTTATATCTTGCAACACAGATAGGCTACTCCACTGACTAACACACTCTGCAATAGGCCAAAAAGGATTAGCTTTGCTAGATTCAGCCAAATGCTGTGAAAAAAACTTGCACAGCACTGGCACAGACCTGCCTGGCAAAAACTGATAGGAACTCATGTAACCTAGTCCTGAAAAGGACTCCAATTACAATTAGTCTTTACTCCCACAACCTATCTATTTAAGAGCACAGACCTCCCTGATAAAAGTCGTAGGAAATGCTGTAACCTAGTCCTTAAAAGGACTGCAATCACAACTATTCCCTACTCCCAAGCTATCTGTATATTTGTGCGAAAATTGGCTTGAAATTAACAAGGTATAGCGCACACAGCAACAGCGGTGCCGTCTAACACGCAGCTGCAGCAGTGAGAAAATGGTGGCGACGGGGAAAATGGCTTGGTCTTATAGGGCAAGGACATGTGACATACACTGCCAATCACACATGCCCTTGCTTGTGTGAAAAAAAGCACTTCGCTCCGTGTGTGCGCTGCTGATAGGCTGACAGATTGCACCTCCCCACTGCAAATGCGGGAAAGAGAAAAAAAAATGGAGATCTTCATTGTTCCTGCAGAGATCCATCCCCTGCCCCTCCCCCCGCCCCGCTGTACACTCAAACTGCGTATTAACATTAATTTTCATCATTACTGAGAAAAAATCCAGTTATGATTTTGGTGCACGAACAGTTATCGAACATAACCTCGAACAGCCGAATTTTTCTCAAATTGTTCGTGTTCGCCGACCGGCTCGAACACCGCCCAAAACAGCTCGAATTTGAGATTGGCGAACAGTTCGAGTAGAACAACGCTCATCTCTAGTTGCGAGTCTCCTGGCAAATGTATGTTTCCCGGGTTTGTTGATGTGTAGTCCGTCATAGAGGTAATTCACACCATGGTCCAGGAATCCAAATCCTTGTTGTCTGCACTATCGTCTCAGCCAGTTGTTCACATCAAGGATCCTGTTCCATCTCCTGACGCCATGCCCGTCTACTGGAAGAATAGAAGAAAAAACTACCTGCGCATCCCGTTCTTTTACTTCCCCAATGCTTCAAAGTCCTTGCAGATTGGCGGTAGGTCCTTCTTTGCCGTGTCATTGGTGCCAACATGTATCAGAAGAAATGGGTGGACATCCTTGGAACTGATGAGTTTCGGTATCCTATCGGTAACATCCTTGATCTTCGCCCCGGGGAGGCAGCATACTTCTCTTGCAGTTATGTTCGGTCTGCAGATAGCTGCTTCTGTTCCTCTCAGTAGTGAGTCTTTGTTTGACCCCTTTACATGTAGCAGGGCTTTAGTGATTGGAGCTTGGATTGCTAATATGTAAGTGAGCCTGGAAGGACTGCGTTCTCCTCAGAACTGCTAGGTGCAGTGGAAATTTGCCCAGCTCAGCCCGACATGCACGGTTTGTGGTGCTCCGATGAACCTGGAGAAGGTGCTTACAGAATTCCACGTGGAATGTTTGTTGACCTTGACCAGTCGGGGTATGTGTGAGGACCCCAGACTTCGCTGCTGTACAGGAGGATTGGGGTTATGATGGCATTGAAGATTTTTAGCCAGTTTACAATGGAGGGCATGGAAGGTTTTGCAGGCCTTGTCTTTCAGGGTCTCTATGGCCTGTTTGAAGCTCCCTGACCGGTGAATTTCCAGGCCCAGGTACGTGTACTTGTCCGTTTCTGAGAGAGCGCAGATGTTAAGCCCAAATGAAGGGTGTAGGTCGAATCTTGTTTTTCTCTTCTGGAACACAATGATGTTGGTTTTGTTAGCAAATGATCCATTTTATATTTATTAACTGACTTGATTTTCAAAGTTCATACCTTTTTTGAATGCTTTGAATCAAGGCTTGGTATCTAATATGCCTCACTCATGGTGAAGAGCTTTTGTCTATTGCTACCACGTATAGGATGGAATACCTTCTCGAATCCAAAAAAAACATAGCAAAAGATGTGAGATCTCCTTTATGGACAGACACAAAATGTTTAACCGCTCGGAGTACGTACTATTCTTGCTATATATATTAGATCTATGTTCCGCTATTTATTTTATTTTTTCAATTTGTGGATTGTATAGCTATCATGCAACATTTGGCATGATTTCCACTTAATACAATAAACTACTAAGTCAGAATTACAATTTAAAAAATGTCAATGTTGTATGGTAGGAGTAATAAAGAGAACATATCTTATCCAAAGCATAGGTACAAACATTGCATCGAGAACCACCACATTTGTAAAAAAAAAACTTTTTATGGTTGGCCAGTGATTTATATTAAAATAGACTAATGACCTAATAATGAACCGGCGCAGCTGACCCCAAGGGTGTCAGAATGCTAAGATTAGAACCAGCTCCTAACAATCATATATTGCTCGGAGGACATGTAGTTTTAACTAGTGTAGCAAAATTATTTTATATTCTGAAATACACCTACATAATATATGAAATCATTTAAATAGATGAAGCCGACACATAAAATACAAAGTCACAGCTGACGAGCAGTCTGCCCATATTCCACTGGTAATGCAGAGCGCAGTGCAGGTAGGTGAGGACCCAAGATGCCACAAAAGAGATGTTAAGGGTAGCAGTTAATGTCAGATGACAGTGCATAAAGTGTAAGTGGGCAACGGGCCTTACCAGGGGGAGATGGGATGGACAAAAGCTGAAAGCTGGTGGTGAGCGGCCTCAACGCACGTTTCGCAACGTGACTAGATGCTTTCTCAAGAGGTGCATAGTTTTAATATGCTTAAATTGTGGGCTATACTGAGTGGTAAAAGTAATGAGGGAATCATTGTTATGGGAGGGAGTGCATGATGTCAAGGATCTAGGTTTATTAGATATGGTCTTATAGGCACATTTAATTTCTGTGGTATTATGTCCTCTGTCCATGAGTCTGTTGCTGATAATGTTACCCTCTTGTAAAACAGGAATGATTAGATTAACATGTTTGACGTGCACTATTGAGTTCACCATAGTGCCCTATGGTGGCTCGGATTGTAGATCGAGGGTGAGAACTGGAAGATGAGAGTAAAGTATTACCAGAAGTGGATATTCTGTATAGATTTCTTTGTGACATATTACTGCTCAGTAGAGATGAGCGGTGTAAGACTAGAACTGTTCGCCAATCTCAAATTCGAGCTGTTTTGGGCGGTGTTCGAGTTGTTCGACGAACCCGAACGATTTGCAAAAAATTCAGCTGTTCGAGGTTATGTTCGATAACTGTTCGTGCACCAAAAGCGTGTCCTGCATGTCTGGCGCTATTTAGAGCACCAATCATGCACGGATTGTCTGCCACTCACTGTAATGCCACAGCCATGGTGGTTGTGGCACTACAGTGATTGCCCAAATCGATGGGAACAGTGCCAACAGTGAAACATAAAAAGCCGGCAATTCATCAGCGGCATACACCGGTACCCGACAATTTAGAACCGAAAGAATAGAGCTTCACACATAGATTAGATAGAAACATGTCAGTCACACATATAAGAAGCACAGTAACAGTGTTGCTTACTGTACTTGTCATTTAGTGTAAAGGATTTATTAAAAAAAAATAATAGTGTTTTCATGCACCGTCTCTTTAAAAAAGCCGGCCGGCAATTCAGCATCTGTACCCGACAATTTAGAATAGAAGGAATAGAGAATCACACATAGATTAGATAGATAGAAACATGTCAGTCACATATATATGAAGTACAGTGACAGTGATTACTGTACTTGTCATTTAGTGTTAAAATAAAGGATTTATTTAAAAAAAAATTGGCGTGGGGATCCCCATAATTTTAGGCTCTAGCGGAGGTTAAGCAGACGGCTGGGGCAGATGTTTGAAGCCTGGGAAGGGGGTAATACCCACGGAGCTTCCCAGGCTACTAATATCAGCCCCCAGCGGAATACCTAGCCTTTACTAGCTATTAAAATGGGGGACCCCCCAAAAAAATGACGTGGGAACCCATTTGGAAGTCCCACTCAGTCATTATCTGTTGGTCTGGATATAACTCAGTCTTTGCTCAAAGCCTCTACCTGTAGACTTGTCCTTGCATGAGTGCTTAGTATATTTGTGGCATGATATCTCTGCCAGTTTTAACTCAAATGAATCAACCTGGTTACGTCCAGTTTCTGGAATCTGTTGGTGATGTCGTGATGTAGTCCAGTCTGGGTAACACTGACTGTCTCTATTAAAAATGAGTAGCGAGCTGTAGGGAGAACAGTCATCTTCTGGTGCCTGTGGTGTAAAAGACTGTAGAAGCCGGTCAGTCTTCTCTTCTGAGGGTCTAGGATAACCATCTAGGACACAATCTGATTTTGAATTAAACCTGTCCATAACTTATCCTAATGATAGGTTCTTCATTATTTTAAGGAAACACATCTGCTGACTACTTACCAGCAAGTCATGGTAGGTTACACCACAAAGACACTCATCCCTCCCCTGCATGTTGGTTGATACACCTGGAAGACAAAAAATGAGCAATCAGTTGAGGTAACTATTGAAATTTCTAGAGATGGGGATAAAATTGAGGATAAGGTCTTGGCTGTAGGCTTGTCCATGTTCTTTCATCTGTTTCTCTGCTCTGGGGGAAAAGACTGGGTGTTTAGACTAAGCATCTCCACCAAACACTTCAACCATAACAGAATAAAGTTTCTGGAATTTGGAAGTTTTATTGTGGTCCACCCAAGCCAACAATTCCTCCCTCATCTCGATCAGTATATAAGTAAATGCAGCCTACATTACTTTCTAATAGTTTTCTGGTAACTATATACTGTATATTTGTCCAATACTCCTGATCAATGGAGGTGCCAGAGGTAGACCTCTACCTGATGTATAAAATGGCTTGGTAAAATGGGAATGCACACTTAGAAAAGCAGGTTACAGAACACCCTCCAACTCTCCTTCAAGGCGCAGCACCACTTTGTTGCCTGCCTTTTTTGAGCTGCTTTGTAGGACAAGCCATGTTATGGTTTCTCTGGCCATTATAGGCAAGTTCTTCTTGCACCATCTTTGTTGGTCTGGCAAACCCCAGAAATTGCAGATTTGTCAAGCCAAGAATCAGTCCTTTTGATTCTTGGTATGATCCTTTGCAGATTTATGGCATGTCAAAGGAAGAGATGAGCACTAATGACTTGTAGTTTCCAACAAAAATCAAATCTTTAATATCCAGTTGGTCACCCAATTGTCCCAAGAACAGATGCTGTATATTGAAGATCTGGAGACCCTGATGATGGATAGTGGCATACATTCTCTGCTAACCTGTTAATACTTCTGAGTCTTCTTGGTCATTTTGGCTCTCCTTGGACAGTCTTGTCCTCATGGCTTTTATGCTTTTCATATGGACAAAGTATTTCAGTATTACGCAGTTACATGAACAAAAACACTAGATGAAATAGGCAAGCTACACATGAAATTGAATACCAAATACTTATGTTGTGGTGCAGTTCCAGGACCCCAATGCCTATTTTGGCTATGTGCCTTCTGGGTGAGTAATTTATGGCTTCTGAGTTCCCCAATGTGCATCATTCTGGTACATGCCAGATTCAATCTATGACTGACCAGTTTCCAGTCAAGAAGCCAGAAGTATCTTGGCAGAAGTCTCTGTACCATGATTAAAGGCCCTAAGGATTTCCGCACCCTCCTTCCCTGGTGTATGAGTGTTTCACACTGATGCAATTACTTGTATCTCAGTGGCATAGTCAGATGTGGAGCAGAAAAGACCCAAATCTCCTCTATCATTGGAAGGAAAGCTAAAGTCAGCAGGGTCTTCTCTCTTCCCTTGCACATTCTCCAGGAGAAGACTTTGGTTTATATCGCTTTGGTGAGGTCAGGGTATTTTGTCATGGATTTTGGGTTAAAAATGTATGATGTGAGGTTTCAGATCTGAAGATCGTGTGCATGTGTCATCTAGAGCTCGCATGTTACAATCTATGGTGATGACATCGGTGAGCTCCATGGTCTGTCATCTTCAGGTGCCTGTGTCACAATCTACCATACAAGGACTAGTCTCCTTTTGAAGGACTAGGTCTCCTCTTTTCGACTGTCCCAGTCTTTAGTATTAACGCATGGAGATGGTGAAGATGATTGGTCTTCTGGTTTTAGTGTGGAGCATATTCAACAGAACAAGAGCAGGGTGTTTTCCTTCTGAGCGGTGAAGATTCATCCAGTATTAAAGCCATTCTCAGATCAAAGCTGGGTATGGTGTATGGTTAACCTTCTAGCTCCATCGTGTCAATAAGATTTGGTTCTTCCTTCAACTGATTATTATACACAAAGCGATAGTGACTTTATGGTCCATTCCCAGGGTAACGTGTTTAGGCAGGGCCAGGTCATGGTACTTAATTTAGAGGCTTTGATTCTGCTCTGTTCATCCCTTTCTTACCTTGTAATTTGGATACACCTGAAATGGCCAAAAATTTAGCAATTAGAAATGAGTCAAATGGTCATATATTTATATTGTACCAATGAGTTTTCTACAGCATTAATAAAACAAAACTGTTATGATTATGTATTCATGATGGTGATTTAAACAAAAAAGCAGGTAGGTATAGCGCATCTGTTTTATATCCATGGTAAGGACAATATAGACATAAAACAGGTTTATTCTATTAGTGTGTGTGTATATATGTTATAGTAGTCGCCTGACTCCCTCATCTGATGCCAAGATGTATAATGTCAATACCCTTCACTGCGAGTGTCTTTGGGTCACAATCATGATGATCCCGAAAAGGGCAGGCAATCGTCTTAAGCGTTGACGGATCAGACCCTTTTTTAGCTGTGACTATCTCGCACTTGGTTCATGGACCCTCACCCTGAATTCTCTCGAGGTGAGGCCAACGTAAATCAGATTACACCTGCACATGACATATATAACATTCATGCTGCTGCATGTGATTCTTAGTTGGATTTAGATTTTTTTTTCCCCACCTGCCATGTGGAAGATATTGCTCCGAATGATATTTGCGCAGTCAAGGCAGTGTCCACATGGAAAGCAGCCCGGGGTGGGGTCCCTATAACCGAAGGGGTATGGTTTCGCTGGTACGTAACTGCTTTTTACCAGGAGATCTTTCAGGTTTTTGATCTCCTTGGGGTCATTGCTGGGGCATTGCCCAGAGTGGGTTCAGTGGTCAAAATCGACCAGTGTTTTCTGAGGCTGGCCTTCATATTAAACCACTTATGGTTGTAAATGGTGTTTTTTGGTCTCCCTTGTCTGGATCTTTCCTCCTATTATGATATAAAAGTTGGTTCCGGAAGACCGCCCTTGCGTTATACTCTCACTTGATCTTTCTCTGGCTATAGCCTCTTTCTTGAAATCTACTCAAGTTCCCTGGCTTACAAACTTTGATCAGAAGAACAGATCCGCCTCATCCTTAACTGTCTGACTGGGACGGAACAAATGGTGGCCTGGTCATGGGCTGAGTCAGAATTAACAGCTGAAGACTTCCTGAAGATATGCTATTTCCTAGATATCTGTAGAGGTGGATGCGCAGTCAGTTTTTACAGAGTCAGAAAGTCAAATGGATATTTAAAATCATTCACGTTTAGCTCTCCCTTGAATTTCTCGAGCTGCTGAGTCGTTCCACGCCACAAAGACAGGATGTCATCTATATAGTGATACCAGCACAGCACATGGTCAGTGGCCCATGCACCCGCATTGCCAAAGAGGGATCTCACCCAGGAAACTATTGGCATATGTGGGCAGTCAGGCCGTACCCATGGCCCTGCTGAATACCAGCTCGAATACCAAGCCACATACTGGGCCACCCTGGTCGGAGGTCCCCAAGAAGAGGCGGACTGCATCAAGACCATCGGAATGGCGGATGGATGTATATAGAGATTCTACAACTACCACTGCCAATAGTGTTTTCATCCACAAGGATGCCATATCGTTAGGGCGTCCGTCGTGTCCCTAATGTAAGATGGAAGTTGTTCCAGAGGTTTCAAAAAAGTCAACAAACTTGCAGATCGGTTCACATAGACCATCGGTGCCCCGGTGGGTTGACTGCATTCTTAAAGGATTTACTTGTCATTTAGTGTTAAATAAAGGATTTATTGAAAAAAATAGGCGTGGGGTTCCACGCAATTGTAGTCTATAGAGAGGTTAAGCAGACGGCTGGGGCAGATGATTGAAGCCTGGGAAGGGGGTAATGCCCACGGAGCTTCCCAGGCTACTAATATCAGCCCCCAGCTGAATACCTAGCCTTTACTAGCTATTAAAATGGGGGACCCAAAAAAAATTTTAATAGCTAGCAAAGGCTAGGCTGAAAGCTGGGGGCTAATATTAATAGCCCAGGAAGGGTGCCACTTTTATGAGCACACAATAAAAACGTTCAAAAACGAAACAAACTGTTTTCTTGTGAAATATGTTAAGAAACATCCTTTACAGGGTAAAGACTTGTGTATAAGGTAAAATAAATAACCAAAAACAAAAATACTCCTCCACACCTTGGGCTATATTCACAAGTAGCATTTTTTATGCTTTTTTGCACTTTCCAACCGTGACAAATGCATTCACAGGGAAATGTCATTTTAACATTTTACAACCTTATCTGGCCATGTGCTGTGTGACACATGCATACAGTGCTGAAAACACATGGGAACAGCATAGGGAAGACCCCTGGAAGCATCTCTGACAGCCAGGTCACTGCCTAAAAGTGTGCCCATCAGAAGTGATCCTTGCCGCATCAGAAGATGCAGACTTGCAACTATCCCCGTGCAAGTCCTTGTCCTTGTCCTTGTCCTTGTCCTTGTCCTTGTCCTTGTCCTTGTCCTTGTCCTTGTCCTTGTCCTTGTCCAAGTCCTTGTCCTTGTCCTTGTCCAAGTCCTTGTCCAAGTCCTTGTCCAAGTCCTTGTCCAAGTCCTTGTCCAAGTCCTTGTCCAAGTCCTTGTCCAAGTCCTTGTCCAAGTCCTTGTCCAAGTCCTTGTCCAAGTCCTTGTCCAAGTCCTTGTCCTTGTCCTTGTCCTTGTCCAAGTCCTTGTCCTTGTCCTTGTCCAAGTCCTTGTCCTTGTCCTTGTCCAAGTCCTTGTCCAAGTCCTTGTCCAAGTCCTTGTCCAAGTCCTTGTCCAAGTCCTTGTCCAAGTCCTTGTCCAAGTCCTTGTCCAAGTCCTTGTCCAAGTCCTTGTCCAAGTCCTTGTCCAAGTCCTTGTCCAAGTCCTTGTCCAAGTCCTTGTCCAAGTCCTTGTCCAAGTCCTTGTCCAAGTCCTTGTCCAAGTCCTTGTCCAAGTCCTTGTCCAAGTCCTTGTCCAAGTCCTTGTCCAAGTCCTTGTCCAAGTCCTTGTCCAAGTCCTTGTCCAAGTCCTTGTCCAAGTCCTTGTCCAAGTCCTTGTCCAAGTCCTTGTCCAAGTCCTTGTCCAAGTCCTTGTCCAAGTCCTTGTCCAAGTCCTTGTCCAAGTCCTTGTCCAAGTCCTTGTCCAAGTCCTTGTCCAAGTCCTTGTCCAAGTCCTTGTCCAAGTCCTTGTCCAAGTCCTTGTCCAATTGTACCTCCCCCATTCCTTGCAATGCAAGCGCAAGTATGCAGCCTGCCACCCACCCACCCCCAGGCTGCAATACCATACTGCTAGCTTGCTTGCACTTGAAAATGGGCCTTTTAGGCATGTGGAGGCAGATGCCGGCCACCATGTCATGGCTGCGTCGGCGGCCTGGTATCCATACTCAGTCCCTAGCCGCCCCTATTTGTCCCGGTGTGCCTTATACACAAGCGCGCATACCAAAAAATTACCTGTGCTCTCCCCAGGACAGCCTAACCACAAACACGTGGACAAGTTAATGTGGCCAGGGATGGTCCATCTCACGCCTTCACACTGGGTTAATATTGTGGAAGCCGGGACACAGTTGGACACTGGGATGCAACATGTCCTCCATACATAGAGGATTGCGGGTCCTGGGTCAATCAGGCTTCAACACAAGGTTCAGAAGGTAGACAGCAGCAGTGGTCAGCCTCCTACACAACGAGTAAATTATTCATGATCATGCCATCCATCTCCTTTGCTTTCTGTTACTTGGAATGCAAGCACATGTATGTAGTAGCGGCTAGGCCTGAGGTGGTCAGCATTTTGGCGCATATTGCTGGATGTTTTCCTGCTACTATCCCAGTTCTATGACTCCCGTTAAAACAAAGCTTCAGGTGATGAATGATGGATGAGGTGGTGGCAAAGTAGAAAAAGCAGGAGGAACAGGGACCATTCACATCAATATCAGGCCAGTCAACCTACAGTCTTGTAGGATATGTTTCTGTACTAAAGGGAGTGGTTTGGCTACACAGTTATAGGGCATACAGTGAGTGCAATGCCTACCAAAAATTGAGGCACTCCAATGCCCCTTGGAAGAGCTGTGGAGTTCAGAGTGGTTTAACAAGACTGTTTTAATGCCCCTTACAAGAGCCATGCAGTACAGCATCTTAAAAATATTATTCCCATTATTGGGGAGTGGGTCTCCCATAGTCTTTGCCTATACCTTCCAAGCAAAAGCTGCCAAAAATTAGGAGGGAGGAACATGCAATGCTGGCAACACGGACCAAGGTCACCCTGGTGTTATAGTGGTGGTGGAGGCTGAGGATAAGGAGAAGAGCAAAAAAAAGAGCCGAAATGAGGAAGCGTATACCCATGTGAGTGTAAGGCGGTGCATGGGAATACACCTCCCAAAATAACACAGTGGATTTGACTTTGTTACTCTGCTGTCATTTGGTGGTGATGAGAAGTCTGGCCCAATCCAGCCCTTGGTCATTTTGATAAGGGTCAGCTTGTCAGCATTGTCAGTTGACAGGCGAGTGCGCTTATCAGTTATAATTCCCCCAGCGGCACTAAAAACACGCTCCGATAACACGCTAGCGGCAGGGCAGGCCAGGACCTCCAAGGCGTACAGAGCGAGTTCATTCCAAGTGTCCAGCTTGGATACCCAATAATTAAAGGGCACAGAGGAATCACGGAGGATGCTGGTACGGTCGGCAAGGTACTCCCTCACCATCTTTTGAAACTTTCCAATCCTTGTGAGAGTACCCTGTGCCTCAGGGCCTGTAAGCTGGGCGGGTCTGAGAAAACTGTCCCAGAACGTATACAGTGTTTCCCTGCCTCTGCTGGATAGGAGTTGCGCCTCTCTCGCCTGTACGCCTTGGTTGGGCAACGAACTGTGACCTCTGCCGCTAGCGTGTTCAGATGGGAATTTAACAGTTCTGCAGCAAGGGCCTTCTGGTACTGCCCCATTTTTGTAGACCTCTCCACCTCAGGAATAAGAGTGAGAGTTCTCCTTGTAGCGGGGGTCTACAAGTGTCACCAACCAGTAATTACTGTCACCCAACATTTTGACAACGCGAGGGTCACAGTTAAGGCAGCGTAACAAAGTCAGCCATGCGTGCCAGACTGGTAACAGGCAAGACTTCCGTGTCCTTACCAAGATGACGACTGACCATGCTCTCCTCCTCCCACCTGTCCTCAGGCCACCCACGCTGAACCGACGGTATGACAGTTGTACAGGTACTACTGTCTACAGTGCATGATACCAGCTCCTGTTCTTCCTCCTCCTCTTTGTACCCCAATGCACGTTGGGATGAGAAGAGGCTGTAGGCTGTGTAATCGCCCGCTACAGCTTCTTGATCCATCTCATCATACTCTGGCTGCAATGCCTCCTCTTTAATTCTCTGCAGAGAGCGTTGCAAAAGACAGACAAGTGGGATGCTGACGTTTATGATGGCATCATCGCCACTCACCATCTTGGTGGCCTCCTCAAAGTTTGTCAGGATGGTACATATGTCAGACATCCAGGTCCACTCTGTTAGAACCTTGCTCTTAGGTTTTTTCCTTTGCTGGTCACATGACCTTGTTGGCCTATTTAATCCTGCTCCGCCCTTCTGGCTTTGCTGGACTTCATTGTATAACTACTTTCTAGCTAGCCTGTGCTCTGTATCTAACTCTGTTAGTTTGCTTGGTCTACGGACCTCTATGTTCTATTTATTTTGTTTGTTCGTCTGTCTGCTACTATTTCTGTTAGGAGGTGTCCCATTTTCCTCCCAGTCCTTAGTACTTGTAGGGATTCCTTCCCACATCTATAGGTCTCCGTACAGACTAGCTTAGGACTTTAGCAGGTCTGATCGCAGGATCAGGTCCCCTGTTACATCGTAGGGATAAAGCTGAGTTCTATCGTAGGGACAGATCTCCTCTCTTTCCTTAGCTCTGGTAGCAGAACATAACACACTCCTGAGGTCTTATGTGTGGAGTCTGACCTGAATATCGACGGCCTTGTTGCAGCTGGTACTCCACAACTGCTCTCTTCTGCTCACAAATCCTTTGCAACATGTGGAGGGTAGAGTTCCAATGTGTGGGGTCATCACACACCAGTCAGTGTGCAGGATGCTGCAAATGCTGCTGCAACACAGCAAGGGCGGCGGAAGCTGTAGCCGACTTCCGAAAATGAGCTGACAGGCGGCGTACTTTGACGAGCAGATCTGGCAACTCGGGGCAAGATTTAAGAAACCGCTGAACCACAGGGTTAAGCACATGAGCCAGGCATGGTACGTGTGTGATCTCGCCTCAGAGCCGCCACCAGGTTACGGCCATTGTCACACACGACCATGCCTGTGTGGCACTCTGCTGTGCACAGGTAACACAGGACCAAGGGTGCATGGACGGACTTCTCCACAACAGGCCCTCATTGCATACGAACACTTCCACCCTTCCACCTCATACCACCAGAGGGAGCTCTGATAGGGAAATATATATGGAGGGTGGAGCCAGGCAGTAGAGATCAGTTTCTCAGAGAGAGCGTGCTGACGCTGAGAGCAGCGAAGATGCAGCACGACTGCTGCTGAGTTCTGAGGGCCCCGAGTGTGGCCAACAGCAAGGAGGAAAGGAGAGAGGAGTTGAGAAGGCAGAGGAGCATCATAGGCTCACCCCGATTTACAAATCGGACACCGAGTCCGTGCCTACAGGGTCCTTAATACCCAGTAGGGATCACCGGCATTCCAGGAGGACTACATGTCCCTGGACGACCTGAAGCTAGACCCATTACAGGACCAGGAAACACAAGGCCCCAGCGTCCAGGGAGAGTGGTTACCAGCAGAAAGTCCTACTACCGAGCGACAGGTGAAGGAACAGCACGACACATAAGCTAGGCACAGTTGCAGGCTGGCCAGGAGCATACAGAGAGGCAGACACGGACCAGGAGGCCTTATACCCGCTCACTGGGGAGAAGTCCTGAAGTGCACCCACCCTACTGGGTACCCTGGACCGTATCTGACATCAGCACCAGTAAAGGTATTGAAGCGAATCCCCTGTCTGTCAATTACTCCTGCTACGCCATCCGCCTGCACTACAAGTCCCAGCATCACCACCATCAAACTCCACACTACCCTGGGGGCCAGCTCCACCTGTGGGGAGCAGAATCACCTCAGCTGCCATCCCATCACCCCCCTGAGGTCTGCAGCAGCGCTGGTAAACCTTACCAGGTACCACAGTTGGCGTCACAAACTATTTACTTTATCTTTTATTTTCTATCCAAGTTACAATCCCCTCTTTGGTTGACCGTCCTGGGCCACGGACCGGGCCAGTCACCGTGATATCCCCCACCAGCATCCATAGGCCCGGCTGCCGAGTACCCCATTGCCCCGGAGGCACGTCACCTGGATGTAGGTTCAGCGGTCTCGGCGACAGATCTGCCTGCTCTTTCACAGCTGTCCACAACTCACAAGCAGTGTAAGGTTTCTCACCTAAGCTTATGCATTTCTGCACAGCCTGTTGCCGCTTGGCGGAGGCAGTACTGCAGTGCTTCCAGCTTGTAACTGATGTGGTGATATCTGAGATGGAGGCTGAACATGAGGAGGATAATGCACAGGAGCTGTACACTGTGGGGGCAACTCTGACTGACATAGGACCCGCAATCCTCGGTGTTGGGAGGATGTGTTCCGTCCCAAGGTCTGACTGGGTACGGGCTTCCACTATGTTTACCCAGTGTGCTGTCAGGGAGATGTACCGTGCCTGGCCACAAGCACTTGTCCACGTGTCCGGTGGACTCTCCCAGTAACTGTGTTGCTGAGGGCACGGCAGATGTTTTGGGACACGTGCTTGTGTAGTGCGGGGATGGCACACCGGGCAAAATAGTGTCGGCTGGGGACCGAGTACCGAAGGACGGCCACCGCCATAAGGTTTGCGGAAGGATTCCCTCTCCACCAACCTAAAAGGCAGCATTTCCAATGCAAGCAGTCGTGAAATGTGCGAATTTAGGACTGTGGCCTGTGGGGCATTGGCTGCGAATTTGCGCTTTCGTTCAAAGGTCTGGAATATGGACAATTGAACGCTGTGGTGGGACGTGGACGTTGATGCTGTTTCTTGAGAAACTGCCATAACAAGTGAAGACTGAGAGGAGGGGGCATCTCTGCATGCAGTATGGACAGGGGATTGCCTTGCACGCACAACAGGGGGTTCTCTTACACGCACAACAGCAGAAGAAGCAGTGGTGACACCCGCTGACACTGGTCGTGGACCCTGGGGTTCGCCCCACAAAGTCGGGTGCTTTGCTGACATGTGCCTGATCATGCTGGTGGTGGTCAGGCTGGTAGTTTTGTCACCCCTGCTGATGCTGGCATGGCAGGTGGTACAAATGGCCTTTTGGGGTTTTCAGCGGAGTCTGTAAAAAAACTTCCAAACTCTGGAAGACCTACCGCTTGTACTGGCAACGTCCCTCGTGTTGGTGTTACGGAGAATGGTTGCCCACCTTCTGTCTGCGGCCACCACACTGCTTCTTCCTGCCTGTTGGGGTACTCTGCCTCCCTACCCCTGTGTGCTGCTGGCCTCGCTCTGCATGTCCTCCTGCCACGTTGGGTCAGTTACTAGATCATCCACCACCTCCTCCTCTTCCACTTCCGCACCACGATCCGCCTCCTCACTTCGTGGCTGTTGTGTCTTGTCATCGTCCACCTCTTGTGATTGCCAGCGTCGCCTTCCTGTGGCCGTGGCTGTTCAAATATTTGGGCATCGGTACATGGGATCTCCTCTTCCACCACTTCAAGCGGAGCAGGCGAGGGGCCCAAATATGGAAATGGACCAGTGAACAGCTCTTCAGAGTGTCCAAGTGTGGGATCAGTTGCTGTCTGACGACACTCGGCATGGTCGGAGGAAGTAGCATCAGGGTGAGGAGGAGTATGCGGTCAAAACTCACGGCTACTAAAACTTGACACTGTGGAAGACAGCCTGGAGGTGGTGGTGCCCAGGTAACTGGAAGTATTATCTGCTATTCAATTAATAACCTGTTCACACTGATCAGTTCGCAATAGTGGTGCTGTTGTGAGCTTCCCTAGTAATTCGGTCAAGAAGTGGGAGCGAGAAGATGTGGCTGTTTGTTGTGGCACATTTTCACCTTGGCCACGGCCCCGTCCTCTGCACGCACCATCACCAGAACATCCAGTTCCACGTCCCTTGCCACGCGCCTTGCCCTTTGTGAATGAAGTAAAATAGTGCGAGTGTAAGCTATCAATGGCAAAAGGGTAATAAAAAGGAGATTAGAACCGTGGAACTGCAAAACCTATAGTTATGTGGCTTACACCACAATCTTTTAAACAGATATATTTGTGTCTGAACACTCAGACACACTTTTTTTTTTTTTTGGGGGGGGGGTACAAAAAGGTTAAGACTGGTATTTGTACAGTGTGAAGGAGGAAAAAAAGAGGATTTAGATGAAAAAAGGATTTTTCCTGGCCCCCGAGACCTGGAGCTAAGTCTAGCAATTTCAGCAGCAGGAGCACACAGGACTGCAATGCAGCGTTTGCTGGTATAACCACTGTGTCTCCTATACAGCCTACCTGCCTGATATCTGGGATGGATATTAGTCCTGAGAAGGACAGTTTTTTTGATTTGGCAGCCTTTACAGACCCTACACTAACTATTTCGCAGTATATACAATATCTCTCCCTGAATCAGCAGCACTTTCCCTACACTGTCTGATCCCTGCCGTCTGTGTCTAAGATGGCGCTGCCCGGTTTTAAATACTTGAGGTGACGCTGTGCGGCCAGCCAATCACTGTAATGCCCACAACCAACATGGCTGCGGCATTAGTGACTGGCTGGCAATCCCTGCATGTTCATTGGCTCTGTAAAGAGCGCCAAACATGCAGGGCGGAGACCCGCGCTCCCGCCCGAGTAACCCGGAGAAGCTCTGTGCTCGCTGAACATCCCGAGTAGTGTGATGCTCAGGCGAGTACCAAGCAGTGTCGAGCATGCTCGCTCAACACTACTAGAGACATGCAAGACTTCACTGAGGTGGTCCCTTCATACAGAGATCTGGATTTATCCTGGTGATCCTTTTCCATTTATATACTTTTTGGCCTTGAAATTATTAACATCCCCTTTGAATTTTTTTAGTGGCCTGTATATCAGCTGCACGTTTCTGAATTAAAGTCAATTTCGTCATTTAATTTCTTAAGGGATGTACCAGAGATCTGATGTGTACCCTGGGCCGTGGGGTTATCGGTGACAGGTCGGTGCTTGGGGATGTCACAGTGGTGGTGACCTGGTCCGTGACCCAGGGCGGTCAATCAAAAGGGGTTTATAGCTTTTATAGTTTAATGTTCGTGACGCCACCTGTGGTATGCGGCTATATGGAGCCGCCGCTGCTGTGCAGAACCTCTGGAGCTGATGGTGACGCAGCAGAGTTGGTTCAGCTCTCCACAGGTAGAGCTAAGCTCCAGGGCAGTAAGTGATTAATGAGGTAGATGTTGCATGTGTAGTGCAGGGCTGGTGATGGCGCAGCAATTATTCAAGGACACAGTGGGGTGCAGTCTTCAGGTTTTACTCACAGTTGTTAATTGCCTCAGGTTACACTTTCCAGATTATAACTGCCCATGTCATCCGGTGTTCACCAAGGAAGGGATTCAGCAGCTCTCAATTATTTCAGGAGCACTTAATAGAACCCCTTTCTGTGTGCCTTGCTCAGTCATCTTCCTGCGCTGGCTCTCGCTCTCCTGCCCTGCGCCTTACAATCAGTGTTCCAAGCCGGTATCCTTGGATCTTGTCAGGTGACGTGCAGTCCCCTGGACCCTCTGTGGCCACCTTTTCGGCGATGTAATTGTGGTGGTTGGCAGCTGCACCTTGCAATTAAAGTAGCCTCTGGTTTGTAGCTGAGCCTTGTCGTTCTCCACTAGTTAGGCGCCGGTCCCCTTTGCGGCCTGATCCCTCAATGTTCTGGTAGATTCGGGTGCACAGGTGGCTTCCTGCATTCACCGTGCCCCTGGGATCCCCTCTGTTCCTCTTGGAGCCTTTCTGCTCCCGTCTTCTCCTTCTCTCTCCTGGGCCTCTCTTACTAGGCCCCCCTCCTCTGAACAGAGCTCCAATGGAGCTCCTGCTCCCAACTCTCTCCTCTGACTGCTCAGAACTGACTTCCCTGTCTCTTCCAAGATGGCTCCCTTTTATACTCCTACTGAAGTGCTCCCCTAAACTGCTTCCTCCACCCACTACATGGTTCCATCCTCCAGCTAGGGGACAGGGACTGTGCTCTCAATTAGGAGCAATCTTGCCCTTCCCTCTGAAGTGGAGTGTAATGGATGCAAGTGTGTGGGTCCTGGAGAGTACCCCCTCCTTACCTGAGAGTGGGGCATCACTGTAACATACCTGGCTGCGTCCTTGCATAGTGGTCCATCTCCCACTGTGCAAGAACGCGCACTTGATCTCCAGTCCAGTCTGCTAGCCTGGCTTCCCTCCATGCTGTCTGCTTGCCTCTGTTTCTGCTGCTTAAGGGCAGCGCCCGATCACTTCCTCCTTCTTGTAACTGCTGCAGGCACACCCCTTGTGCATCCTCAGCCTATTGCTGTCTGTCACCAGGTATTTAACACCGCTCCTCCCTGGAATCCATGCCTGAGCGTTGTTTCATTCAGTGTGCTCCTTCACTCTGAATGTGCCAGGTCCCTTTCTGTGTTTGCTTGCCTGCCTTTCCTGGAGGCTGTATTTCCAGGCCTGTCTGAACTCGCTCCTTGCCTGTTCGTTCCGCCTGCTAGGGGCCGCATACCTAGACCCGCTCCTGTATCTTGCTACTGTGTCTGAATACTCTTCTAGCCTGTTTCCTGTTTTTCTCTATGTCCGTACCTTTCCTTTTTCTGCAGAGTCTGAACTCGTACCTAACTCCTGTTCGTTGTCACTGTACTTCCGTTTGGGAGTTTGTGGTCCACTCGCTACTTCACTGCAAGTACCCTGTGGGTATCTGGTTCTGCCTTTCCCTTCCTGTCTGTTCCGTGAGAACAGAGCCCTGTCCCCTCTGCCCTGCCTCTCTCTCCGCTCCTGCGGTTCTCGCCCTACTCTGACCCTTTGCTCGCCGCTCCGGCAGTCTCGCTCTGCTCTGACCCTTTGCTCGCCGCTCCGGCAGTCTCGCTCTGCTCTGACCCTTTGCTCGCCGCTCCGACAGTCTCGCTCTGCTCTGACCCTTTGCTCGCCGCTCCGGCACTCTCGCTCTGCTCTGACCCTTTGCTCGCCGCTCCGGCACTCTCGCTCTGCTCTGACCCTTTGCTCGCCGCTCCGGCACTCTCGCTCTGCTCTGACCCTTTGCTCGCCGCTCCGGCACTCTCGCTCTGCTCTGACCCTTTGCTCGCCGCTCCGGCACTCTCGCTCTGCTCTGACCCTTTGCTCGCCGCTCCGGCACTCTCGCTCTGCTCTGACCCTTTGCTCGCCGCTCCGGCACTCTCGCTCTGCTCTGACCCTTTGCTCGCCGCTCCGGCACTCTCGCTCTGCTCTGACCCTTTGCTCGCCGCTCCGGCACTCTCGCTCTGCTCTGACCCTTTGCTCGCCGCTCCGGCACTCTCGCTCTGCTCTGACCCTTTGCTCGCCGCTCCGGCACTCTCGCTCTGCTCTGACCCTTTGCTCGCCGCTCCGGCACTCTCGCTCTGCTCTGACCCTTTGCTCGCCGCTCCGGCACTCTCGCTCTGCTCTGACCCTTTGCTCGCCGCTCCGGCACTCTCGCTCTGCTCTGACCCTTTGCTCGCCGCTCCGGCACTCTCGCTCTGCTCTGACCCTTTGCTCGCCGCTCCGGCACTCTCGCTCTGCTCTGACCCTTTGCTCGCCGCTCCGGCACTCTCGCTCTGCTCTGACCCTTTGCTCGCCGCTCCGGCACTCTCGCTCTGCTCTGACCCTTTGCTCGCCGCTCCGGCACTCTCGCTCTGCTCTGACCCTTTGCTCGCCGCTCCGGCACTCTCGCTCTGCTCTGACCCTTTGCTCGCCGCTCCGGCACTCTCGCTCTGCTCTGACCCTTTGCTCGCCGCTCCGGCACTCTCGCTCTGCTCTGACCCTTTGCTCGCCGCTCCGGCACTCTCGCTCTGCTCTGACCCTTTGCTCGCCGCTCCGGCACTCTCGCTCTGCTCTGACCCTTTGCTCGCCGCTCCGGCACTCTCGCTCTGCTCTGACCCTTTGCTCGCCGCTCCGGCACTCTCGCTCTGCTCTGACCCTTTGCTCGCCGCTCCGGCACTCTCGCTCTGCTCTGACCCTTTGCTCGCCGCTCCGGCACTCTCGCTCTGCTCTGACCCTTTGCTCGCCGCTCCGGCACTCTCGCTCTGCTCTGACCCTTTGCTCGCCGCTCCGGCACTCTCGCTCTGCTCTGACCCTTTGCTCGCCGCTCCGGCACTCTCGCTCTGCTCTGACCCTTTGCTCGCCGCTCCGGCACTCTCGCTCTGCTCTGACCCTTTGCTCGCCGCTCCGGCACTCTCGCTCTGCTCTGACCCTTTGCTCGCCGCTCCGGCACTCTCGCTCTGCTCTGACCCTTTGCTCGCCGCTCCGGCACTCTCGCTCTGCTCTGACCCTTTGCTCGCCGCTCCGGCACTCTCGCTCTGCTCTGACCCTTTGCTCGCCGCTCCGGCACTCTCGCTCTGCTCTGACCCTTTGCTCGCCGCTCCGGCACTCTCGCTCTGCTCTGACCCTTTGCTCGCCGCTCCGGCACTCTCGCTCTGCTCTGACCCTTTGCTCGCCGCTCCGGCACTCTCGCTCTGCTCTGACCCTTTGCTCGCCGCTCCGGCACTCTCGCTCTGCTCTGACCCTTTGCTCGCCGCTCCGGCACTCTCGCTCTGCTCTGACCCTTTGCTCGCCGCTCCGGCACTCTCGCTCTGCTCTGACCCTTTGCTCGCCGCTCCGGCACTCTCGCTCTGCTCTGACCCTTTGCTCGCCGCTCCGGCACTCTCGCTCTGCTCTGACCCTTTGCTCGCCGCTCCGGCACTCTCGCTCTGCTCTGACCCTTTGCTCGCCGCTCCGGCACTCTCGCTCTGCTCTGACCCTTTGCTCGCCGCTCCGGCACTCTCGCTCTGCTCTGACCCTTTGCTCGCCGCTCCGGCACTCTCGCTCTGCTCTGACCCTTTGCTCGCCGCTCCGGCACTCTCGCTCTGCTCTGACCCTTTGCTCGCCGCTCCGGCACTCTCGCTCTGCTCTGACCCTTTGCTCGCCGCTCCGGCACTCTCGCTCTGCTCTGACCCTTTGCTCGCCGCTCCGGCACTCTCGCTCTGCTCTGACCCTTTGCTCGCCGCTCCGGCACTCTCGCTCTGCTCTGACCCTTTGCTCGCCGCTCCGGCACTCTCGCTCTGCTCTGACCCTTTGCTCGCCGCTCCGGCACTCTCGCTCTGCTCTGACCCTTTGCTCGCCGCTCCGGCACTCTCGCTCTGCTCTGACCCTTTGCTCGCCGCTCCGGCACTCTCGCTCTGCTCTGACCCTTTGCTCGCCGCTCCGGCACTCTCGCTCTGCTCTGACCCTTTGCTCGCCGCTCCGGCACTCTCGCTCTGCTCTGACCCTTTGCTCGCCGCTCCGGCACTCTCGCTCTGCTCTGACCCTTTGCTCGCCGCTCCGGCACTCTCGCTCTGCTCTGACCCTTTGCTCGCCGCTCCGGCACTCTCGCTCTGCTCTGACCCTTTGCTCGCCGCTCCGGCACTCTCGCTCTGCTCTGACCCTTTGCTCGCCGCTCCGGCACTCTCGCTCTGCTCTGACCCTTTGCTCGCCGCTCCGGCACTCTCGCTCTGCTCTGACCCTTTGCTCGCCGCTCCGGCACTCTCGCTCTGCTCTGACCCTTTGCTCGCCGCTCCGGCACTCTCGCTCTGCTCTGACCCTTTGCTCGCCGCTCCGGCACTCTCGCTCTGCTCTGACCCTTTGCTCGCCGCTCCGGCACTCTCGCTCTGCTCTGACCCTTTGCTCGCCGCTCCGGCACTCTCGCTCTGCTCTGACCCTTTGCTCGCCGCTCCGGCACTCTCGCTCTGCTCTGACCCTTTGCTCGCCGCTCCGGCACTCTCGCTCTGCTCTGACCCTTTGCTCGCCGCTCCGGCACTCTCGCTCTGCTCTGACCCTTTGCTCGCCGCTCCGGCACTCTCGCTCTGCTCTGACCCTTTGCTCGCCGCTCCGGCACTCTCGCTCTGCTCTGACCCTTTGCTCGCCGCTCCGGCACTCTCGCTCTGCTCTGACCCTTTGCTCGCCGCTCCGGCACTCTCGCTCTGCTCTGACCCTTTGCTCGCCGCTCCGGCACTCTCGCTCTGCTCTGACCCTTTGCTCGCCGCTCCGGCACTCTCGCTCTGCTCTGACCCTTTGCTCGCCGCTCCGGCACTCTCGCTCTGCTCTGACCCTTTGCTCGCCGCTCCGGCACTCTCGCTCTGCTCTGACCCTTTGCTCGCCGCTCCGGCACTCTCGCTCTGCTCTGACCCTTTGCTCGCCGCTCCGGCACTCTCGCTCTGCTGTGTTTGTCCGCCACATCTGTTGTTCTGTTCCTGAGTCCCAGTGTGTTCCAACCTGCTAGTGCCTCCCTGTCTGCACTCTAGCCATGCTTGCCTGTACCCCCCTGCCTGCATACCCGCCTGCCTGCATACCTGTCGTGCCTGCCTTTACCCACCAGTCTGTGTGCCAGCCTAACCTGTCTGTTCCTGTATTCCCCTGTGTGGGTCAACAGCTGTGTCTGGGGTCTGTCCTGGAGTATCACCTGGTCCCTCTGCTCGGTTCCTCCTTGGTGCACTGGCGTCGTATGTCGCCGTGCGACCCAGGTCTGATCGGGTGAATACTTAGTTACGCCCCTCCAGGCATTCACTCTCCGTCACGGTCCAGTGGAATCACTACATATACACGCACACGCCGCTCTGCCCGGGAGTGTGCATTACAACCACACGTCTGGGTGAGATGCAGTACCTCTGTGGTGTCTAAACCTGCAGGGGCGCCACACATCTCCTTGATGAGGGTTGTTTCCAGTATCTCA
This sequence comes from Phyllobates terribilis, assembly GCF_046119375.1. Lineage (NCBI taxonomy): Eukaryota > Metazoa > Chordata > Amphibia > Anura > Dendrobatidae > Phyllobates > Phyllobates terribilis. Next base: position 49,978,188 of record NW_027362772.1, on the reverse strand, counting down.
GTCTCCAACTCTGTAAGTTTTTTGATTCATGTTTTTAAGGAGTTCCATGTAGTCTCATGAGCACCCGTTAGAGAATTCCTCCCATGTTTGAATTCCTCATCAATAGGAAATGACGGAAAGACCTGAATCCATAGTCCCCTCAGGATCAGCATCCTCTGGAGATATTTATCCAGAAAGGCATGATTCCACCATACTCGGGTTCTTTTCCTTAATAGATCTTTCAACTTATCCAGTTTCTTGCACAGTAGGGCTATTGCCATCCACACATTGACTCATTGTCCTTTAACACATCATTCAGTTGCATAAGCCACATGTCATCACAGGCTCGAAAGTCCATTATGGACTTGAAGAAAGGCTGTGAAAACAGAAAAATAATAAATGATATACACGAAACCCATATAAAAGAGCCCACAGTGCTACTGTCAAGCACCAGGGTTTATTGTAAATCACTCTATTTGAACATTAACTACTCCGTCCTTGTTCTCCTGTGAATAAAGGTCCTTTTCTCTGGATCACCTTTTCTCCTGATCAGCTGGACTCCTTAGATGAAACCAAACATTAATGGTCTGTTGTGGAGTTGTAGAATTGGGGAATATTCCATATAGGAATCCAGAGTGGAGACCAGATCCTAAAGACGGCAGTAGAGGCCTGAAATAGTCAATCTAACATAAAACCATTGTCCTGTACCCTAAGGGGCTAAATCTGCTTTTGTGCCTTGAAACTAGTAAGTTTAAACTTTTTTTGTGCAAAAGTTTTTTGCCTCATGTCCTCCAAAATGGGCTATGCATGGCCACACCTGCCCGTGCTATTAACAAATTTTGGTGCACCTTAAAAGCTACACGTGCCAAAAATGAAGGGACGTGAGCCTCTCAATGAATCTGGTGCCTTGTACTCAAAGGACTGCTGCATAGCGAGTGTGTGATATCCAGTCTTAATGAATCTGCTCCTGAGTGTCAGTGAGGGTAAAGGATTTCTTTCTGATCTGCTTCTGGGTTACCGCATATTTGTCCCACGTAAAGACTTCATCTATTCCATTGTCCCCATCTGCACACTTACGGTTCATAATGACTGTGGTGAGCTCAATATACAGGTGCTTCTCATAAAATTAGAATATCCTCAAATTTAATTTCTTCAATTAAAAGTGAAACTCCTATATTATATAGTCATTACAAACAGACATCTACTGTATTTCAAGTGTTTTTCTGTTAATGTTGATGATTATGGCTTACAGCCAATGAAAACACAAGTCATTATCTCAGTAAATTAGAATACTTTAGAACACCAGCTTAAAAAATGATTTTAAAATCCAAAATGTTGGCGTACTGAAATGTATGTTCCGTAAATGCCCTCAATACTTGGTCGGGGCTCCTTTTGCATCAATGTGGCGCGGCATGGAGGCGATCAGCCTGTGACTCTGCTGAGGTGTTATGGAAGCCCAGGTTGCTTTGATAGCAGCCTTCAGCTCGTCTGCATTGTTGGGTCTTGTGTCTCTCATCTTCCTCTTGACAATACCCCATAGATTCTCTATAATAGATTCTCTATGGGGTTAAGGTCAGGCAAGTTTGCTGCCAATCAAGCAGTGATACTGTTGTTGGTAAACCAGGTATTAGTACTTTTGGCAGTGTGGACAGGGGCCAAGTCCTGCAGGAGAATGACCTTTCCATCTCCAAAAAGCTTGACGTCATAGGGAAGCATGAAGTGCTCTAAAATTTCTTGGTAGACTGCTGTGCTGACTTTAGTCTTGATAAAACACAGTGGACCTACACCAGCAGATGACATGGCTCCCCAAACCATCACTGATTGTGGAAACTTCACACTAGACCTCAAGCAGCTTGGAATGTGGCCTCTCCACTCTTCCTCCAGACTCTGGGACCTTGATTTCCAAATGAAATGCAAAATTTACTTTCATCTGAAAACACCTGGGACCACTGATCATCAGTCCAGGTTCTTTTCTCCTTGGCCCAGGTAGGACTCTACTGGTGTTGCCTCTTTGGCATGAGTAGCTTGACACAAAGAATGAGACACTTGTAGCCCATGTCCTGGATACGACTGTGTGTGGTGGCTCTCAAAGCAATGACTCCAGCAGCAGTCCACTCCCTGTGAATCTCCCCCAAATTTTTGAATGGCCTTTTCTTAATCCTTTCAAGGCTGCAGTTATTCTTGGTTGCTTGTGCACCTTTTTCTACCACACTTTTTCCTTCCACTCAACTTTCCATTAATATACTTGGATACAGCACTTGACGAACAGCCAGCTTCTTTAGCAATGACCTTTTGTGGCTCAACCTCCTTGTGGAGTGTCAATGACTGCCTTCTGGACATCAGTCAAATCAGCAGTCTTTCCCATGAATGTGGAGCCTACTGAAACGGACTAAGTGACCTTTTTAAATTCTTAGGAAGCCTTTGCAGGATTTTTTTTGTTTCTAATGTACTGAGATAATTAAATGTGTGTTTTCATTGGCTGTAAGCCATAATCATCAACATTAACAGAAATAAACATTTGAAAGATCACTCTGTAATGACTCTATAAAATGAGTTTCACTTTTTGTATTGAACTGAAATAAAATTGCTCCAAACAGGCACCAAGAGACAGATCTACAGGTGCTTCTCACAATCAACCATAGAAGAACATGATCATGCTTTTTCTCGGGGTCCAAGAGAAGGACCTGGGACACAAGCTGTTCTCAGACCAAAGCTGACCACTGTGTACGGGTAATTTTCTTCCCCAGCCTTTCCACATACTGGGAATCATTGGGAACAAAGTCTACTGAATATTATATACAGAGCAACTACTGGCTGACATGTGACTTTGTAAGGGTCAATCCATTGGGTTAATTCGTTGGGCGTGGCCAGGTCATAGTCCATTAGACAGCTAAAAGCATGAGGTTGTAAGATGCGCTTATCCTTGCCCTGCCTGTTGATCCTGATTTCTAGAGATGAGCGGATCAGTCAAAATTAGAATTTGCTTGTTTGCACAAATTTTGCCTGGAAATTTGCAAAGAATAATTACATTAATAGAATGTCTTATGCTTTGGGGTCTCTCACAGCCTAATGTCAACTTGTCACAGGCAGCTGCTCCTGCTCAGCACCACTCGCTTTCAACTATCCAGTTCATTACATGGATACCGTTTTGGCATGTCTGAATAGTACGTTCTTTTAATCATAGTGACTTCAGCAACTATTGTTGGCTAATGTGGAGTCAATGTGCCAACAAAGAGGACATGATTGGCTTACATGGGGATTCTCTACCACATGTATATTAAATCTGGTGAGGACACAGTTGACTGTAGGCTTGACCTTTCATGGGCTTCTCTAGATACCAGTGCCCTGTAGATTTTTGGCAAAATGTTTGGAAATAAAAACTTACAGTGAAGTAAACCCTGACTGCCCACCAGATTCCAGAAACTGGGTCCAGAGTCTACTCCACACCGGCCAACAGTTCCCCTCTCCATCCCTCACTCGCTCATCTCTTTTGGTATAAAGCTGAATATATCTATCCTCTGATGAAAGGGTCAGCATCACCTAGCTTTGTCCTAAGCAGCTCAAGAAGCTCATTGTTCTTGGTTTGCCTGAGATTGCAGGTTGTTTTTCTAGGACAGTCCTTGTTGGTTTGTTGTGTCCTGTAGTCTAAGCGATAGTTAAGTAAAGGGTTTATTAGATTTCCTGCTGTTTTAAACTAGATTTGCTCATTTGGTGACGCTGAAATCTGCTAGTCCATCTTCCCTTTTAAGACTTGGATGAGATGAGCTCTGTTTAACTGTTTTTGGGGTCTGTGGGGTGCAATTGACCCCACAAGACTAAAACTGTTCTTGCTGACCTTTTTAAGGGTCCAGGAGAAGGAGCTGATCCAGCTTTTTTTTTTTGGGATCAAAACTTACCACTAATTACCACTAATCAACTAGTGTCAATCAAGAGACTTCATAAGGGTCAATCCAGAGGGTCATCTACTTGGGCAGGGCCACCAGACAAATCCCCACAAATCGTTTTACACTGACATGAATGTTTGTCCCTTTAATTTCTTACAATTTGGGAAGCATCATTTGTAGCTTGTCATCTATGCAGTGTATGAGACAATTGTGCACTGCACACCCTGCGAAATAATAACACCCCTAAAACGTGTGACTGAAATGACGTCAAAACTACCAAGAGCTTATACATTCTAGCATCTACCTTTTGCACCTTTCAATTTGCTGTTTTTTGATCGTTTATTACACTTAATATGTGAATATGGAGAAATCTATATCCAGAGTAAATTCGGATTATAAAATGTTACACTGCTCAGAAAACTAAAGGTAACACTCAAATAACACATCCTAGATCTAAATGAATGACATATTCTCATTGAATACTTTATTCTGTACAAAGTTGAATGTGCTGACGACAATCACACAAAAATCATCAATGGAAATCAAATTTATTCACCAATGGAGGCCTGGATTTAGAGTCACCCCCAAAATTAAAGTGGAAAAACATACTACAGGCTGATCCAACTTTGATGTAATGTCCTTAAAAGAACTCAAAATGAGGCTCAGTATTGTGTGTGTGTGTGGGGCCTCCACGTGCCTGTATGACCTCTCTACAATGCCTAGGCATGCTCCTAATAAGGTTGTGGATGGTCTCCAGCGGGATCTCCTCCCAGACCTGGACTAAAGCATCCACCAACTCCTGGACAGTCTGGTGTGACGTTGCTGGATGGAGCGAGACACAATGTCCCAGATGTGCTCAATCAGATTCAGGTCTGGGGGAACAGGCGGGCCAGTCCATAGCTTCAATGCCTTCATCTTGCAGGAACTGCTGACACACTCCAGCCACATGAGGTCTTGCATTGTCCTGCATTAGGAGGAACCCAGGGCCAACCACACCAGCCTTTGGTCTCACAAGGGGTCTGAGGATCTCACCTCTGTACCTAATGGCAGTCAGGCTACCTCTGGCGAGCACATGGAGAGCTGTGCGGCCCTCCAAAGAAATGCCACCCCACACCATTACTGACCCACTGCCAAACCAGTCATGCTGAAGGATGTTGCAGGCAGAAGATCGCTCTCCACGGCATCTCCAGACTGTCACGTCTGTCACATGTGCTCAGTGTGAACCTGCTTTCATCTGTGAAGAGCACAGGGCGCCAGTGACTACTTTGCAAATCATGGTGTTTTGTGGCAAATGCCAAGCATCCTGCACGGTGTTGGGCTGTGAGCCCTCATACCACCCTCATATAGTCTGTTTCTAACTGTTTGTGCAGACACATGCACATTTGTGGCCTGCTGGAGGTCATTTTGCAGGGCTCTGGCAGTGCTCCTCCTGTTCCTCCTTGCACAAAGGCGGAGGTAGCTGTCCTGCTGCTGGGTTGTTGCCCTCCTATGGCCCCTTCCATGTCTCCTGGTGTACTGGCCTGTCTCCTGGTAGTGCCTCCAGACTCTGGACATTATGCTGACACACAGCAAACCTTCTTGCCCCAGCTCTCATTGATGTGCCATCCTGGATGAGCTGCACTACCTGGGCAACTTCTGTGGGTTGTAGAGTCCATCTCATGCTACCACAAGTGTGAAAGCACAACCAACATTCAAGTGACCAAAACATCAGCCAGAAAGCATTGGTACTGAGATGTGGTCTGTGGTCCTCCTCTGCAGAACCACTCCTTTTATTGAGGGTGTCTTGATAATTGCCAATTTCAATCTATTGTCTATTCCATTTGCACAACAGCTTGTGAAATTGATTGTCAATCAGTGTTGCTTCCTAAGTGGACAGTTTGATTTCACAGAAGTTTGATTTACTTGGAGTTCTATTCTGTTTTAAATGTTCCCTTTATATTTTTGAGCAGTGTACATGGAGTGGTTGCAGTCGTTGGACTTTGTGTATATAGGACACTTATCTTACTGTTTTTCTCACCTTTTTTAGATTGTCGTGCAGATGAGCATTGTTTTTCGACTCGTGTAGTGTATGGATCATGCATCAATATTGTGTCACCAGATCTCTTGCATATCATTAAGTTATGGTGATAAATCTGCAACTCAAAAAATGTGAATATCTGTTACATTTTAGTTTTGTAAAGTCTCCAATATTTACATTCTAGAGTCTGAAGTCACCAGTGGTCCACATAGTCTACATCCAATACATCTGTAGAGAACCTCTTATGGTAGAACTGGGGAGACCTCCACGTAGGAATCCAGAGCGAGGACCAGGTCCTGGAGTCAGTGGAAGAGGTCTGTAAGTGTTAACATGAGAGTTAATCCAGTATACTGATGTTTAGGATCAAAATGTGCTTTTGTACAGGACACCGATGGTGACTGTTAAAGTACTTCAGTCTCTGACACTGAAGAACTTGTACTTCTGTTGATTCAATTGTTAATCTTTAATAATCTCTGAGGGTTTATAGTGGGATGATGAGCTCCATGTACAATGGTTTTCCGGTGCCTTAGTAACTGGCAGTATTTACATTATTTACGGGCCTTATCCTTTATACCGGCCCAACGGGTTGTCCTTTCTCACAGGTACTTGTTTCACGTAAATTGGGAACCACGGCTGAAGTTGTCATCTGTTGCCTTGTTCTCTAGCCCTAGAGAATATTCCTCACCAAAGACACTATATCTGGATCCTATTTCCTTCCACATTCTAGACTTGAGTCCTAACTTCTTCTGCAAGCCTGCAGACAAAATGTGCCCTGGGTCCTTGATGACCCACTTGAGGTACCCAGGCCAGCTAAAGGAAGTCTTGTGGAGGGATTCTTTTATCTGATGATCCACGGTCCTTGGATACTAGCCCACATCTACCCTAGCAGCCAGATTAGAGCCTGTCAGCTCTTTTGAAGTCCTGCACACTGCTGACTGAACTCACTTACCGCTTGTGGCAACTACACAGAGATTCCTGAAGTTCCCACCCACTATGGGCTGTCATCACAGTTAACTCATAATGTCATAAATGCCTCCTATGCTACTGGCAAACTTCACTTTTCACCTATATTCTAGACAGTGGCATCTTATGGCCGTTTGGTAACACAGGCCGCTAGGAAAAATATCGAGAGTAAAACATTATTCACATTCTTTACCACAGCAGCATTGATGTCTTCAGGGGGAACATGGCAGCTGGTCATCTCCTTAAATTTCCCCCTTCTTTAATGATGGTCATCCTCAACCATCCAGAAAATCTGCAAGACACCAATGCATAAAACCAAGCCAAAAACAAACATGCTTTGCTTTTCCAGAATGCAGATGCTTTCTTTTTTGTGCCTTGGTGTTGGCATGACACCGGTCCCACTAGGTTTGGATCCTGGAGCCAAGTGTCCATGTCTATATTTAAGAGGCCCATAGGCCAACACGGCCCTCCCCCCTGGAATTTCTCCATCTTCTTCCAGACTTCTCGGGAAGAACCAAGCCACTTCCAGATGATGTGCAGGTAGATCCAGCGATGACATCTGCATCAGGCTCCCAGAGTAAATCCAAGGCCCAAAATCTTTCCTGAAGCTCCTCTACCATCTTCCTCCTCTCGGCATACCACTGCTCAATACTTCTGAGGAATTCACTGCAGCTTCTTTGGGTTGGCAACTGAGCACCATCCTTTATACCTGCCTGTAAATATTGCAAATACTGCCAGTTACGAAGGATAAGGCCCAATGGGTTGTCATCTTTCTCACAGGTACTTGATACAACTTCAGCTCTGGTTCCCAATTTAGGTAAAGCATCTGTTGCCTTGTTCTCTGACTTTAGAGAATCTTCCTCACCAAAGACAGTATATCTGGATCCTAGTTCTGTCCACATCCTAGACTTTAGGCCTAACTTATTCTGCAAGCCTGCAGACAATGTGCCCCAGGTCCTTGATGACTCTCTTGGTGTTCCCAGGCCAGCTAAAGGAAGTCTTGTGGAGGGATTCTTTTTTCTGATGAGCCACTGTCCTGGGATACTAGGCCAATGTCTGCCCTAGCAGCCAGATTAGAGCCTGTCAGCTCTTTGAAATGCTGCACACCACTGACTGAACTCACTTCCCACTTGTGGAAACTACCCAGAGATTCCTGAAATGCCCACCCACTATGGGCTGTCCTCACAGTTAACTCACAATGTCATTAATGCTTCCTATACTACTGGCAAACTTCACCTTTCACCTATATTCTAGACAGTGGTATCTTGTGGCCATTAATACTACAGCCCACATGGAACCATATCAGGAGCAAAACATCATTCACATTCTATACCACAGCAGCAATGATGTCTTCAGGGGCAGCTGGTCATCTCCTTATATATCTTTTAGAATTTCTGTATGAAATATCCATACAAATGAATGACAGACAGGTGCAGAAGGTAGAGGGCCCTGCCCCTGGGGGTTTACAGGGTAATTGGGAAAAAGACAGTTGATTAGGGTGTTGCAGCACCTTCAGTGGTGGTGATGTGGGTTATTGCAGCGTGGAAGCTTTCTTGAGATGTTTTCAGGTTCCACCTGAAAGTTCTAAATGTAGTGGATGATCTGACATGTTGGCTCTCCCAAATATCCCCCATCCTCTGGAATTCTGTGAAGTCTTGGAGGTGATTTGAGTGAGCAATGTATAAGTTTGAAGGAGAGACAGATGTCCTAGGGAGGACTGGAGAGTAGGTTTTTGAAGCGATTGGGAGATTAGTTCAGAGATATTTATAGATAAATATGAGAGACAGATTATGGATTGCTTTGTAGGTCTGTCAGTTTGAACTGGATATGTTGGGGAATTGGGAGAAATATAAGGGATTTGCAGAGTGGAGGAGCCAAGGAATAGTAAGGAGAAAAGTGGATTAGTTGGGTAGTAGAGTTAAGCACTGACTGGATAGGTGCAAGACTGTTAGCTGGGAGGTCACAGGGGATATTGCAGTAGTAAGGCCAGGAATTGATGAGGACATGCACTAACATTTTGATACTCAGGGTTGAGGAAAGGACTGATTCTGGAAATATTTGAGTTGGAAGTGGCAAGAACTTGGATGTGTAGTTTGTAGGACAGGGCAGTGTCGCGGGTTACTCTAAGGCAGCAGTACAGTGTAAAGTGTGATGTTTATCCTGATGGATCAGGTAGGGAAGATGGCTAGGATGAAGGGAAGGATCGAGTTCAGTTTTGTACACTGAGTTTTAGGAAGCATGAGGATATGGCTGGTGGTCACTTGGGTTCTGGACAGCAGAGAGGTGACATCTGGGCCAAAGGTAGATCTGAGTGTCTTCAGCATAAAAGTGGTACTGGAAGATATGGGACTTCATGAATTGCCTTAGGCCAAAGGTATAGCTTAAGAGTAGGGGTCCCAGGACAGAACCTTGAGGTACACTGACATAGGGTGGGATAAGGAGGTAGTATGGGAGTGGGAGGCACTAAATGTGCAGTTAGTAAGGTATGAGGAGATCCAGGAGAGGAAAAGGGCTTTAACACAAAAGATAAAGGATTTGTAGTAGGAGGAAGTGTTTGACTGAAGCCAGAAGAAAGGTTTAGGAGTATAGAAAATTGTCCGTTTTGCTATGGCAGTAAGTCATTAGTAATATGTTCAGGGCAGTTGTGATGGAGTGGTGGGGATGGAAGCCAAATTGTAGGTTGTAAAAGGAGTGAGTTAGACGACTTATGGGAGGAACCTTCAGCATGGACATGCTGTTTGAGCAGTTTAGAGGTGAACTAGTGCAATGAGATGGGACAATAGCTGGATGTAGAGATCTGGTCGAGGGATCATTTCTTCAGGATGGGTGAGATTTTGGCTAGTTTAAAAGCAGAAGGTAAGGTACCATGAGTTAACAATGGGTTAAGGCTGGGAGAAGCGTGGTGGAGAGGTTGGTGAGGAGGTGGGATGGGGTAAAGTGCACAAGTAGTGTGGTGAAATTTTCAGAAAAAAGGAGTATGCTTTCCTTCAATGGAGGTGGGGGGCAGTGGTCTGTTCTACATATGGGTTGTGGTAGTTGAATAGTAACTAATTGCCTTGTTTGGTCAATCTTTTATCTTTGAAATGCACAGCAAAGTCATCTGCAGAGATAAGGTAGGTCGGAGGGGGTTAAGTGTAAAATAACTGTTTTGCAGTTGTGAAGCTGTCCTGTTTAGTAGAGGTGAGGGCCAAATTAAATGTGAAAGTTGCTTGTTTTGAATGTGGTGAAGTCTTCTGGCAAGTGTTTTCTTCCAGCCCCAATCCGCAGCTCTGGACACTTGCTGAAGCATTAGTGAGGTTATTAGTGTTGAGCCACCCCCGTAGTGTTCAAGTTCGGTTCGTCTAACACCCATATGTTCGTCGAACACCGTTAAAACCAATGGCAGGCAAACAAAAACACATAGAAACACATAGAAAACGCCTTCAAAGGTGTCCAAAAGCTGACAAACTGCTCAGAAGACACAACTAACACATGGAAAAGTGACAAGTACATATAGTCATGCGAAAAGAAGAGGTGGAGGAGTAAAAGGAGGGGGAGACACAGATATAGGCATGTCATGCCCTTCTAAAATCAAGAAAGGCTGGAGTAAAAATCTAAAATCAGCCTACCAACACCCAGATGTAGTGACAAGAAAATTAAAAAAAAGCAATATCTTTAGGTAGAATGGCGGTTCCATTCAGAACACTTTCCTTACAAGACGTAGTGGTATCCCCATTGTGAGTTGTGCCAAAAACGGAACCCAATACATTCGGACTAATCCACCATTTGTCATATCCAAGGGGCAGGTCCGTAAACGACAACATCGACGTGGAACCAAGTACAGTAGTATATACTGTACATCCTTTGACAAGGCAATCAGGTGGATCAAGAAGTTGGGAAGGGTCATCCTAATGGCCAAAACAAATATTGATGCGGCGTTCTGGTTACTTACTACCTGTGCCTCCGAATAGTGTCCACCTACAGTCATGGCCAAAAGTTTTGAGAATGACACCAAAATTATATTTTCACATGATCTGCTGGCCTCTGGTTTTTATTAGTGTTTTTCTGATGTTTATATCACATACAGAAATATAATTGCAATCATATTATGAGTACCAATAGGTTATATTGACAGTTAGAATGAGTTAATGCAGCGAGTCAATATTTGCAGTGTTGCCCCTTCTTCTTAAAGACCTCTGAAATTCTCCCTGGCATGCTCTCAATCAACTTTTGAACCAAATCCTGACTGATGGCAGTCCATTCATGCATAACCTATGCTTGCATTTTGCCAGAATTTGTTGGTTTTTGTTTGTCCACCCGTCTCTTGATGATTGACCACAAGTTCTCAATGGGATTAAGATCTGGGGAGTTTCCAGGCCATGGATCCAAAATCTCTGTTTCATTCCATGAGCCATTTAGTTATCACCTTTGCTTTCTGGCAAGGTGCTCCATCATGCTGGAAAAGGCATTGTTGGGCGCCAAACTGCTCTTGGACGGTTGGGAGAAGTTGCACTTGGAGGACATTCTGCTACCATTCTTTATTCATGGCTGTGTTTTTAGGCAAGACTGTGAGTGAGCCGATTCCCTTGGCTGAGAAGCAACCCCACACATTAATGGTTTCAGGCTGCTTTACAGTTGGCATGAGACAAGACTGGTGGTAGCGCTCACCTCTTCTTCTCCGAATAAACTGTTTGCCAGATGTCCCAAACAATCGAAAAGGGGATTCATCAGAGAAAATGACTTTGCCCCAGTCCTCAGCAGTCCACTCCCTGTACCTTTTGCAGAATATCAGTCGGTCCCTGATGTTTTTTCTGGAGAGAAGTGGCTTCTTTGCTGCCCTCCTTGAAACCAGCCCTTGCTCAGAGTCTCCGCCTCACAATGCGTGCAGAAGCACTCACACCAGCCTGCTGCCATTCCTGAGCAAGCTTGGCACTGCTGGTAGTCCGATCCCGCAGCTGAAACAGTTTTAAGATACGGTCCTGGCGCTTGCTGGTCTTTCTTGCGTGCCCTGGAGCCTTTTTGACAACAATGGAAGCTCTCTCCTTGAAGTTCTTGATGATGCGATAGATTGTTGACAGAGGTGCAATCTTTGTAGCTGCGATACTCTTCCCTGTTAGGCCATTTTTGTGCAGTGCAATGATGGCTGCACGTGTTTCTTTAGAGATAACCATGGTTAACTGAAGAGAAACAATGATACCAAGAACCAGCCTCCTTTTAAAGTGTCCAGTGATGTCATTCTTACTTGATCATGACTAGTGTTGAGCCACCCCCGTAGTGTTCGAGTTCGGTTCGTCGAACACCCGTGTGTTCGCCGAACTGTAAGTCGAACACCTTCGAACACCGTTAAAACCAATGGCAGGCAAACAAAAACACATAGAAACACATAGAAAACACCTTCAAAGGTGTCCAAAAGCTGACAAACTGCTCAGAAGACACAACTAACACATGGAAAAGTGACAAGTACATATAGTCATGTGAAAAGAAAAGAGGTGGAGGAGTAAAAGGAGGGGGAGACACAGATATAGGCATGTCATGCCCTTCTAAAATCCAAAAAGTGAGAAGCCGACACGTTCAGTCCGCTCCTGCCCGTGCCACCTCCGTGTCGCCGGGTTTGTGCCAGAGCCGCGGTGAACCATGACGGCCAGCCCCCCTCTCCCAATACTGGTGCCTGTCCGCTGGTGGGTCGAGCGAGCCCCCCTGTGGTGGAGGCAGCTCTAAGCTTTTTAATTTAAATTGTCTCTCTAATTTGAATGAATACACTTTAAATCCATTTACAAGGATCTATTGGAGGGCAAGTCTCATGCCAGCAGCCGCGTAATTCCAGCTCCAGTAGCGTCCACTAAAGCTGCTGCAGTTAAAAAGCTTTTATAAGGATCGAGCTCGGCTGTCCACCGCAAGGCATCCTACTGCCAGTCCCAGCCCCTATGCCTTGGGGTGCCTCCTGATGCTCTTCACTGAGTATCCCGTGGTCCCGAAGCATTTCCTTTGAAAAAATTAAGTGTCCAAACTACAGGTGGGGTAGCTTGCTTAACAGCCGGGATAATCCGCTGACTAGCAGACACTGCTACTAGGCACAAAGTATTTCCTGGGCTAGATGCAGTTAAAAATTTGTAATTAGATACTCTCGTTGGATGCTGAGAGTCTCCTGGCACGCCATATATGATTCTCTTAAAGAGCTTGGGGTAGGGGTCTAGGGGACCCTTTTATAGCCAAAATCACGGCCCTGTATTGCAATACGTCACCTAGGCTGAAGATAAATGGAACTGTATTACCCTGAGGGCTCGGTTGCTACAGAGGTATTGCACCTCACCCAGAGGTGTGATATCTCACTCTCAGGTAAGGATGGAGTGTGGATCAGGACCCGACACCTGCATGCATTACACCACATTGACGTGGGGCAGGGCGACCAATATGCCCCTGAGATGGGCACGACAGTCCCTGTCCCTGGCTGGAGTGGGGGGAGGGAACACTGAGGAAGGGGAACCCTGTAGTGCAGGAGCAGGGAGGAAGCAGTTCCTGGGTGCATTGAGAAGGGAGTATAAAAGGTGGGCACCATCTTAGTTCAGTGCAGAGAAGTCTGAGCAGAAGTGGCAGGGAGCAGGGGCTCTGCATGAGCTCTGCTCCGGAGGCGGGCCTAGTAACAGAGGCCCAGGCCTGGAAGAGGGAGAAGGAAGGAAGAGGAGCGGAGAAGGCTCGAGGAACGAAGGGATCCCAGGGGTGCGGACGGGTGAGTCGCCACCGCACGCCCGAATCCACCTGCGTGGAGGGGTCAGGCCAAAGGGGGAGACCGGTCCCCGAAACTAGTGGAGGCAGGAAACGACCCTCAGCTAGAAACAGGAGGCTGTGACATTTTATGTGGCGCAGCCCCTCGCTACACCCGCTAGGAAGGCACCACATAGGATCAGGGAAACTGGCGCCAAGTTTACCAAGAGGAGGCCCGAGGCAGCCGGACAGAAGGGTTGGTAAGAAAGGCCAGACAAAAGGACACACAAAGGGGGTTCTGTGAAGTGCTCCAAAGTTATCTGGGAGTTGTCTGAGCCCCTCACCTGGTGAGCACAGTACGATGTGGGCAGCAGTTACCTGCAGACGTGGTCTGGATAATAAGAACTGTGAGTAAAGGCCCTGGACTGCATCACTGACTCCGTGTCCCGTGGGGAGTTATGCTACGCTCTGCTGCACCCACAACACCAGCCTCAGCGGTCTGCCCTGGAGCGGCGGTTCACTCTGACCGCAATCCACGGGTGGCGTAGTCGGACATTTAAACATCAAAACCACATAAATAGTTCCGCCACTGGTTTGACCGCCCTGAGCCACGGAACCGGGTCGCCGCCACGGAGACTACAACCACCAGCATCCACCAAAAAGGGTCCGGCTCCGGGTGTCCCAAGGCCCAGGGGGCGCGTCAGAACATTTTCATCACCTTTCACAATCACCAATGGGACAAGGCAGGGATGTTCTCTGTCCCGTCTCTTATACATCCTAGTGACTGAGCACCTGCTCTCATCAATTCGCCATAACCCCAATATTAGGTGGATTGAGGTGGGAGGCACCGAGTACAAGTGCTCTCTATTTGCTGATGATGTCCTAGTATATATCACTCAATCACATATATCCATCCATGCTGTTATGGCTGAAATAGATCACTTTGTTACATGGTCAAATTTTAAAATCAATGCAGCGAAGTCTGAGGCCCTCGATGTCTCCCTCCCCAAATCCATATAGGATTCTATCCAGTCCAACTTTCCCTTTGCCTGGCCCTCACAGGGTATCAAATACTTAGGAATTCCTATTCATAGAGACCTCTCCCATCTATGTTATCTTAATTTTGGGCCCTTTATTGAACAACTCCATACAGACCACGGTTGGCAAGTTAGAACTGTAAGATTCACTACGTGAACCACTGGTGTTTTGTGGAAAAGCACATGTACACTGTGTTCCAAATTATTATGCAAAAAGTGTTTAGGAGTGATAAGGGAAGAATTTGTTTGTCAGTTAAACTCATTGATGGTGATGTGTGTCAGGGCTCTTTATATCACTGTAAGCAATTGCAGACACCTGTGCTAATTAGTTTGGCAGGTGTGTCCAATGAAAGGCAAGACTACTTAAGAAGGCTGTCTCACATTATTAAGCAGCCTACATTTTCTGCCAAAATGGGAAAGAAAAAGGATGTGTCGGCTGCTGAGAAGCAACAAATTGTGGAGTGTTTAGGTCAAGGCATGACTACAATCAACATTGTGCAATGATCAGGATGAAGTGTCTTGGCAATCAAGAAGTATGTAGCTGATTCACAGTACACACGTGTGCGTGCTGATAAGGGCAAATTGAGGACTCTTTCCTACAGGCAATTACGTCAGGTTGAAAGAGCAGCGGCAAAAAAGCCTTGTCATAGCAGCAGACAAGTTTTTGAAGCTGCTGGTGCCTCCAACATCCCCCGAACAACAAGATGCAGGGTCCTTCAGAGGTTTGCAGCTGTGCATACGCCATCCTGTCGACCTCCTCTATCCACTTCACACAAGCAGAAACGGCTCCAGTGGGCCAAACATTACATGAAGACTGATTTCAAAACTGTTTTGTTCACGGATGAGTGCCGTGCAGCGCTCAATGGTCCAGATGGATGGAGTGGAGGATGGCTGGTTGATGGACACCCCACGCAAACACGGCTACAGCGCCAACAAGGAGGAGGTGGAGTAATGTTTTGGGCTGGAATCATGGGGAGAGAGATTGTTGGCCCCTTTAGGATCCCTGAAGGCGCTAAAGATGAACTCCATAATGTATGTGGATTTTCTCAAACAGCACTTCCTGCCATGGTTCAAGAAGAAGAACCGTGTATTTCACAGCAAGATCATTTTTTTGCATGATAATGCACCATCTCATGCTGCACATAAAACATCTGCATCTCTGGCTGATATGGGCATAAAAGGGGACAAACTTATGGTGTGACCCCCATGCTCCCCTGACCTCTACCCCATTCAGAACCTTTGGAGCATCATTAAAAGGAGTGTCTATGATGGCGGGAGGCAGTTCACATCTAAGCAACAGCTCTGGGAGGGTATTCTGTCCTCATGCAAAACAATTGAAGCAGAAACCATCCAAAACCTGACAAATTCAATGGACGAGAGAGTTCAGAAGCTCCTTTCGAACAAGGGGTCCTATGTGAAAATGTAACATCACCTAGAATAAAGTTTTGAGTTGAAAACTGTTTGATTTCAGTTTCTAATAACCTGCTAATGCTTATAATTTCAAAAATGACCATTTTTTTGGAATTTATTAAAATGAAAAGGTTGATCGAAAAGTTTGGGGGATCGAAGAGTGTGGCAACCCAGTAGTCATGATTACTTCGAATTCTGACAATATGAGGGTCATGTTGCAGGTAGTGCAGCAAGAAGGCACTTATGTGTCTTGCGCATCTCGGAGCCCCAAAATTATTTTCCAGGCTAGATGCAGCTAAAAATTATTATTAATTTTAAATCTGGTGGAGCTTAGTATAGATGGCCTAATAGGATCAGTGCTGCACACTGCTACAAAGCCCAAATTATTTTCCAGCCAAGATACAGATAAACATGATTAGTAATTTGAAAGCTTAAAACGGTTGGTAGGGTGATTTTAACCAATCATCAAGCTTTTACTCTCCCCAGGATGACACAGGGGTAGAAAAGTCGTTTCGGATCCATGATTTGTTCATCTTTATGAACGTGAGTCTGTCTACATTATCAGTGGAGAGCCGCGTGCGCTTATCTGTCAGCACACCACCAGCAGCGCTGAACACACGTTCAGACAGAACGCTGGCTGCGGGGCATGACAAGATCTCCAAGGCGTAAGTGGCTAGCTCCGGCCATTTATCCAGATTGGAAGCCCAAAAAGAGCAAGGGTCCAGTGACAGTCATGGCTTCAATGTTTACTTGGAGATACTCCTGTACCATCGTCTCTAGGCGTTGACTATGTGTCAGACTTCTTGTCTCCTGTGGCCTTGCAAAGGATGGGCTAAAAAAGTGGTGAAATGATTCCGCAAAATTGATGTTACCAGCAGATACTGTGGTTCTGTTACGGTTTGAGTGCTGAACACTCCACGGTCCCACGGTTGGCAAGTTGGAACTGTGAGATTCACTACGTGCACCACTGGTGTTTTGTGGAAAAGCACATGTAAGATTCTGCAACAGTCTCTGCTGATACTCCTGCATGCGTGCATCCCTTTCTATGGCAGGAATAATTTCTGCAAATTTACTTTTGTACCGGTGATCTAACAGTGTGGCAACCCAGTAGTCAGGATTATTTCTAATTCTCACAATTCGAGGGTCATGTTGCAGGTAGTGCAGCAAGAAGGCACTCATGTGTGTTGCGCATCCAGGAGCACCAAGTCCCTGTTGTGTTGGTGGCGAGGTAACAATCATGTTTCCTTCCTCTGTCCTCTCCCCCCAACCTCGCACAACAGAAATGTGATCAAGGTCTCCCTCATCTGATGAGTCTTCCATCAGTTCGTCCTCCACTTCTTCCTGGGCTCCTACACCTTCCTCACTAGTTTGGCTGCTACCATGCGCCCTGGTAAAACCATCTCCCCCACCCTCGCATGCCTGCCGCCTTGGTGCTGCCGACCGTCTGGACCTTGCAGATGTTAGCCCTTCCGCATACAACTCCTCCTCCTCCTCCTCTACTTCCTCCACCTCCTCTTGTGCCACCACCTGACTCCGAATTCTGTTTAACATGTGCTCCAGCATGTAAATCACCGGGATTAGTCATGCTGATAATGGCATCGTCAGCACTAAACATCTTCATCGCCATTTCAAAACTGTGCAGAAGGGTGCATAGGTCCCTGATCTGAGACCACTCCTCCAGCGTGATTTGCCCCACGTCTGAATCTCGTTGGCCCAGACTATACGTCAGAACATATTGCACCAGGGCTTGTCAGTGCTGCCACAGTCGCTGCAACATGTGCAGAGTTGAATTCCACCGGGTAGGCACATCGCATTTTAGCCGGTGAAGTGGCAGGCCCAACGACTTCTGTAGAGATGTAAGTCGCTGAGCTGCGGGATGCGAACGGCGGAAGTGAGCACACAGCGACCGTGCCCTCTGCAGAAGGCCATCTAGTCTGGGATAGTGGGCTAAAAATTGCTGGACAACCAGGTTCAACACGTGAGCCATACAAGGCACGTGTGTGACATTGCCCCGGCGAAGGGCTGCACCCAGGTTTGCAGCATTGTCGCACACGGCCTTCCCTGGTTTCAGGTCCAGTGGAGACAACCATTCATGAAATTGGTTCTCCAGAGCTGACCACAACTCCTCAGCTGTGTGACTCACATTTCCCAGACATTTCAAAGTAAAAACCGCCTGACGTTGAGCCCTACTGCCAGCATAGTAAGGAGGTGTGCAGGATCCCTTCTGCGCAGTTAGAAAGCTTGTGGCATGACCAGACAGGCTTTGGGTGCAGGTGGAAGACCGAGAGGAGGTTGAGGAGGCAGAAGCAGTGGAGGAACTTTGACATAAAGAGGATTGACGCACAACTCGTGGGGACGGCAAGACTTGGACAGCAGCCCCTTGTCCTGCTGTCACCATAGTTACCCAGTGCCCAGTCAACGACATGTAACGCCCCTGTCCATGCCTACTCGCCCAAGTGTCTGTGGTGAAATGCACCCTGTCACACACAGTTTCTCAAAGAAGCGGTGATGTTGTGTGCGACATGCTGGTGAAGCGCAGGCACACCTTTCTTTGAGAAGTAGTGCCGACTGGGCATCTGGTACTGGGGCACTGCGACGGACATAAGGTCTCGAAAATCCTCTGGGTCCACCAGGCGGAAAGGCAGCATTTCTGTAGCCAAGAGCTTGCAGATGGTGAAATTCAACCTCTTAGCTTTCTCATGGCTAGGAGGAAATGGTCTTTTACTTGTCCACATCTGAGGGACCGAGGGCTGGCTATTGTGCTTAGACGGGGTTGATAAGGGTGTCCCCGGCAAACTGCCGGTCTGTGAGGAAGATGCAGGCGGACATGTTAGGTTGCCTTGATCCAAAGGTGGTGCTATCGATGTCGGACAGCGCTCAACACCAGCTGGTGTTACCACCTCCAAAGAAAATGATGACCTGCCAATCACGCTGGCTGTTGCGGGTAAAGAGGTGGCAGGTCTGCGCCCCAAAACAGGTGTGACTGCTGTCCCCCCAGTCACAGAGGATGAAGAGGCCGCGGATGCACAAGATATGGCAGACGGTGATTGGCCCGGCCGGCTAGGCCGCATTGTAGCACACTGAGCTTCCCACTGCAACTTATGCTTCATGTCCATGTGCCGGTTCATGCATGAAGTACTCAAACTATGTATTTTTTGGCCTCTACTTAGCTTTTGCTGACAAATGTTACAGATAACACGAGTTGGGTCATCTTTATCGATCTGAAAAAATGCCCAGGCTATGCAAGGCTTAGCACCCATGCGACCTGAAGAGCCACCACGACTTGTGGTGAGAGGCAGAGTTGTGTTTGAGGATGCAGTTGTTGACGTGCTTCCAGTACTACGTCTCTGTCCAGGAAGGCGCAACCTGACCTCGTCGTCACTAGCATCTTCCTCCACCTCCTCTGCTGACCTCATCTCTTGGCTGACTGTGGGTTGACAGTAAGTGGGATCTCCGACCTCATCATCACCCTGTGCGTTATCACACCCGTCGTCCTCAGAGCCAACCTGTTCCTGCCCTGACAAAAAACTAAAGTTGTCGCTCCAATCAGGTATTTGAGTCTTATCATCGTCTTCCTCATTGTCTCCACCAACAGGAGTTACAGTTTGGGAATGAGGGTCTACATTATGGTCAGAACCTTCTGCGTCTGGTCCTGGATCCGACTCATAAAGATTCTGGGCATCAGTGCAGATCATTTCCTCGTCTGGATTCACAGAAGCGCTGGAGTCGACCTCTGATTCCCAGGCTATAGTATGAGTAAACAGCTCTGCAGACTCAACCATCTGTTCTACCTCATACTCAGACGGGCAGCTGGAGATTTGGGAGCTGTGAGGAAGCAAGTGCGATTTGGGTGACACCTTTGAGGACTGGAGTATTTGTGATGTTGAAGTTGATGTGGAGGAGAGCCCACTTAAAGGAGCACTTGATATCCGTTGAAGCACCTGCTGTTTTTGTGCCTCATCTGGAATTTGTAGCGATTGGCGTGGCCGTAAGAAAGGGATCTTATCACATTGTCCGCTAAAAGAAGTAGACATTTTAGTTTGGCTGGAAGATGGTCTTTCTTCTGCAGATGTTACTGTTGCTTTAACACCTACCCCACGGACACAACCTTTTTTCCTTTCCCAACACGCCTATTCCCCTTTCCACCAGCAGCATTCCTTTTTCCACTCATTTTGGTGGTTAACTAATCCACAACTCTGGAGTTGTTTGCACAAAAAAACAATGGATGGGAACCGAGCAGAGCTGAGTGGCCAAACTGTGGTATTAGGCCAAAACTATTGGCTGGGTTAGATGCAGAAAAAAATTATATTCAATTTGCAACCTGATGGAGGTCAGTATAGATGGACTAATAGAATGATGCTATGCCCAAAAGATTTTACTTCACTAGGTGCAGTAAAAAAATTGGTATTCTATACACAGATGGTATATCTTGCAACACAGATAGGCTACTCCACTGACTAACACACTCTGCAATAGGCCAAAAAGGATTAGCTTTGCTAGATTCAGCCAAATGCTGTGAAAAAAACTTGCACAGCACTGGCACAGACCTGCCTGGCAAAAACTGATAGGAACTGATGTAACCTAGTCCTGAAAAGGACTGCAATTACAATTAGTCTTTACTCCCACAATCTATCTATTTAAGAGCACAGACCTGCCTGATAAAAGTCGTAGGAAATGCTGTAACCTAGTCCTTAAAAGGACTGCAATCACAACTATTCCCTACTCCCAAGCTACCTGTAGATTTGTGCGAAAATTGGCTTAAAATTAACAAGGTATAGCGCACACAGCAACAGCGGTGCCGTCTAACACGCAGCTGCAGCAGTGAGAAAATGGTGGCGACGGGGAAAATGGCTTGGTCTTATAGGGCAAGGACATGTGACATACACTGCCAATGACACATGCCCTTGCTTGTGTGAAAAAAAGCACTTCGCTCCGTGTGTGCGCTGCAGATAGGCTGACAGATTGCACCTCCCCACTGTAAATGCGGGAAAGAGAAAAAAAAATGGAGATCTTCATTATTCCTGCAGAGATCCATCCCCTGCCCCTCCCCCCACCCCGCTGTACACTCAAACTGCGTATTAACATTAATTTTCATCATTAATGCGAAAAAATCCAGTTATGATTTTGGTGCACGAACAGTTATCGAACATAACCTCAACAGCCGAATTTTTCTCAAATCGTTCGTGTTTGCCGAACGGCTCGAACACCGCCCAAAACAGCTCGAATTTGAGATTGGCGAACAGTTCGAGTAGAACAACGCTCATCTCTATTCATGACTGATTGCCAGCCCTGTCCTCATCAACACCCACACCTGTGTTAATGGATCAATCACTAAAATGATGTTAGCTGCTTCTTTTAAGGCAGGACTGCAATGATGTTGAAATGTGTTATGGAGGTTAAAGTTCATTTTCTGGGCAAATATTGACTTAGCAAGTACAGTAATTGCGGTTAAGCTGATCACTCTTTGACATTCAGGAGTATATGTGACTCGCCCTCTGGGCCTTGGGGCACACGGAACCGGGCAGTAGGGAGACACTGGGAGTAGTAGTGGCGGCCCGGTCCCGCGGCTCAGGGTGGTCAGTTCAATGGTAGTCTGCTACGTACTTGAGATAATGTCCGACTACGCCACCCGTGGATTGCGGTTATTAGGAACCGCCGCTGCATGCAGACCACTGGGGCTGATGAGGTGTGCAGCTAGGGTAGTGTGACTCCCCACGGGAAGAGTGCGGCCCCAGGGCAGTGTAGTAGATGGTGGGAGTGATGGTGGTGAGAGTCCCAGTACCGGTAGTGCCGGAGGAGCGAAGGAGCACACGGACAACAAGTTACAGTCCAGGGTCTTTACTCACAGTTCATTTGTTCCGGGTCACTTCCGTCGGCAGTGACCGACCGAGCCGTGCTGCGTCCACCAGGTGCGGGGCTCGGTCAACTCCCAGGCAGTTCAGGAGCATGGCACAGGACCCCCTTTAATCCTTTCTCTGGCCTGCCTCACCAGTGACCCACTTTTGTCCGGCTGCCGCAGACTTGTGCGGTTAAACGTGGGCCCCGTCCTCCGCTGTCCTATATGGTGCCTTCCTAGCAGGTTTGGTGAGGTGTCGCACCAATAGATGATCACGACGACCGGTCTTTGGCTGAGAGTTGTTTCTCCTCCACCAACTTGGGATCCGGTACCCTTAATCTGCCTGACCCTGCACCCTGGATTCTCGTGGGTTCTTAGGGTCCCTTCCACCTTCTTGTTCCTGAGCCCTTCTGTTTCTCTGTCTCTTCTCCTTTTCTGTTCCGTTCTGTTCCTTTCTCTTGGAGCTGAGATGAGCGAGAATCTCAGCTCCCCTTCACCTCCTCCTCGTCCTCTCACTAGGCCCTCCTGGAGTAGAGCTCCTACAGAGCCTCTACTCCCTGTCTTCTCCTCTGGCTGAACGAACGAACCTAGATCTAAGATGGTGCCCACCTTTTATACCTCCCTCTGACCATGAGCCCAGGTGACCAGCAACCAATGGGCTCCTTCCTACACTCAGAAACCGCCCCCTATCTGCCCCTACAGCACTGGGTGTTCCACCCCTCCCTCCCCACTCCAGCAGGGACATGGTCGGTCGTGCCTGCACTTATGTCTAGTGGGAGCACCGTTGAGCTGTCCCTCGGAAATGGGGTGTGTGTGCTGTATGCAGCTAACTGAGCCCTGGTCCATACTCCATCCTTACCCGGGAGTGGAATATCACACCTCTGGACTGAGGTGCAATACCCCTGTAGCGGCCGAACCCTCGGGGCGCTACATATGCAAATTGCCATTACAAAAAATGAATCAGTAAACTTTGGAAAAATTACTATTGGTCTCATTCTCAATACTTTTTGCCATGACTGTATTGGGCTACTTCTGGGAAGGAGCATACTATATAGATCGCTGTTTGCCCATGGGGTGCTCCAGATCCTGCTCACTATGAGGCGTTTAGTTGCTTCCTCGAATGTGTTGTAATGGACGTTTCTAAGGGGGCACATATTATCCATTACCTTAAACTTCTTATGCCTGGGCCCAAAAGATTCGCCACAGAGTGAATACACGCGGTAGTCCACCTGTGATAAGGAGAGAGCTGGAGGGAGAGCGGACACCACAGAGCCGAGGGGTTAGATGGATAAAGGAAGAAGGAAAGAGGGTGAGGGAGGTAAGGGAGTACAGTGGAAGGCTGACCTGAGCTCCCCCACGTTCCTGCTGGGCGGGGAACAGCCCTGGAAGAAAAGCCCCTTGCGCATCGCTTTGAGGTTACGGGCGCGAGCGGGCAGAGGGACTACGCTGGAGTGCGAAGCCGACACGGCCAGTACGTTCCAGCCCGTGCTACCTCCATGTCTCCGGGTTTGTGCCAGAGTCACGGTGGACCCTGACGGCCAGCCCCCCTCTCCCGATAATGGTGCCTTTCCGCTGGGGAGTCGAGCCCCCCCCCGCGGTGGGGGGGGGGGGGGGGGGAGTAACATCTGCAGAAGAAAGACCATCTTCCAGCCAAACTAAGATGTCTACTTCTTTTCGTGGACCATGTGATACGATCCCTTTCTTACGGACACGCCCATTGCTACAAATTCCAGATGAGGCACAAAAACAGCTGGTGCTTCAACGGATATCAAGTGCTCCTTTAAGTGGGCTCTCCTCCACCTCAACTTCAACATCACAAATACTCCACCCCAATCGCACTTGCTTCCTCACAGCTCCCAAATCTCCAGCTGCCCGTCTGAGTATGAGGTAGAACAGATGGTTGAGTCTGCAGAGCTGTTTACTCATACTATAGCCTGGGAAACGGAGGTCTACTCCAGAGCTTCTGTGAATCCAGACGAGGAAATGATCTGCACTGATGCCCAGAATCTTTATAAGTCGGATCCAGGACCAGATGAAGAAGGTTCTGAGCATAATGTAGACCCTCGTTCCCAAACTGTAACTCCGGTTGGTGTCAACAATGATGAAGACGATGTTGAGACTCAATTACCTGATTGGAGCGACAACTTGACTTTTCGGTCAGGGCAGGAAGAGGTTGGCTCTGAGGACGACTGGTGTGAACACACGGGGTGATGATGACGAGGTTGGAGATCCCACTTGCTGTCAACCCACAGTCAGCCAGTCGATTAGGTCAGCAGAGGTGGATGAGGATGTGATTAGCCCAGGGGATGGGGATGACTCGGTACCCGGGCCTTTGCCTGGCCTTGGGGATGTCGCGGTGGTTGGCTCCCGGGCCCGTACCCTGGGATCACTCTATAAAAGGGTGGATAATTGTTAATTTCATAAGAGTTTGTGACGCCACCTTTGGTATCAGGTGAGAAGCACCAGCGCTGCAGCAGTCCACTGAGGCCGGTGATGAGGCAGCTCGATGGTATAGCTCCCCACAGGTGGAGCTAGGCCTCACGGCAGCATATGCAGGGGGAATGCAGGACAGGCGAGACCCAGCTGGGTCAGAGCAAGAACGGGAACGGACACGGTAGTCACTTCAGTTCCTTTTACTGGTGGAAATTCAGGCACATCCTGGAGCACTGTAGGGTGAAGGGTGCATATCAGGATCCTCCCCAATGAGCGGGTGTAGGGCCTCCTGTTTCTTGCCTCTGCGTAGTAAATTTCTGACCTGCCTGGAGCTAGGCCTAACTTTGTCTCTGTCCTGAGCTGGCTGACCTTGTGGTAGTGCCTTCTCTTGGATTTCATGCTCCCAGTATGCGGGGCCTAAGCGTCTCCTGGCTCTGTTACGTATCAGCACCTTAGCGATCCTGGGACTTGTAGTTCTCCAGGGATTCCGGTTATGCCTTACTGGGTCATAGAGATCCCGGTTAGCTCGGATCCGGTGTCAGGTAAATTCTTCGGGGTGAGCTGGTTAAGCTCCTCTGCCCCCTATGTACTAACTCTCCACTTGCCTTCGGCTTACTCGGGCCCTCACTAGGCTATACACACTAACGGCAGCTTGCCGCGCTTCACCGATCTTATGGTGCCGGCACACCTTAAGCTCTAACTGGGCTCCCTGAATCTAGCTAGCAGGAGCCTCGTGCTCCACTGCTGAACTATTAACGGAGTTCACTAGACTAGACTGAGCTCCACTGCAGATTGACCTCTTAGGCTTCTCTACTGCAGGAACTCTTCAGAGGAACTGAACTGCCTAGCTCCACCTTCCCTATTTATATCCATAACGGGCTCCCTCTGCTGGTCTGAGGTGGAAGGTGGAGATGTGTGAATGTTTATGGGGGCCTCTTGTGGAGGATTCCATCAATGCACTCTTCTAGGATCTGTGATACCAAGCGCATCTGGGCGTCACAGATGCCATTGACGACGAGGTTAGGTTGCGCCTTTCTGAACAGACTGAGTACTGGAAGCACGTCAACAACTGCATCCTCATCCACAACTCTGCTTCTGACCACAAGTCGTGGCAGCTCTTCAGGTCGCATGGGCTCTAAGCCTTGCATAGCCTGGCCATTTTTTCAGATCGATAAGGATGACCCAACTCGTGTTATCTGTAATATTTGTCACCAAAAGCTAAGTAGAGGCCCAAAAATCCATAGTTTGAGTACTTCATGCATGAACCGTCACATGGATATGAAGCATAAGTTGCAGTGGGAAGCTCACTGTGCTACAATGCGGCCTAGCGGGCCGGGCCAACCACAGTCTGCCCCATCTTGTGCATCTGCAGCCTCTTCATCCTCTGTGACTGGGGGGACAGCAGTTACACATGTTTTTGGACGCAGACATGCCATCTGTTTACCCGAAACAGCCAGTGTGATTGGCCATTTCATTTGGAAGTGGATACACCAGCTAGTGTTGAGCGCTCTTCGACATCGAGAGCACCACCTTTGGATCAAGGCAACCTAACATGTCCGCCTGCATCTTCCTCACAGACTGGCAGTTTGCCGGGGACACCCTACTCAACCCCGTCTTAAGCACAACAGCCAGACCTCGGTCCCTCAGATGTGGACAAGTAAAAGACCATTTCCTCCAGCCATGACAAAGCTAAGAGGTTGAATTTCACAATCTGCAAGCTGTTGGCTACAGAAATGCTGCCTTTCCGCCTGGTGGACACAGAGGATTTTCGAGACCTTATGTCCGTCGCAGTGCCCCAGTACCAGATGCCCAGTTGGCACTACTTCTTCTCAAAGAAAGGTGTGCCTGCGCTCCACCAGCATGTCGCACACAACCTCACCGCTTCTTTGAGAAACTGTGTGTGACAGGGTGCATTTCACCACAGACACTTGGGCGAGTAGGCATGGACAGGGGTGTTACATGTCGCTGACTGGGCACTGGGTAACTATGGTGACAGCAGGACAAGGGGCTGCTGTCCAAGTCTTGCCGTCCCCACGAGTTGTGCGTCAATCCTCTTTATGTCAAAGTTCCTCCACTGCTTCTGCCTCCTCAACCTCCTCTCGGTCCTCCACCTGCACCCAAAGCCTGTCTGGTAATGCCACCTGCTTTCTAACTGCGCAGAAGGAATCCTGCACACCTCCTTACTATGCTGGCAGCAGGGCTCAATGGCATCAGGTGGTGTTTACTTTGAAATGTCTGGGAAATGTGAGTCACACAGCTGAGGAGTTGTGGTCAGCTCTGGAGACCCAGTTTCATGAATGGTTGTCTCCACTGGACCTGCAACCAGGGAAGGCCGTGTGCGGCAATGCTGCAATCCTGTGTGCGGCCCTTCGCCGGGGCAATGTCACACACGTACCTTGTATGGCTCACGTGTTGAAACTGGTTGTCCAGCAATTTTTAGCCCACTATCCCGGACTAGATGGCTTTCTGCAGAGGGCACGGTCGCTGTGTGCTCACTTCCGCCGTTCGCATCCCGCAGCTCAACTACTTACATCTCTACAGAACTCGTTGGGCCTGCCAGTTCACTGGCTGAAATGCGATGTGCCGACATGGTGGAATTCAACTCTGCACATGTTGCAGCGACTGTGGCAGCACCGACAAGCCCTGGTGCAATACGTTCTGACTTATAGCCTCGGCCAACGAGATCCAGAGGTGGGGCATATCACGCTGCAGGAGTGGTCTCAGATCAGGGACCTATACACCCTTCTGCACAGTTTTGAAATGGCGATGAAGATGTTTAGTGCTGACGATGCCATTATCAGCATGACTATTCTGGTGATTTACATGCTAGAGCACACGTTAAACAGAATTCAGAGTCAGGTGGTGGGACAAGAGAAGGTGGAGGGAGTAGAGGAGGAGTTGTATGCGGAAGGGATAACATCTGCAAGGTCCAGACGGTCGGCAGCACCAAGGTGGCAGGCATGTGAGGGTGGGGGAGATGGTTTTACCAGGGCGCATGGTAGCAGCCAAACTAGTGAGGAAGGTGCAGGAGCCCAGGAAGAAGTGGAGGACGAACTGATGGAAGACTCATCAGATGAGGGAGACCTTGATCACATTTCTGTTGTGCGAGGTTGGGGGGAGAGGGCAGAAGAAGGAAGTATGATTCTTACCTCGCTACCAACACAACAAGGACTTGGTCCTCCTGGATGCGCAAGACACATGAGTTCCTTCTTGCTGCACTACCTGCAACATGACCCTCGGATTGTCAGAATTCAAAGAAATCCCGACTACTGGGTTGCCACACTGTTAGATCCCCGGTACAAAAGTAAATTTGCCGAAAAATTTCCTGCCATAGAAAGGGATTCAAACATCCCAGGAGTATCAGCAGAGACTGTTGCAGAATCTTACATGTGCTTTTCCACAAAACACCAGTGGTGCACGTAGTGAATCTCAGTTCCAACTTGCCAACCGTGGGACCGTCAAGTGTTCAGCACTCAAACCGTAACAGAACCACAGTATCTGCTGGTAACAGCAATTTTGTGGAATCGTTTAACCACTTTTTTAGACAATCCTTTGCAAGGCCACAGGAGACAAGAAGTCTGACACATAGTCAACGCCTAGAGAGGATGGTACAGGAGTATCTCCAAGTGAACATCAAAGCCATGACTGTGTCACTGGACCCTTGCTCATTTTGGGATTCCAATCTGGAAAAATGTCCGGAGTTAGCCATTCACGTCTTGGAGATCTTGTTATGCCCTGCAGCCAGCGTTCTCTGAACGTGTGTTCAGCGCTGCTGGTGGTGTGCTGACAGATAAGCGCACACGGCTGTCCACTGAGAATGTAGACAGACTTGCGTTCATAAAGATGAACAAATCATGGATCCGCAAGGACTTTTCTACCCCTGTGTCATCCTGGGGAGACTAAAAGCTTGAGGATTTGGTAAAATCACCTCACCAACCGTTTTAAGCAACTCTTGGGCAATTGATGCCACTTAAGTGGTGTCTGTGCCACAATTTTTGGAAAAAATGGACTTTTTGGAGTCCCTTTGCTGTGCTATAAGTGACGTTGGCATCGTCAATTCCAGGTGGGTTGGGTCGCTCCCCCCCCCCCCCCCCCTTTTTAACCGTAAAACTACATACACTATGGCTTAGGGTAACACAGATGGTTGAGTCTGACAAGCTGTTTGCTCAGAGGTCTGCTCCAAAGCTTCGGTTTCTGCTAGTCAGCTTAGTAGCCCAGCTCTGAAGCTATCTACACCGCCTGTGTATCGAATAAGAATTTTTAACTGCATCTAGCCTAGGCAGACTGTGGGGACCCCCAACCAAACCCAGACGCTCAGCCCCCCTACCGCCCCCCTTTCCTTGACAATACAATAATGTAACTCTTACAACTGGATGGGTGAGGATCGGTCACAGCTTTATTAACTCTTTATGCTCATTCCATTAGAAAGGCATTTTATTTTCAAAATAATTCAGCTTGCTGCAGCATGCCCTGTGTCTCCACACCGGAAAGTTGGCCAACAAGTGTAACTCTCTGACATGTCCTTTCTATTTCCAGGCCACGGAGGATCCTGCGTACTCGTATGCAGGACTCTGACCCCCATCCATCACTCTTAATGCTTGTTGCACTCCGTCCTGGAGTCCTGACAGGAATATGTCCAGTCCAATATCCATTAAGTAAACACCGTCGGGCCGTATGAGCCCTGCTTTATCTCCTTCCAGTTGTTGGTGTCGTACCACTACACCGCCTCTGTCTCTCCTAAATTTTGCCATCCTAATATTTATTACCCGCCTTGTCCGTTCGATGCCCGTGATGTCTCGCGCACCTTGCCTTACCGCTATCGGCACAATCTCTGACCATACTATAGTTATTTTGTGAAAAATTCTCTGAAGCGCTCAGTGTCTAGTTGCATTATTGCCATTACTTATGCGCTCTTGTGATGACCTAGGTAGTTTCCCCTGGCCTGTATAACTAAGATGACCGGACCTCTTGCCTCTCTCCCTACCTTGATTATCTCCATCAGTACCTGTGGCCATTGCAGGCCTATAATACCTCTCCAGTTGAAATATGTGTTATGAAACACTAATTTCCTCCCGCCTCGGCGGACTTTCGCCCTTTTTTTCTGCCCAATATATATACGAGTGGCCTATCACCCACACTGTTGGCTTAGCGTCACCTGTTAGAGAAACAAACCATGTTAGGATAACAAGTCCGGTCTTATGTATCTCGCCAAACACGTGGATCACCATCTCCCTATCCTCTGAACTTCCGTTTCTGACAGTCCTGCTCTTGCTGCTTCCGTGGCCGCGCCTATGCGGAATGAGTGTCCCCCTTAATCTTTGGGGTGGTTCCCTGCCGATGTTAGGCATTTATTATATATAGCTTGGAACTGGTATCTTGATAATGGCGTTCCATCAATATGTGATAGGAAGAAATTACTTTGTGATCTGATGGTTAGATATGTTTTTACTATTGTTACCCAACTCAGTGTACCGTTTGTGGGTTGTAGAAGTACCCAAGTGCCCCTGCCCGCTGGAACTGTTTTTGATTTGCATATGCGCAGACGTATTGAATTATTGGCTATGACTACGTCCTGGTGTAATAAGCCTCCACTGGTGGTAATTTTGGATTGAGGGACTAATTCGCTTATGTATAGCGCCCCGAAGAAGGCGATCGCAAATGTAGTAGACAGTAGTGTTGCTTCAAATTGTGAGTGTCATGTTAATGGTGTTAGGGATATGATGTGAGAAATCAGTTTTAGAAACATGGGACCGGACGTCTACACTCCTGACTTGGCTGACCCCTTTTCCACCCTTTTATGGATTGTCTGATGAATCTTTGTCACATCTCCCCAATTCAGTAGTTGGAAGTGAAATGCTACTCCGGTCAGACACCGCTGCGCTGACGCCCCTGATATGCCCCTCATCATTAGCTGGTGGTGAAATTCTATGGTGACTTGTAATCTGTCTTGTTCACATTGGTCAACCCGTCTGCCTGCTACTAGTCGTGTACACTCTTCCCGTGCCGTAACGTATGCTTGCCACGTCGACGGGGCAACTGACGCTCTGATTAATGGCATCAACTATTCGCCACTA
The DNA here is from genome assembly GCF_046119375.1 of Phyllobates terribilis. Classification (NCBI taxonomy): domain Eukaryota; kingdom Metazoa; phylum Chordata; class Amphibia; order Anura; family Dendrobatidae; genus Phyllobates; species Phyllobates terribilis. The sequence continues at coordinate 49,947,874 of NW_027362772.1, read as the reverse complement.
GATCCCATAGGGAGGGTGGGCACTGTTGCCCGATGGGTGGGCGTTGGGGAGGAGCTCTGTGAAAATCTGCTAATTGAATTGTGATAAAGCGTTAGCAGAAGCTATTGACCCCTCAGCATCGTGGCTAGCGTTGACCCATACACTGTGTTTTAGGCACAGGAATGCAAGCCGGCGTAGCAGGCCTAGCACTGGGAGAGACTATGATGCCATCTTATTAATGCAGTGCGCTAGGCTGGTGTTTTTTTTTGTTATGAAGAGTATATTTTTGTTAGCCAGGCGCGCACCCCATATTTCTATTGTTACCACTATTGGGAAGAAAAATTTATTTTCCGGGCTAGCTGCAGCTAAAAATTATTAGTAATTTTGAAAGGTGGTGGAGCTTAGTATAGATGGCCTAATAGAATGAGTACCACACACTGCTAATATGCCCAAAAGGTTTTACTTGGCTAGGTGCAGTAAAAAACTTGTATTACATACACAGGTGGTGTAGCTTGCAACACAGATGGGCTACTCCACTGACTAACGCACACTGCAAGAGGCCAAAAAGGATTTGCTTAGCTAGATTTAGCCAAATGCTGTGAAAAACACTTGCACAGCACTAAAACAGACCTGCCTGGCAAAAAGTGATAGGAACTGATGTAACCTAGCCCTCAAAAGGGCTGCAATTAGAACTAGTCCCTACTCCCAAGCTATCTGTCTATTTCAGATAAAATTCGCTTGCAATTCAGTTATACTGTATAGCGCGCACACAGCAGCAGCGGTGCGGTCTAAAGCTCAGCTGCAGCAGTGAGAAAATGGTGGCGACGGGGAAAATGGCTTGGTCTTATAGGGCAAGGACATGTGACATACACAGCCAATGACGCATGCCCTTGCTTGTGTGAAAAAAAGCACTTCGCTCCGTGTGTGCGCTGCTGATAGGCTGACAGATTGCACCTCCCCACTGCAAATGCGGGAAAGAGAAAAAAAAAATGGAGATCTTCATTGTTCCTGCAGAGATCCATCCCCTGCCCCTCCCCCCACCCCGCTGTACACTCAAACTGCGTATTAACATTAATTTTCATCATTACTGAGAAAAAATCCAGTTATGATTTTGGTGCACGAACAGTTATCGAACATAACCTCGAACAGCCGAATTTTTCTCAAATAGTTCATGTTCGCCGAACGGCTCAAACACCGCCCAAAACAGCTTGAATTTGAAATTGGCGAACAGTTCGATTCGAACACTGCTCATCTCTAGTTGTTATGCCAGGCTTGTCTCTTGGTTGGTCGCACTCTGCCATGCACGAGGTCTGATAGTCAATCACTGATGCCAGGGTGACGTTTTAGAAAACTGTGGCACTATCTGTGTTTGTGACGTAAAGATATGGCAGCAGAGAAAGTGAAGAAGTGGTCAGACAGCTGGGTCCAAGTGTCGGTATACGATGGCCGCTTGAAGGAAGAGTAGACATGAACAGAGTACCGTTCTGTATCCTACTTTCTTTTGAAGTGCAGAGGTGGGATTGGGTTAGAGGTGCAGTTATTGGAAAGACACAGCGCAGCAGGTGAGGCAGTGTTGGATGGTGTCAGCCATGTCTTGGTGGGACCCAGGAAGGGTATTGAAAGAGGTTGCGAAAGACTTAAAACCTATTCCTTTGCCACCCCCAACTCCCCCCCCCCCCACCCCCACCTCCTCTCCCCTTTTACACTTTTTCTTTTGGAGCACTTTCGAACACCCATTCCATATGCAATAAGCTTTGTTGTAGAGGTTGCAGTAGTAGGTAGGGGTCAGCTGCGGAGGTCCAGGACATAGATTAATCGCAAGCTGTGAAGGAGAGAGGCGGAGGAGGTGGGAGAAGTGGAGTGCCTTTCTTGTTTTTTTTTTTCTTTGTAGGAGTAATGTGAGGTTGAGGAGCAGGTCTGTTGATGAGATCAGGTAAGAGTGAAGATGAGAAATATGACTGCTTCCACTTACCATTAAACCTTAAGTATGATTGATTTGTTTCGAACTTAAAACAAATACACAATACCATTTGTGTTGGGTGAAACAAGTAGCCACAGCTTTTTTTCTTTACGTTACCCGCATAAAATCATCATTGGCCCTCGTTCAAAACATTCCACCATGCAGTGTCACTGCGCAAGGCAGTAAGCATGTAATTTCCAGGGCCAACATTTTTTCACCAGGGAAGGTCAAAAAACTATTTGACAATCTGACCACCGCCACCCTAGGGTACTTTCAATGCCATATTGTATACCGGATAAAATTATATAATTTCCAATGGCGTTCAGATACAAGCCAACAGAAAACTTCCATTCTCCTTCTAGTATATGATGACACACCACAATACCACCATTTGCTCTCATTGAAGTGAGACACCCTCATATTAAGTAACCGGCGAGCCCTCTCTAGCGCCCCTAAGTTACAAGCCCACTTCCAAACCTGGAGAGCGACTACTTCGGACCATACTATTCCGCATTTTTGCTTGAACAAATTTTTAATTCTATGTAAATCCGACTTTACGAGAGCAATGAGCTTTGCTAATTTTATCTTACCCAAGTCGTTGCAGCCTGTCATGAATAACAAGATGTTTGCATATGTCACATTACTTTTACGCGATCAAGCACCTGCACTTATCGCAGCCCTCGATAACTCTGCCAATGTACCTCAGCACCTCTCTGACCTAAGCATATTCCAGCTGGTTGAACCTGTGTTCATTTTTCGGCCCAAAATGAGTGGCCAATAGTGTTGAGCATTCCGATACCGCGAATATCGGCCGATACCCGATATTTCAGTATCGGAATTCCGATACTTAATTCTGATACTTTTACAATATCGAATACCGGAATCGGACGTTCCCATAATGCCTGCGCTCCTGCAGTGTCTCTGAAGGATGACAAGCTGGATGGCAGCGCTCAGCTGCGATCCAGCCTGTCATCAGAATGCCATCCCAGCGTGAGAGAATTCTCCTGATTGTTTAAAAGCCGGCGGGCGGTAAAAAGCCGCCGGCTTTTAAACAATCACACAGCCCCATACTGCTTCCCTGCAGCCTCCGACCCCGATCCTCCGCTCCCCTCGCCACATCCCATCCCGATCGTAAGTTAGGACCGGGCGGGGAGCGCAGCACCAAGGAGCGGGGAGCGAAGGACCCGGGCGGGGAAGCCGGCAGTGAAAAGCCTTCACCGCCAGCTTTCCCGCCGGTTATTTCAAATGAACAGCTGAGGTATCAGGTGATGCTGATCAGCTGTTCATTTTAAGTAGCCGCGGTGCCCTCAGAGGGTTCATGTGAGTTCATGCTTGACTGCATTGCATGAACTCGCATGAACTTTCCCACGGCCGCACAGGTCAGCCTCACCTCCCAGACCATCAGCCCGTCATGATTAGTGTGTGCGCGATGTGTGCGCGATGTCTGCGAGTGTCTGGGGGGTGTGTGCATGCAGGCAGACATAGGCCGATGTGACACTACTACTCGCATCGGCCTATGTCTGTCCCCCGTTCACTCGTGCCAGCAGGATCAGCTCGATGGGAGCAGTAGTTCCCATCAGCCTGATCCTGCTATTTAAATTGCCCTACTGTGTCCCCAATAAATTTTAAATACATGTCATTGGTGGCAAGTGGTTACCTACAATAAATTAGTTTATACATTACCTATCCCCGCCGATCGCCACCTAAAATAAAGTAAAAAATAAACTACACCTATACTCACCTAGACACCTAATTCCCCGAAGCCATCGATCTCCTGCAATAAAATATAATATAATAAGCCACAACCTTATCCTTACCCCTCTGTAGTAGTTCACGAGTGTCCCACGATCTCCAGTTTAGAGCAGCCACATAGAATGTGACCGCTCTGAACCGCTGCCGCCGCTAGAATGACGGGGTTGTAAAGCAGCCCCGTCACTGCATAAGCGGGTTCGCCGGAGTTCAGGCAGCGCTGCTCCGGTTAGCTCCTTTACGGCCCTGCTGTATCGTGAGAAATTCCTACGGTACAGCAGTGCCGTAAAGGAGGTCTCTGGAGCTGCGCTGACTGAATGCACTCCGGTGACCTCAGTCAGGGGCTCCCGCTGCTGGGAGCGAACGTGTTCCCGGCAGCGTGAGCTTACAGCAGCCATGCACAGCTGTCACCATCTCCAGATGTGACAGCTGTGCATGGGAGATCAGCGCAGGAACGTGGACAGGTAACTATTTTTTTTTTTTTTTGTAGTAAACTAAGAATTAAATAAAATGGTGGGTTTTATTTCAAATTATTTTTTTCTGGGTGTAGTGTGTTTTTTCTTTTTAACACTTTGTAGATTATTAATGGGGGTGTCTTATAGACGCCTCTCCATTACTAACCTGGGCTTGATGTCAGCTGGCATTATAAGCTGACATCAACCCCAGCCCTATTACCCCCTGCCACCGCACCAGGGCAGCGTGGAAGAGCGAGGCTAAGTGCCAGAATTGGCGCATCCTATGAATGCGCCATTTCTGGGGCGGCTGACGGCTGGTGTTTCTAGCCTGGGAGGGGGCCAATATTCATGGCACCCTTCCTGGGCTATTAATATCAGCCCCCAGCTGTCTGCCTAGCCTTTGCTAGCTATTAAATTAGGGGGGACCCCACGTCATTTGTTTTGGGGGGGTCCCACATTTTAATAGCTAGTAAAGGCTAGGTATTCAGCTGGGGGCTGATATTAGTAGTCTGGGAAGCTCCGTGGGTATTACCCCCTTCCCAGGCTTCAAACATCTGCCCCAGCCGTCGGCTTAACCTCCGCTAGAGACTAAAATTATAGGGGATCCCACGCCAATTTTTTTTTAAAATAAATCCTTTATTTTAACACTAAATGACATTTGAGGAGTTAATAAAGATGCAGTCCCTAAATTATTTATTTTTTAATTAATTTTTTTCCAAAAATTGTCGTGGGCTTTGCCATTTTTTTGTATGCCAGCAAGTTACAGCATCCAGCTTCCATGAATGCGCCATTTTCCGGGGTGGCTGCGGACTGCAATTTGCAGCGGGGGGGCGGGGGGGGGGGCAGAAAGCTTGGGCCTCCCTGCACTGCAGATTCCAGCCCCCAGCTGCCTAGTTGTACCTGGCTGGACACAAAAATAGGGCGAAGCCCCACATCAATTTTTTTTTAATTATTTCAGGATATTCATGAAATTATTTAAAAAAAAAAAAAAAACGTGGGGCTTCGCCATATTTCTGTGTCCAGCCAGGTACAACTAGGCAGCTGGGGGCTGGAATCTGCAGCGCAGGGAGGCCCAAGCTTTCTGCCCCCCCCCCCCCCGCCCCCCCCGCTGCAAATTGCAGTCCGCAGCCGCCCCGGAAAATGGCGCGTTCATAGAAGCGCCATCTTCTGGCGCTGTACCCAACACATCCAGGGCCCTGGTGCGGTGGCTCACTGGGTAATAAAGGGGTTAGGGCCAGCTTGGTATTATCAGCTGGCCCTAAGCCTGAAATTCATGGGGTCACGCCAATATTAGACATGACCGCCATGAATTTCTAGTAAAGTATTTAAAAAAAACACAAACACCCAGAATAAAGTCCTTTAATTGAAATAAACACACAATTCTTTATTGTTCTAAATTAAACCATACTTACCATCACGCCCATTCCAGCTGAAGCCAACGATCTCCTGAAATAAAAGAAAAATAATAAAGCAACATCATCCTTACCTTTCCATGGTTCCTATGACAGCTTCAGCTCTGCTACATCGAGATGACAGGCTGGACCTGCTGAACGCTGCCATCCAGCCTGTCATCCCGCGGACACTGAGAAGCGCAGGCTTGCTTGCGCTCCTCAGTGTCTCTCAGTGACGGCATCCAGATGAGCCGAGTCTCTCACGCTCACCGCATGCACAGGAGAATTCTCCTACGCTGTCAGTGACGTGCATGAGGTGAGCTGAGTTCATTGTCGGCTCATCTTTATGCCGTCACAGCCAGACACTGAGGAGCGCAAGCATGCCTGCGCTTCTCGGTGTCTGTGGGATGACAGGCTGCTGCGGTCCAGCCTGTCATCTCGATGTAGCAGAGCTGAAGCTGTCCTGGGAACCATGGGAAGGTAACGATGATGTTGCTTTATTATTTTATTTTTATTGCAGGATATCGTTGGCTTCAGCTGGAATGGGCGTGATGGTAAGTAGGGTTTAATTTAGAACAATAAAGAATTGTGTGTTTAATTGAAATAAAGGACTTTATTCTGGGTGTTTGTGTTTTCTTTTAACTTTGACTATGGGGTTAGTAATGGGGGTGTCTTATAGACGCCTCTCCATTACTAACCTGGGCTTGATGTCAGCTGGCATTATAAGCGGACATCAACCCCAGCCCTATTACCCCACTGCCACCGCTACAGGGCAGTGGGAAGAGCGAGGCTAAGTGCCAGAATTGGCGCATCCTATGGATGCGCCATTTCTGGGTCGGCTGACGGCTGGTGTTTCTAGCCTGGGAGGGGGCCAATATTCATGGCACCCTTCCTGGGCTATTAATATCAGCCCCTAGCTGTCTGCCTAGCCTTTGCTAGCTATTAAAATAGGGGGGACCCCACGTCATTTTTTGGGGGTGTCCCCCATTTTAATAGCTAGTAAAGGCTGGGTATTCAGCTGGGGGCTGATATTAGTAGCCTGGGAAGCTCCGTGGTTATTACCCCCTTTCCAGGCTTCAAACATCTGCCCCAGCCGTCTGCTTAACCTCCGCTAGAGCCTAAAATTACGGGGAACCCCACGCCAATTTTTTTTTTAATAAATCCTTTATTTTAACACTAAATGACAAGTACAGTAATCAACACTGTCACTGTACTTATCTATGTGATTGACATGTTTCTATCTATCTAATCTGTGTGATTCTCTTTTCTTTCTGTTATAAATTGTCCGGTACCGGTGTATACCGCTGCTGAATTGCCGGCTTTTCATGTTTCACTGTGAGCACTGTTCCCATCGATTTGGGCAACCACCTCCCCCAATACATTCTACATTATTGTTAGCTGTTTTCCTTCATGTAGAATTAACCTACAAGAAAAGAAAACGTTTATTTTCATTCCGATATTTGTGTCCCATTGACTTGCATTGGTTTCCGGTATCGGAATCGGCGATATCCGATACCTTCTGATATCAGGAAATATCGGATCGGGCCAATACCCAAAAAGTATCGCTCAACACTAGTAGCCAATCCATAAATGCGGTGGCATTGTACCTAATGAAATGGAAAAATCCAGGTTTACAGGATTGTGTTCTTTTGTTTATAGAGCACCAAATCGGGCCGAACAACATTACTATTTCCATCTTCCCAACTTTATTGCCTATTCACTGAGTCCTAGCACATTAGCTTCTGTCGCGGCTCCAATATGACACCAATGCGTTGCAAATTGTGAAGCGTCCATGCCAACCTTGCATAAACATGACTTGAAAATAGATTTAAACTGGTAATGGTAAACGGCTCCAGAATCATGTACTAAAAACTGAGCGCTTGGTTGACGTACTGCCATGTATCTTTTTACCATTTGCACATGACATAAGGAGCCATTCAACTTATTTAAAGATCAAAAAAAAAAAAACAAAGACAGAAGCACAATACACAACTACCCTGCAATAAATAAATCACAATAGTGCATGAAAATAATAAAGTACTTAACATAATTTTGATCAAAATAATGAAAAAGCTATCCCACCACGTCATGGTGACCTTATTTGGGACAGTCCTAACTCGAGTATTTAAAACCTTACCGTTTGTCAAGTGACATGCATGTAGATGAGGGCTGAGAGGCTGAACCCAGCTAGTGGACACAGACCTGGGAAGCAAGATGAATAAACTTTCCAGCTCAAGGTAAGGGCAAGCCACACCATTATATGCACTTGTGCACATTAGACTGAAAAACCTGAAGAAATGAACTGGAATGTAAATTAGTATGCATGCAGCATGTAAGAGCATGTTCACACATGGCCAATAAGCAGAAAAAAAGAGACAAACCCAATACGTATATGCCCTGCAATAAATAAACCACAATAGTGCATGAAAATAGAGTACTTGGTTAACATAATTTTGATCAAAATAAATATTTATAGACCACCAACAACCTAATCCTGCCTGGTCAGTTTTTGAGTGACATACGCTAACCTTCACGCATGTTGGTAGCGCAATTACACCATGAATATGGCTGTAATCATTATCAGAATCACATGTGATGTGATAGTAAGATTACCTGATTGCCTCTTATGATGTTGGAGATCTGCGTATAGTGCGTGTTATTGCCGTAATGGCGCTTAATGTATTGAGGCTGACCGTCTGTTTTTGTTTCGTGCCCGGAAACCGGGTACCATGTGACTTGGCTGATCCATGTGACGAGCTGTGGGAGGTCCGTCTGAGATGTGGGATGGGGCGTCCTTGGTGTACATGTCACTGTGACATGTATGGTGGGCGCCGTTTGAGCGCGTCATAATGGGTGGGGTCTGGTCTGGATGCAGAGATCCATGCTGATGTAAGGTCCAGCATATAAAGAGAAATAGTGAGGCACCAGTCACAATGTGCAGCCTTCAAATGTCGAGCGCTAGTCGCTGCACTCTACATGTGAAAGAGTTAGCCTAAAAACGATGTAGACCGGGCACTAGCCGTTTGCATGTGAGCCAAGTGATGCAAATTCCATATATAGTAAAACCTGAGCTGTCAAAGCAGTAGAAATGGAACAGATAATGCACTCGCCAACAGTGTTGCTTGATAATAGTCCTGTTTATTCGGGATTACACATGCAGAGTGGTGGTGCAGGTTCTGGTGTGCGGGACTGAGAGGACAATGGCCGTTTCACATTTGTCCTGCGCTTCCAGTGGACCTGTTGAAGCACAGGACCAGCGCGAAACGGCCGTTATCAAGCAACACTGTTGGTGAGTGCATGATTTGTTCCATTTCTACAGCTTTGACGGCTGATGTAAGGTTCCCAAGTGACCTAGTCGTGGGCGAGCTGTCGCGTTCACTCATTTTGGGACCCTACAGTGTGTCCTCGCTCTGGTGTGCTGCTGTGTATGTTGTGTCTCAAACTTCTTGCCTGCAGGCCTCTGCTGACTACAGGAATCATTCAGGGCAGCAATCAATTCACAGGTACTGGATATAACTTCAGCCCTGGTTCCAGATCTAGGTGAAGCATCCCTTCCGCTATTTTCTTTATCCTTGGGGATTCTTCCTCACCACTGACAGTATATCTGGAATTCTGGATCCCATCCCACTCTGCCTCTGAGAGATTGAGGCCTTTGCCACCAGGCCCTGAAGTCTAGCTCTAGGTTTCCAGGCTGGCAAAGGGACTCGTGCAGAGGGGTTCTGTCATTCCACTGCCCAGGATTCTAGGCCCATGTTGTCCCTAGCAGCTCCTAACGAGAGCCTGCTACTGCTGACTTGACACTGTTCTGCACCACACTGGCTAAACTTACTTCCTGCACTGGACACTAGCACTCCATTTCCCCTCTAATGGGCCAGATGTTTTAGTTAACTCTACCTAGGCCAAATTGCAGCCCCAGAGGGTTCTATCGGCAGGAACACAAAATTAATCCTTTAGAGTGTCAGGGGGACCAAACAATGACCTCCACCTCTACTACACTCATACTAGGGGCTATATGGAGGGGCTGTGTGAATGGTATGACAGCGTATCAATTACGCTGTTGTGTATAGATTGGTGGGAAGCGATTTGTATGGGGAGGGGGAAAGGGGAAATGAAAATGGAGATGATAAAGTTTGTTAATATACTGCAGTCATATGATAGTGAAGTGGGACAAATGGATGTACAGGAGAAGCCAGTACAGTACCATAGGTGCCCAGGGAGATTATGTGGAAAAGAGAATGTCTAACGATTGTGGAAAAAGACCATGATTCATTATAGGATAGGTGCCTAGCCGTGATCTTGGCAAAACAAGCAAGATGACAAGATCTAGAACGTTAGTCACAAATGAAACAACTTGGGTGTATTCCAAACAGAAATGATAAATTGATTAAGGCCAGATATTTTAAGAAAACTTCACAAAATCGAGTCACAAAATATAGGCTCATAAGGAAATAAGTTAGTTATTATTATTATTATTATAGCGCCATTTATTCCATGGCGCTTTACATGTGAAAAAGGGGTATAATACAAAAACAATTACAATAATCTTGAACACAATGTGACAGCGACTGGTACAGGAGGAGCGAGGACCCTGCCCGCGAGGGCTCACAATCTACGAGGGATGGGTGAGGATACAGTAGGTGAGGGTAGAGCTGGTCGTGCAGCGGTATGGTAGAGCGGTGGTTACTGCAGGTTGTAGGCTTGTCGGAAGAGGTGGGTCTTCAGGTTCCTTTTGAAGGTTTCCATGGTAGGCGAGAGTCTGATACGTTGGGGTAGAGAGTTCCAGAGTAGGGAGAAATCTTGTATACGGTTGTGGGAGGAGGAGATAAGAGGGGAGTAGAGCAGGAGATATTGTGACGATCGGAGGTTGCGTGCAGGTATGTAACAGGAGACTAGGTCAGATATATGGAGGAGCCAGGTTGGGAATGGCTTTGTATGTCATGGTTTTGAACTGGAGTCTCTGAGCAATGGGGAGCCAGTGAAGAGATTAACAGAGAGGAGAGGCCGGGGAATAGCGGGGGGGCAGGTTGATTAGCCGAGCAGCAGAGTTTAGGATAGATTGGAGGGGTGCGAGAGTTAGAGGGGAGGCCACAGAGCAGGAGGTTGCAGTAGTCAAGGCGGGAGATGATGAGGGTGTGCACTAGTGTTTTTGCAGATTCATGGTTTAGGAATGTGAGGATCCGGGAGAGATTTTTGAGTTGGAGTCAGCAGGAAGTGGAAAGGGCTTGGATATGTGGTTTGAAGGAAAGTTCAGAGTCCAGGGTTTCCCCAAGTCAGTGAGCTTGAGGGACTGGGGAGAGTGGACAGCCATTGATGTTGATAGGTCAGTTGGGGGGGGGGGGGGTTGAATGAGATGGCGGAAAGATGATGAATTCTGTTTTGTCAATGATAAGCTTTAGAAATCTAGCAGAGAAGAAGGATGAAATGGCGGACAGACATTGTGGGATTTTGGTTAGTAAGGAGGTGATATTGGGTCCAGAGAGGTAGATCTGTGTCATCAGCATAGAGGTGATACTGAAAGCCATGAGACTCTGAGCTGTCCCAGGCCTAATGTGTAGATTTAGAAGAGCAGGGGTCCTAGAACTGAACCTTGGGGGACACTGACAGATAGGGGGCGAGATGAGGAGGTGGTCTGTGAGTGGGAGACACTGAATGTCCTGTCTGTTAGGTATGAGGAGATCCAGGATAGGGCAAAGTCTGTGATGCTGAGAGATGAGTCTGGAGTAAGAGGGAATGGTCCACTGTGTCAAAGGCAGATGGCAGGTCTAGGAGGAGGAGGAGGACAGAGTAGTGTCGCTTAGATTTGGTGGTTAGTAGGTCGTTTGTGACTTTAGTCAGTGCAGTTTCAGTAGAATGCTGCGGTCGGAAACCAGATTGTAGGCGGTCAAAGAGGGTGCAGGAGGAGAGGTGGGAGGACAGTTCAGAATGGACGTGTTCCAGTAGTTTTGAGGCATAGGGGAGAAGTGATATGGGGCGATAGCTAGACAGAGAGGATGGGTCAAGGAGGGCATTTTGAGGATGGGTGTGATTGAGGCATCTTTGAAGCATGAGGGGAAGACTCCACTTGTTAGTGACAGGTTGAAGAGGTGGGCTAGGGCTGGGATGAAGTTAGTGGTAAGGTTTGAGATGAGGTGGGATGGGATTGGGTCAAGTTTACAGGTGTTGAGGTGTGATTTGGAGAGTAGGGAGGAAAGTTGATCTTCAGAAATGGTGGAGAATGTGGTTTTGGAGGAGGAGGGTTGAGTAGGTATGGTGAGGGGCTGTGGGAGCTTTAGGCAAAAGCTTTGTCTGATGGGGTCAATCTTCTGCTTGAAGAATGAGGCTGAAATAAGAGGAGAGGGAGGAGGCACTGGGGGACGGAGGAGAGAATTGAAGGTGTTGAATAGTTGTTTAGGGGTGAGACAGGATATGAGAGATGCAAAGTATGTTTGTTTTGCTGCAGTGAGTGTGGACTTGAAGGTAGTGAGGGACTGTTTGAATGCGATGAAGTGCTCATGGGAGTGGGACCTTTTCCATCTATGTTCAGCAATCCTGGAGGCCCGTCGCAGTTCTTTAGTTAGGCTGGTGTGCCATGGTTGTCTGATTGTGCGAGCCTTGGTATGTGTGAGGAGGGCGACCGAATCGAGAGCTGCAGCTGTTGTGGTGTTGGCAGCAGCATATGCATCATGTAAGGAACTAATGTCTGTAAGAGGGAGGAGGGATTCAGAGAGTGAGTGTAGGTCCAGGTGTTTGAGATTTCTACGAGGGTATGCAAGTTTGTGGAGTGGGGATTGTTGCCCCGGGGAGGAGAGAGAAGAGAATGTGAGTAAGTTGTGGTCAGAAAGAGGGAGAGGTGAATTAGGTTAGATAGGGAACAGAGGCGGGTGAAGATGAGGTCCAGTGTGTGGCCATCTTTGTGGGTGGGTGTGGAAGACCACTGCGTAAGACCAAAGGAGGAAGTGCGGGATAGAAGCTTAGAGGCAGCTGAGAGGGAAGTGTCAATGGGGATGTTAAAGTTGCCCATGAGGATAGTGGGGATGTCAACGGAGAGGAAATGAAGTAGCCAAGTGGTGAAGTGGTCAAAGAAAGTGGTGGTTGATCCTGGGGGGTGGTAAATGACAGCCAGTTGGAGGGGGAGTAGATGCGCACGCAGTGCACTTCAAAAGAGGGGAGAGTAATGGAGGGCGGCAGTGGGATATGGGTGAAGGAGCACTTTTCTGAGAGGAGGAAACCTATTCCTCCACCGTGCTTGCCGAAACTGCAGCAGGAGAGACTGTGTCTGAGGGGGTGAGCCAGGTTTCAGTGATGCCGAGGAAGGAAAGCTTGTTAGTGATGAAGAGATCGTGAATGTAGGAAAGTTTATTGCAGACCGAGCGAGCGTTCCATAGAGCTCCTGTTAGTGGAACTGGGGAAGCAGGGGCTGGGCGTATAGGTCTAAGGTTAGAAGGGTTACGAGATGTTTGGGATAGATCGTGGGTAGGAGGTGGAAGTGATTGTAGGGATGTGGTGAGGAGGGCCGGGATTTAGAGAGATGTCGCCGGCAGTGAGGAGGAGCAGAGAAAGCGTTAGTAGGTGGGAGCAGGAGAGGGCATGAGGTGGCTGTCTGTGTTTGGAGACAAAGGATTGTATGTTGTGGAATAGCTCTGAGGAGGAGGTGAGATGGGTGGGGAGAATGGAGGGAGAGATGAAGAGTTCCTTACTAGGTGTAGGGATTAGGGGTGGTTGGAAAAGGTGAAGGATTAAGGGGGTGAGAGTGAAAACAAAGACAAACATTGTTTACTGTGACTTAGTATCTAGTTACCTTCAGTTCACTTCAGGTTCAATTCAGGATTAATTCAAATTTCAGACACTTCAGCTCATGGACACAGACTGAAGTCTGACACAGACTCCTAGTTCTCAATATATGGGCTACAGAATGCATTCAGCTGTGAAGCAGATGGGAGTGGTCTGTGCTCATCTTGATCAGCTGATTAGATTAAACCAGATGCTGGATGCTCAACACAGAGTAAACAAGGCCATAAATGAAAGTGGAGGTGGCTGGATCACATACCAGTGGGACATAGGGGTAGAGAAATATAGAGAAATCTGCATGGGAGTCAAGACGGGAAAGTTGGGTGACGTACCATTAGAGAATTGGAACAGAACGGTATAGGGAAGATGGCATGGAATTCAGCATAGGAAAAGTTGGGTGACGTACCATTAGAGAATTGGAACAGAACGGTATAGGGAAGACGGCATGGAATTCAGCATAGGAAAAGTTGGGTGACGTACCATTAGAGAATTGGAACAGAAGGGTATAGGGAAGACGGCATGGAATTCAGCATAGGAATAGTTGGGTGACGTACCATTCGAGAATTGGAACAGAACGGTATAGGGAAGACGGCATGGAATTCAGCATAGGAAAAGTTGGGTGACGTACCATTAGAGAATTGGAACAGAACGGTATAGGGAAGACGGCATGGAATTCAGCATAGGAAAAGTTGGGTGACGTACCATTAGAGAATTGGAACAGAACGGTATAGGGAAGACGGCATGGAATTCAGCATAGGAAAAGTTGGGTGACGTACCATTAGAGAATTGGAACAGAACGGTATAGGGAAGACGGCATGGAATTCAGCATAGGAAAAGTTGGGTGACGTACCATTAGAGAATTGGAACAGAACGGTATAGGGAAGACTGCATGGAATTCAGCATAGGAAAAGTTGGGTGACGTACCATTAGAGAATTGGAACAGAACGGTATAGGGAAGACGGCATGGAATTCAGCATAGGAAAAGTTGGGTGACGTACCATTAGAGAATTGGAACAGAACGGTATAGGGAAGACGGCATGGAATTCAGCATAGGAAAAGTTGGGTGACGTACCATTAGAGAATTGGAACAGAACGGTATAGGGAAGACGGCATGGAATTCAGCATGGGAAAAGTTGGGTGACGTACCTGTAAGAGGAATGGATAAACAGATGCTGATTAGAGTGCAGTGATGGCAGGTAAGGTACAGTCTGCATGCATCATATTATTCAGGATTAATTCAAATTTCAGACACTTCAGCTCATGGACACTTAAGCTGAGGGACACAAACTGAAGTTAGTTAATCCTTGCTGTACCTCAGAGGAATCTGGCAGTATTGTAGTCCCTATTTAGACCCTTAGATTCAAGGGTTTGCAATGAAAAAATCCAAAAGGCCTCACATGAAGTTGTTTGATTTTAACAAACTTTGTGGACCATTCTTTGGTAATGAAGAGGTAATTGGATTTTTTCTTACATCTGATGTGATTTATGTTGTGATATCCTGTCGCGGACTGTTATCTCACCGATATTTAAGCGACCACAGGGGCACTTAATGGCGTAGACAACGAATGACTACTAACAGGTAAATAAACCCCTAATCTGAAGGCCTTTGCCCATGTGTGGATGGAATATTTTGTTGCCTCTCTTTAAATGTTATTGCAGTGTATGCAGTTCAAATGGGGAAAGATTCCTTGTTTGTGTACGAAGGAAGGTTTGAAGGGGAACGATAGATTTGTAGCCTAGATCCCCTCTGACCAATTTGTCTGAGGTTAGAGGGTTGCCTGAAACAGAAGATAATTGAAATTCTTAAATATCGGGATAACTATTGCATAGAATGGACCAATGTTTCCAGATGATCTTGTGAATGTGGTATGAGTATGGATAGAATGTGTGAATGAAGGTAATTCAATTTGCTTTTTGAGTGTGATTGGTTTTCACAAGATATTGCTCTGGTAACCCCTGTTGAGGAATTTACTTTGAATTTGATGCAATCTCACTTTCGTTTGGAGAGAGAGAATCTCGTCTGATGGCCCCTTGTCTGCTTGCGGTGGTGTAAAAGGACCTTCCATGATGTCATTAAGTCGTGACGTTGGCAGTCGCGTGACCTATCACATGACTAATTGCCGTCATGTAAGGTCCTTTTTTAGAGCGCTGCCGAAGACACCGGAGAACGAGACCAGGGGCCATCGGAAGGCAAATGTTTTTTTTTTTCCAACATTTTTATTCTTTCTTTTACTATAGATGCTGCTTTTGCAGCATCGTAATTTGGTCACACAACCTAAATCCAGGCCGGTTGCATGGATTTATATAGTGTGACCAATTTGTCAAGCACTTTTCCAAGTGACGCTAAAATCGCTTGGAAAAGCATTTGACAACCCGCATGTGAAATCGCATGTTCAAAATGCTTCAAGTGCTTCTACCTGGCAGAAAAAAACACATGCAGAAAAAATGCATGCGGATTTTACCAGGGAGATGCAGAAACGCTCCGCAGCATTTCTGCATGGTGGGCACTTAGCGGTCTGTTTCTTTTGTATAGAAGTCGATTGATCTGCAAGGATGACGCTTGCAACCTGACAGTGTCCAGAAAATTGATTGTGCTGTTGCTATATTGTATGGTAAATTGTCATTCCAGCCACACACTATTGATGTGTATTGAAATGTAGTATTGTGTCTGTTGGACAATGCAATATACAGAAGATATCATCAGCTAGCACGCTTTCCTTTGGCGAAGATATATAGAAGAGTGTGTTGATGTAAATGTAATTCTACTCCAAGGATGACATGAATGCAGTGGAGTTGGGGGTGCCACATTTAAGCCCATTGCTGTGCCCTGTGTTTGGAGGAAGAAATCCTGGAACAAAAAAGTTTTCCTTGAGGACTAATTGCAATAGGTCCGAATAGAATAGACTGGTGCTCTTGTCAACCTGTGCCTCCCATAATAATCTGTCGCCATCAGGCCTTTCCCGGCCTTTCTCATGTCTGTGACTGATGTGTACAGACGACCATCCACAGCCATACTAGTAACGTGGGATGTGAACAAAGACTCCAATGTTGTAATGAGGTTAAGGCATTTGTTCATGTCCAAAAGAAAAGAACGTGTGTTCTTGACTAGGGGTGTCTGGATGCATTACCATCCTATCACCATTAGCTATACTTATGTGTCATTTGATGACACAATGGGTCTCCCTGGTGGGTTTGTCCAGTCTTTTGTGTATCTTGGGCAGAATGTAAAATACAGGTATAATGGAATTTTATTTGATCAAAAATTTTTGTACCTTGTGGTCTATAGTACTCTATTGTAAGTGGAAATCTAGAACAGACTTAATCTTGAAGGCGATGGGATGTGTTTGGTTGTGTGGTAGGGGTCTATATACCTGTGAACTTAGTTGGTCATTTTCAATCACATAATCTATTTGGTTCATAACCATTATAGCCCCTCCCTTATCTGCCTTCTTGATAACAAAACTTCTGTTTCTAGACCATGTCTTGATTGTGTCTCTCTCATGGGGATAAATTGGCTCTCATGCACCATACCCAGATCAAAGTTCCTCCCAAACTTGTGTATCTCTATCAATGAGGGAAACGAATGTCTCAATGGGGGGCATGAAGGTACAAGGTGATTTTAACCCAAGACTTTAAACCTCAATAGGGGTGATGTTATTGCTGATGACTTGTCTAGTGGCATGCTTGGGTTTGGAGAAATGTGTTCTCAACCATAGTTTGCAGTAGAACTTTCGTAAATGCATGTCTAAATCAAACAATTTACAGTAAGGAAAAGTATTGTCAGCCACCAATTAACATAGTTTGTAAAGCCGAATAAAGACTTGCGTCCGTCAAGTTCGACCTGTTAGTTCTGTAATTGCTAAAGTTGATCCAGAGGAAGGCAAAAACCCCAAATGATTTAGCCAATCTTCACCTGAGGAAAAATTCCCTCCCGACTCTGAAACCAGCAGTCAGAATAAATCCCTGTATCAACCTACTATTTTATTTTATTTTTAAGTATACGCTGAAATCTGCCTGGTATCTAGAAATGCATCCAGTCCCCGCTTGAACTGGTTTAGTGAATCCGACATTACCGTCTCCTCACTCAGTGAATTCCATATTCTCACTGCTCTTACCGTAAAGAACCCCTTCCTATGCTGGTGCTGAAACCTTTTCTCTTCCAGTCTTGGTGAATGCCCTCTTGTTACCGTAATATCCCTCCTTTTGAACAAATCCCTGGCAAGGTCTCTATACTGTCCCCTAACATATTTGTACACATTTATTATGTCCCCCCTCAACCTTCTCTTTTCCAAGCTGAATAGTCCTAGTTTTGCCAACCTCTCTGGGTAATGCAGTCCCTCCATTCCCTTTATTAATTTTGTTGCCCTCCTTTGTACGTTTTCAAGCTCATTTATATCCTTTCTATATATTGGGGCCCATAACTGAGCACAGTATTCCAAGTGTGGTCTGACCAGTGCTTTGTACAGTGGAAGAACAATGTTCTCATCCTTTGCAGCTATACCTCTTCTGATACATCCCATTACCCTGTTTGCCCTTACAGCAGCGGCCTGACTTTGGGCACTCCAATTTAGTTTGCTATCAATCAAGATGCCCAAGTCCTTCTCCATCTCTGAATTTCCCAATGATTTCCCATTCAGTGAGTACTGGTGACTTCCATTTTTCCTTCCCACATGTATGACCTTACATTTCTCCTCGTTAAACCTCATTTGCCATTTAATGCTCCACCTACCCAGCTTCTCCAAATCCCTCTGTAGGTCTGCACTGTTCTCTTTTGTATTAATTGTTTTACATAACTTTGTGTCATCTGCAAATATTGATATTTTACTATTTATCCCGTTGACTATGTCGTTAATAAAGATATTAAATAACATTGGGCCTAGTACAAACCCCTGTGGTACCCCACTAGTGACGCTTACCCAATCTGAGTATATTCCATTTATAACCACCCTCTGCCTTCTATCCTTTAGCCAGTTAGCTACCCACTTGCAGACATTTTCCCCCAGCCCCATCATTCTCATTTTGTATACCAACCTATTATGTGGCACGCTATCGAACGCTTTTGAGAAGTCGAGATACACGACATCCACTGGTTCCCCCTGATCTACTCGAGAGCTAACCTCCTCGTAGAAGTCAATCAGGTTTGTTTGGCAGGAGCGATTCCTCATGAATCCATGTTGGTTCGGGATTAAAAGATTATTAGAATCAAGATGCTCCGTAATTGCCTCTTTAATGAAGCTTTCAAAAATTTTGCCCACAACGGACGTCAGACTCACCGGCCGATAGTTTCCGGCGTCACTTTTCGCTCCCTTTTTGAATATTGGCACTACATTCGCCTGTCGCCAATCAAGTGGTACATACCCAGTCTCAACAGAGTCCTTAAATATAAGATATAACGGTCTATCACATTACTTAGTTCCCTTAGTACCCGTGGGTGTATGCCATCAGGCCCTGGTGATTTGTTTATTTTAATGTTACTGAGGCGTTTCTGTACCTCAACTTGGGTTAGATTTGTCATACTTAGTGGAGGATTAAACTTGTCACTTCTCATTTCTCCTGTTAGTTCTATTTCCTTTGTGAAAGTTGTCGAAAAAAAATTATTTAATAGATTAGCTTTATCCTCATCTTTCTCTATGATTTTGCCTTCCTCACTTTTTATCGGTCCAATATTATCCGATTTAATCCTTTTACTGTTTATATACGTAAAGAACAGTTTGGGATTTGATCTACTTTCCCTAGCAATACGTTTCTCTGTTTCCTCCTTCGCTATTTTTATTTGTTTTTTACAGGTTCTCGTTTTTTCCTTGTAACACATTAGTGCCTCCTTACTGTTTTCCTGTTTTAATCTCTTGAATGCCTTTTTTTTTTTGCTATTTAACGCCCCTTTTACGTTCTTGTTCAACCATATTAGTTTCCTCTTATTTCTGGCCCTTTTATTCCCATACGGTATATACCTCTCGCACTGAGTATTCAGAATTCTTTTGAAGGTTTCCCATTTACTATTCGTATTCCATTAAGTACTTTGTCCCAGTCAATAAGTTGAAGGTTTTCTATCAGCTGATCAAACTTCGCCCTCCTAAAGTTTAATGTTTTTGTTGTTCCCTTATTGATAACCCTACTGAAGGGCATTTTGAAGTCGCTATTACCTAGGTGCCCCCCTCTCTGTACCTCAGTTATTCTATCTGGCCTATTAGTCAATATTAAGTCCAACACGGCCTTCCCTCTCGTTGGTTCCTGCACTAGTTGGGAGAGATAATTATCCTTAATATTTGTCAAGAACCTTTTTTCTTTCTGAGATCTACAGGTTTCGGTTTCCCAGTCAATATCCGGGTAGTTGAAATCCCCCATTACAATCACTTCATTATGTTTTGCTACTTTGTCTATTTGTCCTAATAGCAGATTCTCATTCTCCTGTTATATTTGGTGGCTTATAGCAGACCCCCAGTAATATTTTATTATTATTTTTTGCCCCCTCTATCTCTACCCACATGGACTCGACCCCCTCTTCTCCCTCTCCTATATCTTCCCTTAGTCTGGGCTTTAGACATGACTTTACATATAAGCAGACTCCTCCGCCTTTCCCCTGTTTCCGGTCCCTTCTAAATAAACTATAAGCTACGACTGGGCGGTAAATTTATTAGATATCGTCTAGCCAAGTCTCTGTTATACCTACGATGTCATACCTCTCCTCCGATATAAGCGCCCGCAGCTCATCCGCCTTATTTGTCAGGCTTCTTGCGTTGGTCAGCATGCAAGATAAAACTTTGGGGTTATTTAGCATCCTATTCTTCTCTAACGATCTAACTGTACTATTCCCACCCCCCTCTCCACCCTCATTATATTCACTTCGCCCCTTCCCCCTTGCTTGCCTCACATCCCACCTTTTTCCTTGGTCCCCCCCCCCCCATCTCTAGTTTCAAAACTCCTCCAACCTATTAGCCATCTTCTTCCCCAGCACCGCTGCACCCTCCCCATTGAGGTGCAGCCCGTCCCTATGGTAGAGCCTGTAGCCGACCGCGAAGTCGACCCAGTTCTCCATGAACCCAAACCCTTCTGCCTTGCACCAACTCTTTAGCCACTTATTCACCTCCCTAACTTCCCGTTGGCGCTCCTGTGTGGCTCGCGGGATTGGTAGTATTTCTGAGAAAACTACCTTGGAGGTCCTTGCCCTAAGCTTCCTACCTAGGTCCCTGAAATCATTTTTAAGGACCCTCCATCTACCACTCACTTTGTCATTGGTGCCGATGTGGACCATGAGCGCTGGGTCTTCGCCAGCCCCACCCAGTAACCTGTCAACCCGATCCGCGATGTGCCGGACTCGAGCGCCAGGGAGGCAGCACACCGTTCGGCGATCCCGGTCTTTGTGACAGATTGCCCTGTCTGTCCCCCTAATAATAGTCACCCACTACCAGAACCTGTCTTGCCTGCCCTACACTCCCCCCCCCCCCCCCCCCCCTCCCCCTCATTACTGGAGCATACACTCCCCCGGCGGTCATGTGCAAGTTCTCCCACTTAAAGATGAGAGGCCTGTAATTGACATGATAGGTAGACCTCAACTATGAGCTACAAAATGAGAAAACAAATCCAGAAAATCATTCTCTGATTTGGAAAGAATTTTTTTTTTTTTAAATTTTGGTGGAAAATAAGTGTTTGGTCAATTACAAAAGTTCACCTCAATACTTTCTTATATATCCTTTTGTTGGCAATGACAGAGGTAAAATGTTTTCTGTAAATCTTCACAAGGTTGGCACACACTGTTGCTGATATGTTGGCCCATTCCTCTAGAGCAGTGATGTTTTGGGGCTGTTGCTGGGCAACACTGACTTTCAACTCCCTCCAAAGGTTTTCTATAGGGTTTAGATCTGGAGACTGGCTAGGCTACTCCAGGACCTTGAAATGCTTCTTATGAAGCCACTCCTTCATTGCCATGGCAGGGTGCTTGGGATCATTGTCATGCTGAAAGACCCAGCCACGTTTCATCTTCAATGCCCTTGCTGATGGAAGGAGGTTTACACTCAAAATCTCACTATATATGGCCCCATTCATTGTTTAATGTACAGTACAGACCAAAAGTTTGGACACACCTTCTCATTTTATTATAGCACCATTTATTCCAGGGCACTTTACATGTGAAAAACGGGTATACATACAAGAACAATTACAATAATCTTGAAC
The DNA here is from genome assembly GCF_046119375.1 of Phyllobates terribilis. Classification (NCBI taxonomy): domain Eukaryota; kingdom Metazoa; phylum Chordata; class Amphibia; order Anura; family Dendrobatidae; genus Phyllobates; species Phyllobates terribilis. The sequence continues at coordinate 49,926,401 of NW_027362772.1, read as the reverse complement.
ACAATGTGACAGCGACTGGTACAGGAGGAGCGAGGACCCTACCTGCAAGGGCTCACAATCTACAAGGGATGGGTGAGTATACAGTAGGTGAGGGTAGAGCTGGTCGTGCAGCGGTGGTTACTGCAGGTTGTAGGCTTGTCGGAAGAGGTGGGTCTTCAGGCTCCTTTTGAAGGTTTCCACGGTTGGCGAGAGTCTGATGTGTTGGGGTAGAGAGTTCCAGAGTAGGGGGGGGGGGGAAGCACGGGAGAAATCTTGTATGTGATTGTGGGAGGAGGAGATAAGAAGGGAGTAGAGAAGGAAATCTTATTGGGATTGGAGGTTGCGTGCGGGTACGTAACGGGAGACTAGGTCAGAGATATATGGAGGAGATAGGTTGTGAATGGCTTTGTATGTCATGGTTTGGGTTATTTAACTGGAGTCTCTGAGCAATGGGGAGCCAGTGAACAGATTGGCAGAGAGGAGAGGCCGGGTAATAGCGGGGGGACAGGTGGATTAGCCGGGCAGCAGAGTTTAGGATGGATTGGAGGGTTGCGAGAGTGTTGGAAGGTAGGCCACAGAGCAGGAGGTAGCAGTAGTCAAGGCGGGAGATGATGAGGGCGTGCACTAGTGTTTTTGCCGAGTCTTTGCTGAGGAATGTGCGGATCCGGGAGAGATTTTTGAGTTGGAGTCAGCAGGAAGTGGAAAGGGCTTGGATATGTGGTTTGAAGGAGAGTTCAGAGTCCAGGGTTACCCCAAGGCAGCGAGCTTGAGGGACTGGGAGAGTGGACAGCCATTAACGTTGATAGGTGGGTCAGTTGGGGGGGGGGGGGTGAATGAGATGGCGGAAAGATGATGAATTCTGTTTTGTCCATGTTAAGTTTTAGAAATCTAGCAGAGAAGGATGAAATAGTGGACATTGTGGGATTTTGGTTAGTAAGGAGGTGATATCGGGTCCAGAGAGGTAGATCTGTGTGTTATCAGCATAAAGGTGATAATGAAAGCCATGAGACTATGAGCTGTCCCAGGCCGAAGGTGTAGATGGAGAAGAGCAGGGGTCCTAGAACTGAACGTTGGGGGACACCGACAGATAGGGGGCAAGATGAGGAGGTGGTGTATGAGTGGGAGACACTGAATGTCCTGTCTGTTAGGTATGAGGAGATCCAGGATAGGGCCAAGTCTGTGATGCCAAGAGATGCAAGAGTCTGTAGTAAGAGGGAATTGTCCACTGTGTCGAAGGCAGATGACAGGTCTAGGAGGAGGAGGATGGAGTAGTGTCGCTTAGATTTGGCAGTTGGTAGGTCATTGGTGACTTTGGTTAGTGCAGTTTCAGTAGAATGGTGCAGTCGGAAACCAGATTGTAGGCGGTCAAAGAGGGTGCAGGAGGAGAGGTGGGAGGACCGCTCAGAATGGATGTGTCGTTCCAGTAGTTTTGAGGCATAGGGGAGAAGTGATATGGGGCGATAGCTAGACAGAGAGGATGGGTCAAGGGAGGGCTTTTTGAGGATGGGTGTGATTGAGGCATGTTTGAAAGATGAGGGAAAGACACCAGTTGTTAGTGACAGGTTGAAGAGGTGGGCTAGGGCTGGGATGAAGATAGTGGTAAGGTTTGGGAAGAGGTGGGACGGGATTGGGTCAAGTTTGCAGGTGGTGAGGTGTGATTTGGAGAGTAAGGAGGAAAGTTGATCTTCCGTAATGGTGGAGAAAGTGGTTTTGGAGGAGGAGGGTTGAGTAGGTATGGTGAGGGGCTGTGGGAGCTTTAGGCAAAAGCTTTGTCTGATGTGGTCAATCTTCTGCTTGAAGAATGAGGCTGAAATAAGAGGAGAGGGAGGAGGCACTGGGGGACGGAGGAGAGAATTGAAGGTGTTGAATAGTTATTTGGGGTTGTGAGACAGGGAGGATATGAGAGATGCAAAGTATGTTTGTTTTGCTGCAGTGAGTGTGGACTTGAAGGTAGTGAGGGACTGTTTGAAACTAATGTCTGTAAGAGGAAGGAGGGATTCAGAGAGTGAGTGTAGCTCAAGGTGTTTGAGATTTCTGCGAGGGTATGCAAGTTTGTGGAGTGAAGATTGTTGCCCTGGAGAGGAGAGGATAGAGAATATGAGTAAGTTGTGGTCAGAAAGAGGGAGAGGTGAGTTAGGTTAGATAGGAAACAGAGGCGGGTGAAGATAAGGTCCAGTGTGTGGCCATCTTTGTGGGTGGATGTGGAAGACCACGGAGTAAGACCGAAGGAGGAAGTGAGGGATAGAAGCTTAGAGGCAGCTGAGAGGGAAGTGTCAATGGAGATGTTAGTCACCCATGAGGATAGTGGGGATGTTAGCAGAAAGGAAATAAAGTAGCCAAGTGGTGTGGTGGTTGATCCTGGGCGGGGCGGTAAATGACAGCCAGTTGGAGGGGGAGTAGATGCGCATGCAGTGCACTTCAAAAGAGGGGAGAGTAATGGAGGGCGGCAGTGGGATATGGGTGAAGGAGTAGTTATCTGAGAGGAGGAAACCTATTCCTCCACCGTGCTTGCCGGTGGGGCGAGGGGTATGGGAGAGGTGGAATCCGCCGTACAAAAGTGCAGCAGGAGAGGCCGTGTCAGAGGGGGTGAGCCAGGTTTCAGTTATCCCGAGGAAGGAAAGCTTGTTAGTGATGAAGAGGTCATGAATGTAGGAAAGTGTGTTGCAGACGGAGCGAGCGTTCCATAAAGCTCCTATTAAAGGGACTGCGGAAGCAGGGGCTGGGTGGATGGGTATAAGGTTAGAAGGGTTACGACAGTTAGGGATAGATCATTGGTAGGAGGTGGAAGTGATTGTAGGGATGTGGTGAGGATGGCCGGGATGCGGAGAGATGTCGCCAGCAGCGAGGAGGAGCAGAGAAAGCGTTAGTAGGTGGGAGCAGGAGAGGGCATGAGGTGGCTGTCTGTGTTTGGAGACAAAGGATTGTATGTTGTGGAATAGCTCTGAGGAGGAGGTGAGATGGGTGGGGAGATGGAGGGAGAGATGAAGAGTTCCTTACTAGGTGTAGGGATTAGGAGTGGTTGTAAGAAGTGAAGGATTAAGGGGGTGAGTGAAAACAAACACAAACATTGCTTACTGTGACAAAGTATCCAGTTCCCTTCAGGTTAAATTCAGGATTAATTCAAATTTCAGACACTTCAGCTAATGGACACTTAAGGTGATGAACACAGACTAAAGTCTAACAGACTCCTGGCCCACAATATATTTGTAACAGAATGCATTCAGTTGTGAACCAGATGCTGGATAGTCAAAGGCTAAGTAAATAGGTCATAAATGAAAGTGGGGGGTAGCTGGTGTAACTTGATGAACATACCATTAGTAAATAAGAGCAGAGAGGTATAGAGAAGTCTGCATGGGAGTCAGGACGGGAAAGCTCATTTAAAGATTTTTCTGTCTTTTCATGACTATGAAAATTGTACATTCACACTGAAGGCATCAAAACTATGAAGTAACACATGTGGAATTAGATACTTAACAAAAAAGTGTGAAACAACTGAAAATATGTCTTATGTTCTAGGTTCTTCAAAGTAGCCACCTTTTGCTTTGATGACTGCTTTGCACACTCTTGGCATTCTCTTGATGAGCTTCAAGAGGTAGTCACTGGAAATGGTCTTCCAACAATCTTGAAGGAGTTCCCAGAGATGCTTAGCACTTGTTGGCCCTTTTTCCTTCACTCTGCGGTCCAGCTCACCCCAAACCATCTCAATTGGGTTCAGGTCTGGTGACTGTGGAGGCCAGGTCATGTGGCATAGCACCCCATCACTCTCCTTCTTGGTCAAATAGCCCTTACACAGCCTGGAGGTGTGTTTGGGGTCATTGTCTTGTTGAAAAATAAATGATGGTGCAACTAAACGCAAACTGGATGGAATAGCATGCCGCTGCAAGATGCTGTGGTAGCCATGCTGGTTCAGTATGCCTTCAATTTTGAAGAAATCCCCAACGGTGTCACCAACAAAGCACCCCCACACCATCACACCTCCTCCTCCTCCATGCTTCACGGTGGGAACCAGGCATGTAGAGTCCATCCGTTCACCTTTTCTGCATCGCACAAAGACACGGTGGTTGGAACCAAAGATCTCAAATTTGGACTCATCAGACCAAAGCAGAGATTTCCACTTGTCTAATGTCCATTCCTTGTGTTCTTTAGCCCAAACAAGTCTCTTCTGCTTGTTGCCTGTCCTTAGCAGTGGTTTCCTAGCAGCTATTTTACCATGAAGGCCTGCTGCACGAAGTCTCCTCTGAACAGTTGTTGTAGAGATGTGTTTGCTGCTAGAACTCTGTGTGGCATTGACCTGGTCTCTAATCTGAGCTGCTGTTAACCTGCGATTTCTGAGGCTGGTGACTCGGATAAACTTATCCTCAGAAGCAGAGGTGACTCTTGGTCTTCTTTCCTAGGGTGGTCCTCATGTGAGCCAGTTTCTTTGTAGCGCTTGATGGTTTTGCAACTGCACTTGGGGACACTTTCAAAGCTGGCCCAATTTTTTGCGCTGACTGACCTTCATTTCTTACAGTAATGATGGACACTCATTTTTCTTTACTTAGTTGCTTTCTTCTTGCCATAATACAAATTCTAACAGTCTATTCAGTAGGACTATCAGCTGTGTATCCACCTGACTTCTGCACAACACAACTGATGGTCCAACCCCATTTATAAGGCAAGAAATCCCACTTATTAAACCTGACAGGGCACACCTGTGAAGTGAAATCCTTTTCCGGTGACTACCTCTTGAAGCTCATCAAGAGAATGCCAAGAGTGTGCAAAGCAGTCATCAACGCAAAAGGTGGCTACTTTGAAGAACCTAGAATATAAGACATATTTTCAGTTGTTTCACACTTTTTTGTTAAGTATATAATTCCACATGTGTTAATTCATAGTTTTGATGCTTTCAGTGTGAATGTGCTATTTTCATAGTCATGAAAATACAGAAAAATCTCTAAATAAGGTGTGTCCAAAATTTTGGTCTGTAATGTACATGGATGAGTCGTCCTGGTCCCTTGGCAGAGGAACAGCCCCAAAGCATGATGTTGCCACCCCCATGCTTCACAGTAGGTATGGTGTTCTTTGGATGCAACTCTGCATTCTTTATTCTCCAAATACGCAGAGTTGTTTCTACCAAACAGTTCTACTTTGGTTTCATCTGTCACTGACATTCTCCCAATACTCTTCTGGATCATCCAAATTCTCTCTAGTTAACTTCAGAATGGCTCGGATATGTAATGGCTTAAGCAGGGGGACACATCGGGTACTGCAGGATCTGAGTTCTTGGCGGCGTAGTGTTACTGATGGTATCCTGTGTAACGTTGGTCTGCAGGTCATTCATTAGGTTCCCCTGTGTGGTTCTCGGATTTTTGCTCACAGTTCTTTAGATCATTTTGACCCCACGGGTTGAGATCTTGTGTGGAGCCCCCACATCAAGAGAGATTATCAGTGGTCTTGTATGTCTTCCATGTCTTCCATTTTCTAATTATTGCTCCCACAGTTGATTTCTTCACACCAAGCTGCTTGCCTATTGCAGATTCAGTCTTCCCAGCCTGGATTAGGGTTACAATTTTGTTTCTGGTGTCCTTCGACAGCTCTTGGGTCTTCACCATGGTGGAATTTGGAGTGTGACTCTGTGGTTGCAGACAGGTGTCTTTTATACTGAAAACAAGTTCAAACAGGTGCCAGTTCTACAGGTAATGAGTAGAGGACAGATGAACCTCTTAAAGAAGTTGTTACAGGTCTGAGAGCCAGAAATCTTGCTGGTTTTGTAATTGACCAAATACTTACCTATTTTCCACCAAAATTTGAAAATAATTTCTTAACAAATCAGACTGTGATTTTCAGGATTTGTGTTCTCATTTTGTCTCATAGTTGAGGTCTACCTATGATGTCAAATACAGGCATCTCCTCTTTATGTGGGAGAACTTGCACAACTGGTGGCTGACAAAATTCTTTTTTCTCCACTGTTATGTGTATGAAGAGCAAAAGGATAGTCCCTGCCCAGTCAGGTTGTCCCTCCTAACACCATGAGTTGAGGGGTATCCCTTATTCCAAACATGTGGTACACTGCAGCATTTCTACCCTTATTTTTTCCTTTTAGGCCTTTACCTCCCTTCTCCAGTGTGCTTGTCTGCAAAAGCACTCTGGATTTCATACCTGAAAAGACCCCTGTAAGGCCTCCTGTGGCTGTGCTTGCCATAGCCCTGGATCATCGCACACGGCTGGGCTCTACTTGACTGCATCCTGCTCCCCTGCTGACTGCAGCCCTGGAAATGGCAGGCTGAGGTTCACAGCCTCTGGAGGACATTGCCCCACTTTGCATGCTGCTGGCCTCTTCCTGGACAATAATCTGATCCCATGCTTGCTACCCCTTCCTCAGGGTCTCATGCGTTGACTATGGCCGCAGCTCTGGATGCAGTAGAAATGGTCAATATTTATGGTAGCCATGCCCTTCCCCGCACGCTGCAAGATCGTGTCAGCTCTTCATTGTGATGCAGCCTCAAGGGGGATTCCATCTCACTGCTGATGGCATGGGGACGAAACGCTTCCCTCAATCTTCTGAAGCGTGGTAGGGGGCTGAGGGTCAACCTGGAAGGGGGGTGCACTGTGCTCTGCAGCCTGACCTGGGATGTATCATGGCCCGAGCCTCTAACCTGCACAATCTACTGCTGGCATTGCATCAGTACACCCCCAAGCCAGGAAGATCCCTGCTCTGCTACTCCTGGATCAGCTTCTCAAAGGCGTCACCCACAGTGTTACTCCATTCCAGACACAGGTATGTGTGACACGCTCCTCCTGTTGAGGTAAAAAGGTGGGAAGAAAGCCCCCCTCTTCCTATCTTTTATACCCCCTCATAACCCTCCCTTTTCATTCTTAAACAATCCTGTCTCTCCGCTTCCGTTACGGAAACCTGCACTCATTCTTTTTTCCCCAAAAACTTGAACTCCTCGCAGTCATTGGCACCTTCCCGATTTTTGTTTTGGTGCTCGAGTTTTGGGATGGCAAAGGAGAGTAATTGGTCGAGCAAAAACTAAGCATGGTGAAAGTATTTATGGTGGGCACCATTAATAAAGTTGAAGCTCTTGCCTTCTGGACATTTCTAGTATATTTCTAATGTGCATTTAGGAAGCTACACTCAGACTAGTCATATAGACCTAGTGCTCCAAATTTATACACCTTTAATGGCACATGAAAGATTCTAGTTGTGAGCCGCAGGGAGGTGGATCAGATAATCAGAAGTGCAAAATTAAGAGACTGGGTTTGATAAGTTTGTTAACCAACAAAGGATGGAAGACTTACCGAAAACAGACAGATTGTAAAAGTGTGAATTGGAAACTCTGGAGTTGAGATGTTGTAGTTAGGAAGCCAGAGACCTGTGAATGACACCAATGGATGGTCCAGTCAAGGGATACGGTAACATTGAAGGATATCTACTAAGTGACTACCTTTCTGGTATATTTCTAATGTTCACATTAAAGCCTCATGCATAGACCACCAGGGGTACCAGCTCAATCGATAGTCTTCTCTAATAAGACTTGATTCTAGATTAAGCTAATCACTTCCATCACAAACTTCTGTTGCCTGTGAAAAATCTGCCATAGAATAGGATGGTTTTTGCTCTTCTGAGGGTCCAAAAATGCATCGAAGACACAACCTCTTCTTGAAAACCTGATCAGTGTGTGAAGATGCTTTTCTTTGCCTTATATGTCCATAGTAATCCATCTAAGATATGGTTATCGGTCTTAAAGATCTAGAACCAAAATAATTGTATGAACAGAGCAACAACTCACAGGCAAGAGACTTTTATAGGGGGTCAATCCATATGGTTTTCTTTTTAAAATATCATATGATCCTGCCCACCACTGAGCACAAGTCTAAGATGCTCTGATCCATGTCTTGCCTGTTGATCTTGATAAGATGGAGAGACTGTCAACATCTCCTTTCTGATTGCTCATTTTTGACTTAAATGGGGACTTTTTAGATGTGCATAAAACTGGTGAGGACACTGACTTGCCTATAGTTGTCTCCTTTCATCTAATTCTCTGGATACCTACTGTCTGAGGAAGACTGGAGATACTTGGTCTAAAATACTCACACGGCAACCATGACCAGATTAAGTTTCAGTAATGTTGGTGAGAATCTTATTGTTTGCCAGACTCGCCAACCGTTCTTCCTCATCCTTATCAGTATATAGGTGAATGCAGCTATTTTGAGGGAATCAATGAAATGTGCAAACTTTTTCTAGGTTTGTTGTGGAAAATAAATTTTTTCCAATACTCCTGTTCAGTGGAGGTGTCAGAGGTAGACCTCAACCTATGAGATGTATACAAAAGGGCTTGTTAAATGGGGAAAGTACATTATCAATTGCAGGCCAAAGAACACCCTCCAAACAACGTGCTTTCAAGGGACCTAGAAATTGTTTGTGGTGAAGGGGCATCTTCTTGCCTGCTTTTGGAGTTGCTTCAGAAGACTGTCCTTGATATGGTTTTCATGGCCTTTAGGGATTGGACTTTTATTTATTTTTTTCCTGTTTCATTCTTGTTAGCTTTTTGGGCCAGACAGACCAATATTAGTCAACAGATTTGGCCTATAAGTAGCTAAGAGGTATGAGGAGTGTAACCAGATAATATATCAGAATAATCCACATTCCCCTCCCCTCCTTCTCAAGGTAAAGAGTTTGTATTACATATGCTGAAAGTGCCCAGTGCTTTAAGGAGTTCACAATAAGGTAATAAAACACTAAATTTATACATGGGCAGCTTCTAATGGTAAAACAGAAACTTGCTGTGCCCAATACAATGTTAAATGTTAGTAAAAGCAGTGAGTAATATGCCATAGATGGGAAGTCATACCATCTCTCATGTCACCAGGAGCCCCTTTTAAGGTGCGTTTTGCATTGCTTCTCCAGGAGGGGTTCATGGAATAAGGATGAGTGTTGTATACCAACCTTTTCCAATCAAATGGTATACTTTGATAAAGCAACTGTACACTTGCACCAAACCGCAGCACCACAAAAAAGACTGTAGGTCTTGTTGCAGTGTTTTTGATCCAGCAATGGGTCAAAACAGATGTGGTCCAGCATTTCGAACAAGAATGGTCTTTATCAACGACATCTGTGTAGCAAGAGCCAGTAACCCTATAATGTGACAGGGTGTAAGCTGTGGATTTCTGCCGATTGTCATGTAAGATTTCTCCAAGATTGATCTTTGTAGTAAGTGATGGAGACTATCCAATGTGGACAGGTCTATCCAGTCTGAAAATAAAACAAATTGCCATTCTACAACCTTTTCAAATCCATAATATTGATAAGACTTCACCCCACAGTGCAGTTAAACTCATGTACAGCTCAGTCATTGACAGTGTTACATCTCAGGAAGGCAGCATGGTCTCTCGAGTAGATCAATGAGAAGAACTTGGGTGGCAGACCTTCTCCATCTTCTAGTTCCTTCTTCTGTTGAGGACTTCAGGATACTGAGGAGAAGAATCCAGCAGAGTCTACACTGGAGTCTCGATCTACAAGGATAAATGTTTTGGGTAACTTGCATTGATATAAAAAGAAACTAAGTCAGAGCCGCCATTAGTAACTCTGCTCTTGAACGATGGTGTAACTAATCTACATTGGCATTTTAAGTTTGCCAAATTTTAAGCTGCTCTGTAACCCTTTTGTCCTCTTCAGTGTAATTTATTTTAATATTTGACAGATTTTACAGGAAAAAGGGGCATCTGGACACGTGTAAAAGGTATTAGTTTGTTGCTCAGAGCAATCGCATGGTTTCCTTGCTCTGTGCATGAAGAGTTAATGGAAACCATCTGGTTGTGATACATGTACATGGAAGCTCATGGAGGCTCTTTACTCATGTAGTGCAATACACCATTCCAATTGGTCATCAGGGCAGTTGATCTAAAAATATCCAATTGAAGTTTAATGATAAAATTTAACCAAAATTTTTCCAAATCTTGCCCACATTAAAAATGCCTTCACTAATTATTTGATCCATTGCTGTTTTTGTAAGTTTGTCCACTGACAAAGACATGAACAGTCTATAATTTTAAGTGTAGGTTAATTTTAACATTGAGAGATGGGATTTTCTTGAATTTTTTTTTTTTGGATATTCCATTTTTAATTTATACAATTTGTGCATTTTGCAGTGAGAAATAAATATTTGATCCCTCTGGCAAACAACACTTAATACTTGCTGGCAAAACCCTTGTTGGCAAGCACAGCAGTCAGACTTTTTTTGTCGTTGATGAGGGTTGCACACGTCAGGAGGAATTTTGATCCACTCCTCTTTGCAGATCATTTCTAAATCATTCAGATTTTGAGGCTGTCGCTTGACAACTCTGAGCTTCAACTCCCTCCATAAGTTTTCTATGGGATTAAGGTCTGGAGACTGGCTAGGCCACTCCATGACCTTACTGTGCTGCTTTTTGAGCCATTCCTCTGTTGCCTTGGCTATTTGTTTTGGCTCATTGTCTTGCTGGAAGACCCAGCCACGACCTATTTTTAATGTCCTGAAGGAGGTTGTCACTCAGGATTTTACGGTACATGGTTCAATCCATTCTCCCATTGATGCGGTGAAGGAGTCCTGTGCCCTTAGCAGAGAAACACCCCCGAAACATAATGTTTCCACCTCCATGCTTGACAGTGGGGATGGTGTTCTTTGGGTCATAAGCAGCATTTCTCTTCCTCCAAACACGAGTTGAGTTAATGCCAAAGCTCAATTTTTGTCTCCTCTTACCACAGCACCTTCTTCCAATAACTCACAGAATCATCCAAGTGTTCTTTGGCAAGGGCCTGCACGTGTGCCCTCTTTAGCAGGTGAACCTTGCGGGCACTGCAGCATTTTAAACCTTTAAGGTGTAATGTGTTGCCGACGGTTTTCTTGGTGACTCTGGTTCCAGCTGCCTTGAGATCATTAACAAGTTCCCCCCGTGAATTTTACGCTGAAATCTCACCTTCCTCATGATCAAGGATACCCTACAAGGTGAGATTTTGCATTGTGTCCCAGATCGATGTCGATTGACAGTCATTTTGTATTTTTCATTTTCTTATTGCACCAACTGTTGTCTCCTTCTCACCCAGCATCTTACTTATGGTTTTGTAGCCCATTCCAGCTTTGTGCAGGTCTATGATCTTGTCCCTGACATCCTTAGAAAGCTCTTTGGTCTTGCCCATGTTGTAGAGGTTTGAGTCTGACTGAGTCTGTGGGCAGAAGTCTTTTTATACAGGGGACTATGTAAGACAGCTGTCTATAATGCAGGTAACAAGTTGATTAGGAGCGTCTAACTGGTCTGTAGAAGCCAGAACTCATAATGGTTTTTAGGGGATCAAATATTTCTCACTGTATTAATTAGATACATTTATTTGCATTTTGCAATGTCATTTTCTTGATTTTTTGGGGGGGGTGTATTCTATGTCTCAATGTTAAAATTAACCTACCCTTAAAATTATAGACTGTTAATGTCTGTCAGTGGGCAAACTTACAAAAACAGCAAGAGATCAAATAATTTCCTTCACTGTACATCTAACTCTGCACCTGTAATGGCCATCGTAAGACTATGGACCTGACCGATGCAGAGTTAGATGTATACTTTAATTGCACTTTTTTTTATTCCAGGATGCAGCCAGGTCCATCATTGCTGGTATTGTAAACTAGGGTGTCTGTTACCATGGGGTGTACTTTGATAGTACCTGCCAGCCGGCGTAATCTACTAACATGGGCGTAACAAACTGTAAGCCGGATACTGTGCACTACCCAGGTGTGAACAGCGCCCTACACAAGCCTTTTTGTGCAATAAAAATACTAAGTGGTCACCCCCTCCATGAAATGGTAGGTTGTGAGTGACTGTCTCATCAGTATTTTGCACTTGTGTAGCCACCATCTTTTATATGGGCTTGCTGCACCCTGGTAGTGCATTGAGTTTTGAAGATCTGGGCAGGTAAATATTGCTGCCTTTTTGCTGAGTTTTTTTTTTATGCGAACATTGTAGTCTTATGTTTCCCAGATCTAGGAAAGAACAAAAAAATATATAATTAAAAAACAAATACCAGACCAAAGAATAGTATCAGATCAGAATAGAAGACCCCACAATTATCCAGCTGCCAATTCAATTTTATATTCAACATTGAGTCCTTTAGGCCATAAGGTATCCAATCTCCTTATCCACTGTAGCTCTTTAATTTTGAGCAATTTAAGTCACCAACCCTTCTCAAGGGGGAATATATGATCTATTCCAAATTTCAATTGTTTCTCATTATGACCGGCCTCTACTAAGTGTTTAGATACTGGTAAATCCATTTTCTTTTTAAGTATAGTGTACCTATGGTGATTTAAGCTGGTTTTTAGATCCTAGGTTCTCACTCGCATATAATAAAGTACAAGGACAATACAATAGATAAATGACATTATAATTATCATCATTATTATTCTCATCATTATCATCATATTCCATGGCGCTTTACATGTGAAAAAAGGGATATACAGTGGGTACGGAAAGTTTTCAGACTCCTTTTAAATTTTTCACTTTTTCATTGCAGCCATTTGGTAAATTCTAAAGTTCATTTTTTTTCTCTCATTAAAGTACACTCTACACCCCATCTTGACTGAAAAAAAACTAATGTAGACATTTTTGCAAATTTATTCAACAAAAAAAAACTGAAATATCACATAGTCATGAGTATTCAGACCCTTTGCTCAGTATTGAGTAGAAGCACCCTTTTGAGCTAGTACAGCCATGAGTCTTCTTGGGAATGATGCAACAAGTTTTTCACACCTGGATTTGGGGATCCTCTGCCATTCTAACTTGCAGATCCTCTCCAGTTCCATCAAGTTGGATGGTGAATGTTGGTGGACAGCCATTTTCAGGTCTCTCCAGAGATGCTCGATTGGGTTTTGGTCAGGGCTCTGGCTGGGCCAGTCAAGAATGGTCAGAGCTAAAATAACAAAGGAAGTGGCTTCAGAACAACTGAGTGCTTAGGGTCATTGTCTTGTTGGAATGTGAACCTTCGGCCAAGTGTGAAGTCCGGAGCACTCTTGAAGAGGTTTTCATCCAGGATATCTCTGTACTTGCCCGCATTCATGTTTCCTTAAATTGCAACCAGTCGTTCAGTCCATGCGGCTGGAATACACCCCCCCCCCCCCCCATAGATGATGCTGTCAACACAATGTTCCACTGTTGGGATTGTATTGGGCAGGTGATGAGCAGTGCCTGGTTTTCTCCACACATACCGCTTAGAATTATCGCCAAAAACTTCTATCTTCATCTCATCAGACCAGAGCATCTTATTTCTCAGTCTGGGAATCCTTCATGTGTTTTTGAGCAAACTCTATGCAGGCTTTCATGTCTTGCACTAAGGAGAGGCTTCCTTCGGGCCACTCTGCCATAAAGGCCCAACTGATGGAGGGCTACAGTGATAGTTGACTTTGTGGAACTTTCTCCCATCTCTCTACTGCATCTCTGGAGCTCAGCCACAGTGAGCATTCATGGGAAAAGAACCCAAAGATCAGTTTGGCTGGACGGCCAGGTCTAGGAAAACTTCTGGTGGTCCCAAACTTCTTCCATTTAAGGATAATGGCGGCAATTGTGCTCTTAGTAACCTTGAGTAATGCAGAAATTCTTTTGTAACCTTGGCCAGATCTGTGCCTTGCCACAATTCTGTCTCTGAGCTCCTTGGGCAGTTCCTTTGAGCTCACAATTCTCATTTGGTCTGACATGCACTGTGAACTGTGAGGTCTTATATAGACAGGTGTGTGCCTTTCCAAATCAAGTCCTATCAGTCGAATTAAACACAGCTGGACTCCAATGAAGGAGTAGAACTATCTCAAGGAGGATCACAAGGAAATGGACAGCATGTGACTTAAATATGAGTATCTGAGCAAAGGGTCTGAATACTTATGACCATGTGATATTTCAGTTTTTCTTTTTTAATAAATAAGCAAACATTTCAACTTTTTTTTTTTTCCAGTCAAGATGGGGTGCAGAGTGTACTTTCATGAGAAAAAAATGAACTTGGATTCATTGCAGCTATTTAGTAAATTCTAAAAAGAGTAAAAAACTTAAAGGGATCTGAATATTTTTCCATACCCACTGTACATACAATTACAATGATCTTTAACAAAACGTGACTGTGACTGGTACAGGAGGAGCAAGGACCCTACCCGTGAGGGCTTCATCTACAAGGGATGGGTGAGGATACAGTAAGTGGGGGTAGAGCTAGCTGTGCAGCGGTATGGTGGAGCAATGGTTACTGCCGGCTGTAGGCTTGTCGGAAGAGGTGAGTCTTCAGGTTCCTTTTTGAAGGTTTCCATGGTAGGCGAGAGTCTGATATGTTGGGTTAGAGAGTTTCAGAGTCGGGGGAGGGGGGAAATCTTGTATGCGATTATGGGAGGAGGAGATAAGAGGGGAGTAGAGCAGGAGATATTGAGGATCTGAGGTTGCATGCAGGTATGTACCGGGAGACTAGGTCACAGATATAAGGAGGAGGCAGGTTGTGGATAGCTTTGTATGCCGTGGTTGATTTTGAACTGGAGTCTCTGGGCAATCGGGAGCCAGTGAAGTGATTGACAGAGGAGAGGTCTGGGAATAGTGTGGGGACAGGTGGATTCGTCAGGCAGCAGACTTTAGGATAGATTGGAGGGGTGTGAGAGTGTTAGAAGGGAGGCCACAGAGCAGGAGATTGCAGTAGTCGAGGAGGGAGATCAGGGCGTGCTCTGTTTTTGCAGATTCGTGGTTGAGGAATGTGTGGATCCGGGAGATATTTTTGAGTTTGTCAGCAGGAAGTGGAAAATGCTTGGATATTTATGGTTTGAAGGAGAATTCAGAGTCCAGGGTTACCCCAAGGCAGCGAGCTTGAGGAACTGGGTAGAGTGAACAGCCATTGACATTGATGTAGGTCAGGTGGGGGGGGTGAATGAGATGGTGGAAAGATGATGAATTCTGTTTTGTCCATGTTAAGTTTTAGAAATCTAGCAGCGAAGGATGAGATAGTGGACAGACGTTGTAGGACTTTGGTTAGTAGGGAGGCGATAACTGGTCCAGAGAGGTAGTTCTGTGTGTCGTCAGCACAGAGGTGGTACTGAAAGCCGTGAGACTGAGTTATCTCAGGCCAAAGGTGCACATGGAGAAGAGCATGGGTCCTAGGACTGCATCTTGGGGGACACCGACAGATAGGGGGTGAAATGAGGAGGTAGTGTGAGTGGGAGACACTGAATGTCCTGTCTGTTAAATATGAAGAGATCCGAGATACACAGTGGACCATTCCCCCATCTCTTGGCATCAAAGACTTGGACCTAAGTCGGATGACAGGTCAAGGTGGAGGAGGACAGAGTAGTGTCGCTTGGATTTGGTGGTTAGTAGGTCGTTGGTGACTTTAGTCAGGGCAGTTTCAGTAGAATGGTGCCTTCAGAAGCCAGATTGGAGGTGGTCAGAGCAGGAGGAGAGGTGGGAGGACAGTTCAAACCGGACATGTTCCAGTAGTTGAGGCGTAGGGGAGGAGTGTTGTGGGGCGATAGGTCAAGGGATGGCTTTTTGAGAATGGGTGTGATCAAGGCATGTTTTGAAGTATGCGGAGAAGACACCAGTTAGTGACAGGTTGAAGAGGTGGGGTAGGGTTGGGAAGAAGCTAGTGGAAAGGTTGGAGATGAGTAGGGACGGGATTGGGTCAAGTTCACAGGTGGTGAGGTGTGATTTGGAGAGTAAAGAGGAAAGCTGATCTTCCGTAATGGTGGAGAAGCTGGTTGTGGAGGAGGATGGAGTATGTGTGAGGGTGGGCTGGGGGGATTTTAGGCAAAAGCTTTGTCTTATGGTGTCTAACTTCTGCTTGAAGAATGAGGCAAAGTCTTCTGCTGAGATGAGAGGGAAGAGGTGCTGGGGGATGGAGGGGAGAATTGAAAGTGTTAAATAGCTGTTTAGGGTTGTGTGACAGGGAGGATGAGAGATTTGAATCGTATGTCAGGAAGTGGTTGATCGATGAATTTTTCATTAGTGAGGGGATGCAAAAAAGCACTACCATTTAATATATTAATACAATTAATCCCTGTTTGAACTGCATAACAGCCGGTCCTCTTAGGTCCTCTCAGTGTTGAAGACAATATTGACTGGATCCATGTCAGCTCATGCTAACCTATCCTTTAAGTTCTTTGGTCTCTTGTAAGTTAACAAGGGGGTTTTTCAAAATGTGCGATTCCAGGCATACATCTACCCAACATAAGCCAAAGTTTCTCAATAATCCTGGCAATAGAATTGCTCTCCTCACAAAAAGCAGTGATCATGGGTATTCTATTCACCATGTACTAGACTTGTTAGCTGACCTCAAAAGTATGTTACGTTCACACCCCTTTACTTCATTTTCCCATTTAGTCAAGTCTCTTACGATAATTTCTCACCAAAAATGTATTCCTCATGAAGTCTAAATTTTCTTGTAATAAACTCTTATCATTCACAATTCTTCTTGTATGAAGAAATTGGCTATAAGGTAGGAAATCTCTTTTTTTTTTTTTTTTTTTTTTTTTTTTTTTGGGTGATGACTTTAATATTTTAAAATATTATTTCTATTCGTAGGTTGTGTATAGAGTTGTCATAAATTTACATTACTAAAATTTAACAAGTACATCAAGAAACTTAATCTCAACATTTGATTGTACTAAAGTAAATTTAATATAATTCTTTCAGAAACTTATGAAAGGAATTTAATTGTTGTGCCGTACCAGTCCAGAGGATTAAGATGTCATCTATGTAGCGCCACCATCTCAAAACATGACAGAATAGTAGCGCTACATAGATGAGCTCCTCCTCTAACATGGATAGCATGAGATTGGCATACGCAGGTGCCATATTGGCACCCATCGCGGTACCACATTGTTGAAGAAAGAATTAATTGCCAGTCATAAAATTGGTGCTCACCAATAATTATTTTAATAACTCCATAAAGAAACATATGGTGCCATATTCATAATTCGCATGGTTTAGTTTTCTCCTCACTGCAAACAACCCTCTCATTTTGCATAGATGTATATAGCGATATCACATCAAATGATGTAAGTATTAAATTGGTATGAAGAACTGGGACATTCTGTAATTTACATAGAAAATCAGTAGTATCTTTTATAAAAGCTGTAGTATTTCAGGCAAGTGGACCCAAAACTTTATCCAGTTAAACTCCTATGTGGCTGAAAATAAAATCACTACCTGAAATTATTGGGCAACCTGGTGGGTTTACTAAAGTCTTGTGAATTTTTGGCAATACATGTGTTACCGGAGTTATACTATTGTTCAGCAAAAAATAATCAAAAAAATCTGTCAACAATTTTATCCACTCTCGCTTTATTTTATTATAAATGGCAAATTTAGGATCACCATCAAGCTTATGATATACGCTGTTGTCGAAGAGCTCTCCTCTAATTTCAGAAACATACACACTAGCCTCCATGACACCTGCCCCTCCTTCGTTGGCTGGCTTTATAGTGATGTCATCATGGACTTGCGCTTCTAGAGCCAAATGCTCTTACCGTGTTAGATTAGGATGTACAAATGTTATTCAGGAATATTTTATTATTATTTTTTTTTTTTTTTTTTTTTTTTTAAACTCAAAAAATCCTCATTTACCACTATAATAAAAGCATCCATTGCTGGAACATTTACAATCAGAACAAAATTACTAGCTTTATGTAGATCAAATTCATGGAACATAAGTTCAGAATTAGTCATTTTATCAGATACTGAATGGACCGTAAACTAGATTTTATAGATCTATTAAACTTAAAAACTGAACTGTTCTGTTTCCAATGTAAACCAATTAATGTGACTAGTGGGGCTAAAATAAAATCCCTTACTCAATACTTTATTATCAATACCTGAAATAATTTTTTTAGATAAATTCACCACTAATTGTGATTCTTCCTCCTGGTGACCGGTCTCTGTGGGAGTACACGAGCTTTCGTAGTTTTCCCTTTTGGTGCGTCCATGTCTCCTTCCACCCCTTCTGTTAATCTTATGTATTGATCTGAAGTTCCCGGCACTCCTAAAAAAAAAAAAAAAAATAGCCTCATCAGCTGACACATAGGTGACATCATTGGAGATAAAATGTTTTTTGGAACGATAAAATGAATAAGGACATGTGTTTTTATTTATTTTTTTAATCATTTTGTCAACTATAGACATTTCCACTTTTATAATCATTGGCATCCCTGTTCCACTTTTTGCTCCATAATGGTTATCTATATACTTACTACCATAAGCATATTGCAGGTAGAAAACTTGTAAATCAGTGTATTACTGTGCTTGCACAAAGAACGTGTGTGGGTTACACAACAATTAAGATGGCGCTGGTCTTTATGACATTGCACTTAACTGGTGTGGCCTGTACCGCGTCAAAGAAGGCGTGACTTGCGCTTCCGCACAGCGCAGGTAATACATGTGGCGGACCACTGTGACATGCGCAGTCTGAGTATTAGGATGCTGAGATTCGGCGGTAGGTAATGGATGATATGGTTTGGTGACTTCTGCGATGTTTAGTATGGACACCTGCTAGGAAAAACATGATTTAGTGCCATATCACTATTACAGTTCATTGCATGATTAATTGAATATCACAAGTCTTATGATGGAGGTTGTCCATGTGCAGCTTTATGCATTCCTGTATATTGTCTGTTTTTAATGTTTTGCATTTTACAGGAATCTATATTCCAATTAAACATATATTGTTATATACCCTTTCAGTTCACACTGTACATTGCTTGAGAGGTTCACATGTATAGCCGAAATGTTGCCTGTGCTCTTTTAATCTAAGAAATCACCAATTTCTAAGGAGTGCAGTCTTCATTTTTACATACATACATACATACATACATACATACATACATACATACATACATACATACATACATACATACATACATACATACATACATACATACATACATACATACATACATACATACATACATACATACCTCAAAAAAATAAAGGGAACACTCTAACACATCCTAGATCTGAATGAAATATTCTCATTGAATACTTTGTTCTGTGCAAAGTTGAATGTGCTGACAACAAAATCACACAAAAATCATTAATGGAAATCAAATTTATTAACCAATGGAGGCCTGGATTTGGAGTCACCCCCAAAATTAAAGTGGAAAAACACACTACAGGCTGATTCAACTTTCATGTAATGTCCTTAAAACAAGTCAAAATGAGGCTCAGTATTGTGTGTGGCCTCCACGTGCCTGTATGACCTCCCTACAACGCCTGGGCATGCTCCTGATGAGCTTGCGGATGGTCTCCTGTGGGATCTCCTCCCAGACCTGGACTAAAGCATCCGCCAACTCCTGGACAGTCTGTGATGCAACGTGACGTTGGTGGATGGAGTGATACATTATGTCCCTTATGTGCTCAGTTGTTTTGGAGGGTGTCTTGGAGTTGGATAAGTTTAGTGGAGATGTAACTCTGCTTCTTCTTCCAGAGAATGGTTTTGTATTGCCTTTGTATGGTGTCGTAGGCATGTGAGGTCCGGGTGGTTGGGGTCTCTGTGTTTCTTGTTTGAGGCTGTTCTCGGGCTCTACTGAACGGCTTTAAATTCTCTGTCAAACCAACCATAGATCTGTTTTTCTTTTGGTCTCTTGAAGTTGACTTTTTAACGTCTGACCATTCTGCCATGGTGTAGAGTTTATCAATGAGATCTTTAGCAGCTTGATTCACTCCTTCTGGGTTTTACTTGTACTCGTAGTTGTAGAAGTGGTGGAGCATCTCCTGTATTTCTGGGCTGCTTGGAACCTCTGCCGACGCCTTGGACCATTTACAGGATGGAGGCAGGTTGAGGAGGCCGTTCAGCTGGGGCTTTTCTGTTTAATGAGTTCTTTGAAGATTTCATGTATAGAAGAAGTTGGCTGTGATCTGTCAGGTGCAATTGTGGGGTGACAAAGGCGCTGATATTTGCCGGGTCCATGTCTGTAATGGCATAGTCAACAACACTCCTTCCTACATGTGAGTTTAATGTAAATCTTCCTAGAGTCTCCTTTAGTATGGCCATTGAGTATATGAAGTCCTAAACTTCTGCATAGGTTCAGGAGATTTTTGCCACTTTTGTTGACTGTACTGTCATAGGTGTTTGTGTGTACTGAGCTGTGGCTGACAGATTCTGCTCCAAATATGTATGTTTCCGTCCATGGTCAAAGTCTTTTTCTCTCCCTGTTCTGGCATAGAGGTCTCCAAAGATGATAACTTTGCCCAGGGACAGATAATGGGCAGCTTTATGTAAGGTCTCGAAGCTGTCTGGATTGAAGTAGGGTGACTCTGGCGGGGGTATGTAGGTAGCGCAAAGGTAGATGTAGTGCCCCGAGGGTTCAGTCGCTACAGAGGTATTGCATCTCACCCAGAGGTGTGATATCTCACTTCCAGGTAAGGATGGAGTGTGGCTCAGGACCCTATCACCCACATACACTACACCATATTTCCGGGGGACAGGGCGACAATGCTCCCAAGAGTGAGCACAACTGCCCCTGTCCCGGGCTGGAGTGGGGAGAGGGAACACCTAGAAAGGGGGAACCTGGTAGTTTGTGGGTGGGGAGAATAGATCCAGGGTGCACTGGAAAGGAGGAGTATATAAGGTGGGCACCATCTTGGAGTCAGGGTAGAAGAAGAGAGAGAAGACTGGGAGCAGGGGCACTGTACGAGCTCTGCTCCGCGAGCAGGCCAAGTCACAAGGCCTGGGCCTGGAGGAGAAGAAAGGAGAGGAATGGAGGAGGCTCCAGGAGTGGAGTGAAGGGACCCCAGGGGTGTGGACCGGCCAGTCGCCACCGTACGCCCGTGGCTACCAGAGTAGGGGGGTCAAGCCAAGAAAGGGAGCCGGATCCCTCAACTAGTGGAGGAGAGCAACTACCCTCAGCTAGTAACTGGAGGCCGTGGCATTGCACGTGTTACGGCCCCTCACTACACCCATTAGGAAGGCACCATATAGGGCCCAGGGAAACGGAACATACGTTTTCCCGCCAAGGCCTGAGGCAGCTGGACAGAAACGTGGTCCATTGTGGGGTACGACAAGCCAGAGAGAGGACACATGAAGGGGGTCCTGAAAAGCATTCCAAAGGTATTTGGGAGTTGGCCGAGCCCCTCACCTGGTGAGCACAGTACGACGTGGGCAGCCATTACCTGCAGAAGTGGCTTGGAGTGTAAAACTGTGAGTAAAGACCCTGGACTGCATCACTGGACTCTGAGTCATTACTGTTGCTCCCGCGCACCATCACCCCCTCCATCTGCACTCACTGCCCTGAGGCTATTCTCCTCCCGTGGGGAGTTATACTACCCTCTGCTGCGCACACAACATCAGCCTCAGCGGTCTGCCCCCCAGTGGCGGTTCTCAGTGACCGCAATCCACTGGTGGCGTAGTCGGACACTTAAATATTAAAAACCAAATAAACAGATCCGCCACTGGTTTGACAACCCTGAGCAACGGGACTGGGTCACCGCCATGGAGACTACAACCCCTAGCATTACACAGAAACCCGGCTCCAGGTATTCCCCCACACACAGCCCAGGGCATAGACATCATACTGAGGGGAGTATGGAGCTGCTGACTTTGATCCATATGTGGCTGTCTCCTCTCCATCGGTTTGATGTACGGTTGGAACTCCTCTTTATACCAGACCGATAGTCCTCCTGAGCAGCGGACCCATTTGATGTTTTATTTTTCAGGGTAGGGATTGAGGTTTCCCTGAATTCAATGGGCACCAGGGATTCGTTTTCAGCTCTGGTCCATGTTTCCAGAAGGATCTGGATGTCTGTTTTTCAGTATTTGGACGTAAAACAAATGACCCCAACTTTACACAAAGGCAGAGGTGTTCAGGCCTTGGATGTTCCAACTGCTAATAGTAAGTGAGGTCATTTTTTCTATATAACTTGTTTGCATATACCTTGTGACGAGTGGCTGTGTAGGGCACACCGTATTTCTGATATGGTTTATTAATGACGTTCGTTTCATCCAGTCACATTGTGCAAAAAAATAATGTGCTGAGCAGGGTCTTTATCTCCTCCATGTCTCTGCTCTGCATTTGTCTTCTCTGGATGTCTGTTTTGTATATCTCTGTTTAAGGCTGGTGGTCTCCTTCGTGGTGGCATTCTCTGATGGTCCAGTTTTGAGTGCGGGTGTTTGTTTCCAGGTTTTTGTGAGATAATTGTGGTTTCCTGTCTTTTCATTGCCGGGGGTCTTTTCACTGAATTTTGGCTGGTGTTAGGTCCAGGCCAAGGGTCTCTGTTTAGTATGATGTCCTTCAGCTCCTTGGCCAGGAGGCTGACCCCTTGTTTGTTGAGGTGCTTGCTGTCATACAGGTGATGGTGA
This sequence comes from Phyllobates terribilis, assembly GCF_046119375.1. Taxonomy (NCBI): domain Eukaryota; kingdom Metazoa; phylum Chordata; class Amphibia; order Anura; family Dendrobatidae; genus Phyllobates; species Phyllobates terribilis. The sequence continues at coordinate 49,904,110 of NW_027362772.1, read as the reverse complement.
TTTATGGAGGGGTGTTGTGCCAGTCACTCCTGGCACAGATTTCATTCTATTCGTTAGGTCCATGTTGACGTTCTGGATAGTTTGCCTGGTTATATCTGTTCTTGGGAGCAGCGATGACAGAATGATTTTGCTTTCCGGGAATTTGAGTTGTGTTGTCCTTGCTAGTTGGGCCAATTGTCCTGCGATCTGCTGGTGCTGATCTGACATTGTTTGTACTTGTGTGTATTATAATATGATTTGGGTTGTTAAATCGTAGATTGATTGTTGTCGCCTGTTCAATGGTTGCACAGCGGATTTTATTGACTCTTCTTCCTGTGAATAGACGCCATGTGTTTAGGTACTTCCCATTTGAGTCCATTATTAGGATGATATCAGGGCTTTGTAATGTCACGGGTGGTTTGTGACTGCTGATGGGGGTCTATGCTGGAGACTATGCTGGTGGCAGTTTCTCCTCTCATCTATGGATCTGGTTCACTTTTATTAGTTTCAGGTTTGTTCGCATTGTTGGGGTTATTTGGCATCTGTCTCCTGGTCAGTGGAGGTCAAGTTGTCTGCACCCATTCTCGTTCAGATGTCCAGATATCTGTGGTTTTAATTTCAGCTTTTCCACCTCTTGTCTCAACCTGGCATTTTCTTGCTGCGGTTCACACATTGCTGTTCTTATTTCCTGCAGTGCAGACCTGTGTTCACATTTCAGTTTATCTCCATTGATTACTTGGTCATTTGCATTTCTGTCACCAGGGTTTCTTTGAAGCTCTTGCTTAACCTTAACGAAAATGCAAAAACGAGAAATCCCAAGGTTGCGAGAGCGTAAGCTCTCGCAACCTTGGGATTTGTCGTTTTTGCACTTTCGTTTTTTGCTCCCCTTGTTCCCAGAGCCATAGCGTTATTATTTTTTGGTCAATATGGCCATGTGAGGGCTTATTTTTTGCGGGACGAGGTGTACTTTTCAACGCCATTACTAGTTTTACCATATCATGTACGGGAAAACTGGAAAAGAATTCCAAGTGCGGTGAAATTTCAAAATGCAGTTATTTATTTATTTTAGCACGTTCACTGAATGCTAAAACTGACCTGCCATTATTATTCTCCAGTAAAATATCAAAGAAACTTCGGCACTCCAATGTAGATGCAAAAGGAATTTTTTATTTGAAAGAACCCCCATAGGAAACGAGCAGGCCAACGTTTCGACCTTACATGGTCTTTCAGGGCCTTTGTTTAAATACAAACAAAATTATACACCATTATTATCAGTGTATTCAAAAGAAATTGTTATATTTATACATAAAAATCAAACACTGAGGTCATTCACAAAATATAGAACAGATTTGTAAAGTATTCAGGGGTAGAGGGTAACATGTGATATGCATTAAGGCTTTAATCATTAATGTACAGAAGCTAGCCTAATGTTACTAATCCCCAGTAGTATCCCAATATGCCTTAATAGTATACAGGTGAGAGGAGTGTAAAAAGGATCTTAATAGTACATTTATGAGTCAATGTAAATAGGTGGCACATGGGAAAATACCTGGACAGTGGAGATAACAGAAGTTACTCATTGTTATAAGCATACCTGGTAGAAAGGGGTATAAGCCCGATATATGTCGCGGTGGAATGCCGTGCGGTGTGGAGGGGATAAAACCCCGTCCTTCTTATACCTGGTACAGTGATTAGTGCGGCGTGCATGCGAATACCGCTAATGGATTTCCGGTCATGCGTAGTGCAAACATGGTGACTTCCGGTGCGCGTGCTGGAACGCAAGAGAAAACAGTGAGACGCAAGGAAGTTCCAAACATGCGCAGTAAGTACGTTACGCTAAGGTATGATGGTGGACATTATTAGATTGCAGGAGAAGGATGCAGGTAATGTAATATAGAATATTTTATATGAAATGTGCCAGATCTAAAGGAAATCCTGAAAAATAACCAGGAAGTTGTTCCTACTATAAAAAAAGGGGAGCAAAGGAGTTATACACAATAATGGGTGGGGGATCCTGTGGAATCCTAGAAAATGTACATGCAATTCAATTCTGGGATAACAGAGCACTTTAGTTTGTTTACCTTTTTGTTTTTTGGTCACTATCTGTGACATTCAATTTCACATAATACATCACTATCATATTAAACCAGTATTAGACAGATTAACTAGTCATACTGTGCTTCATATTCCCTATTAAGTCCTTTTGGAGTAAGGGTCTGTAAAGTATGTATCCAGTATAGCTTACGTTTTTTGAGTGTTTGAATCCGGTTATCCCCCTGTCTGTTTGGTGGGATATGATCAATTATTTAATACCTTAATTGTGAAATGCTGTGAGACATAGCTAAGAAATGTGCAGGTATAGGTAGCATCATACGTCCACATCGGATTGTGGATTTATGTTGTGAGATGCGGTCTCGGATATGTTGGGTGTGTAGCATCAGCGTCTCTGCCCCCTGCCAGGCAGAGACGCCGTACCACTCGCCTCCGCGCACCCCGCTGTGCGTTCTCCAGCGCTCCTCTTCCTGCTGCTGGCGCGCGCAGCTCCCCGGGCCCTGTGTTTTAGGGCGCGCGCTCCTTCCCTCTTAAAGGGGCCGCGCGTGCCGTCCTAAGGAGTCCCCGGCCAATAGCCGAGGGTCCTCCATATATAAGGCACCTCCTCCAAAATGGAGGTGCCCGAGCAAAAGTTGTTGCACAGTGTTTCTTACCTCTGCTTCAGCCCTCAGTTCCCGCTGCTAGCCGGACTACGAGTCCTGCCCGCCTGCATGTTGCCTGCCAGCCCGCTCACCTGGGAGCACTTGCCTGTGACCTGCCTGTTTCCTGCTTGTTACCTGCCGTGCCTACCCGGAGGCTCCTGTCTTCACTTGCTGTGACCACCTGCCAGCCCACCTAGAAACTCCTGCTGTCACTTGCCGTGTCTACCTGATAGCCTACCTGGAGGCTTCTGCTCGCTGTGCCTACCTGCTATTCCAGTCAGTCCTTGCCATCAGTACTGTGGGAGTCACCTGCTCCCTTACAAGGTCGTCCCCAGAGTAGCACCTGGTCCCTCTGCTCGGTCCCTCCCTGGTCACGGAGTCGTTAGCCGCCGTACGACCAGGGTCAGTCCGAGTTGATACTTAATTACGCCCCTTCTGGGTCCCTCCTTGCACCGTAACACAGAGGTTCCACCTCCCGGATCCATAACAGTTTGCTCGGGCCATGGAACCCGGTGGCCCCAAGACCCCCACAATCTACGACCTGCACCAGGAGGTCTTACATCAGAGGGCTCAACAGGAGTCTGTCCTGTCCTTCCTGCGGTCTGTTAACTCTCGCCTAGGCGCATTGTCCGATCCATCTGTGTCCGTCTCTGGTCAAGCAGCGCCTGCTTCCGCGGCACCACAACCTAGTCCTATTATGGTGTCCGGCTATGTACCCCGGCTCTCGGCACCTCCACGTTTTGCTGGCAACCCCTCCTTAGCTCAAGGTTTCATAAACCAGTGCACCCTGCACTTTAAACTCTTGGCACATCAGTTCATCTCTAACCGGGCCAAGGTGGCATTCATCATGTCCCATCTCACTGGGGAAGCACTGGCATGGCTAAATCCCCTGTGGGAGAGAGGGGATCCCCTGGTGTCAGACCTATCGTCTTTCCTCGCTGCTTTCCGTAAAGTCTAAGATGAACCAGGACGAAAATCCTCTTCCGCCACGTCTCTGCTACGTCTCCGCCAAGAGTCTCACCTTGGGCCAATATGCCATATGGTTCCGTACCCTCGCTTCTGAGTTTGCCTGGGACAACGAGGCTCTGTTGTCCGTCTTCTGGGAGGGTCTTTCCGGTCGGATTAAGGACGAGTTAGCCGGTATGGATATTCCTACCACCCTGGATGACCTGGTGTCACTAGCTACCCGGATTGACATCCGGTTCCAAGAACGTACCAAAGAGACTACCTGGGAGAGAAAGTTTCCTCGCCTTGTTCCTACTTTCCAGAGACCTGCCTCTCAACCAGTCACTCCCCGGGCGCACTCGCCTGAACCTATGCAGATCGACCAGACCAAGATGGTCAAATCTTGCCAAGAAGCACGCCGAGCCGAGGGGAGCTGTTTCTATTGTGGCAGTAAGGAGCACTTCATCCGTTCCTGCCCGGAGAAGCCGGGAAACTCCATTGTCTAGGACCGCTCGGAGAGGTCGTCCTAGGCAAAAGTAAGCCCTCTCCGACCCTGACTTTGTCTGTCTCTCTCTCCTGGGGAGACAACCGTCACTTTGAAATTGCTCACCTGGATTCTGGAGCTGCTGGAATCCTCATTTCCCAGTCCCTGGTAGAGAGAAACTGGATTCCCACCAAACCTCTGGCTGAACCATTGTCAGTCGCCTCCATGGATGGAAGACTCCTTCCGGTGACCATCCTGCTTGTCACTGAACCCATAACCCTGCACTTGGGAATGCTGCACTCTGAGAAGATCTCCTTCCATGTGCTGTCCGGACTCTCCCACTCCCTATTGCTAGGTCTACCCTGGCTCCAGACACATGAACCCGTGCTGACCTGGCAATCCGGTGAAGTACTCCAGTGGGGGCAGGATTGCCATAGGACCTGCCTGGTTCCGGTTCGCCCGGCTCGTCCTCCACCTACCCTGGCTAATTTACCCAGTCTACCGGCAACTTACTGGTCCTATGAAGATGTCTTCGGTAAAAAGGAAGCAGACACAATGCCATCTCATAGGCCATATGATTGCCCGATCGACCTAGTACCCGGCGCCACTCCACCCCGTGGGCATATTTACCCGTTGTCGTCGGCCGAAACCCGGGCCATGTCTGAGTACATCGAGTAGAATCTGGCCAGGGGATTCATCCGGAAATCTACCTCCCCGGCTGGAGCCGGATTCTTCTTCGTCAAGAAGAAAGATGGTTCATTACGCCCCTGTATTGACTATAGAGGACTCAACCAAATCACGGTAAAAAACAAATGCCACTGCCGCTCATCTCAGAGTTGTTTGACCATCTTAAGGGAGCCAGGATCTTTACCAAGCTAGATCTACGTGGGGCGTGTAACCTGGTCCGAATCAGTCAAGGAGACGAGTGGAAGACGGCATTCAATACCCGGGACGGTCACTATGAATACCGTGTGATGCCCTTCGGTCTCTGCAATGCTCCTGCCGTCTTCCAAGAATTGGTCAACGACATCTTCCGCGATCTTCTTTACTCTTGCTTGGTGGTGTACCTGGACGATATCTTGGTCTTCTCTCCGGATCTTCCCACACCCCGGAGGGATGTTCGTCAGGTCCTGCTTAGGCTCGGGCAGAATCACCTCTATGCAAAATTCGAGAAGTGCCTCTTTGAGCAGACCTCTCTTCCATTCCTGGGCTATGTTATCTCCCAGACAGGCCTACGAATGGATCCCGAGAAGCTCCTGCTGTCCTAAAGTGGCCCCGTCCGGAGGGCTTGAAGGCGATTCAACGATTCCTGGGCTTTGCCAACTAGGATCGTCTCTTCATCCCGCACTTCTCTTCCCAGACTGCTCCCATATCTGCGCTCACCCGTAAGGGAGCAAATCCCAAGGAATGGTCGCCCGAAGCTGAGGAGGCCTTCCTTTCCTTAAAGCAAGCCTCCTTCTCTGCCCCAGTGCTGCACCGTCCGGACTGCAACAAACAGTTCTACCTGGATATTAATGCTTCCTTCTCCGGAGCCGGAGTGGTGCTCACCCAAAAGTCTTCATCCGGGAGAATGGTGACCTGCGGCTTCTTCTCCAAACTCTTCTCCTCGTCTGAGCGCAACTACTCCATAGGAGACAGAGAACTGTTAGCCATTAAATTGGCGCTAGAGGAGTAGCGTTACCTGCTTGAAGGGGCTCTATACCCGGTGATCATCTATACGGATCACAAAAACCTGGAATATCTCCAGAATGCCCAAAGACTCAATCCGCGTCAGGCCCGGTGGTCTTTGTTCTTCGCCTGCTTCGACTTCGTCCTACATTTCCGCCTGGCGGACAATGTCAAAGCCGACGCCTTGTCCCAATCCTTCCTGTCCTCCGATCAAGAGGAGGAGCCTATGCACATCATCGACCCCTCCAAAGTGGTGAATGTGGCCCCCTTGGATCTGACTCGTCTTCCACCCGGTAAGACGTTTGTAGCGGTACCAGATTGTGAGAAGGTTCTTCACTGGGGTCATTCATCTAAACTAGCCGGCCATGCTGGCCAAAAGAAGACCTTCCTACTCATTACCCGGCATTACTGGTGGCCTGCCCTGCGCAAGGATGTGGTAGACTTAGTCTCGGCCTGTTCATCCTGTGCCCACAACTAAGTTCCCAGACATCTTCCAGCTGGTCGCCTCCTGTCTCTTCCCGTACCTGCTGCCCCGTGGCAGCACATTGCCATGGACTTTGACTGATCTCCCTGTTTCTGCCGGTTGTTCAGTCATTTGGGTGGTCGCCGACCACTTCTCTAAGATGGCCCACTTCATCCTTCTGCCTGGTCTCCCGTCTGCATCGGAGCTGGCCAAGGATTTCTTCCGTCATATCTTCCGTCTCCATGGCCTACCCCTCCACCTTGTGTCGGATCGAGGGGTTCAGTTCACCTCACGTTTCTGGAGAGCTACCTGTAAGCTACTGGATGTCACCCTGGATTTCTCCTCTGCTTACCATCCACAGTCCAATGGCCAAGTGGAGCGTATCAACCAAATCCTTACCAGCTACCTCCGGCACTTTGTTAACGCTCACTATACCGATTGGGTGGAGCTCCAACCATGGGCCTAATTCTCCTACAACAACCATAAGAGCGAATCTTCTTCTAAATCCCCGTTCTTCATGGTCTACGGTTAACTTCCTCAGATTCAGTTTCCCATCTCTGCCTTGGTGGACAACCCTGCCGCGGAGGCTCTTGTCAGCAAATTCTCCATTTGGGAAAATACTAGGTCCGCACTTCTTCAGTCCTCCGAGCGGATGAAGAATCATACTGACAAGAGACGTCTGGATCCGCCTCAATTCCGCCCGGGAGATAAAGTCTGGCTCTCTTCCAAACATGTCCGACTCAAAATACCCTCCTATAAGTTGGGTCCTTGGTTCATCGGTCCATTTGATGTTCTCAAACAAATTAACCCAGTGGCCTACAAGTTAAAACTCCTGGCCACCTTCCGGATTCCTAACTCCTTCCATGTATCTCTCCTCAAACCAGTTGTTTAACTTTTTCCAACAATCCCCCTGCTCCAGTTTCCGCTGAGGACGTTTTTGAGGTAGAGAACGTTCTGGCCACTAAGAAGGTAAGAGGAAAAACCTTTTATCTGGTGGATTGGAAGGAGTTTGGCCCAGAGGAGAGAACTTGGGAACCCAGGGAGAACATTCATGCCCGCTTCTCCTTTGAAAAATTCCTTTCTGGCCTAAAAAAGAGGGGGCGTAAAGGGGAGGGTACTGTAGCATCGGCGTCTCTGCCCCCTGCCAGGCAGAGGTGCCGTCCCACTAACCTCCTCGCTCCCCGCTCTGCGTTTTCCAGTGCTCCTCTAACTGCTGCCGGCGGGCGCACACGCTCCCTCCCTCTTAAAGGGTCCGCGCGCGCCATCCTAAGGAGTCCTCGGCCAATAGCCGAGGGTCCTCCCATATAGAAGGCACGTCCTCCAAAATGGAGGTGCCCGAGCAAAAGTTGTTGCACAGTGTTTCTTACCTCTGCTTCAGCCCTCAGGTCCAGCTGCTAACCTGAATACCAGTCCTGCTTGTTACCTGCCTGTTACCTGCCTGTTACCTGCCTGTTACCTGCCTGTTACCTGCCTGTTACCTGCCTGTTACCTGCCTGTTACCTGCCTGTTACCTGCCTGTTACCTGCCTGTTACCTGCCTGTTACCTGCCTGTTGCCAGCCCGCCCACCAGGGAGTGCTTGCCTGTTGCCTGCCTGCTACCTACCGTGCCTGCCAGCCCGCTCACCTGGGTGCACTTGCCTGTGACCTGCCTGTTACCTGCTTGTTACCTGCCATGCCTACCCAGAGGCTTCTGCCGTCACTTGCCGTGACCACCTGCCAGCCCACCCGGAGACTCCTGCCGTCACTTGCCTGCCTGCAGTGCCTACCTGCTATTCCGGTCCGTCCCTGCCATCTGTACTGTGGGAGTCACCTGCTCCCTTACAAGGTCGTCCCCAGAGTAGCACATGGTCCCTCTGCTCGGTCCCTCCCTGGTCACTGAGTCGTTGGCCGCCATACGACCAGGGTCAGTCCGAGTTGATACTTAATTACGCCCCTTCTGGGTCCCTCCTTGCACCGTAGCACAGAGGTTCCACCTCCTGGATCCGTAACAGGGTGGTCTCACCAACATATCAGAGACCGCATGGACATTTAATCAGATACACAACATAGGTGGAGTCACAGGAAAAATTTTCTTTGATAGGAAAACGTTTGCGGGTGTGTAAATGTATCACCCTTTGTAATGTTCGAGCATTGTAAACACCCAAGGCAAGGAAAGGTTCCCCTACGTGGGGTGGCCAAAGTGCATTGAGTAGGTCCTATACTTGTGGACCCCACATCTGCCCTGACTAGATGGTCACGGATATTACGGGATCTTTTATGACATAACAAGGGCAAGTCAATGAATTCCTGCACTTAGGGATAAGATTGGCCTAACAGGGACCAATGTTTTTTAATGCATTTTAATATTGGTCCCCCAAAGGGATGATAGGTGTTCACAAAAGTCAGTCGTGAATTATCTTACCGCTGTGGATTAGATTGAGTACACTGATTCAAAATATGGGATGGATAACCTCTGCCGAAATCTGACATTCATTTCCTCATGTCTGATTTTTTTCTGGTGTCCGCACCGGACACTATTCGATCCACCCTATTGTGTTGTGACTTGGGTAGCGACCTCTTAACGTGACATGGATGGCAACTGGAATATAAAAATAGACTATATTTATCTGTTAGTTTTGTATATAAATCACTTATTAGACATCCAGTGTCAGTAAGCGTAATCCATGTATCTTAAAAATGTATGGAATGTGAGTCTTGCTGCATGGTGAATTTTAAATTTGAAACTTTTGTATTGAGGTCAATGAAGAAAGTTTTTAGGTCATTCTCTGTGCTGGTCCAGATAAGAAATATGTCGTCAATAAAACGTTTCCAACATAATACGTATTTATCAAACAAGGGATGAGTATATACATAATCGTTCTCAAAGTTATCCATAAATATGTTGGCGTAGGGGGGCGCCACATTGGAGCCCATTGCTGTGCCCCTCCTTTGGAAATAGAACCAATCTATAAACATAAAATTTTTTTTGTAAGGATCCGAGTTAATCGTTACAGAAATCAATCTGGTTAGCTGAAAGTGTAGTGTGGGTTCTCAGAAATCTTTGAGTGGCACGGATGCCTTCATGATGGTCAATCCTAGTATAGAGACTGTTTATGTCCATGGTTGTTAAAATACTATCAGTAGGAATGCGCTCTAGTTCTTTTATACATGTTAAGAAGTAGGTAGTGTCCTTAAGATGAGGCAATCTTGTGAATATGAGGTGTCAAGATTTTTTCTAACGTAATTGCCAGGGGGGACAGAATCGAATCTGTGGAGGCGACCATAAGCCTTCCTGGTGGCTCTTGTAAATTTTAAATACCGGCATTATTGGATTAATATTGACCAGGAATTCTGACAATTTGGAATCAATTGTACCTTTTTGAGAATGACGACATGTGACCAGATTTTTAATAAGGTTAGCTACCTCCGAAGTGGGATATAGGTAGGTATGTCTCAGTATCGTTTAATTGAGCATGTATTTCTGATATATAATATGTCCGGTCCATAATAACAATTGCTCTCCCCTTATCAGCCGGCTTTATAACAAGGTCCTTTCTTTTTTTCAATGAGGAGAGGGCCATACTTTCCTCTGGATTGAGATTGTTTATTATGTAAATCGCCTCTCAATTGCTTGTAAAATTCTATTAATATCCTTTTGGACCAAGTCAATATATGTCTCACCGTCGTGATATGTGCGGGGTGGTTGAAAGTGACTAGGAATACGTAATTCTAGACCATGAAGAGAAAACATTTCATCATTATGACTACTCCGGGGAGCATCCATGTGCCCCCTAACTGATGAGAAGTGGACTTTTAGTCTAAAAGTTCAGTAGAAGCGTTGTAGCTCCTGACCCAGTAAAAATGTATCGAAGGCTGGCGTAGGGCAAAAGGAAAGTCCTTTTTGTAATAAGTCTAATTCAGCCTGTGCTACTGATTGCGAGGAAATGTTATATACGATATTGGTCCTACCTGCGAACAAGTGGTCATCCGGGCACTGTCTGCTTGCCGATCGCCTCCCCCGCCTCGTCTGATTCTGGGTTGACTATTTCTGCGCTGGTCCAAAAAATAAGTTGGTTGATGGGTACTTCGTTCGCTGTCGGTAGAAGAGTTGCGGCCTGGAGAAGAATTGTATCCTCGCCTGTATGATCTGCTGCTTCTGCCCTGATCTGAAGAACGCCATCTATATACTTGATTGTTGAGATAATCCTCAGCGTCACGAAGGCACTTGGATTTTTTTCTAATCTGAAGTTCGTTGCTGTATTCAGAGAGAGTTTTATCCACTTAATTTTTCAATGTTGTAAATTCTTCGGCTGATATTGTATGGCTCAATTGTTGTTCTGTAGAGGCTATCCTAATCTGAAGATCAGTTATTTCCTTCTGGAGAAAATCAATAGTCAATACAATAATGTCCATGGAACATTTGTTGAGGCTCCCCTCTTACTTAGTGCAATAATCAGAATTATCATTAAACCGAGTAAGACGTAGATTAACTTAGTCCCCGTGGGATACGTTGTGTTTTATGGTATTCTGCAAGGGTGATGCAATGTAGATCCAGGGCAGTGTATCCCCTTAGTTCCTTCTCCAAATCCCTTGTACGTACCTCTTCAATGGGAGTATGAAGAAATGTGCCTGGGATCATGACGCGTGCAAGAATACCGCTTTCTTCCTCCTGGTTAAATGCGAAAGTCGTAAAAGACATTGAAGCCACAGAAGCGTGATCCCAAATGAAGTCAATAGAAAAAATGAGGGGTCGCTTCCGTGTCAGAATATTAGGATGCTCTGAAGTAATATGTTACTTAAATATTAAAGAAACTTCGGCACTGTAGATGTGTAGCGCCCCGAGGGTTCGGCCGCTACAGGGGTATTGCATCTCAGACCAGAGGTGTGATATTCCACTCCCAGGTAAGGATGGAGTATGGACCAGGGCTCAGTTAGCTGCATACAGCACACGCACCCCATTTCCGAGGGACAGCTCAACGGTGCTCCCACTAGACATAAGTGCAGGCACGACCGACTATGTCCCTGGCTGGAGTGGGGAGGGGGGTGGAACACCCAGTGCTGTAGGGGCAGATAGGGGTTGGTTCCTGAGCGTAGGAAGGAGCTCATTGGTTGCTGGTCACCTGGGCTCATGGCTAGAGGGAGGTATAAAAGGTGGGCACCATCTTAGTTCTAGAGAAGAGAAGTTCAGTCTGTCCAGAGAGGAGAAGACAGGAAGTAGAAGCTCTGTTGGAGCTCTACTCCAGAAGGGCCTAGTGAGAGGCCGAGGAGGAGGTGAAGGGGAGCTGAGATTTTGGCTCATCTCGGCTCCAAGAGAACGGAACAGGAAAGGAACGGAAAGGGAGCAGAAGAGACAGAGAAACAGAAGGGCTCAGGAACAAGGTGGAAGGGATCCTAAGAACCCACGAGAATCCAGGGTGAAGGGTCAGGCAGATTAAGGGTACCGGATCCCAAGTTGGTGGAGGAGAAACTACCCTCAGCCAAAGACCGGTCGTCGTGATCATTTATTGGTGCGACACCTCATCAAACCTGCTAGGAAGGCACCATATAGGACAGCGGAGGACGGGGCCCACGTTTAACCGCACAAGTCCGCGGCAGCCGGACAAAAGTGGGTCACTGGTGAGGCAAGCCAGAGAAAGGATTAAAGGAGGTCCTGTGCCATACTTCTGAACTGCCTGGGAGTTGACCGAGCCCCGCATCTGGTGGACTCAGCACGGCTTGGGCGGTCACTACCTGTACAGAAGTGACCTGGAGTACCTGAACTGTGAGTAAAAGACATAGGACTGCAGTACGTTGTCTGTGTGCTCTTTCGCTCCTCCAGCACTACCGGTACTGGGACTTTCACCACCATCACTCCCACCATCCACTACACTGCCCTGGGGCCGCATTCTTCCCGTGGGGAGTCGCACCATCCCAGCTGCATTCATCATCAGCCCCAGCGGACTGCCTTGCAGCTGCGGTTCCTAATAACCGCAATCCACGGGTGGCGTAGTCGGACATTATCTAAAGTGCATAGCAGACTACCATTGGTCTGACCACCCTGAGCCGCGGGACCAGGCCGCCACTACTACCCCCATCGTCTCCCTATCGCCCGGATCCGCGTGCCCCACGGCCCAGGTGGCGAGTCAGATGCAAAAGGAATTTTTTATTTGAAAGAACCCCCATAGGAAACTAGCAGGCCAACGTTTCGACCTTACATGGTCTTTCAGGGCCTTTGCTTAAATACAAACAAAATTATACACAATTATTATCAGTGTATTCAAAAGAAATTGTTATATTTATACTTAAAAATCAAACACTGAGGTCATTCACAAAATGTAGAACAGATTTGTAAAGTATTCAGGGGCAGAGGGTAACATGTGATATGCATTAAGGCTTTAATCATTAATGTACAGAAGCTAGCCTAATGTTACTAATCCCCAGTTGTATCACAATTAGTGTTGAGCCACCCCCGTAGTGTTCGAGTTCGGTTCGTCGAACACCCGTGTGTTCGCCGAACTGTTCGTCGAACACCGTTAAAACCAATGGCAGGCAAACAAAAACACATAGAAACACATAGAAAACACCTTCAAAGGTGTCCAAAAGCTGACAAACTGCTCAGAAGACATAACTAACACATGGAAAAGTGACAAGTACATATAGTCATGCGAAAAGAAAAGAGGTGGAGGAGTAAAAGGAGGGGGAGACACAGATATAGGCATGTCATGCCCTTCTAAAATCCAAAAAGTGAGAAGCCGACATGGCCAGTCCGCTCCTGCCCGTGCCACCTCCGTGTCGCCGGGTTTGTGCCAGAGCCGCGGTGAACCCTGACGGCCAGCCCCCCTCTCCCAATACTGGTGCCTGTCCGCTGGTGGGTCGAGCGAGCCCCCCTGTGGTGGAGGCAGCTCTAAGCTTTTTAATTTAAATTGTCTCTGTAATTTGAATGAATACACTTTAAATCCATTTACAAGGATCTATTGGAGGGCAAGTCTCATGCCAGCAGCCACGTAATTCCAGCTCCAGTAGCGTCCAATAAAGCTGCTGCAGTTAAAAAGCTTTTATAAGGATTGAGCTCTGCTGTCCACCGCAAGGCATCCTACTGCCAGTCCCAGCCCCTATGCCTTGGGTTGCCTCCTGATGCTCTTCACTGAGTATCCCGTGGTCCCGAAGCATTTCCTTTGAAAAAATGAAGTGTCCAAACTACAGGTGGTGTAGCTTGCTTAACAGCCGGGATAATCCGCTGACTAGCAGACACTGCTACTAGGCACAAAGTATTTCCTGGGCTAGATGCAGTTAAAAATTTGTAATTGGATACTCTCATTGGATGCTGAGAAAGCATTCCATAGAGTCTCCTGGCACGCCATATATGATTCTCTTAAAAAGCTTGGGGTAGGGGTCTAGGGGACCCTTTTATAGCCAAAATCACGGCCCTGTATCACAATACGTCACCTAGGCTGAAGATAAATGGAACTGTAGCACCCTGAGGGCTTGGTTGCTACAGAGGTATTGCACCTCACCCAGAGGTGTGATATCTCACTCTCCGGTAAGGATGGAGTGTGGATCAGGACCCGACACCTGCATGCATTACACCACATTGCCGTGGGGCAGGGCGACCAATATGCCCCTGAGATGGGCACGACAGTCCCTGTCCCTGGCTGGAGTGGGGGGAGGGAACACTGAGGAAGGGGAACCCTGTAGTGCAGGAGCAGGGAGGAAGCAGTTCCTGGGTGCATTGAGAAGGGAGTATAAAAGGTGGGTACCATCTTAGTTCAGTGCAGAGAAGTCTGAGCAGAAGTGGCAGGGAGCAGGGGCTCTGCATGAGCTCTGCTCCGGAGGCGGGCCTAGTAACAGAGGCCCAGGCCTGGAAGAGGGAGAAGGAAGGAAGAGGAGCGGAGAAGGCTCCAGGAACGAGGAATGAAGGGATCTCAGGGGTGCGGACGGGCGAGTCGCCACCGCACGCCCGAATCCACCTGCATGGAGGGGTCAGGCCAAAGGGGGAGACCGGTCCCCGAAACTAGTGGAGGCAGGAAACGACCCTCAGCTAGAAACCGGAGGCTGTGATACTTTGTGGCGCAGCCCCTTGCTACACCCGCTAGGAGGGCAGCACATAGGGTCAGGGAAACTGGCGCCAAGTTTACCAAGAGGCGGCCCGAAGCAGCCGGACAGAAGGGTTGGTAAGAAAGGCCAGACAAAGGACACACAAAGGGGGTCCTGTGAAGCGCTCCAAAGTTATCTGGGAGTTGTCTGAGCCCCTCACCTGGTGAGCACAGAATGACGTGGGCAGCCGTTGCCTGCAGACGTGGTCTGGATAATAAGAACTGTGAGTAAAGGCCCTGGACTGCATCACTGACTCCGTGTCGTTACTGCTGCTGCCCTGCACCATCACCCCCATCCTCCGCATACACTGCCCTGAGGCTATACTCCTCCCGTGGGGAGTTATGCTACGCTCTGCTGCACCCACAACACCAGCCTCAGCGGTCTGCCCTGCAGCGGCGGTTCACTCTGACCGCAATCCACGGGTGGCGTAGTCGGACATTTAAACATCAAAACCACATAAATAGTTCCGCCACTGGTTTGACCACCCTGAGCCACGGAACCGGGTCGCCGCCACGAAGACTACAACCACCAGCATCCACCAAAAAGGGTCCGACTCTGGGTGTCCCAAGGCCCAGTGGGTGCATCAGAACATTTTCATCACCTTTCACAATCACCCATGGGACAAGGCAGGGATGTCCTCTGTACCCTCTCTTATACATCCTAGTGACGGAGCACCTGCTCTCATCAATTCGCCATAACCCCAATATTAGGTGGATTGAGGTGGGAGGCACTGAGTACAAGTGCTCTCTATTTGCTGATGATGTCCTAGTATATATCACTCAATCACATATATCCATCCATGCTGTTATGGCTGAAATAGATCACTTTGTTACATGGTCAAATTTTAAAATCAATGCAGCGAAGTCTGAGGCCCTCGATGTCTCCCTCCCTAAATCCATATAGGATTCCATCCAGTCCAACTTTCCCTTTGCCTGGCCCTCACAGGGTATCAAATACTTAGGATTTCCTATTCATAGAGACCTCTCCCATCTATGTTATCTTAATTTTGGGCCCTTTATTGAACAACTCCTTACAGACCAAGGTTGGCAAGTTAGAACTGTAAGATTCACTACGTGAACCACTGGTGTTTTGTGGAAAAGCACATGTACACTGTTCCAAATAATTATGCAAAAAGTGTTTAGGAGTGATAAGGGAAGAATTTGTTTGTTTGTCAGTTAAACTCATTGATGGTGATGTGTGTCAGGGCTCTTTATATCACTGTAAGCAATTGCAGACACCTGTGCTAATTAGTTTGGCAGGTGTGTCCAATGAAAGGCAAGACTACTTAAGAAGGCTGTCTCACATTATTAAGCAGCCTACATTTTCTGCCAAAATGGGAAAGAAAGGATGTGTCGGCTGCTGAGAAGCAACAAATTGTGGAGTGTTTAGGTCAAGGCATGACTACAATCAACATTGTGCGATGATCAGGATGAAGTGTCTTGGCAATCAAGAAGTATGTAGCTGATTCACAGTACACACGTGTGCGTGCTGATAAGGGCAAATTGAGGACTCTTTCCTACAGGCAATTACGTCAGGTTGAAAGAGCAGCGGCAAAAAAGCCTTGTCATAGCAGCAGACAAGTTTTTGAAGCTGCTTGTGCCTCCAACGTCCCCCGAACAACAAGATGCAGGGTCCTTCAGAGGTTTGCAGCTGTGCATATGCCATCCTGTCGACCTCCTCTATCCACTTCACACAAGCAGAAACGGCTCCAGTGGGCCAAACATTACATGAAGACTGATTTCAAAACTGTTTTGTTCACGGATGAGTGCCGTGCAGCGCTCGATGGTCCAGATGGATGGAGTGGAGGATGGCTGGTTGATGGACACCCCATGCAAACACGGCTACAGCGCCAACAAGGAGGAGGTGGAGTAATGTTTTGGGCTGGAATCATGGGGAGAGAGATTGTCGGCCCCTTTAGGATCCCTGAAGGCGCTAAAGATGAACTCTATAATGTATGTGGATTTTCTCAAACAGCACTTCCTGCCATGGTTCAAGAAGAAGAACCATGTATTTCACAGCAAGATCATTTTTTTGCATGATAATCCACCATCTCATGCTGCACATAAACATCTGCATCTCTGGCTGATATGGGCATAAAAGGGGACAAACTTATGGTGTGACCCCCATGCTCCCCTGACCTCTACCCCATTCAGAACCTCTGGAGCATCATCAAAAGGAGTGTCTATGATGGCGGGAGGCAGTTCACATCTAAGCAACAGCTCTGGGAGGGTTTTCTGTCCTCATGCAAAACAATTGAAGCAGAAACCATGCAAAACCTGACAAATTCAATGGACGAGAGAGTTCAGAAGCTCCTTTCGAACAAGGGGTCCTATGTGAAAATGTAACATCACCTAGAATAAAGTTTTGAGTTGAAAACTGTTTGATTTCAGTTTCTAATAACCTGCTAATGCTTATAATTTCAAAAATGACCATTTTTTTGGTCTTTATTAAAATGAAAAGGTTGATCGAAAAGTTTGGAGGATCTAAGAGTGTGGCAACCCAGTAGTCATGATTACTTCGAATTCTGACAATATGAGGGTCATGTTGCAGGTAGTGCAGCAAGAAGGCACTTATGTGTCTTGCGCATCTCGGAGCCCCAAAATTATTTTCCAGGCTAGATGCAGCTAAAAATTATTATTAATTTTAAATCTGGTGGAGCTTAGTATAGATGGCCTAATAGGATCAGTGCTGCACACTGCTACAAAGCCCAAATTATTTTCCAGCCAAGATACAGATAAACATGATTAGTAATTTGAAAGCTTAAAACGGTTGGTAGGGTGATTTTAACCAATCATCCATCTATTACTCTCCCCAGGATGACACAGGGGTAGAAAAGTCGTTTCGGATCCATGATTTGTTCAGCTTTATGAACGTTTGTCTGTCTACATTATCAGTGGAGAGCCGCGTG
Source organism: Phyllobates terribilis (assembly GCF_046119375.1). NCBI lineage: Eukaryota > Metazoa > Chordata > Amphibia > Anura > Dendrobatidae > Phyllobates > Phyllobates terribilis. The sequence goes on along the minus strand of NW_027362772.1, from coordinate 49,886,918 downwards.
CGCTTATCTGTCAGCACACCACCAGCAGCGCTGAACACACGTTCAGACAGAACGCTGGCTGCGGGGCATGACCAGATCTCCAAGGCGTAAGTGGCTTGCTCCGGCCATTTATCCAGATTGGAAGCCCAAAAAGTGCAAGGGTCCAGTGACACAGTCATGGCTTCAATGTTTACTTGGAGATACTCCTGTACCATCGTCTCTAGGCGTTGACTATGTGTCAGACTTCTTGTCTCCTGTGGCCTTGCAAAGGATGGGCTAAAAAAGTGGTGAAATGATTCCGCAAAATTGATGTTACCAGCAGATACTGTGGTTCTGTTACGGTTTGAGTGCTGAACACTTGACGGTCCCACGGTTGGCAAGTTGGAACTGTGAGATTCACTACGTGCACCACTGGTATTTTGTGGAAAAGCACATGTAAGATTCTGCAACAGTCTCTGCTGATACTCCTGCATGCGTGCATCCCTTTCTATGGCAGGAATAATTTCTGCAAATTTACTTTTGTACCGGGGATCTAACAGTGTGGCAACCCAGTAGTCAGGATTATTTCTAATTCTCACAATTCGAGGGTCATGTTGCAGGTAGTGCAGCAAGAAGGCACTCATGTGTGTTGCGCATCCAGGAGCACCAAGTCCCTGTTGTGTTGGTGGCGAGGTAACAATCATGCTTCCTTCCTCTGTCCTCTCCCCCCAACCTCGCACAACAGAAATGTGATCAAGGTCTCCCTCATCTGATGAGTCTTCCATCAGTTCGTCCTCCACTTCTTCCTGGGCTCCTGCACCTTCCTCACTAGTTTGGCTGCTACCATGTGCGCTGGTAAAACCATCTCCCCCACCCTCACATGCCTGCCGCCTTGGTGCTGCCGACCGTCTGGACCTTGCAGATGTTAGCCCTTCCGCATACAACTCCTCCTCCTCTACTTCCTCCACCTCCTCTTGTGCCACCACCTGACTCCGAATTCTGTTTAACATGTGCTCCAGCATGTAAATCACCGGAATAGTCATGCTGATAATGGCATCGTCAGCACTAAACATCTTCGTCGCCATTTCAAAACTGTGCAGAAGGGTGCATAGGTCCCTGATCTGAGACCACTCCTCCAGCGTGATTTGCCCCACCTCCGGATCTCGTTGGCCCAGGCTATACGTCAGAACGTATTGCACCAGGGCTTGTCGGTGCTGCCACAGTCGCTGCAACATGTGCAGAGTTGAATTCCACCGGGTAGGCACATCGCATTTTAGCCGGTGAAGTGGCAGGCCCAACGACTTCTGTAGAGATGTAAGTCGCTGAGCTGCGGGATGCGAACGGCGGAAGTGAGCACACAGCGACCGTGCCCTCTGCAGAAGGCCATCTAGTCTGGGATAGTGGGCTAAAAATTGCTGGACAACCAGGTTCAACACGTGAGCCATACAAGGCACGTGTGTGACATTGCCCCGGCGAAGGGCCGCACCCAGGTTTGCAGCATTGTAGCATACGGCCTTCCCTGGTTTCAGGTCCAGTGGAGACAACCATTCATGAAATTGGTTCTCCAGAGCTGACCACAACTCCTCAGCTGTGTGACTCACATTTCCCAGACATTTCAATGTAAAAACCGCCTGATGACGTTGAGCCCTACTGCCAGCATAGTAAGGAGGTGTGCAGGATCCCTTCTGCGCAGTTAGAAAGCTTGTGGCATGACCAGACAGGCTTTGGGTGCAGGTGGAAGACCGAGAGGAGGTTGAGGAGGCAGAAGCAGTGGAGGAACTTTGACATAAAGAGGATTGACGCACAACTCGTGGGGACGGCAAGACTTGGACAGCAGCCCCTTGTCCTGCTGTCACCATAGTTACCCAGTGCCCAGTCAGCGACATGTAACGCCCCTGTCCATGCCTACTCGTCCAAGTGTCTGTGGTGAAATGCACCCTGTCACACACAGAGTTTCTCAAAGAAGCGGTGATGTTGTGTGCGACATGCTGGTGGAGCGCAGGCACACCTTTCTTTGAGAAGTAGTGCCGACTGGGCATCTGGTACTGGGGCACTGCGACGGACATAAGGTCTCGAAAATCCTCCGTGTCCACCAGGCGGAAAGGCAGCATTTCTGTAGCCAAGAGCTTGCAGATGGTGAAATTCAACCTCTTAGCTTTCTCATGGCTAGGAGGAAATGGTCTTTTACTTGTCCACATCTGAGGGACCGAGGGCTGGCTATTGTGCTTAGATGGGGTTGATAAGGGTGTCCCCGGCAAACTGCCGGTCTGTGAGGAAGATGCAGGCGGACATGTTAGGTTGCCTTCATCCAAAGGTGGTGCTATCTATGTCGGACAGCGCTCAACACCAGCTGGTGTTACCACCTCCAAAGAAAATGATGACCTGCCAATCACGCTGGCTGTTGCGGGTAAAGAGGTGGCAGGTCTGCGCCCCAAAACAGGTGTGACTGCTGTCCCCCCAGTCACAGAGGATGAAGAGGCCGCGGATGCACAAGATATGGCAGACGGTGCTTGGCCCGGCCGGCTAGGCCGCATTGTAGCACACTGAGCTTCCCACTGCAACTTATGCTTCATGTCCATGTGCCGGTTCATGCATGAAGTACTCAAACTATGTATTTTTTGGCCTCTACTTAGCTTTTGCTGACAAATGTTACAGATAACACGAGTTGGGTCATCTTTATCGATCTGAAAAAATGTCCAGGCTATGCAAGGCTTAGCACCCATGCGACCTGAAGAGCCACCACGACTTGTGGTGAGAGGCAGAGTTGTGTTTGAGGATGCAGTTGTTGACGTGCTTCCAGTACTACGTCTCTGTCCAGGAAGGCGCAACCTGACCTCGTCGTCACTAGCATCTTCCTCCACCTCCTCTGCTGACCTCATCTCTTGGCTGACTGTGGGTTGACAGTAAGTGGGATCTCCAACCTCATCATCATCACCCTGTGCGTTATCACACCCGTCGTCCTCAGAGCCAACCTGTTCCTGCCCTGACAAAAAACTAAAGTTGTCGCTCCAATCAGGTATTTGAGTCTCATCATCGTCTTCCTCATTGTCTCCACCAACAGGAGTTAGTTTGGGAATGAGGGTCTACATTATGGTCAGAACCTTCTGCGTCTGGTCCTGGATCCGATTCATAAAGATTCTGGGCATCAGTGCAGATCATTTCCTCGTCTGGATTCACAGAAGCGCTGGAGTCGACCTCTGATTCCCAGGCTATAGTATGAGTAAACAGCTCTGCAGACTCAACCATCTGTTCTACCTCATACTCAGACGGGCAGCTGGAGATTTGGGAGCTGTGAGGAAGCAAGTGCGATTGGGGTGACACCTTTGAGGACTGGAGTATTTGTGATGTTGAAGTTGATGTGGAGGAGAGCCCACTTAAAGGAGCACTTGATATCCGTTGAAGCACCTGCTGTTTTTGTGCCTCATCTGGAATTTGTAGCGATTGGCGTGGCCGTAAGAAAGTGATCTTATCACATTGTCCGCTAAAAGAAGTAGACATTTTAGTTTGGCTGGAAGATGGTCTTTCTTCTGCAGATGTTAATGTTGCTTTAACACCTACCCCAAGGACACAACCTTTTTTCCCCTTCCCAACACGCCTATTCCCCTTTCCACCAGCAGCAGGCCTTTTTCCACTCATTTTGGTGGTTAACTAATTCACAACTCTGGAGTTGTTTGCACAAAAAAACAATGGATGGTAACCGAGCAGAGCTGAGTGGCCAAACTGTGGTATTAGGCCAAAACTATTGGCTGGGTTAGATGCAGAAAAAAAATATTTTTAATTTGCAACCTGATGGAGGTCAGTATAGATGGACTAATACAACAAGTCCCACACACTGCTAGAAGCCCAAATATTTTTTCAGAGGTACTGTAGATGCAGATAAAAATTAGTTTTAATTTGCAACCTGATGGAGGTCAGTATAGATGGACTAATAGAATGATGCTATGCCCAAAAGATTTTACTTCACTAGGTGCAGTAAAAAAATTGGTATTCTATACACAGGTGGTATATCTTGCAACACAGATAGGCTACTCCACTGACTAACACACTCTGCAATAGGCCAAAAAGGATTAGCTTTGCTAGATTCAGCCAAATGCTGTGAAAAAAACTTGCACAGCACTGGCACAGACCTGCCTGGCAAAAACTGATAGGAACTGATGTAACCTAGTCCTGAAAAGGACTCCAATTACAATTAGTCTTTACTCCCACAATCTATCTATTTAAGAGCACAGACCTCCCTGATAAAAGTCGTAGGAAATGCTGTAACCTAGTCCTTAAAAGGACTGCAATCACAACTATTCCCTACTCCCAAGCTATCTGTATATTTGTGCGAAAATTGGCTTGAAATTAACAAGGTATAGCGCACACAGCAACACAGCGGTGCCGTCTAACACGCAGCTGCAGCAGTGAGAAAATGGTGGCGACGGGGAAAATGGCTTGGTCTTATAGGGCAAGGACATGTGACATACACTGCCAATGACACATGCCCTTGCTTGTGTGAAAAAAAGCACTTCGCTCCGTGTGTGCGCTGCTGATAGGCTGACAGATTGCACCTCCCCACTGTAAATGCGGGAAAGAGAAGAAAAAATGGAGATCTTCATTGTTCCTGCAGAGATCCATCCCCTGCCCCTCCCCCCACCCCGCTGTACACTCAAACTGCGTATTAACATTAATTTTCATCATTACTGAGAAAAAATCCAGTTATGATTTTGGTGCACGAACAGTTATCGAACATAACCTCGAACAGCCGAATTTTTCTCAAATTGTTCGTGTTCGCCGAACGGCTCGAACACCGGCCAAAACAGCTCGAATTTGAGATTGGCGAACAGTTCGAGTAGAACAACGCTCATCTCTAATCACAATATGCCTTAATAGTATACAGGTGAGAGGAGTGTAAAAAGGATCTTAATAGTACATTTATGAGTCAATGTAAATAGGTGGCACATGGGAAAATACCTGGACAGTGGAGATAACAGAAGTTACTCATTATTATAAGCATACCTGGTAGAAAGGGGTAGAAGCTGGATATATGTCGCGGTGGAATGCCGTGCGGTGTGGAGGGGATAAAACCCCATCCTTCTTATACCTGGTACAGTGATTAGTGCGGCGTGCACGCTAATACCGCTAATGGATTTCCGGTCATGCGTAGTGCAAACATGGTAACTTCCGGTGCGCGTGCTGGAACGCAAGAGAAAACAGTGAGACGCAAGGAAGTTCCGAACATGCGCAGTAAGTACGTTACGCTAAGGTATGTTGGTGGACATTATTAGATTGCAGGAGAAGGATGCAGGTAATGTAATATAGAATATTTTATATGAAATGTGCCAGATCTAAAGGAAATCCTGAAAAATAACCAGGAAGTTGTTCCTACTATAGAAAAAGAGGAGCAAAGGAGTTATACACTATAATGGGTGGGGGATCCTGTGGAATCCTAGAAAATGTACATGCAATTCAATTCTGGGGTAACAGAGCACTTTAGTTAGTGACCTAAAAAACAATCCATACCCCTACCAGGTATGTAATATATATTTAATTGTCTTATCCCATCTGTCTGTCTGTCCTGGAAATCCAATCAGCGACGCGGGATTTCAGAACAAGATGGCGGCCGTTAGCGACTCGCCCTCACACCCGCTCGCCCTCACACCCGCTCGCCCTCACACCCGCTCGCCCTCACACCCGCTCGCCCTCACACCCGCTCGCCCTCACACGCTGGATTTTTTCTCTGTAATGATTTAAATTAATGTTAATACGCAGTTTGAGTGTACAGCGGGGTGGGGGGAGGGGCAGGGGATGGATCTCTGCAGGAACAATGAAGATCTCCATTTTTTTTTTTCTCTTTCCCGCATTTACAGTGGGGAGGTGCAATCTGTCAGCCTATCAGCAGCGCACACACGGAGCTAAGTGCTCTTTTTCACACAAGCAAGGGCATGTGTCATTGGCAGTGTATGTCACATGTCCTTGCCCTATAAGACCAAGCCATTTTCCCCGTCGCCACCATTTTCTCACTGCTGCAGCTGCGTGTTAGACGGCACCGCTGTTGCTGTGTGCGCTATACCTTGTTAATTTCAAGCCAATTTTCGCACAAATCTACAGATAGCTTGGGAGTAGGGAATAGTTGTGATTGCAGTCCTTTTAAGGACTAGGTTACAGCATTTCCTACGACTTTTATCAGGCAGGTCTGTGCTCTTAAATAGATAGGTTGTGGGAGTAAAGACTAATTGTAATTGGAGTCCTTTTCAGGACTAGGTTACATCAGTTCCTATCAGTTTTTGCCAGGCAGGTCTGTGCCAGTGCTGTGCAAGTTTTTTTCACAGCATTTGGCTGAATCTAGCAAAGCTAATCCTTTTTGGCCTATTGCAGAGTGTGTTAGTCAGTGGAGTAGCCTATCTGTGTTGCAAGATATACCACCTGTGTATAGAATACCAATTTTTTTACTGCACCTAGTGAAGTAAAATCTTTTGGGCATAGCATCATTCTATTAGTCCATCTATACTGACCTCCATCAGGTTGCAAATTGAATATAATTTTTTTCTGCATCTAACCCAGCCAATAGTTTTGGCCTAATACCACAGTTTGGCCACTCAGCTCTGCTCGGTTCCTATCCATTGTTTTTTTGTGCAAACAACTCCAGAGTTGTGAATTAGTTAACCACCAAAATGAGTGGAAAAAGGCCTGCTGCTGGTGGAAAGGGGAATAGGCGTGTTGGGAAGTGGAAAAAAGGTTGTGTCCGTGGGGTAGGTGTTAAAGCAACAGTAACATCTGCAGAAGAAAGACCATCTTCCAGCCAAACTAAAATGTCTACTTCTTTTAGCGGACAATGTGATAAGATCCCTTTCTTACGGCCACGCCAATCGCTACAAATTCCAGATGAGGCACAAAAACAGCAGGTGCTTCAACGGATATCAAGTGCTCCTTTAAGTGGGCTCTCCTCCACATCAACTTCAACATCACAAATACTCCAGTCCTCAAAGGTGTCACCCAAATCGCACTTGCTTCCTCACAGCTCCCAAATCTCCAGCTGCCCGTCTGAGTATGAGGTAGAACAGATGGTTGAGTCTGCAGAGCTGTTTACTCATACTATAGCCTGGGAATCAGAGGTCGACTCCAGCGCTTCTGTGAATCCAGACGAGGAAATGATCTGCACTGATGCCCAGAATCTTTATGAATCGGATCCAGGACCAGACGCAGAAGGTTCTGACCATAATGTAGACCCTCATTCCCAAACTGTAACTCCTGTTGGTGGAGACAATGAGGAAGACTATGATGAGACTCAAATACCTGATTGGAGCGACAACTTTAGTTTTTTGTCAGGGCAGGAACAGGTTGGCTCTGAGGACGACTGGTGTGTGAACGCACAGGGTGATGATGATGAGGTTGGAGATCCCACTTACTGTCAACCCACAGTCAGCCAAGAGATGAGGTCAGCAGAGGAGGTGGAGGAAGATGCTAGTGACGACTAGGTCAGGTTGCGCCTTCCTGGACAGACGTAGTACTGGAAGCACGTCAACAACTGCATCCTCAAACACAACTCTGCCTCTCACCACAAGTCGTGGTGGCTCTTCAGGTCGCATGGGTGCTAAGCCTTGCATAGCCTGGGCATTTTTTTAGATCGATAAAGATGACCCAACTCGTGTTATCTGTAACATTTGTCAGCAAAAGCTAAGTAGAGGCCAAAAAATACATAGTTTGAGTACTTCATGCATGAACCGGCACATGGACATGAAGCATAAGTTGCAGTGGGAAGCTCAGTGTGCTACAATGCGGCCTAGCCGGCCAGGCCAACCACCGTCTGCCATATCTTGTGCATCCGCGACCTCTTCATCCTCTGTGACTGGGGGGACAGCAGTCACACCTCTTTTGGGGCGCAGACCTGCCACCTCTTTACCCGCAACAGCCAGCGTGATTGGCAGGTCATCATTTTCTTTGGAGGTGGTAACACCAGCTGGTGTTGAGCGCTGTCCGACATCGATAGCACCACCTTTGGATCAAGGCAACCTAACATGTCCGCCTGCATCTTCCTCACAGACCGGCAGTTTGCCGGGGACACCCTTATCAACCCCGTCTAAGCACAATAGCCAGCCCTCGGTCCCTCAGATGTGGACAAGTAAAAGACCATTTCCTCCTAGCCATGAGAAAGCTAAGAGGTTGAATTTCACCATCTGCAAGCTCTTGGCTACAGAAATGCTGCCTTTCCGCCTGGTGGACACAGAGGATTTTCGAGACCTTATGTCCGTCGCAGTGCCCCAGTACCAGATGCCCAGTCGGCACTACTTCTCAAAGAAAGGTGTGCCTGCGCTCCACCAGCATGTCGCACACAACATCACCGCTTCTTTGAGAAACTCTGTGTGTGACAGGGTGCATTTCACCACAGACACTTGGACGAGTAGGCATGGACAGGGGCGTTACATGTCGCTGACTGGGCACTGGGTAACTATGGTGACAGCAGGACAAGGGGCTGCTGTCCAAGTCTTGCCGTCCCCACGAGTTGTGCGTCAATCCTCTTTATGTCAAAGTTCCTCCACTGCTTCTGCCTCCTCAACCTCCTCTCGGTCTTCCACCTGCACCCAAAGCCTGTCTGGTCATGCCACAAGCTTTCTAACTGCGCAGAAGGGATCCTGCACACCTCCTTACTATGCTGGCAGTAGGGCTCAACGTCATCAGGCGGTTTTTACATTGAAATGTCTGGGAAATGTGAGTCACACAGCTGAGGAGTTGTGGTCAGCTCTGGAGAACCAATTTCATGAATGGTTGTCTCCACTGGACCTGAAACCAGGGAAGGCCGTGTGCGACAATGCTGCAAACCTGGGTGCGGCCCTTCGCCAGGGCAAGTCACACACGTGCCTTGTATGGCTCACGTGTTGAACCTGGTTGTCCAGCAATTTTTAGCCCACTATCCCAGACTAGATGGCCTTCTGCAGAGGGCACGGTCACTGTGTGCTCACTTCCGCCGTTCGCATCCCGCAGCTCAGCGACTTACATCTCTACAGAAGTCGTTGGGCCTGCCACTTCACCGGCTAAAATGCGATGTGCCTACCCGGTGGAATTCAACTCTGCACATGTTGCAGCGACTGTGGCAGCACCGACAAGCCCTGGTGCAATACGTTCTGACGTATAGCCTGGGCCAACGAGATCCAGAGGTGGGGCAAATCACGCTGGAGGAGTGGTCTCAGATCAGGGACCTATGCACCCTTCTGCACAGTTTTGAAATGGCGACGAAGATGTTTAGTGCTGACGATGCCATTATCAGCATGACTATTCCGGTGATTTACATGCTGGAGCACATGTTAAACAGAATTCGGAGTCAGGTGGTGGCACAAGAGGAGGTGGAGGAAGTAGAGGAGGAGGAGTTGTATGCGGAAGGGCTAACATCTGCAAGGTCCAGACGGTCGGCAGCACCAAGGCGGCAGGCATGTGAGGGTGGGGGAGATGGTTTTACCAGGGCGCATGGTAGCAGCCAAACTAGTGAGGAAGGTGCAGTAACCCAGGAAGAAGTGGAGGACGAACTGATGGAAGACTCATCAGATGAGGGAGACCTTGATCACATTTCTGTTGTGCGAGGTTGGGGGGAGAGGACAGAGGAAGGAAGCATGATTGTTACCTCGCCACCAACACAACAGGGACTTGGTGCTCCTGGATGCGCAACACACATGAGTGCCTTCTTGCTGCACTACCTGCAACATGACCCTCGAATTGTGAGAATTAGAAATAATCCTGACTACTGGGTTGCCACACTGTTAGATCCCCCAAACTTTTCGATCAACCTTTTCATTTTAATAAAGACCAAAAAAATGGTCATTTTTGAAATTATAAGCATTAGCAGGTTATTAGAAACTGAAATCAAACAGTTTTCAACTCAAAACTTTATTCTAGGTGATGTTACATTTTCACATAGGACCCCTTGTTCGAAAGGAGCTTCTGAACTCTCTCGTCCATTGAATTTGTCAGGTTTTGGATGGTTTCTGCTTCAATTGTTTTGCATGAGGACAGAATACCCTCCCAGAGCTGTTGCTTAGATGTGAACTGCCTCCCGCCATAATAGACACTCCTTTTAATGATGCTCCAAAGGTTCTGAATGGGGTAGAGGTCAGGGGAGCATGGGGGTCACACCATAAGTTTGTCCCCTTTTATGCCCATATCAGCCAGAGATGCAGATGTTTTATGTGCAGCATGAGATGGTGCATTATCATGCAGAAAAATGATCTTGCTGTGAAATACACGGTGGTTCTTCTTGAACCATGGCAGGAAGTGCTGTTTGAGAAAATCCACATACATTATGGAGTAAATCTTTAGCGCCTTCAGGGATCCTAAAGGGGCCGACAATCTCTCTCCCCATGATTCCAGTCCAAAACATTACTCCACCTCCTCCTTGTTGGCGCTGTAGCCGTGTTTGCGTGGGGTGTCCATCAACCAGCCATCCTCCACTCCATCCATCTGGACCATCGAGCGCTGCACGGCACTCATCCGTGAACAAAACCGTTTTGAAATCAGTCTTCATGTAATGTTTGGCCCACTGGAGCCGTTTCTGCTTGTGTGAAGTGGATAGAGGAGGTCGACAGGATGGCGTATGCACAGCTGCAAACCTCTGAAGGACCCTGCATCTTGTTGTTCGGGGGACGTTGGAGGCACAAGCAGCTTCAAAAACTTGTCTGCTGCTATGACAAGGCTTTTTTGCCGCTGCTCTTTTAACCTGACGTAATTGCCTGTAGGAAAGAGTCCTCAATTTGCCCTTATTAGCACGCACACGTGTGTACTGTGAATCAGCTACATACTTCTTGATTGCCAAGACACTTCATCCTGATCATCGCACAATGTTGATTGTAGTCATGCCTTGACCTAAACACTCCACAATTTGTTGCTTCTCAGCAGCCGACACATCCTTTTTCTTTCCCATTTTGGCAGAAAATGTAGGCTGCTTAATAATGTGAGATAGCCTTCTTAAGTAGTCTTGCCTTTCATTGGACACACCTGCCAAACTAATTAGCACAGGTGTCTGCAATTGCTTACAGTGATATAAAGAGCCCTGACACACATCACCATCAATGAGTTTAACTGACAAACAAACAAATTCTTCCCTTATCACTCCTAAACACTTTTTGCATAATAATTTGGAACACAGTGTACATGTGCTTTTCCACAAAACACCAGTGGTTCACGTAGTGAATCTTACAGTTCTAACTTGCCAACTGTGGTCTGTATGGAGTTGTTCAATAAAGGGCCCAAAATTAAGATAACAACATAGATGGGAGAGGTCTCTATGAATAGGAAATCCTAAGTATTTGATACCCTGTGAGGGCCAGGCAAAGGGAAAGTTGGACTGGATGGAATCCTATATAGATTTGGGGAGGGAGACATTGAGGGCCTCAGACTTCGCTGCATTGATTTTAAAATTTGACCATGTAACAAAGTGATCTATTTCAGCCATAACAGCATGGATGGATATATGTGATTGAGTGATATATACTAGGACATCATCAGCAAATAGAGAGCACTTGTACTCGGTGCCTCCCACCTCAATCCACCTAATATTGGGGTTATGGCGAATTGATGAGAGCAGGTGCTCCGTCACTAGGATGTATAAGAGAGGGGACAGAGAACATCCCTGCCTTGTCCCATTGGTGATTGTGAAAGGTCATGAAAATGTTCTGACGCGCCCCCTGGGCCTTGGGAAACCCGGAGACGGACCCTTTTTGGTGGATGCTGGTGGTTGTAGTCTCCATGGCGGCGACCCGGTTCCGTGGCTCAGGGCAGTCAAACCAGTGGCGGAACTATTTATGTGGTTTTGATGTTTAAATGTCCGACTACGCCACCCGTGGATTGCGGTCAGTGAACCGCCGCTCCAGGGCAGACCGCTGAGGCTGGTGTTGTGGGTGCAGCAGAGCGTAGCATAACTCCCCACGGGAGGAGTATAGCCTCAGGGCAGTGTATGCGGAGGATGGGGGTGATGGCGCAGGGCAGCAGCAGTAACGACACTGAGTCAGTGATGCAGTCCAGGGCCTTTACTCACAGTTCTTATTATCCAGACCACGTCTGCAGGTAACGGCTGCCCACGTCGTACTGTGCTCACCAGGTGAGGGGCTCAGACAACTCCCAGATAACTTTGGAGCGCTTCACAGGACCCCCTTTGTGTGTCCTTTGTCTGGCCTTTCTTACCAACCCTTCTGTCCGGCTGCCTCGGGCCACCTCTTGGTAAACTTGGCGCCAGTTTCCCTGACCCTATGTGGTGCCTTCCTAGCGGGTGTAGCGAGGGGCTGCGCCACATAAAATGTGTCAGCCTCCGGTTTCTAGCTGAGGGTCATTTCCTGCCTCCACTAGTTTCGGGGACCGGTCTCCCCCCTTTGGCCTGACCCCTCCACGCAGGTGGATTCGGGCGTGCGGTGGCGACTCGCCCGTCCGCACCCCTTGGATCCCTTCATTCCTCGTTCCTGGAGCCTTCTCCGCTCCTCTTCCTTCCTTCTCCCTCTTCCAGGCCTGGGCCTCTGTTACTAGGCCCACCTCCGGAGCAGAGCTCATGCAGAGCCCCTGCTCCCTGCCACTTCTGCTCAGACTTCTCTGCACTGAACGAAGATGGTGCCCACCTTTTATACTCCCTTCTCAATGCACCCAGGAACTGCTTCCTCCCTGCTCCTGCACTACAGGGTTCCCCTTCCTCAGTGTTCCCTCCCCCCACTCCAGCCAGGGACAGGGACTGTCGTGCCCATCTCAGGGGCATATTGGTCGCCCTGCCCCATGGCAATGTGGTGTAATGCATGCAGGTGTCGGGTCCTCATCCACACTCCATCCTTACCTGAGAGTGAGATATCACACCTCTGGGTGAGGTGCAATACCTCTGTAGCAACCGAGCCCTCAGGGTAATACAGTTCCATTTATCTTCAGCCTAGGTGACGTATTGCGATACAGGGCCGTGATTTTGGCTATAAAAGGGTCCCCTAGACCCCTACCCCAAGCTTTTTAAGAGAATCATATATGGCGTGCCAGGAGACTCTATGGAATGCTTTCTCAGCATCCAATCAGAGTATCTAATTACAAATTTTTAACTGCATCTGACGCGCCCCTGGGCCTGTATCGCGCTGCGTTGCGCACGCGGGGGCTTACCCGGAGCCGGATCTGTTGAGGGTTGTAGTCTCGTGGCGGTGACCCGGTCCGTGCCCAGGGAGTCAGACTAAGTGTCGCTGCAATAGCAGTGATGTTAGATGACTACGCCACCCGTTGAATGCAGCTTTAGGGCTGCTGCTGCAGGACAGACCGCTGAGGCCGGTGGTAGGATTGTGCAGCGTGGTAGTATAACCCCCAACGGGAGGGGTATGGCCTCAGGGCAGCCGACGTGGATGATGGGGGTAGCAGAAACCACTCGGAGACGGTACGGTGTAGTTCAGGGTCTTTACTGGTCACAAAGATAGACCCTCCCGGAGTACTGGCTAGCGATTGGGGCCTGGTCAGTCCTTGAGCAGATGGGATCTCCCCTGGCCAGGCGGAGTTGTAGGCCTCCCAAACTAACTGTACTCTTCTGGCTACCTTGCTAGAGGCGGGTAAAAGTAGCCCACGTCCCTGAGTGTGCCGTGTGGTGCTCACCCGTATGGCCGGTGACTCGGGGACTTCTAGTAGCTTCCGCTCCACGACGGCGGTGCTGGTCCCACGCGTGTGACCGTGCCTTCGGGTTTCTGGGCCAGGGGACCTGCAATCCCCTGCCGGTCGGTTTCTGCTGCTGGGTAGGAGTTAGTCCCCACAGCCTCGGACTCCGGGTCCGGTAAGAAATCTTCTCAGTCAGGGCGAGCTCTGCAGCTGCCAGCCCCTGACTCCTTGTAACACTGCTCCCACAGAGCTCCTGATGTTCTGTTCCTATATTTGCTTCTTTTCTCTGTCTCTACTTCTTCTCTACTCATTAACCCTGCCTCAGCCCTAAGTTTATATAGGGGAAGTTCTTCCCCTCCCAGGACTGGGCAGGAGGTGTGGCATGCATAGGATTCCTGACCAAGAGACCTCCCACCTGCTCTCAGACATAACATTGCTGTTACTGTGGAAACCAGACCCCTGGGGTGCCACACATCTAGCCCAGGAAATACTTTGTGCCTAGTAGCAGGGTCTGCTAGTCAGCGGATTATCCCGGCTGTTAAGCAAGCTACACCACCTGTAGTTTGGACACTTAATTTTTTCAAAGGAAATGCTTCGGGACCACGGGATACTCAGTGAAGAGCATCAGGAGGCACCCCAAGGCATAGGGGCTGGGACTGGCAGTAGGATGCCTTGCGGTGGACAGCCGAGCTCGATCCTTATAAAAGCTTTTTAACTGCAGCAGCTTTAGTGGACGCTACTGGAGCTGGAATTACGCGGCTGCTGGCATGAGACTTGCCCTCCAATAGATCCTTGTAAATGGATTTAAAGTGTATTCATTCAAATTAGAGAGACAATTTAAATTAAAAAGCTTAGAGCTGCCTCCACCACAGGGGGGCTCGCTCGACCCACCAGCGGACAGGCACCAGTATTGGGAGAGGGGGGCTGGCCGTCAGGGTTCACCGCGGCTCTGGCACAAACCCGGCGACACGGAGGTGGCACGGGCAGGAGCGGACTGAACGTGTCGGCTTCTCACTTTTTGGATTTTAGAAGGGCATGACATGCCTATATCTGTGTCTCCCTCTCCTTTTACTCCTCCACCTCTTTTATTTTCGCATGACTATATGTACTTGTCACTTTTCCATGTGTTAGTTATGTCTTCTGAGCAGTTTGTCAGCTTTTGGACACCTTTGAAGGTGTTTTCTATGTGTTTCTATGTGTTTTTGTTTGCCTGCCATTGGTTTTAACGGTTTTCGACGAACAGTTCGGCGAACACACGGGTGTTCGACGAACCGAACCGAACCGAACTCAAACACTACGGGGGTGGCTCAACACTAATAATTAAGTACACTACATTAGATGTGATACAGCTGAACGTACCTGGCATCTTATAGTCCTGATGTGAATTGGGAATCTTTGCCTTGTCTGTGGTTATTACAAATGGACAGGTTTTACATTTTTTCTGGTTGCAGGGAAAGGTACCTGTAGCTGGTGGAGATGACAGGGAGCTTCTGACAATGATGCTTCTTAGATTTGGGGGCTGCCTGAAACACAGAAGTCGGGGGTCTGGAAATATGGATTGTAATCGAGCATCTTTTTGTAGTAAGGGTTGTAGTTTCCGTGCAGCTCTTCTTAGCGCCTCCAGATTTGGATTGTAGGTGACTACTAGAGGCACCCGGTTGTTTTCTTGTTTGGTTTTGTAATGTAGGAGATAATTCCTTGATATTCTTGTGGCTCTTGTAATCTGGTTCTCATTTGTTGTTGGATGGTAGCCCTGTTTCAAAAAGGTCTTTCTGAGGCCATCAAGGTGTTTGTCTCTATCCATCTGGTTGGAACATATCTGATTGTATCTGATGGCTTGACTGTAAACAATAGAGGTTTTGTGTGTTTTGGATGGAAACTGTCCCATTTAAGGTATGTAGGACGGTCGATTGGTTTTCGGTACAAGGATGTCTCTTTCATTGTTCTGTAGCTTGATGATGGTGTCCAAAAACTTAATTTCAGTACAGGAGTAGTTGAGTGTTAGGTTGATGGTGGGATGAAATTGATTAAATTGTTCATGGAACTTATTCAGCTGTTGCTCAGACCCCGTCCAGATGATTAAAATATCGTTAATGAAACGATAGTAGGCCAGAGGCCTGATGAGACATGAGGACAAAAAGTCACTTTCAAGCTTGGACATGAAAAGATTTGCGTACTGTGGAGCCATTTTACTTCCTATCGCTGTACCTGTTTCCTGTAGATATGTTATCAAATTCTAAGTAATTGTGGGTGAGGATGAGTTCTGTATGTTTGACCATAGAATCAGCAACAATTCCTTTATTTTCTATGAAGATTTTGCAGGCATTTAATCCATCCTTGTGTGGGATATTAGAATACAAAGATTCCACATCCATGGTTGCCAGGATGGTTCCTTCAGGTAGCGGATAGAGATGAGCGTTGTTCTACTCGAACTGTTCGCCAATCTCAAATTCGAGCTGTTTTGGGCGGTGTTCGAGCCGTTCGGCGAACACGAACAATTTGAGAAAAATTCGGCTGTTCGAGGTTATGTTCGATAACTGTTCGTGCACCAAAATCATAACTGGATTTTTTCTCAGTAATGATGAAAATTAATGTTAATACGCAGTTTGAGTGTACAGCGGGGTGGGGGGAGGGGCAGGGGATGGATCTCTGCAGGAACAATGAAGATCTCCATTTTTTTTTTCTCTTTCCCGCATTTACAGTGGGGAGGTGCAATCTGTCAGCCTATCAGCAGCGCACACACGGAGCGAAGTGCTTTTTTTCACACAAGCAAGGGCATGTGTCATTGGCAGTGTATGTCACATGTCCTTGCCCTATAAGACCAAGCCATTTTCCCCGTCGCCACCATTTTCTCACTGCTGCAGCTGCGTGTTAGACGGCACCGCTGTTGCTGTGTGCGCTATACCTTGTTAATTTCAAGCCAATTTTCGCACAAATCTACAGATAGCTTGGGAGTAGGGAATAGTTGTGATTGCAGTCCTTTTAAGGACTAGGTTACAGCATTTCCTACGACTTTTATCAGGCAGGTCTGTGCTCTTAAATAGATAGGTTGTGGGAGTAAAGACTAATTGTAATTGGAGTCCTTTTCAGGACTAGGTTACATGAGTTCCTATCAGTTTTTGCCAGGCAGGTCTGTGCCAGTGCTGTGCAAGTTTTTTTCACAGCATTTGGCTGAATCTAGCAAAGCTAATCCTTTTTGGCCTATTGCAGAGTGTGTTAGTCAGTGGAGTAGCCTATCTGTGTTGCAAGATATACCACCTGTGTATAGAATACCAATTTTTTTACTGCACCTAGTGAAGTAAAATCTTTTGGGCATAGCATCATTCTATTAGTCCATCTATACTGACCTCCATCAGGTTGCAAATTAAAACTAATTTTTATCTGCATCTACAGTACCTCTGAAAAAATATTTGGGCTTCTAGCAGTGTGTGGGACTTGTTGTATTAGTCCATCTATACTGACCTCCATCAGGTTGCAAACTGAATATAATTTTTTTCTGCATCTAGCTCTGAAAAAATATTTGGCCTTCTAGTAGTGTGTCGGACTTTCTCTATTAGTCCATCTATACTGACCTCCATCAGGTTGCAAATTAAAACTAATTTTTATCTGCATCTACAGTACCTCTGAAAAAATATTTGGGCTTCTAGCTGTGTGTGGGACTTGTTGTATTAGTCCATCTATACTGACCTCCATCAGGTTGCAAATTCAAAATAATTTTTTTCTGCATCTAACCCAGCCAATAGTTTTGGCCTAATACCACAGTTTGGCCACTCAGCTCTGCTCGGTTCCCATCCATTGTTTTTTTGTGCAAACAACTCCAGAGTTGTGAATTAGTTAACCACCAAAATGAGTGGAAAAAGGCCTGCTGCTGGTGGAAAGGGGAATAGGCGTGTTGGGAAGGGGAAAAAAGGTTGTGTCCGTGGGGTAGGTGTTAAAGCAACAGTAACATCTGCAGAAGAAAGACCATCTTCCAGCCAAACTAAAATGTCTACTTCTTTTAGCGGACAATGTGATAAGATCCCTTTCTTACGGCCACGCCAATCGCTACAAATTCCAGATGAGGCACAAAAACAGCAGGTGCTTCAACGGATATCAAGTGCTCCTTTAAGTGGGCTCTCCTCCACATCAACTTCAACATCACAAATACTCCAGTCCTCAAAGGTGTCACCCAAATCGCACTTGCTTCCTCACAGCTCCCAAATCTCCAGCTGCCCGTCTGAGTATGAGGTAGAACAGATGGTTGAGTCTGCAGAGCTGTTTACTCATACTATAGCCTGGGAATAAGAGGTCGACTCCAGCGCTTCTGTGAATCCAGACGAGGAAATGATCTGCACTGATGCCCAGAATCTTTATCAGTCGGATCCAGGACCAGACGCAGAAGGTTCTGACCATAATGTAGACCCTCATTCCCAAACTGTAACTCCTGTTGGTGGAGACAATGAGGAAGACGATGATAAGACTCAAATACCTGATTGGAGCGACAACTTTAGTTTTTTGTCAGGGCAGGAACAGGTTGGCTCTGAGGACGACGGGTGTGATAACACACAGGGTGATGATGATGAGGTTGGAGATCCCACTTACTGTCAACCCACAGTCAGCCAAGAGATGAGGTCAGCAGAGGAGGTGGAGGAAGATGCTAGTGACGACGAGGTCAGGTTGCGCCTTCCTGGACAGAGACGTAGTACTGGAAGCACGTCAACAACTGCATCCTCAAACACAACTCTGCCTCTCACCACAAGTCGTGGTGGCTCTTCAGGTCGCATGGGTGCTAAGCCTTGCATAGCCTGGGCATTTTTTCAGATCGATAAAGATGACCCAACTCGTGTTATCTGTAACATTTGTCAGCAAAAGCTAAGTAGAGGCCAAAAAATACATAGTTTGAGTACTTCATGCATGAACCGGCACATGGACATGAAGCATAAGTTGCAGTGGGAAGCTCAGTGTGCTACAATGCGGCCTAGCCGGCCGGGCCAACCACCGTCTGCCATATCTTGTGCATCCGCGGCCTCTTCATCCTCTGTGACTGGGGGGACAGCAGTCACACCTGTTTTGGGGCGCAGACCTGCCACCTCTTTACCCGCAACAGCCAGCGTGATTGGCAGGTCATCATTTTCTTTGGAGGTGGTAACACCAGCTGGTGTTGAGCGCTGTCCGACATCGATAGCACCACCTTTGGATCAAGGCAACCTAACATGTCCGCCTGCATCTTCCTCACAGACCGGCAGTTTGCCGGGGACACCCTTATCAACCCCGTCTAAGCACAATAGCCAGCCCTCGGTCCCTCAGATGTGGACAAGTAAAAGACCATTTCCTCCTAGCCATGAGAAAGCTAAGAGGTTGAATTTCACCATCTGCAAGCTCTTGGCTACAGAAATGCTGCCTTTCCGCCTGGTGGACACAGAGGATTTTCGAGACCTTATGTCCGTCGCAGTGCCCCAGTACCAGATGCCCAGTCGGCACTACTTCTCAAAGAAAGGTGTGCCTGCGCTCCACCAGCATGTCGCACACAACATCACCGCTTCTTTGAGAAACTGTGTGTGACAGGGTGCATTTCACCAGACACTTGGACGAGTAGGCATGGACAGGGGCGTTACATGTCGCTGACTGGGCACTGGGTAACTATGGTAACAGCAGGACAAGGGGCTGCTGTCCAAGTCTTGCCGTCCCCACGAGTTGTGCGTCAATCCTCTTTATGTCAAAGTTCCTCCACTGCTTCTGCCTCCTCAACCTCCTCTCGGTCTTCCACCTGCACCCAAAGCCTGTCTGGTCATGCCACAAGCTTTCTAACTGCGCAGAAGGGATCCTGCACACCTCCTTACTATGCTGGCAGTAGGGCTCAACGTCATCAGGCGGTTTTTACATTGAAATGTCTGGGAAATGTGAGTCACACAGCTGAGGAGTTGTGGTCAGCTCTGGAGAACCAATTTCATGAATGGTTGTCTCCACTGGACCTGAAACCAGGGAAGGCCGTGTGCGACAATGCTGCAAACCTGGGTGCGGCCCTTCGCCGGGGCAATGTCACACACGTGCCTTGTATGGCTCACGTGTTGAACCTGGTTGTCCAGCAATTTTTAGCCCACTATCCCAGACTAGATGGCCTTCTGCAGAGGGCACGGTCGCTGTGTGCTCACTTCCGCCGTTCGCATCCCGCAGCTCAGCGACTTACATCTCTACAGAAGTCGTTGGGCCTGCCACTTCACCGGCTAAAATGCGATGTGCCTACCCGGTGGAATTCAACTCTGCACATGTTGCAGCGACTGTGGCCGCACCGACAAGCCCTGGTGCAATACGTTCTGACGTATAGCCTGGGCCAACGAGATCCAGAGGTGGGGCAAATCACGCTGGAGGAGTGGTCTCAGATCAGGGACCTATGCACCCTTCTGCACAGTTTTGAAATGGCGACGAAGATGTTTAGTGCTGACGATGCCATTATCAGCATGACTATTCCGGTGATTTACATGCTGGAGCACATGTTAAACAGAATTCGGAGTCAGGTGGTGGCACAAGAGGAGGTGGAGGAAGTAGAGGAGGAGGAGTTGTATGCGGAAGGGCTAACATCTGCAAGGTCCAGAAGGTCGGCAGCACCAAGGCGGCAGGCATGTGAGGGTGGGGGAGATGGTTTTACCAGGGCGCATGGTAGCAGCCAAACTAGTGAGGAAGGTGCAGGAGCCCAGGAAGAAGTGGAGGACGAACTGATGGAAGACTCATCAGATGAGGGAGACCTTGATCACATTTCTGTTGTGCGAGGTTGGGGGGAGAGGACAGAGGAAGGAAGCATGATTGTTACCTCGCCACCAACACAACAGGGACTTGGTGCTCCTGGATGCGCAACACACATGAGTGCCTTCTTGCTGCACTACCTGCAACATGACCCTCGAATTGTGAGAATTAGAAATAATCCTGACTACTGGGTTGCCACACTGTTAGATCCCCGGTACAAAAGTAAATTGGCAGAAATTATTCCTGCCATAGAAAGGGATGCACGCATGCAGGAGTATCAGCAGAGACTGTTGCAGAATCTTACATGTGCTTTTCCACAAAATACCAGTGGTGCACGTAGTGAATCTCACAGTTCCAACTTGCCAACCGTGGGACCGTCAAGTGTTCAGCACTCAAACCGTAACAGAACCACAGTATCTGCTGGTAACATCAATTTTGCGGAATCATTTCACCACTTTTTTAGCCCATCCTTTGCAAGGCCACAGGAGACAAGAAGTCTGACACATAGTCAACGCCTAGAGACGATGGTACAGGAGTATCTCCAAGTAAACATTGAAGCCACGACTGTGTCACTGGACCCTTGCTCTTTTTGGGCTTCCAATCTGGATAAATGGCCGGAGCTAGCCACTTACGCCTTGGAGATCTTGTCATGCCCCGCAGCCAGCGTTCTGTCTGAACGTGTGTTCAGCGCTGCTGGTGGTGTGCTGACAGATAAGCGCACGCGGCTCTCCACTGATAATGTAGACAGACTCGCGTTCATAAAGATGAACAAATCATGGATCCGAAACGACTTTTCTACCCCTGTGTCATCCTGGGGAGAGTAAAAGCTTGATGATTGGTTAAAATCACCCTACCAAACGTTTTAAGCTTTCAAATTACTAATCATGTTTATCTGTATCTTGACTGGAAAATAATTTGGGCTTTGTAGCAGTGTGCAGCACTGATCCTATTAGGCCATCTATACTAAAGCTTCACCAGATTTAAAATTAATAATAATTTTTAGCTGCATCTAGCCCGGAAAATAATTTTGGGGCTCCGAGATGCGCAAGACACATAAGTGCCTTCTTGCTGCACTACCTGCAGCATGACCCTCATATTGTCAGAATTCGAAGTAATCATGACTACTGGGTTGCCACACTCTTAGATCCCCCAAACTTTTCGATCAACCTTTTCATTTTAATAAAGACCAAAAAAATGGTCATTTTTGAAATTATAAGCATTAGCAGGTTGTTAGAAACTGAAATCAAACAGTTTTCAACTCAAAACTTTATTCTAGGTGATGTTACATTTTCACATAGGACCCCTTGTTCGAAAGGAGCTTCTGAACTCTCTCGTCCATTGAATTTGTCAGGTTTTGGATGGTTTCTGCTTCAATTGTTTTGCATGAGGACAGAATACCCTCCCAGAGCTGTTGCTTAGATGTGAACTGCCTCCCGCCATCATAGACACTCCTTTTAATGATGCTCCAAAGGTTCTGAATGGGGTAGAGGTCAGGGGAGCATGGGGGTCACACCATAAGTTTGTCCCCTTTTATGCCCATATCAGCCAGAGATGCAGATGTTTTATGTGCAGCATGAGATGGTGCATTATCATGCAGAAAAATGATCTTGCTGTGAAATACACGGTTCTTCTTCTTGAACCATGGCAGGAAGTGCTGTTTGAGAAAATCCACATAAATTATGGAGTTCATCTTTAGCGCCTTCAGGGATCCTAAAGGGGCCGACAATCTCTCTCCCCATGATTCCAGCCCAAAACATTACTCCACCTCCTCCTTGTTGGCGCTGTAGCCGTGTTTGCGTGGGGTGTCCATCAACCAGCCATCCTCCACTCCATCCATCTGGACCATCGAGCGCTGCACGGCACTCATCCGTGAACAAAACAGTTTTGAAATCAGTCTTCATGTAATGTTTGGCCCACTGGAGCCGTTTCTGCTTGTGTGAAGTGGATAGAGGAGGTCGACAGGATGGCGCATGCACAGCTGCAAACCTCTGAGGGACCCTGCATCTTGTTGTTCGGGGGACGTTGGAGGCACAAGCAGCTTCAAAAACTTGTCTGCTGCTATGACAAGGCTTTTTTGCCGCTGCTCTTTCAACCTGACGTAATTGCCTGTAGTAAAGAGTCCTCAATTTGCCCTTATCAGCACGCACACGTGTGTACTGTGAATCAGCTACATACTTCTTGATTGCCAAGACACTTCATCCTGATCATCGCACAATGTTGATTGTAGTCATGCCTTGACCTAAACACTCCACAATTTGTTGCTTCTCAGCAGCCGACACATCCTTTTTCTTTCCCATTTTGGCAGAAAATGTAGGCTGCTTAATAATGTGAGAGAGCCTTCTTAAGTAGTCTTGCCTTTCATTGGACACACCTGCCAAACTAATTAGCACAGGTGTCTGCAATTGCTTACAGTGATATAAAGAGCCCTGACACACATCACCATCAATGAGTTTAACTGACAAACAAACAAATTCTTCCCTTATCACTCCTAAACACTTTTTGCATAATAATTTGGAACGTGGTGTACATGTGCTTTTCCACAAAACACCAGTGGTTCACGTAGTGAATCTTACAGTTCTAACTTGCCAACCGTGGTCTGTATGGAATTGTTCAATAAAGGGCCCAAAATTAAGATAACATAGATGGGAGAGGTCTCTATGAATAGGAATTCCTAAGTATTTGATACCCTGTGAGGGCCAGGCAAAGGGAAAGTTGGACTGGATGGAATCCTATATGGATTTGGGGAGGGAGACATCGAGGGCCTCAGACTTCGCTGCATTGACTTTAAAATTTTACCATGTAACAAAGTGATCTATTTCAGCCATAACAGCATGGATGGATATATGTGATTGAGTGATATATACTAGGACATCATCAGCAAATAGAGAGCACTTGTACTCGGTGCCTCCCACCTCAATCCACCTAATATTGGGGTTATGGCGAATTGATGAGAGCAGGTGCTCCGTCACTAGGATGTATAAGAGAGGGGACAGAGGACATCCCTGCCTTGTCCCATTGGTGATTGTGAAAGGTGATGAAAATGTTCTGACGCACCCCCTGGGCCTTGGGACACCCAGAGCTGGACCCTTTTTGGTGGATGCTGGTGGTTGTAGTCTTCGTGGCGGCGACCCGGTTCCGTGGCTCAGGGCGGTCAAACCAGTGGCGGAACTATTTATGTGGTTTTGATGTTTAAATGTCCGACTACGCCACCCGTGGATTGCGGTCAGTGAACCGCCGCTACAGGGCAGACCACTGAGGCTGGTGTTGTGGGTGCAGCAGAGCGTAGCATAACTCCCCACGGGAGGAGTATAGCCTCAGGGCAGTGTATGCGGAGGATGGGGGTGATGGTGCAGGGCAGCAGCAGTAACGACACGGAGTCAGTGATGCAGTTCAGGGCCTTTACTCACAGTTCTTATTATCCAGACCACGTCTGCAGGTAACGGCTGCCCACGTCGTACTGTGCTCACCAGGTGAGGGGCTCAGACAACTCCCAGATAACTTTGGAGCACTTCACAGGACCCCCTTTGTGTGTCCTTTGTCTGGCCTTTCTTACCAACACTTCTGTCCGGCTGCCTCGGGCCTCCTCTTGGTAAACTTGGCGCCAGTTTCCCTGACCCTATGTGGTGCCTTCCTAGCGGGTGTAGCGAGGGGCTGCGCCACATAAAATGTCAGAGCCTCCGGTTTCTAGCTGAGGGTCGTTTCCTGCCTCCACTAGTTCGGGGACCGGTCTCCCCGTTTGGCCTGACCCCTCCACGCAGGTGGATTCGGGCGTGCGGTGGCGACTCGCCCGTCCGCACCCCTGGGATCCCTTCATTCCTCGTTCCTGGAGCCTTCTCCGCTCCTCTTCCTTCCTTCTCCCTCTTCCAGGCCTGGGCCTCTGTTACTAGGCCCGCCTCCGGAGCAGAGCTCATGCAGAGCCCCTGCTCCCTGCCACTTCTGCTCAGACTTCTCTGCACTGAACGAAGATGGTGCCCACCTTTTATACTCCCTTCTCAATGCACCCAGGAACTGCTTCCTCCCTGCTCCTGCACTACAGGGTTCCCCTTCCTCAGTGTTCCCTCCCCCCACTCCAGCCAGGGACAGGGACTGTCGTGCCCATCTCAGGGGCATATTGGTCGCCCTGCCCCACGGCAATGTGGTGTAATGCATGCAGGTGTCGGGTCCTGATCCACACTACATCCTTACCTGAGAGTGAGATATCACACCTCTGGGTGAGGTGCAATACCTCTGTAGCAACCGAGCCCTCAGGGTGCTACAGTTCCATTTATCTTCAGCCTAGGTGACGTATTGCGATACAGGGCCGTGATTTTGGCTATAAAAGGGTCCCCTAGACCCCTACCCCAAGCTTTTTAAGAGAATCATATATGGCGTGCCAGGAGACTCTATGGAATGCTTTCTCAGCATCCAACGAGAGTATCTAATTACAAATTTTTAACTGCATCTAGCCCAGGAAATACTTTGTGCCTAGTAGCAGGGTCTGCTAGTCAGCGGATTATCCCGGCTGTTAAGCAAGCTACACCACCTGTAGTTTGGACACTTAATTTTTTCAAAGGAAATGCTTCGGGACCACGGGATACTCAGTGAAGAGCATCAGGAGGCACCCCAAGGCATAGGGGCTGGGACTGGCAGTAGGATGCCTTGCGGTGGACAGCCGAGCTCGATCCTTATAAAAGCTTTTTAACTGCAGCAGCTTTAGTGGACGCTACTGGAGCTGGAATTACGCGGCTGCTGGCATGAGACTTGCCCTCCAATAGATCCTTGTAAATGGATTTAAAGTGTATTCATTCAAATTAGAGAGACAATTTAAATTAAAAAGCTTAGAGGGGGCTCGCTCGACCCACCAGCGGACAGGCACCAGTATTGGGAGAGGGGGGCTGGCCGTTAGGGTCCACCGCGGCTCTGGCACAAACCCGGCGACACGGAGGTGGCACGGGCAGGAGCGGACTGACCGTGTCTGCTTCTCACTTTTTGGATTTTAGAAGGGCATGACATGCCTATATCTGTGTCTCCCCCTCCTTTTACTCCTCCACCTCTTTTCTTTTCGCATGACTATATGTACTTGTCACTTTTCCATGTGTTAGTTGTGTCTTTTGAGCAGTTTGTCAGCTTTTGGACACCTTTTGAAGGTGTTTTCTATGTGTTTCTATGTGTTTTTGTTTGCCTGCCATTGGTTTTAACGGTGTTCGAAGGTGTTCGACGAACAGTTCGGCGAACACACGGGTGTTCGACGAACCGAACCGAACTCGAACACTACGGGGGTGGCTCAACACTAGTAGTGGACCTATTGCTGCTAGTTTATTCAGTAGGTCTGTCATGTCGTGAATGTAGCTGGGAGTGCTCTTTACCAGTGATTTAAGAACACTCTACCCATCCAGAAACTTGCTCAATAAGGGTTCCCACACATGATCTATTCGGTCTTCCTGGATTTCCAGATTTGTATATTTTGGGGAGCATAGAGAATGTCCCTATTCTTGGACTCCCTGGTATCAGGTCATCGGCTCTTATGGATTTGTCAGGTAGACAAGATATCGACATGTTTAGTTCCTTGTAATAGTCCTGTGTAGGGTCAGACAACAGTTTTTTGTAGTAGCGTGTGTCCATCAGTTGTCTGTTTGCTTCCTTCATGTAGTCTGATGTGTTCATCATGACTATTGCACCACCCTTGTCAGCAGGTTTAATGATTATTTCTTTGTTGGTTTTCAAAGATTGTATGGCCTTTCTCTCCTGGGTACTGATGTTGGATGCTTGTCTCCTGTTTGGGTCTAGGATGGTGGATTTTATCACATGTCTGAAAGAGTCTATATATGTATCCAAATGAGGGTTTCGTCCAGGTGGAGGTGTCCAATCTGACCTCTTCCTGGTTGTCAAGATCCCTTTTCCTTCAGTTCGGGTGGGTTCTGAATCTTCTGTAGCATTGAAGTATTCCCTCAGGTGCAGTCTCCTGAAATAATTTTCCATATCACTACAGAGTTCAGTTTTATCTAGGGCCTTAGGACAAAATGAGAGTCCCCTAGAGAGCACAGCCAACTCCGCTTTGTTGGGTGTATAATCTGAGAGATTGACACAGATGCATCTGTGTCTGGAAGTGGTTATCCAAATTGTCAGGTTTTGGCTTTTTGTAACTGTTTGTATAGCGTCCTGAGTTTAGGCGCAATCTGAGCAGCTTCGTTACCTCGTTATGAATCAGAAGGGTCCGTAGTTTGTTATAGTATTGCTGTAATTGTTGCTCTGTGTTTTATGTAAGTGTTTTCCTCCGAGTTTCAAATTACCCTTGGACTTTACTCTTGATGCTGTAGAAGACATGAAAAAGGTGGTTCCTTAGTCTCTCAGAAGTCCTGTGGCAAAGGTTTTGTGCATAATGAGTATTGTAGGTACGAAGAATTGGGTTTGTAATCCAGAGTCCTTTGGGAATTTGATTCTCCTTTTTGCATTTAGATAAGAAAAAAATGTCGCTGTCCAATTGTGCATGTTTCTTCAGAGGTGGCTTAAATTCCATGAAGATGCGGTACATTCTGGTATCCTCCATTTTGATATAAGGAAAATATATATATTCTTGTACCCTGTTAGCCAGTAGATAGAAAAATATTTAGATTTGAGAGTCCTCAGTGGTTGATACCTTTTAATGGCTAACTGAAAAGATAGTAACAAATAGCAAGCTTTTGAGACTACTCGGGTCTCTTCATCAGGCATAGTATACCACAAAATCTGAAGAGTCACATATTTATACACAATAAGACACAAAAAATGCAATAGGTAAGACAGGTGATGAAAAGCAGAGTTATTATGGAAGAGATAAACAGCTTATTCAAAATGCTGTAAATTGTCCTCAGTCCCTTGTACCAGGACGGTGCCGGTGTTTACAGGCTGATGGTAAGTGAGTTGCACTCGTCATCTTCATGGTCTCTAATTCTTATCTGCCGACCCTTATTGTTCTCAGACTTTGTAATATATTTATATTGCTTGCACAGGGCTGTGTGCCAGGCCATTGGGTGGAATGTGAAGAATAACACATTGGTTTTTCTTCTAACTTCTTATATAGAAGTAAAGTCAGCATAGAGGGTCTCTTGGTTATCTCTAATTATGGCATGTTTTTATGGTTTTATTGCTCTTCTGCCCTTCAGAGAATGTGGTCTCCAGGATCTGACCCCCTGCTGGCTTGTGTCTCCAGATCAGTGCAAACATCATTTACTTTCTTCTGAATGTCTTGTACTGTTAGGGTGAACACTTTCGTATGTTCACTAGTTGCCTGCCCCTGGCCTAATGGATATGATCAAGTGCATGCAAGAAAGAATAACATCAGACACAGTCGGATGTAAGCTCTCCTTGATCAGCTATGGCACAGCTCCCAGTGTCCTTTATTCAACTCCAACATAGATTTATATAAACTCTGTATATGGGCTCGGTTAGCGCCAGAATGTGAGTAACCAGATGGTTAGATCGGGGGGGCGGGGGTCCATGAGGTCATCGGGAGTGCATGCGGTCAAGGGGGGACGGGGGTCCATGTGATGTGTCGCTCCTCTGTTGTTGGTTAGTCCTTCTATAGAATGCAGCTTCCTCCCAGAACAGAGCATGGTGTGATGAAACAGGAAATGGCAGCCATCTTTTGATCTAAACAAGCTTATGTAAGGTGAAATACCCTTTGTGGATCTTTTCTCTCAATCTCCTATGTCTTGAGGTTAACTAAGTATTTGATCCTATGGCTCTCCTCAATAGTACTAAATTAAAATTTTCCATTTCTGTAATGATTATAATTAATTTCTGTGAGGTGGAAGTTCTAGAAAAACTATGGGTTGTGGTGGGGCTGCAGGATGGTCCTACCTGTGGATGCTCAGTCCTCTGGATGTCGGACCTGGTGCTGCCTGTTTGCTGTCTATCCTCCAGAAGATTCTTGTTTAGTCCTTTAAATCTTCAAATTTCTCCTTTTCCATAAAAAATCTTTAGTCCAGCTCAGTCAGGCTCTCTTTTCTCATCTGCGGAGTTGATTCTTTCCAGATAATGTCTTACAGTTTACTCATTACAAGGTACAAAGTGATGAAAGTTCAGGAGCTCATGTTCTGTGCTTCTTACTCCTAGGAATGGTATGTGTGTGTATAGCAAAATTACACAAAAATCATCAATGGAAATCAAACTTATTAACCATTGGAGGATGTTCCTAGATCTGAATGAAATATTCTCATTGAATACTTTGTTCTGTTCTAAGTTGAATGTGCTGACAAAAAAATCACACATAAATCATCAATGGAAATAAAATGTATTAACCAATGGAAGCCTGGAATTGGAGTCACCCCAAAAATTAAATTAAACACACTGCAGGCTGATCCAACTTTAATGTAATGTCCTTTAAAACAAGTCAAAACGAGGCTCAGTATTGTCTGGCCTCCACTTGCCTGTATGATCTCCCTACAACGCCTGAGCATGCTCCTGATGAGGTTGCGGATGGTCTCCTGTGGGATCTCCATCCAGACCTTGACTAAAGCATCCGCCAACTCATCGACAGTATGTGCTGCAACATGACATTGGTGGATGGAGCGAGACATGATGTCCCAGATGTGCTCAATCGGATTCAGGTCTGGGGAACGGGTGTGCCAGTCCATAGCTTCAATGCCTTCATCTTGCAGGAACTGCTGACACACTCCAGCCACATGAGGTCTTGCATTGTCTTGCATTAGGAGGGACCTTGGGCCAACCGCACCAGCATATGGTCTCACAAGGGGTCTGAGGATCCCATCTCGGTACCTAATGGCAGTCAGGCTACCACTGGCGAGCACATGGAGGGCTGTGCAGCCCTCCAAAGAAATGCCACCCCACACCATTACTGACCCACTGCAAAACCGGTCATGCTGAAGGATGTTGCAAGCAGCAGATCGCTCTCCACGGCATCTCCAGACTGTCACGTGCTCAATGTGAACCTGCTTTCACCTGTGAAGAGCACAGGGCGCCAGTGGCGACTTTTCCAATCCTGGTGTTCTGTAGCAAATGCCAAGCGTCCTGCACGGTGTTGGGCTGTGAGCACAACCCCCATCTGTGGACGTCAGGCCCTCATACCACCCTCACGGAGTCGGATTCTAACAGTTTGTGCACATACATGCTCATTTGTGGCCTGCTGGAGGTCATTTTGCAGGGCTCTGGCTGTGCTCCTCCTGTTTCTCCTTGCACACAGAGGCGGAGATAGCAGTCCTGCTGCTGGGTTGTTGCCTCCTCCGGCCCCCTCCACGTCTCCTGGTGTACTGGCTTGTCTCCTGGTAGCGCCCCCAGCATCTGGACACTACACTGACAGACACAGCAAACCTCCTTACCATAGCTTGCATTGATGTGCCATCCTGGATGAGCTGCACTACCTGAGCAACTTCTGTGGGTTGTAGAGTCCGTCTCATGCTACCACGAGTGTGAAAGCACAACCAACATTCAAAAGTGGCCAAAACATCAGCCAGAAAGCATTGGTACTGAGATGTGGTCTGTGGTCCCCACCTGCAGAACCACTCCTTTATTGAGTGTATCTTGATAATTGCCAATAATATCCATCTATTGTCTATTCCATTTGCACAACAGCATGTGAAATGGTTTCAGTGTTGCTTTTTAATTGGGCAGTTTGATTTCACAGAAGTTTGATTTACTTGGAGTTATATTCTTTTTAAGTGTTCCCTTTCTTTTTTCCCCTTCTCCCATGACAGCACCACGTGAGAGAGAGGGTATCCGCCCACCAAGGACAGGAACAGACTGAATAAAAAGGCGGTACCTCTCCTCTGCATCAGTTTAGGTTCCTGTCCCTGATGGGAGCCTCACCAGGTGGTACCTCACGTACCTGGATTATGGACGGTGCGGCCTGGAGGCCGTGGAAGCAGCAGATGGTCCCTGTTCCCAGCCCATCTGGCTGCTGCCCAGGTCTGCGTGTGGGGAGGAGGTGCTGTTTTTTGGATTCCTCCCCGCGTGTGCCGGGGCCTGCGGCCGGGTCTGCGCTTCGCAAGACGAGCTGAGCGCGCCGACCGGCAGGTCTTCCGGGTGTGCGCACGTGGGGGTCGCGTCGCACCCTGTGACGGAGCGCGCCGGAATCTGGGCTTCGCATGCGCGGGGTGCTGACGCGCCCTATCACGGAGTGCGCCGGAAGCCGGGTCTGCGCATGCGCGGGTGGGAAGCCGTCATCCCGCTGCAAGCGCGCAGGTTTTCTTTAGAATTAAAGGATCTAATCCAAGCAGAGGTCAGAGTCTTTAAGAGGCTTAACCTCACGCAAAAAGAAGCGAAAACTAGTTTCTTCAGAATCAGAGGAATCAGTGGAGTACCGTTTTGCAAGAGAACTGCCTTCCTCCTCTAATCTCTCCACATCATCATCGGAGTCTTCGGATGATGATGGGGGGGGGGGGGGGCAGACCTTGTTTTTCGGTTGATAATACTGAGAGACTAGTTAAAGCCGTCAGAGGGACTATGGGTATTACCGATACCAAGGTGCCCAGAACAGTCCAGGATGTTATGTTCGGGGGCTTAGACCAAAGGAGGAGACTCTCATTCCCGGTCAATGACCGAATTAAATCTCTGATAGAAAGGGAATGGAAGAAACCGGAGAAGGGTCAGCTGCCGTCATTCTCCAAGCGGAGGTACCCCTTTGAGGATGAGGATGCGGCTAAATGGGATAAAAACCCTAAGATTGATGTGGCCATTTCAAAATCTTCAAAAAAATCCACTCTGCCCTTTGAGGATTTAGGAGCCTTAAAAGACCCGCTGGATAAAAAAGCGGAGTCCTTCCTTAAACAAGCCAGGGAGTAGTCAGCAAGGGCCCTTAAACCGGCATTAGCAGCCACCTGCACCGCTAGATCTATGATGATCTGGCTTCAACAATTGGAAGACCAGACTAGGGGGAATCTGTCCAGGGAGAAAATTCTATCGGACCTTCCTCTTGTGCAGGGAGTGGCTGCATTCCTGGCAGATGCATCGGCAGATTCAGTTAGGCTGGCTGCCCGGTCTGCAAACCTCTCTAATGCAGCCCGTAGGGTGCTATGGCTCAAGAGCTGGCCAGGGGATGTGCAGTCAGTCTAAACTGTGCTCCATCCCTTGTGAGGGGGACTTCTTGTTTGGCAAAGGTCTAGATGACATCCTAGATAAAGCCGGAGACAAAAAACATGGATTTCCCACGGTGTCTGGTTCCCGGTTTACCAGCTCCTTTCGGAAGAGAAAATACAGCCGCAGTAAAGCTACCAGAGACCAAGGTAGCTGGAAAGACAGAAAGCCGTATAACAGAGGCTTCATGTTCGGGGGTCCGTCCTCCGAGAATAAGAAAGCCCCCTAAGTGACAGTTCCCCCCAGGTGGGAGGAAGATTGTCCCACTTCCTGCCTGCCTGGAAGGAAATTTCATCCAATTCTTGGATCTTAGGGATAATCAGGAGGGGGCTCACATTAGAGTTCAAAAGCAGGCCCAAGAACACTGTCAAAATATCAGCCCCCAGGGGTTTAGCGGAGCAGATAGCCTTACAGCAGGAAGTTCTCTCTCTGCTCATGAAAGGAGTTCTGGTGGAAACACCTGCACCCGAGCAAGGGAGAGGATTCTATTCGACTCTCTTGCTAATAAAGAAGCCGGACGGCTCCTTCAGGACCATTGCGAACTTAGAGGCTGAACGACCATTTAATCTACAGGCATTTCAAGATGGAAACAATAAAATCGGCCATAAAGATGTTATTTCCGGACTGTTTTATGTGCGTCCTCGATCTGAAGGACGCCTACTACCACATCCCGATTTTGCCAGATCATCAACAGTTTCTAAGAGTAGCTGTACAATTCGGCAGGCACGTAAGGCATTTTCAGTTCGCAGCTCTTCCCTTTGGTATTTCCATGGCGCCAAGAGTCTTAACAAAAATTATTCTGGAGGTCACAGCGCACTTGAGGGAAAGAGATATTCTGGTCATCCCTTATCTGGACGACTTCTTAGTAGGCAGATCAAGTCAATTCTGTGCTCTAGCCCTGGCGGACGTCATGGCCAGTCTAAGACGCCTAGGTTGGCTGTTAAATCTGGAGAAGTCGAGGCTGGAACCAAAGAGGGTTCAGTCTTTCCTGGGTCTCATTCTGGACTCAGAAAACCAAACCTGTCTTCTGCCAGAGGAAAAGAAGCTGAAGATCAGATCCCTAATATCTCCGGTTATCAGCAATCCGACCATGACCCTGAGGAGTGCAATGTCTCTGTTGGGTACAATGACATCTTGCATCCCGGCGATTCAGTGGGCCCAGTACCATTCCAGATGTCTTCAACAGGAGATTCTGGCAGCGGACAGGTGGCTCAAAGGTCGTCTGAATGGGAAAATATCTCTTCCAGATGTCGTGATCAACTCCCTGGACTGGTGGACATCTCCGGTCAACCTATCTTTGGGGGTTCCTTAGACCTTCCAGGTGTCGGATACAATTACAACAGACGCAAGTGCAGAAGGTTGGGGAGCTCACCTAAGGGATCGTTCTGTACAAGGCCTCTGGTCGGACAGCGAGACGAGTCTCTCTTCCAACATGAAAGAGCTGTTGGCAGCGAGAAACGCTCTAAAAGAATTCAGTTCTGTTCTTCAGGGTCCTCATGTCAGGATAATATCAGACAACAGATCAACAGTCGCCTGCATCAATCATCAGGGGGGTACCAGGTCTCACCCTCTGATGTTAGTAGCGGATCAGATCTTCAGGTTTGCCGAGAGTCGGCTGGTTACGCTCTCGGCGCTGCATATAAAAGGGGAAGAGAACATAAAGGCCGATTTCTTGAGGAGTCACATCTTGAAACAAGGAGAGTGGGAGTTGAATCCAGCTGTTTTTCGGCAGATTGTGGGTCTGTGGGGACAGCCCCAGATAGATCTATTTGCAAACAGACACAATCGGAAGACCGAGACCTTTTGCTCCCTGAATCCAAAAGAGGGGGCGTTTGCGGTTGACGCGCTGCAGATTCCGTGGGATTTTACTCTAGCTTATGCCTTTCCCCCTTTAGTACTGATCCCTACTATCCTGAGGAAGATCCGAGAGGAACAGGCGAGGGTTATATTGATCGCCCCGTTCTGGCCCAAGAGACCATGGTTCACTTGGATGAAGAGAATGTCCCGAGCAGATCCATGGGTTCTTCTGGACATCCCGGATCTCCTCAGGCAGGGCCCAGTCTGTCATCCCCAAAGAGCAGGCCAGCATTTGACGGCCTGGATTTTGAGAGGTCGCTATTGACGCAAAGGGGGTTTTCTCCGCATCTTGTTACTACCCTTCTGGCAAGTAGAAAGCCGATAACAGCTAGAATCTATGGTAGAACCTGGGCTAATTTCTTGTCTACCTCGGGTCAGTCCGCCAAAGGGAGGATTCCTATTGAGGCCATACTAGAATTCCTCCAGAAGGGGTTAAATATGGGACTAGCCACCAGTACTCTTAAGGTGCAGGTATCCGCTCTGGGGCCACTGTATAATTATGACTTGGCAGCAAATAGATGGATCATTAGATTTATTAAAGCTTGTCATAGATCCAGACCTATTCCTATTCCAAGAATGCCTCCTTGGGACCTTGATTTAGTTCTGGAAGCATTAACCAAACCTCCCTTCGAGCCCTTAGAGAAGATTTCAGAAAAAATATTAACTTTAAAGATTGCTCTACTGGTAGCCCTGACATCAGCTCGTAGAGTCAGTGACTTACACGCACTATCCGTTAATCATCCATTCACTCAAGTATGTACGGATAGAGTAATCTTAGGCCTGGTCTGGTCTTATCTTCCAAAGGTAGCCTCCAAATTCCATAGGACGCAAGTAATCACTCTCCCTTCCTTCTATCCTAATCCTGGGGATTCTGAGGAACATAAGCTTCACACCTTAGATGTTAGGAGGGTGTTAGTCCAGTATTTGGAAGTGACAAAACCCTGGAGGAAGAGTGACGCCTTATTTATATCCTTTCAGGGGGCTAGGAAAGGACTTAAGGTTACAAGAGGGACCATAGCTAGATGGGTCAGGGATACTATTACCTTAGCCTACTCTTTTAGCAATCTGCCGGTTCCAGAGAACCTGAAGGCCCATTCCACCAGAGCGGTAGCTGCTTCCTGGGCTGAGAAGGCGGATGTGCCAATCGACATATGTAAGGCGGCAACTTTGTCATCCCCCGCTACATTTTACAAACATTACCGTCTTGACCTTTCCTCTTCTACTGATCTGTCCTTTGGTAGAAGGGTGTTGCAAGCGGTGATCCCTCCCTCTGGTATTTGATCTCTATAAATCTCTCAGGTGGTGCTGTCATGGGAGAAGGGGAAAAGATCCTAGTTACTTACCGGTAACGGGATTTTACAGAGCCCATGACAGCACCCTATTAATTCCCTCCCGTTTATCACTGTGGTGTGCACTTTTTAAGGTGTTTAGTACAAATATTGAGGTGGTGGTTATGTATTAACCTGTCTTCAGAGGCCCTCTCATGCTCTGAAACAAAACTGATGCAGAGGAGAGGTACCGCCTTTTTATTCAGTAGGTTCCTGTCCTTGGTGGGCGGATACCCTCTCTCTCAGGTGGTGCTGTCATGGGCTCTGTAAAATCCTGTTACCGGTAATTAACTAGGATCTTTTTGAACAGTGTATGTACATATGTACAGACCCCTTGTGAGACCATATGCTGGTGCGGTTGGCCCGGAGTTCCTCTAAATGAAGGACAATGCCAGACCTCATGTGGCTGGAGTGTGTCAGCAGTTCCTGCAAGATGAAGGCATTGAAGCTATGGACTGGCCCACCCGTTCCCCAGACCTGAATCCGATTTGAGCACATCTGGAACATCAAGTTTCGCTCCATCCACCAACTCACCCTGTCTGTTGCACCACAGACTGTCCAGTAGTTGGCGGATGCTTTGGTTCCTGGTCTGGGAGGAGATCCCACAGGAGACCATCCGCAACCTCATCAGGAGCATGCCTAGGCATTGTAGGTAGGTCATACAGGCACGTGGAGGCCACATACAATACTGAGCCTCATTTTGACTTATTTTAAGAACATTGCATTAAAGTAGGATCAGCCTGTAGTGTGTTTTTCCACTTTAATTTTGGGGGTAACTCCAAATCCAGGCCTCCATTGGTTAATAAATTTTGATTTCAATTGATGATTTTTGTGTGATTTTGTTGTCAGCACATTCAACTTTGTACAGAACAAAAATATTTCATTCAGATCTAGGATGTGGTGTTTGAGTGTTCCCTTTATATTTCAGCAGCAGAAGGGAAGGAAGGGAGACACAGATTCTCTACTTCGTGGGTAGGCGGAGCCCCATAGGATAGTCACCTCAGATTGGAAAAAGACGACCGGCCCCTCCAGTATATTGGCTTCTCCTACTCCCATGTTCATCAGTCTTTTTATCTGAGGTCTCAGAGGATAGTCGCTGCTTCGGCAGCTCCTCAGAAGAGTTGTTATTTTATATCCAGCGAGTCCTGGACCCCCCGTGGTCTAGAGGTCTCTGGGGGTCTCGGCACTGCTGAGACCCCTGACCCTCCCCTGGCTGCTCTGTGTACCCCTTGAGGAGGTTCCCACTTATGCCTGCCGACCCCGGGGGATACAGGGCGCTCCCTGGCGGAGGCGCACACCACACATCTGAGAGGGTCCCTGCGTGCTCCGCCATAGGGGGGAGCAAAGGGCCATGGCGCCACACATCCCTGAGAATCGCTGTGGCGTTCAGCCGGGTAAGTGCTCTTTGGTCTAAAGAGTATCTTTGATGGCTACGGCAAGTGTACTGCCTGTGTGTTTCTTGTCTATTTCAGACGCTGCCTTGACTGGAGAGCAGAGATGGAGGCCAGTAATTTTTATTTTTATTTTTTATTTGCGCATGCTTTTTCGTTTTTGCTTCCTGCCTTCATTGAGGCAGGAAGCTCTCTGTATTGGCGCGCGTTTTCTTGCTTTTATTGACTTGCTTCCTGCCTTCATAGAGGTAGGAAGTTTTCTGTCCTCATTTTTTGTTTGAATAAGGCGGGGGCGTGGCTTAGCGTCTCCTGGCTTCCTGCCGTCATTACTTAGGCAGGAAGCGCTTGGTTGAGCGTGCGCTGGCGGTTCCTGCTTCTCCCTCCGGCGTCCAGCGGCGCCTCCTGCTCTCTGCTCCCCGTCCATCCACACACTTAGGAGGAGCAGTCGCCGCAGTACCGGTGAGTCCCCTCTGCCTCTGGCAGGGGTTTTTTGTCAGTGTCTCTCCAGGCTACCTATTAGGAGTCCTCGTGAGCACTGCCGCTTACTCTCCTAAAGCTGTTTACTTTACTGACCTTTTAGGCTGTGTAGTATTATAGTTGCTGTGATGTTAACCCCTTCTGAAAAAGTGGAACTTTAGGGGAAACACATGGTGTTTAAGGGAGTTTCCCCCTATTGATTTTTTGCTTGGCATTTCTGGGGTAGCTCTTTTCTAAGGGTGAGCTTTAACCCTTCAGAGCCTGTCGCATATATATAAAAAAAAAAAAAAAAAAAAAAAATCTTAAAAAAAGTGAGTTTTGAAAACAGGCTGTGCAGCTTTCACACTTTTTTGCCATCCTTGTTGTACATCCTGGCATCTGGTGTGGGTGGCATGTCGGATCAGGGGCCTGGGAGTGCGAATCGGTCTCCTGATCAGTTTCAGGTTCAGTCGCACGCCTCTGATACACTCGGGCCTTCTACTACATCAAGTTCAACGCTCAGTGATGTTAAGGTGGAGGCACTCACTCGCTCCATTGATAGTCTCTCTAGTCTCCTGGGACAGTGGGTGTCAGCTAGATCACACCCAATGCCACGAGGTAAAAAGCGCCGCAAGACTATGGTGGCGTTGTCTCCCTCGCAGAGCGCATCAGAGGCTTCGGATTCACCAACAGATTCGGTTGATGAAATTTCTGAGTCCGAAGAGGAGAATCAACAGGATCGCTCTGTTTCTCTTTCTGGTCGCGTAGATGGGCTTATTAAGGACATGCGGGAAGTATTAGAGCTGTCTGAAGAGCCGACAAGACCGTCTAGGTCGGGCCATCTGTATCAGAAGACGCTCAGTGTTCGTTCTACATTACCTGCACATGAGGAACTTAACGAAGCGGTGGAGAAGGAGCCTCGGTGTCCGGATAAACGCTTCCGAGGAACGCGTTTTTTTGATGCCCTATATCCCTGTGCCAAGGAGATGGTTACTAATTGGGTTCCCTCTCCTGAGGTGGATATATCTCGGTCTCAGCTGACCAAGTCTTCCCTGCTTCCTGTTAAAGGGAGAGCCAATCTTCAGGATCCTTTGGACAGAAGATCGGAGTCGGCTGCGAAATCCATCTATGAAGCCGCGGGTCATGGTTTCCGAGCGGCCTTGGGGGGCCATGTGGGCCGGTGAGGCTTCTCTACGGTGGTTGGATCAGCTGCGTGCGGCGTGGCAGGATGGGACTTCACGTTCAGAAGTGGAAAAGCTTTTTCAGCGAATGGAAGAAGCTATGTGTTATGGCAGAGATGCAGTACTGGACACTGCTTCAATTCTGTCCAGGGCTCAGGCTTCGGCAGTCACGATTAGAAGAGCTCTGTGGCTTAAACAGTGGACCGGGGATGCAGTATCCAAACAGGGATTGCTTAGTCTGGCATATAAGGGCGGTCAGCTCTTTGGTTCAGATCTTTCGGAGCTAATTGCCATAGCTAAAGCTAAGGATGTTACTCTGCCTGGGAAAAAGGCAGTGGCATCCACAGCCAGCAGGACAGGGCCCGGCAGAGGTCTTCGGTCCTTTTGGGCCAGGGGACGATTCAGTCAGCCTTCTTGGAGATTGGGTCGTCCCTCATCCTCCGGCAGATCCGCCCAGAAATCTCGTACTCCTTGGAAGCAACGGTCCCGTCAGGACAGACGGGAGGTTGATAAAAAGTCCGCTAAGGCTGACTGACCCCAGGGATCCCCCCGAGGGCTCTCGGGTGGGAGGTCGTCTGCTAAAATTTGGGTCGATCTGGGCATCCCACATAGCAGATGCCTGGGTGACACTGGTTATGTCGGCAGGCTCCCAGGGTTTTTACAAAAATTCTGGCTCCTCTCATGGCGCTTCTTCGAACACAGGGGATTACGATCCTCCCCTACCTGGATGACCTGTTCATAGTGTCACCCACAGCGGAGGAGGCAATAGCGGCTCGCGATCTCTCCCTTCAGTACCTGATGGACTTCGGGTGGCTGATCAATTGGAAGAAATCGTCATTGGAGCCAGCACAGTCCAATCTTTTCCTGGGGATGCAGTTCGATACTGTTCGGGCAGTTGTGTCCCTGCCTCCTGTCAAACAGACGAACCTTCGTCTTCTGGTCCAGGCTATGAGGTCGGCGCTGTCAATGTCCCTTCAGGAATGCATGCGCCTTCTGGGTCAAATGGTGGCAACTATGGAAGCAGTACCATTTGCACAATTTCATTCCTGGGATCTCCAGAGCCTTATTCTGACCCATTGGGATCGATCGCTAACTTCTCTGGATCGCTCGGTCATTATCTCCCGCAGGGTGTGAGAATCTCGTGGATGGTGGTTACGTCCGGAGACTCTATCCATGGGGAAATCCTTTCTTCCTCCGAGATGGTCGGTGGTGACAACCGATGCCAGCCGGACAGGCTGGGGGGAAGTTTGGAACAACCTCTGGATTCAGAGAGTCTGGTCGCCAAAAGAGTAGTCTCTCCCGATCAACATTTTGGAGTTGAGAGCAATATTTCTCTGCCTCCAACATTGGGCGGTCTTATTGAGCGGTCTACCGGTCTGGATCCAGTCGGACAACGCTACGGCTGTCGCGTACATCAACCACCAAGGCGGGACGAGGAGTTCCAGTCTCATGTCTGAGGTCTCTCGGATCCTGGTCTGGGCCGAGTCCAAAGTTCCAGCAATCTCTGCAATTCACATTCCAGGGGTGTTGAATATCTCGGCGGACTTCCTCAGTCACGAGTAAGTGGACCCTGGGGAATGGAGTCTCCATCCAGAAGTGTTTTCTCTGCTGTGTTCCCGTTGGGGGACTCCTCAGGTGGACTTGATGGCATCCAGGCTGAACGCCAGGGTTCCGACGTTCATGTCCAGGTACAGGGACCCGGTGGCGGTGGATGCTCTAGTGGCCCCATGGGGTCAGTTCAAGCTGATCTATGCGTTTCCGCTGATATCCTTACTACCTCTGGTGATCCGACGGATCAAACTCGAAAGGGTATCAATAATTCTGATAGCACCAGACTGGCCGCGGAGGACATGGTATTCGATGCTGGTGTCTTTTCAGGCGGCACCTCAGTTTCCGCTGCCCCTTCGCCCGGACTTGCTCACTCAGGGGCCCATTCGTCATCCGGACCTGAGGTCCCTTCGTTTGACGGCGTGGTTCTTGAGACCGAGATCTTGACCCGTCGCGGTTTTTCGCCCGAGGTCATTGCTACCTTGCGGGCGGCCCGGAGTCCAGCTACGTCCAGGATTTATCACAGAACTTGGGAGTCTTTCTATTCATGGTGTTCTGGATCCTCAAGAAACCCGAGGGTTTTTTCCATCCCCAACTTCTTGGCCTTTCTGCAATCTAGTCTGGCCAGGGGTTTGGCAGTTAGTACGATGCGGGGACAGGCTTCTGCTCTTTCCGCACTTTTTAGGAAGGCTATTGCCTCTCGCAGGGATGTTCGTTCTTTTTTTCGCGGAGTCGCACGTCAGTTTCCGCCACGGAGGGCAGTTGTGGCTCCATGGCGGCTTAATCTAGTCCTGGAAGCCCTTCAGCATAGGCCTTTTGAGCCTATGGATTCTGCTAAACTTTCACTACTTTCTTGGAAGGTGGCCTTCTTGGTGGCAGTCACCTCTTTGAGAAGGGTATCGGAATTGGCAGCACTTTCTTGCTCGCCTCCTTTTCTGGAATTTTTTCCGGATCGCGTGGTGCTTTGTACTCATGAAGATTTTTTGCCTTGGGTAGTGTCACAATTCCACATTAATCAGGACATTGTGTTGCCTTCTTTGTCCAGGACCTAAGAATTCAAGGGAGCGGGCCTTGCACTCGTTGGACTTAGTGCGGGCATTGAAGTTCTATCTTACGATCACCCAAGGTTTTCGGAAGTCGGACTCCTTTTTTTTTTTTATAATTCCGGCAGGTCGTCGGCGTGGTCAACGTGCTTCCAAAGACACGATAGCTCGGTGGATTCATTCAGCTATCCTGGAAGCGTAACGGCTCAAGGGCGAGCCTTGTCCGGTTAAAGCACATTCCACGAGAGCCATTGGCTCATCGTGGGCTTTTCATCAGGGGGCCTCGGCAGCGCAGCTCTGCCGGGCGGCCACCTGGCGCTCCGTTCACACCTTTACGAAGTTTTATAAGGTGGACGTAAGTGCTTCAGCCGATGCGGCCCTGGGACGTAGGGTCCTGCAGGCGGCGGTAATTTAAGTTATCCCTTTACTTAGTTTTCCGTTATTTTAGCGCGGTTTGCGCTCTTGCCTAAGTTTTGGGGTATGGAAGCTTCTGCCTCTATTTCCCACCCTTAAGTAGGTACTGCTTTAGGACGTCCCACGAAGTAGAGAATCTGTGTCTCCCTTCCTTCTCTTCTGCTGCTGAAAGACAGATTTTGGTAAGAACTTACCTGTAAAATCCTTTTCAGCGAAGGAAGGAAGGGAGACACAGCACCCTCCCAGGGCAGAAGTGTTTTTTTGTGTTTCTAGATGCAGCGCGTCTCCTTCCTGATGTCGATCTTCTGGACTGGGTTTAGCGCTCTACGGCTCTCCTTCCAGTTTCGCCGGCTCTACACAGTTGTCAGGTCCAATGGGGTATGCCCAAGACTGTGTGTTTCTATTAACCTGTTTTCTCTCATTTCTGAAATTTCAGAAGGGGATATGTTGTTCTGCTGGTTGGTCTGCTCTTCCTTAGCTTGTGTATGAACTGATGAACATGGGAGTAGGAGGAGCCTATATACTGGAGGGGCCAGTCGTCTTTTTCCAATCTGAGGTGACTATCCTATGGGGCTCCGCCTACCCACGAAGTAGAGAATCTGTGTCTCCCTTCCTTCCTTCGCTGAAAAGGATTTTACAGGTAAGTTCTTACCAAAATCTGGCTTTTTAAGGTGTGTGTCTGTGTGTGTCTGTGTGTGTCTGTGTGTGTCTGTGTGTGTCTGTGTGTGTCTGTGTGTGTCTGTGTGTGTCTGTGTGTGTCTGTGTGTGTCTGTGT
This sequence comes from Phyllobates terribilis, assembly GCF_046119375.1. Classification (NCBI taxonomy): domain Eukaryota; kingdom Metazoa; phylum Chordata; class Amphibia; order Anura; family Dendrobatidae; genus Phyllobates; species Phyllobates terribilis. Next base: position 49,845,632 of record NW_027362772.1, on the reverse strand, counting down.
GTGTCTGTGTGTGTCTGTGTGTGTCTGTGTGTGTCTGTGTGTGTCTGTGTGTGTCTGTGTGTGTCTGTGTGTGTCTGTGTGTGTCTGTATTAAATTTTATTTTTTCCTATCACCCATGACAGCGAGAGAGGGGATCCGCCCTTCCAGGACAGGAAACCAACAGAATAAATGGGCGGCGCCTCTCCACCACCTCAGTTGGTTTCCTGTCCTTGAGGGGGAACCATGTTAAAACGGCGGCAGAAGAAGGAAGAGAAGATTATTCCCAGACCTGGGCCGGTTTGTTTCCAAGCGCCATGGTGGGTCCAAGGGGGCCTGTTCCGTTGGATGGGCGCGAGCAGCTGCCGCACCATTACCTTATGGTGGTCTGGCAGCCGCGCATCCCGGTTGCGCAGGACGCTATCCAGGAAATCGCACCCTCAGACACACGCAAGTGAAAAAAGTAGCTGAGACCCATGTTTTCCAACTTATTTCCGGCTACTGTTTTGTACCAGCCTGCGGCCCTAATGACGAGCGTACCGGAGGGTTCTTGATGGAAGAACCTTAGACAGGCTTACCTGTTGAAGATCTGGATATGACTGAGCAGCGCCCCTGCCTGGGGTCAGCAGCTCCAGCTCCGTGCATCAGTGGAGAAGCTGCTGTGGACCTGCGCCCCAGTCTGGAGTCGGCAGCTCCAGCTCCGTGCATCAGTGGAGAAGCTGCTGTGGACCTGCGCCCCTGTCTGGGGTCGGCAGATTCAGCTCTGCACGTCAGTGAGAGCTGCTGTGGAACTGCGCCCCTGTCTGGGGTCAGCAGCTCCAGCTTTGATCGGCGCACTATTGGAGGCGCCCCTGCCTGCGATTGACCACCACAGTGTTGCTCAGGCATGGTTGGATGGAGAGGAACAGGCCTGTGACTTGTTCCAGCCTCCGAATCTGTACAGCTGGTGGTGCGTGATCTTCGTGAATGTTTACCTTGTTTATGGGGCCATTTCCTTGTTATGGTTACTAGGAAAGGCTGAAGGATGTTGGCACAAAACTCAACTATGTGTGTGTGTGCGCTCGTGCTTGGTAAGACCCCATCTTGGCCAAGTGCCTTCAGAATTTACCACAAAAATGAGCCTCAATCTGCTCAGCAAATGTTAAAGTAACAATCAGAGGTTTTTACTTTTGTCCTCCAGTCTGTTTACTTCATCCATATGATGGCACATGGTGTTAATACAGCACATTGGTCTCCATGGAGGTCTGCTGTCCAGCTGCGTCTCATCAGTTGGCTCCTTCAGGTGGGGCTAGTCTGAGAGTTGAGATTTACCATCCAAAGGAAAGGTTTATCCTTCATTCAGATGGATTACTCTATTAAATAAAAATCTGAGCGCAGTGCCTTATAAAGCCTCTTTGCGCTTCACGAAGAGCACATCATAGCGCTTTATATCACATCATAGTGCCTCACAGCGCCTCTGGGCACATCATAGCGCTTCATAGCACATCTTAGTGACTCATAGCATAGCGCTTCATAGCACATCATAGTGCCTCATAGTGCATTATAGCATAGTGCTTTTATAGTACATCATAGCGCCTCATGGCACATCATAGCGCCTCATGGCACATCATAGCGCCTCATGGCACATCATAGCGCCTCATGGCACATCATAGCACCTCACCTCCTGGCACATCATAGCATAGTGCCTCCTGGCACATCATAGCATAGTGCCTCCTGGCACATCATAGCATAGTGCCTCCTGGCACATCATAGCATAGTGCCTCCTGGCACATCATAGCATAGTGCCTCCTGGCACATCATAGCATAGTGCCTCCTGGCACATCATAGTACCTTTTGGTGCATTCATAGTGCCGTATAGCGCATCTCTTGGTGCTTCAGGGTGCCCCTGTGCCTCATAGTCCCTCTTTGTAAAGGTACTGGTTCCACAACTAAGTTATGTCTGACAACCAAGTTCAGCGACTGTAAACTGTTCATGGCAAGCTTACCGAATTCAGGGGGAAAAATATCCTAGCCTCTATTTTGAGACAGAGGGTGGCAGTATTCCTGGCTGGTGCTCAGCTGGCTCGGTGTAATGCCAGTTGGGGGCAGGTGACCAGAAGAGCACTTCCTTTAGTTTTGCAGGTTAATAATAAACCTTGTAGGGTTTCACTCTTAAAGGTAGGAGGCATCATGTAGTGCTCATACAGCCATTGTGGGTTTGGTCCAATTGAGCGCAGTTTTATTGCTTTTTCAGGTTGCACAGAAGTCATAAACATTAATATTTCTGGTCTTGTCCAAGTTCTGACTAAATAGGACAGACCCTGACTACTCATATACAGCTCAGCTAACCCAGCTTGGTCAAACAAAACAATATTTATCCAGGGCAACCACTGATACTTGTGGAGTCTGGCCTGTGTCTCTGATTATCTCCAAGACACATACCGTCTGCTCTGCTCTCCAGCAGTCTAAGGTGAATGCCTAGCCTGCTCTGGTGCTTAGCTCTCCAGGTGCCCTAATCAAGACCTCTAAAGGTATTATTTAACCCAGGCCTACCTAGGTTTTGCTACAACCCGAATGGGCTGTACAGATTCCTGAGTTAGATCATTGGAAATGGACTCTGAGACCTGATAGTAAATCTGCAGTTCCAGATTTTATACCTCCTTAAACGTCTATACTACTATATAGCAATCAGGTTCCAATTCACATGAAACATCAAAATTCCTGAGAATAGTTCTTGGCATAAAATGAGTATTTAGGCTTTCAGTTTGAGTCCTTCCATTCAGATCTTAATGAGCCTTAAGGCTTTATGGAGAATTATAGTAGTTAGGACAACTCAATTATCGAAGGAAGAGGCATTGAGAATAGTTACCTCAGCTATTTTGGAATTATGGGCAGATCTAGAAGAACTCACTGGGCAGTAGAAGGTAGAATAAGGAGTCGTGCTATATGTCAAAATGAATAAGCAGTCTGGCCACAACTCTGAACAAGGCAATATTGCTGTTAACTCTAATCTCCTACATTCCAGTAGTAGCATGGTCACAGGTACACACCCGTGGGCTGCCTCTAAAGATCCGGTTCCTCTAACCTAAAGAATCTTTAAGCAGTATATAAGAAAGCTCTATTCATATACTGTATGTATGGTCACAGCGTAAAGGTCTTGTCATACAACAGAGTAGCTTTATCTTACGTAAACCATTATGGAGGAACTCTGCTAAGATCCCTAATGACACTTTATGTCTAATCAATTCAGATGGTGAAGTCTCACCTTTTTATCTTTAACAGCACCTCCTATAAAGAGGAAGAGAATTGTAAGTGGACCTTTTTAGCCGTAGATTACTGGAACAGTGTCCAACCTGCATTGAATAAGCAAGGAATGTGAAAGTGAGTTTTGGATCTAGACCCATTTTCAGTCCAAAGATGGCACCCTGGGATCTGAATCCAATGCTTACGGCTCTAACAAGCCTTCGCTTGAACCTATGGATTCTGGGTCTTCAGATTAAAGACTATAATCCCGGTGGCCCTGACCTCGGCATAGTAAGTTAGTGACATTCAAGCTTTGTCTGTTAATCCTTTGTTTAAACAGATCCTAGAAGATGGGCCGGTTCCGGAGCTACCCTATCTAACGAAGATGGCTTCTGTAGCACCCTGGGGGTTTGGTTGCTACAGAGGTATTGCATCTCACCCAGATGTGCGATATCTCACTCTCGGGTAAGGATGGCGTGTGGACCAGGACCCCGACACCTGCATGGATTACACCACATTTCCGGGGGGCAGGGCGACCAATATGCTCCAAGTAGAGCACGACAGTCCCTGTCCCTGGCTGGAGTGGGGGGAGGGAACACCAAGGAAGGGGGAACCCTGTAGTGCAGGATCAGCGAGGAAGCAGTTCCTGGGTGCACCTAGAGGGAGGTACAAAAGGTGGGCACCATCTTAGTTCAGAGAAGAAGTCTGTTCAGTGGAGTCAGTCAGCACTGAAAGGAGGGAGAGAGAGTAGGGGAGAAGAGATGAAGAAGAGCGGAGGAGGCTCCAGGTACACTGAGGAAAGAAGGGACCCCAGGGGTGTGGACCGGCTAGTAGCAACCATACGCCCGCATCTACCTGAGTAGTGGGGTCAGGCCAAGGGGGAGACTGGTCCCCGAAGCTAGTGGAGGCGAGCAACCACCCTCAACTAGAAACCGGAGGCTGTGACATTTTATATGGTGCAGCCCCTCGCTACACACGCTAGGAAGGCACCACATAGGGTCAGGGAAACTGGCGCCGAAGTTTACCCAGAGAAGGCCCGAGGCAGCTGGACAGAAGCGTGGTCACTGGTGGGGTATGACAGACCAGAGGAAGGATACGCATAGGGGGTCCTGCAAAGTGCCTCAAAATCATCTGGGAGTTGGTTGAGCCCCCTCACCTGGTGAACATGGTGTGACACGTGAAGTTACAGCCGGCCGGAGTAATGTGGAATAACGAACTGTGAGTAAAGACCCTGGACTGCGTTACAGAGACGCAGTCATTATTCCCACGCACCATCACCCCCATCATTCACCTACACTGCCCTGGGGCTACACTCTTCCCGTGGGGAGTTATACCATCCCTGTGCTGCTCACCAACATCAGCCCCAGCAGTCTGCCCTGCAGCGGCGATTCATCCTGACCGCAATCCATGGGTGGCGTAGTCGGACATTTGAAAATAATGAAAACCATATCAATAGACTGCCACTGGTTTGACCACCCTGAGCCATGGGACCGGGTCATCGCCACGGTGGCTACAACCCCCAGCATCCCACCAAAGGCCCGGTTCTGGGTTCCCCACGCGGCCCAGGGGGCGAGTCAACTTTGGCGTAGTCGGCAGGATCGTTACCAACCCGCCACAAGCGGGTATTGCGTGCCTGGAAAGAGACTTTCACTGTATTGAAAATGGCGCCCGCCCCAGAAGAATGGACGCCATAATGTGCGTGCCAAAAGATAACGAGAAGCTACCTCCCACCGTGGCTAGGTCCCAGAATGGCGCCAAAGACGGAGCCCACCCCCAACAGTCAAGAGTGCGGCTGCAGAGATGTCCATCAATGTGGGGGGGCTGCCCCTAAGAGTGATTGTCAGAAGATTGCCCCAGGACCACCCCCAACAGGGGCGGAAAGAAGAAAACCAGGGGGCAGGGTGTGGTTTGGATCAGTCTCGGCAGACCACACCCGGAGATGGCAAGCAGCACCGACTCCAGCACCCGGACGGGTGGCTTGCTGCAGGCCATCGTGGCCCCGTACAGCCTCAAGGAGCTGATGGCGCAGCTCCCAGGAGGAGACCCGGAGTTCCTCCGAACGGCATTGGAGGATTTGGACCGGAGGATGGTCCAGGCGCGGCGAGAAGCTGTAACAGAATGGAGAGAGCAGATGGCCTGGTGGGTCGCGGCCCAGCAGCACAGGACGCCGCCAGCAGCAGCCAGCGAGCCAGCCCCTGAAGATGAGGAGCGGAGGCCGGAAGCTGAGAGCAGCACAGCCCTGGAAGCAGGTAAGAGGGACACCCCTGCCACCAGCCCTAATGCCACCAACCTGCCTCTGGACCCTTTCGCGGAGCCAGACGTTCCGGGCATCGCTGCACCTTCCCCGCTCCAGCCGCCGGCATGCAGGCCCCAAGCTGTGAGCCCCGTTGCCGGATCAAGCACCAGGCCGTGCCCCCTGACACCGGATGCGGTCGGAAGCTGCTCGCTCCAGGCCCGGTCACAAGGCCTGGCATCACCAGGCGTCTCTGAACCACGTGCGCCCAGGTCCCGAAGCCACCACCCCTTGGGACCGACCTTTACAGCCAGCTCACCGGACCCGATGGAGAGCCGGTCCCTGTGCCGGAGGGATGGGTTCACCCCAGTCGGCGGCAGAACCAGTCCGCAGAGGCCGAAGCCCCGCTTGCTCCACTCCTGGCTGTACCACAGCCAGTCGCCATCTCCCAGCTCCCGGAGGAAGAGGTCCAGGTAGAATGGGACCAGACCGGGGAGGATTCGATGGGGTTTGCACAGGAGACACGGGCGGCCGCAGTTCGCAGGCGGGAGATCTGTGAGCAGCTTGCAAAGGAGGAGTGGGCACGGTGGCAGAAGTGGGAGCAGCTGCAGGCCCGGAGCGCGGAGGAGAAGACACAGACTCGTAGAAACCCCCAAGCAGCACGCGGTCCTAAAGTAGCTGGGACCATGGTGAAGTTCCACCAGGAGAAAGGGTGGGGGTTTATCTTGGACTCTACCACAGCCACTGACCTCTATGTTGACAGGAGGGATGTGGAGGGCCATCTGCCAAAGGGACACCGGAAACGGGAGCTGTTCCCGGGAGATCGGGTAACATACACCCGGCATCGAGGCCTAAAAGGGTGGTATGCCATCAATGTCCAGAGGGTAGAAGAAGAACACTCCCAAGAGCACTACTATGCAGAGGACCCAGACGGGTCTGAAGAGTATGGCGAGGAGGAAGAGCGTACACCAGGAGGATACAGCTATTAAAAAGTGAGTGCACAGTAAATAGTTGCCCAATTGGGTACAAGAGAAAGTTCACCCCGGATGGTGACTGTTGCCTGGCTGTTGCTTGTTTATAGTTTGCTGAAAGTTACCCGGAGACTGGTTAGTAATATCAGGCTGAGGGCTGGGAGCAGCCACTTTTTATAAACTATCCGGCCGAGGACTGGGAGCGGTCAATTTTGTAAATAGTTGCACTTCTCAAAGTGCCTCTTACTGGTTTTATAAGAAACTACAACAACTGACCTCAGAACAAAAAGCCGTTAGAGGTGGCCGAAGACTAGGTCCGGCAGCTAGATCAGCTACGCCCTGCTGCCACCCCAGGGCCTTCATTGAGGGTTTACAAACGGGTCCCTCATGTTTAAAAGTTTTGCTACAGTTTGCGCCATAAAAATGGACACCTGGTTGCAGCAGGAGCTGTAACTTACTGAAGGACTCCGTCGTAATGATGCTGCTGAAAGAGTTTTGTGTTTTCTACTTGAAAATCTGTTTTAAATTTGTATGCTGAAAAGTCATATTGAAAGTGAACATTTTGTATGATAACCGTAACTTCTAGAAGAAAAATTGCCTCCCATAAAGGGATGAGTTATAATGGTTAATAATCTTATAAGTGGATGCATTCTAAACATTTGCATGTTTTGAACTGTCTTTTGCTCTGTTCCAGCCCGCGGACGTGCTGTGATATACCAGGGGGGAATGTAGCACCCTGGGGGTTCGGTTGCTACAGAGGTATTGCATCTCACCCAGACTTGCGATATCCCACTCTCAGGTAAGGATGGAGTGTGGACCAGGACCCTGACACCAGCATGCATTACACCACATTTTCGGGGGGCAGGGTGACTGATATGCTCCAAGTAGAGCACGACAGTCCCTGTCCCTGGCTGGAGTGGGGGGAGGGAACACCTAGGAAGGGGGAACCCTGTAGTGCAGGAGCAGGGAGGAAGCAGTTCCTGGGTGCACCTAGAGGGAGGTACAAAAGGTAGGCACCATCTTAGTTCAGAGAAGAAGTCGGTTCAGTGGAGTCAGAGAGAGGATGTGACAGAGCAGGACTCTGTGGAGCTCTGCTCCGGACGCGTGTCTAGCCTGTGAGACCAAGTCAGCACTGAAAGGAGGGAGAGAGAGTAGGGGAGAAGAGATGAAGAAGAGCGGCGGAGGCTCCAGGAACACTGAGGAAAGAAGGGACCCCAGGGGTGTGGACTGGCTGGTAGCCACCATACGCCCGCATCTACCTGAGTAGTGGGGTCAGGCCAAGGGGGAGACTGGTCCCTGAAACTAGTGGAGGCGAGGAACCACCCTCAACTAGAAACCGGAGGCTGTGACATTTTATATGGTGCAGCCCCTCGCTACACCCGCTAGGAAGGCACCACATAGGGTCAGGGAAACTGGCGCCGAAGTTTACCCAGAGAAGGCTCGAGGCAGCCGGACAGAAGCGTGGTCACTGGTGGGGTATGACAGGCCAGAGGAAGGATACGCATAGGGGGTCCTGCGAAGCGCTCCAAAATCATCTGGGAGTTGGCCGAGCCCCCTCACCTGGTGAACATGGTGCGACGCGGGAAGTTACAGCCGGCCGGAGTAATGTGGAATAACTAACTGTGAGTAAAGACCCTGGACTGCGTTACAGAGACGCAGTCATTATTCCCACGCACCATCACCCCCGTCATTCACCTACACTGCCCTGGGGCTACACTCTTCCCGTGGGGAGTTATACCATCCCTGTGCTGCTCACCAACATCAGCCCCAGCGGTCTGCCCTGCAGCGGCGATTCATCCTGACCGCAATCCACGGGTGGCGTAGTCGGACATTTGAAAATATTGAAAACCATATCAATAGACTGCCACTGGTTTGACCACCCTGAGCCACGGGACCGGGTCATCACCACGGTGACTACAACACCCAGCATACCACCAAAGGCCCGGTCGGTTCCAGGTTACCCACGCGGCCCAGGGGGAGAGTCACTTCCAATTCCCATAGAAGTCAGGAAATTGTGCACCCTACTTTCTGTGCTAATCCAGGAATCCATGGCAGAACAATAAGAAAGCTGATGTCCCCATGAAGCATTATGTAAGGTTACGATTCAGTCTCCACCTTGCACCTTCTATAGATACTATAGGTTTAATCTGGGATCTTCTGCTGTTCTTTCCTTTAGGAAAACGGTTCTACAGGCTGTGGTCCCACCCTACCTTTAAAGTTTTTTCTCTGTAAATCTCTCGTAGGTGCTGTCATGGTTGATAGGAAAACACTAAATTACTTACCGGTAATGTGATTTTCCAGAGCCCATGACAGCACCCTTATATTCCCTCCCATCACTGGTAGAAGTTGATCACTTCATTTCCTTCATGGTGTTTGATTCACATGATGTGTCGAAGGAAAAATCATGGGATACATAACTATTAAGTAGTGTCCTCTCATGCTCTGTAAACAACTGAGGTGGTGGAGAGGCGCCGCCCTTTTATTCTGTAGGTTTCCTGTCCTGGAAGGGTGGATCCTCTATCTCGGTGTAGGTGCTGTCATGGGCTCAGGAAAATCACATTACCGGTAAGTAATTTAGTGTTTTTACACTGCAATCCATCCGATATACACACGAAGGCTCACACGCGATGAATTCACATGCATAAAAAGTTATCACGGATAGTACACACATTTGATGTTTTATTGCATAAACAAGCAAGAGGTGGGAGACCCTCACCCTCCCCCCAGTTGTTGGTTTCACAATCGTAGAAATTGTCAGGAATATCAAGGATATATATTTTTGAGATGTAGAAAAGGTATTTACAGCCCATATACACTTCTGCAGAAAGACAAATCTGCTTGGCAGAAACTATAAAAATAAAAAAGTTAAATTTCTAAACACATACATTGTATACACATGTTGGCTTTCTGTATCAGATATAGCAGACCAAAAACGGGGCAAAACTCGTATTCTCGTCAAGTCCAGCTTGATGTAGCATCTTGGAGGTCCAAATACAGTGAGATGCAAGCTGGCCCAATCTGAGATAATCTGATATCACGGATATTGGTCTCAATTAAATTAATGCCCCTATCTCGAAGGAGGCTACCATTACATTGGTGTGATTTGACGTGGCATGGACTTTTGATGAGTGTGGATGTGTTTAGATGCAGAAATGATACCAAGAACTTGCTCCCTAACATGCACCCTAAGCTGACGCATAGTCAAGCCTATATAAATCATTGCACATGGGCATGTAGCATAATTGACATTGTTAGAAGTGCAAGTAATGTATTGTTCAATTTTAGAGTTTTTAGATAGACTGGAGTCATGAAAGAAGGTCACAGTGGACGATGTTGGAGCAGGCGATACAATGCCCACATGGAACACATCTACCTCTGCGCCGGAAATTATCCCGAAACGTGGTCTTGGGTTCACCAATGTAGTGGCTACGAATAAGATAATCCTGAAGATTCCTTGAGTGCCGAGCAGTAATAGTTGCCTTATCTGGTAAAAATTTGGAATTGATGGTATCCACTTTTAAAATAGGCCATGATTTATGAAGGGCCTTCCTCATGAGGGGAAACTGAGAATGAAATTTAATGATAAATCTCGCTTGATCACGACTTTTCGCCTCTATTGGATTTATATAATTATCGCAAGATGAGTAACGTGCTTTATTATATGCTTTTTAATCATTCGACGGCTATAGCCACGCTCATAAAATCTTAGTTTTAAATCTTCAGTTTGTATCTCAAAATCTGCATTTGTGGAGCATATTTTGCGAAGGTGGAGGAACTATCTGATAGGGACAGACTGTATCATATGCCTCGAGTGTGAGGAGGAGGCATGCAACAATATATTAGTTGATGTCGGTTTTCTAAATATATTAGTCTGTATTTTTAGTACAACCCCTCTTTAACATCGCATCCAAATATTCAATCCTATCCCTATCGCATTGATGTGATTATGAATATTGCGAGCATTGATATTCAAGTTACCCGTAAAATCATGTAGAGATGATATTGGGCCCTGACAGATCAGGAAAATGTCGTCAATGTACCGCGTCGAGGAAAGGATGTTGTCCATTGACTACTCCAGATTTGGCAGGAGGAGTTCCCTCTAACACAGCCTCAGGAACAGGTTGGCATATGAGGGAGCGAAGCATGCACCCATGGCTGTTCCCTGGAGCTGTAGGAAAAGACCCCTTGAAAATGAAAAAATTATGAGTAAGTGTAAACTCAAGTATAAGGTTTTTAATGTCAGATGGAAGATGAGACCTATGGAGGAAGATTTTAGTTGCCTTCAAACCATCAGTGTTAGTTTAAAGGGACTCAGTCTGCCATTACTAATAGAGTCCGTATCAATATGTAAGCTCCTTAGAAAGGTAGATGGCTTACCAGTGTCCTTAAAGGATGGCAGGCACTCAACAAACTGACATTTGGAATCTATCCTTCGATTCACGTGTTCCAAGTAGTTCCCTCCTCCCGAGATGATAGGATGTCTTAGTGGTTAAATATTTTTATGGATTTTAGGGAGTAGGTAGTGTTGGAATGGTGGGTTCTGTAATCAGTAGTGCTGAAGCAAGATGTTTAGTAATTACTAGTGTTGAGCGAACATGCTCGACACTGCTCGGTACTCGCCCGAGCATCACGCTACTCGGAATGTTCGACGAGCACCAAGCATTTCCGGGTTACTCGGGCGGGAGCTCGGGTCTCCGCCCTGCATGTTTGGCGCTCTTTACAGAGCCAATGAACATGCAGGGATTGCCAGCCAGTCGCTGTAATGCCGCAGCCATGTTTGTGGGCATTACAGTGATTGGCTGGCTGCACAGCGTCACCTCGAGTATTTAAAACCGGGCGCCGCCATCTTGGACACAGTCGCTCCGGATCAGACAGTGTAGGGACAGCGCTGCTGATTTAGGGAGAGATATATCCTGCAAAATAGTTGGTGTAGGGTCTGTAAAGGCTGCCAGATCAAACAAACAAACAGTCCTTCTCAGCACTAATATCCATCCCAGGTATATCAGGCAGGCAGGCTGTATAGGAGACGCAGTGGTTATACGAGCAAACGCTGCATTACAGTCCTGTGTGCTGCTCCTGTTGCTGAAATTGCTGGACTTGGCTCCAGGTCCCGGGGGCCAGGAAAAATCCTTTTTTTTATCTAAATCCTTTTTTTTTTTTTCCTCCTTCACAATGTACAAATACCCATCTTATTAACCTTTTGGTGCCCCCCCCCCCCCCCCCCCCCCAAAAAAAAAAGTGTGCCTCTGATTTTTCAGACACAAATAGATATCTGTTGAAAATAGTCTGGTGTAGGCCAGAGAAATAGAAGTGTGGTTTTGCAGTTCTATAGGCCATTTGTATCTAAAAAAAAACAGTTTGAGTGTGTCCCTCACTGTTCAGCTGCAAATATATATATATATATATATATATATTTTAAAATGCCTGGTATACCCCAGTAAACAATAACTGTGGTTTTCCTCTTCCACGGTTCTAATCTACTCTTTATTACCCTTTTTCCATTGATGGTGCAAGTGTAAGCTATTTTACTTCATTTACAATGGGCAAGGCGCGTGGCAAGGGACGTGGAAGTGGACGTTCTGGTGATGGTTCGTGCAGAGGACCGGGCCGTGGCCAAGGTGAAAATGTGCCACAACCAACAGCCACATCTTCTTGCTCCCACTTCTTGACCGAATTACTAGGGAAGCACACAACACCAGTATTGAGAACTGATCAGTGTGAACAGGTTATTAATTGGATAGCAGATAATACATCCAGTTACCTGGGCACCACCACCTCCGGTCTGTCTTCCACATTGTCAACTCTTAGTAGCCGTGAGTCTCGACCGCATACTCCTCCTCACCCTGATGCTCCTTCCTCCCACCATGCCGAGTGTCGTCAGACAGCAAGTGATCCCACAGTTGGAAACTCTGAAGAGCTGTTCACTGGTCCATTTCCATATTTGGGCCCCTCGCCTGATACGGTTGAAGTCTTGGAAGAGGAGATCCCATGTTGCGATGCCCAAATATTTGAACAGCCACGGCCACAGGAAGTCGACGTTGGCAATCTGTCACAAGAGGTGGACGATGACGATACACAATTGCCAGGAAGTGAGGAGGAGGATCGTGGTGTGCAAGTGGAAGAGGAGGAGGTGGTGGATGATCTAGTAACTGACCCAACGTGGAAGGAGGATATGCAGAGTGAGGCTAGCAGCACACAGGGGGAGGGAGGCAGAGTACCCCAACAGGCAGGAAGAAGCAGTGTGGTGGCCGCAGACAGAAGGCAGGCAACCGTTCCCCGTAACACCAACACCAGGGACGTTGCCAGTACAAGCGGTAGGTCTTCCAGAGTCTGGAATTTTTTTAAAGACTCTGCTGATAACCCCAAAAAGGCTATATGTTCCACCTGCCGTGCCAGCATCAGCAGGGGTGACAAAACTACCAGCCTGACCACCACCAGCATGATCAGGCACATGGCAGCAAAGCACCCGACTTTGTGGGGCGAAACCCAGGGTCCACGACCAGTGTCAGCGGGTGTCACCACTGCTTCTTCCACTGTTGTGCGTGCAATAGAACCCCCTGTTGTGTGTGCAAGGCAATCCCCTGTCCATACTGCATGTAAAGATGCCCCCTCCTCTCAGTCTTCACTTGTTATGGCAGTTTCTCAAGAAACCGCATCAACGTCCACGTCCCACCGCAGCGTTCAATTGTCCATATCCCAGACCTTTGAACAAAAGCGGAAATTCGCAGCTAACGCCCCACAGGCCACAGTCCTAAATTCGCACATTTCACGACTGCTTGCATTGGAAATGCTGCCTTTTAAGCTGGTGGAGACGGAATCCTTCCGCAATCTTATGGCGGTGGCCGTCCCTCGGTACTCGGTCCCCAGCCGACACTATTTTGCCCGGTGTGCCATCCCCGCACTACACAAGCACGTGTCCCAAAGCATCTGCTGTGCCCTCAACGCAGTTACTGGGAGAGTCCACCTGACAACGGACACGTGGACAAGTGCTTGTGGCCAGGGACGGTACATCTCTCTGACGGCACACTGGGTAAACATAGTGGAAGCCGGGACCCAGTCGGACCTTGGGACGGAACACATCCTCCCCACACCGAGGATTGCGGGCCCTATGTCAGTCAGAGTTGCCCCCACAGTGTACAGCTCCTGCGCATCCTCCTCCTCCTCCTCCTCCTCCTCCTCCTCCTCATGTTCAGCCTCCATCTCAGATATCACCACATCAGTTACAAGCTGGAAGCATTGCAGTACTGCCTCCGCCAAGCGGCAACAGGCTGTGCTGAACCTCATAAGCTTAGGTGATAAACCTCACACTGCTTGTGAGTTGTGGACAGCTGTGAAAGAGCAGGCAGATCTGTGGCTGAGACCGCTGAACCTACATCCCGGCATGGTCGTGTGTGACAATGGCCTTAACCTGGTGGCGGCTCTGAGGCGAGGTGAGATCACACTTACCATGCCTGGCTCATGTGCTTAACCTCGTGGTTCAGCGGTTTCTTAAATCGTACCCCGAGTTGCCAGATGTGCTCGTGAAAGTACACCGCCTGTCAGCTCATTTTCGCAGCTTCCGCCGCCCTTGCTGTGTTGCAGCAGCGTTTGCAGCTTCCGGCACACCGACTGGTGTGTGATGTCCTCACACGTTGGAACTCTACCCTCCACATGTTGCAAAGGATTTGTGAGCAGAAGAGAGCAGTTGTGGAGTACCAGCTGCATCAAGGCCGTCGATATTCAGGTCAGACTTCACACATAAGACCTCAGGAGTGGACCTGAATGTCTGACATATGTACCATCCTGACAAACTTTGAGGAGGCAACCAAGATGGTGAGTGGCGATGACGCCATCATTAGTGTCAGCATCCCACTTGTCTGTCTTTTGCAACGCTCTCTGCAGAGAAATAAAGAGGAGGCATTGCAGCCAGAGTATGATGAGATGGATCAAGAAGCCGTAGCGGGCGATTACACACAGCCCAGCCTCATCTCATCCCAACGTGCATTGGGGGACAATGAGGGAGAGGAGGAGGAGGAGGAAGAACAGGAGCTGCTATCATGCGTTGTAGACGGTAGTACCTGAACAAGTGTCATACAGTCGGTTCAGCGTGGGTGGCCTGAGGACAGGGGGGAGGAGGAGGAGAGGATGGTCAGTCGTCATCTTGGTGAGGACACGGAAATCTTGCCCGTTACCAGTCTGGCACGCATGGCTGACTTAATGTTACGCTGCCTTAACCTTGACCCTCGCGTTGTCAAAATGTTGGGTGACAGTCATTACTGGTTGGTGACACTTGTAGACCCCTGCTACAATGAGAACTTTCACTCTCTTATTCCTGAGGTGGAGAGGTCTACAAAAATGGGGCAATACCAGAAGGCCCTTGCTGCAGAACTCTTAAAAAAAATTCCCATCTGAACACGCTAGCGGCAGAGGTCACAGTTCGTTGCCCAACCAAGGCGTACAGGCGAGAGAGATGCAACTCCAATCCAGCAGAGGCAGGGGAACACTGTCAATGTTCTGGGACAGTTTTCTGACACCCGCCCAGCTTACAGGCCCTGAGGTGCGGGGTACTCTCACAAGGAGTGGAAAGTTTCAAAAGATGGTGAGGGAGTACTTTGCCGATCGTACCAGCGTCCTCCGTGATTCCTCTGTGCCTTTTAATTATTGGGTATCCCAGCTGGACACTTGGAATGAACTCGCTCTGTACGCCTTGGAGGTCCTGGCCTGCCCTGCCGCTAGCGTGTTATTGGAGCGTGTTTTTAGTGCCGCTGGGGGAATTATAACTGATAAGCGCACTCTCCTGTCAACTGACAATGCTGACAAGCTGACCCTTATCAAAATGAACAAGGGCTGGATTGGGCCAGACTTCTCATCACCACCAAATGACAGCAGAGTAACATAAAGTCAAATCCACTGTGTTATTTCGGGAGGTGTATTCACATGCACCGCTTCTCACCCACACATGGGTATACGCTTCCTCGTTTCAGCTGTTTACTCTTCTTCTCCTTATCGTCAGCCTCCACCACCACTATACCATCAGGGTGCCAGCATTGCAAGTTCCTCCGTCCTAATTTTTGGCAGCTTTTGCTGGGAAAGCATAAGCAAATACTATGGGAGACCCACTCCTCAATAATGGGACTTATGTTTGTAATATGCTGTACTGCATGGCTCTTGTAAGGGGCATTGCAAGTTGCTCTGTCCTAATTTTTGGCATCTTTTGCTGGGAAAGCATAAGCAAATACTATGGGAGACCCACTCCCCAATAATGGGACTTATGTTTGTAATATGCTGTACTGCATGGCTCTTGTAAGGGGCATTGCAAGTTGCTCCGTCCTAATTTTTGGCAGCTTTTGCTGGGAAAGCATAAGCAAATACTATGGGAGACCCACTCCCCAATAATGGGACTTATGTTTGTAATATACTGTACTGCATGTGACGCGCCCCCCTGGGCCGTGTACACGTGTGTGGGATACCCGGTGCCGGGTCTCTGGGGTCTGTAGTCTCCGTGGCGGTGACCCGGTCCCGTGGCTCAGGCTGGTCAAACCAGTGGCAGTCTTTCTTAGGTTTTGAGGTTAATTGTCCGACTGTGCCACCCGTGGATTGCGATCAGGGAGTACCACCGCTGCGAGGCAGACCGCTGAGGCTGGTGTTGTGTGCGCAGCATAGAATGGGATAACTCCCCTCGGGAGGAGTATAGCCTCAGGGCAGTGAGTGTGGATGATGGGGGTGATGGTGCACGAGCGCAGCAGGAACGACTCAGAGTCTTTGCAGTGCAGTTCAGGGTCTTTACTAATGATTAAAAGGTAGACCCTCCCGGGAGGACTGGCTAGCATAAGAGGCCTGGTCAGTCTGTGAGCAAGCAGGACTTCCCCTGGCCAGGTGGAGTTGTAGGCCTCCCCGTCTGTCTGCACTCTTCCTGGCTACCTTGCTGTAAGCGGGTAGAAGTAGCCCACGTCCCTGAGTGTGCCGTGTAGTGCTCACCCGTATGGCTGGTGACTTGGGGCCTTTTGTTAGCCTCCGCTCCACGACGGCAGTGCTGGTCCCTTGCTTGTGACTGAGCCTCCGGGCTTCTATGGCCAGAGGACCTGAAATCCCCTGCCGGCTGGTTTCTGCTGCTGGATATATAAGTCCTCACAGCTTCGGACTCCTGTGTCCGGTTCCTATTGTCTTCTGCCAGGGCGAGCTCTGCTCAGCTTCCAGCCACTGGTCTTTAGTTCCTAGCTCCTACAGAGCTCCTTGCTGTTACTTACCCTTGCTCTCACTCTGACTGACTGTTCTCTGACTCACTCAACCCTGCCCCAGATCCAGTTTATTAGGGCAGAATTCTCCCCTCCCAGGACTGGGGCTGGAGGATATTGCATATTTAAGTGATCCTGACCAGGAAACCTCCCACTTGCTCTCCGACGTAATATCTCTATTACTGTGGTGACCAGACCCCTGGGGTGCCACACATGGCTCTTGTAAGGGGCATTCAGGTCCTCATAATTTTTGGAAAGCCTTCCATTCACTGCTTAGGCCAACATTGCACAGGAGACCCAGTTGCTATAAATCGAAAAAAAGGTTTAGTTAACGCCCTCTGACCTCCATGTCATTTCCAAGGGGCATTGGAGTGGCTCGAAATTTTTGGTAGGCATTGCACTCACTGTATGCCCTAGAACTGTGTAGCCGAACCGCTCCTTTTGTTACAGAAACATATCCTACAAGACATATCTGGTTGACTGGCCTGATATTGATGTGAATGGTCCCTGTTCCTCCTGCTCTTTCTCCTTTGCCACCACCTCATCCATCATTTATCACCTGAAGCTTTGTTTTAACGGGAGTCATAGAACTGGTATAGTAGCAGGAAAACATCCAGCAATCCTCGGAGGAGGTAGGATATGCGCCAAAACGCGGACCACCTCAGGCCTAGCCGCTACTACATACATGCGCTTGCATTCTAAGAAAACAAAGCAGATGCTAACTTCTATCATCATCATCATCATGCTCCTCACCTAGGCACTCTCAACTCCCCTGATGGAAAAGCCAGGGCCCACCGGAGGAGTCTGGTTCTCTGGTGGGCTCGTCCAATGCTGCCCTAAAGCAGGCCAGGCTAAGAAAAGTGTGGGGGAAGGTGACAGGAGAAATCAGGGCGGCTGGGGACAGAGTATGGACACCTGGCCACCACCTGGCGGCTGGGGACAGAGCGTGGACACCCGGGCGGCTGGGGACAGAGTATGGATACCTCGCTGCCGAAGCGGCCATGAGGTAGAGGCCAGCTTCGGCCTCATCCAAACTAAAAGGCCCCATTTCAAGTGAAAGCTAGCAGTATGGTATTGCAGCCTGCGGGTGGGTGGGTGGTTGGCTGCATATTTTCGCTTGCATTGCAAGGAATGGGGGAGGTACAATTGAACACTGCCCTGGGACAAGGACTTGCACGGGGATAGTTGCAAGTCTGCATCTTCTGATGCTGCAAGAATCATTCTGATGGGCACACTTTTAGGCAGTGACCTGGGGGTCAGAGATGCTTCCAGGGGTCTTCCCAATGCTGATCCCTTGTCTTTTCAGTACTGTATGCATGTGTCACACAGCACATGGCCAGATAAGGTTGTAAAATGTTAAAATGACATTTCCCAGTGAACGCATTTGTCACGGTTGAAAGCAATACAAAAGTGCAAAAACGCATGAAAAATGCTACTTGTGAACATAGCCCAAGGTGTGGAGGAGTATTTTTGTTTTTGGTTATTTATTTTACCTTATACACAAGTTTTTACCCCGGAAAGGAAATTCCTTAACATATTTCACAGGAAAACCATTTCAGTTTCGTTTTTGAACGTTTTATTGTGAGCCCGCAAAAGTGGCTTAATACCTCTGACCACGTTGTTGACAGCAGTGACCTGGGGGTCAGAAATGCTTCCAGGGGCGAACCCATGCTGCCCCCATGTCTTTTGAGCACTGTCACTATCGTTTTGGGCACTTTTTAGGCTTTCTACAGACTGCCGGGGGTGCTGCCGCAAAAATGCTCGGGTCTCTCATAGACTAACATTGGGCTCGTTGCTCGGGTCGAGCACCCGAGTATCACGGTAAGCTCGGCCCGAGCTTCGAGCACCCGAGCATTTTAGTGATCGCTCAACACTATCAGTCGTCATCTTGGTGAGGACACTGAAGTCTTGCCCGTTACCAGTCTGGCACCCATGGCTGACTTTGTTACGCTGCCTTAACCGTGACCCTCGCATTGTCAAAATGTTGGGTGACAGTCATTACTGGTTGGTGACACTTTTAGACCCCCTATACAAGGAGAATTTTCACTCTTATTCCTGAGTTGGAGAGGTCTACAAAAATGGGGCAGAACCAGAAGGCCCTTGCTGCAGAACTATTAAAAAAAATTCCCATCTGAACACGGTAGCAGCAGAGGTCACAGTTCGCTGCCCAACTAAGGCATACAGGTGAGAGAGACGCAACTCCAATCCAGCAGAGGCAGGGGAACACTGTCAATGTTCTAGGACAGTTTTCTGAGACCTGCCCAGCTTACAGGGCCTGAGGCGCAGGGTACTCTCAAAAGGAGTGGAAAGTTTCAAAAGATGGTGAGGGAGTACCAGCGTCCTCCGTGATTCCTCTGTGCCTTTTAATTATTGGGTATCCAAGCTGGACACTTGGAATGAACTCACTCTGTATGCCTTGGAGGTCCTGGCCTGCCCTGCCGCTAGCGTGTTATCGGAACGTGTTTTTAGTGCCGCTGGGGGAATTATAACTAATAAGCGCACTTGCCTGTCAACTGACAATGCTGACAAGCTGACCCTTATCAAAATGAACAAGGGCTGGATTGGGCCAGACTTCTCATCACCACCAAATGACAGCAGAGTAACATAAAGTCAAATCCACTGTGTTATTTCGGGAGGTGTATTCCCATGCATCGCTTCACACCCACACATGGGTATACGCTTCCTCATTTCGGCTGTTTTTTGCTCTTCTCCTTATCCTCAGACTCCACGACCACTATACCACCAGGGTGACCGTGGTCCATGTTGCCAGCATTGTAAGTTCCTCTGTCCTAATTTTTGGCCGCTTTTGCTTGGAAGGCATAGGCAAAGACTATGGGAGACCCACTCCCCAATAATGGGAATAATGTTTTTAATATGCTGTACTGCATGGCTCTTGTAAGGGGCATTAAAATCGTCTTGTTAAGCTACTGTGACCTCCACGTTTCTTCCAAGGGTCGTTAATATTGTCTTCTTATTCCACTGCGACCTCCACCACTCTTCCAAGGGGCATTAAAACTGTCTTGTTAAACCACTCTGAACTCCACGTCTCTTCTAAGGGGCATTAAAACCGTCTTGTTAAACCACTCTGAACTCCACAGCTCTTCCAAGGGGCATTGACATGTTGTTTTTAATTACCTCTAACCTCCACGACTCTTGCAACAGGCATTGCATTTCCTCCTAATTTTTGTCAGCTTTTGCTTTTCCATGCATAGGCGAACACTAAGGGAGACCCACTCCCCAATAATGGGTAGAAGGTTTTTAATACGCTGTAATCCACGTCTGTTTCAAGGGGCATTGCAGTGCCTAATAATTTTTGGAAAGCCTTCCATTCCCTGCTTAGGCCAACAGTGTACAGGAGACCCAGTTGCTATAAATGGAAAAAACGGTTTAGTTAAGGCCCTCTGACCTCCATGTCACTTCCAAGGGGCATTGGAGTGCCTCGAAATTTTGAGTAGGCATTGCATTCACTGTATGCCTTATAACTGTGTAGCTGAACCGCTCCTTTTGGTACAGAAACATATCCTACAAGACATGTGTGGTTGGCTGGCCTGTTATTGATGTGAATGGTCCCAGTTCCTCCTGCTCTTTCTCCTTTGCCACCACCTCATCAATCATTCATCACCTGAAGCTTTGTTTTAACGGGAGTCATAGAACTGGGATAGTAGCAGGAAAACATCCAGCAATCCTCAGAGGAGGTAGGATATGCGCCAAAACGCTTACCACCTCAGGCCTAGCTGCTACTACATACATGCGCTTGCATTCCAAGGAACAGAAAGCTAAGGAGGTGGATGGCCTCATGATCATGAATAATTTACTCGTTGTGTAGGAGGCCGACCTCTGCTGCTGTCTACCTTCTGAACTTTGTGTTGAAGCCTGATTGACCCAGGACCCGCAATCCTCTATGTCTGGAGAACGTGTTGCATCCCAGTGTCCAACTGTGTCCCGGCTTCCACAATATTAACCCAGTGTGAAGGCGTCAGTGAGATGGACCATTCCTGGCCACATTCACTTGTCCACGTGTTTGTGGTTAGGCTGTCCTTCCCACTAAATGCACTGGGGAGGGCACAGGTAATGTTTTGGTATGCGCGCTTGTGTATAAGGCACACCGAGACAAATAGGGGCGGCTGGGGACCGTTTATGGACACCCGGCCACCCCCCACGTGGCTGGGGACTGTGTGTGGGCACCCGGCCACCCCCTGGCGGCTGGGGACCAAGCATGGACACCCGGCCGCCCGGGCGGCTGGGGACTGAGTATGAATACCAGGCTACCGACGCAGCCATGACGTGGTGACCAGATTCCATCTCCACATGCCTAAAAGGCCCAATTTCAAGTGCAAGCAAGCTAGCAGTATGGTATTGCAGCCTGGGGGTGGGTGGGTGGCAGGCTGCATACTTGCGCTTGTATTGCAAGTTATGGGGGAGGTACAATTGAACACTGCCCTGGGACAAGGACTTGCACGGGGATAGTTGCAAGTCTGTATCTTCTGATGCGGCAAGGATCACTTCTGATGGGCACACTTTTAGGCAGTGACCTGGGTGTCAGAGATGCTTCCAGGGGTCTTCCCCATGCTGTTCCCATGTCTTTTTAGCACTGTATGCATGTGTCACACAGCACATGGCCAGATAAGGTTGTAAAATGTTAAAATGACATTGCCCGGTGAATGCATTTGTCACGGTTGAAAGCAATACAAACGTGCAAAAACGCATAAAAAATGCTACTTGTGAACATAGCCCAAGGTGTGGAGGAGTGTTTTTGGTTATTTATTTTACCTTATACACAAGTCTTTACCCTGGAAAGGAAGTTCCTTAACCCCTTTCCGACCTGGTCAGTAATAGTACGCACCAGGTCGGGAAGGCCGGTTCAGCGGGGGCTCCGGCGGTGAGCCCGCACTGAAGCGAGCACATGTCAGCTGATTATTGGAATCGCAATCCACCCGCGGCTGTTAACATGTTAAATCTCGGACAGTGGCATTTAACTCGCGCTTCCGGGAGTCCTAAGCCCCGCCCATCAGTGACCCCGTCACGTGATCGCGGGTCACCAATGGGTGGGCATGACAACTCAGGGTCTGCAGCAGACGCCTGTGGTTGTCATGTCTCAATTGCTAGGAGTGCCACCTAGTGGTCAGCGCTCATAGCAAGTGAGCATTTCTCCTGCATACAAGCGATCTGCTCTTCGCTTGTATGCAGTAGAAGCAATCAGACAACTGCTGCTTCTAGTCTCCTCTGGAGACTATAGAAGCAAGCAGAAAGTGTAAAAAAAAAAAAAAAAAAAAAAAAAGTTTTTTAAAAAAATAATAAGTTGGTCACCCCCCTTTCGCCCCATTCAAAATAAAATATATATATATATATATATATATATATATATATAAAAAAAAAACACATACACATATTTGGTATCGCCGCGTTCAGAATCGCCCGATCTATCAATATAAAAGAAGAATTAATACAATCAGTAAACGGCGTAACGAGAAAAAGATTTTAAACGCCAGAATTAAGTTTTTTCTTGGTCGCTACAACTTTGCAATAAAATGCAATAACGGGCGATCAAAACATCGGATCTACCCCAAAATGGTATCAATAAAAAAGTCAGCCCGGCACGCAAAAAATAAGCCCTCACCTGGCCCCAGATCCCGAAAAATGGAGAAGCTAAGGGTCTCGGAAAATGGCGTCACTTTTTTTTGTTTTTTTTAGCAAACTTTGGATTTTTTTTTTCACCACTTAAATAAAAAAGAACCTCTACATGTTTGGTGTCTATGAACTCGTAACGACCTGGAAAATAATGATGGCAGGTCAGTTTTAGCAATCTGTGAACGTGGTAAAAAAAGGACCCAAAAAACAACTGTGGAATTGCATTTTTTTTGCAGTTTCAATGCACTTGGAATTTTTTTCCCATTTTCCAGCACACGATATGGTAAAACCAGTGATAATGTTTAAAAGTACAACTCGTCCCGCAAAAAATAAGCCCTCACATGGCCATATTGAACGAAAATTAAAAAAGTTCTGGCTCTGGGAAGAAGGGGAGCAAAAAAGGAAAACACAAAAACAGAAAGACCCATGGTCGTTAAGGGGTTAACATATTTCACAGGAAAGCACTTTCAGTTTCGTTTTTGAACGTTTTATTGTGAGCCTGTAAAAGTGGCTTAATACCTCTGACCACGTTGTTGACAGCAGTGACCTGGGGGTCAGAAATGCTTCCAGGGGCGATCCCCATGCTGTATCCATGTCATTTGAGCACTGTCACTATCGTTTTGGGCACTTTTTAGGCTTTCTACAGACTGCCGGGGGAGCCGCCGCAAAAATGTTCGGGTTTCCAAAAGACTAACATTGGGCTCGTTGCTCGGGTCGAGCACCCGAGTATCCAGTGAGCTCGGCCTGAGCTTCGAGCACCTGAGCATTTTAGTGCTCGCTCAACACTAGTAATTACTCCATTCTCAGTGGCCCTTGTGAGGATGGTTTGTAATTGTCATAAAAAATGATGTTCAACCCCTTGTCTGCATATATATAACAGGTTTTATTGTTCAACTGGCGAAAGGACTCCTTTTCATATAGTATTTTGGGCCAAATTACGATGCCCCCCTTCTCCATGTCTGCCAGCTTCACCACTACGTCTGGTTGATTTTGTAACAGATGCAATCGGTCACGTTCCTCCCTTGTCAGATTGTCATGATGGATATGTCGAGAGATTTGTAAAAAATCCCTCGTGACCATCTGAACAAATAGGTCATCATTGGCACAGGTGGAGAGAGGAGGGAAACTTCTTGAAGCGCGGATGAATGGGGAGAGGCATGTTACCTCTGGAAGATCTATCCATTGAACTTACTATCTATTCTTCCTCTGTGGGGAACAAATCATAAAGCTTTTAGGGTCATAAAAATGTTTCTTGAATATCAATGATCGTGCAAAGATATGGAGCTCTTTAACAGCCGTGAATGTGTCAAACCCAGATGTGGGAGAAAATGACAGTCCTTTACTTTAATAAGGAAAGATCAATAGATGTAAGGATATGATTACACAAATTACCTTTTTTTTTTTTTTTTTTTTTTTTTTTTCCCCCTCTTTCCGGAGGTCTAAAATATTGATGTCTATATATGATGGTAATACTCCCTCGTTCTTTTAGCAACTGTCACTGACTGCATTGTCATAGATGTGGAAGGTGCGTCAGACTGGTCACTAAGGTGTTGGACTTCGTTGAGGTTGGGAGGATGACTTTCTCCAAAAGTACACGGTTTTAAGTTGAAAGTCTCTCAAGTCCCTATTAAATTTAATGGTTTGTGTCTCATGGATCTTTTTCACCACCATATCCATAGTTTTTTCCACCTGATTATAAAAGGATTTTAGTTTCTCAAGGGGACAACTTAATCTAAGCTCAGTCTGAGCGACACCAATAAGTTTGTCAAGGTTGATAATAGTACTTGTGTTAAGATCAATGAGGAGTTGCATAAGAGAACTGGAGCAGCTGTTGCACACCTCCTCCTATTAGACAATGAACCAAATGTGAGACCTGAACATGCAAATAGGCACACAGGGAAGGAGCAGTGTCATGTGTAATAAGTAAATCATATTAGATAATGGTGCATGACAAAATTTCCCCACATTACTCCAAGTGGAGAAAGGTGCCCAAGATGCATATGAATAAGTGCAGAGTACAATAGTCCATACTAAAATATTGGATACCTTATATGGACACCAGCATGTGTAGGGGCTCCAGACCCACCAGTGCACAGTTACGGATCCAGATGGTGGAACCACTGTGCCGTGATACAAGGCAGGACCAGAGGGGTGTAACTAGGGACCAACCCGGACTGACCCTGGCTACACGGCAGCTTAGTCTACTCTGTGAACCAAGGGAGGACCAAGATGGTGGACCAGGTGCCACTCTGGGGTCGACCTCATGTGAGAGCAGGCGACTCCCACGAGACTGGCGACAGGTGTAGACTAACATGGCATATATGCTTGATAGTAGGCAGGCTGGCGGGCACGGCTGGTAGGCAGGCTGGCTGGCGGGCAGCACGGGCATCTGAGACCTGACAGGTTATGAAACTAAAGTAGCACGTTGCACAGGCACCTCCATGTTGGGGGAGGTGCCTTATTGAATACCTGTCCTCCGGCCATTGGCCGGGGACATGCAAGGACAGCGCGCGCGGCCCCTTTAAGAGACAGGGAGCATGTGCGCGCCCTAAGCACAGTGCCCTGGGATCTGCACGCACTCCGGACACAGCCAGCCTGGGAGATGACTGGCGGCGCAGGAGGAACCGGCAGGGGGCCGCGGCGGTAAGGACGTCGGCGTCTCTGCCGGGCAGGAGGCTGAGACACCGGTGCTACATTCCCCCCTCCCCCTCCACATTTAAGCCCCCTCTTCAAGCCCGCAAGAAATTTTTCCAGAAGAAGAGGACCATTAATGTTCTCCCTGGGCTCCCATGACCTCTCCTTAGGACCAAACCCCTTCCAATCCGCAAGAAAAAAGATTTTCCTCTTGGTAGCCATAATGTTCTCTACCTCAAAAACATCCTCAGTGCTGACTGGAGCTGGAGCGGTTCCCAGATTGTCAGAGGCTTGAGGACAACAGGCTTGAGGAGAGACATGTAAGGAATTGGGGATCTGTAAAGAGGCAGGGAGTTTCAGATTGTATGCTACAGAATTGTTCTTTCTCAGGATCTCAAAAGGACCAATGAACTGCGAACCCAGTTTGTATGAAGGAATTTTGAGACAAACAAACATACTTGGAGGATAACCAGACCTTGTCCCCTGGACAGAACAGAGGTGGATTCAGACTTCTATTGTCTACATGTCTCTTCATACGCTCAGAGAACTGCAGCAACAAAGACTTGGTGTCCTCAGATCTCTGAAATGTTTTTAACGAGATATTCCGCAGCAGGATTGTCAACAGAAAACCAGGAAACTGGATGTTGACCGTACACCACAAAAAACGGAGACTTGGCTGAGGATTCACTCACATGGTTATTGTAGGAAAATTCAGCCCAAGGCAGGAGTTCCACCCAGTTTCTATGGTGGGCATTGACAAAGTGCCGGAGGAAGCTAGTAACGATTTGATTGATACGCTCAACCTGGCCATTAGATTGTGGATAAGCTGAAAAGAAATCCAATGTGACGTTCAAAAGCTTGCATGTGGCTCTCCAGAAGAGTGAAGTAAACTGGACTCCCCTATCTGAGATAATATGAAGGGGGTAGACCACGGAGACTGAAGATGTGAAGAATGAACTCTTTAGCCAGCACTGATGCAGAGGGAACACCCGTCAAGGGAATTAAGTGGGCCATTTTGGACAAGCTGTCAGCAACCACCCATATGACAGTACAACCGGCCGATACAGGAAGATCCGTGATTAAATCCATCGCAATGTGATGCCACGGAGCGGAGGGCACAGGTAGAGGAAGTCGTCCAGTCGGAAGTTGCCTAGGACTCTTGTTTCGGGCACAAGAATAGCAGGCAGAGACAAAATCCGCAACGTCCTTGCGCAGGGTCGGCCACCAATAATGTTGGGATATAAGCAGAAGTGTCTTCCTCTGTCCGGCATGGCCTGCCAGTTTAGACAAATGACCCCAGAATAGGACCCCCCTTCTATCCGGAGCCGCTACAAAAGTCTTACCTGGAGGAAGATGAGAGATCAAATGGGGTGACAAAATATTCTGGTGGGCTCAATGATGTGTAGAGGCTCCTCCTCTTGGTCGGTCGACAGAAGATCTGGAGAGCACGTCGGCCTTGATATTTTTATCTGCCGGCTGGAAGTGTAGAGTGAAATTTATAGCGGACGAAGGACAGACCATCTGGCCTGACAAGGATTTTGAGCAGACTGCAAGTATATGAGATTCTTATGGTCCGTGTAGATGACCACTTAATGCAGATCCCCTTCTAGCAAGTACCACCATTCCTCCAGTGCCAGTTTGATGGCAAGCAGTTTCCGATCTCCCCTTCTGAGCGCAATTACTCCATTGGAGAAGAGCTTAGAAAAGAAGCCGCAGGTCACCATTCACCCGGACGAGGATTTCTGGGTGAGAGCTGCTCTGGCTTCTGAGGAAGAGGCATCAACCTCCAGGAAGAACAGTTTTAGTCAGGCCTGTGTAGCACTGGAGCAGAAGAGAGCCTGTTTCAAGGACAAGACACTTTTCGCCTCGGGAGTCCATTGCGGGTCAGGGCAGAAATGGGAGCAGTCTGGGAAGAGAAGTGAGGGATGAACAGGTGGTAATAATTAGCGAATCCCAGGAACCGCTGAATAGCCTTCAGCCCCTTATGTCGGGGCCTCTTTAGAATGGCAGACTCCTTTTCGGGGTCCATCTTAAGACCAGTCTAAGATTATGTATCCCAGGAATGGAAGAAAACTCTGTTCAAAAACGCATTTCTCGAACTTGGCATACAGACTATTCTTCCTGAGCCTCTGCAGTACCCGTCAAACGTCTCTCCTATGTGAGGGCAAATCAGGAAAAAACACCAGGATATCATCCAGATACACTACCACGCAAGAGTACAGGAGATCTCGGAAGATGTCATTCACCAGCTCCTGAAAGACTGCTGACGCATTGTAGAGTCCGAAGGGTATCACGCGATACTCGCAGTTACCATCTCGAGTGTTGAATGCAGTCTTCCACTCGTCACCCTGGCGAATCCGGATCAGATTATACATGCCACGAAGATCAAGTTTTTAGTGACGATCTTTGAGCCTTTTAGGTGATCAAACAACTCGGAGATGAGATGCAGGGGATTCTTGTTTTTAATAGTAGTCTGATTTAGGCCCCCTATAGTCGATACAAGAGCAAAGAGAGAAAGAGAGCCGTCCCTTTTTTTTGACAAAGAAGAATCCTGCTCTAGCCAGAGATGTGGATTTCTGGATAAATCCCCTAGCAAGATTCTTTTCAATTTACTCAGACATGGCACAGTTCTCGGCCAGCGACAGGGGGTATATTCGACCACGGGGAGGTAAGGCAAGAGGGATGAGGTCGATAGGCTGAGACACTGCCTCCTCATAGCCCGTATGACTGCCCCCCACTCTTGTCAAAGACATCCGCATAAGATCAGTACGATGCCGACAGGCCAGGTTGATTAGCTGGAGTGGACAGAGGTCGAGCAGGACGGACCGGAACCAAGCAAGTTTTGTGAAACGCTTGATCCAAGCGGAGCACCTCTCCCAAACTCCAATTTAAGACTGGCTCGTGTCTCTGCTGCTGGGACTGCCTTGGCTACAAATGATGAGAGACCGGACATCACGTCGGAGATTTTCTCCGAATGTAGCATACCAATCTGGAGAACTGCGGGCTCTGTGATGAACAAGATGGACTCGGCAAGAGGCTTTCCATCCACAGAGGAAACTGCCAACTGATCCGGAAGATGTTTGGTAGGGATCCGATACTGCTCAGAAATGGTTTGTTGGATGAGATTCCCAGCCACACCAGAATCCAAATGAGCAGTCTTGACAAAACGGATGTGGCCACAGGAAACTGAAACAGTCAAGGATGGAGAGGGAGAATTCTTGCCCAGGATGGCCTCTCCAAGAGATCCTAGGCACTAGAGGGTCCCCTCTTTGCCACAGGGGGTTGAGCCATGCCAATGCCTCCCCTGAGAGGTGGGACATAATGAAGACCACTTTAGCCCGATCCGAAACCAACTGATGAGCCAGGAGCTTGAAGTGCAGCATGCATGGATTGATGAAACCCCGACATAGAGCGGGATCACTGCCAAAGTGTGGAGGAGCAGAAAGACAGGGTCCAAAACTGGGTGCCACACTGCTACTGGGTTGAGGCACCTCTGAAGCGGATACCGCTTGGTTAGTAGCAGACAAAGCTGGGGTGGACCGTGCATCCAGGTGGGAGTTTACAGTCCATAGAAAGGACAGGATTGTATCTTGTTGAGATTTCTGGCGGGAGACCTCCTGGTACAGATCCAAAACCAAGGGAGCCTGGGAGCCACCGAATTCCATGGCCTGTGCAAACTATTATGGATCTGTATGGTGTAACCACTGTGCCGTGGTACAAGGAGGGACCACAGGGGCATGACTAGGGACCAACCAGGACTGACCCTGGCTACACTGCTGCTTCATAGATTCCGTGAACCAAGGAGGGACCGAGAGGGTGGACCAGGTGCCACTCTGGGACCGACCTCATGTGAGAGCAGGCGACTCCCACAGGACTAGCGACAGGTGTAGACTGGCACAGCAGATAGGCTCGGTAGTAGGCAGGCTGGCAGGCTCGGCTGATAGGCTGGCTGGTGGGCAATACTGGGATCTGAGAACTGACAAAGGTTAAAAAAAAAAAAAAAAAAAAAAAAAAAAAAAAAACTGTTGGGGGAGGTGCATTATATAACGCCTGTCCTCCGGCCATTGGCCGGAGACCTCTTAGGATGGCACGCGCGGCCACTTTAAGACACAGGGAGCACGCACTCGCCCTAAGCACAGTGCCCTGGCATCTGCGTGCACCCCGGACACGGCCAGTGTTGGAGATGACCGGCGGCGTGGGAGAAACCGGCTGGGGGCAGCAGCGGTAAGGAGGTCGGCGTCTCTGCCGGGCAGGAGACAGATGCCGGTGCTACATGCACCAGCCCCAATGCGTGTTCATTCCTCACATATGTGCATCCCTGTTCTCCTCTATCGTGTAATCCATTATTTAATAAACTGATACTTTTTTGATTGCTCATGGACTAGAGCATAATGTTAACCAGAATAATTTGTATATATTAGTGTCTGTATGTATTATCCTAATTCTGAAAGGTGTTAAAACTGCTTAAATATCTCAGAATAGCAAGAACATTGAAACTGTCATGTGAAAATTCTTATGATTGTCAATTACTAGGCCAAAAAAAGCCATTATTCACCAATCACTTGTAGGAAACGTGGTTCTTCAAGCCATTTGTTCATGAAGTGCACTTAAATGACACAATTAGCAGCAGAGTCTAGCATAATTAAGGTTCCGACACATCAAGTCAATGGAGTTTGAGGTCTGGACTTTAACGCTACCTAGCTTTTAGCTTCTAAAAAGATAATCCCACATTTAACTCTAGAATACTTATGATTTACAGAGGTGTTCATGGTTGACTTAACTCTGCAAGGTGCCCAAGTCCTGTAGCTGCAAAAAAAAAACCCCAAACGTCACCCCACCACCACCTTGCTTGACAGCTGGTATGAGCTGTTTGGTCATAATACACTGTCACGTTTGGACAAACATCAGGACAGACCACAGCAAACTATAAATCTGTTTGTTTTTGACCATAAGACATTGAAATTTTAGCTGTGCTACCATGTTTTTCTTACAAACTTCTGGAACAAAATCTTTCAACTGGTAATGCCTTCCAAACAAGCCATACTTGTTCTGGCTTAGTGTCCTGTCATTAACAGTAATAATGTTCTACAGCTTGGACACCAAAGTATACTACTCTTGAGGAGTGGACATCCCAGCAATTATATTAGCATGAAGTATACTATATTGGAGGCCTCTACAGATGCATACAGAGGACTGTTGGCAAGCCATGTAGAGATATTAGGTTTTTGGCAACACCCATCTAGGGTAAGGGCAAAGTTTATTTAGCTTGACTGCATAACTCTCCACCACTCTAGTTGACTGGTCACAGGGCTGCAACATTCTCAGCGAACCGTCACATTTTGGGCATTCGCAGTATGTTGCGATTAACAGTGTGGGGTGTATTTTTTCCATGGGTATTTATAAACTTTACGACAAGCAAAAACATTTGCTTGTGTATCATTTGCACAGTAGAAATGACCGGCCATTTTGAAATTCGAATTCATTGGTTTAATACAAAAATTTGAATTGCGGTAAACTTCAATTCTAAAAAGTTTGTAATTGCTTAGAAAATACACTTGACAGAGAGGGAGGACCCGGCTAACTATAAGAGCTTAAACTCTACAGGAGAGAGACTTGCCCAGTGACTCGAAGTGGAAATCTATTTTACCGTACAACCTGTGCTCCAATGGGAACCGCTGATCAGTGATGACCCCGGTACTGACTACCACTGTACAAGGTATGATGATCCACTAAATGTCACAGCTGCAGGACATTATGGGGAGGCCACACTAAAATACATTTCTGAAACATCAAAGGAAGCCAATGTGAAAAATGGCGGGCACAGTCTAAAAAGGCTCATGATTCCCTGAACTCTACTTGAGAAGATCGTTATTTCTAAGACAAAACTTTGACACATCTATAAGCTAATATAATTGGAAAACTTTATTATTCCAAGAGCAATTCAATTTTGTGTACAGGAGGCTCTGTGGGGGACTCATACTGTATATAGCGGGCTCTGTGGGCCTCATAATGTATATAGGGGGCTCTGTGGGGCTCCTAATGCATATAGGGGGCTCTGTGGGGCACATGGTATATGGGAAGTGTCTGTATACTTTAATTCTGCTCAATATTGTCATTCAAATAATTTATAATTTAATAATAATGAGCAGAATTCATTAGCCGATTGGTTCAGCCCTACACAACAGTTATTGTCTTATGTGGACCCTCGAAAATGAATTGCCCATCCCTTCTCTATATAGTGCTGTCTATTTTAAGG
This sequence comes from Phyllobates terribilis, assembly GCF_046119375.1. Classification (NCBI taxonomy): domain Eukaryota; kingdom Metazoa; phylum Chordata; class Amphibia; order Anura; family Dendrobatidae; genus Phyllobates; species Phyllobates terribilis. Next base: position 49,814,498 of record NW_027362772.1, on the reverse strand, counting down.
ATGTGTGTATAGTATAGCAAAGAATATAAATTAAGTGACTACTATTAATGATGTATAATCCTGTATAGGGAAAGTAAACCTAATTGTGTATCTTTTTTTTTGGTAATGCACACACAAACCAAGTTTTTATATATTTCCCCTTACTCCTGATGAAGAGCCCTCTTGACCTTAGGCTGCGCAGACTAACCAACAGTAAATCAGGATTATTTTTTTTTTTGTTTAAATCAGTTGTCAAAGTATTCTGGTTATTGTATAGTTATCAAATATTGAAGTTGTGTAAAATCTTTAATTCTATAGATATATCTATCAATGTGTCTGTTATAAAAAAAAGTCTAAATGGCAGAAATACTGAAACATAATAGCAAGAAATCCGAATTTGGTTAACAGATGCAGTTGTCAGTAAAGTTAAATGATCAAGTCATGTATTTATCATTTAGTTTTTTTTTTTTATTTTAAATCCAGACATGACTATGAAGAGACATGATGGGAACCTCCATACTGAGAGATGTTTGGGGTCAGGTTTTCATCTTCAAATTAACGAACACAAGTCTATTCAGATTCAATGTCTCTACCGTTGTGGCTATCCGGTAATGACCATAAAATCCAAATCCCCTCCTCAGCCTGATGTACAACCTTGTCTTCTTTAGCTCATAAATTCTCCGGGCAAAGACTCTCATGGACTCTTCTGGTCTACATCCTTCAGTTAAAATCAGTGCAAGAAAGATTATAATTCATATGGATCTTTTATTTCTCAATCTCCTACAACAGAGCGGCTAATATAGAGATGGATGTGATAATAGTATGAAACCCTTACACACCGGGGAAGGAAGTTGCTGAATTCCTCAGGCGTCTCGGCACCGTGGTGAACGGTCCCACCAAGCTCCTATATAGTTATGGATTTTGTACCGAGAACTGGTCTGCTTGTCAGATGAGGACTGGTATTTATTCATTCTCTCTGACCTCTACCAGAAAAATACACATTGGGGAATTTGGAAGCAATAATGACTCACACTGACAGTTAATTGAGTGAGAACAAGATTGACCACAAGGAGGACTGCAGAACACCGTTCTGCTAGAGCTGCCTCATTAGACCATGATTTCATGGATTGTCCTGACCTCAAGGAAGACCTGGAGAGGAGATCTAAGAAGTCCATGAAGAGTAGCAGGTAAGAGGACAATGCACTTAACCATCCATCACCAAGGTCTCCAGATCTTAGAAGTTTATAAAGTTGGTTGTCACTCAATTGTCCATAGAACAATTAGATGTATTGTGATTTCTGTTGGAAGCTACAAATCTTATAATCTACTGTGCACAGTATTATGAGCTGTAGTACCAGGCCAAAGTAGCCCTTGTTCAGAATAATCCTGGGTATAGTTTGGCCCAGGCCAGAGTATACTACAGGGAATAAACTCTTAGACCAAACTATACCCCTCTAGGGTACAATATACCTTATGAGCCCTTGTAAATGAGGGAGATTTTAGATGCCTTATTTTTTAATACCTTCCCACTATGTGCAAGTCAGATTTGTTGTGTTAATCACATGAAGATTAATCTTAACAGTGTAATCTCAGATGTAATACTGTTGTCCATTACCAGTCACATTGAATTAAAAGCACTTGTCAGTGTTTACACATTGTATTTTAAGATGTGTGCTAGTCCTTTCATCATTGTGGAGCTCTAACATCTAGCACACTTCTTAGTAGTAGTTACACATTAAATTAAAAGCACTTATCTAAAACCTTACTATGCAGTTGTAACTTGATCTGATCACTTCACTAGTCAGGACTTTCGACTGTTCATAATATAAAAAGTCAATTAGTTTAAATATTATGTTTAAAATTTCATTATAATCTAGATATGTGCTTTTATTTTAATGTAACTACGGAGAAGTGCAGTAGGATTCTTTGACATAATGTTAGTGAATGGAGTATATACGACCGCGCTCGCAAACGTCAAAAATAAAGCCCCCGTCACACTAAGCGAGATCGCTAGCGAGATCGCTGCTGAGTCACAAGTTTTGTGATGCAACAGCGACCTCAGCAGCGATCTCGCTACTTTTGACACTTAGCAGCGACCAGGCCCCTGCTGTGAGATCGCTGGTCGTGTCGGAATAGTCTGGACATTTCTTTGATCGCTGAGGTCCCGCTGGGTAGCATGTATCGGTGTGTTTGACACCTTACCAATGACCTTGTTGACGACTCAGACACAGAAACACATAGGCGTGCATCGTTATACAGATCGTTACTTATCGCCGCATCGTTGCTGCGTCGTTGGGAAGATCTGACTGTTTGACATCTCACCAGCGACCACATAGCGACGCAGCAACGATCCCTGACAGGTCGTATCGTTGTTGGGATCGCTGTAGCGTCGCTTAGTGTGACAGGGCCTTAAGTGTCTGATAGAATCTAGAACACCAGGGTAAACACAAGTCAGGAGTAATCTGGCTATTGCAGTAATAGACCTACCTACAATAGTGTCAATAATAAAATGGAAAAAGGATCCCTGCACCTGCAATCCCCTATTGTGCTGCTATAGGGATCACAGAGACAGAGAAGGACAGTGATTCCTTCGAAACGCGTTGGATTTTGTGGCCGCTCTGAGGCTGTCTGAGCAGTGGCGTCACCCTAACCACTCCCATCCCCCCATCTGTGTGTGGCATCAGCTAGCGGCGTAGCTTCTGGCTGGGGCACGCTGCGGGTTGAGCGCCAAGTGAAGATTCACAGCAAGGGGCATCTCTGGGAGGACGCTCCCATTTATAGACTTTCACCGCCAGGCATTATACGGGGATTCCAGGACCTATCACAATATAGGAGGACAAGGTAAACTACACAGGTACTTTAACCGTTGTGCTATCCACTGCATTGGTTCATATGTAGTGTCCAATTGGATGGTTTTATCAGTTGTCTGTGATCCCTATAGGATTACATAGGCACAGCAAAATAGGGGATTGCAGGTGCAGGGATCCTTCTTTACATTTTATTGACACTATTGTAGGTAGGTCTATTATGGCATTAGCCAGATTACTCCTGATATATGTTTACCCTGGTGTTCTAGATTCTTTCAGACACTTATTTTTGACGTTTGCGAGCGCGGTAGTATATACTCCATTCACTACATTTATTCCCACAGCAGGTGATCACACGAAACCTGCTCTACTACCAGCAGCTGCATTTCTTCTACCAATTGTATAGAGCGAGTGGGTGATTTTTAATTTTCTTACATGACTTACTTGACAAGCCTGAACCCCCCATAGATGTTGAAAAATTAAGTAATTCTTGTGTATCGCTCAACACTACTGATATCATGGGGGCTATATTCTGGCATGAAGGGGTAGGAAATGGTCTTTGCCGCTTTAACCCTTGTTAAAGTCTGGACTCGAGGTATACAATGTCCTGTTACAATGGGGCTGAATATACCTATCTTCTTACTCATTATTGAGAGCAATGATCTCTAAAATGGGGAATGTACATTAAACAAAATTCTTGTAATATTTCATAGAGGTGCAATATGTACATTTTAATTTTATCAGTGGAAAATAAAAACTTTTTTTTTTTCTTGCTGGTGGAGATGACTGGAGATCTGGTGGTGACTAAATTAAGAGTTTTCTAATGTTGGATTCGACCGCATCTAAGTCTTTACCATTTTTCCCTTAAACAACTCAGCCATGAATGCATTGGGCACCTGGACCTAAAAACCCCAAACATTGGTGACAGCAGTAACCTTCTCTATGTGTGAGATGATACTGACCACACTTGGATCTTCTGTATATTTTGTTCACTTAGTAATATTTGGTATTAAAATAAAATAAAACTTGAATTTAAATGAAAATGATTTATTCCTCGTGTCATAGTCCTCCAAAGCAAAAAAAAAAAAGGTTCCCAATGTCAGTAAGGTTTCTTCAAGTCTTTCTCTTTTTGCAGAATAAGTTGATATTTTGGTGTTTCTGGGTTGATTGATTTTCAGTGCAATGATGGGGGAACGAATTTCCCCAGGCCATAAATTGTCTGATTTATGGGCTGGGCACAACACTTCAAAGTGGCCACATCCATCTAATCTCCACTCTCTGAAAAACTGGCTTTAGAATGGAGGTCCTTTGACAACTTGGCAGGTACTACACCGTTGCCCCTAAATGTTAGATGTGTCCATATAAACTACTGGTATAGGAGAACATGTGCACAAAACCGCACTGTGGGCTCCCCAGGCACAGGTTACACACCCTGGTCTAACATTTTAACAATCAATGATGCATGTTTTTGTCTTGAGCAGCTGCTGGATCCCATATTGGAGTTGGCTCTGATCTCGGCATTTAATGCTCCTTAGATGCAACAGTCAATAGTAACTCTTTAATCTAAAGGGTTTATTAGATTTTGTATTAACATATTTAATAACCAGCAGGATATCTTTTCCACAACCATCCAATAAGATGAGCTAAAAAAATAAAGTGTTTTTTTTTTCCTGGCTTTATATTGAATATTTGAGCTTGTATGGCTCCCACTGTGGGGGTTCCCAGATCCATGGCATGCAGATTCGTCACCAGATCTTTAACATGAAAAATGCAATTGTTTCTTCAAAGCAAAAACCTCACAAATTTGACATCTTATAGTATGTACACCCCCTATAATCTGGTGTCACCAGCGCTCCATAGTATTTACATCCAGCACATCTGCTCTGGGACTGTAGTAGAACTGGGGGGCAGGAATCCAGATTGGGGGCCTGGTCCTGAACATGGTAGAAGAGGCCTGAAAATAAAATAAGGGTTAATCCAACATATGGTCATTGTTCTCTACCTATAGTCTCAATATTCTGTACTCCAGGTATTGGGGTCTTATTCCTGTATCCCGACACCTGTGGCATAGAGTAATGGTACTGACCACTGGAGTACAGCATGACGACAATGTCAGTGTCATTATCCTGCACCCCAGCTCTGTCATTAACCTGTACTTCAAGTGTCAGTTTGTCACGAGTACAGGATAAAAGCACAGGTAATGGGAAAAACAAAAGGGTTGATTCTGCCCTGCCGTAGGAAGGATGGATCGCATGCTAATTGTAAGTGGTTTAATCGTCAACACTAGTGATGAGCGAACACTAAAATGCTCGAGTGCTCTGTCCGAGTAACGAGCCCAAAAAAAGTCTATGTGAAACTCTAGCATTTTCTGGTGCCCCTCCTCCCCCGGCAGTCTGCAGAGGGCCTAAAAACTGCTCAAATGACATGGGAACAGCATGGGGAAGACCCCTGGAAGCGTTTCTGACGCCCATGTCACTGCTGTCAGCGTGGTCAGTGGTATTACACCACTTTTACGGACTCTCAATAAAACATACAAAAAACAAAACCAAAATGGATTTTCCTGGGAAATATGTTAAGGAACATCCTTTCCAGGGTAATGACTTGTATATAAGGCAAAATAAATAACCAAAACCAAAAATACTCCTCCACACCTTGGGCTATGTTCACACATAGCGTTTTTGATGCGTTTTTGCACTTTTGCATTGCTTTCAACCAAGACAAATGCATTTACCAGGAAATGTCATTTTAACATTTTACAACCTTATCTGGCCATGTGGTGTGTTGCACATCAGACACACATCCTGTTTCATTAATGATGGAGGGAGTCTGGAAGTCACAAAGCCTGTTTTTATAGGGCCATCAGATGGCCCTTACTATTGTTAGAGAGCCATCAGCTGGCTATGCTTTGTTCCCATTATTAACGAGTGGGTCTCCTATGTGCTTATTGCGTATGCAGAGACTGCAAGGGCTGCCAAAAATTGCCCCATGGAAGAGACCTACAGTAAAAAAAAAAAACAAATGTTCCCATTATAAAGGAGCGGGTCTCCTATAGTGGTAATGCCTGTGATTGCAAGCTCTGCCAAAATTTGGGAAAAACCCCACTAACAATTTAAAAACACATAGAGCAGGTCCACAGTAATGACAAATTCCCATTAGAAAGGAGACGGTCTCCCATACTGTTTGCCTATGCAGTGAAGCAATGGCTGCCAAAAATTTGGAGGAACTCCAATGCCCCTTGGAAGAGACATAGAGGGCCGCATGAAATTTTTTTTATATTATTAGGAAGTGGGTCTCCCATAGTGTTGGCCTATGCAGTTAATGCAAGGGCTGTCAAAGATTGCCCCTTGGAAGAGACGTTTAGGAGGGCCTCATAAAAAGAAAAATGTTCCCATTAGAAAGGAGCTGGTCTCCTATACTTGTATTGCCCATGCACTAAGTGTATGGCCTGACAAAAATTTACCCCTGAGGGGTATACATGAACATACTGTATATAATTTTTTTTTTTTTTACGGGCATCATAAAGGCCCTTTAAAAAAAATTGTTGGTCTTGCATCACGGACCACGGTCACCCTGGAGATAAGGTGGTGGAGGATGAGGAGGAGGACAAGAGAAAATAGCCAAAATCAGGAAGCGTATACCATGTATGGGTGTGAAAAGGTGTATGGGAATACACCTCCCAAAGAAAAACATTGGATTTGAGTTTGTTACGCTGCTATCATTCGGTGGTGTTGAGAAGTCTGGCCCAATCCAGCCCTTGTTCATTTTTAGAAGTCAGCCTGTCAGCATTTTCAGTTGACAGGCGGATGCACTTATCAGTTATAATTTCACCAGCGGCACTAAAAACCCACTCTGATAAAACGCTAGCGGCAGGGCAAGCCAGAAACTCCAAGGCATAGAAAGAGCAAGTTCATTCCACTTATCCAGCTTGGATACCCAATAATTATAAGGCACCGAGGAATCAATGAGGACGTTGGTACGGTCAGCAAGGTACTCCCTCAGCATCTTCCCAAATTTTGCACTCCTTGTGAGAGTACCCCGCACCTCAGGGCCTGACAGAACTTTGACAGTGTTCCCCTGCCTCTTCTGGATTGAAGTTGTCTCTCTCGCCTGTAGTCCTTGGTTGTCCAACGAACTGTGACCTCTGCCGCCAGCGTTTTCAGATGGGAATTTTTTAAATAGTTCCACAACAAGGGCCTTCTGGTACTGCCCCACTTTCATAGACCTGTCTGCCTCAGGAATAAGAGATATAAAGTTCTCCTTGTAGCGTGGGTCTAGAATTGTCACTAACCAGTGATAACTGTCTCCCATGACACTCTCGTTCTCAAAATTTTGGGTAAAGCAGTGTAACATAAACTCAGCCATTCATGTCAGACTAACAGGCAAGACTTCTGTGTCCTCACCCAGAGGACAACTGACCGTCCTCCTCCTCTCTGTCCTCAGGCTATCCATGCTGAACAGACGGTATGACAGTTGTGCAGGTAGTAAAGTCTATGGCGCATGAAACTAGCTTCCTCCTCCTTCTCCTCTTCCTCATGGTCACCCAATCCACATGGGGATTAGATGAGGCTGGGCTTTGTGTAATCACCCTTTATGGTTCCTTGCTCAATCTCATCGTGCTCCGCCTGCAATGCATCCTCTTTGATTGTGAGCAGAGAGCATTTCTGAAGACAGAAGCGGCATGGTGACACTAATTATGATGTCATCGCCGCTCACCATCTTGGTGGAGTCCTCAAAGTTTTGGAGGATGGTACATATGTCTGACATCCACCATGTCCACTCCTGAGGTCTTGTGTGTGGAGTCTGAACTGAATACCAATGGCCTTGTTGATGCAGGTAGTCAACAACTACCCTCTTCTGCTCACAAATCCTTCCCAACATCTGCAGTGTAGAGTTCCAATGTGTGAGGACATCCCACACCAGTCAGTGAGCCGGAAGCTGCAAATGCTTCTGAAACACTGCAAGGGTAGCGGAATCTGTAGGTGACTCTCTAAAACGGGCACACAGGCGGCATACTTTGACAAGCCGATCTGGCAGCTCCGGGTAGGATTTGAGAAATCGCTGAACTGCGAGGTAAAGCACATGGGCCAGGCATGGTATGTGAGTGAGCTCACCTTGCCTCCTTGCCACCACCAAGTTCCGCCCATTGTCACACATGACCATGCTTAGCTGTAGTTTCAGCAGTGTGAGCCACAGATCTGCCTGCTCTTTCGGAGCTGTACACAACTCTTCAGCATTGTGCGGTTTGTCATCTAAGCATATTGGCTTCAACGCTGCCTGTTGCCGCTTGGCCGAGGCAGTGCTTCCAGCTTGTGCCTGATGTGGTCATTTCGGAGATAGAGGATGAGGTGCAGGAGCTGTAGAATGAGGGCAACCTTGATTTGACCTAAAGCCTGCGATCCTTGGCATCAGGAAGACCTGTTGCATCCCAAGGTTCAACTGGGTCCCGGCTTCCACTATGTTAACTCAGTGTGCCGTCAGCGAGATGTACTGTCCCTGCCCACAAGCACTTGTCCACGTGTCTGAGGTTAGGTGGACTTTCCCGGTAACTCCATTGTTGAGGACACGGTTAATGTTGTGGGACACGTGCTTGTGTAATGCAGAGACAACACACCAGGAGAAATGGTGGCAGCTGGGGACCGAGTACCGAGGAACGGCCTCTGCCACCAGGTTGCAGAATCCTTCCATCTCCTTGAGCCTAAAATGCAACATTTCGAGCGCAAGCAGTCGCAAAATGTGGGAAGTTGGTAGTGTAGCCTGTGGGGTGTTGGCTGCGTATTTGCGCTTGCATTCCAAGGACTGGGGTATAGACAACTGAACACTGTGCTGGGACAAGGATGTGGACGTGCTTCATGATGATGCTACTTGAGAGTGTGCAATGACAGGTGCAGGGCAGGAGGCATCTTCGCATGCAGTATGGACAGGGGATTGGCTTGCATGCATAACAGCGGAAGAAGCAGTGGTGCCACCCTCAAACACTGTTCCTGGACCCTGGGGTTTGGCCCACAAAGTCGGATTCTTTGCTGCCATGTGCCTGATCATTCCGGTGGTGGTCAGTCTGGTCGTTTTGCCACCCCTGCTGATGCTGGCCTGGCAAGTGGTGCAAATGGCTTTTTTGGGTTATCGGCAGAGTCTTTAAAAAACAACCAGACTCGGGAAGACCTTACAGTTGTACTGGCAACTTTCTTGGTGTTATCGGGAACTGTTGCCTGCCTTCTGTCTGTGGCCACCACACTGCTTCTTCCTGCCTGTTGGGGTGCTCTGCCTCCCTCCCCCTGTGTGCTGCTCTCCTTGCTCTGCATGTCCTTCTGCCAGGTTGGGTCAGTTACTATATCATCCACCACCTCGTCTTCCACTTCCGCACCCTGGTCCTCCTCCTGACTTTCTGGCAATTGTCTCATCATCATCCGGCTCTTGTGACACATTCCCACCGTCGCCTTCGTGTGCCCGTGGCTGCTCAAATATTTGGGCATCACTACATGCGATGTCCTCTTGCCCCACTTCAAGTGGCCTGGGTGAGAGGCCCGAATCTTTAAACGGTAAAGGCTAACAGTTCTTTGGAGTATCCAAGTGTTGTATCAGTTGTCTCCGGGCACTGGGCATGGTGGGAGGCAGGAGGTTCAGGGTGAAGAATATGCTGTCCAGACACACAGCTACTGAGACATGACCGTGTAGAAGACAAGGTGGTGGCTAAGAGACTGGAAGAATTATCTGCTATCCAACCAATAACCTTTTCACACTTCTCTGTGTTCAATAGTGGTGTTCTGCAGTCCCCTATTAATTGGGACAGATGGAGCGAGATGTGGGTGTTTGTTGTGGCACAATTTCATCTTGCCCACGGCCTCTGCATGCACCATCATCACCATCATGTCCAGTTCCCGGTCCCTTGCCACGTGCCTTGCACATGTTAAATGAAGGACAATATCTTCCACGCTCACTACAAATGTTTGAATATGGAGCGAACTTGCGTGATCCGTGTGACGGACAAACCAGTTTTAAATATCTGGCCTTTTGGCAACTATTTTGAACAGTAAACTGGTGTCAATAGCTTCACTGATGCACTGAAACAAATTTTTAATGGACGCCAGGAATGGCAGTATTTTCAGCGCAATTTTATTTGATCCGTGTGACGGACAAACCACAGTTTTAAATAGCTGGATTTTTAGGGCTGTAATATGGAAATGACCTGGCTGCATTCTGCAGTGCTAACAAGCAAATGGCGCAGAACTGTGTTCTCTGGATTGCTTTTTAAGCAAATGAGGATTAAGATCCACAAAAAATTATTCATTGCCCTTGAAGCTTATTTCCAGAAATATCTAACAGCAGCTGGAGACAGAACTGGAATGGAGCCTCTTGTGCTATATGCACTGCAGTCTGCTATATACCCTGCCTACTTATATACACTGCCTGCCTGATATCTCTGCAGATGAATTAGTCCTCAGAAGGACTGTTTGTTGAGATGGATATGTCTCTCTAATATAGTTTGGTACACCTATAGTAACTAGAAACAAGCATATCTCTCCCTAGCTCAGCAGCACCTCTCCCTACACTGCCTGATTCCGGGATAGACTGTGACGAGCATGGCGGCGCCAGGTCTGATATAGACCTGATGACGCTGTGTGGCCAGCCAATCACTGTAATGCCACAACCAACATGGCTGAGGCATTACAGTGAGTGGCAGGCAATCCCTGCATGTTCATTGGCTCTGTAAAGAGCGCCAGACATGCAGGAGGAGACCCAAACTCCCGCCGAGCAACCTCGAAAATACTGGGCGACCACCGAGCAGTAGCGAGCATGCTCGCTCATCGCTAATGTACTGTACTAAAATAGTTTATACTCCATTCAAGAAAATTGTTGAGTTTGAAGTCATATTATATGCTTTATAAAAATGTAACCGATCTATGATTTCAATCTGCTGGTTAAAAAAAATATATATTTATTAGTAATAGCAACGGTTATCAAAAAACAAGTTAACCCAAGAGTCACTGTACCCAGTCTCATTTTGTCAATATGTCTTTTAAGCCAAGTGTCAAGATACCAGAGAGAGAGACACAGACTCTTGGAGTACATGGTAATGACATAATGCAACTATAGTTACGGAAGACTGACTCTATGATGTACCCCAAATGTAAGTGTGGTGTTATGGGTACAAAATGACTGCCTGAAACTTGGGGTTCATAAAAATTAAATACTTAGGCTTGGGATACAGGACAGTGACACCAATTGTCGGTCTCATCATTCTATAAACCAAAGTTCAAGTATCTTGTCCAAAACCCATTTGTCAGCTTCTTTTTATCCTGTACCCCAAGTGTCGACATCATTAACTTCTATCCCCAAGTGTCTGTGCCATCATTCCCAACTTCATAAAGCATTAATATTTCATACGTCCAATAGGACACATTGGGAGATGTATAGGAAAGAAGGTTAGATAATATAATATATATGTACAGATGTGAGATACAAATTGGAAGCAGGTGACTAATTCTTCTGTTTAATAATTACAGTAAATCTATAGATAAATTATAGCTACATTATAGACAAATGTTATTTTCTGCAACTTTTAAATTCTAGATTAAATCCTTCATTGTCCTTTCCAGAAACCAGTCTGGTTTTGAGTGTATTGTTCAGGGAAGCATCGATTAGTTCAATTGAATGATAATGGAGGCTCTTTTATTATTCAATTGACCTAACCTTGAGACACAATAGACTCTGCAGAGGTCACAATTCTCTGGAGCTTTGTAATCTCATCAGTAAACTCAGCATGAGAAGAGAAGAGCACAAACCCAGGATCCACCCAAGAGAACTGTACACACAGGGCATTTCATATGTAGATGACAGGGTTGATAATCCTATAGGAAGAGTATGAATGAAATGCAGCAATGAGCCAAAATAAATGAAAGGTCCCCATATGTTTTATAATCCTTGTCCAAACTCTGCTAGATATTGCTAATATTGATCAGATAGTTTATATCTGCCTATCATAGGTAAAAATTGCATAAAGCGCACAACATATAGCAGGTAACAGTTTTTAGCTGAAAAATCCTTACTATGTATAATACCTAGTGATGAGAGAGCACGAAAATGCTCGGGTACTCATTACTCAGGTTGAGCAAATCGTAATGCTCGAGTGCTTGACCCAAGTAACGACCCACTGTAAGCCCATTGGACACTCTATCATTTTTGCCCCCCCCACTCAAAGGTCTGGAGGGGGTCAAATCGATTGAAACCATGCTGAAATGACATGAGAACAACATGGAGAAGTCCCCTGGAAGCATTTGACTCCCAGGTCACTGCTACGAACATTTTCAGAGTATTACGCCAAATTTACGGACTCACAATAAAACATACAAAAACAAAACCAAAATGGATTTTCCTGTGATATATGTTAAGGAATATCCTTTCCAGGGTAATGACTTGTATATAAAGCAAAATAAATAACCAAAAACAAAAATACTTCTCCACACCTTGGGCTATGTTCACACGTAGCGTTTTTGATGTGTTTTTGCACTCTTGCATTGCTTTCAACCGTGAAAAATACATTCACCAGTAAATGTAATTTTAACATTTTACAACCTTATCTGGCCATGTGTTGTAAGACATTACACATCCTGTTTCATTTATGAAAAAGGGACTCTGAAAGTCACACCACCTATTTTTACAAGACCATCAGGCGGCCCTTGCTATTGTTAGAGGGCCATCAGCTGGCTATGGTTTGCATAGCCGAATATTGTTACTGTAATATAGAGTATCCATCTGAGGTGGTCAATTTTTTTTCGCCTATATTCTGTAAAGTTTGTGTGGCCGGCAGCTGGACATCCAAATTTCAATTTATGGCAGGTGTCTTGGGGACAGATGAGACTAAGATGAAGCTTTTAATCCGACAGGTAAATAGTGTAATGAGAGTCAAAACACCAGAATTACGTTTTTCTGGTCACCGCAACATTACAATAAAATGTAATAACAGATGATCCAAAGATCGTACCTACCACAAAATAGTATCAATAAAAACGGCAGCTTGGCGCGCAAAAAGTAAGACCTCACCTGGCCCCAGATCCGGAAAATGGAAAATTTAGGGGTCTCGGAAAATTGCACCATTTTTTTTTTTTTTCTTTTTAAATTTTGGATATTTTTTTCATTGCTTAACCCCTTCTCAGCGCCGCCCCTGGCTGTTAACACCTGAATGCTGCGATTGAGCGCAATCGCAGCGTTCAGGAAGCAGACAGAGGGACAGGAGCTCCCTCTGCCTTCAGATGAACGCCCCCGCGATGACGTTGCCATGGTGACCCAGGGTCGTCATGATGAACCCCAAGCTACGGAAAGCTCCGGAGACCAATGCACAGCATGATCTCAGAAGCTTTCACTACAGGTATAATTTACTTCAATGCTAGTGCATTGCAATACATTATACCTATGAAAAAAGTTTAAAAAGTGAAAGTCCCATAGTGGGACAAAGTAAAAAAGTTAAAAAAAAAAAAAAAAAATATATATACATTACACTAATACACATTTTTATGTAAAAAAAAAATAAAATAAACCCGCTCTATAAACGTGACACCCTAATTAACCCCTTCAATGAACATCGTAATAAAAAGCACATGGGAAACTACACGTTATCATCCGCTGGAAAAAATTGGAATTAAAGGCGATCAAAAAGACGGCTGTAAATAAAAATGGTACTGCTGAAAAGGTCATCTTGTCCCCCAAAAATCAAGCCGCCGTACAGCTACAGCTCTCAGCATACAGTGATGCAGAGATGATAATTTTTTCTATGAAAGTTTTTTTGTAAAAGCGTAAAAGAATCACAAATTTGGTACCACTGTAAACGTACTGACACGAAGCATAAAGCTGCCTTATTAATTTTACCACACGGGTAACAAAAAAAGCAATCAAAAAAAATTCCTGAATTGCTGGTTTTTGTTCATCATGACTCCCCAAAAATCAGAATAGAAAGCTATCAAAAAATGTAATTTGCCCGAAAATGTACCCATAAAAACGTCAACTTCCCAAAAAACAAGCCATCGCATGACTGCATTGGCCGAAATCTGGAAAAACTATAGCTCTCTAAATATGGCAACATAAACTTTAGTTTTTGCAAAAAAAAGCATCTTTTAGTGTGTGACGGCTGTCAATCATAAAAACCCGATATGAATCTGGCATCACTGCAATCGCACCGACCCGAAGAATAAAGTCGCCTAATCACTTTTATACTGCATAAAAAAATAAGTAAAACCAATTCATCACCTGCTGCTGACTTGTTTATTCTGCCTCCCAAAGATCGCAGTATTGCTGGGTGCACATTTATCCTGCGGTCTGCGCTGAGTGCTTACACTGGGGTTTCCGTGTACATCTCTGAAATAAGTAATTCAGATGGAACCCCCGGGGAAAGATTCCCTATAATGAGGAAGATGGAGGCACTGTGGACGCTGTCTGACCCATGATCAAGTGGTGTCCATCTTTTTAGGAGTAGATAAAATCGCCGTCGGCCGCAGTTTTGTGCACCTCTGAAAAGGACAATGCTGAACAGAGGCCAGACAGAGTCCAGAATAATTATACTGCCTCATCTCATTATAGTGAACCCTCAGGGGTTTCATCTGAATCACATCATTCGAAGATTTAAATGGTAACCACAAGTGCTCGGTGTAGAGCGCCGGATAAATGTGATCCCAAATGTTATGTAAAATGTTCCCAATAAAAGCTTCACATAAAAGCCCCCACTCAGGTCTGTTGCCTGTCAATGTAAATATAGGAGGCTTCCAATTTACGGGTAGTACAAAGGCTGTGGAAAAGAGAAATGGCTCCTCGCCCCCAGAAGAAATTGAGCAAATTCTGCGCTTTCAAATCCCCCCTCCTTTCTGAGCACGGCAGTGTGTCAAAACCACATTTAGTGTCCACATATTTAGCAGGGGTATAATTTCCAAAATGGGGTCACTTGAGGGGGGATTCTGCTCTTCTAGCACTTAGGAGCTCTGTATATGGAGTCCGCAAACTATTCTAGGAAAATCTGCTCTCCAAGAGGCAAATAGCGCTCCGTCCCTCCCGAGTCTCGCTGTATGGCTAAGCAATACTGTACAGCCGCATATGAGATGTTGCCACATTCATCGGAAATTATGGCAAAAATTTGGGCGCCATTTTGATCCATTATCTCAGTGTGAAAATGTAAAATCTGGGGCTAAATCAAATTTTTTGCGGTAAAAATGTAATTATTTTTTACTCACTGCCTAATAGTATAAAATTCTGTGACACACTCTTGGTGTCGATATGATAACTGCACCCCTAGATTAATTCATTGAAAGGTGTAGTTTGTAAAATGGGGTCATTTATGTGGGAATCTGCTGTTCTGGCACCTCAGGGGCTCTCCCAGTGGGTCATGGCACCCTCAAACCATAACAGTAAAATCTGCACTATAATATGGTGCTCCTTCCTTTTTGACCTTTGCACTGTGCCGCAAAAGTAGTTCCCAATTACATGTAGGGTATTGGCGTGCTCAGAAGAAATTGCACAACAACTTTTGGTGTCCATTTCCTCCCATTGCCCTTGTGATAATAAAAAATTTGGGCAAAAATTTTTTTTTTTATATATTTTATTTTTGTGGCTCTAAGTTATAAACTTCTGTGAAGCACCTGGGGGTTCAAAGTGCTCCCCACACACCTAAATAAATTCATTGAGTGTTCTAGTTTCCAAAATGAGGTCAATTGTAGGGGGTTTCCACTGTTTAGGCACATCAGTGGCTCTCCAAATGCGACATGGCATTCGCTGATTATTCCAGCAAATTTTGAATTCAAAGTCAAATTACGCTCCTTCCCTTCTGAGCCCTGCCGTGCTCCCAAACAGTGGTTTTCCACCACATATAGGTAATCAGCATGATCGGGAGAAATTGCAGAACAACTTTTGGGGTCCATTTTCTCCCGTTACCCTTGTGAAAATAAAAAATTTGGGGCTAAAAGAAAATTTTTGTGAAAAGTTAAATGTTAATTTTTTTTTTTTCTTCCTCATTGCGTCAGTTCCTGTGAAGCTCCTGAAAGGTTAATAAACTTCTTCAATGTGATTTTGAGCACCTTGAGGGGTGCAGTTTTTGCAAAGGTGTCACTTTTGGGTATTGTCATATAGACACGTCAAAGTGACTTTAAATGTGATGTGGTCCCAAAAAAAAAAAAAAAAAAAATGGTTTTGTAAAAAGGAGAAATTGCTGGTTAACTTTTAACCCTTAACTTTCTAACAATTTATTTTTCTCTAAAATTGAGCTGATATAAAGTAGACATGTGGGAAATTATATATTTATTAACTATTGTGGGACATATAACTCTGATTTTAGGGCATAACTATTCAAAGTTTGAAAATTACAAAATTTTCTAAATGTTCGCCAAATTTGTTTGTTTTTCATGACATATTGTACTTCATGATACTGGTAAATTCTTCTATAGGAGTTGTTTGTTAAAAAAAAATAAGGGGGCTCCGTTGAAGTGTTCCAGAGTTATTACTTCAGAAAGTGACTGGTCAAAATTGAAAAAATTGGCCCGGTCATTAACCTACAAAGTAGCTCGTTCCTTAACCCCTTTCCGACGACGTCAGTAATAGTACGTAGCTGTGCCCTGGGACTTATGGACTAGCTATGAACTATTATGCGAGTGGCGATCGGTCCCGCACACAAGCGGGGTGATCGCCGCCTGGTGTCAGCTGATTATCACTGCTGACACCCGGTGCTATGCGCAGGGAGTGGTCCCACAATGCTCCTGGCACATTACCCCCCGCAATGCAGAGATCGAAGTCGATTGCAGCATTGTGGGGGCAAGGGGAGGTGATCGCTATACTCTCCTCTCCTGCCAGCCTCCAGCGCTGTCTGCCGTGGCTTCCCGGATTTTGCAAGATGACCCGATGTCATCATGACAACATCCGGGTCACCAGAAGGCAGGACGTTACTTTGGTCATGCGCAGTGCATGACCAAAGTAATGTCTCCCCTGTGTGCAGCGCTGACGGAGAGCAGCAGCTCCCTATGCCATGCAGCCTATGCCATGCAGCCAATCAATAGTGTCAGATTAAAAAAAATAAATAAAATAAAAAATATTGAATATTGAAAAAAAAATAATCCCCTAAAAATATATTGAACACATAATATTTATGAACAAAAAAAATAAACCAATAAAAGTACACATTTGGTATCGCCGCATCCATAACGACATGACTTATAAAACTGTCCCACCTATAAAACCCTTTAGTGAACACTGTTAAAAAAAAAAAAAAAAATTAAGTAAAAAACAATGCTTTATCATACCGCCAAACAAAAAATAAAATAACATGCGATCAAAAAGACGAATCTAAATAAAAATGGTACCGCTGAAAACGTCAACTTGTCCTGCAAAAAAAAAACAAGCCGCCACACAGCTCCATCATCCAAAAAATAAAAGTTATAGGTCTCAGAATAAAGTGAAGCAAAAAAAATTTTCTCTAGAAAATAGTTTTTGTGTAAAAGTGCCAACATAAAAAAGTATAAAAATGCGGTACCACTGTAAATGTACTGGCCCGAAGAATAAAGCTGCCTTATCAATTTTACCACACGCGGAGCGGCATAAAAAAAACAAACCTGAAAACAATTTCGGAATTGCTGTTTTTGTTTATTCTGCCTCCCAAAAATCAGAATAGAAAGAGATCAAAAAATGTCACATGCCCAAAAATGGTACCAATATAAACGTCAACTTGTCCCGCAAAAAACAAGCCGTCACATGACTGTCAGCCAAAATATGGAAAAATTATAGCTCTTAAAAAATGGCGATGCAAAAACTAGTCTTTGCAAAAAAAAAAAAGCGTGTTTTAGTGTGTGACAGCAGTCAGTCATAAAAACCCGATTTGAATCTGGCATCGCTGTAATCGCACCGACCCGAAGAATAAAGTCACAGGATGAAGTGTAAAAAAAAAATAAACTTTAGGGTTAGGGTTGTATTAGGGGTGGGGCTAGGGTTAGGGGTGGGGTTAGGGCTAGAGTGAAGCTGGGGTTGTATTAAGGTTGGGATTTTTTCAAAAGTAAAGAAAAATGATATGGTGACAAGTGTTGAGCGCAAGTGCTTTCTACTTGAGTTTGCAGCGGGTGCTCGGGTATGCACGGAGTATCGCAGGTGTTCGGCATGATCTAGTCTCCACCCCATATGCTTCGCGGCCAAAAAAAACTTGCTGGGATCGCCTGCCATGCACGAGCAATCCCCCATTGTTTTTTTTGGGTATCTAATAGTGTTGAGCGAGCATGCTCGACACTGCTTGGTACTCGCCCGAGCATCACGCTACTCGGGATGTTCAGTGAGCACCGAGCATTTCCGGGTTACTCGGGTGGGAGCTCAGGTCAACGCCCTGCATGTTTGGCGCTCTTTACAGACCCAATGAACATGCAGGGATTGCCAGCCAGTCACTGTAATGCCACAGCCATGTTGGTTGTGGGCATTACATTGATTGCCTGGCCGCACAGCGTCACCTCGAGTATTTAAAACCAGGCGCCGCCATCTTGGACACAGACGGCCGGGATCAGACAGTGTAGGGTCAGTGCTGCTGATTTAGGGAGAGAGATATACTGAGAAATAGTTAGTGTAGGGTCTCTAAAGCCTACCAAATCAAACAGACAGTCCTTCACAGGGCTAATATCCATCCCAGATATCAGGCAGGCAGGCTGTATAGGAGACGCAGTGGTTATCCCAGCAAACGCTGCATTACAGTCCTGTGTGCTGCTCCTGCTGCTGAAATTGCTAGACTTAGCTTCAGGCAGGTCTCAGGGGCCAGGAAAAAATCCTTTATTTTTCATCTAAATCCTCTTTTTTTTTTTTTTTCCTCCTGTACAAATACGTATGTGTATGTGACTGTTCAGACACAAATATATCTGCTTAAAAGATTCTGGTGTAGGCCACATAACTATAACTGTGGTTTTGCAGTTCCACGGTTCAAACCTCTGTATTATCCACTTTTGGCCCATTTTTACCTAAAAAAAACAAACAAACAAAAAAAAAAAACAGTTTGAGTGTGTCGCTCACTGTTAAGCCGCAAATATATCCATTTAAAAAAGTCTGGTATACGCCAGTAAATTATAACTGTGGTTTTGAAGTTCCGCAGTTCAAATTTCTGTATTATCCAGCTTTTTTTTACGTAAAAAAAAACAGTAATAGTGTCTCCCTGTCTGTTCAGACACAAATATATCTGTTTAAAAGATTCTGGTGTAGGCCAGAGAAATAGAACTGTGGTTTTCCTCTTCCATGGTTCTAATCTACTTTTTATTACCCTTTTTCCATTGATAGTGCAAGTGTAAGCTATTTTACTTAATTTACAAAGGGCAAGGCATGTGGCAAGGGGCGTGGAACTTTACGTTCTGGTGATGGTGCATCCAGAGAGCGGGGCCGTGGCCAAGGTGAAAATATGCCACAACCAACAGCCACATCTTCTTGCTCCCAATTCTTGACCGAATTACTAGGGAAGCACACAACAACACCACTATTTCGAACTGATCAGTGTGAACCGGTTATTAATTGAATAGCAGATAATACTTCCAGTTACCTGGGCACCACCACCTCCGGTCTGTCTTCCACACTGTCAAGTTTTAGTAGCCGTGAGTCTCGACCGCATACTTCTGACTCGCCCAGGGGAATGGGGATGACTCGGTATCCGGGCCTTTAGCCTGGCCTTTAGGGATGTCGCGGTGGTCGGCTCCCGGGCCCGTACCCTGGGATCGCTCCTTTTAAAAGGGTTGGTGATTTGTGAAGTTAATAAGTTCGTGACGCCACCTGTGGCTTCTAGTGAGGATCTCCAGCGCTGCTCAGCCCACTGAGGCCGGTGATACGGCAGCTTGGTGGTATAGCTCCCCACAGGTGGAGCTAGGCCTCAGGGCAGTATATGACAGGGTATGCAGGACAGAGAGACTCAGCCGGGTCAGAGCAAGAACAGGGACGGACACAATAGTCACTTCAGTACCTTTTACTGATGGAAATTAAGGCACTCCCCGTAGCACTGTAGGGTGTATGTCCGGATCCTCCCCAATGAGCGGGTTTTGGGCCTCCTGTTCCTTGCCTCTGCGTAGTAAGTTTCTGACCTGCCTAGAGCTGGGCATAACTTTCTCTGTCCTGCGCTGGCTGACCTTGTGGTACGGCCTTTTCTTGGATTACACGCTCCGAACTTATGGGGCCTATGTGTTTCCTGGCTCTGGTACGTATCAGCACTTTAGAAGTCCTGGGACTTGTAGTTCTCCAGGGATTCCGGTTTTATCTTACTGGGTCGTGGAGATCCGGTGTCCGGTAACTGCTTCTTCGGGGTGAGCTAGTTAAGCTCCTCTGCCCCCTATCAACTAACTCTCTACTCTCCTTCGGTCTACTCGGGCCCTCGATAGGCTACTCACACTAACAGCAGCTTGCCGCGCTTCACCGATCTTATGGCGCCGGCACACCTAAAGCTCACTGCTCTGAGCTACAACTGAGTCTGGACTGTGCTCCACTGCAGACTGACCTCTCAGGCTTCTACTGCAGGAACTCTCTCAACAGGTTTGCTCTCTGTCAATTCCAGTCTAGACTAACCGCTGCCTGGCTCCACCTTCCTTTATATATCCATAACGGGCTCCCTCTGGTGGTCTGAGGTGGAAGGTGGAGATATGTGAATGGTTATGGGGGGCCTCTTGTGGAGGAATCCTTCAATACACCCCTCTATGATCTGTGATACCAAGCACAGCTGGGCTTCACACTTCTCAGCCTGTTGCTCCTTCCTCCCACCATGCCGAGTGTTGTCAGACAGCTACTGATCCCACACTTGGACACTCTGAAGAGCTGTTCACTGGTCCATTTCCATATTTGGGCCCCTCACCTTCTCCGCTTGAAGTGGTGGAAGAGGAGATCCCATGTAGCGATGCCCAAATATTTGAGCAGCCACGGTCACATGAAGGTGACGGTGGGGAAAGTGTCACAAGAGGTGGACAATGATGAGACACAATTGCCAGAAAGTCAGGAGGAGGACCAGGGTGCGGAAGTGGAAGACGAGGTGGTGGATGATATAGTAACTCGCCCAACCTGGCAGGAGGACACGAAGAGCGAGGCCAGCAGCACACAGGGGGAGGGAGGCAGAGTACCCCAACAGGCAGAAAGAAGCAGTGTGATGGCTGCAGACAGAAGGCGGGCAACCGTTCCCCATAACACCAACACGAGGGAAGTTGCTAGTACAACCGGTCGGTCTTCTAGAGTCTGGATTTTTTTAAAGACTCTGCTGATAACACCAAAAATGCATTTCTACCACCTGCCAGGCCAGCATCAGCATGGGTGACAAAACTACCAGCCTGACCACCACCAGCATGATCAGGCACATGTCAGCAAAGCACCTGACTTTGTGGGGCAAACCCCAAGGTCCACGACCAGTGTCAGCGGGTGTCACCACTGCTTCTTCTGCTGTTGTGCGTGTCAGAGAACCCCCTGTTGTGCGTGCAAGGCAATCCCCTGTACATACTGCATGCAAAGATTTCCCCTCCTCTCAGTCTTCACTTGTTATGGCAGTTTCTCAAGAAACAGCATCAACATCCACGTCCACGTCCCACCGCAGCGTTCAATTGTCCATATACCAGACCTTTGAACGAAAGCGCAAATTCGCAGCCAACGCCCTACAGTCTTAAATTCGCACATTTCATGACTGCTTGCATTGGAAATGCTGCCTTTTAGGCCGGTGGAGACGGAATCCTTCCGCAACCTTATGGCGGTGGCCGTCCCTCGGTACTCGGTCCCCAGGCATCACTATTTTGCCCGGTATGCCATCCCTGCACTACACAAGCATGTGTCCCAAAACATCTGCCGTGCCCTCAGCAACACAGTTACTGAGAGTCCACCTGACAACGGACACGTGGACAAGTGCTTGTGGCCAGGGACGGTACATCTCCCTGACGGCACACTGGGTAAACATAGTGGAAGCCGGGACCCAGTCGGACCTTGGGACAGAACACATCCTCCCCACACTGAGGATTGCGCGCCCTATGTCAGTCAGAGTTGCCCCCCACAGTGTACAGCTCCTGCTCATCATCCTCCTCCTCCTCATGTTCAGCGTCCATCTCAGATATCGCCACATCAGTTACAAGCTGGAAGCACTGCAGTACTGCCTCCGCCAAGTGGCAACAGGCTGTGCTGAACCTCATAAGCTTAGGTGATCAACCTCACACTGCTTGTGAGTTGTGGACAGCTGTGAAAGAGCAGGCAGATCTGTGGCTGAGACCGCTGAACCTACATCCAGGCATGGTCGTATGTGACAATGGCTGTAACCTGTTGGCTGCTCTGAGGTGAGGTGAGATCACACACATACCATGCCTGGCTCATGTGCTTAACCTCGTGGCTCAGCGGTTTCTTAAATCGTACCCCAAGTTGCCAGTTCTGCTCGTCAAAGTACACAGCATGTCAGTTCATTTTCGCAAGTCTGCTATAGCTTGCGCCACCCTTGCTGTGGTGCAGCAGCGTTTGCAGCTTCCGGCACACTGAACGGTGTGTGATGTCCCCACACGTTGGAACTCTACCCTCCGCAAAGGATTTGTGAACAGAAGAGAGCAGTTGTGGAGTACCAGCTGCAACAAGGCCGTCGATATTCAGGTCAGACTCCACACACAAAACCTCAGGAGTGGACATGAATGTCTGACATATGTAGCATCTTAACAAACTTTAAGGGGTCCACCACGATGGTGAGTGGCGATGACGCCATCATTAGCATCAGCATCCCGCTTGTCTGTCTTTTGCAACGCTCTCTGCAGAGAATTAAAAAGGAGGCATTGCAGCCAGAGTATGATGAGATGGATCAAGAAGCTGTAGCGATCGATTACACAAATCCCAGCCTCATCTCATCCGAACGTGCATTGGGGGACAATGAGGGAGAGGAGGAGGAAGAACAGGAGCTGGTATCATGCGCTGTAGACGGTAGTACCTGTACAACTGTTATATCATCGGTTCAGCGTGGGTGGCATGAGGACAGGGGGTAGGAGGAGGAGAGCATGGTCAGTCATCTTGGTGAGGACACGGAAGTCTTGCACGTTACCAGTCTGGCACGCATGGCTGACTGTTACGCTGCCTTAACCGTGACCCTCGTATTGTCAAAATGTTGGGTGACAGTCATTACTGGTTGGTGACACTTTTAGACCCCCGCTACAAGGAGAAATTTCACTCTTTTTCCTGAGGTGGAGAGGTCTAGAAAAATGGGGCAGTACCAGAAGGCCCTTGCTGCAGAACTGTTAAAAAAAAAAAAAATTCCCATCTGAACACGCTAGCGGCAGAAGTCCGTTCATTGCCCAAACAAGGTGTACAGGAAAGAGAGACACAACTCCAATCCAGCAGAGGCAGGGGAACACTGTCAACATTCTGGGAGAGATTTCTCAGACCCTCCCTTCGGACAGGCCCTGAGGCGCGGGGTACTCTCACAAGGAGTGGAAAGTTTCAAAAGATGGTGAGGGAGTACCTTGCCGACCGTACCAGCGTCCTCCGTGATTCCTCTGTGCCATTTAATTATTGGGTATCTAAGCTGGACACTTGGAATGAACTCGCTCTGTATGCCTTGGAGGTCTTGGCCTGCCCTCCGCTAGTGTGTTATCGGAGCGTATTTTTAGTGCTGCTGGTGGAATTATAACTGATAAGCGCACTCGCCTGTCAACTGACAATGCTCACAAGCTGACCCTTATCAAAATGAACAAGGGCTGGATTGGGCCAGACTTCTCATCACCACCAGATGACAGCAGAGTAACATAAAGTCAAATCCACTGTGTTATTTCGGGAGGTGTATTCACATGCACCGCTTCACACCCACACATGGGTATATGCTTCCTCATTTCGGTTGTTTTATGCTCTACCCCTTATCCTCAGCCTCCACCACCGCTATACCACCAGGGTGACTGTGGTCCGTGTTACCAGCATTGCAAGTTCCTCCGTCCTTATTTTTGGCAGCTTTTGCTTGGAAGGCATAAGCAAAGACTATAGGAGACCCACTCTCCAATAATGGGAATAATGTGTGTAATATGCTGTACTGCATGGCTTTTGTAGGGGGCATTAAAACCATCTTGTTAAGCTACTGTGACCTCCACGTCTCTTCCAAGGGGCATTAAAACCATCTTGTTAAACCACTGTGACCTCCACCACTCTTCCCAGGGGCATTAAAACTGTCTTGTTAAACCACTTTGAACTCCACAGCTCTTCCAAGGGGCATTGCATTTCCTCCTAATTTTAGTCAGCTTTTGATTTTGAATGCATAGGCGAAAACTAAGGGATACCCACTCCCCAATAATGGGTTTAAGGTTTTTAGTACGCTGTAATCCACGTCTGTTTCAAGGGGCATTGCAGTTCCTCATAATTTTTGGAAAGCCTTCCATTCACTTCTTAGGCCAACAGTGTACTGGAGACACAGTTGATATAAATAGAAAAAAAGGTTTAGTTAAGGCCCTCTGACCTCCATGTCATTTCCAAGGGGCATTGGAGTGCCTCAAAATTTTTAGTAGGCATTGCACTCACTATATGCCCTATAACTGTGTAGCCAAACTGCTCCTTTTGGTACAGAAACATATCCTACAAGACATGTGTGGTTGACTGACCTGATGTTGATGTGAATGGTCCCTGTTCCTCCTGCTCTTTCTCCTTTGCCACCACTTCATCCATCATTCATCACTTGAAGCTTTGTTTTAATGGGAGTCAGAGAACTGGGATAGTAGCAGGAAAACATCCAGCAATCCTCGGAGGAGGTAGGATATGCGTCAAAACGCTGACCACCCAAGGCCTAGCTGCTACTACATACATGTGCTTGCATTCCAAGGAACAGAAAGCTAAGGCGATGGATGGCCTCATGATCATGAATAATTTACTCATTGTGTAGGAGGCCGACCACTGCTGCTGTCTACCTTCTGAACTTTGTGTTGAAGCCTGATTGACCCAGGACTCGCAATCCTCTGTCTTGAGGATGTGTTGCATCCCAGTGTCCAACTGTGTCCCGGCTTCCACAATATTAACCCAGTGTGAAGTCGTCAGTGAGATGGACCATCCCTGGCCACATTCACTTGTCCACATGGTTGTGGTTTGGCTGTCCTTCCCACTAAATGCACTGGGGAGGGCACAGGTAATGTTTTGGTATGCGCACTTGTGCATAAGGTGCACTGGGACATATAGGGGTGACTGGGGACCGAGTATGGACACCTGGCTGCCCCCTGGTAGCTGGGGACCAAGCGTGGACACCCAGCCGCCGGTCGGCTGGGGACTGAGTATGTATACCAGGCCTCAGACGAAGGCATGATATGGTGGCTGGCGTCTGCCTCCACATGCCTAAGAGTCCCAATTTAAAGTGCAAGCAAGCTAGCAGTATGGTATTGCAGCCTGGGTGTGGGCACTTGCGCTCAAGACTAATGACAACTTATTCAATATGATGACCCAATGTTATCATATTCTGTCTTACCTCTGTGTTCAAAATGTACTCTATACCCCTTGATAAAATCCTTGAGGGGTCTAGTTTCCAAAATGGAGTCAATTGTGGGGGGTTTCCACTATTGAGGCACATCAGAGGCTCCCGAAATGCGACTTTGCGTCCTTTCTTGATTCCAGCCATTTTTGCGTTCAAAAAGTCACACAGTGCTCCTTCCTTTCTCAAGCCTGACGGGAGCCCAAACGGTGTATTTTCCCCACATATGGGGTATTGGCATACTCAAGAGAAATTGCACAACAGTTTTTAGGTTCCATTTTCTCCTCTTACCCTTGTGAAACTAAAAAAATTGAGGCTAAAAGATTATTTTTGTGGAAAAGTTAATTTTCTTTATTTTCACGGCTTCATGTTCTAAACTTCTGTGAAGCACTTGGGGGTTGGAGTTGCTCACCACACATCTACAGAAGTTCCCTGAAGGGTCTAGTTTCCAAAATGGTGTCACTTGTGGGGGTTTTCATTGTTTAGGCACATCAGGGGCTCTCCAAATGCAACATGGAGTCCGCTAATTATTCAAGCAAATTTTACATACAAAAATTCAAATGGCGCTCCTTCCCTTCTGAGCCCTGCCGTGCACAGTGTTTTATCCCCACGTATGGGGTATTGGCGTGCTTAGGAGAATTTGCCAACAAATTTTGGGGTTCATTTTTTTTCCTGTTACCCCTACAAAATTAAAAAAATTGGGGTCTAAAGTAACATTTTTGTGAAAAAAGCTAAATGTTCATTTTTTCTTCCCCATTCCAAAAATTCCTGTGAAGGGTTAATAAACTCCTTGAGTGTTTTGAGCACCTTGAAGGGTGCAGTTTTTAGAACGGTGTCACATTTTGGTATTTTCTGTCAAAAAGGCCCCTAAAAATGTCACTTAAAATGTGCTGATGTATAGTAGACATGTTTGAAATGTTATTTATTAACTATTTTGTGTGACATAACTCTCTGATTTAAGGGCATAAAAATTAAAATTTTGAAACCTGCCAAATTTTCGCCATTTCCTATATTATTATTATTATTATTATTATTATTTTTTTTTTTTTTTTCCACAAGCGCTAGTGATACCGAAGAAATTTTACCACTATCATGAAGTACAATATATCACGAAAACACAATCTCAGAATCTGTGGGATCCGTTGAAGTGTTCCAGAGGTATTACCTCATAAAACGACAGTGGTCAGATTTGTAAAATTGGCCTGGTCATTAACGTGCAAACCACCCTCGGGGGTAATGGGGTTAAGGGGTTAAATAAAAAACCTATACATATTTGGTATCTAAAAACTCGTAATGACCTGTAGAATCATAATGTCAAGTCAGTTTTAGCATTTAGTGAAAATTGTAAACACAATTGTGGAATTGCACTTTTTTTGCAATTTCACCGCACTTTGAATTTGTTTTTCAGTACATGGGTCATTCAAAAGTGCATGGGTCATTCAAAAGTACTACTTGTCCCGCAAAAATCAAGCCCTCACACGGCCAAATAAAAAAGTTATGGCTCTCGGAAGACTAGGAGCAGAAAATGGAAAAACCCAAGGTTGCGAACCTTGTATCCATTATTATTGTATCCATTATGAAAGTGTGCAGTTAGATTTAGAAGTCACCTAAATGCAGATGCAAAATAGTGGGAAATCTGTAATTTACAATTTAATTTGGACAGATATATACAAGTAAACAACTAATTAGTAAATAGTTGCAGGAAAACAAAATGTGATCAATAATAAATTAGAGAACTAGATAAAAATATATCCAGACCAAGTCATGGAGCGAGATTTGGAGGAAACGTTTCTAGTGAGATGTTTTCTTTGGGTCTTCACCTACTGAATAGACTTGTGTTATGTAAATCAGATCTACCTGATTCCCAAGATGGTGGAGACTATGACAAGAAACCCCTTCCCCCTCCCAAACCTGATATAAAGCAGGGTCTTGTCTCTGCCCTCATACATTCTCCTGGAGAAGACCTTGCTGGACTCTTGTTACACTACATATCCTGCATCTAACTACAGAAGAAACAAGATAATGGCGATGTCTACTAGATCTGAATACCTTGCCTCCAACTGGGCTGATAATACTGATGAAGTCGAAGTAATTGTAACCCTGCGCAACACACAAACACCAGGGAATGAGATTGCTGAAGACTTAAGATGTTTCTGCACAGTCTTGAAAGGTCCCACCAAGGTCCTCAATACTTTTGGATTTTGGACTGGGAATTGGTCTGTTCTGGTCCGACTGAGAAAAGACGAGTCCTCATCTGATGGACTTTGGCATCTACCAGAAAGATGCACATTGGGAGACTCAGATGCCATAATTTCTTACTCGGATACATCATTCGGTGAGAGGAATGAAGACCATAAGGAGGACTGCAGGAGATCTTTCTGCTACAGCTGCCGCATGCCAGGTCATAATTTTGAGGACTGTCCTGATCTCCTGGAAGATCAGGAGAGGAGATCCAAGTCCAAGAAGCATCAAAAGAAGAAGCGTAACAGGTAAGTGGACAATGCACTCCTCCATTCATCACCGAGGTCTCTCCTAGATATGTCTGTTGTTGGGTCAGATGAGTAACCACCAACTTGATGTTAAATTTCCATTTATTGGGATTTTTGGGGGAGGAAGCTACAAATCTTAAAATTTACTGTGCACAATGTAGTGAGCTGGGACTGAATGGGATGAGGTTGGGGCTGAATATATCTTGTTACATTCATTATTGAACCAATGTCATCTAAAATGGGGTCATTACAGAAAAACTCAGGGTTGTCCTGAATAGTTTACAACAATAGATACATTTGACAAAGTTTTTGCCTATTGTTACATTTTATAAAGGTGTAATAGCTACATTTCTTCCTTATTTTCCACAGATAAAATAACTATTTCCTACTGGTGGAGGTGACAGAAGAACCAGTGGCATCAAAGTTGGTAAAGATGGGATCCAAAATTGTGTTCGAAGAGTCTCTGCCATTTTTCCTCAGCTTTCATCAGGCACCTGGAGCTAAAACCACTGAAAATTGGTGAACAGTGACAACAACTTTTTTTTTGCGTGTGGGATGGCAGTAACGACACTTGGATCTTCTGTATATTCTGATCCATTTATTTTTTTTACTTTTTTATTTAATAAAACTTGAATTTCCCCAAAAATATTTCATCTTTGTTTCACCTTGATATTTATCCAAAGCCTTTTCTTTTAAGGTTAGAATTGATTTTTTTGGTGTTTCACGATTATGATTGACTTTGGGTACAATGATGGGGGTGTGAATACTCCAAGGCTATTATGTGTATAATTTCTTATCACAAGCAGCCATAATAAAAAATGGCTGTTTAATTTTCTTACACATTTTTCCAGGTCTATCATGTATATGAGCTGCTAAGGTCCTCAGTACAGGTCCATACACTACATGTGTCCCCAGGTCCCTCACTGATGATAAAGACCTGGAGATTAATCTGCTGCTCTGATTATTTCATGAAAGAATAATTGTTTTTCTTTCTAAAAGCAATTGAGACGGGCTCCTCACATAAAATAATCACAGAGCCACAGATTCATCTCCAGATCTTTATTCAAGCTCATCAAGAGAATGCCAAGAGTGTGCAAAGCAGTCATCAAAGCAAAAGGTGGCTACTTTGAAGAACCTAGAATATAAGACATATTTTCAGTTGTTTCACACTTTTTTGTTAAGTATATAATTCCACGTGTTAATTCATAGTTTTGATGCCTTCAGTGTGAATGTACAATTTTCATAGTCATGAAAATACAGAAAAATCTTTAAATGAGAAGGTGTGTCCAAACTTTTGGTCTGTACTGTATGTGAAACTTCCTTTATAGTATGTACACCCCTCATAATCTACGGTCATTTCCGTCCCTTACTGTCTACATCAGTGTATCTCTTGGTCTATTGTGGTAGCACTGGGAGCCCTCCATACAGCAATCCAGTTCAGAACAAGAAAGCAGGTACTGGACAAAGTCTCATTATGTCATTAACTTGTACCCCAAGTGTCTGTGTATCATTATGGGTACAGGATAGTGATGCTCACACTTGGGTTACAGGATAATGACATCACCTTTCAGGCTTTTAGTATCTTGTACCCCCATTGTCAGCATTTCATTTTTCTACAGTGTGTCCTTTCATCATATACCCCATGTGTGAGTATTCTCCTGTACCCCAAGTCAGTGTCATTTTTCATAGCCCCATTTGTCAATTTATTTTTATCCTATACCCCAAGTGTTGCCGTCATTGACCTGTACCCCCAAGTGTCAAGGTCCTCAATTTCTACTTAATGTCTTTAATGTTTCATACATCTAAGACAGAAAAATATAGAAAAGACAATAGATAGATCAGT
This sequence comes from Phyllobates terribilis, assembly GCF_046119375.1. Classification (NCBI taxonomy): domain Eukaryota; kingdom Metazoa; phylum Chordata; class Amphibia; order Anura; family Dendrobatidae; genus Phyllobates; species Phyllobates terribilis. Next base: position 49,784,978 of record NW_027362772.1, on the reverse strand, counting down.
TATATAGTGTAGATAGATGAACAGATATAAGATATTGATACAACTAGGAAGCAGATGACTTGGAAAGTGAAAATTTATTTCATAAATTGTAAATCTGAGGAATGAAGAAAAGGCTTTAAAAAAACACATTTCTCTAATTTGTCTAAAATTTAAGCTCCAGATTAAAGAGAAGCTTTGTCTTCATTGCACTCAAGAAACCAGTAAGTTTTGGCTATATTGATCTTTGATAAATCAATTAGCTCTATTGAATGATAATAGAAGCCACTGTTATCATCCAATAGACACAATAGAATTATCCACATGAAACAATAGACTCTGCAAAGGTCAATCTTGTCTGGAGCCTTGTAATTCCATCAGCAACTCAGCATGAGAAGAGAGGAGCACATACCCAGGACCCACCCAAGAGAACTGTATACAAAGGACATTTCATATGTAGATGACAGGGTTAATAGCCTCAGGAAAAATTGTGTAGGAAGTATGATCATAGTGAAATGCATGCAAAATATATAGAAGATCCCTATTTATATGTTTTAATCCTTGTTCAAAAGCAAAACATTTGGTCATGGTCACCGCATAATATGAATGGTGGTGTTCTGACTCTTCCTTGACAAGAAACCTATGATATAGGTGTGTAAATAGATGTAGAATAGAAAAATTAAATAGACCTTTTGGACATATTCAGCTTGAACTAATCAACTTCGTGTCAAGTCTGACGGCAAAGAATCCATTGATAATGATTTTATTCCTCTGAAATAACGGCTAAAGAGATAAAAAAAAAATAAAAAAAATGTTGTCAAAACTCCGTAATGTCAGCTATTGTAAAGCAAAAGATTATTCTGGTCAGTAAGCTTGACATAAAAGCAGGTATTAACCTATTATCACAAATAGACACAGTTTTATGTTTAAAAACATGTTAAAATTAGCTTTGGTTTCTGTCCATAATTCTACATTGGGGTCCATACAAATGAGGCAAGTATGGAATTCATGAAGCTGTTTTGAGGAGCCCATCAATATGAGGAAAATATTATCTAAATATCTCAACAAACACAGAAAGCAGCTGAAATTTTGGTTTAGCCACCACATTGGACCCCATGGCAGTACCCCTTAATTTAACAAAAATAAATCATTTTTTGGCCAAATATTATTTCCTGAAAAAAATTTTTGCCTTATGAAAATAAATTTAAGTTACAGTAGTGACTGTGCTGCATAACTTGGCCAACCCCCTTCATAATAGATAAACATGTAATGAGTTTGTATGTCATTATTAAGAATTAGTACACCAGAGATAATAGTAAAAAAGTTAGATGTGTCTTTGATAACATGACATTTATTAATTTGTGTGACCCTGTCCAGGTAAATATCTTTACTGTAAAATATGGACCCCGTCCAGGAGAAAATAGTGACCTGATTGTGCTGTTTTAGGTTTTGTATCTCTACCCAAGATTTAGATTTAGTCTCCTACCTATTTGGTGAATGTATCATCTAATTGTGCACTCATTCAAATTAAAATTCAAAAATAAACTTGGATAATAGGTATAAGAAAGAGTGATGACCAGGACAGGGACAAGATATTTTGGTGCCTTAAGCCAGGGTTCCCCAACTCCAGTCCTCAAGGCCCACCAACAGGTCATGTTTTCAGGATTTCCTTAGTATTACACAGGTGATAATTCCATCACCTGCACAGGCAATAATTCCATCACCTGTGCAATGCTAAGGAAATCCTGAAAACATGACCTGTTGGTGGGCCTTGAGGACTGGAGTTGGGGAACCCTGCCTTAAGCCAATGGGCCCACACACTGCCAAGCAAAGGAATAGATCAAAGATTAAGGTAACAGGCTCCCTAATGCACCCCCATCCATCCACCCCCCTCCGATAGGTTGGGTAGCAAGCTCTGATGACCACTTTCACTAAAATCATTTTTTTTCTCAAAGTTATCAAAAGTAAAAAATGAAAAAGTGGTGTACTTCAGGGATGGGACTTAACAGGGAGTGCAATCTAGATAGATGAATCATTTTTTGCTGACCATTTACTTAATACATGGGGAAAAAATAGCAATAGTCGTCCCTGACATGAAAGCTAATAGAGCATAACCATAATGGTGGCCATTTTGTTGCAATTGAAGTGTCCAGTCTTTGGTGGATACCCTAATGGAAAAGAAACAGACTCATATCTTAGATAAAGTGATACGTTTGATTTTTTTTTTTCATCTGTAATCCAACAAATACAGCTTATGCAAAACTGATGATGGTTATGGTTATGTATTCATGTACTGATAATGGTTCAGGTGACGTATTCTGGTTCTTGGGACATACTCATGTGGTGATGATTCTGTTGATATATTCATCACCAGAATCCTCATCAATACTTGAATACAAAACCCAAATCATCATCAGGACATAATTAGAGCACCAGAGCCATTAATAATACAAGAATATTGCACCAGAAGTGTCATTAGTAAATGAATACATCACCAGAACCACCATCAGTGCATGAATGTCACCAGAACCACAATTTTAACATGAATGTATCGCTAGAACCACCATCACTGCATGAATTCATAAACAGACCCATCTTCAGAACATGACAATGTCACCAGATCCACCATCAGTTCATGAATGTCACCAGCACCACCATAAGTAAATTAATACATGACCAGAATCAAAAGTATTTGTATACAAGAACCCAGCTTAGTACAACTATCAATTCTAATGTCAAATCAGCCTCTTAAACCATTGTATTACATGACCCTACAACCATACAACTCCCAGTATGTCCTCAACATTGGTAAGGAGACTGGGCTGGCTCCAGGTTTTCATCGGCCCCTTTAACACATAACATGTATCATGATGCACAGATACGGCAGAGAAATATAGGTATAGTACAAGGCCAAAGATTTCACTTCTTACATTACATGAGAGAAATACATTGTAAATTCTACAATAGCTCAGAAACCAGCGAATCCTCGCAGCGCACAGTGCATGCTCTGCGGGGATTCAAAAGTTTTCATTTTAGAGCAGAGAGTATAGTCTTCCATACAGTATTATGGAGAACCACAGTTGTATATGAGCACCACATAGTGCTCCATTCAGTGTTATGGGCAAAACATAGTGCTCCATACAGTATTATTGGCACCATATAGTCCTCCATACAATATAATGGACCCCACATAGTCCTCCATACAGTATCATGGACCCCATATATTGCTCCATTCAGTATAATGGGCCCAGTATATTGCTCCATACTTTATAATGAGCGACATAAACTGCTCCACACAGAATAATGGACTGAAATAATGCTCCGTACAGAATAATGAAGCCCATATATTGTTCCATACAGAATAATGGACCCAAATAATGCTCAATACAGAATGGACTCAACAAAATGCTCCGTACAGAATAATGGACCGCATACATTGCTCCTTACAGAATAATGAACCCAAATAATGCTCTATACAGAATAATGGACCTCATATAATGCTCCATGCAGAATAAAGAAGCCCATATAATACTCAACACACAATAATCGACCCCATATAATGCTCTCTTACAGGATAATAGACCCATATATTGCTCCATACAGAATAATGGACCCCATATATTGCTCCGTACAGAATAATGGACCTAAATAATGCTCCATACAGAATGGGCTCAATGAAATGCTTCATACAGAATAATGGACCCCATATAATTCTCCATACAGTGTAATGAGCCCAATATACTGCGCCATACAGAATAATGGACCATATAATGCTCCTTACAGAATAGACCACATATATTGCTCCATACAGAATAATGGACCCAAATAATGCTCCATACAGAATAATAAACCCCATATAATGTTCCATACAAAATGGACCCCATTTAATGCTTTATACAGAATGGGACCCGTATAATTCTCCATACAGATTGGGCCCCATATAATGCTCCATACAGAATGAGTCTCCTATAATGCTCCACACAGAATAATGGGCCCCACATAATGCTCTATACAGAATGGGCCCCATATAATGCACTATAAAGAATAATGGGCCCCTATATAATGTTCTGTACATAATGAGCCCCATAAAATGATCCATATGGAATGGGCCCCATACAATGTTCCACATAGAATGGGCCCCATATAATGCTTCATACAGAATAATGGGCCCTATATATTGCTCCATATACAGTGGGCCCCATATAAAGCTCCATACAGAATAATGGTCCTCATATAATGCTCCATACAAAATAATGGGCCCCATATAATGCTCCATACAAAATAATGAGCCCCATATAATGCTCCATACATAATATTGGGCCCATATAATGCTCCATACATAATATTGGGCCCATATAATGCTCCATACAAAATGGGCCCCATATAATGCTCCACACAGAATAATGGGCCTCATATAATGCTCCATACAGAATAATGTGCCCCTTATAATGCTCCATACAGGATAATGGGCCCCATATAATGCTCCATACAGAATAATGGGCCTCATATAATGCTCCATACAGAATAATGGGCCCCATATAATGCTCCATACGGAATGGGCACCATATAATGCTTCATACAGAATAATGGGCCGCATATATTGCTCCATATTGAATGAGTCCCATATAATGCTCCATATAGAATGGACCACATATAATGCTCCATAGAGAATAATCAGCCCTATATAATGCTCCCTACGGAATGGGCCCCATGTAATGCGCCATACAGAATAATATATAGTATGATGTCCATTACAGCCTTCCATATATAGTATGATGCCCACCACAGCCCCCCATAAATAATATATGTCCAATACAACGCCCCATGTATACTATTGTGTCCCTCACAGCACCCAATGAGGTATTATAGCCCAAAAACAGCACCCAAACATTATATTCACCACAGCCCCCTATCCAGTATGGTCACCACAGTCCCCATTAAAATGTCGTCTACAGGCCCATATAACAAAGGGATTTACTTCTCACATACCCAATAGAAAACATGGAAAATGAAAGAAAAAAAAAGGTATGCAAAGACAAGGATCATCTGACTAAAGCCCCATATAAAGTACAGTCACCACAGCTCCTCATATAGGTTGCTGCCCTTCCCCCGTACATCCACTCCGCAGGGGTCCTCATTTCATGTGCCCTTGCACAGCAACTCATTTTATGTGTCCACCCCACAATTGCTCATTTCATATCCCAGCACTGCCCTTCATTTTTTGTTCCCACTGAATAAGATCCTACACATCTTTGCAAATAATATACTGTAGTGCCGGCGTCCCTGCCCTCTGCTAGGCAGGGACGCTGTTCCCCTCACCGCTCTGCTCCGTGCCCGGCGTCCCTCTCCCGCTCTGCTGGCAGCGCGCGCTCCTTCCCGGCCACTGTGCTTAGGGCGCGCGCGCGCGCCCTCCCTCCCTCTTAAAGGGGCCGCGCGCGCCGTCCTAAGGAGTCCCCGGCCAATGGCCGGAGGACTTTACCATATATAAGGCACCTCCTCCAAAATGGAGGTGCCCGAGCAATGTTGTTGCACTGTTCACTACTCTGCTTCAGCCCTCAGGTCCTGTTGCCAGTTACCTGCCAGTTACCTGCCAGATTCCTGCCTGATTGTCTGCTACCTGCCTGCTAGTCTGAGGTCCGACGGTCTGCCTTCCTACTCCCGTCAGTCTGTCTATGGACCAGCTTGCCCGCTCACCTGGGAGCGCTCACCTGCTACCTGCCTGCTAGTCTACCTGGAGGCTCCGCCGTCACATGCTGTGACCACCTGCCTGTCCAGTGACTCCTGCTCGCTCACCTGGGAGCGCTCATCTGCTGCCTGTCTGCTAGCCTACCTGGAGGCTCTGCCGTCACGTGCTGTGACCACCCGCCTGTCCAGAGACTTCTGCCCGCTCTCCTGGGAGCGCTCATCTGCCGCCTGTCTGTTGGTCTTCCTGGAGGCTCCGCCGTCACATGCTGTGACCACCCGTTTATCCAGAGACTCTCGCCTGCTCACCTGGGAGCTCAAGTCTACCATCAGCCGCCACAGGTCGTACCAACCCTTTACCCAGAGACTGCCCCGGTCACTTGCCGTGACCATCTGCCCGTTCACCCAGAGACTGCCCCAGTCACTTGTCGTGATCTCCTGCCCGTTCTTCCAGAGACTGTCCCGGTCACCTGCTGTGACTGCCTGCCTGGTCGCCACCCGCTCCCTTACAAGGACTGCCCCCTTGTATAGTAGCTCAGAGGTTCCGCCTCCCAGACCCGTTACAGTTTGCTCGGGCCATGGAACCCGGTGGCACCCAAGCTCCCTCGCTCTCGGACCTCTGTCATGAACTGTCCCGTCAGAGGTCCCAACAGGAGTCCATCCTGGGTCACCTGAGGAATGTCAATTCTCGCCTGGACACTCTGACTGCTCCACCAGCAACCACCGCCAGTGCCATGACTCGCAACCCGGCAGCTCCGCTGCCCACCAATACCATGGTATCCTACCCCGGACCCCGGCTTTCTGCACCTCCTCGCTTCGGAGGCGACCCCGCCCAGGCTCGGGGCTTCATTAATCAGTGCACCCTGCACTTTTAACTATTGTCCCACCAGTTTAACTCCGACCGGGCCAAAATTGCCTTCATCATGTCCCATCTCACCGGGGAGGCCCTGGCCTGGCTAAATCCTCTATGGGAGAGAGGAGACCCCCTGGTGTCCGACCTGCCTGCCTTCCTCATGGCTTTCCGGAAAGTCTTCGATGATCCCGGACGGAGGACCTCATCCGCATCGTCTCTGCTACGCCTCCGTCAGGGAAGTCTCACCGTGGGCCAATATGCCATACGGTTCCGTACCCTTGCCTCGGAGCTGTCCTGGGATAACGACGCTCTGGTATCCGTCTTCTGGGAGGGTCTGTCCGGCCGTATTAAAGATGAACTTGCCGGTCGGGACGTTCCTACCACTCTCGATGACTTAATAACTCTTGCCACCCGGATTGACCTACGGTTCCAGGAGCGTGCCAAAGAGGTCACCCGTGAGAGGAGGTTTCCACGTCTAGCTCCTACTTTTCAGAAACCCGTCACTCCGTCCGTCTCTCCCCAGGTACACTCTCCTGAGCCTATGCAGGTCGACCAGACCAAGATGGTCAAAACCCGTCAGGACTTACGCCGTGCCGAGGGGAGCTGCTTCTACTGTGGCAGTAAGGAGCACCGGATCCGTGCCTGCCCAGAGAGGTCGGGAAACGCCTGTGTCTAGGTTCGCTCAGAGAGGTCGACCTAGACAAGAATAAATCCTCTCCATCTCTGCTGCTGTCAGTTTCAATCGTCTGCGGGGAGAACCGTTATTTCGAACTAGCCCAACTGGACTCTGGAGCAGCCGGGAATCTTATTTCACAGTCCCTGGTAGAGAAGTACCGCATCCCCACCAAACCTCTGGCTGTACCCTTGTCTGTTGCTGCCGTGGATGGGGGTCTCTTACCACGCCCCATCCAACTCATCACCGAATCCATTACTCTGCAAGTGGGAATGCTGCATTCTGAGAGTATCTCCTTTCATGTTCTGCCTGGACTCTCTCACGCCCTCCTGCTAGGTTTACCTTGGCTCCAGAGACATGCACCCGTGCTTGACTGGCAGACTGGAGAAGTCCTTCGCTGGGGACAGGACTGCCATAAGACCTGTCTGGTTCCCGTCCATCCCGTCCGTCCTTCTCCTACCCCAGCTAATGTACCTGGACTTCCGATTCCTTATTGGTCTTATGCTGATGTCTTTAATAAAAAGGAAGCAGAGACACTACCCCCTCATAGACCATACGACTGCCCTATCGACTTGTTACCCGGTACTACTCCTCCCTGTGGGCGTATTTATCCATTATCCGCTGCTGAGACCCGGTCGATGTCCGAATATATTGAGGAGAATCTGGCCAGGGGATTCATCCGGAAGTCTACCTCCCCGGCGGGAGCAGGCTTCTTCTTCGTAAAAAAGAAGGACGGCTCTCTCCGTCCCTGTATAGACTATAGAGGCCTTAACCAGATCACGGTGAAAAATAAGTACCCCCTTCCGCTCATTCCGGAGTTATTTGATCGTCTGAGAGGGGCTAGAATCTTCACCAAACTGGACCTCCCGTGGGGCTTACAACCTGGTTCGTATCCGTCAGGGGGATGAATGGAAGACGGCATTCAACACCCGGGACGGCCACTATGAATATCTGGTAATGCCCTTTGGCCTCTGTAACGCTCCTGCCGTCTTTCAAGAGTTGGTCAATGACATCTTCCGGGACCTTCTCTACTCCTGCGTAGTGGTGTACCTGGACGACATCTTGGTCTTCTCTCCGGATCTCCAGACTCACCGGAGGGATGTTCGTCAGGTCCTGCTCAGGCTCAGGCAGAACCATCTCTACGCTAAATATGAGAAGTGCCTCTTTGAGCAGACCTCGCTTCCGTTTCTGGGCTACATTATCTCTCAGACCGGCCTACAAATGGATCCTGAGAAACTGTCTGCCATCGAGAAATGGCCCCGACCAGAGGGGTTGAAGGCTATTCAACGGTTCCTGGGCTTCGCCAACTATTACCGCCTCTTCATCCCGCACTTCTCTTCCCGGACTGCCCCAATTTCCGCGCTCACCCGTAAGGGTACTAATCCCAAAGAGTGGCCGCCCGAAGCAGAGGAGGCCTTTCTTTCCCTAAAACAGGCCTTCTCTTCCGCCCCGGTGCTGCATCGCCCGGACGGCAACAAGCAGTTCTTCCTGGAAGTTGACGCCTCCTCCTCTGGAGCCGGAGCGGTACTTACTCAAAAATCATCTTCCGGGAGAATGGTAACTTGTGGCTTCTTCTCCAAACTCTTCTCCTCTTCTGAGCGCAACTATTCCATAGGAGACCGAGAGTTATTGGCCATCAAGCTGGCGTTGGAGGAGTGGCGTTACCTACTCGAGGGGGCTCTTCATCCGGTAATAATTTACACTGACCACAAGAACTTGGCTTACCTCCAGCATGCCCAGAGACTTAACCCGCGCCAAGCCCGGTGGTCCTTGTTTTTTGCTCGCTTTGATTTTGTTCTTCATTTTCGCCCGGCTGACAAAAACGTCAAAGCAGACGCCTTGTCCTGATCCTTTCTGGTGTCCGATCTCGAGGAAGAACCTAAACATATCATCGATCCCGCCAGAGTAATGCAGGTGGCTCCCGTGAGTCTAAATCGTCTCCCTCCCGGTAAGACGTTTGTTTCAGTACCTGATCGGGAGAAGATCCTACACTGGGGCCATTCGTCTAAACTAGCTGGCCACGCCGGTCAGAAAAAGACCCTCCAGCTTATTGCCCGGCACTATTGGTGGCCTACCCTGCACAAGGACATAATAGACTTTGTTTCTGCCTGTGTGTCCTGCGCCCGCAACAAAGTCCTGAGACATCTGCCAGCCGGACGCCTCCTTCCGCTTCCTGTACCTGCTGCCCCCTGGCAGCATATAGCAATGGACTTTATAACAGATCTTCCCGTCTCTGCCGGTTGTACGGTCATTTGGGTGGTCGCTGACCGCTTTTCCAAGATGGCTCACTTTATTCCCCTGCCAGGCCTTCCGTCTGCACCCGAGCTGGCTAAAGACTTTATCCGCCACATCTTCCGTCTTCATGGCCTGCTCCTCCACATCGTGTCGGATCGTGGGGTACAGTTCACCTCACGTTTCTGGAGAGCCACTTGTAAACTACTAGACGTCACCCTGGACTTCTCTTCCGCTTACCACCCACAGTCCAATGGTCAAGTGGAGCGGATCAATCAGAACCTGACCAGTTACCTCCGGCACTTCGTTAATGCCCACCATTCTGACTGGGTGGATCTCCTACCATGGGCCGAGTTCTCTTATAATAATCACGAGAGCGAATCCTCCTCCAAATCCCCGTTTTTTGTAGTCTTTGGTCAGCATCCTCGGATTCCTTTTCCTGTCTCCACCTCTGTGGACAACCCGGCTGCGGAATCTCTCGTTAGCAAATTTTCCTCCATATGGGAGAGTACCCGGTCCGCACTCCTTCTGTCATCCGAGCGTATGAAAAGACACGCTGACAAAAAACGCCTGGATCCTCCACAATTTCGTCCAGGAGATAAAGTCTGGCTCTCATCTAAATATGTTCGACTCAAGATACCTTCTTACAAGTTAGGGCCTCGGTTCATCGGTCCTCTGGAGGTCATCAGTCAGATCAACCCGGTGGCCTATAAATTGAAACTCCCGGCCAACTTACGGATCCCTAACTCCTTCCATGTATCTCTCCTCAAACCCGTGGTGCTTAACTCTTTTTCCAAGTCTACAGGTACGCCTCCTGCTCCGGTTTCTGCTGAGGACGAGTTTGAGGTAGAGAACATTCTTGCCACCAAAAGGGTAAGAGGAAAGACCTTTTTTCTGGTAGATTGGAAGGGGTTTGGTCCTGAGGAGAGAACGTGGGAGCCCCGGGAGAACATCCATGCCCCTCTCATCCTAGCTAAATTTCTATCTGGCCTAAAAAAGGGGGGGCCTAAAGGGGGGGTACTGTAGTGCCGGCGTCCCTGCCCTCTGCTAGGCAGGGACGCTGTTCCCCTCACCGCTCTGCTCCATGCCCGGCGTCCCTCTCCCGCTCTGCTGGCAGCGCGCGCTCCTTCCCGGCCACTGTGCTTAGGGCGCGCGCGCGCGCGCCCTCCCTCCCTCTTAAAGGGGCCGCGCGCACCGTCCTAAGGAGTCCCCGGCCAATGGCCGGAGGACTTTACCATATATAAGGCACCTCCTCCAAAATGGAGGTGCCCGAGCAATGTTGTTGCACTGTTCACTACTCTGCTTCAGCCCTCAGGTCCCGTTGCCAGTTACCTGCCAGTTACCTGCCAGTTACCTGCCAGATTCCTGCCAGATTCCTGCCTGATTATCTGCTACCTGCCTGCTAGTCTGAGGTCCGACGGTCTGCCTTGCTACTCCTATCAGTCTGTCTAAGGACCAGCCTGCCTGCTCACCTGGGAGCGCACACCAGCCACCTGCCTGCTTGCCTGAGGTCCGACGGTCTGCCTTCCTACTCCCGTCAGTCTGTCTATGGACCAGCTTGCCCGCTCACCTGGGAGCGCTCACCTGCTACCTGCCTGCTAGTCTACCTGGAGGCTCCGCCGTCACATGCTGTGACCACCTGCCTGTCCAGTGACTCCTGCTCGCTCACCTGGGAGCGCTCATCTGCTGCCTGTCTGCTAGCCTACCTGGAGGCTCTGCCGTCACGTGCTGTGACCACCCGCCTGTCCAGAGACTTCTGCCCGCTCTCCTGGCAGCGCTCATCTGCCGCCTGTCTGTTGGTCTTCCTGGAGGCTCCGCCGTCACATGCTGTGACCACCCGTTTATCCAGAGACTCTCGCCTGCTCACCTGGGAGCTCAAGTCTACCATCAGCCGCCACAGGTCGTACCAACCGTTCACCCAGAGACTGCCCCAGTCACTTGCTGTGATCTCCTGCCCGTTCTTCCAGAGACTGTCCCGGTCACTTGCCGTGACCATCTGCCCGTTCACCCAGAGACTGCCCCAGTCACTTGTCGTGATCTCCTGCCCGTTCTTCCAGAGACTGTCCCGGTCACCTGCTGTGACTGCCTGCCTGGTCGCCACCCGCTCCCTTACAAGGACTGCCCCCTTGTATAGTAGCTCAGAGGTTCCGCCTCCCAGACCCGTTACATATACCCTCCTTTATCAAGGACATATCTGACTTTCATACTACGATCTCTGGTCTAATTACTGTTGATAATGGAAATCTAATATCATTTGACATACTAACTCTTCACATGTCATTGAATCATAAAATAGGTTTGTGTAGGGCCAGAAGCACACTCGCTACCAGCACTTATGGCAGTATTTCCCATCAATAATTTTTGTTGACTTCCAGGAAGACCAAGAGAGGAGATCCAAGTCCAAGAAGCATCAGAAGAAGAAGCATAACAGGTAAGAGGACAATGCACTCATCCATTCATCACAGAGGTCTCTCCTAGATATGCCTTTTGTCGGGACAATTGAGTGACAACCAACTTGATGTTAAATTTCATCTTATTGTGATTTTTTTAGGGGAAGTTACAAATCGTATAATCTACTGTGCACAATATAATGAGCCAGGACTGATTGGGATGAGGTTGGGGCTGAATATATCTTGTTACATTCATTATTATTATTGAAACCAATGACCTCTAATATGGGCTCATTACAGAAAAACTCAGGGTTGTCCAGTATATTTTACAACAATAGATACATTTGACAAAGTTTTGCCAATTGTTATATTTCATAGAGATGTAATATCTACATTTCATAGAGGTGTAATATGTACATTTCATAGAGGTGTAATATGTACATTTCATAGAGGTGTAATATGTACATTTCATGGAGGTGTAATATGTACATTTCATGGAGGTGTAATATCTACATTTCATGGAGGTGTAATATCTACATTTCATAGAGATGTAATGCGTACATTTCATAGAGGTGTAATATCTACATTTCATAGAGGTGTAATATCTACATTTCATAGAGGTGTAATATGACGCGCCCCCTGGGCCTGTGCTGCTGCTGCTGTGCAGGGGGAATACCCGGAGCCGGATCGCTGGGGGTTGTAGTTCTCCGAGGCGGTGACCCGGTCCGTGCCCAGGGTGGTCAAACCAGTGGCAGTCTATTTGTATTGTAATAAGTGTCCGACTACGCCACCCGTGGATTGCGGTCAGTGGGGACCGCCGCTGCACTGCAGACCGCTGAGGCTGATGTTGTTTGTGCAGCTGAGTATGGGATGACTCCCCACGGGAGGAGTATTGCCTCAGGGCAGCTAATGTGGAGATGATGGGAGTGATGGTGTGAGGGCCCCAGTACTGATGGTGCTGGTGCGACCAGGAATCACAGAGACTTGTGGTGCAGTTTCCAAAGCTTTACTCACTGTTGTTGTTCAGATCACTTCGGCCAGCAGTGACCGCCCGAGCCGTGCTGCGTCCACCAGGTGAGGGACTCGGTCAACTCCCAGGCAATTCCAGAGTGCGGTCCAGAGCTCCCCTCTCTTCCTTTCTACTGGCCGTCCCCACCAGTGACCCACCTTTGTCCAGCTTCCTCGGGCCTTCTGTTGGTGAAACCTCTCTCCGGTTTCCCTGACCCTATGCGGTATGCCTTTCTGGTGGATGTAGTGAGGGGTCGCACCAAGATGTGGTGACAACCTCCGGTTTTGGCTGAGGATTAGTCGCCTCCACCAATTCGGGTTCCGGTACCCTGCTCTGCCAACCCTTCACCCAGTATCTCCTCTGGGAATATGGGGTTCCTTCTGTCTTCGTGTCTCTGGGCCTTTCTCTGTGTTCCTCGCCTCCTTTCTCCTCTGTTTCAGTTCCTTTCTTACTCTCCTTGCTGTTCCTTCTCTTCTCTCCCTCTCTGCTGTCTCAGGCCTCTACTCCAGGCCTGGCTGTGGAGCTGGGCCCAGACTGAGCCACAGCTCCCCGTCAGCCCTCTCTGGCTGAGCTCCTCTCTGAACTGAACACTGATCTAAGATGGTGCCCACCTTATATACCTCCCTCTATGTGTGAGCCCAGGTGACTAGCAACCAATGGGCTCCTATCTATGCCCAGAAGCCCACCCCTATCTGCTCCTACACCACTGGGTGTACTTTCCCCTCCCCACTCCAGCCAGGAACAGAAGCTGTCGTGCCTGCACTCTGTCTAGTGGGAGCACCGTTGGTCTGTTCCTCGGAAATGGGGTGTGTGTGGTGCATGCAGCCTACCGAGCCCTGGTCCACACTCCATCCTTACCCGGGAGTGGGATATCACACCTCTGGACTGAGGTGCAATACCCCTGTAGCAGCCGAGCCCTCGGGGTGCTACATTCCCCCCTGGTAAATCACAGCACGTCCTCGGGCTGGAAAAGAGCAAAGACAATTTTAAACATACAAAATTTTAGAATGCATTCGTATATAAGACATTAACTTTTCACCCATCCCTTTATGGGAGGTACTTTTCTCTTTTTAACGTTACTGGGTACTCCTTTTCATAAAACATCTTGCTAATGCCACTGGAACTCTTTTAGCATATAAAACATCACATAAAACATTTATATTATTATTCTAGCAGCATATAAAACTTTTCAATATAAAACTTTTTCAAGTAGAACATTCTTGAGTTCTGGCCGCTGTGCAACTTGCGACCAGGAAAAGGTGCAACAGTCCATTTAATCCTGAGGTAGACGTTGCGGTTTTTGTATAAAACCAGTAGGGGGCGCTTTAAGAAGCGCAACTATTTACAAGGGTATGGCCGCTCTCAGTCCTCGGCCAGTGGGAATAGGGAATGGCTGCTCACAGTCCTCAGCCTGGTAATTTAGGAAGGGGCACACAAGTAACAGTTCTTGTACCCTGACGGGTAACTATGTACAGTTCCACTTTACCATTTTCTAATAATGGTGTCCTCCTGATGCTTCTTCCTTGTACTCTTCAGACCCGTCCGGATCCTCAGGGTAGTCCATGTCTGGGCAGTACCGCAGCTCCTCCTCAGTTAGACGGTGGACATGGAGAGCATACAGTCCCTTTGCGCCCTTGTGCCGGGTGTAGGTGACCACGTCGCCGGGGTACAGGTCACGTCCGTGATGTCCCTCTGGCAGGTGGCTTTCGATGTCCCTTCTCGTGACGAAGACATCGGTGTCAGCCTCCGGGTCTCTGATGAAGCCCCAGCCATGCTCCAGCTGGAACTTGACTACGGTCCCGGTGGCTCTGGGTCCGCGGATGGCGTGGGTGTCTTGTCGGGCCCTGCGCTTCTGCTCCGCGGTCCTGGCCTGCAGTCGCTGCTCCCTGATGCGCCTCTGCCGCCGCTCTCTCTCATACGTAGCTAGCTGCTGACGGCAGCACTCCAGGCGCTGGGCTTCTTCTGCCCGGGTCTCCTGTGTGAAGCCCATGAGGTTCTCACCAGTGGGGTCCCATGCAAACTGGGCATCCTCCGGCAGGGGTGGAGCGATGTTGGTGGGCTCCGGGGCCGGGATCAGAGGCTCACTCAAGGGTCGCTCTTTCCGGAGACGGGGGTTGGCGAACTCCGGCGGCCATTCAAAGGGTAGCCCGTCCGGGCTGGTATATTGGGCATACAGGTCCGCACCCAAGGGTGGTACTGTGGGCTTCGGACGGGTGGCAGCGCCCGGGGGCACTCGGCCTTGCGACCAGGCCGGTGGTCGCTTGTTGGTCGCGCCCGGGGGTGGCACCGCCAAGGTAGGGGGCGCTGGCGAGGCAGCGGCGCCCGGGTGTGCTGGGCCTTGCGTCCCGGCCTGTGACGTCTCACGCTGTACGGCGCCAGGGTTCAGAGGGCACAGGGCGGGGCGTGACGATGGTGCTTGCTGCCTGAGGCCTAGCTGGTGGCGGTGGAGGCGTGGTGTCAGGTACGGTCCCCGGGGCTTCGGGTCCCGCAACGGAGAGTGAGGGCAGGCTGGTGTTCCCCGGGCTTGGGGTGGTGGCGTCCCCATTACCTGCCTTGGTCTCCGTGGCCTCCTCCGCGGCGTCATCTGCAGCTGCCGGTCTCTCTTCTCCGCGCCCAGTGGTAAGCGCGCTACCCGGTTCCGGCGGGGTCTTCTGCTGGTCACCTCCGTGCTGCCGGGCCATCTCCTCTCTCCACCCGGCAAACACATCCCGCTGCGCCCGGACCATTCTTCTATTCAGATCTTCTAGCGCTGCGCGCGCACGATCCGGGTCTCTAGGCAGTTGGGCCAGCAGTTCTGTCAGGCTGCAGGGTGGCTCCGCTTGCAGCAGGCTGCGGGCCAGGGTGCTGGTGGAGTTTTCTGCTCCCTCCCTCTCCGGGTGCAGCAGGTCCAGACTGATCCAGGCCGCACCCAGCCCCTCAGTTTTCTTTCCTATCCGCCCCCATGGGGGTTGGTCTTGGGGGCATCTGCTGACAATCACCTTCAGGGGCAGCCCCCCCACGTTGATGGACATCTCCATTGCTGCATTCATGGCTGGTGGGGGCGGGCTCCTTCTTTGGCGCCACTCTGGGACCTGGCCCACGATGGGAGGTGGCTTCCTGTTGTCCTTTGGTGCGCACATAATGGCGTCCGCTCTGCCAGGGCGGGAAAAACGGATGAAGATGGCGGGAAACAGTCCAAGATGGCGTCTGATGGCGGGAATCGGCTCCGGATGGCGGGAAACGACTCCGGACGGCGGGAAACTTCTGGAAATGGCGGGAGACTTCTTTTTAAGGTACATGTGCAGTTTTCTTCAGGCACGCAATACCCGCTTGTGGCGGGTTGGTAATGATCCTGCTGACTACGCCAAAGTTGACGCGCCCCCTGGGCCTGTGCTGCTGCTGCTATGCAGGGGGAATACCCGGAGCTGGATCGCTGGGGGTTGTAGTTCTCCGAGGCGGTGACCCGGTCCGTGCCCAGGGTGGTCAAACCAGTGGCAGTCTATTTGTATTGTAATAAGTGTCCGACTACGCCACCCGTGGATTGCGGTCAGTGGGGACCGCCGCTGCACTGCAGACCGCTGAGGCTGATGTTGTTTGTGCAGCTGAGTATGGGATGACTCCCCACGGGAGGAGTATTGCCTCAGGGCAGCTAATGTGGAGATGATGGGAGTGATGGTATGAGGGCCCCAGTACTGATGGTGCTGGTGCGACAAGGAATCACAGAGACTTGTGGTGCAGTTTCCAAAGCTTTACTCACTGTTGTTGTTCAGATCACTTCGGCCAGCAGTGACCGCCCGAGCCGTGCTGCGTCCACCAGGTGAGGGACTCGGTCAACTCCCAGGCAATTCCAGAGTGCGGTCCAGAGCTCCCCTCTCTTCCTTTCTACTGGCCGTCCCCACCAGTGACCCACCTTTGTCCAGCTTCCTCGGGCCTTCTGTTGGTGAAACCTCTCTCTGGTTTCCCTGACCCTATGTGGTATGCCTTTCTGGTGGATGTAGTGAGGGGTCGCACCAAGATGTGGTGACAACCTCCGGTTTTGGCTGAGGATTAGTCGCCTCCACCAATTCGGGTTCCGGTACCCTGCTCTGCCAACCCTTCACCCAGTATCTCCTCTGGGAATATGGGGTTCCTTCTGCCTTCGTGTCTCTGGGCCTTTCTCTGTGTTCCTCGCCTCCTTTCTCCTCTGTTTCAGTTCCTTTCTTACTCTCCTTGCTGTTCCTTCTCTTCTCTCCCTCTCTGCTGTCTCAGGCCTCTACTCCAGGCCTGGCTCTGGAGCTGGGCCCAGACTGAGCCACAGCTCCCCGTCAGCCCTCTCTGGCTGAGCTCCTCTCTGAACTGAACACTGATCTAAGATGGTGCCCACCTTATATACCTCCCTCTATGTGTGAGCCCAGGTGACTAGCAACCAATGGGCTCCTATCTATGCCCAGAAACCCACCCCTATCTGCTCCTACACCACTGGGTGTACTTTCCCCTCCCCACTCCAGCCAGGAACAGAAGCTGTCGTGCCTGCACTCTGTCTAGTGGGAGCACCGTTGGTCTGTTCCTCGGAAATGGGGTGTGTGTGGTGCATGCAGCCTACCGAGCCCTGGTCCACACTCCATCCTTACCCGGGAGTGGAATATCACACCTCTGGACTGAGGTGCAATACCCCTGTAGCAGCCGAGCCCTCGGGGTGCTACATAATACGTACATTTCATAGAGATGTAATGCGTACATTTCATAGAGGTGTAATATCTACATTTCATAGACGTGTAATATCTACATTTCATAGACGTGTAATATCTACATTTCATAGAGGTGTAATATGTACATTTCATAGAGGTGTAATACGTACATTTCATAGAGGTGTAATACGTACATTTCATAGAGATGTAATGCGTACATTTCATAGAGGTGTAATATCTACATTTCATAGAGGTGTAATATCTACATTTCATAGAGGTGTAATATCTACATTTCATAGAGGTGTAATATCTACATTTCATAGAGGTGTAATATCTACATTTCATAGAGGTGTAATATCTACATTTCATAGAGGTGTAATATCTACATTTCATAGAGGTGTAATATCTACATTTCATAGAGGTGTAATATGTACATTTTATTCTTCTTTTCCCACAGATAAAATAACGATTTAATTGCTGGTGAATATGATGGAAGAACCGGTGGTGACAACTAAATTAGGAAACTAGTTCTGGATCCGATCTGTATTAAGAGTCTTTGTCAGTTTTCCCATGAACAACTTGTCTATGATTATGTCGGCATCTGGACTTAATACCGTGGGATGATACCGAAGACTCTTTAATCTTCTGTATATTTCGATAATTTTGACAAACTTGTTACTTCAATAAAACTTGAATTTAAAACAGAAATATTTCTTTCTTGTGTCATCCTCATATTCATCAAAAAGGGAAACGTTCTCAATGTCAAACGGGTTCCTCCAAGCCTTTCTCTTTTAGAGTTAAAAGTGATCTTTTGGTTTTTCTGGGTTATGATTGACTTTGGGCACAATGATGGGGGCGCGAATACTCCCAGGCGGCTATTATGTGTATAATTTCTAATCACAAGCAACCATAATAAAAAAAAAACTAATGGTTAGGTTTAATTTTATCTTACACTTTCTCCCAGCTCTATCATGTATATGAGCTGCTGGTCCTCAGTACAGGTCCATACACTACAAGTGATCCCAGGTCCTCAGATATAATAATCACAGAGCCGCAGATTTATCTCCAGAACTCTATTTGTTTTTCTTTCTAAAAACAATATACAAATGTGACATTTCTGTATAGTAAGTACACCCCCTGTAATCTACAGTCATCACCGTCCCTTAGTGTCTACATCCAGTATATCTCTTGGTCTGTTGTGGTAGCTCTGTAGAGCCCTCCATACAGGAATCCAGATCATAACAAGGCAGAAGAGGCCTGAAAGAACAAAAACACCAAGAGTTAATCCAACAAAGTCATTGTCCGGTACCTAAAGTCGCATTGTGTCATTCTCTTGTACCCCAAGTGTCAGGGTACTTGATAAAGTCACTAACATCTGGTGTACAGCACAATGACACATGAACACTTGGGGGACAGTGTAATGACATTGTCAGTGTCGTTACCCTGTACCACAAGTGTCAGTGTGCCATTATGGGTACAGGATAGTGATGCTCACACTTTGAGTACAGCATATTGACACCAAGTTTCAGGCTGCTATCCTGTACCCCAATTGTCAGCATTTCATTTTTCTGTACCATCAAATATGGGTATTTTCATCATATACCCTATGTGTAAGTATCATTATCTTGTACCCCAAGTTCCAGTGCCATTGTTCAGAACCCTATTTGTCAGTTTCTTTTTATCCTGTATCCCAAGAGTCAGCATCATTGACCTGTACCCCCAAGTGTCTACATAATTGACCTATAACCCAAAGTGTCTACATAATTGACCTGTACCTCCAAGTGTCTACATCACTGACCTGTACCTCCAAGTGTCTACGTCATTGACCTGTACCTCCAAATGTAGACATCCTCATTCTCTGCTTATTAAATTCTTTCAAATTTCATACATCTACTAAGACCGAAAGATATAGAAAAGGCAATAGATAGACCAGTCATAGTATAGATAAATAACAGATATGAGGCATTGATACAAATTGGAAGCAGATGACGTCATTTTTCATTTTTTTTTTAAATAAATAAATTATAAATCAGAGGGATGAAGAAAGAGAGCTTCAGAAAATAACACATTTCTCTATCATTTATCTATAACTTGAAGACCAGATTAAACAAAAGTTTTGTCTTTATTCCACTCAAGAAACCAGTAAGTTTTGGCTATATTGAGCTTTGATAAATCAATTAGATCTATTGAATGATAATAGAGGCCAGTGTTGTTATCATCCAATAGACACAATAGAATTATCCACAAGAAACAATAGACTCTGCAGAGGTCACACTTATCCTGAGCCTTGTAATTCCATCAGCAACTCACCACGAGAAGAGAAGAGCACAAACCCAGGACATACCCAAGACAACTGTATACACAGGGCATTGCATATGTAGATGACAGGGTTAGTAGCCTCAGGAAAAATTGTAGAGGAAGCATTGTAAAACTGAAATGGATACAAAATAAATTGAAGATTCCCATATTTATTTTATAATCCTTGTTCAAACGCAACAAATTTAGTCATCACATAATATGAATTGCGGAGACCTGACTCTTCCTTGACATGGAACACATGATACAGGTGTGCAAAGAGATAGAAAATAGAAACAAAGTAAATAGACCTTTGTAGATATTTAGTTTGAACTTAATTTCAAGTCTGGTAACAGAAAATCCATTGATAATGATTTTATTCCTCCAAAGTAGCAGGCTACAGAGATAAAAATGTTGTCAAAGCTCAATGTCAGCTGTAGTAAAGGGAAAGATTATTCCTGCCAGTAAGCTTGACATAAAACAGTTATTTAATAGTGTTGAGTTAGCATGCTCGACACTGCTCGTTACTCGCCCGAGCATCTCACTATTCGGGATGTTCGGCGAGCACCGAGCATTTCCGGGTTACTCGGGCGGGAGCTCGGGTCTCCGCCCTGCATGTTTGGCGCTCTTTACAGAGCCAATGAACATGCAGGGATTGCCAGCCAGTCACTGTAATGCCGCAGCCATGTTGGTTGTGGGCATTACAGTGATTGGCTGGCCGCACAGCGTCACCTCGAGTATTTAAAACCGGGCGCCGCCATCTTGTACACAGTCGCCCGGGATCAGACAGTGTATGGTCAGTGCTGCTGGGTTAGGGCGAGATATATAGTGCGAAATAGGTAGTGTAAGGTCTCTAAAGCCTGCCAAATCAAACAAACAGTCCTTCTCAGGACTAATATCCATCCCAGATATCAGGCAGGCAGGCTGTATAGATGACGCAGTGGTTATACCAACAAACACTGCATTACAGTCCTGTGTGCTGCTGCTGCTGCTCAAATTGCTAGATTTAGCTCCAGGTCTCAGGGGCCAGGAAAAATCCTTTTTTTTTCATCTAAATCCTCTTGTTTTTTTTTTTCCTCAGTCAGACTGTACAAATACCCGACTTATTAACCTTTTTTTGGATCCCCCCCCCCCAAAAAAAATAAAAATAAAAATTGAGTGTCTGTGAGTGTTCAGACACCAATATATCTGTTTAAAAGATTCTGGCGTAGGCCAGATTACTAGAACTGTTGTTTTGCAGTTCCACGGTTCAAATCTCTGTATTATCCAGCTTTTTGCCTTTTTTTCCATAAAAAAAATCATAATAGTGTCTCCCTGACTGTTCAGACACAAATATATCTATTGAAAAAAAGTCGGGTATACGCCAGGAAATTAGAACTGTGGTTTTGAAGTTCCACGGTTCAAATCTCTGTATTATGCACCTTTTTGCATTTTTTACATAAAAAAAAACAGTTTGAGTGTCTCGCTGACTGTTCAGACACAAATATATCTGTTTAAAAGATTCTGGTGTAGGCCAGAGAAATAGAACTGGGGTTTTCCTCTTCCACGGTTCTAATCTCCTTTTTATTACCCTTTTTCCATTGATAGTGCGAGTGTAAGCTATTTTACTTCATTTACAATGCGCAAGGCGCGTGGCAAGGGACATGGAACTGGACTTTCTGGCGATGGTGCGTGTCGAGGACGGGGCCGTCGCCAAGGTGAAAATGTGCCACAACCAACAGCCACATCTTCTCGCTCCCACTTCTTGACCGAATTACTAGGGAAGCACACAACACCAGTATTGCGAACTGATCAGTGTGAACAGGTTATTAATTGGATAGCAGATAATATTCCTGTTACCTGGGCACCACCACCTCCGGTCTGTCTTCCACACGGTCAAGTTTTAGTAGCCGTGAGTCTCGATCGCATACTCCTCCTCACCCTGATGCTCCTTCCTCCCACCATGCCGAGTGTCATCAGACAGCAACTGATCCCACAGTTGGACACTCTGAAGAGCTGTTCACTGGTCCATTTCCATATTTGTGCCCCTCGCCTGCTCCGCTTGAAGTGGTGAAAGAGAAGATCCCATGTAACAATGCCAAATATTTGAACAGCCACGGCCACAGGAAGGCGACGCTGGCAATTTGTCACAAGAGGTGGAAGATGACGAGACACAATTGCCACGAAGTGAGGAGGAGGATCATGATGCAGAAGTGGAACAGGAGGAGGTGGTGGATGATCTAGTAACTGACCCAACGTGGCAGGAGGACACGCAGAGCGAGGCCAGCAGCACACAGGGGGAGGGAGGCAGAGTACCCCAACAGGCAGGAAGAACCAGTGTGGTGGCCGCAGGCAGAAGGCAGCAACCGTTCCCCGTAACACCAACACAAGGAACGTTGCTAGTACAACTGGTAGGTCTTCCAGAGTCTGGAAAGTTTTCAAAGACTGATAATCCCAAAAAGGCCATTTATACCAGCTGTCATGTCAGCATCAGCAGGGGTGACAAAACTACAAGCCTGACCACCACCAGCATGATCAGGCACATGGCAGCAAAGCACCCGACTTTGTGGGGCGAACCCCAGGGTCCACGACCAGTGTCAGCGGGTATCACCACTGCTTTTTCCGCTGTTGTGCGTGTAAGAGAACCCCTTGTTGTGCGTGCAAGGCAATCCCCTGTCCATACTCCATGCAAAGATGCCCCCTCCTCTGTCTTCACTTTGTATGGCAGTTTCTCAAGAAAAGCATCAACGTCCACGTCCACGTCCCACAGCAGCGTTCAATTGTCAATATCCCAGACCTTTGAATGAAAGCGCAAATTCGCAGCCAACGCCCCACAGGCCACAGTCCTAAATTTGCACATTTCACGACTGCTTGCATTGGAAATGCTGCCTTTTAGGCTGGTGGAGACGGAATCCTTCCGCAACCTTATGGCGGTGTCCGTCCCTTGGTACTCGGTCCCCAGCCGACACTATTTTGCCAGGTGTGCCATCCCCGCACTACAAAAGCACGAGTCCCAAAACATCTGCCGTGCCCTCAACACTGCAGTTACTGGGAGAGTCCACCTGACAACGGACACATGAACAAGTGCTTGTGGCCAGGGACGGTACATCTCCCTGACGGCACACTGGGTAAACTTAGTTGAAGCCAGGACCCAGTCGGATCTTGGGACGGAACACATCCTCCCCACACTGAGGATTGTAGGCCCTATGTCAGTCAGAGTTGCCCCCCCAGTGTATAACTCCTGCGCATCATCCTCCTCCTCTTCCTCATGTTCAGCCTCCTTCTCAGATATCACCACATCAGTTACAAGCTGGAAGCACTGCAGTACTGCCTCAGCCAAGTGGCAACAGGCTGTACTGAAACTCATAAGGTTAGGTGATCAACCTCACACTGCTTGTGAGTTGTGGACAGCTGTGAAAGAGCAGACAGATCTGTGGCTCAGACCGTTGAACCTACATCCAGGCATGGTCGTGGGTGACAATGGCCGTAACCTTGTGGCGGCCCTGAGGCGAGGCAAGTTCACACACGTACCATGCCTGGCTCATGTGCTTAACCTTGTGGTTCAGCGGTTTCTTAAATCGTACCCCAAGTTGCCAGATCTGCTCGTCAAAGTATGCCACCTGTCAGCTCATTTTTGGAAGTCGGCTACAGCTTCCACCGCCCTTGCTGTTTTGCAGCAGCGTTTGCAGCTTCCGGCACACCGACTGATGTGTGATGTCCCCACACTTTGGAACTCTTCCCTTCACATGTTGCAAAGGATTTGTGAGCAGAAGAGAGCAGTTGTGAAGAACCAGCTGCCACAAGGCCGACGATATTCAGGTCAGACTCCATACATAAGACCTCAGGAGTGGACCTTGATGTCTGACTTATGTACCATCCTGACAAACTTTGAGGAGTCCACCAAGATGGTGAGTGGGGATGACGCCATCATTAGAGTCAGCATCCCACTTGTCTGTCTTTTGCAACGCTCTCTGCAGAGAATTAAAGAGGAGGTATTGCAGCCAGAGTATGATGAGATGAATCAAGAAGCCATAGCGGGCGATTAAACACAGCCCAGCCTCATCTCATCCCAATGTGCATTGAGGGACAATGGGGTAGAGGAGGAGGAGGAAGAGGAATAACAGGAGCTGGTATCATTCGCTGTAGACGGTAGTACCTGTACAAGTGTCATACCGTCGGTTCAGCGTGGGTGGCCTGAGGACAGGGGGAGTAGGAGGAGGAGGATGCAGAGAGCATGGTCAGTCGTCCTCTTGGTGAGGACACGGAAGTCTTGCCCATTACCAGTCTGGCACGCATGGCTGACTTTATGTTACGCTGCCTTAACCGTGACCCTCGCGTTGTCAAAATGTTGGGTGACAGTGTAGCACCCCGAGGGTTCAGTTGCTACAGGGGTATTGCACCTCATCCAGAGGTGTGATATTCCACTGCCAGGTAAGGATGGAGTGTGGACCAGGGCTCAGTTAGCTGCACACACACACACCCCATTTCCGGGGGACAGCTCGACGGTGCTCCCAGCTGCGGGCACAACTGACCATGTCCCTGACTGGAGTGGGGAGGGGGAAGAGAACCCTGTGGTGTAGGAGCAGAAAGGGAGCGGTTTCTGGGAGCACAGGAAGGAGCTCATTGGTGCAGGTCACCTGAGCTCAGACACAGAGAAGCGGATAAAAGGTGGGGGCCATCTTAGGAGGGAGTTCATTCAGAGCTGAAGGGAGAGAGAGCTGACAGGGAGCAGCGGCTCAGGCTGAGCTCAGCTCCAGGAGGCAGGCCTAGAGAAAAGGCCAGAGAGGAGAATGAGAAGGAAGGAAGGAGGAGAGACAGGGGAGTGGAAAGGCTCCAGAAACAAGAAGGCAGAAGGGACCCTAAGAGTGAAGAATGGTCAGCAACCGTTGCATACCCGCATTCTACCAGGTGGAAGGGTCAGGCCGTGGAAGGGTACCGGATCCCTAAGTTGGTGGAGGCGAATCTACCCTCAGCCAAGAACCGGAGGTTGTGACCCTTTATTGGTGCGACCCCCCGCTAAACCTGCTAGGAAGGCACCATATAGGATAGCGGGAAGTGAAGGCCAACGCTTACCCGACACGGTCCGCGGTAGCCGGAAAGAAGTCAGGACACTGGTGGGGCATGAGAGGCCAGAGAAAGGACAGAAGGGGGTCCTGTGACATACTCCTGAATTGCCTGGGGGTTGACAGAGCTCCTCACCTGGTGGACGCAGCACGGCTCGGGCAGTCCATGCTGACAGAAGTGACTTGGATAACAACTGTGAGTAAAAGACCCTGGACTGCATCATTGGACTCTGTGTGATTTCTGCTGCGCCTGCACCATCACCCACAGCATCCACCTACACTGCCCTGAGGCTACACTCCTCCCGTGGAGAGTTATCCTACCCCTGTGCTGCACACCAACACCAGCCTCAGCGGTCTGCCTCGCAGCGGCGGTTATCCCTGACCGCAATCCACGGGTGGCGTAGTCGGACATTAATAATCACCATAAACATAGACTGCATGTGGTTTGACCACCCTGAGCCACGGGACCGGGTTGCCACTACTACTCCCCTGCGACACACAGAGACCCGGTTCCGGGTACCCCATGGCCCAGGGTGCGAGTCAACAGTCATTACTGGTTGGTGAAACTTTTAGACCCCCGCTACAAGGAGAAATTTCACTCTCTTATTCATGAGAATTAATGGGGCAGTACTAGAAGGCCCTTTCTGCAGAACTGTTAAAAAAAAATCCCATCTGAACACGCTAGCGGCAGAGGTCACAGTTCGTTGCCCAACCAAGGCGTACAGGCGAGAGAGACGCAAGTCCAATCAAGCAGAGGCAGGGGAACACTGTCAATGTTCTGGGACAGTTTTCAGAGACCCGCCAAGCTTACGGGCCCTGAGGCGCGGGGTACTCTTACAAGGAGTGGAAAGTTTCAAAAGATGGTGATGGAGTACCAGAGTGCTGACAGTACCAGCATCCTCCGTTATTCCTCTGTGCATTTTAATTTTTGGGTATCCAAGCTGGACACTTGGAATTAACTCACTCTATATGCCTTGGAGGTCCTGGCCTGCCCTGCCGCTAGCGTGTTATCGGAGCGTGTTTTTGGTGCCGCTGGGCAAATTATAACTGATGAGCGCACTTGTCTGTCAACTGACAATGCTGACAAGCTGACCCTTATCAAAATGAACAAGGGCTGGATTGGACCAGACTTCTCATCACCACCAAATGACAGCAGAGTAAAATAAAGTCAACTCCACTGTGTTATTTTGGGAGGTGTATTCCCATGCACCACTTCACACCCACACATGGGTATAAGCTTCCTTATTTCGGCTGTTTTTTGCTCTTCTCCTTATCCTCAGCCTCCACCACCACTATACCACCAGGGTGACCGTGGTCCGTGTTGCCAGCATTGCAAGTTCCTCCATCCTAATTTTTGGCAGCTTTTGCTTGGAAGGCATAGGCAAAGACTATGGGAGACCCACTTCCCAATAATGGGAATAATGTTTTTAATATGCTGCACTGCATGGCTCTTGTAAGGGGCATTTCAAGCTCCTCCGCCATAATTTTTGGCAGCTTTTGCTTGGAAGGCATAGGCAAAGACTATGGGAGACCCACTTCCCAATAATAGGAATAATGTTTTTAATATGCTGCACTGCATGGCTCTTGTAAGGGGCATTAAAATTGTCTTGTTAAGCTACTGTGGCCTCCACGTCTCTTCCAAGGGTCAATGATATTGTCTTTTTATTCCACTGCGACCTCCACCACTCTTCCAAGGGGCATTAAAACAGACTTGTTAAGCTACTGTGACCTCCACGTCTCTTCCACGGGGCATTGATATTGTCTTTTTATTCCACTGTAACCCTCACCACTCTTCCAAGGGGCATTAAAACCATCTTGTTAAGCTACTGTGACCTCCACGTCTCTTCCACGGGGCATTAAAACCGTCTTGTTAAACCACTCTGAACTCCACAGCTCTTCCAAGGAGCATTGAAATGTTGTTTTTAATTACCTCTAACCTCCACGACTCTTTCAACAAGCATTGCATTTCCTCCTAATTTTAGTCAGCTTTTGCTTTTCAATGCATAGGCAGACACTAAGGGAGACCCACACCCCAATAATGGGTAGAAGGTTTTTAATACGCTGTAATCCACGTCTGTTTCAAGGGGCATTGCATTTCCTCATAATTTTTGGAAAGCCTTTCATTCACTGCTTAGGCCAACAGTGTACAGGAGACACAGTTGCTATAAATGGAAAAAATGGTTTAGTTAAGGCCCTCTGACCTCTATGTCACTTCCAAGGGGCATTGGAGTGCCTCGAAATTTTTGGTAGGCATTGCACTCACTGTATGCCCTATAACTGCTCCTTTTGGTACAGAAACATATCCTGCCGGACAAGTGTGGTTGAGTGGCCTGATATTGATGTGAATGGCTCCTGTTCCTCCTGCTATTTCTCCTTTGGAACCACCTCATCCATCATTCATCACCTAAAGCTTTGTTTTAACCGGAGTCATAGAACTGGGATAGTAGCAGGAAAACATCCAGCAATCCTCGGAGGAGGCAGGATAGGCGCCAAAACGCTGACCACCTCAGGCCTAGCCGCTACTACATACATGCGCTTGCATTCCAAGGAACAGAAAGCTAAGGAGATGGATGGCCTCAATGTCATGAATAATTTACTCATTGTGTAGGAGGCCGACCACTGCTGCTGTCTACCTTCTGAACTTTGTGTTGAAGCATAATTGACCCAGGACTCGCAATCCTCTTTGTCTGGAGGATGTGTTGCATCCCAGTGTCCAAATGTGCACTTGTGTATAAGGCGCACCAGGACTAATAGGGGCGACTGGGGACCGTTTATGGACACCCGGCCGCCCCCAGGCAGCTGGGGGCCGTGTGTGGGCACCCGGCTGCGGGGCAGCTGGGGACCGAGAATAGACACCCGTCCGCCCCTTGGCGGCTGGGGACCAAGCGTGGACATCCGGCCGCCGGGCGGCTGGGGACTGTGTATGGATACCAGGCCGCCGACGCAGCCATGACGTGGTGGCCAGATTCTGCCTCCACATGCCTAAAAGACCCAACTTCAAGTGCAAGCAAGCAAGCAGTATGGTATTGCAGCCTGGGGGTGGGTGGGTGGCAGGCTGCATACTTGCGCTTGCATTGCAAGGAATGGTGGAGATACAATTGAACACTGCCCTGGGACAAGGACTTGAACGGGGATAGTTGCAAGTCTGCAACGACAGGTGCAGGGCGGGAGGCATCTTTGCATGTGCCATGAACAGGGGGTTGGCGTGCACACACTACAGCGGAATAGGCTGTCCTTCCCACTAAATACACTGGGGAGGGCACAGGTAATGTTTTGGTATGCGCGCTTGTGTATAAGGCACACCGGGACAAATAGGGGCGGCTGGGGACTGAGTATGGACACCCGGCCGCTGGGCGGCTGGGGACTGAGTATGGATACCAGGTCACCAACGCAGCAATGACATGGTGGCTGGCGTCTGCCTCTACACGCCTAAAAGGCCTCATTTCAAGTGCAAGCAAGCTAGCAGTATGGTATTGCAGCCTGGGGGTGGGTGGGTGGCTGGCTGCACACTTACGCTTGCATTCCAAGAAAACAAAGCAGATGCGAACTTCTATCATCAACATCATGCTCTTCACCTTGGCACTCTCAACTCCCCTGATGGAGAAGCCAGGGCCCACCGGAGGAGTCTAGTTTTCTGGTGGGCTCGTCCAATGCTGCCCTAAAGCAGGCCAGGCTAATAAAGTGTGGGGAAGGTTACGGGGACAAATAGTGGCATCTAGGGGCTGAGTATGGAGACCTCGCTGCCGAAGTAGCCATGAGGTAGTGGCCAGCTTCGGCCTCCTCCAAACTAAAAGGCCCCATTTCAAGTGCAAGCTAGCAGTATAGTACTGCAGGCTGCGGGTGGATGGGTGGTTGGCTGAATATTTGCACTTGCATTGCAAGGAATGGGGGAGGTACAATTGAACACTGCCCTGGGACAAGGACTTGCACGGGGATAGTTGCAAGTCTGCAGCTTCTGATGCGGCAAGGATCACTTCTGATGGGCACACTTTTAGGCAGTGACCTGGGTGTCAAAGATGCTTCCAGGGGTCTTCCCCATGCTGTTCCCATGTCTTTTCAGCACTGTATGCATGTGTCACACAGCACATGGCCAGCTAAGGTAGTAAAATGTTAAAATTACATTTCCCGGTGAATGCATTTGTCACGGTTGAAAGCAATACAAAAGTGCAAAAACACATAAAAAATGCTATTTGTGAACATAGTCCAAGGTGTGGAGGAGTATTTTTGTTTTTGGTTATTTATTTTACCTTATACACAAGTCTTTACCCTGGAAAGGAAGTTCCTTAACATATTTCACAGGAAAACCGTTTCAGTTTCGTTTTTGAACGTTTTTGTGAGGCCGTAAAAGTGGCTTAATACCTCTGACCACGTTGTTGACAGCAGTGACCTGGGGTTCAGAAATGCTTCCTGGGGCGATCCCCATGCTGTCCCCATGTCATTTGAGCACTGTCACTATTGTTTTGGACACTTTTTAGGCTTTCTACAGACTGCCGGGGTGCCGCCGCAAAAATGCTCAGGTCTCCCATAGACTAACATTGGGCTCATTGTTCGGGTCGAGCACCCGAGTATTACGGTGAGCTTGGCCCGAGCTTCGAGCACCCGAGCATTTTAGTGCTCGCTCAGCACTACTCACCACTCATATAGATAAGTACCATGAGGGGTTTAGTTTCTAAAATGGTGTCACTTGTGGGGGGTTTCCACTTTTTAGGCACATTAGAGGCTCCCCAAATGCGACTTGGAGTCTGCTAATTATTCAAGCAAATTTTACATTCAAAACATCATATGGCCCTCCTTCCCTTCCGAGCCCTGCCATGTGCCAAAATAGTGGTTTTCCCCCATATATGGGGTATCGGCATGCTCAGTTGTGATGAGTGAACATGTTTGTCACTACTCGTTACTTTCCCGAGCACCACTGTGCTCGACGAGCACCGTGCTCAGCGAATATTTCCGGCTTGCTCGAACGGGAACTCGGGTCCCCTCCCTGCATGTTTGTTGATCTTTAGAGAGTTAATAAACATGCAGAGATTGCCTGCCACGCACTGTAATGCCGTAGCCATGTTGTTTGTGGGCATTACAGTGATTGGCTGGCCGCACAGCATCATCAGGTGAATATAAGATCTGGTGCAGCAATGCTCGTCACAGTCTACCTCGGAATCAGGCAGAGTAGGGAGAGGTGCTGCTGCATCAGGGAGAGATTTGCTTGTTTAGAGTTACTATAGGTATTCCACAACATATATCTATAATATCCATCTAAACTAACAGTCCTTCTGAGGACTAATCCAGCTGCATATAATCCGTGCTCTTCAGGCAGGCAGTGTATGTTGCAGACTGCAGTGCATGATACAGCACAAGAGGGTCCATTGAATGTCCTGTTAGTATATGTATTCCACAACATAAATCTATATCCATCTGAACTAACAGTCTTCCTGAGGACTAATCCTGCTGCCTATAATCAGTGCTAGGCAGGCAGGCAGTGTATGTGGCAGACTGCAGTGCATATAGTGCAAGAGGGTCGATTGACCATTCCTGCTGCTGCTGTTCTTACAGATATTTGAAGACATAGCCCCAGATATCAGGGGCCAGGGAATTTTTTTTTAATCTAATCCTGGTTACTTGTTAAAAAGCAATCCAGAGAACACAATTTTTCTGCTCCATTTGCTTGTTGGCACTGCAGAATACAGCCAGATCCTTTCCATATTACAGCAATAAAAATCCATAAATTTGTAGTGAACATGGAAAATATTGGCCTCCATTTAAATTTTGTTGCAGTGTGTCAGTGAAGTTATTGACACGAAGTTGCTGGGAAAAATAGTAACCTACAGGCCAGCTATTTAAAACTGTTGTTTTCCGACACATGCATCACATATCACTGCGGTTCAAATCCAGCCAATTAATGGTGAACCACAGAACGCCACTATTGAACACATAGCAGTGTGAAAAGGTTATAGATTGGAAAGCAAATAATGCTTCCAGTCACTTTGCCACAACCACCACATTGTCTTCCACATGGTCAAGTCTCAGTAGCCGTGAGTCTGGACTGCATATTCCTCACCCGTATCCTCCTTCCTCCCACCATGCCGAGTGCCCGGAGACAACTGATCCCATACTTGGACACTCCAAAGAGCTGTACACTTTTCCATTTATAGATTCGGGCCTCTCACCTGGTCCACTTGAAGCAGGGCAAGAGGAGATCGCATGTAGCGATGCCAAAATATTTGAGCAGCCACAGACACACGAAGGTGACGGTGGGAAACTGTCACAAGTAGTGGATGATGATGAGACACAATTGCCAGAAAGTCAGGAGGAGGACCATGGTGCGGAAATGGAAGATTAGGTGGTGGACGATGAAGTCACTGACCCAACCTGGAAAAGGGACATGCAGAGCAAGGACAGCAGCACACAGGGGGAGGGAGGCGTAGCACCACAACAGGAAAGAACAAGCAGTGTGGTGGGCACAGACAGAAGACAGGCAACCATTCCCTGTAACATCAACATGACGGAAGTTGCCAGTACAACTGTTAGGTCTCCCCGAAGCTCGTTGTTTTTCAAAGACTATGCCGATAACCCCAAGAAGGCCATTTGAACCACCTGCCAGGCCAGCATCAGCAGGGGTAGTAAACCTTGCAGCCTGACCACCACCAGCATGATCAGGCACATGGCAGCAAAGCACCCGACTAAGTGGACCGAACCCCAGGATCCAGCAACAGTGTCTGCGGGTGACACCACTGCTTATTCCGCTGTTGTGCATGCACGTCAATCCCCTGTCCATGGCGCATGCCAAGATGCCTCCCCCCCTGCACCTGTCATTGAACACTCTAAACTAACACCATCAGCAAGCACCTCCATGTCCCAGCGCAGCATTCAGTTGTCCCTACCCCTGTCCTTGGAACAAAAGCGCAAATACACAGCTAACGCCCCACAGGCCACATTGCTAAATTCACACATTTAGCTCCAAATGTTGCCTTTTAGGCTCATGGAGATGGAAGCTTTCCGCAACCTGATGGCTGTGGCCATCCCTTGGTACTCTGTCTCCAGCTGCCACTATTTCTCCCGGAGTGCCATCCTTACATTACACAAGCATGTGTCCCACAA
The DNA here is from genome assembly GCF_046119375.1 of Phyllobates terribilis. Classification (NCBI taxonomy): domain Eukaryota; kingdom Metazoa; phylum Chordata; class Amphibia; order Anura; family Dendrobatidae; genus Phyllobates; species Phyllobates terribilis. The sequence continues at coordinate 49,753,088 of NW_027362772.1, read as the reverse complement.
TATTAGACGTGCCCTCAACAACGCAGCTACTGGGAAAGTCCACCTAACCATGGACACGTGGACAAGTGCTTGTGGACAGTGAAAGTACATCTCTCTGGCGGCTCACTGGATTAACATAGTGGAAGCTGGGACCCAGTCGGACCTTGGGCCGAAACACATCCTCCAGACGCCGAGGATTGCGGGCCCCAGGTCAATCAGGGTTGCAACCACATTATACAGGTCCTGCACCTCATCCTCCACCTCCTCTTCAACCTCCATCTCTGAAATGACCACATCGGTCACAAACTGGAAGCACTGCAGCACTGCCTCAGCCAAGCGGCAACAGGCTAGGCTAAAGTTAATATGCTTAGGTGACAAACCGCACAATGCTAAAGCATTGTGGACAGCTCTGAAAGAGCAGGCACATCTGTGGCTGACACCACTGAACCTACAGCCAGGAAAGGTCGTGTGTGACAATGGCCGGAACCCTGTGGCAGATCTGAGGTGAGGCAAGCTCACACACATACCATGCCTGACCCATGTGCTTAACCTTGTGGTTCAGCAGTTTCTCAAAACCTACCCGGATCTGTCGGATCTGCTTGTCAAAGTATGCCGCTTGTATGTCCATTTTAGAAAGTCAGCTACAGCTTCCGCCGCCCTGGCTGTGTTTCAGCAGCATTTGCAGCTTCTGGCTCACCGACTGGTGTGTGATGTCCCCACGCATTGGAACTCTACACTACAGATGTTGGGAAGGATTTGTGAGCAGAAGAGGGCAGTTGTTGAGTACCAGCTGCAACAAGGCTATCGGTTTTCAGTTCAGACTCCACGCATAAGAGCTCAGAAGTGGACATGGATGTCAGACATATGTACCATCCTTCAAAACTTTGAGGACTCCACCAAGATGGTGAGCGGCGATGACGCCATAATTAGCATCACCATCCCCCTTCTCTGTCTTCTGAAACGCTCTCTGCTCTCAATTAAAGTGGATGCATTGCAGACGGATCATGATGAGATGGAGCAAGGAACCATACAGGGTGATTCAAAACAGCCCAGCCTCATCTCATCCCAACATGGATTGCGTGACAATGAAGAAGAGGAGCTAGTTTTCTGTGCTATAGACTGTACTACCTGCACAACTGTCATACCGTCTGTTTAGCGTGGATGGCCTGAGGACAGGGAGGAGGAGAAAGAGGAGGGTGAGAAGAAAAGCATGTTCAGTCATCCTCTTGGTGAGGACATGGAAGTCTTGCCTCCTTGCAGTCTGTCACACATGGCTGAGATTATATTTTGCTGCCTTTCCTGTGATCCTTGCGTTGTCCAAATTTTCGGTGACAGTCATTACTGGTTGATGACACTTCCTGACCCACGCTACAGGAAGAACTTTATGTCTCTTATTCCTTTGCAGGACAGGCTGTCCTCCGGCGCTCGGGCACTGTGCTTAGGGCGCGCGCTCCCTCCCTCTTATAGGGGCTGCAAGCGCCGTCCTAAGGAGTCCCCGGCCAATGGCCAGAGGACCTCCCGTATATAAAGCACCTCCTCCAAAATGGAGGTGCCCTAGCAAAGTTGTAGCACTGTGTACTTACCTCTGCTTCAGCCCTTAGGTTCCGCTGCCTGCCTGACTACCAGTCCTGCCCACCAGCCTGACTACCAGTCCAGTCCACCAGCCTGTCTACTTTCCAGCCCGACCGTCTGTCTTCCTTTCAGTCCGCCAGTCTGTCTATGGGCTCTGCCCGCCTGCTTACCTGGAAGCACCTGCCTGTTACCTGCCGTGCCTACCAGCCAGCCTACCTGGAGGCTCCTGCTTGTTACCTGCCATGCCTGCCAACCCGCTTGCTTACCTGGAAGCACCTGCCTGTTACCTGCCATGCCTACCAGCCAGCCTACCTGGTGGCTCCTGCTTGTTACCTGCCTTGCCTACCTGGAGGCTCCTGCTTGTTACCTGCCATGCCTACCTGGAGACTCCTGCTTGTTACCTGCCTTGTCTGCCGGTCCGTCTACCCGGATCACCTGCCATCCTGCCTTCTGTGCCCATCTGCTATACCGGTCAGTCCCTGCCTTCTGACCCGTGGGAGTCACCTGCTCTCATACACGGTCTGGCCCAGAGTAGCACCTGGTCCCTCTGCTTGGTCCTTCCCTGGTCATGGAGTCAATTGAGCTGCCATACGACCTTGGTCAGTCCGAGTTGATACCTAGTTACGCCCCTCTGGTCCCTCCTTGCACCACAGCACAGAGGTTTCACCACCCGGATCCATAACAGTTTGCTCGGGCCATGGAACCCGGTGGCCCCCAGGCCTCTTCGCTTGCTGACCTGTACCAGGAGGTTTCTTGTCAGAGATCCCAACAGGAAACCATCCTGACCTATCTGCGGAATGTCAACTCTCACCTTGACACAATGTCTGTCCCACCTGTGTCCTCCTCGAGTCGAGCGACTTCCGCTCCGGCAGTGCCACTGCCTACCAATGCCACAGCATCCAGCACAGGACTCCGGTTTTCTGCTCCTCCTCGTTTTGGAGGTGACCCCGTCTTATGTCGGGGCTTTCTGAACCAGTGCACGCTGCACTTTGAACTTCTGGCCCATCAGTTTCCCTCCGACCAGGCCAAGGTGGCGTTCATCATGTCTCACCTCACCGGGGAACCATTGACATGGCTTAACCTCCTATGGGAGAGAGGGGATCCCCTGGTATCCGACCTTCCGGCTTTCCTCACTGCCTTCCCGAGGGTCTTCGATGAACCCGGACGAAGGATTTCTACTGCCTCCTCATTGCTCCGTCTCCGCCAAGGGAGTCTCACCGTGGGCCAGTATGCTATACGCTTCCGTACCCTTGCTTCTGAGTTTGCCTGGAACAATGAAGCCCTGGTGTCCACCTTCTGGGAGGGTCTTTCCGGTCGGATTAAGGACAAGTTAGCTGGTCTTGACATTCCTACCACCCTGGATGACCTGGTGTCACTAGCTACCCAGATTGAGATCTGTTTCCTTGAACATACCAAGTAGGTTACCCGGGAGAGAAGATTTCCTCGTCTTGCTTCTTTTTTCCAGAAACCGGCTTCCCAACCATCAACTTCCCGGGCACGCTCACCCGAACCTATGCAGATCGACCAGACCAAGGTGGTCAAGTTTCGCCAAGAAACACGCCAAACCGAGGGAAGCTGTTTCTACTGTGGCAGTAAGGAGAACTTCATCCGTTCCTGCCCGGTGAAGCCGGGAAACTCCAGTGTCTAGGACGGCTTGGAGAGGTCATCCTAGGCAAAAGTAAATCCTCTCCATCCTTGACTTTATCCGTCTCTATCTCCTGGGGTGAGAACCGCTTCTTTGAAACCGCACTTCTGGATTCCGGAGCTGCTGGGAACCTCATATCCCAGTCCCTTGTAGAGAAGTATCAGATTCCTACCAAACCTCTGGCTGAACCAATGGCAGTCGCTTCCATGGATGGAAGACTCCTTCCAGTGACCATCTTGCTCGTCACAGAGCCTGTAACCCTGCAGGTGGGAATGCTGCAGGGAATGCTGTGATCTCCTTCCATGTGCTTTCCGGACTCTCTCACTCCCTTTTGCTAGGTCTACCCTAGCTACAGAGACATGAACCCATTCTGAATTGGCAATCCGGTGAGGTGCTCCATTGGGGGCAGGATTGCAATAAGACCTGCCTGGTTCTGGTTCGCCCGGCTCAACCTCCACCTACTCCGAATTTACCTGGACTACCGGCACCTTACTGGACCTATGCAGATGTCTTCGACACAAAGGAGGCAGAGACCCTGCCACCACATAGGCCTTATGATTGCCCTATCGACCTGGTACCCGGTGCCACTCCACCCCATGGGCATATTTACCCGCTGTCGTCGGTCGAATCCCGGGCCATGTCGAAGTACATTGAAGAAAATCTGGCTAGGGGATTCATCCAGAAATCTACCTCCCCGGCTGGAGCTGGATTTTTCTTCGTCAAAAAGAAAGACGGTTCACTACATCCCTGTATTGATAATAGAGCACTCAACTAAATTACTGTCAAAAGCAAATACCTCCTGCCGCTCATCTCTGAGTTGTTAGACCGCCTTAAGGGTGCGAAGATCTTCACCAAGCTAGATCTACGTGGGGCGTATAACTTGGTCCGGATGCGCCAAGGAGACGAGTGGAAGACGGCATTCAATACCTGGGACGGTCACTATGAATACTGTGTGATGCCCTTCGGTCTCTGCAATGCTCCCGCCGTCTTCCAAGAATTAGTTAACAACATCTTCCGTGACCTCCTATATTCTTGCATGGTGGTGTACCTGGATGACATCTTGGTCTTCTCTCTGGATCTTCCCACACACCAGAGGGATGTTTGTCAGGTCCTGCTTAGGCTCAGGCAGAATCACCTATATACAAAATTTGAGAAATGCCTCTTCGAGCAGACCTCTCTTCCGTTCCTGGGCTACATTATCTCCAAGACAGGTCTACGAATGGACCCCGAGAAGCTTTCTGCTGTCTTAAAGTGGCCCCGTCTGGTGGGGTTGAAGGCGATTAAGCGATTCCTGGCCTTCGCCAACTATTACCGTCTCCTCATCCCGCATTTCTCTTCTCGGACTGCTCCCATCTCTGCGCTCGCCCGAAAGGGAGCAAATCCTAAGGAATGGCCGTCCGAAGCGGAGGAGGCCTTCCTCTCCTTAAAACAAGCCTTCTCTTCTGCCCCAGTGCTGCACCGTCCGGATAGCAACAAACAGTTCTTCCTGGAGGTTGATGCGTCCTCCTCCGGAGCCGAAGCGGTGCTCACCCAGAAATAGTCATCCGGGAGAATGGTAACCTGTGGCTTCTTCTCCAAGCTCTTCTCCTCGTCTGAGCGCAACTACCCCATAGGAGACCGAGAACTGCTATCCATCAAATTGGCACTGAAGGAGTGGCGTTACCTGCTTGAAGGGACTCTGCACCCGGTGATCATCTATACTGATCACAAAAACATGGCATATATACAGAATGCCCAAAGACTCAATCCGCGTCAGGTCCGGGGGTCTTTGTACTTCGCCCGCTTCGACTTTACCATACATTACCGCCCGGCGGACAAGAACGTTAAAGCCTACGCCTTGTCCAGATCCTTCTTGTCTTCCGATCAAGAGGAGGAGCCTATGCATATCATCGATCCCTCCAAAGTGATGAATGTGGCCCCCTTGGACCTGACTCGTCTCCCACCCGGTAAGACGTTTGTAGCGGTTCCGGATCGTAAGAAGGTTCTTCACTGGAGTCATTCATCCAAACTAGCCAGCCATGCTGGCCAGAAGAAGACCTTCCTGCTCATTACCCAGCATTACTGGTGTCTCACCCTGTGCAAGGATGTGGTAGACTTCGTCACGGCCTGTTTGTCCTGTGCCCGCAACAAGGTTCCCAGACATCTTCCAGCCGGTCGCCTCCTGCCTCTTCCCGTACCTGCTGCCCCGTGGCAACACATTGCTATGGACTTTATTACTGATCTCCCTGTTTCTCCCGGTTGTACGGTCATTTGGGTGGTTGCCGACCGCTTTTCTAAAATGGCTCACTTCATCCCTCTGCCTGGTCTCCCGTCTCCATCTGGGCTGACTAAGGACTTCATGCATCACATTTTCTGTCTCCACGGCCTACCCCTCCACATTGTGTCTGATCGAGGAGTCCAGTTCACCTCGCACTTATGAAGAGCTACGTGTAAGCTACTGGATGTCACCCTGGATTTCGCCTCTGCTTACCATCCGCAGTCCAATGGCCAGGTGGAACGTATCAACTAGATCCTTACCAGCTTCCTCTGGCATTTTGTCAACACTCACCATACCGATTGGGTGGAGCTCCTACCATGGGCCGAGTTCTCCTATCACAACCATGAGAGCGAATCGTCTTCCAAGTCCCCGTTTTTTGTGGTCTACGGTGAACATCCCCGAATTCCGTTTCCCGTTTCCGCTTCTGTAGACAACCCTGCAGTGGAATCTCTGGTCAGCGAATTCTCCACCATTTGGGGAAACACTAGGTCCGCACTTCTTCAGTCCTCCGAGCGGATGAAGAGACATGCTGACAAGAGACGTCTGGATCCGCCTCAATTCCGTCTGGGAGACAAGGTTTGGCTCTCCTCCAAGCATGTTCGTCTCAAAATACCCTCCTATAAGTTGGTTCCTCGGTTCATCGGTCCATTTGAAGTCCTCAAGCAAATCAACCCAGTAGCCTACAAGTTAAAACTCCCGGCCACCTTGCGGATTCCCAACTCCTTCCACGTATCTCTACTCAAATCAGTTGTGCTTAATTCTTTTTCCGACAATCCAGGTACTTTCCCAGCTCCGGTTTCTGCTGAGGACGTTTTTGAGGTAGAGAACATTCTGGCCACCAAGAGGGTAAGAGGAAAAACCTTTTTTCTGGTGGATTGGAAGGGGTTTGGCCCAGAGGAGAGAACTTGGGAACCCAGGGAGAACATTCATGCCCCGCTTCTCCTTAAAAAAATTCTTTCTAGCCTAAAAAAGAGGGGGTGTAAAGGGGGTGGGTACTGTAGTATCGGCGTCTCTGCTCCCTGACAGGCAGAGATGCCGCGCACCCTGCCCGGCGTCGTCAGGCGCTCCTGCTTCTGCGGGTGCCGGCACGTGCAGCCTCCCAGGCACTGTGCTTAGGGCGCGCATGCGCTCCCTCCCTCTTACAGGGGCCGCGCACGCAGTCCTAAGGAGTCCCCGGCCAATGGCCAGAGGACCTCCCGTATATAAGGCACCTCCTCCAAAATGGAGGTGCCCAAGCAAAGTTTTAGCACTGTGTACTTACCTCTGCTTCAGCCCTCAGGTCCCGCTGCCAGCCTGACTACCAGTCCAGTCCACCAGCCTCACTACTCTCCAGCCCGACAGTCTGTCTACCATTCAGTCCGCCAGTCTGTCTATGGGCTCTGCCCGCCTGCTTAACTGGAAGCACCTGCCGGTTACCTGCCGTGCCAGCCAACCCTCTTGCTTACTTGGAAGCACCTGCCTGTTACCTGCCGTGCCTACCAGCCAGCCTACGTGGAGGCTCCAGCTTGCTACCTGCCGTGCCTACCTGGAGGCTCCTGCTTGTTATCTGCCATGCCTACCTGGAGGCTCCTGCTTGTTACCTGCCGTGTCTGCCAGTCCGTCTACCCGGATCACTCGCCAGACTGCCTGCTGTGCCCATCTGTTATACCGGTCAGTCCCTGCCTTCTGACCCGTGGGAGTCACCTGCTCTCATACAAGGTCTGGCCCAGAGTAGCACCTGGTCCCTCTGCTCGGTCCGTCCCTGGTCACGGAGTCGATTGAGCCGCCATATGACCTTGGTCAGTCCGAGTTGATACCTAGTTACGCCCCTCTGGTCCCTCCTTGCACCACAGCACAGAGGTTCCACCACCCAGATAAGTAACACAGGCCTAATAAAATGGAGCAGTACCAGAAGGCCCTTGTTGCGGAATTATTGAAAAAATTCCCATCTGAAAATGCTGGCGGCAGAGTTCACAGTTCATTGGTCAACAAAGGAGTACAGGCGAGAGAGCCACAAATGAAATCCAGCAGAGGCAGGGGAACACTGTCAAAGTTCTGGGACAGTTTTACCAGACCCTCTCATCGCACAGGCCCTGAGACTGGGGGTACTCTCACAAGAAGTGCAAAATTTCAGAAGATGGTGAGGGAGTACCTTGCCAACCGTACCAACGTCTTCCGTGATTCCTCTGTGCCTTATAATTATTGCATATCCAAGGTGGACACGTGTCATGAAGTGGCTCTCTACGCCTTGAATGTCCTGGCCTGCCCTGCCGCTAGCGTTTTGTCAGAGCAGGTTTTTAGTGCAGCTGGTGGAATTATAACCGATAGGCGCATCCGTCTGTCAACTCAAAATGCTGACAGGCTGACTCTTATAAAAATGAGCAAGGGCAGGATTGGGCCAGACTTCTCAACACCATCGAATGATAGCAGAGTAACATAAACTCAAATACAGTGTCTTTTTTGGGGAGATCTAACTTTATTCCCATGCACCTCTGTCTTCACACCCAGACATGGGTAATTGCTTTCTGATTTTGTTAATTTGCTCTTGTTCTCCTCCTTCTCCGCATTGTTATCCTCCACCACCATATCACCACCATATGTAGCATATCAACATTTCTATGTCTCTTGCAAGGGTCATTAGAGTTCCTCCAAATCTTTGGTAGCCTTTGCTTCAGTGCATAGGCAAACAATATGGGAGATACGCTTCCTAATAATTAGTGTTGAGCGAGCACTAAAATGCTCGGGTGCTCGAAGCTCGGGCCGAGCTCGCCGTGATACTCGGGTGCTCGACCCGAGCAACGAGCCCAATGTTAGTCTATGGGAGACTCGAGCATTTTTGCGGTGGCACCCCCGGCAGTCTTTTAAAAGCCTAACAAGTGCCCAAAACGATAGTGACAGTGCTCAAATGACATGGGGACAGCATGGGGATCACCCCAGGAAGCATTTCTGACCCCCAGGTCACTGCTGTCAACAACGTGGTCAGAGGTATTAAGCCACTTTTACAGGCTCACAATAAAACGAAAGTGAAACTTTTTTCCTGTGAAATATGTTAAGGAACATCCTTTCCAGGGAAAAGACTTGTGTATAAGTTAAAATAAATGAAAAAAACCAAAAATACTCCTCCACACCTTCGGCTATGTTCACAAGTAGCATTTTTTATGCGTTTTTGCACTTTTGTATTGCTTTCAACTATGACAAATACATTCACCGGGAAATGTCATTTTAACATTTTACAACCTTATCTGGCCATGTGCTGTGTGACACATGCATAAAGTGCTGAAAAGACATGGGAACAGCATGGGGAATACCCCTGGAAGCATCTCTGACTCCGAGGTCACTGTCTAAAAGTGTGCCCATCATAAGTGATCCTTGCCGCATCAGAAGATGCAGACTTGCAACTATCCCCATGCAAGTTCTAGTCCCAGGGCAGTGTTGAATTGCTCCCCCATTCCTTGCAATACAAGCGCAAGTATGCAGCCTGCCACCCACCCACCCCCAGGCTGCAATACCATACTGCTTGCTTGCTTGAACTTGAAATTGGGCCTTTTAGGCATGTGGAGGCGGAATCTGACCACCACGTCATGGCTGTGTTGGCGGCCTGGAATCCATACTCAGTCCTCAGCCGCCCGGCGGCCGGGTGTCCATACTCAGTCCCCAGCCGCCCCGCGGCCGAGTGTCCACACGGTCCCCAACCGCCTGGGGGCAGTCGGGTGTCCATAAACGGTCCCCAGCCGCCCCCATTTCTCCTTGGAACATCCCCCCACACCCTTTTCTTAGCCCGGCCTGCTTTAGGCAGCATTGGACGAGCCCAGCAGAGAACCAGACTCCTCCGGTGGGCCCTGACTTCTCCATCGGTGGAGTTGAGAGTGCCAAGGTGAGGAGCATGATGATGATGACAGAAGTTAGCATCTGCTATGTTTTCTTTTAATGCAAGTGTAAGTGTGCAGCCTGCCACCCACCCACACCCAGACTGCAATTCATACTGCTAGCTTGCACTTGAAATGGGGCCTTTTAGTTTAGAGGAGGCCGAAGCTGGCCACTACCTCATGGCTGCTTCAGCAGCGAGGTATCCATACTCAGTCCCCAGCCGCCCCTATTTGTCCTGGTGTGCCTTATACATAAGATTAAGCGCATATACCAAAACATTACCTGTGCCCTCCCCAGTGCATTTAGTGGGAAGGAGAGCCTATTCCGCTCTAGTGTGTGCATGCCAAACCCCTGTTCATGGTACATGCGAAGATGCCTCCCACCTTGCACCTGTCGTTGCAGACTTGCAACTATCCCCATTCAAGTCCTTGTCCCAGGGCTGTGTTCAATTGTACCTCTCCCATTCCTTGCAATGCAAGCGCAAGTATGCAGCCTGCCACCCACCCACCCCCAGGCTGCAATACCATACTGCTTGCTTGCTTGCACTTTAAATTGGGCCTTTTAGGCATGTGGAGGCGGAATCTGGCCATCACGCCATGGCTGTGTCGGCGGCCTGGTATCCATACTCAGTCCCCAGCCGCCTGGTGGCTGGGTGTCCCCGCTTGTTCCCCAGCCTCCAGGGGGTGGCCGGGTGTCCATTCTCGGTCCCCAGCCACCCATATTTGTACCGGTAACCTTTCCCACACTTTTCTTAGCCTGGCCTGCTTTAGGGCAGCATTGGCCGAGTCCACCGGACTATCAGACTCCTCCGGTGGGCCCTGGCTTCTCCATCAGGGGAGTTGAGAGTGCCAAGGTGAGGAGCATGATGAGGATGATAGAAGTTAGCATCTGCTTTGTTTTGTTGTAATGCAAGCGCATGTATGTAGTAGCGGCTAGGCCTGAGGAGGTCAGCGTTTTGGCGCATATCCTACCTCCTCCGAGGATTGCTGGATGTTTTCCTGCTACTATCCAAGTTCTATGACTCCCGTTAAAACAAAGCTTCAGGTGATAAATGATGGATGAGGTAGTGGCAAAGGAGAAAGAGCAGGAGGAACAGGGACCATTCACATCAATATCAGGCCAGTCAACCAGATATGTCTTGTAGAATATGTTTCTGTAACAAAAGGAGCGGTTCGGCTACACAGTTATAGGGCATACAGTGAGTGCAATGCCTACCAAAAATTTCGAGGCACTCCAATGCCCCTTGGAAATGACATGGAGGTCAGAGGGCGTTAACTAAACCTTTTTTTCCATTTATAGCAACTGGGTCTCCTGTGCATTGTTGGCCTAAGCAGTGAATGGAATGCTTTCCAAAAATTATGAGGTACTGCAATGCCCCTTACAAGAGCCATGTGTGGCATCCCAGGGGTCTGGTCACCACAGTAAGAGAGATTACGACGGAGAGCAAGTGGGAGGTTTGCTGGTCAGGATCCCTTAAACATGCAACATCCTCCTGCCCCAGTCCTGGGAGGGGAGAATTCTGCCCTAATAAACTGGATCTGGGGTGGTGTTGAGTGAGTCAGAGAACAGAGAACAGTCAGAGTCAGAGTGAGAGCAAGGGAAAGTAACAGCAAGGAGCTCTGTAGGAGCTAGGAGCTAAAGACGAGGGGCTGGAAGCTGAGCAGAGCTCGCCCTGGCAGAAGACAATAGGAACCGGACACAGGAGTCCGAAGCTGTGAGGACTTATATATCCAGCAGCAGAAACCAGCCGACAGGGGATTTCAGGTCCTCTGGCCATAGAAGCCCGGAGGCTCAGTCACAAGCAAGGGACCAGCACCGCCGTCGTGGAGCGGAGGCTAACAGAAGGCCCCAAGTCACCAGCCATACGGGTGAGCACTACACCGTACACTCAGGGACGTGGGCTACTTCTACCCGCTTACAGCAAGGTAGCCAGGAAGAGTGCAGACAGACGGGGAAGCCTACAACTCCACCTGGCCAGGGGAACTCCTGCTTGCTCACAGACTGACCAGGCCTCTTATGCTAGCCACTACTCCCGGGAGGGTATACCTTATAATCATCAGTAAAGACCCTGAACTGCACTGCAAAGACTCTGAGTCATTCCTGCTGTGCTCGTGCACCATCACCCCCATCATCCACACTCACTGCCCTGAGGCTATACTCCTCCCGAGGGGAGTTATCCCATTTTATGCTGCGCACTCAACACCAGCCTCAGCGGTCTGCCTCGCAGTGGTGGTACTCCCTGACCGCAATCCACGGGTGGCGCAGTCAGACAATTAAGCTCAAAACCTAAGAAAGATTGCCACTGGTTTGACCAGCCTGAGTCACGGGACCGGGTCACCGCCACGGAGACTACAGACCCCAGAGACCCGGCACCGGGTATCCCACACACGTGTACACACGGCCCAGGGGGCGCGTCACATGCAGTACAGCATATTACAAACACAAGTCCCATTATTGGGGAGTGGGTGTCCCATAGTATTTGCTTATGCCTTGCAAGCAAAGCTGCCAAAAATTAGGATGGAGCAACTTGCAATGCCCCTTACAAGAGCCATTCAGTACAGCATATTACAAACATAAGTCCCATTATTGGGGAGTGGGTCTCCCATAGTATTTGCTTATGCTTTCCCAGCAAAAGCTGCCAAAAATTAGGACGGAGCAACTTGCAATGCCCCTTACAAGAGCCATGCAGTACAGCATATTACAAACATAAGTCCCATTATTGGGGAATGGGTCTCCCATAGTATTTGCTTATGCTTTCCCAGAAAAAGCTGCCAAAAATTAGGACGGAGGAACTTGCAATGCTGGCACCCTGGTGGTATAGTGGTGGTGGAGGCAGAGGATAAGGAGAAGAAGATTTAACAGCCGAAACGAGGAAGCGTATACCCATGTGTGGGTGTGAAGCGGTGCATGTGAATACACCTCCCGAAATAACACAGTGGATTTGACTTTATGTTACTCTGCTGTCATTTGGTGGTGATGAGAAGTCTGGCCCAATCCAGCCCTTGTTCATTTTGATAAGGGTCAGCTTGTCAGCATTGTCAGTTGACAGGCGAGTGCGCTTATCAGTTATAATTCCCCCAGCGGCACTAAAAACACGCTCCGATAACACGCTAGCGGCAGGGCAGGCCAGGACCTCCAAGGCGTACAGAGAGAGTTCATTCCAAGTGTCCAGCTTGGATACCCAATAATTAAAAGGCACAGAGGAATCACGGAGGACGCTGGTACGATCGGCAAGGTACTCCCTCACCATCTTTTGAAACTTTCCACTCCTTGTGAGAGTACCCCGCGCCTCAGGGCCTGTAAGCTGGACGGGTGTCAGAAAACTGTCCCAGAATGTTGACAGTGTTCCCCTGCCTCTGCTAGATTGGAGTTGCATCTCTCTCGCCTGTACGCCTTGGTTGGGCAACGAACTGTGACCTCTGCCGCTAGCGTGTTCAGATGGGAATTTTTTTAAGAGTTCTGCAGCAAGGGCCTTCTGGTACTGCCCCATTTTTGTAGACCTCTCCACCTCAGGAATAAGAGAGTGAAAGTTCTCCTTGTAGCGGGGGTCTACAAGTGTCACCAACCAGTAATGACTGTCACCCAACATTTTGACAACGCGAGGGTCACGGTTAAGGCAGCGTAACATAAAGTCAGCCATGCGTGCCAGACTGGTAATGGGCAAGATTTCCGTGTCCTCACCAAGATGACGACTGACCATGCTCTCCTCCTCCTGCTCCTCCTCCTCTTCCTCCTCCCCCCTGTCCTCAGGCCACCCACGCTGAACCGACGGTATGAGACTTGTACAGGTACTACCGTCTACAACGCATGATAGCAGCTCCTGTTCTTCCTCCTCCTCCTCCTGCTCCTCCTCTCCCTCATTGTCCCCCAATGCACGTTGGGATGAGATGAGGCTGGGCTGTGTGTAATCGCCCGCTATGGCTTCTTGATCCATCTCATCATACTCTGGCTGCAATGCCTCCTCTTTAATTCTCTGCAGAGAGCGTTGCAAAAGACAGACAAGTGGGATGCTGACACTAATGATGGCGTCATCGCCACTCACCATCTTGGTGGCCTTCTCAAAGTTTGTCAGGATGGTACATATGTCAGACATCCAGGTCCACTCCTGAGGTCTTATGTGTGGAGTCCGAACTGAATATCGACGGCCTTGTTGCAGCTGGTACTCCTCAACTGCTCTCTTCTGCTCACAAATCCTTTGCAACATGTGGAGGGTAGAGTTCCAACGTGTGGGGACATCACACACCAGTCGGTGTGCCGGAAGCTGCAAACGCTGCTGCAACACAGCAAGGGCGGCGGAAGCTGTAGCCGACTTGCGAAAATGAGCTGACAGGCGGCGTACTTTCACGAGCAGATCTGGAAACTCGGGGTACGATTTAAGAAACCGCTGAACCACGAGGTTAAGCACATGAGCCAGGCATGGTACGTGTGTGATCTCACCTCGCCTCAGAGCCGCCACCAGGTTACGGCCATTGTCACACACGGCCATGCCGGGATGTAGGTTCAGCGGTCTCAGCCACAGATCTGCCTGCTCTTTCACAGCTGTCCACAACTCACAAGCAGTGTGAGGTTTATCACCTAAGCTTATGAGTTTCAGCACAGCCTGTTGCCGCTTGGCGGAGGCAGTACTGCAATGCTTCCAGCTTGTAACTGATGTGGTGATATCTGAGATGGAGGCTGAACATGAGGAGGAGGAGGAGGAGGAGGATGCGCAGGAGCTGTACACTGTGGGGGCAACTCTGACTGACATAGGGCCCGCAATCCTCGGTGTGGGGAGGATGTGTTCCGTCCCAAGGTCCGACTGGGTCCCAGCTTCCACTATGTTTACCCAGTGTGCCGTCAGAGAGATGTACCGTCCCTGGCCACAAGCACTTGTCCACGTGTCCGTTGTCAGGTGGACTCTCCCAGTAACTGCGTTGTTGAGGGCACGGAAGATGCTTTGGGACACGTGCTTGTGTAGTGCGGGGATGGCACACCGGGCAAAATAGTGTCGGCTGGGGACCGAGTACCGAGCGACGGCCACCGCCATAAGATTGCGGAAGGATTCCGTCTCCACCAGCCTAAAAGGCAGCATTTCCAATGCAAGCAGTCGTGAAATGTGCGAATTTGGGACTGTGGCCTGTGGGGCGTTAGCTGCGAATTTCCGCTTTCGTTCAAAGGTCTGGGATATGGACAATTGAACGCTGCGGTGGGACGTGGACGTGGACGTTGATGCTGTTTCTTGAGAAACTGCCATAACAAGTGAAGACTGAGAGGAGGGGGCATCTTTACATGCAGTATGGACATGGGATTGCCTTGCACACACAACAGGAGGTTCTATTGCACACACAACAGTGGAAGAAGCAGTGGTGACACCCGCTGACACTGGTCGTGGACCCTGTGTTTCGCCCCACAAAGTCGGGTGCTTTGCTGCCATGTGCCTGATCATGCTGGTGGTGGTCAGGCTGGTAGTTTTGTCACCCTTGTTGATGCTGGCATGGCAGATGGAACATATGGCCTTTTTGGGGTTATCAGCAGAGTCTTTAAAAAAATTCCAGACTCTGGAAGACCTACCGCTTGTACTGGCAACGTCCCTCGTGTTGGTGTTACGGGGAACGGTTGCCTGCCTTCTGTCTGCGGCCACCACACTGCTTCTTCCTGCCTGTTGTGCTACTCTGTCTCCCTCCCCCTGTGTGCTGCTGGCCTCACTCTGCATGTCCTCCTTCCACGTTGGGTCAGTTACTAGATCATCCACCACCTCCTCCTCTTCCACTTGCGCACCACGATCCTCCTCCTCACTTCCTGGCAATTGTGTCTCGTCATCGTCCACCTCTTGTGACAGATTGCCAACGTCGACTTCCTGTGGCCGTGGCTGTTC
The DNA here is from genome assembly GCF_046119375.1 of Phyllobates terribilis. Lineage (NCBI taxonomy): Eukaryota > Metazoa > Chordata > Amphibia > Anura > Dendrobatidae > Phyllobates > Phyllobates terribilis. The sequence continues at coordinate 49,737,935 of NW_027362772.1, read as the reverse complement.
AAATATTTGGGCATCGCAACATGGGATCTCCTCTTCCACCACTTCAACCGTATCAGGCGAGGGGCCCAAATATGGAAATGGACCAGTGAACAGCTCTTCAGAGTGTCCAAGTGTGGGATCACTTGCTGTCTGACGACACTCGGCATGGTGGGAGGAAGGAGCATCAGGGTGAGGAGGAGTATGCGGTCGAGACTCATGGCTACTAAGAGTTGACCGTGTGGAAGACAGACCGGAGGTGGTGGTGCCCAGGTAACTGGAAGTATTGTCTGCTATCCAATTAATAACCTGTTCACACTGATCAGTTCTCAATACTGGTGTTGTTCTGTGCTTCCCTAGTAATTCGGTCAAGAAGTGGGAGCGAGAAGATGTGGCTGTTGGTTGTGGCACATTTTCACCTTGGCCACGGCCCCGTCCTCTGCACGAACCATCACCAGAACGTCCACTTCCACGTCCCTTGCCACGCGCCTTGCCCATTGTAAATTAAGTAAAATAGCTTACACTTGCACTATCAATGGAAAAAGGGTAATAAAGAGTAGATTAGAACCGTGGAAGAGGAAAACCACAGTTATTGTTTACTGGGGTATACCACACTTTTTTAAATAGAGATATTTGCAGCTGAACAGTGAGCGACACACTCTAACTGCTTTTTTTTTAGATACCAAAGGCCCAAAACTGGATAGTACAGCGATTTGACCCGTGGAACTGCGAAATCACATAGGGATGTCGGGCCTACACAAGACTATTTTCAACAGATATATTTTTGTGTCACAACAGTCAGGAGACACTACTGTTTTTCTTTACGGAAAAAACTACCAAAACCTGAATAATAGAGATTTTTTACAGTAGAACAGCAAAACCACAGTTATAATTTACTGGTGTATACCAGGCTTTTTAAAATATATATATATTTGTGGCTGAACAGTGAGCGACACACTCAAACTGTTTTTTTTAGATACAAATGGCCCAAAAGTGGATAATACAGAGGTTTGCACCGTGGAACTGCAAAACCACACTTGTATTTCTCGGGCCTACACCAGACTATTTTCAACAGATATATTTGTGTCTGAAAAATCAGGGAGACACTATTTTTTTTTTTTTTTTACAGCAAAAAGTACAAAAAGCAGGATAATAGAGATTTTTTACCGTGGAACAGCAAAAGCACACTTCTGTCTCTCTGGCCTACACAAGACTATTTTCAACAGCTATATTTGTGTCTGAAAAATCAGGGAGACACTATTATTATTTTTATACAGCAAAAAATGCCAAAAACAGGATAATAGAGATGTTTTACCGTGGAACATCAAAACCACAGTAATAATTTACTGGTGTATACCAGGCTTTTTAAAATATATATATATTTGCGGCTGAACAGTGAGCGACACACTCAAATTTTTTTTTTAGATACAAATGGCCCAAAAGTGGATAATACAGAGGTTTGTACTGTGGAACTGCAAAACCACACTTGTATTTCTCGGGCCTACACCAGACTATTTTCAACAGATATATTTGTGTCTGAAAAATCAGGGAGACACTATTTTTTTTTTTTTACAGAAAAAAATGCAAAAAGCAGCATAATAGAGATTTTTTACCGTGGAACAGCAAAAGCACACTTCTGTCTCTCTGGCCTACACCAGACTATTTTCAACAGATATATTTGTGTCTGAAAAATCAGGGAGACACTATTATTATTTTTATACAGCAAAAAATGCCAAAAACAGGATAATAGAGATGTTTTACCGTGGAACATCAAAACCACAGTAATAATTTACTGGTGTATACCAGGCTTTTTAAAATATATATATATTTGCAGCTGAACAGTGAGCGACTGTCACGGGTGTGTCGCCACGAAGATCGTCACGATTACACAGCCTGACTTCTCGCAGCTGACTTTTTGGTGCTTTGTGTTTTTCGGCAGTGAGGGAGTTAATTCTCTCTCTCTCTGTGCTAGACGAGGTCCAGCCTCGCCCAGCTGCAATCAATGCTGCTGTAGTGAGACTCCTTCAAATGCCTGCCGGTCTGTTAGGGAAGTGTCGGTGAAAGCATTTCATGCAGACTAACAGAGCGGATCGTGGTATTTGGAGTTTCAGAGATAAGTGTATTCGGAGAGTTTTTTCCCTTCCTCGCTTTATCATTTATCTCCTTTCCCGTTGGTGTTCCCTCTGTTGTAGTTGTGTAGTTTTTGTATGCAAGGTGGTTTTGGTTTTTCCCTTGTACTGTCTCGTTCGTCTAAGTACTGTGTGTGGGCATATTATTACTTGTCCCCTTTTGTTGTGATCGGGGTCCTTCTCAGGACTAGATTACTTAGGTGCAGGGATCCTCAGGAGGTAGGGGTTACGCTGGCGGCCTGGACCTCTGTACCTTTAACAGTACCTCCAGGTTGAGGGATTAGTCAGGGCCCCAGCTTAGGGTCAGCTTAGGCCCCCTACCTCCAGTATACAGAGACAGCGTGACAGCAACACACTCAAACTGTTTTTTTTAGATACAAATGGCCCAAAAGTGGATAATACAGAGGTTTGTACCGTGGAACTGCAAAACCACACTTGTATTTCTCGGGCCTACACCAGACTATTTTCAACAGATATATTTTTGTCTGAAAAATCAGGGAGACACTATTTTTTTTTTTTACAGCAAAAAATGCAAAAAGTAGGATAATAGAGATTTTTTACCGTGGAACAGCAAGAGCACACTTCTGTCTCTCTGGCCTACACCAGACTATTTTCAACAGATATATTTGTGTCTGAAAAATCAGGGAGACACTATTATTGTTTTTATACAGCAAAAAATGCCCAAAACAGGATAATAGAGATGTTTTACCGTGCAACATCAAAACCACAGTAATAATTTACTGGTGTATACCAGGCTTTTTAAAATATATATATATTTGCGGCTGAACAGTGAGCGACACACTCAAACTGTTTTTTTTAGATACAAATGGCCCAAAAGTGGATAATACAGAGGTTTGTACCGTGGAACTGCAAAACCACACTTGTATTTCTCTGGCCTACACCAGACTATTTTCAACAGATATATTTGTGTCTGAAAAATCAGGGAGACACTATTTTTTTTTTTTTTTACAGAAAAAAATGCAAAAAGCAGGATAATAGAGATTTTTTACCGTGGAACAGCAAGAGCATACTTCTGTCTCTCTGGCCTACACCAGACTATTTTCAACAGATATATTTGTGTCTGAAAAATCAGGGAGACACTATTATTATTTTTATACAGCAAAAAATGCCAAAAACAGGATAATAGAGATGTTTTACCGTGGAACATCAAAACCACAGTAATAATTTACTGGCGTATACCAGGCTTTTTAAAACATATATATATATTTGCGGCTGAACAGTGAGCGACACACTCAAACTGTTTTTTTTAGATACAAATGGCCCAAAAGTGGATAATACAGAGGTTTGTACCGTGGAACTGCAAAACCACACTTGTATTTCTCGGGCCTACACCAGACTATTTTCAACAGATATATTTGTGTCTGAAAAATCAGGGAGACACTATTTTTTTTTTTTTTACAGAAAAAAATGCAAAAAGCAGGATAATAGAGATTTTTTACCGTGGAACAGCAAAAGCACACTTCTGTCTCTCTGGCCTACACCAGACTATTTTCAACAGATATATTTGTGTCTGAAAAATCAGGGAGACACTATTATTATTTTTATACAGCAAAAAATGCCAGAAACAGGATAATAGAGATGTTTTACCGTGCAACATCAAAACCACAGTAATAATTTACTGGTGTATACCAGGCTTTTTAAAATATATATATATTTGCGGCTTAACAGTGAGCGACACACTCAAACTGTTTTTTTTAGATACAAATGGCCCAAAAGTGGATAATACAGAGGTTTGTACCGTGGAACTGCAAAACCACACTTGTATTTCTCGGGCCTACACCAGACTATTTTCAACAGATATATTTGTGTCTGAAAAATCAGGGAGACACTATTTTTTTTTTTTTTACAGAAAAAAATGCAAAAAGCAGGATAATAGAGATTTTTTACCGTGGAACAGCAAAAGCACACTTCTGTCTCTCTGGCCTACACCAGACTATTTTCAACAGATATATTTGTGTCTGAAAAATCAGGGAGACACTTATTATTTTTATACAGCAAAAAATGCCAAAAACAGGATAATAGAGATGTTTTACCGTGGAACATCAAAACCACAGTAATAATTTACTGGTGTATACCAGGCTTGTTAAAATATATATATATTTGCGGCTGAACAGTGAGCGACACACTCAAACTGTTTTTTTTAGATAGAAATGGCCCATAGAACTGCAAAACCACACTTCTATTTCTCTGGCCTACACCAGACTATTTTCAACAGATATATTTGTGTCTGAAAAATCAGAGGCACACTTTTTTTTTGGGGGGGGGGGGGGCACCAAAAGGTTAATAAGATGGGTATTTGTACATTGTGAAGGAGGAAAAAAAAAAGAGGATTTAGATTAAAAAAAAAGGATTTTTCCTGGCCCCCGGGACCTGGAGCTAGGTCCAGCAATTTCAGCAACAGGAGCAGCACACAGGACTGTAATGCAGTGTTTGCTGGTATAACCACTGCGTCTCCTATACAGCCTGCCTGCCTGCCTGATATACCTGGGATGGATATTAGTCCTGAGAAGGACTGTTTGTTTGATCTGGCAGCCTTTACAGACCCTACACTAACTATTTTGCAGGATATATATCTCCCTAAATCAGCAGCGCTGTCCCTACACTGTCTGATCTGGAGTGACTGTGTCCAAGATGGCGGCGCCCGGTTTTAAATACTCGAGGTGACGCTGTGCAGCCAGCCAATCACTGTAATGCCCACAAACAACATGGCTGCGGCATTACAGTGACTGGCTGGCAATCCCTGCATGTTCATTGGCTCTGTAAAGAGCGCCAAACATGCAGGGCGGAGACCCGAGCTCCCTCCCGAGTAACCCAGAAATGCTCGGTGCTCGCCGAACATCACGAGTAGCGTGATGCTCGGGCGAGTACCGAGCAGTGTCGAGCATGTTCGCTCAACACTACTAATAATGGTAACATTTTTTTCAGGAGGCCCTCCGACCTCTAAGTCCCTTGCAAGGGGCATTGGAGTTCCTACAAATTATTGGCACCTGTTGCTTCACTGCATAGGCAAACAGTATGGGAAACCTACTTCCTAATAATGGGAACATTTTTTTCAGGAGTCCCTCTGACCTCTACCTCTCTTGCAAGGGCATTGGAGTTCCTCCAAATTTTTGGCAGCCGTTGCTTCACAGCATAGGCAAACAGTATGGGAGACACATTTCTTAGTAATGGGAACATTTTTTTCAGAAGGCCCTCTGACCTCTGCGACTCTTGCAAGGGGCATTGGAGTTCCTCCAAATTTTTGGCAGCCATGGCTTTACTGCATAGTTAAACAGTATGGGAGACACACTTCCTAATAATGGAAGCATTTTTTGCAGGAGGCCATCTGACCTCTACGTCTCTTGCAAGGGATATTGGAGTTCCTCCAAATTTTTGGCAGCCGTTGCTTCACAGCATAGGCAAACAGTATGGGAGACACACTTCCTAATAATGGGAGCATTTTTTGCAAGAGGCCCTCCGACCTCTTCGTCTCTTGCAAGGGGCATTGGAGTTCCTCCAAAATTTTGGCAGCCGTTGCTTCACTGCATAGGAAAACAGTATGGGAGACACACTCTTAATAATGGAAGCATTTTTTGCAGGAGGCCCACCGACATTTACGTCTCTTGCAAGGGGCATTGGAGTTCCTCCAACTTTTTGGCAGCCGCTGCTTCACAGCATAGGCATACAGTATGGGAGACACATTTCTTAGTAATGGGAACATTTTTTTCAGAAGGCCCTCTGACCTCTACGACTCTTGCAAGGGGCATTGGAGTTCCTCCAAATTTTTGGCAGCCATTGCTTTACTGCATAGTTAAACAGTATGGGAGACACACTTCCTAATAATGGAAGCATTTTTTGCAGGAGGCCCTCCGACCTCTACGTCTCTTGCAAGGGGTATTGGAGTTCCTCCAAATTTTTGGCAGCCGTTGCTTCACAGCATAGGCAAACAGTATGGGAGACACACTTCCTAATAATGGAAGCATTTTTTGCAAGAGGCCCTCCGACCTCTACGTCTCTTGCAAGGGGCATTGGAGTTCCTCCAAAATTTTGGCAGCCGTTGCTTCACAGCATAGGAAAACAGTATGGGAGACACACTCTTAATAATGGAAGCATTTTTTGCAGGAGGCCCTCCGACATTTACGTCTCTTGCAAGGGGCATTGGAGTTCCTCCAAATTTTTGGCAGACGACCTACTTCCTAATAATGGGAGCATATTTTGCAGGAGGCCCTCCGACCTCTATGTATCTTGCAAGGGGCATTGGAGTTCCTCCAAAGTTTTGGCAGCCGTTGCATCACTGCATAGGAAAAGAGTATGGGAGACACACTTCCTAATAATGGGAGCATTTTTTTCAGGAGGCCCTCCGACCTCTTCGTCTCTTGCAAGGGGCATTGGAGTTCCTCCAAATTTTTTGCAGCAGTTGCCTCACTGCGTAGGCAAACATTATGGGAGACACACTTCCTAATAATGGGAGCATTTTTTTCAGGAGGCCCTCCGAACTCTACATCTCTTGCAAGGGGCATTGGAGTGCCTCTGAATTTTTGACAGCCATTGCAGTCACTGCATAGGCACATGGTGTCCGCTAACAAATTGTAACCATGTTGCGTTTGGAGAGCCCCTGATGTGCCTAAACAGTGGAGCTCCTCCAAAAGTGACCCCATTTTGTTAACTAGACCCCCCCAAGGCACCTATCTAGATGCATAGTGAGCACTTGGAACCCCCAGGTGCTTCACAAATTAATCCGTAAAAATAAAAAAGTGTTTTTTTTTCCTCTTTTTCATACCCGAGCACCCGAGTATTCTAATTTTCTCGACTCGAACAGCGAGTACTTAAGCATTTTAGTGCTCGCTCATCATTAGTGCTCAGGAGAAATTGCACAACAAATTTTGCAGTCCATTTTTTCTGTTACCCTTGCGAAAATAAAAAAAAAATTGGGTTTAAAGTAACATTTTTGTGAAAAAAAGGTAAATGTTCATTGTTTTCTTCCACTTTCCAAAAATTCTTGTGAAGCACCTGAAGGATAAATAAACTTCTTGAATGTGGTTTTGAGCACCTTGAGGCGTGCAATTTTTAGAATTGTGTCACTTTTGGGTATTTTCTGTATAAAGTCCTCTCAAAGTCACTTCAAAATGTTATGTGGTCCCTAAAAAATCTTTTTGTAAATTTTGTTGGAAAAATGAGAAATCACTGGGCAAAGTTTAACCCTTATAACTTACTAACAAAAAATAATTGTAGTTCCACAATTGTGCTGATGTAAAGTAGATGTAGCACCCTGAGGATTCGGCTGCTACAGGGGTATTGCACCTCAACCCAGAGGTGTGGTATTCCACTCCCAGGTAAGGATGGAGTGTGGAACTGAGCTCAGTCAGCTGCATGCACTACACACATCCCATTTCCGGAGGGCAGACCAACGGTACTCCCACTTAGAAATGTGCAGGTACGACCGAGTCTGTCCTTGGCTGGAGTGGGAGGGGGGTGGTACATCCCAGTAGTGTAGGGGCAGATAGGGGGAGCAGTCTGGGTAGTGCTAGGAGCTCATTGGGTGCTGGTCACCTGAGCTCACACATAGAGGGAGTATTTAAGGTGGGCACCATCTAAGATCAGGGTCAGTCTGTGAGAAGTCAGAGAGACATCAGTCTTTGCAGAGGAGTGGAAGAGAGCAGAGGAGCAGAGCAGCCCAAGGCCCAGAGTGAGAGAGGAGAGAACGAAAGACCCAGAGGGGGAGAAAGAAGGAACTCTGAGAACCCAAATACAATCACAGGGTGAAGAGTTGGCAACAGGGTACCGGATCCCAAACTGGTGGGGGCTACAGCATACCTCAGCCAGAGACCGGAGGCCGGGGGCAGCATCTGCCACTGCCACCCACCATATCCACCCGGAAGGCAGACCACGCATAGGGTCAGGGAACCCAGAGTCAAGGGTTACCAACAGAAGGCCCGAGGGAGCCGGACATAGGTGGATCCCTGGTGGGGAAGGCCAGAGACGAGGACAGGACAGAAAGGGAGCTCAGAACCACGCTCCAGAACTACTTGGGGGTTGGCCGAGTCCAGGACTTGGTGGACGCAGCACGGCTCGGGTGGTCACTCAAGGCCGGAGTGACCGGAACATCTGCAGTAAGTAAAGAACCCTGAACTGCACAACCCGACTCTGACTCTCATTACCATCATCCCTGCACTTCCACAACCACCATCCTCTGCACCTGACCCCCTGAGGCTATACCCCTCCCGTTGGGGGTTATACTACCTAAGCTGCACAAACACCATCAGCCTCAGCGGACCCTGCTGCAGCGGCGGCCGTAGTGACCGCAATTCAACGGGTGGCGTAGTCGACATAAAGAACTTTAGTAACATCAGTAAGGACTGCCACACACTGAGCTTGACACCCTGGGCACGGACCGGGTCACAGCCACTCGGAGACTACAACCCCCATCTGATCCGGCTCCGGGTATCCCCCCAACAACACTGGCCCAGGGGGCGCGTCAACTTTGGCGTAGTCGGCAGGATTACGTGCCCGCAACCACCGGGTACTGCGTGCCTGAAGAAAAGTTCATCGTTACCTTAAAAAGAAGTCTCCTGCCGGTTCCGGAGGGTCCCCGCCATCGGGCCCCATCACAGGTCGTTTCCCGCCGGTTGTCCGCCATTTGCAGCTTTTTCCCGCCATCCATGGAGTTTCCCGCCACTGGGAGACGATTCCCGCCATTTCCAAAGGTTTCCCGCCTTGGAAGAGCGGACGCCATTATGGGCGTGCCAGAGGGTGGCAAGAGGTCACCTCCCATCGTGGGCCAGGACCGAACATGGCGCCAAAAGCGGAAACCGCCCCCACCAACAGAGACTGTGATGCTAGAGGTGTCTGTCAGCGTGAAAGAACTGCCCCTGGAACTGACAATCACAAAGTGGCCCCGGGACCGCCCTCGAAGTGGGAGGACTGAGAACAAGAGAGCAAAGATGGGTGTCGCTTGGAGCAGTCTGGAGAGAGCGCACCCGGAGACAAGAAGCCTGGAGCAGAGTCCAGAAAGAGCCTACCCGGAGATGGAGGGAGAGCCAGGCAGCACCGACCCAGTGGTCAGGAGCCTGATGCGGGCCGCCACTCCAGGCAGCACCGACCCAGTGGTCAGGAGCCTGTTGCCGGTCGCCACTCCAGAAGGCCTGCTGGAGACAACGAGAGGAGAGCAGAGCAGCACCGACCCGTTGGTCAGGAGCCTGCTAGAAGCAACGACCCCACTAGGCTTAGTGGAGGTCCTGGCACAGCTCCCCCGAGATCGGGAGTGTGCACAGACTGCGCTGGAGGGCCTCGCACGGAGGATGGCCCGGGTGCAGCGAGAGACGTTAGCGGAGTGGAGCCGAGAGATGGCCCAGCAGACAAGAACCCGTCAGCGGAGCACGCCACCCGAGACGAGGAGACAGACCGCCTCTGAGGATGGCGCAGGAGGACTGAAGGCCGGAGACGGCGCCGAGAAGGGAGCCGAACGAAAGGAGGCAGGTAAAGGGGACGTCTCTACCCCAAACCGGGAAACCGCGCACCTGCCCCAGCTCCCCGTCGCAGAGCCCGAAGTACCCCCTGCCGTGCCCGTCGCTGCAACGTCACCGCCGCAGACTAGGCCTCAAACGGAAGCCGCGACCCCTGTGACGTCACACGCCTCGACCCCGAGCGTAGCCAAGCAGGAAGTACCATCGGCCTGGTCGCAAGGCCTAGTACCCCCGGGCGCCGCAATACCAACAGCGCCCCCTACCTCCGCGGAGCCCCCGGCCTGGTCGCAGGGCCAAGTAACCCAGGGCGCCGCCGTTCTTACGGTGCCCTTTGCCTTTAGGGTGCCCCAAGCCTGGTCGCAAGGCCTGGTCGACCCGGGCGCAGCTACCATCAACGCGCCCTCAACATCTCGAGTGCCGCACCTGGGTGAAGATCTGCTCGCCCAGCATACGTGCCCGGATGGGCAGCCCTTCATATGGCCCCAGGAGTACATCCAGCTGGAGCTGCAAAAAGCAAGGGCCATGTGCGAACCCCTGATCCCGGCTCCAAAGCCCATGAAGAGGATCTCGCCCCCGCTAGAAGAGACCCAGTTTGAGTGGGATCCCACCGGAGAAGACCTCATGGGGTTCACTCAGGAGACCCGGGCAGCTGCAGCGGAGCGTGCAGAGTGCTGCCGGCAGCAGCTCGAGGTCTTTGAGAGGGAGCGGAGAGAGAGGCGGGTCCGGGAACAACAAGCCCAAATAAAGAGCGCGGAGCAGAAGAGCCGGACCAGGAGAAACCCCCGTGCAGCGCATGGTCCCCGTACCATCGGGACTGTGATAAAGTTCAATCTGCAGCATGGGTGGGGTTTCATCAGAGATCACCGCACCCCAGGCGACGTCTTCGTGACAAGAAGAGACGTTGAGTCCCACCTACCGGAGGGACACAGAGGTCGTGACCTTTATATAGGGGACGAGGTCACCTTCACCCGGCACAAGTGTGCCAAAGGACCCTACGCCCTCCATGTGCATCGCCTGACGGAGGAGGAGCTGCGGTGTGAGGAGGAGCAAGAGGACCCGGACGGGTCTGAAACTGAAACTGTCCACAAAGAAGGAGCAGGAGGACGCCGTCGTTGAGTACGGTAGAGAAGAGACTGTATAAAATTGCCCGTCGGGGTACCAAGAACTGTTACTTATTTAAAAAATGTTCCCCGTTGGGACAAAGTGTGAACTGTTAACCCCGTGTGTCCCTATTCCCACTGACCGAGGACTGAGAGCGGTCAATCCTTCCTAATACCTGGCCGAGGACTGAGAGCGGCCATATCCCCTTGTATATAGTTGCGCTTCCTAAAGCGCCCCCTACCGGTTTTATAGGAAACTGTTGTTTTTACTAAAAGAGACTGTCGCACTTTACCCGGTCACAAGTTGCACCGTGACCGGAGGAACCAGAAGATAAGAAAGTTTATATGAAAAGTTTATGCTGATATATATATGATGTTTTATATGTTAATGTTTATAAAAAAAAATGTATGTTTTGGATGTTTTATATCTTACAGCCCGAGGACGTGCTGTGATTTACCAGGGGGGAATGTAGCACCCTGAGGATTCGGCTGCTACAGGGGTATTGCACCTCAACCCAGAGGTGTGGTATTCCACTCCCGGGTAAGGATGGAGTGTGGAACTGAGCTCAGTCAGCTGCATGCACTACACACATCCCATTTCCGGAGGGCAGACCAACGGTACTCCCACTTAGAAATGTGCAGGTACGACCGAGTCTGTCCTTGGCTGGAGTGGGAGGGGGGTGGTACATCCTAGTAGTGTAGGGGCAGATAGGGGGAGCAGTCTGGGTAGTGCTAGGAGCTCATTGGGTGCTGGTCACCTGAGCTCACACATAGAGGGAGTATTTAAGGTGGGCACCATCTAAGATCAGGGTCAGTCTGTGAGAAGTCAGAGAGACATCAGTCTTTGCAGAGGAGTGGAAGAGAGCAGAGGAGCAGAGCAGCCCAAGGCCCAGAGTGAGAGAGGAGAGAACGAAAGACCCAGAGGGGGAGAAAGAAGGAACTCTGAGAACCCAAATACAATCACAGGGTGAAGAGTTGGCAACAGGGTACCGGATCCCAAACTGGTGGGGGCTACAGCATACCTCAGCCAGAGACCGGAGGCCGGGGGCAGCATCTGCCACGGCCACCCACCATATCCACCCGGAAGGCAGACCACGCATAGGGTCAGGGAACCCAGAGTCAAGGGTTACCAACAGAAGGCCCGAGGGAGCCGGACATAGGTGGATCCCTGGTGGGGAAGGCCAGAGACGAGGACAGGACAGAAAGGGAGCTCAGAACCACGCTCCAGAACTACTTGGGGGTTGGCCGAGTCCAGGACCTGGTGGACGCAGCACGGCTCGGGTGGTCACTCAAGGCCGGAGTGACCGGAACATCTGCAGTAAGTAAAGAACCCTGAACTGCACAACCCGACTCTGACTCTCATTACCATCATCCCTGCACTTCCACAACCACCATCCTCTGCACCTGACCCCCTGAGGCTATACCCCTCCCGTTGGGGGTTATACTACCTAAGCTGCACAAACACCATCAGCCTCAGCGGAACCTGCTGCAGCGGCGGCCGTAGTGACCGCAATTCAACGGGTGGCGTAGTCGACATAAAGAACTTTAGTAACATCAGTAAGGACTGCCACACACTGAGCTTGACACCCTGGGCACGGACCGGGTCACAGCCACTCGGAGACTACAACCCCCATCTGATCCGGCTCCGGGTATCCCCCCAACAACACTGGCCCAGGGGGCGCGTCATAGACATGTGGGAAATGTTATTTATTAACTATTTTGTGTGACATATCTCTCTGATTTAAGGGAATGAAAATTCAAAGTTTGAAAATTGCATAATTTTCAAAATTGTCCCCAAATTTCTGATTTTTTCACAAAGTAACGCAAGTCATATTGAAGACATTTCATCACTATCATGAAGTACAATGTGTTAAGAAAAACAATCTCAGAATCAGGGGGATCCGTTTTAGCGTTCCAGAGTTATTATCTCATAAAGTGACAGTGGTCAGAATTGTAAAAATTGGCCCGGTCATTAACGTGCAAACCACCCTCGGGGGTAAAGGGGTTAAACAAAAAATCTGATTCTCTCTTGTAGTAAAGATCTGGTGATGAATCTGCGGCTGTGATTATTATATGTGAGGACCTGATACTAGTGTATGGACCTGTACTGAGGACTAGAGATGAGCGTTGTTCTACTCGAACTGTTCGCCAATCTCAAATTCGAGCTGTTTTGGGCGGTGTTCGAGCCGGTCGGCGAACACGAACAATTTGAGAAAAATTCGGCTGTTCGAGGTTATGTTCGATAACTGTTCGTGCACCAAAATCATAACTGGATTTTTTCTCAGTAATGATGAAAATTAATGTTAATACGCAGTTTGAGTGTACAGCGGGGCGGGGGGAGGGGCAGGGGATGGATCTCTGCAGGAACAATGAAGATCTCCATTTTTTTTTCTCTTTCCCGCATTTGCAGTGGGGAGGTGCAATCTGTCAGCCTATCAGCAGCGCACACACGGAGCGAAGTGCTTTTTTTCACACAAGCAAGGGCATGTGTGATTGGCAGTGTATGTCACATGTCCTTGCCCTATAAGACCAAGCCATTTTCCCCGTCGCCACCATTTTCTCACTGCTGCAGCTGCGTGTTAGACGGCACCGCTGTTGCTGTGTGCGCTATACCTTGTTAATTTCAAGCCAATTTTCGCACAAATATACAGATAGCTTGGGAGTAGGGAATAGTTGTGATTGCAGTCCTTTTAAGGACTAGGTTACAGCATTTCCTACGACTTTTATCAGGCAGGTCTGTGCTCTTAAATAGATATATTGTGGGAGTAAAGACTAATTGTAATTGGAGTCCTTTTCAGGACTAGGTTACATCAGTTCCTATCAGTTTTTGCCAGGCAGGTCTGTGCCAGTGCTGTGCAAGTTTTTTTCACAGCATTTGGCTGAATCTAGCAAAGCTAATCCTTTTTGGCCTATTGCAGAGTGTGTTAGTCAGTGGAGTAGCCTATCTGTGTTGCAAGATATACCAACTGTGTATAGAATACCAATTTTTTTACTGCACCTAGTGAAGTAAAATCTTTTGGGCATAGCATCATTCTATTAGTCCATCTATACTGACCTCCATCAGGTTGCAAACTGAATATAATTTTTTTCTGCATCTAGCTCTGAAAAAATATTTGGGCTTCTAGCAGTGTGTGGGACTTGGTCTATTAGTCCATCTATACTGACCTCCATCAGGTTGCAAATTAAAAATAATTTTTTTCTTCATTTAGCTCTGAAAAAATATTTGGGCTTCTAGCAGTGTGTGGGACTTGTTCTATTAGTCCTTCTATACTGACCTCCAGCAGGTTGCAAATTGAATATAATTTTTTTCTGCATCTAGCTCTGAAAAAATATTTGGGCTTCTAGCTGTGTGTGGGACTTGGTCTATTAGTCCATCTATACTGACCTCCATCAGGTTGCAAATTAAAAATAATTTTTTTCTGCATCTAGCTCTGAAAAAATATTTGGGCTTCTAGCAGTGTGTGGGACTTGGTCTATTAGTCCATCTATACTGACCTCCATCAGGTTGCAAATTAAAAATAATTTTTTTCTGCATCTAGCTCTGAAAAAATATTTGGGCTTCTAGCAGTGTGTGGGACTTGGTCTATTAGTCCATCTATACTGACCTCCATCAGGTTGCAAATTAAAAATAATTTTTTTCTTCATTTAGCTCTGAAAAAATATTTGGGCTTCTAGCAGTGTGTGGGACTTGTTCTATTAGTCCTTCTATACTGACCTCCAGCAGGTTGCAAATTGAATATAATTTTTTTCTGCATCTAGCTCTGAAAAAATATTTGGGCTTCTAGCAGTGTGTGGGACTTGGTCTATTAGTCCATCTATACTGACCTCCATCAGGTTGCAAATTGAATAAAAAAAATTTCTGCATCTAGCTCTGAAAAAATATTTGGGCTTCTAGCGGTGTGTGGGACTTGGTCTATTAGTCCATCTATACTGACCTCCATCAGGTTGCAAATTAAAAATAATTTTTTTCTGCATCTAACCCAGCCAATAGTTTTGGCCTAATACCACAGTTTGGCCACTCAGCTCTGCTCGGTTACCATCCATTGTTTTTTTGTGCAAACAACTCCAGAGTTGTGAATTAGTTAACCACCAAAATGAGTGGAAAAAGGCCTGCTGCTGGTGGAAAGGGGAATAGGCGTGTTGGGAAGGGGAAAAAAGGTTGTGTCCGTGGGGTAGGTGCAGAAGAAAGACCATCTTCCAGCCAAACTAAAATGTCTACTTCTTTTAGCGGACAATGTGATAAGATCCCTTTCTTACGGCCACGCCAATCGCTACAAATTCCAGATGAGGCACAAAAACAGCAGGTGCTTCAACGGATATCAAGTGCTCCTTTAAGTGGGCTCTCCTCCACATCAACTTCAACATCACAAATACTCCAGTCCTCAAAGGTGTCACCCAAATCGCACTTGCTTCCTCACAGCTCCCAAATCTCCAGCTGCCCGTCTGAGTATGAGGTAGAACAGATGGTTGAGTCTGCAGAGCTGTTTACTCATACTATAGCCTGGGAATCAGAGGTCGACTCCAGCGCTTCTGTGAATCCAGACGAGGAAATGATCTGCACTGATGCCCAGAATCTTTATGAGTCGGATCCAGGACCAGACGCAGAAGGTTCTGACCATAATGTAGACCCTCATTCCCAAACTGTAACTCCTGTTGGTGGAGACAATGAGGAAGACGATGATAAGACTCAAATACCTGATTGGAGCGACAACTTTAGTTTTTTGTCAGGACAGGAACAGGTTGGCTCTGAGGACGACGGGTGTGATAACGCACAGGGTGATGATGATGAGGTCGGAGATCCCACTTACTGTCAACCCACAGTCAGCCAAGAGATGAGGTCAGCAGAGGAGGTGGAGGAAGATGCTAGTGACGACGAGGTCAGGTTGCGCCTTCCTGGACAGAGACGTAGTACTGGAAGCACGTCAACAACTGCATCCTCAAACACAACTCTGCCTCTCACCACAAGTCGTGGTGGCTCTTCAGGTCGCATGGGTGCTAAGCCTTGCATAGCCTGGGCATTTTTTCAGATCGATAAAGATGACCCAACTCGTGTTATCTGTAACATTTGTCAGCAAAAGCTAAGTAGAGGCCAAAAAATACATAGTTTGAGTAGTTCATGCATGAACCGGCACATGGGCATGAAGCATAAGTTGCAGTGGGAAGCTCAGTGTGCTACAATGCGGTCTAGCCGGCCGGGCCAACCACCGTCTGCCATATCTTGTGCATCCGCGGCCTCTTCATCCTCTGTGACTGGGGGGACAGCAGTCACACCTGTTTTGGGGCGCAGACCTGCCACCTCTTTACCCGCAACAGCCAGCGTGATTGGCAGGTCATCATTTTCTTTGGAGGTGGTAACACCAGCTGGTCTTGAGCGCTGTCCGACATCGATAGCACCACCTTTGGATCAAGGCAACCTAACATGTCCGCCTACATCTTCCTCACAGACCGGCAGTTTGCCGGGGACACCCTTATCAACCCCGTCTAAGCACAATAGCCAGCCCTCGGTCCCTCAGATGTGGACAAGTAAAAGACCATTTCCTCCTAGCCATGAGAAAGCTAAGAGGTTGAATTTCACCATCTGCAAGCTCTTGGCTACAGAAATGCTGCCTTTCCGCCTGGTGGACACAGAGGATTTTCGAGACCTTATGTCCGTCGCAGTGCCCCAGTACCAGATGCCCAGTCGGCACTACTTCTCAAAGAAAGGTGTGCCTGCGCTCCACCAGCATGTCGCACACAACATCACCGCTTCTTTGAGAAACTCTGTGTGTGACAGGGTGCATTTCACCACAGACACTTGGATGAGTAGGCATGGACAGGGGCGTTACATGTCGCTGACTGGGCACTGGGTAACTATGGTGACAGCAGGACAAGGGGCTGCTGTCCAAGTCTTGCCGTCCCCACGAGTTGTGCGTCAATCCTCTTTATGTCATTTTTCCTCCACTGCTTCTGCCTCCTCAACCTCCTCTCGGTCTTCCACCTGCACCCAAAGCCTGTCTGGTCATGCCACAAGCTTTCTAACTGCGCAGAAGGGATCCTGCACACCTCCTTACTATGCTGGCAGTAGGGCTCAACGTCATCAGGCGGTTTTTACATTGAAATGTCTGGGAAATGTGAGTCACACAGCTGAGGAGTTGTGGTCAGCTCTGGAGAACCAATTTCATGAATGGTTGTCTCCACTGGACCTGAAACCAGGGAAGGCCGTGTGCGACAATGCTGCAAACCTGGGTGCGGCCCTTCGCCGGGGCAATGTCACACACGTGCCTTGCATGGCTCACGTGTTGAACCTGGTTGTCCAGCAATTTTTAGCCCACTATCCCAGACTAGATGGCCTTCTGCAGAGGGCACGGTCGCTGTGTGCTCACTTCCGCCGTTCGCATCCCGCAGCTCAGCGACTTACATCTCTACAGAAGTCGTTGGGCCTGCCACTTCACCGGCTAAAATGCGATGTGCCTACCCGGTGGAATTCAACTCTGCACATGTTGCAGCGACTGTGGCAGCACCGACAAGCCCTGGTGCAATACGTTCTGACGTATAGCCTGGGCCAACGAGATTCAGAGGTGGGGCAAATCACGATGGAGGAGTGGTCTCAGATCAGGGACCTATGCACCCTTCTGCACAGTTTTGAAATGGCGACGAAGATGTTTAGTGCTGACGATGCCATTATCAGCATGACTATTCCGGTGATTTACATGCTGGAGCACATGTTAAACAGAATTCGGAGTCAGGTGGTGGCACAAGAGGAGGTGGAGGAAGTAGAGGAGGAGGAGTTGTATGCGGAAGGGCTAACATCTGCAAGGTCCAGACGGTCGGCAGCACCAGGGCGGCAGGCATGTGAGGGTGGGGGAGATGATTTTACCAGGGCGCATGGTAGCAGCCAAACTAGTGAGGAAGGTGCAGGAGCCCAGGAAGAAGTGGAGGACGAACTGATGGAAGACTCATCAGATGAGGGAGACCTTGATCACATTTCTGTTGTGCGAGGTTGGGGGGAGAGGACAGAGGAAGGAAGCATGATTGTTACCTCGCCACCAACACAACAGGGACTTGGTGCTCCTGGATGCGCAACACACATGAGTGCCTTCTTGCTGCACTACCTGCAACATGACCCTCGAATTGTGAGAATTAGAAATAATCCTGACTACTGGGTTGCCACACTGTTAGATCCCCGGTACAAAAGTAAATTTGCAGAAATTATTCCTGCCATAGAAAGGGATGCACGCATGCAGGAGTATCAGCAGAGACTGTTGCAGAATCTTACATGTGCTTTTCCACAAAATACCAGTGGTGCACGTAGTGAATCTCACAGTTCCAACTTGCCAACCGTGGTCTGTATGGAATTGTTCAATAAAGGGCCCAAAATTAAGATAACATAGATGGGAGAGGTCTCTATGAATAGGAATTCCTAAGTATTTGATACCCTGTGAGGGCCAGGCAAAGGGAAAGTTGGACTGGATGGAATCCTATATGGATTTAGGGAGGGAGACATCGAGGGCCTCAGACTTCGCTGCATTGATTTTAAAATTTTACCATGTAACAAAGTGATCTATTTCAGCCATAACAGCAGGGATGGATATATGTGATTGAGTGATATATACTAGGACATCATCAGCAAATAGAGAGCACTTGTACTCGGTGCCTCCCACCTCAATCCACCTAATATTGGGGTTATGGCGAATTGATGAGAGCAGGTGCTCCGTCACTAGGATGTATAAGAGAGGGGACAGAGGACATCCCTGCCTTGTCCCATTGGTGATTGTGAAAGGTGATGAAAATGTTCTGACGCACCCCCTGGGCCTTGGGACACCCGGAGCCGGACCCTTTTTGGTGGATGCTGGTGGTTGTAGTCTTCGTGGCGGCGATCCGGTTCCGTGGCTCAGGGCGGTCAAACCAGTGGCGGAACTATTTATGTGGTTTTGATGTTTAAATGTCCGACTACGCCACCCGTGGATTGCGGTCAGAGTGAACCGCCGCTACAGGGCAGACCGCTAAGGCTGGTGTTGTGGGTGCAGCAGAGCGTAGCATAACTCCCCACGGGAGGAGTATAGCCTCAGGGCAGTGTATGCGGAGGATGGGGGTGATGGTGCAGGGCAGCAGCAGTAACGACACGGAGTCAGTGATGCAGTTCAGGGCCTTTACTCACAGTTCTTATTATCCAGACCACGTCTGCAGGTAACGGCTGCCCACGTCGTACTGTGCTCACCAGGTGAGGGGCTCAGACAACTCCCAGATAACTTTGGAGCGCTTCACAGGACCCCCTTTGTGTGTCCTTTGTCTGGCCTTTCTTACCAACACTTCTGTCCGGCTGCCTCGGGCCTCCTCTTGGTAAACTTGGCGCCAGTTTCCCTGACCCTATGTGGTGCCTTCCTAGCGGGTGGAGCAAGGGGCTGCGCCACATAAAATGTCAGAGCCTCCGGTTTCTAGCTGAGGGTCGTTTCCTGCCTCCACTAGTTCGGGGACCGGTCTCCCCCTTTGGCCTGACCCCTCCACGCAGGTGGATTCGGGCGTGCGGTGGCGACTCGCCCGTCCGCAACCCTGGGATCCCTTCATTCCTCGTTCCTGGAGCCTTCTCCGCTCCTCTTCCTTCCTTCTCCCTCTTGCAGGCCTGGGCCTCTGTTACTAGGCCCGCCTCCGGAGCAGAGCTCATGCAGAGCCCCTGCTCCCTGCCACTTCTGCTCAGACTTCTCTGCACTGAACTAAGATGGTGCCCACCTTTTATACTCCCTTCTCAATGCACCCAGGAACTGCTTCCTCCCTGCTCCTGCACTGCAGGGTTCCCCTTCCTCAGTGTTCCCTCCCCCCACTCCAGCCAGGGACAGGGACTGTCGTGCCCATCTCAGGGGCATATTGGTCGCCCTGCCCCACGGCAATGTGGTGTAATGCATGCAGGTGTCGGGTCCTGATCCACACTCCATCCTTATCTGAGAGTGAGATATCACACCTCTGGGTGAGGTGCAATACGTCTGTAGCAACCGAGCCCTCAGTGCTACAGTTCCATTTATCTTCAGCCTAGGTGACGTATTGTGATACAGGGCCGTGATTTTGGCTATAAAAGGGTCCCCTAGACCCCTACCCCAAGCTTTTTAAGAGAATCATATATGGCGTGCCAGGAGACTCTATGGAATGCTTTCTCAGCATCCAACGAGAGTATCTACTTACAAATTTTTAACTGCATCTAGCCCAGGAAATACTTTGTGCCTAGTAGCAGTGTCTGCTAGTCAGCGGATTATCCCGGCTGTTAAGCAAGCTACACCACCTGTAGTTTGGACACTTAATTTTTTCAAAGGAAATGCTTCGGGACCACGGGATACTTAGTGAAGAGCATCAGGAGGCACCCCAAGGCATAGGGGCAGGGACTGGCACTAGGATGCCTTGCGGTGGACAGCCGAGCTCGATCCTTATAAAAGCTTTTTAACTGCAGCAGCTTTAGTGGACGCTACTGGAGCTGGAATTACGCGGCTGCTGGCATGAGACTTGCCCTCCAATAGATCCTTGTAAATGGATTTAAAGTGTATTCATTCAAATTAGAGGGACAATTTAAATTAAAAAGCTTAGAGCTGCCTCCACCACAGGGGCCTCTCTCGACCCACCAGCGGACAGGCACCAGTATTGGGAGAGGGGGGCTGGCCGTCAGGGTTCACCGCGGCTCTGGCACAAACCCGGCGACACGGAGGTGGCACGGGCAGGAGCGGACTGGCCGTCTCGGCTTCTCACTTTTTGGATTTTAGAAGGGCATGACATGCCTATATCTGTGTCTCCCCCTCCTTTTACTCCTCCACCTCTTTTCTTTTCGCATGACTATATGTACTTGTCACTTTTCCATGTGTTAGTTGTGTCTTCTGAGCAGTTTGTCAGCTTTTGGACACCTTTGAAGGTGTTTTCTATGTGTTTCTATGTGTTTTTGTTTGCCTGCCATTGGTTTTAACGGTGTTCGAAGGTGTTCGACGAACAGTTCGACGAACAGTTCGGCGTAAACACACGGGTGTTCGACGAACCGAACCGAACTCGAACACTACGGGGGTGGCTCAACACTACTGAGGACCAGCAGATCACATATACATGATATACCTGGAATATATATAAGATAAAATAAACCTTTCCATTATTTTATTCTATCATTGCTGCTTGTGGTTGGAAAAGATTAACCACTTCGCACGAGAGCCTGTTTTTGCCTTCGTGACCGGGCCAATTTTTTCAATTCTGACAACTGTCACTTTATGAAGCAATTACTCTGGAACGCTTCAACGGATCCCCCTGATTCTGAGAATGTTTTTTCGTGACATATTGTACTTTATTATAGTGGTAAAATTTCTTTGATATCACATGCGTTTATTTGTGAAAAAATCAGAAATTTGGCGAAAATTTTGAAAATTTTGCAATTTTCAAACTTTGAATTTTCATGCCCTTAAATCAGAGAGATATGTCACACAAAATACTTAATAAATAACATTTCCCACATGTCTACTTTACATCAGCACAATTTTGGAACCAAAATTTTTTTTTGTTAGGGAGCTATAAGGGTTAAAAGTTGACCAGCGATTTCTCATTTTTCCAACAAAATTTACAAAAACATTTTTTTAGGGACCACATCATATTTGAAGTCACTTTGAGGGGTCTTTATGACAGAAAATACCCAAAAGTGACACCGTTCTAAAAACTGCACCCCTCAAGGTGCTCAAAACCACATTCAAGAACTTTATTAACCCTTCAGGTGCTTCACAGGAATTTTTGGAATGTGGAAGAAAAAAATTAACATTTAACTTTTTTCACAAAAATGTTACTTTAGACCCAATTTTTTTTATTTTCACAGGGGTAACAGGAAAAAATGGACCCCAAGATTTTTTGTGCAATTTCTCTTGAGCGTGCTGATACCCCATATGTGAGGGAAAACCACTGTTTGGGCGCACGGCAGGGCTCGGAAAGGAAGGAGCGCCATTAGACTTTTTGAATGTAAAATTTGTCTGAATAATTAGCAGACACCATGTTGCTTTTGGAGAGCTCCTGATGTGACTAAACAGTGGAAACCCCCCACAAGTGACACCATTTTGGAAACTAGACCCCTTAGGGAACATATCTAGATGTGTGGTGAGCACCTTGAACCCCAAGGTGCTTCACAGAAGTTTATAATATTGAGCTGTAAAAATAAAATTTTCACATTTTTCCCACAAAAACGTTTTTCACCCCTTAATTTTGCATTATCATAAGGGTAATAGGATAAATTGCACCATGAAATTTGTTATGCAATTTCTCCTGAACACGCCGATACCCCATATGTGGAGGCAAACCACTGTTTGGGCGCACGGCAGGGCTCGGAAGGGAAGGAGCGCCATTTGACTTTTTGAATGTAAAATTTGTTTGAATAATTAGCGGACGCCATGGTGCATTTGGGGAGCCCCTGATGTGCCTAAACAGTGGAAACCCCCCACAAGTGACACCATTTTGGAAACTAGACCCCTTAGGGAATTTATCTAGATATGTGGTGAGCACCTTGCACCCCCAGCTGCTTCACAGAAGTTTATAATAATGAGCCATAAAAATAAAATTTTCACATTTTTCCCACAAAAAATGTTTTCCTTTTCCTAATTTTGTACTATCATAAGGGTAACAGGATAAATTGCACCATGAAATTTGCTGTTCAATTTCTCCTGAACACGCTGATGCCCCATATGTGGGGGAAAACCACTGCTTTGGTGTACGGCAGGGTTCGGAAGAGAAAGGAGCGCTATGTTGGCTGGGATAGGCAGCAGACACCATGTCACATTTGAAGAGTCGCTGACATGCCGAAACAGCAGAAACCCCCACAAGTGACCCAATTTTGTAAACTACACCTCTCAAGGAATTCATCTAGGGAAGTAGTGAGTATTTTTTAATTTTTAAATTTATACCATTGGGCAGTGAAAAAAGCATAATTATATTTTTACCACAAAAAAATGTTTTACCCTCAGATTTTACATTTTCACACAGGGCAATGGGTAAAAATGGTGCCGAAATGTGTCACACAATTTTTTCTAAAAGTGGCAATACCCCATATGTGGCTGTATCGTACTGCTCAGCCATACGGCGAGATCTGGGGGGGACGGAGTGCTATTTGACAATTGGAGAACAAATTATTGTAGAATAGGCATTTGGATTTGGGAGCACAAAATTTTTTGAATTTCTTTTGGGGGGCAAGGGCCATTTCACTTTTCCAGAGCCTTTCAGCTACCAGTAACTTGGAAGTCCCTTATATTTTTAACAGATGACGGACCTGAGTGGGGACTAGCTTTTTTTGAGGACTGAGTTGAAGCTTTTATTGGGAACATTTTACGTAACATTTATCCGGCGCTCTAGGCTGAGCACTTACATCGGGGTTTCCATCTAAATTTCCAAGTGATGTAATTGAGATGAAACCCCTGCGGGATCCATTCACTGTAATGAGGCAGCAGAGTTACTCTGGACTCCGTCTGGCCTCTGTTTAGCGGTGTCCTTTTTTTCAGAAGTGCACAAAACTGTGGCCAACCGCACTTTTATGCACGCCTAAAACAAATGACACCGTGGGATCACAGGCCAGACGGCATCCACAGTGGCCTATATCTGCCTCATTACAGGGAATCTTCCGTCATGGGTTCCGGCTGAATCACATATTTCAGAGATTTACATGGAAACTCTGGCGTAAGTGCTCAGCGCAGAGCGCAGGATAAATGTGTGCCGAGCCATACTGCGATCTTTGGGAGACATAATAAACAAATCAGTAGCAGGTGAAGAATTGGTTTTATTTATTTTTTACGCCGTTCCTAGTGTGATATAACTGATTAGATTACTTTATTCTTCGGGTCAGTGCGATTACAGAGATACCAGATTTATATCGGGTTTTTATGACTGACAGATGTCACACACTAAGAGACGCTTTTTTTTGCAAAATCTAGTTTTTGCATCGCCATATTTTGAGAGCTATAATTTTTCCATATTTCAGCCGACAGAGTCCTATGATGGCTTGTTTTTTGCGGGACGAGTTGACATTTTTATTGGTACCATTTGTGGGTACGTGACATTTTTTGATCGCTTTCTATTCCGTTTTTTGGGAGGTAAAATTAACAAAAACCAACAATTCAGGAATTGTTTTTTGAGGTTTTTTTATGCCGTTCTGCGTGTGGTAAAAGTGATCAGGCAGCGTTATTCTTCGGGTCAGTACGTTTACAGCGATACTACACTTACTGTATATTTTTTTATGTTTTGGCGCTTTTACACAATAAAACAATTTTATAGAAAAAATATTTTTTTTGCATTGCTTTATTCTGAGAGGTATAACTTGTTTATTTTTTGGCTGATGGAGCTGTATAGTGGCTTGATTTTTGCGGAGCAAGATGACGTTTTCAGCGGTACCATTTCCATTTCCATTTTGCTTTTTGATCGCATTTTTTTCCACTTTTTGTTTGGCGATATGAGGAAAAAGCATAGTTTTTTGCTCCGTTTTTTATTTATTTTATTACGGTGTACACATAAGGAGTTAATTAGTGTGACAGTTTTATAGCTCGGGTTGTTTCGGACGCGGCAATACCAAATATGTGTACTTTTTTTGTTTTTGCATAAATATATGGATTTATCGGTTTAATATTTTATTTATTTATTTTGTATTTTTTTTTTAACAGTTTCAAAACATTTTTTTTTACATTTTTACTTAGTCCCTGTATGGGACATTAATTTTTATTTTTCTGATCCCTGATCTCATGTATTGTAATAGACATGTATTACATTATATGAGATCTTCACTGACTGTTTCACAGTCTCCTGTCTGGCATCAGCTACAGGCTGAAGCCAGACAGGAAGGACACCATATATGGCAGAGCTGGAGGCGGTCATGTGACCTCCAGCTGCCATAGCAACGCCAGGTCCTGAAAGCAATCAAGGGGTCGTCGGAGAGGTAAGTGGACGACCCCCTCTCCTCCTGCTGTCTTCTATATGCCGCGATCACTATAGATCGCGGCATATAGAAGACAGCAAAGGGTTAACATCACTGGGACCTGATCTAATCAGGTCCTGATGATGTTCCCTGTCAGAGCTAACGCTCTGCAACGCTCTCACAGCGCTTGCAGGACCCTGGGGGTCCTGAGCACTGCGAGACCACCCACCGTTTTTAAACGTCCGCGCTGCACAGAGCCCAGGCAGCGCGGACGTTTATCTACAGTGGGCGGTCGGGAAGCGGTTAATAACCTGCCGGTCAATATACATGTCTTACACTAAATATAAAATTAACTCTAGAATACCTTGTGATTATACAGCAGATGGCAATGACCAGACAGAGGAAGCTGCTCCTTATAACAAACTCTTTACATGCTAGAGTTACTATTACACTCTATAGAGGCCTATGGGGAGTGCATTATACTATATGGAGACCTATGGGGAGTGCATTATACTATATAGAGACCTATGGAGAGTGCATTATAATGTATGGAAGCCTATGGGGAGTGCATTATACTGTATGGAGGCCTATGGGGAGTGCAGTATACTTTATAGAGGCCTATGGAGAGTGCATTATAATGTATGGAAGCCTATGGAGAGTGCATTATACTGTATAGAGGCCTATGGGGAGTTCATTGTACTGTATGGAGACCAACGGGGTGTGCATTATACTATATGGAGGCCTATGGGCAGTGCATTATAATGCATGGAGACCTATGGGGCGTGCATTGTACTCTATGGAGGCGGATGCGGTGTTAAGTATAATTTATGGAGGCCTATAGGGAGTGCATTATACTGTATAGAGGACTACGGGGAGTGCAGTATACTTTATAAAGGCCTATGGGGAGTGCACTATAATGTATGGAGGACAATGGGGAATTCAGCACACTGTATGGAGGCCTGGAGTAGAGTATACCATATTGAGGACTATGGGGAGTGGATTATCCTTCATAGAGACCTATGGGGAGTGCATTGTAATGTATAGAGGCCTATGGGGAGTGCATTATATTTTATAGAGACCTATAGGGAGTTTGTTATACTGTATGAAGGCCTATGGGGAGTGCGGTATATTGTATGGAGGCCTATTGGAAATGCATTATAATGTATAAAGGCCTTTGGGGAGTGCAGTATACTGTATAGAGACCTATGGGGAGTGAATTATACTGTATAGATATAACATACCTGGCGGCGTCCTTGCATAGTGGTCCATCTCCCACTGTGCAAGAGCGCGCACTTGATCTCCTGTCCAGAATGTCTCTCTGGCTTCCCTCCATGCTGTCTGTTTGTGTCTGTTTCTGCTGCTTAAGGGCGGCGCCCGATCACTTCCTGCTTTTTGTACCTGCTGTGGGTCACACCCCTTGTGCGTCCTCAGCCTATTGCTGTCTGTCACCTGGTATATAGCTCAGCTGCTCCAATCAATCCCTGCCTGAGCATAGTGTTTCATTCAGTGTGTGCTTGCACTCTGAAGGTGCCAGGTCCCGTTCTGTGTTCTCTTGTCTGCCTATCCTGGAGGCTGTATTTCCAGGCCTGTCTGAACACGCTCCTAGTCTGTTCCTCCTGCCTTCTAGGGGCTGATTACCTAGACCCGCTCCTGTATCTTGTCTGTCCTGTCTGAACACGCTCCTAGCCTGTTCCTCCTGCCTTCTAGGGGCCGATTACCTAGACCCGCTCCTGTATCTTGTCTGTCCTGTCTGAACACGCTCCGTGCCTGTTCGTCCCGCCTCTCTGGGGGCCGTATTCCCAGACCCGCTCCTGTGTTCCGCTGCAGTGTCGGTCTCCTCCGTACACTCAGTTCCAGTCTGAACTCTCTCCTATCCTTTACCTGTTTTGCCTCTATGTCCATTCCCTTCCTTTTTCTGCAGAGTCTGAACTCGTACCTAACTCCTGCTTGTTGTCTCTGTACTCCCGTTTGTGAGTTTGTGGTCCACTCGCTACTTCACTGCAAGTACCCTGTGGGTATCTGGCTCTGCCTTTCCCTTCCTGTCTGTTCCGTGTGAACAGAGCCCTGTCCCCCCTGCTCAGCCTAGCCTGCTCTGACTCCTTTGCTCACCGCTCCGGCGGTTCTAGCCTGCTCTGACTCCTTTGCTCACCGCTCCGGCGGTTCTAGCCTGCTCTGACTCCTTTGCTCACCGCTCCGGCGGTTCTAGCCTGCTCTGACTCCTTTGCTCACCGCTCCGGCGGTTCTAGCCTGCTCTGACTCCTTTGCTCACCGCTCCGGCGGTTCTAGCCTGCTCTGACTCCTTTGCTCGCCGCTCCGGCGGTTCTAGCCTGCTCTGACTGCTTTGCTCGCCGCTCCGGCGGTTCTAGCCTGCTCTGACTCCTTTGCTCGCCGCTCCGGCGGTTCTAGCCTGCTCTGACTCCTTTGCTCGCCGCTCCGGCGGTTCTAGCCTGCTCTGACTCCTTTGCTCGCCGCTCCGGCGGTTCTAGCCTGCTCTGACTCCTTTTGCACGCCGCTCCGGCGGTTCTAGCCTGCTCTGACTCCTTTTGCTCGCCGCTCCGGCGGTTCTAGCCTGCTCTGACTCCTTTTGCTCGCCGCTCCGGCGGTTCTAGACTGCTCTGACTCCTTTTGCTCGCCGCTCCGGCGGTTCTAGCCTGCTCTGACTCCTTTTGCTCGCCGCTCCGGCGGTTCTAGCCTGCTCTGACTCCTTTTGCTCGCCGCTCCGGCGGTTCTAGCCTGCTCTGACTCCTTTTGCTCGCCGCTCCGGCGGTTCTAGCCTGCTCTGACTCCTTTTGCTCGCCGCTCCGGCGGTTCTAGCCTGCTCTGACTCCTTTTGCTCGCCGCTCCGGCGGTTCTAGCCTGCTCTGACTCCTTTTGCTCGCCGCTCCGGCGGTTCTAGCCTGCTCTGACTCCTTTTGCTCGCCGCTCCGGCGGTTCTAGCCTGCTCTGACTCCTTTTGCTCGCCGCTCCGGCGGTTCTAGCCTGCTCTGACTCCTTTTGCTCGCCGCTCCGGCGGTTCTAGCCTGCTCTGACTCCTTTTGCTCGCCGCTCCGGCGGTTCTAGCCTGCTCTGACTCCTTTTGCTCGCCGCTCCGGCGGTTCTAGCCTGCTCTGACTCCTTTTGCTCGCCGCTCCGGCGGTTCTAGCCTGCTCTGACTCCTTTTGCTCGCCGCTCCGGCGGTTCTAGCCTGCTCTGACTCCTTTTGCTCGCCGCTCCGGCGGTTCTAGCCTGCTCTGACTCCTTTTGCTCGCCGCTCCGGCGGTTCTAGCCTGCTCTGACTCCTTTTGCTCGCCGCTCCGGCGGTTCTAGCCTGCTCTGACTCCTTTTGCTCGCCGCTCCGGCGGTTCTAGCCTGCTCTGACTCCTTTTGCTCGCCGCTCCGGCGGTTCTAGCCTGCTCTGACTCCTTTTGCTCGCCGCTCCGGCGGTTCTAGCCTGCTCTGACTCCTTTTGCTCGCCGCTCCGGCGGTTCTAGCCTGCTCTGACTCCTTCTGCTCGCCGCTCCGGCGGTTCTAGCCTGCTCTGACTCCTTCTGCTCGCCGCTCCGGCGGTTCTAGCCTGCTCTGACTCCTTCTGCTCGCCGCTCCGGCGGTTCTAGCCTGCTCTGACTCCTTCTGCTCGCCGCTCCGGCGGTTCTAGCCTGCTCTGACTCCTTTTGCTCGCCGCTCCGGCGGTTCTAGCCTGCTCTGACTCCTTTTGCTCGCCGCTCCGGCGGTTCTAGCCTGCTCTGACTCCTTTTGCTCGCCGCTCCGGCGGTTCTAGCCTGCTCTGACTCCTTTTGCTCGCCGCTCCGGCGGTTCTAGCCTGCTCTGACTCCTTTTGCTCGCCGCTCCGGCGGTTCTAGCCTGCTCTGACTCCTTTTGCTCGCCGCTCCGGCGGTTCTAGCCTGCTCTGACTCCTTTTGCTCGCCGCTCCGGCGGTTCTAGCCTGCTCTGACTCCTTTTGCTCGCCGCTCCGGCGGTTCTAGCCTGCTCTGACTCCTTTTGCTCGCCGCTCCGGCGGTTCTAGCCTGCTCTGACTCCTTTTGCTCGCCGCTCCGGCGGTTCTAGCCTGCTCTGACTCATTTTGCTCGCCGCTCCGGCGGTTCTAGCCTGCTCTGACTCCTTTTGCTCGCCGCTCCGGCGGTTCTAGCCTGCTCTGACTCCTTTTGCTCGCCGCTCCGGCGGTTCTAGCCTGCTCTGACTCCTTTTGCTCGCCGCTCCGGCGGTTCTAGCCTGCTCTGACTCCTTTTGCTCGCCGCTCCGGCGGTTCTAGCCTGCTCTGACTCCTTTTGCTCGCCGCTCCGGCGGTTCTAGCCTGCTCTGACTCCTTTTGCTCGCCGCTCCGGCGGTTCTAGCCTGCTCTGACTCCTTTTGCTCGCCGCTCCGGCGGTTCTAGCCTGCTCTGACTCCTTTTGCTCGCCGCTCCGGCGGTTCTAGCCCGCTCTGACTCCTTTTGCTCGCCGCTCCGGCGGTTCTAGCCTGCTCTGACTCCTTTTGCTCGCCGCTCCGGCGGTTCTAGCCTGCTCTGACTCCTTTTGCTCGCCGCTCCGGCGGTTCTAGCCTGCTCTGACTCCTTTTGCTCGCCGCTCCGGCGGTTCTAGCCTGCTCTGACTCCTTTTGCTCGCCGCTCCGGCGGTTCTAGCCTGCTCTGACTCCTTTTGCTCGCCGCTCCGGCGGTTCTAGCCTGCTCTGACTCCTTTTGCTCGCCGCTCCGGCGGTTCTAGCCTGCTCTGACTCCTTTTGCTCGCCGCTCCGGCGGTTCTAGCCTGCTCTGACTCCTTTTGCTCGCCGCTCCGGCGGTTCTAGCCTGCTCTGACTCCTTTTGCTCGCCGCTCCGGCGGTTCTAGCCTGCTCTGACTCCTTTTGCTCGCCGCTCCGGCGGTTCTAGCCTGCTCTGACTCCTTTTGCTCGCCGCTCCGGCGGTTCTAGCCTGCTCTGACTCCTTTTGCTCGCCGCTCCGGCGGTTCTAGCCTGCTCTGACTCCTTTTGCTCGCCGCTCCGGCGGTTCTAGCCTGCTCTGACTCCTTTTGCTCGCCGCTCCGGCGGTTCTAGCCTGCTCTGACTCCTTTTGCTCGCCGCTCCGGCGGTTCTAGCCTGCTCTGACTCCTTTTGCTCGCCGCTCCGGCGGTTCTAGCCTGCTCTGACTCCTTTTGCTCGCCGCTCCGGCGGTTCTAGCCTGCTCTGACTCCTTTTGCTCGCCGCTCCGGCGGTTCTAGCCTGCTCTGACTCCTTTTGCTCGCCGCTCCGGCGGTTCTAGCCTGCTCTGACTCCTTTTGCTCGCCGCTCCGGCGGTTCTAGCCTGCTCTGACTCCTTTTGCTCGCCGCTCCGGCGGTTCTAGCCTGCTCTGACTCCTTTTGCTCGCCGCTCCGGCGGTTCTAGCCTGCTCTGACTCCTTTTGCTCGCCGCTCCGGCGGTTCTAGCCTGCTCTGACTCCTTTTGCTCGCCGCTCCGGCGGTTCTAGCCTGCTCTGACTCCTTTTGCTCGCCGCTCCGGCGGTTCTAGCCTGCTCTGACTCCTTTTGCTCGCCGCTCCGGCGGTTCTAGCCTGCTCTGACTCCTTTTGCTCGCCGCTCCGGCGGTTCTAGCCTGCTCTGACTCCTTTTGCTCGCCGCTCCGGCGGTTCTAGCCTGCTCTGACTCCTTTTGTTCGCCGCTCCGGCGGTTCTAGCCTGCTCTGACTCCTTTTGCTCGCCGCTCCGGCGGTTCTAGCCTGCTCTGACTCCTTTTGCTCGCCGCTCCGGCGGTTCTAGCCTGCTCTGACTCCTTTTGCTCGCCGCTCCGGCGGTTCTAGCCTCCTCTGACTCCTTTTGCTCGCCGCTCCGGCGGTTCTAGCCTGCTCTGACTCCTTTTGCTCGCCGCTCCGGCGGTTCTAGCCTGCTCTGACTCCTTTTGCTCGCCGCTCCGGCGGTTCTAGCCTGCTCTGACTCCTTTTGCTCGCCGCTCCGGCGGTTCTAGCCTGCTCTGACTCCTTTTGCTCGCCGCTCCGGCGGTTCTAGCCTGCTCTGACTCCTTTTGCTCGCCGCTCCGGCGGTTCTAGCCTGCTCTGACTCCTTTTGCTCGCCGCTCCGGCGGTTCTAGCCTGCTCTGACTCCTTTTGCTCGCCGCTCCGGCGGTTCTAGCCTGCTCTGACTCCTTTTGCTCGCCGCTCCGGCGGTTCTAGCCTGCTCTGACTCCTTTTGCTCGCCGCTCCGGCGGTTCTAGCCTGCTCTGACTCCTTTTGCTCGCCGCTCCGGCGGTTCTAGCCTGCTCTGACTCCTTTTGCTCGCCGCTCCGGCGGTTCTAGCCTGCTCTGACTCCTTTCGCTCGCCGCTCCGGCTCTGACTCCTTTCGCTCGCCGCTCCGGCAGTCTCGCTCAGCTCTGACCCTTTGCTCACCGCTCCTGGCGGCCTTGTCCTGCTCTACTCTTGCTCACCGCCCCAGGCGGTCTTGTCCTGCCCTGTTCTCGCTCACCTCTCTGGGCGCCCTCACTCTGCTGTGTTTGTCCGCCACATCTGTAGTTCTGTTCCTGAGTCCCAGTGTGTACTGGGTCCTATCCCACCAGTGTCCCTACCTGCTAGTGCCTCCTTGTCTGCACTCTGGCTGTGCTTGCCTGTACCCCCCTGCCTGCATACCCGCCTGCCTGCATACCAGTCGTGCCTGCCTATACCCACCAGTCAGTGCGCCAGCCTAACCAGTCTGTTCCTGTGTTCCCCTGTGTGGGTCAACAGCCGTGTCCGGGGTCTGTC
Source organism: Phyllobates terribilis (assembly GCF_046119375.1). Taxonomy (NCBI): domain Eukaryota; kingdom Metazoa; phylum Chordata; class Amphibia; order Anura; family Dendrobatidae; genus Phyllobates; species Phyllobates terribilis. Next base: position 49,706,694 of record NW_027362772.1, on the reverse strand, counting down.
CTGGAGTAGCACCTGGTCCCTCTGCTCGGTTCCTCCTTGGTGCACTGGCGTCGTATGCCGTCGTGCGACCCTGGTCGGATCGGGTGAATACCTAGTTACGCCCCTCCAGGCAATCACTCTCCGGCACGGTCCAGTGGAATCACTCGCACACGCCGCTCAGCCCGGGCGTGTGCATTACAATAGAGAACTATGGGGAGTTCAGTATACTGTATGGAGGCCTATGGGGAGAGCATTATAATGTATAAAGGCCTATGGGGAGTGCAGTATACTGTATAGAGACCTATGGGGAGTGCTTTACAGTGTATGGAGATCTATGGGGAGTGCATTATAATGTATGGAGGCCTATGGGGAATGCAGTATACTGTATGAAGGACGATGGGGAGTGCATTATATTATATAGAGGCCTATTAAGAGTGCATTATAATGTATAGAGACCTATCCGGAGTGCATTATACTGTATGGAGGACAATAGGGAGTTGAGTATATTGTTTGGAGGCCTATGAGGAGTGCATTATACCACATAGAGGACTATGAGGAGTGCATTATCCTTCATAGATACCTATGGGGAGTGAATTTTAATGTATAGAGGCCTATGGGAAGTGCATTATACTTTATAGAGGCCTATGGGGAGTGCGCTATTCTGTATGAAGGCTTATAAGGATTGCTTAATATTGTATGGAAGCCTATCAGGAGTTCATTATAATGTATAAAGCCTATGTGGAGTGCAGTAGAGAGGTGGTATAGAGGCTTATGGGGTAGACAAGAAGGCGTAACCTGTGCCTGGGGAGCCCACAGTCCTGTTCTGTGCACATGTTCTCTTGTACTAGTTTATAAAGACACATTTAATATTTATATAAAACTCTTTGGGAAACTGAATACAGAATGGGGGTCCCCTTGCACCCTGTTAGGCACCAGAGAGAAGGATATTAGGTGGATGTGGTCACATGGAGATGTTGTGCAGCCTGGCTTGGATCAGACACATAATGGCCTTGAAGTATTAGCGCCCCAATCATTGCACCCACAGTCAATAATAACCTCACCCTGAGAGATAGGCTTAGAGGAACCCCATTGACATTGGGTACAACTTTACCCTTTTGGATGAATATGAAGATGACACAAGGAAGACATGTTTTTGTTTTAAATTCAAGTTTTATTGAAATACCAAATGTCACAAAATGATCAAAATATACAAAAGATCCAAATGTCATCAATGTCATTGACACTGGGAGATAGTCTTAGTTGTTATCGGATCCAGAATTATGAGGGTCCCAATTTAGTCATCATGGGTTCATCTGCCAACTCCACCAGCAAGAAAATATTTTATCTGTGTAACAAAAAAAAAGAGGTGAAATGTACATAAAACACCACTATGAAATGTAACAATAGGCAAAACTTTATGAAATATATTTGTTTTTAAAAATATTTAAAAAAAAAACATTTTTTTTAAATTGCCCATTGTTAGATCCCATTGCTCAAAAAATAATGAATGTAACAAAAAATATTCATCCCCATCCTCATCCCAATCACTCCTGGCTCATTATATTGTGCACAGTATATTATAAGACTTGCAGGATCCTACAAAACTCAAAAGAAATACAAGTTTAACGTTAAGTTGGTTGTTACACAATTGCCCCAATAACAGATTTATGAGACACTGGTAATAAATGGTGGAGAGCACTGTCCACTTACCTGTTACTTTTCTTCTGATGTTTCTTCTGAGATCTCCTCGCTTGGGCTTCCTTGAGGTCACCAGGAAGGTCCTTGAAGACATGGCCTTGCACTTGGCAGCTGCAGCAGATCTGTGTTATGCTATCTTCTTCATATTCCACCGTCATTCTTCTATTCTCGCTCATTGACTTGTCCGAATAGAAAATGATATCTTCTGTGTTTCCCAATGTACATCTTTCTGGTAGATGCCAAAGACCAATAGATGTGGAGTCGTCTTGTCTCAGTGTGACCATGACAGACCAATTCCCAGTCCAAAAGCCAAAAGTATTGAGGGTCTTGGTAGGACCTTTCAAGACGGTGCAGAAGTTTCTCAAGTACTCAGCAACCTCCTTACCTGGTGTATGAGGGTTTCGGACTGATACTATCACTTCTATCTCTTCTATGTTAGCCGCACAGTTAGAGGAGACAGATTCTGGTCCTGATGATTTCTCCATTATCTTTTCCTTCCAATGATAGATGTAGTATAAGTGTCCAGAGGGGTCTTATGCAGGAGTATATATGAAGGTAGAGTGAAGACCCTCCTTTATATCAGAATGGGGAGGGGGAGGGATTTCCTGTCATAGTCTTCACCATCTTGGGGATCAGGTAGAGTAAATCTGATTTACATAACACAAGTCTATACACTAAGTGAAGATCCCAAAGAAAACATGTTAGTAACAAGGTTCCCTCCAAATGTCTCTCCATGATCATATATCTGGATATATTTTTATCTATATATCTGTCTTCTATTTTATATTTTATTTATCAAATTTAGCTTTCCTGATAGTAAATAGTTAAGTAGTTGTCTACGTGTGTAAAAGTGTCCAAAACTAATATAATTCATTTGGATTTCTCTCTATCATGCATCTGTATCTAGACAATTTATTCATTAATAGATGTATCATAAAATGTATAGATAGATTTAGAAAAATATAAAACTATTCCCAAAATCTGCAATAATAAAAATAATACAAATTTGCTTTATTTCCATCAATTGGCAAAAGCAAACATTAAAGATCCTGATACACAGTGCAGACTGACCAAAAGTACCAAAAATGTGTTGTGGTTGAAGACCCTCCTGATAAAGGTTCCACTTCTACTCTGTACAAGACCCGGGTGTACAAGTGACTGCAGATATAATAAAAATCAGCATAATACATCAAATGCACAGCAATACAGATAGTGATGCGTCATGCAATATGTAAAATGCATAAATTCATAATAATAATGCTCATGTGTAAGAATAATTAAGGTAGAATACACCCAACCTAATATAATAGTGAAGCCATCATGGCTCCCTCGTTTGTAAATATAGTGATGTCCTCCTGGATGAGGATCTTTTCTATGTACCCCCCACTTCAGTCATGTTTTCAGGTGGTGGAGATACATAGATGACGTTTTCCTCCTATGGATCAGCATTCTAACAGAACTCCATGATTTCTATAAATTTCCTATTCCACATGATCTGATATTATATTTACTTTACCCTGAATTTCACTTTTAGAGCAATTTCCAGATGTTTTGATTTCACTGATGGACGGAGCATTGTCATCGTCATGATTTGTGACACCTACTGATAAAAATAATGTGAAATATAAGAGTCACCATCCTGATTAAATTGTAAAATTACCACCATATATTCTATATCTACATGTCAGAAGGATTGTAAGTGATGAGAATAATTTTTAGGAATCATTTTCAAAACTGACTGATAAATTCAATGACAGGATTTACCTTACTTAGGATCTTATATCTGTTCCTTTATCAATACTATATAACTGGTCAATCTTTTGCTTTTTCTATATCCCCATGTCTTAGTAGGTGTATGAAACATTAAAGGCTTTAATAAGTAGACAATGATGACATCGACCATTGGGGGTACAGGCCAATGACGCTGACTCTTGGGGTACAGTATAGAAAGAAATTGGATTCAGAACAATGACAATGGGAACCTGGTGTATAGGATAATGGTACTTAGACTTGGGGTATAGGATGTGGAGACCCACACTTTTATGTGTACATTGATTAAAAAAAGCATCTAACAATATGATGTATGAATTTATAATGGCTATTTAATAAGTATGTCCTGTTTGGTGCAGTTATTACTCTTTATTATACCTAAAATCCAGGTTTCAGTCCTAATTTTCATTTGTATGACTGCATAATTATTAGATATATGATACATTCACTAAATGTGTAGGACGATAGATATGAATCTTATGTAGAAGATACAAGACCTAAAACATCATGCAATCAGATCAATCTATTGACTCCTGGATAAGGTCCATATGTCCGGTAAAGCTATTTACCCGGACAGAATTCTACACAAATTAATAAATATGTCATGTCTTATAAAGGACACATCATATTAAAAATTAGATGTGTCCTTGATAAGAGCAGAGCGCAGGAGGAATGGGAGCGAGGTGAGTATTTTTTTTCTTGTGCATGGAATATTTGTATGTATATATGAGGCTATGTGGGACTCACACTGTATATATGAAGGCTATGTGGGATTCACACTGTATATATGGAGGCTATGTGGGGCTCACACTGTATATATGGAGGCTATGTGGGGCTCACACTGTATATATGGAGGCTATGTGGGACCCATGCTGTATATAAGGAAGCTATGTGGGGCTCACAGTATATAAAGGTAGGCTATGTGTAACTCACTGTAAATATGGAGGCTATGTGATGCTCACACTGAATATATTTTGAGGCTATGTGGGGCTCACACTGTATACAGGGAGGTTATGGGGACCTCTCGCTATGTATATAAGGTGATATTCATAGATAGTGTTGCTCAACTTTTTTTTCTATACCTTGTGTTTTCATAAGATATATTGTGTGTGTAGATTTATATATTATCTCAGTGGCAGACACACTACCATTGCCATACATGTTTTATATTTCTTCACCAAATCTAACAAATTTAATCAATGTGATTGACTTTTCCCTGACAAGAAACATATGATATAGGTGGGTAGATAGATATGAAAAATAAAAGGAAAATGGATAAAGCTTTATAGATATTCTGTTTGAACCTTTCGTACATCAGGCCAAGTCTAGTGACTACAAAGGATCCATTGATTATGATTTTCTTCCCTGAAGTAACTGTTTACAGGGTTAACAATTTCATTATTACTCAGGGAGAGCAGCTATTGTAAAGCAAAGATTATTATGGTCAGTAGGACTGATGAAGAAGCAAGTCTTTGACCTACAGTATTATCACAAATCAATCCATTCATATTTAAAAACATAATGGAATTAGCAGAATATAACGCTAAATTTACCTTGGAGCCTATAGACATAGTATGGATCTAGTAGAGTTCTTCAGAGCAGCTCTTTCATATAAGACAACTCATCTGAATTTATAAAATAGGCGCTACTTTTGATCCCATGGCAGGACCCCTTTATTGAGAAAAAATATTACTTGTCATTAATTAAATAAATGAAAAAAATAATTATCAGGGGAAGCAAAAAAATTATTGTTGGGAAATAGTTATTGATAATGACATACTATTGTCGTTCGACATATTAACTCACTACTAGCACTTACACCAGTATTTACCAACAATAATTTTTTGCCTCTCCTGATAATTGCTCTTAAAGAAAATATCTTTGTTACGGAGTAAATTTTTTTAATTTAGGGGTACTGTAATGGGCTCCGATGTCGAGACTAACCCATAATTTCAGCCATGTTCTGAGTTTGTTGAGATATATAAACAATATTTTCCTCATTTTGATGAGCTCCTCTGAAGAACTTGATCAGTTCTGTACTTACCTCATTTGAATTTGTTGAGTTTGGACAAGGATTACAAAACATAAGGAGATCTTCATTTTCATTTCATTTCCATGTCACTTCCTTTACAATTATCCTGAGACTATTTACCCTGGCATCTACATATGAAATGCCCTGTGTGTACAGTTCTCTTGGGTGGATCCTGGGTTTGTGCTCTTCTCTTCTCATGCTGAGTTTACTGATGAGATTACAAAGCTCCAGAGAAGTGTGACCTCTGCAGAGTCTATTGTGTCTCATGGACAATTCTATTAGGTCAATTGTATAATTATAACATTGGCCTCCATGATTATTCAATTGAACTAATAGATTTAGACCAGACCAATAAACCCAAAACCAGACTGGTTTCTTTAAAGGTTAATGAAGACAAACTATTTATTTGAGCTAGAGCTCAGATTATATATACATGATAGACACATGTTATTTTCTGCATCTTTCTTCTTCCTCTGACATATAGATTTATTTATTACATTGATGGTAATTGAAGACGTCGTTTGCTTCAATTCTTTTTCTCTATCTCATATCTGTGTATTTCTCTACACTAGCTGGACTTTCCATTGCTTTTTCTATATCTCCCTATCTGTCTTATTAGATGTATGAAATATTACCAACGTTAATAAGCAGAGTCTGATGATGCTGACACTTTGGGGTACAGGTCATTGACGCTGACACTTAGGGGTACAGGATAATGATACTTACCTTGGGTTATGTGATGATGAGACCAACACTTGGGGGTACAGAATAATGAAATTGTGACACTTGGGGTACAGGATAACAACAGCCTGAAGCATTGTTTCATTATCCTGTACCCATAATGACACTGACACTTGGGGTAGAGTAATGATACTGACATTGTCATTACATTGTACCCGAAATGTCAGGGTGTTGTTATGCTGTACCCCAAGTGTCAGTGACAGCCCGACAATGTGGGGTACAGGATAATGACACAATGAGACTTCGGGCACAGGACAATGATTTAGTTGGATTAACCCTTGGTGTTCTTGTATTTTCAGGCCTCTCCTGCCTTGTTCAGAGCCTGATCTGTTCCTGGTCTGGGGTCCTGCATGGTGGTCTCCAGTTCTACCACATCAGACCCATTTTTAAACAAAAAATGCAATTTTCTCTTGTAGTAAAGATCTGGTGATGAATCTGCGGCTGTGATTATTATATGTGAGGACCTGGGATCACTTGTAATGTATGGACCTGTACTGAGAACCAGCAGATAACATATACATGATATAGCTGGGAAAATGTATAAGATAGAAATAACCCTCTCCATTGTTTTTTTCTATCATTGCTGCTTGAGGATGGAAAAGATTAATAACCTGTCGGTCAAAATAAATGTCTTAAACTAAATATAAAAGGTAACCCTAGAAAACATTGTGATTATGTTGCAGGTGGCAATGACCAGACAGAGGAAGCTCCTCCTTATAACAAACTCTTTAGATGTTAGAGTTACTGATATACTTTACAGAGACCTATGGGGAGTGCATTTTACTGTACAGAGGTCTATGGGGAGTGCATTATGCTGTATGGAGGCCTGAGGGGAGTGCATTATACTGTATGGAGGCCTGAGGGGAGTGCATTATACTATATGGAGGCATATGGGGAGTGCATTATACTGTAGGGAAGCCTATGGGGAATTCATTATACTGTATAGAGGCCTATGTGGAGTACAATATAATATATAAAGGACTATGGAGAGTGCATTATACTGTACAGAGGCCTATGGGGAGTTCATTATACTCTATATAGGACTATGGGTAGTGCATTATATTGCATGGAAGCCTATGGGGAGTGAATTATACTGTATGAAAGCCTATGAGGAGTGCAATGTAATGTATGGAAGAATATGATGAGTGCATTATACTTTGTAGAGACCTGTGGGGAGTGCATTATAGTTTGCATAGACCTATGGGGAGTGCAATATACTGTATAGAGGCCTATGGGGAGTACATTATACTATATAGAGGACTATGGGAAGTGCATTATACTGTATGGAGGCCTATGGGGAGTGCATTATACTGTATGAAAGCCTATGGGGAGTGCATTATAAAGTATGGAAGAATATGGGGAGTGCATTATACTGTATGGAGGACTATGGGGAGTGCATTATACAATGTAAATGCCTAAGGGAAGTGCATTATACTGTATAGAGGCATATGGGGAGTACTGTATGGAGGACTATGGTTAGTGCATACTGCTATATAGAGGACTATGGGGAGTACATTATACTGTATGGAGGCCTATGGGGAATGCATTTTACTATATAGAGACCTTTGGGCAGTGCATCATAATGTATGGAGGCCTATGGGTAGTGCAGTATACTTTATATAGACCTATGGGGAGTTCATTACTGTATGGAGACCTATGGGGAGTGCAGTATACTATATAGAGACCTATGGAGAGTGCATTATATTGTATAGAGGCCTATGGGGAGTTCATTACTGTATTAAGGCCTATGAGGAGTGCATTATACTGTATGGAAGCCTATGGGGAGTGCATTATACTGTATGGAAGCCTATGGGGAGTGCAGTATACTTTATAGACGCCTATGGTTAGTTCATTATAATGTATGGAAGTCTATGATGAGTGCATTTTATTGTATACAGGCCTATGGGGGGTGCATTATACTATATGGAGACCTATGGAGAGTGCATTATAATGTATGGAAGCCTATGGGGAGTGCATTATACTGTATGGAGGCCTTTGGGGAGTTCATTATAATGTATGGAAGTCTATGATGAGTGCATTATACTGTATAGAGGCCTATGGGGAGTTCATTATACTGTATGGAGACCTACGGGGAGTGCATTATACTATATGGAGGCCTATGGGCAGTGCATGATAATGCATGGAGGCCTATAGGGAGTGCATTATACTGTATAGAGGACTATGGGGAGTGCAGTATGCTTTATAAAGGCCTAAGAGGAGTGCATTATAATGTATGGAGACCTTCGGGGAGTGCATTATAATGTATAGAGGACTATGGGGAGTGCAGTATACTTTATAAAGGCCTATGAGGAGTGCATTATAATGTATGGAGGCCTATGGACAGTTCAGAATACTACTGTATGGAGGCCTATGGGGAGTGCATTATACTTTATAAAGGCCTATGGGGAGTGCATTATACCGTATGTAGGACAATGGGGAATTCAGCATACTGTACGGAGGCCTGGAGTAGAGTATACCATATTGAGGACTATAGGGAGTGCATTATCCTTCATGGAGACCTATGGGGAGTGCATTGTAATGTATAGAGGCCTATGGGGAGTACATTGTAATGTATAGAGGCCTATGGGGAGTGCATTATACTTTATAGAGACCAATATTGAGTGTGTTATACTGTATGAAGGCCTATGGGGAGTGCGGTATATTGTATGGAGGCCTATTGGGAGTGCATTATAATGTATAAAGGCCTTTGGGGAGTGCAGTATACTGTATAGAGACCTATGGCGAGTGAATTATACTGTATAGAGAACTATAGGGAGTGCAGTATACTTTATAGAGACCTATGGGGAGTACAATATACTGTATGGAGGCCTATGGGGAGTGCATTATAATGTATAAAGGCCAATGGGGAGTGCAGTATACTGTATAGAGACCTATGGGGAGTGAATTATGCTCTATAGAGAACTATGGGGAGTGCAGTATACTTTATAGAGGCCTATGGTGAGTGCATTATAATGTATGGAGACCTATGGGGAGTGCATTGTACTGTATGGAGGTCTATGGGGAGTGCAGTATAGTTTATAAAGGCCTATGTGGAGTGCATTATAGTGTATGGAGATCTATGGGGAGTGCATTTTAATGTATGGAGGCCTATGGGGAGTGCAGTATACTGTATGAAGGACTATGGAGAGTGCATTATATTATATAGAGGCCTATTAAGAGTGCATTATGATGTAAAGAGACCTATCCGGAGTGCATTATACTGTATGGAGGACAATGGGGAGTTGAGTACATTTTTTGGAGGCCTATGAGGAGTGCATTTATACCATATTGAGGACTATGAGGAGTGCATTATCCTTCATAGATGCCTATGGGGAGTGCATTTTAATGTATAGAGGCACTATGGGAAGTGCATTAACCTTTGTAACCTGTGCCTGGGGAGCCCACAGTCCTGTTCTGTGCACATGTTCTCTTGTACTAGTTTATAAAGACACATTTAATATTTATGTAAAACTCTTTGGGAAACTGAATACAGAATGGGGGTCCCCTTGCACCCTGTTAGGCACCAGAGAGAAAGACAAGTAGGTGGATGTGGCCACATGGAGATGTTGTGCAGCCTGGCTTGGATCAGACACATAATGGCCATGAAGTATTAGTGCCCCAATCATAGAATCATAGAATGGTAGAGTTGGAAGGGACCTCCTGGGTCATCTGGTCCAACCCCCTGCTCAAAGCAGGATTCACTAAATCATCTCAGACAGATGTCTGTCCAGCCTCTGTTTGAAGACGTCCATTGAAGGGGAACTCACCACCTCTCGTGGCAGCCTGTTCCACTCATTAATCACCCTAACTGTCAAAAAGTTTTTTCTAATATCTAATCTGTGTCTCCTCCCATTTAGTTTCATCCCATTGCTTCTAGTCTTTCCTTGTGCAAATGAGAATAAAGATGATCCTTCTACAATGTGACAGCCCTTATCATATTTGTAGACAGCTATTAAGTCTCCTCTCAGTCTTCTTTTTTGCAAGCTAAACATTCCCAAATCCTGCAACCGTTCCTCATAGGACATGGTTTGCAGACCAGTCACCATTCTGGTCGCTCTTCTCTGAACTTGCTCCAGTTTGTCTATGTCTTTTTTAAAATGTGGTGCCCAAAACTGTACACAGTATTCCAGATGCGGTCTGACCAAAGAGGAGTAGAGACCGATAATGACTTCACGTGATCTAGACTGTATGCTTCTGTTAATACATCCCAGAATTGTATTTGCCTTTTTTGCTGCTGCATCACACTGTTGACTTATGTTCAGTCTATGATCTATTAGTATACCTAAGTCTTTTTCACATGTACTGTTGCTTAGCTCTATTCCTCCCATTCTGTATATGCTTTTTTCATTTTTATTGCCCAGATGTAGTACTTTGCATTTTTCCCTGTTAAAAACCATTCTGTTGGTTGCTGCCCACTGCTCCAGTTTATTTAGGTCTTTTTGAATCCTCTCTCTCTCTTCTCTAGTATTAGCTATCCCTCCTAGCTTTGTGTCATCAGCAAATTTAATCAGTTTACCCTCAATTCCTTCATCTAAATCATTGATAAAGATGTTGAACAATACAGGTCCCAGGACGGAGCCCTGTGGTACCCCACTTGAGACATTCATCCAGCTGGATGTGAAGCCATTTACAACCACCCTTTGAGTCCGATCACTAAGCCAGTTATGAATCCACCTAACAGTTGCCTGGTCCATTGCATACTTGGTCATTTTTTCAATAAGGATGGTGTGAGATACTTTGTCAAATGCTTTGCTGAAGTCAAGATATACTATATCTACAGCATTTCCCTGATCCACCCAGTCAGTGATTCTGTCATAGAAGGAAATTAAGTTAGTCTGACATGACTTGTTAGTTACAAACCCATGCTGACTCTGGTTAATCACTTCATTCTTATCCATGTACTTACATACATGTTGTTTAATAATTTGTTCAAAGATCTTTCCTGGTATAGAAGTCAGACTCACCGGCCTATAGTTCCCTGGGTCCACATTCTTCCCCTTTTTGAAGATAGGAACAACATTTGCTCTTCTCCAGTCTTTTGGGACTTCTCCTGTTCTCCAAGAATTTTCAAAGATTATGGAGCGTGGTTCTAAAATTTCTTCTACGATCTCCTTCAGTACTCTGGGGTGTAATTCATCTGGACCTGGAGACTTGAACTCATTTATGTTAGCTAAATATTCCCTCACAATCTTTCTGTTTACAGATAACTTGGATTCCTCTATTCCTTTAAAAGGACAGTGAAGATCAGTTGATGTTACATTTTCTTTCTGAGAGAAAACAGACGCAAAATAGGAGTTAAAAAGTTCGGCCTTCTCAACATCCTCTCTTACCATTTCTCCATTTTCATCCTGTAAAAATCCTATAGCATCTTTGACTTTTCTTTTACTTTTGACATACCCCTAAAATCCTTTTTTATTGATTTTGACATCTCTTGCAAGCCTTAATTCATTGTCAGCTTTAGCTAACCTGATACGTGCCCTGCAGGATCTGCAGACTGCATTATAATCTTCTTTAGATATGCCTCCCTCTTTCCATTTAATGAACATTTCTTTCTTTTTAGCATGTGTTTAAGTTCTGTGTTAATCCATCCTGGTTTCCTTAAATGCTTCCCATTATTCCTACTTTTCGGGATTGTTAACGATTGTGCTTTGAGAATCTCATTTTTAAAAATTTCCCATCCTTCCTGGACATTTTTGTCCTTAAGGACATCCAGCCATTGGATCCCTCCTATTCTCTTTCTGAGTCTCTTAAAATCTGCCTTTCTAAAATCTAACCTTGAAGTTTGAATCTTCACATGTCTTCCTCCTCTAGTTATCCAAAATTCTATAATAGCATGATCGCTGCCTCCTAGGGTCCCAGCCACCTTTACCTCCTCAACCATTTCCTCCTTGTTTATAAGGATTAGATCCAAAGTAGCAGATCCCCTTGTTTTCTCCCCTACCTTTTGGAAGATAAAGTTGTCAGCAAGAGAGGATAAGAATTTGCTTGACCTGTTAGTTTTACTTAAGAGAGATTCCCAACAAATGTCTGGATAGTTGAAATCTCCCATGACCACTACGTCATATTTTTTGGAGAACTTGGTCATTTGATACATAAAGAGTTCATCCATATCTTCAGCTTGCCCAGGTGGCCTGTAGTAAATGCCTACAATCTTGTCCTTTCCGTTGTTCTCTCCTTGTATTCTTACCCAAACAGTTTCCACAGAGCTCCCAGTCTCTGAAGCTTCAATCTCTGTGCAGATATACGCTTTTCTAACATACAATGCGACACCTCCTCCTCGTTTATCAAGTCTGTTTCTTGCAAATAAGTTGTATCCTTTTAGCCTTTTATTCCAATCATGTGTATCGTCCCACCAAGTCTCAGTGATTCCAATGATATCATATTCCTTTTCCTGCGTTAGTAGTTCCAATTCTCCTTGTTTGTTGCCCATGCTTTGTGCATTTGTATAAAAACATTTTAGTTTGTGATTGGTTTCTCTTCCTCCCATATTTTTATTATTTAAATTGTTTTGTCTTTGTTCTTCCTTTCCACTTCCAGTAGCAGAGATTTCAATAGTATTTGTCAGCTGTATGGCTTTTTCTGGCCTTTTGCTTCCCTTCCCACATTGTTCTAGTTTAAAGCTCTCCTGATGAGTGTAGCAAGGCGACTTCCAAATACATGTTTTCCAGTCTTCGTAAGGTGCACCCCATCTCTAGCAAGTAGTCCATCGTATAGGTAATTCATTCCGTGATCCAGAAATCCAAATCCTTGTTGACGGCACCATCGACGTAGCCAGTTGTTCACCTGTAGAATCTTATTCCACCTCATTGTTCCATGGCCATCCACTGGGAGGATGGATGAGAAGACCACCTGCACTCCCAATTCTTTCACTTTCTTGCCTAAGTCTTCAAAGTCACTGCAGATGGTTACCAGGTCCTTTCTTGCGGTGTCATTTGTCCCCACATGTATTAGCAGGAATGGGTAGTGATCTGTAGGTCTGCACCCAAAGTCAATAATAACCTCACCCTGAGAGATATGCTTCGAGGAACCCCACTGACATTTGGTACAACTTTACCCTTTTGGATGAATATGAAGATGACACAAGGAAGACATGTTTTTGTTTTAAATTCAAGTTTTTTTGAAATACAAAATGTCACAAATTGATCAAAGCATACAAAAGATCCAAGTGTCGTCAATGTCATTGACACTGAGAGATAGTCTTAGTTGTTATCGGATCCAGAATTTTGAGGGTCCCAATTTAGTCATCATGGGTTCATCTGCCAACTCCACCAGCAAGAAAATATTTTATCTGTGTAACAAAAAAAAGAGGTGAAATGTACATAAAACACCACTATGAAATGTAACAATAGGCAAAACTTTATGAAATATATTTGTTTTTGTAAAATGTTCTAAAAAAACTAAATTATTTTTTAATTACCCCATGTTAGATCCCATTGCTCAAAATATAATGAATGTAACAAGAAATATTCATCCCCATCCTCATCCCAATCACTCCTGGCTCATTATATTGTGCACAGTATATTATAAGACTTGTAGGATCCTACAAAACTAAAAATAAATGCAATTATAATGTCAAGTTTGTTGTTACACAATTGCCCCAATAACAGATTTATGAGACACTGGTAATAAATGGTGGAGAGCACTGTCCGCTTACCTGTTACTTTTCTTCTGATGTTTCTTCTGAGATCTCCTCGCCTGGGCTTCCTTGAGGTCACCAGGATAGTCCTTGAAGACATGGCCTTGAACTTGGCAGCTGCAGCAGATATGTGTTATGTTATCTTCTTCATATTCAACCGTCATCCTTCTATTCTCGCTCATTGATTTGTCCGAATAGAAAATGATAGCTTCTGTGTTTCCCAATGTACACCTTTCTGGTAGATGCCAAAGACCAACAGATGTGGAGTCGTCTTGTCTCAGTGTGACCATGACAGACCAATTCCCAGTCCAAAAGCCAAAAGTATTGAGGGTCTTGGTAGGACCTTTCAAGAGGGTGCAGAAGTTTCTCAAGTACTCAGCAACCTCCTTCCCGGTGTATGAGGGTTTCGGACTGATACTATCACTTCTATCTCTTCTATGTTAGCCGCACAGTTAGAGGAGACAGATTCTGGTCCTGATGATTTCTCCATTATCTTTTCCTTCCAATGATAGATGTGTAGCATAAGTGTCCAGAGGGGTCTTCTGCAGGAGAATATATGAAGGTAGAGTGAAGACCCTCCTTTATATCAGAATGGGGAGGGGGAGGGGTTTCCTGTCATAAGCCCCCGTCTCACATAGCGATATCGCTAGCGATATCGCTGCTGAGTCACGGTTTTGGTGACTCACCAGCGACCTCACCAGCGATGTCGCTGTGTGTGACACTTTGCAACGATCAGGCCCCTGCTGTGAGGTCGCTGATCGTTGCAAAGTGTCCTGGACCATTTTTTGGTCGTTGGCCTCCCGCTGGCCAGCACACATCGCTGTGTGTGACCAGCGGGACCAACGATCTGGCTGGTAACTATGGTAAACATCGGGTTACTAGGGGCACGCGCGCACTTAGTAACCCGCTGTTTACCATGGATACCACTCTGCTACGGTGCGCGGAGGCTCCCGCGCACCGTAGCAGAGTGGTATCCATGGTACACAGCGGGTTACTAGGGGCACACGCGCACTTAGTAACCCGATGTTTACCATAGTTACCAGCCTGCTCCTGCTTGCAGCAGGCTGGTAACGGGAGCAGGACATCGTGGAACGATTCTTTCCACGATATCGCTGCTCCCCTGATCGCTGGTGAGCCTGCCTGTTTGACAGCTCACCAGCGATGTATTAGCGATGCAGCAACGATCCCTGACAGGTCGTATCGTTGTCGGGATCGCTGCTGCATCGCTTAGTGTGACGGGGCCCTTAGTCTTCACCATCTTGGGTATCTTGTAGAGTAAATCTGATTTACATAACACAAGTCTATTCACTAAGTGAAGATCCCAAAGAAAACATGTTAGTAACAAGGTTCCCTCCAAATCTCTCTCCATGATCATATATCTGGATATATTTTTATCTATATATCTGTCTTCTATTTTATATTTTATTTATCAAATTTAGCTTTCCTGCTAACTATTTACTAAGTAGTTGTCTACGTGTGTAAAAGTGTCCAAAACTAATATAATTCATTTGGATTTCTCTCTATCATGCATCTGTATTTAGACAATTTATTCATTAATAGATCTATTATAAAATATATAGATAGATTTAGAAAAATCTAACATTATTCACAAAATCTGAAATAATTAAAATAATAATAATTTGCTTTATTTCCATCAATTGTCAAAAACAAACATAAAAGATCCTGATACACGGTGCAGACTGACCAACAGTACAAGAAATGTGTCTTTGGTTGAAGACCCTCCTGATAAAGGTTCCACTTCTACTCTGTACAAGACCCTGGTGTACAAGTGACTGCAGATATAATAAAAATCAGCATAATACATCAAATACACAGCAATACAGATAGTGATGCATCATGCAAGATGTGAAATGCATAAATTCATAATAATAATGCTCATGTGTAAGAATAATTATTGTAGAAGAGACCCAACCTAATATAATAGTGATGCCATTATGTCGCCCCCGTTTGTCAATATAGTGATGTCCTCCCGGGATGAGGATCTTTTCTATGTACCCGCCACTTCAGTCATGTTTTCAGGTGGTGGAGATACATAGATGACGTTTTCCTCCTATGGATCAGCATTCTAACAGAACTCCATGATTTCTATAAATTTCCTATTCCACATGATCTGATATTATATTTACTTTATTCTGAATTTCACTTTTAGAGCAATTTCCAGATGTTTTGATTTCACTGATGAACGGAGCATTGTCAGCGTCCTGATATGAGATATCTACTAATAAAAATAATGTGAAATATAAGAGTCACCATCCTGATTAAATTGTAAAATTACCACCATATATTCTATATCTACATGTAAGAAGGATTGTAAGTGATGAGAGTAATTTTTAGGAATCATTTTCAAAATTGACTGATAAATTCAATGACAGGATTTACCTTACTTAGGATCTTATATCTGTTCCTTTATCATTACTATATAACTGGTCATTATTTTGCTTTTTCTACATCTCCATGTCTTAGTAGGTGTATGAAACATTAAAGGCTTTAATAAGTAGACAATGATGACATCAACCATTGGGGGTACAGGCCAATGACGCTGACACCTGGGGTACAGTATGAAAAGAAATTGGGTTCAGAACAATGACAAGGGAACCTGGCGTATAGGATAATGATACTTACACTTGGGGTATACGAGGTGGAGACTCACACTTTTATGTGTACATTGGTTAAAAAAAGCATCTAACAATATGATGTATGAATTTATAATGGCTATTTAATAAGTATGTCCTGTTTGGTGCAGTTATTACGCTTTGTTATACCTAAAATCCAAGTTTCAGTCCTAATTTTCATTTGTATGACTGCATAATTAATAGATATATGATACATTCACTAAATGCATAGGACGATAGATATGAATCTTATGTAGAAGATACAAGACCTAAAACATCATGCAATCAGATCAATCTATTGACTCCTGGATAAGGTCCATATTTCCGGTAAAGCTATTTACCCGGACAGAATTCTAGACAAATTAATAAATATGCCATGTCTTATCAAGGACACATCATATTAAAAATTAGATGTGTCCTTGATAAGAGCAGAGCGCAGGAGGAATGGGGGCGAGGTGAGTATTTTTTTTTTTGTGCATGGGATATTTGTATGTATATAGGAGGCTATGTGGGACTCACACTGTATATATGGAGGCTATGTGGGATTCACACTGTATATATGGAGGCTATGTGGGGCTCACACTTTACATATGGAGGCTATGTGGGACTCACACTGTATATATGGAGGCTATGTGGGGCTCACACTTTACATATGGAGGCTATGTGGGGCTCACACTGTATATATGGAGGCTATGTGTGGCTCACACTGTACATATGGAGGCTATGTGTGACCCATGCTGTATATAAGGAAGCTATGTGGGGCTCACAGTATATAAAGGTAGGCTATGTGTAACTCACTGTAAATATGAAGGCTATGTGATGCTCACACTGAATATATATTGAGGCTATGTGGGGCTCACACTGTATACAGTGAGGATATGGGGAGCTCACGCTATGTATAGAAGGTGATATTCATAGCTAGTGTTGCTCAACTTTTTTTTCTATACCTTGTGTATTCTTATGATATATTCTGTGTGTAGATTTATATATTATCTCAGTGGCAGACACACTACCATTCCATACATGTTTTATATTTCTTCTTCAAATCTAACAAATTTAATCAATGTGATTGACTTTTCCCTGACAAGAAACATATGATATAGGTGGGTAGATAGATATGAAAAAGAAAAGGTAAATAAATAAAGCTTTATTGATATTCTGTTTGAACCTATCGTACATCAGGCCAAGTCTAGTGACTACAAAGGATCCATTGATGATGATTTTCTTCCCTGAAGTAACTGTCTACAGGGGTAACAATTTCATTATTACTCAGGGAGAGCAGCTATTGTAAAGCAAAGATTATTATGGTCAGTAGGACTGATGAAAAAGCAAGTCTTTGACCTACAGTATTGTCACAAATCAATCCATTCATATTTAAAAACATAATGGAATTAGCAGTAGAGATGAGCGTTGTTCTACTCAAACTGTTCGCCAATCTCAAATTCGAGCTGTTTTGGGCGGTGTTCGAGCCGTTCGGCGAACACGTTCGATTTGAGAAAAATTCGGCTGTTCGAGGTTATGTTCGATAACTGTTCGTGCACCAAAATCATAACTGGCTTTTTTCTCAGTAATGATGAAAATTAATGTTAATACGCAGTTTGAGTGTACAGCGGGGTGGGGGGAGGGGCAGGGGATGGATCTCTGCAGGAATAATGAAGATCTCCATTTTTTTTCTCTTTCCCGCATTTACAGTGGGGAGGTGCAATCTGTCAGCCTATCAGCAGCGCACACACGGAGTGAAGTGCTTTTTTTCACACAAGCAAGGGCATGTGTCATTGGCAGTGTATGTCACATGTCCTTGCCCTATAAGACCAAGCCATTTTCCCCGTCGCCACCATTTTCTCACTGCTGCAGCTGCGTGTTAGACGGCACCGCTGTTGCTGTGTGCGCTATACCTTGTTAATTTCAAGCCAATTTTCGCACAAATCTACAGATAGCTTGGGAGTAGGGAATAGTTGTGATTGCAGTCCTTTTAAGGACTAGGTTACAGCAGTTCCTACGACTTTTATCAGGCAGGTCTGTGCTCTTAAATAGATAGATTGTGGGAGTAAAGACTAATTGTAATTGCAGTCCTTTTCAGGACTAGGTTACATCAGTTCCTATCAGTTTTTGCCAGGCAGGTCTGTGCCAGTGCTGTGCAAGTTTTTTTCACAGCATTTGGCTGAATCTAGCAAAGCTAATCCTTTTTGGCCTATTGCAGAGTGTGTTAGTCAGTGGAGTAGCCTATCTGTGTTGCAAGATATACCACCTGTGTATAGAATACCAATTTTTTTACTGCACCTAGTGAAGTAAAATCTTTTGGGCATAGCATCATTCTATTAGTCCATCTATACTGACCTCCATCAGGTTGCAAATTGAATATAATATTTTTCTGCATCTAGCTCTGAAAAAATATTTGGGCTTCTAGCAGTGTGTGGGACTTGTTCTATTAGTCCATCTATACTGACCTCCATCAGGTTGCAAACTGAATATAATTTTTTTCTGCATCTAGCTCTGAAAAAATATTGGGGCTTCTAGCAGTGTGTGGGACTTGTTCTATTAGGCCATCTATACTGACCTCCATCACGCTGCAAATTCAAAATAATTTTTTGTCTGCATCTAGCTCTGAAAAAATATTTGGCCTTCTAGCAGTGTGTGGGACTTTCTCTATTAGTCCATCTATACTGACCTCCATCAGGTTGCAAATTAAAAATAATTTATATCTGCATCTAGCTCTGAAAAAATATTTGGCCTTCTAGCAGTGTGTGGGACTTTCTCTATTAGTCCATCTATACTGACCTCCATCAGGTTGCAAATTAAAAATAATTTTTAGCTGCATCTACCTCTGAAAAAATATTTGGGCTTCTAGCTGTGTGTGGGACTTGTTCTATTAGTCCATCTATACTGACCTCCATCAGGTTGCAAACTGAATATAATTTTTTTCTGCATCTAGCTCTGAAAAAATATTTGGCCTTCTAGCAGTGTGTGGGACTTTCTCTATTAGTCCATCTACACTGACCTCCATCAGGTTGCAAATTAAAAATAATTTATATCTGCATCTAGCTCTGAAAAAATATTTGGCCTTCTAGCAGTGTGTGGGACTTTCTCTATTAGTCCATCTATACTGACCTCCATCAGGTTGCAAATTAAAAATAATTTTTTGTCTGCATCTAGCTCTGAAAAAATATTGGGCTTCTAGCTGTGTGTGGGACTTGTTCTATTAATCCATCTATACAGACCTCCATCAGGTTGCAAACTGAATATAATTTTTTTCTGCATCTACCTCTGAAAAAATATTTGGGCTTCTAGCTGTGTGTGGGACTTGTTCTATTAGTCCATCTATACTGACCTCCATCAGGTTGCAAACTGAATATAATTTTTTTCTGCATCTAGCTCTGAAAAAATATTTGGCCGTCTAGCAGTGTGTGGGACTTTCTCTATTAGTCCATCTATACTGACCTCTATCAGGTTGCAAATTAAAAATAATTTATATCTGCATATAGCTCTGAAAAAATATCTGGCCTTCTAGCAGTGTGTGGGACTTTCTCTGTTAGTCCATCTATACTGACCTCCATCAGGTTGCAAATTAAAAATAATTTTTTGTCTGCATCTAGCTCTGAAAAAATATTTGGCCTTCTAGCAGTGTGTGGGACTTTCTCTATTAGTCCATCTATACTGACCTCCATCAGGTTCCAAACTGAATATATTTTTTTTCTGCATCTACCTCTGAAATAATATTGGGCCTCTAGCTGTGTGTTGGACTTGTTCTATTAATCCATCTATACAGACCTTCATCAGGTTGCAAACTGAATATAATTTTTTTCTGCATCTACCTCTGATAAAATATTTGGGCATCTAGCTGTGTGTGGGACTTGTTCTATTAGGCCATCTATACTGACCTCCATCAGGTTGCAAACTGAATATAATTTTTTTCTGCATCTAGCTCTGAAAAAATATTTGGCCTTCTAGCTGTGTGTGGGACTTGTTGTATTAGTCCATCTATACTGACCTCCATCAGGTTGCAAATTAAAAATAATTTTTATCTGCATCTAGCTCTGAAAAAATATTTGGCCTTCTAGCAGTGTGTGGGACTTTCTCTATTAGTCCATCTATACTGACCTCCATCAGGTTGCAAATTAAAAATATTTTTTTGTCTGCATCTAGCTCTGAAAAAATATTTGGCCTTCTAGCAGTGTGTGGGAATTTCTCTATTAGTCCATCTATACTGACCTCCATCAGGTTGCAAACTGAATATAATCTTTTTCTGCATCTAGCTCTGAAAAAATATTTGGGCTTCTAGCAGTGTTTGGGACTTGTTCTATTAGTCCATCTATACTGACCTCCATCACGCTGCAAATTCAAAATAATTTTTAATCTGCATCTAGCTCTGAAAAAATATTTGGCCTTCTAGCAGTGTGTGGGACTTTCTCTATTAGTCCATCTATACTGACTTCCATCAGGTTGCAAATTAAAAATAATTTTTAGCTGCATCTACCTCTGAAAAAATATTTGGGCTTCTAGCTGTGTGTGGGACTTGTTCTATTAGTCCATCTATACTGACCTCCATCAGGTTGCAAACTGAATATAATTTTTTTCTGCATCTAGCTCTGAAAAAATATTTGGCCTTCTAGCAGTGTGTGGGACTTTCTCTATTAGTCCATCTATACTGACCTCCATCAGGTTGCAAATTAAAAATAATTTATATCTGCATCTAGCTCTGAAAAAATATTTGGCCTTCTAGCAGTGTGTGGGACTTTCTCTATTAGTCCATCTATACTGACCTCTATCAGGTTGCAAATTAAAAATAATTTATATCTGCATATAGCTCTGAAAAAATATCTGGCCTTCTAGCAGTGTGTGGGACTTTCTCTGTTAGTCCATCTATACTGACCTCCATCAGGTTGCAAATTAAAAATAATTTTTTGTCTGCATCTAGCTCTGAAAAAATATTTGGCCTTCTAGCAGTGTGTGGGACTTTCTCTATTAGTCCATCTATACTGACCTCCATCAGGTTGCAAACTGAATATATTTTTTTTCTGCATCTACCTCTGAAATAATATTGGGCCTCTAGCTGTGTGTTGGACTTGTTCTATTAATCCATCTATACAGACCTTCATCAGGTTGCAAACTGAACATAATTTTTTTCTGCATCTACCTCTGATAAAATATTTGGGCATCTAGCTGTGTGTGGGACTTGTTCTATTAGGCCATCTATACTGACCTCCATCAGGTTGCAAACTGAATATAATTTTTTTCTGCATCTAGCTCTGAAAAAATATTTGGCCTTCTAGCTGTGTGTGGGACTTGTTGTATTAGTCCATCTATACTGACCTCCATGAGGTTGCAAATTAAAAATAATTTTTATCTGCATCTAGCTCTGAAAAAATATTTGGCCTACTAGCAGTGTGTGGGACTTTCTCTATTAGTCCATCTATACTGACCTCCATCAGGTTGCAAATTAAAAATATTTTTTTGTCTGCATCTAGCTCTGAAAAAATATTTGGCCATCTAGCAGTGTGTGGGAATTTCTCTATTAGTCCATCTATACTGACCTCCATCAGGTTGCAAACTGAATATAATTTTTTTCTGCATCTAGCTCTGAAAAAATATTTGGGCTTCTAGCAGTGTGTGGGACTTGTTCTATTAGTCCATCTATACTGACCTCCATCACGCTGCAAATTCAAAATAATTTTTAATCTGCATCTAGCTCTGAAAAAATATTTGGCCTTCTAGCAGTGTGTGGGACTTTCTCTATTAGTCTATCTATACTGACTTCCATCAGGTTGCAAATTAAAAATAATTTTTAGCTGCATCTACCTCTGAAAAAATATTTGGGCTTCTAGCTGTGTGTGAGACTTGTTCTATTAGTCCATCTATACTGACCTCCATCAGGTTGCAAACTGAATATAATTTTTTTCTGCATCTAGCTCTGAAAAAATATTTGGCCTTCTAGCAGTGTGTGGGACTTTCTCTATTAGTCCATCTATACTGACCTCCATCAGGTTGCAAATTAAAAATAATTTATATCTGCATCTAGCTCTGAAAAAATATTTGGCCTTCTAGCAGTGTGTGGGACTTTCTCTATTAGTCCATCTATACTGACCTCCATCAGGTTGCAAATTAAAAATAATTTTTTGTCTGCATCTAGCTCTGAAAAAATATTGGACTTCTAGCTGTGTGTGGGACTTGTTCTATTAATCCATCTATACAGACCTCCATCAGGTTGCAAACTGAATATAATTTTTTTCTGCATCTACCTCTGAAAAAATATTTGGGCTTCTAGCTGTGTGTGGGACTTGTTCTATTAGTCCATCTACACTGACCTCCATCAGGTTGCAAACTGAATATAATTTTTTTCTGCATCTAGCTCTGAAAAAATATTTGGCCTTCTAGCAGTGTGTGGGACTTTCTCTATTAGTCCATCTATACTGACCTCTATCAGGTTGCAAATTAAAAATAATTTATATCTGCATATAGCTCTGAAAAAATATCTGGCCTTCTAGCAGTGTGTGGGAATTTCTCTGTTAGTCCATCTATACTGACCTCCATCAGGTTGCAAATTAAAAATAATTTTTTGTCTGCATCTAGCTCTGAAAAAATATTTGGCCTTCTAGCAGTGTGTGGGACTTTCTCTATTAGTCCATCTATACAGACCTCCATCAGGTTGCAAACTGAATATATTTTTTTTCTGCATCTACCTCTGAAATAATATTGGGCCTCTAGCTGTGTGTTGGACTTGTTCTATTAATCCATCTATACAGACCTTCATCAGGTTGCAAACTGAATATAATTTTTTTCTGCATCTACCTCTGAAAAAATATTTGGGCATCTAGCTGTGTGTGGGACTTGTTCTATTAGTCCATCTATACTGACCTCCATCAGGTTGCAAACTGAATATAATTTTTTTCTGCATCTAGCTCTGAAAAAATTTTTGGCCTTCTAGCAGTGTGTGGGACTTTCTCTATTAGTCCATCTAAACTGACCTCCATCAGGTTGCAAATTAAAAATAATTTTTATCTGCATCTAGCTCTGAAAAAATATTTGGCCTTCTAGCAGTGTGTGGGACTTTCTCTATTAGTCCATCTATACTGACCTCCATCAGGTTGCAAATTAAAAATAATTTTTATCTGCATCTAGCTCTGAAAAAATATTTGGCCTTCTAGCAGTGTGTGGGACTTTCTCTATTAGTCCATCTATAATGACCTCCATCACGTTGCAAATTAAAAATAATTTTTATCTGCATCTAGCTCTGAAAAAATATTTGGCCTTCTAGCAGTGTGTGGGACTTTCTCTATTAGTCCATCTATACTGACCTCCATCAGGTTGCAAATTAAAAATAATTTTTTGTCTGCATCTAGCTCTGAAAAAATATTTGGCTTTCTAGCAGTGTGTGGGACTTTCTCTATTAGTCCATCTATACTGACCTCCATCAGGTTGCAAATTCAAAATAATTTTTTGTCTGCATCTAGCTCTGAAAAAATATTTGGCCTTCTAGCAGTGTGCGGGACTTTCTCTATTAGTCCATCTATACTGACCTCCATCAGGTTGCAAATTAAAATTAACTTTTTGTCTGCATCTAGCTCTGAAAAAAATATTTGGCCTTCTAGCAGTGTGTGGGACTTTCTCTATTAGTCCATCTATACTGACCTCCATCAGGTTGCAAACTGAATATATTTTTTTTCTGCATCTACCTCTGAAAAAATATTTGGGCTTCTAGCTGTGTGTGGGACTTGTTCTATTAGTCCATCTATACTGACCTCCATCAGATTGCAAATTGAATATAATTTTTTTCTTCATCTAACCCAGCCAATAGTTTTGGCCTAATACCACAGTTTGGCCACTCAGCTCTGCTCGGTTCCCATCCATTGTTTTTTTGTGCAAACAACTCCAGAGTTGTGAATTAGTTAACCACCAAAATGAGTGGAAAAAGGCCTGCTGCTGGTGGAAAGGGGAATAGGCGTGTTGGGAAGGGGAAAAAAGGTTGTGTCCGTGGGGTAGGTGTTAAAGCAACAGTAACATCTGCAGAAGAAAGACCATCTTCCAGCCAAACTAAACTGTCTACTTCTTTTAGCGGACAATGTGATAAGATCCCTTTCTTACGGCCACGCCAATCGCTACAAATTCCAGATGAGGCACAAAAACAGCAGGTGCTTCAACGGATATCAAGTGCTCCTTTAAGTGGGCTCTCCTCCACTTCAACTTCAACATCACAAATACTCCAGTCCTCAAAGGTGTCACCCCAATCGCACTTGCTTCCTCACAGCTCCCAAATCTCCAGCTGCCCGTCTGAGTATGAGGTAGAACAGATGGTTGAGTCTGCAGAGCTGTTTACTCATACTATAGCCTGGGAATCAGAGGTCGACTCCAGCGCTTCTGTGAATCCAGACGAGGAAATGATCTGCACTGATGCCCAGAATCTTTATGAGTCGGATCCAGGACCAGACGCAGAAGGTTCTGACCATAATGTAGACCCTCATTCCCAAACTGTAACTCTTGTTGGTGGAGACAATGAGGAAGACGGTGATGAGACTCAAATACCTGATTGGAGCGACAACTTTAGTTTTTTGTCAGGGCAGGAACAGGTTGGCTCTGAGGACGACGGGTGTGATAACGCACAGGGTGATGATGATGAGGTTGGAGATCCCACTTGCTGTCAACCCACAGTCAGCCAAGAGATGAGGTCATCAGAGGAGGTGGAGGAAGATGCTAGTGACGACGAGGTCAGGTTGCGCCTTCCTGGACAGAGACGTAGTACTGGAAGCACGTCAACAACTGCATCCTCAAACACAACTCTGCCTCTCACCACAAGTCATGGTGGCTCTTCAGGTCGCATGGGTGCTAAGCCTTGCATAGCCTGGGCATTTTTTCAGATCGATAAAGATGACCCAACTCGTGTTATCTGTAACATTTGTCAGCAAAAGTTAAGTAGAGGCCAAAAAATACATAGTTTGAGTACTTCATGCATGAACCGGCACATGGACATGAAGCATAAGTTGCAGTGGGAAGCTCAGTGTGCTACAATGCGGCCTAGCCGGCCGGGCCAACCACCGTCTGCCATATCTTGTGCATCCGCAGCCTCTTCATCCTCTGTGACTGGGGGGACAGCAGTCACACCTGTTTTGGGGCGCAGACCTGCCACCTCTTTACCCGCAACAGCCAGCGTGAT
This sequence comes from Phyllobates terribilis, assembly GCF_046119375.1. NCBI lineage: Eukaryota > Metazoa > Chordata > Amphibia > Anura > Dendrobatidae > Phyllobates > Phyllobates terribilis. The sequence goes on along the minus strand of NW_027362772.1, from coordinate 49,681,060 downwards.
TGGCAGGTCATCATTTTCTTTGGAGGTGGTAACACCAGCTGGTGTTGAGCGCTGTCCGACATCGATAGCACCACCTTTGGATCAAGGCAACCTAACATGTCCGCCTGCATCTTCCTCACAGACCGGCAGTTTGCCGGGGACACCCTTATCAACCCCGTCTAAGCACAATAGCCATCCCTCGGTTCCTCAGATGTGGACAAGTAAAAGACCATTTCCTCCTAGCCATGAGAAAGCTAAGAGGTTGAATTTCACCATCTGCAAGCTCTTGGCTACAGAAATGCTGCCTTTCCGCCTGGTGGACACAGAGGATTTTCGAGACCTTATGTCCGTCGCAGTGCCCCAGTACCAGATGCCCAGTCGGCACTACTTCTCAAAGAAAGGTGTGCCTGCGCTCCACCAGCATGTCGCAAACATCATCACCGCTTCTTTGAGAAACTCTGTGTGTGACAGGGTGCATTTCACCACAGACACTTGGACGAGTAGGCATGGACAGGGGCATTACATGTCGCTGACTGGGCACTCGGTAACTATGGTGACAGCAGGACAAGGGGCTGCTGTCCAAGTCTTGCCGTCCCCACGAGTTGTGCGTCAATCCTCTTTATGTCAAAGTTCCTCCACTGCTTCTGCCTCCTCAACCTCCTCTCGGTCTTCCACCTGCACCCAAAGCCTGTCTGGTCATGCCACAAGCTTTCTAACTTCGCAGAAGGGATCCTGCACACCTCCTTACTATGCTGGCAGTAGGGCTCAACGTCATCAGGCGGTTTTTACTTTGAAATGTCTGGGAAATGTGAGTCACACAGCTGGGGAGTTGTGGTCATCTCTGGAGAACCAATTTCATGAATGGTTGTCTCCACTGGACCTGAAACCAGGGAAGGCCGTGTGCGACAATGCTGCAAACCTGGGTGCGGCCCTTCGCCGGGGCAATGTCACACACGTGCCTTGTATGGCTCACGTGTTGAACCTGGTTGTCCAGCAATTTTTAGCCCACTATCCCAGACTAGATGGCCTTCTGCAGAGGGCACGGTCGCTGTGTGCTCACTTCCGCCGTTCGCAGCCCGCAGCTCAGCGACTTACATCTCTACAGAAGTCGTTGGGCCTGCCACTTCACCGGCTAAAATGCGATGTGCCTACCCGGTGGAATTCAACTCTGCACATGTTGCAGCGACTGTGGCAGCACCGACAAGCCCTGGTGCAATACGTTCTGACGTATAGCCTGGGCCAACGAGATCCAGAGGTGGGGCAAATCACGCTGGAGGAGTGGTCTCAGATCAGGGACCTATGCACCCTTCTGCACAGTTTTGAAATGGCGACGAAGATGTTTAGTGCTGACGATGCCATTATCAGCATGACTATTCCGGTGATTTACATGCTGGAGCACATGTTAAACAGAATTCGGAGTCAGGTGGTGGCACAAGAGGAGGTGGAGGAAGTAGAGGAGGAGGAGTTGTATGCGGAAGGGCTAACATCTGCAAGGTCCAAACGGTCGGCAGCACCAAGGCGGCAGGCATGTGAGGGTGGGGGAGATGGTTTTACCAGGGCGCATGGTAGCAGCCAAACTAGTGAGGAAGGTGCAGGAGCCCAGGAAGAAGTGGAGGACGAACTGATGGAAGACTCATCAGATGAGGGAGACCTTGATCACATTTCTGTTGTGCGAGTTTGGGGGGAGAGGACAGAGGAAGGAAGCATGATTGTTACCTCGCCACCAACACAACAGGGACTTGTTGCTCCTGGATGCGCAACACACATGAGTGCCTTCTTGCTGCACTACCTGCAACATGACCCTCGAATTGTGAGAATTAGAAATAATCCTGACTACTGGGTTGCCACACTGTTAGATCCCCGGTACAAAAGTAAATTTGCAGAAATTATTCCTGCCATAGAAAGGGATGCACGCATGCAGGAGTATCAGCAGAGACTGTTGCAGAATCTTACATGTGCTTTTCCACAAAACACCAGTGGTGCACGTAGTGAATCTCACAGTTGCAACTTGCCAACCGTGGGACCGTCAAGTGTTCAGCACTCAAACCGTTACAGAACCACAGTATCTGCTGGTAACATCAATTTTGCGGAATCATTTCACCACTTTTTTAGCCCATCCTTTGCAAGGCCACAGGAGACAAGAAGTCTGACACATAGTCAACGCCTAGAGACGATGGTACAGGAGTATCTCCAAGTAAACATTGAAGCCATGACTGTGTCACTGGACCCTTGCTCTTTTTGGGCTTCCAATCTGGATAAATGGCCGGAGCTAGCCACTTACGCCTTGGAGATCTTGTCATGCCCCGCAGCCAGCGTTCTGTCTGAACGTGTGTTCAGCGCTGCTGGTGGTGTGCTGACAGATAAGCGCACGCGGCTCTCCACTGATAATGTAGACAGACTCACGTTCATAAAGATGAACAAATCATGGATCCGAAACGACTTTTCTACCCCTGTGTCATCCTGGGGAGAGTAAAAGCTTGATGATTTGTTAAAATCACCTCACCAACCGTTTTAAGCTTTCAAATTACTAATCATGTTTATTTGTATCTTGGCTGGAAAATAATTTGGGCTTTGTAGCAGTGTGCAGCACTGATTCTATTAGGCCATCTATAATAAGCTCCACCAGATTTAAAATTACTAATCATGTTTATCTGTATCTTGACTGGAAAATAATTTGGGCTTTGTAGCAGTGTGCAGCACTGATCCTATTAGGCCATCTATACTAAGCTCCACCAGATTTAAAATTAATAATAATTTTTAGCTGCATCTAGCCTGGAAAATAATTTTGGGGCTCCGAGATGCGCAAGACACATAAGTGCCTTCTTGCTGCACTACCTGCAACATGACCCTCATATAATCAGAATTCGAAGTAATCATGACTACTGGGTTGCCACACTCTTAGATCCCCCAAACTTTTCGATCAACCTTTTCATTTTAATAAAGACCAAAAAAATGGTCATTTTTGAAATTATAAGCATTAGCAGGTTATTAGAAACTGAAATCAAACAGTTTTCAACTCAAAACTTTATTCTAGGTGATGTTACATTTTCACATAGGACCCCTTGTTCGAAAGGAGCTTCTGAACTCTCTCGTCCATTGAATTTGTCAGGTTTTGGATGGTTTCTGCTTCAATTGTTTTGCATGAGTACAGAATACCCTCCCAGAGCTGTTGCTTAGATGTGATCTGCCTCCCGCCATCATAGACACTCCTTTTGATGATGCTCCAGAGGTTCTGAATGGGGTAGAGGTCAGGGGAGCATGGTGGTCACACCATAAGTTTGTCCCCTTTTATACCCATATCAGCCAGAGATGCAGATGTTTTATGTGCAGCATGAGATGGTGCATTATCATGCAAAAAAATGATCTTGCTGTGAAATACACAGTTCTTCTTCTTGAACCATGGCAGGAAGTGCTGTTTGAGAAAATCCACATACATTATGGAGTTCATCTTTAGCGCCTTCAGGGATCCTAAAGGGGCCGACAATCTCTCTCCCCATGATTCCAGCCCAAAACATTACTCCACCTCCTCCTTGTTGGCGCTGTAGCCGTGTTTGCGTGGGGTGTCCATCAACCAGCCATCCTCCACTCCATTCATCTGGACCATCGAGCGCTGCACGGCACTCATCCGTGAACAAAACAGTTTTGAAATCAGTCTTCATGTAATGTTTGGCCCACTGGAGCCGTTTCTGCTTGTGTGAAGTGGATAGAGGAGGTCGACAGGATGGCGTATGCACAGCTGCAAACCTCTGAAGGACCCTGCATCTTGTTGTTCAGGGCACGTTGGAGGTACCAGCAGCTTCATAAACTTGTCTGCTGCTATGATAAGGCTTTTTTGCCGCTGCTCTTTTAACCTGACGTAATTGCCTGTAGGAAAGAGTCCTCAATTTGCCCTTATCAGCACGCACACGTGTGTACTGTGAATCAGCTACATACTTCTTGATTGCCAAGACACTTCATCCTGATCATCGCACAATGTTGATTGTAGTCATGCCTTGACCTAAACACTCCACAATTTGTTGCTTCTCAGCAGCCGACACATCCTTTTTCTTTCCCATTTTGGCAGAAAATGTAGGCTGCTTAATAATGTGAGACAGCCTTCTTAAGTAGTCTTGCCTTTCATTGGACACACCTGCCAAACTAATTAGCACAGGTGTCTGTAATTGCTTACAGTGATATAAAGAGCCCTGACACACATCACCATCAATGAGTTTAACTGACAAACAAACAAATTCTTCCCGTATCACTCTTAAACACTTTTTGCATAATAATTGGGAACACAGTGTACATGTGCTTTTCCACAAAACACCAGTGGTTCACGTAGTGAATCTTACAGTTCTAACTTGCCAACCGTGGTCTGTATGGAGTTGTTCAATAAAGGGCCCAAAATTAAGATAACATAGATGGGAGAGGTCTCTATGAATAGGAATTCCTAAGTATTTGATACCCTGTGAGGGCCAGGCAAAGGGAAAGTTGGACTGGATGGAATCCTATATGGATTTGGGGAGGGAGACATCGAGGGCCTCAGACTTCGCTGCATTGACTTTAAAATTTGACCATGTAACAAAGTGATCTATTTCAGCCATAACAGCATGGATGTATATATGTGATTGAGTGATATATACTAGGACATCATCAGCAAATAGAGAGCACTTGTACTCGGTGCCTCCCACCTCAATCCACCTAATATTGGGGTTATGGCGAATTGATGAGAGCAGGTGCTCCGTCACTAGGATGTATAAGAAAGGGGACAGAGGACATCCCTGCCATTGGTGAGTGTGAAAGGTGATGAAAATGTTCTGATGCACCCCCTGGGCCTTGGGACACCCGGAGCCAGACCCTTTTTGGTGGATGCTGGTGAATGTAGACTTCGTGGCGGCGACCCGGTTCCATGGCTCAGGGTGGTCAAACCAGTGGCGGAACTATTTATGTGGTTTTGATGTTTAAATGTCCGACTACGCCACCCGTGGATTGCGGTCAGAGTGAACCGCCGCTGCAGGGCAGACCGCTGAGGCTGGTGTTGTGGGTGCAGCAGAGCGTAGCATAACTCCCCACGGGAGGAGTATAGCCTCAGGGCAGTGTATGCGGAGGATGGGGGTGATGGTGCAGGGCAGCAGCAGTAACGACACGGAGTCAGTGATGCAGTCCAGGGCCTTTACTCACAGTTCTTATTATCCAGACCACGTCTGCAGGTAACGGATGCCCACGTCGTACTGTGCTCACCAGGTGAGGGGCTCAGACAACTCCCAGATAACTTTGGAGCGCTTCACAGGACCCCCTTTGTGTGTCCTTTGTCTGGCCTTTCTTACCAACCCTTCTGTCCGGCTGCCTCGGCCCTACTCTTGGTAAACTTGGCGCCAGTTTCCCTGACCCTATGTGGTGCCTTCCTAGCGGGTGTAGCGAGGGGCTGCGCCACATAAAATGTCACAGCCTCCGGTTTCTAGCTGAGGGTCATTTCCTGCCTCCACTAGTTTCGGGGACCGGTCTCCCCCTTTGGCCTGACCCCTCCACGCAGGTGGATTCGGGCGTGCGGTGGCGACTCGCCCGTCCGCACCCCTGGGATCCCTTCATTCCTCGTTCCTGGAGCCTTCTCCGCTCCGCTTCCTTCCTTCTCCCTCTTCCAGGCCAGGGCCTCTGTTACTAGGCCCGCCTCCGGAGCAGAGCTCATGCAGAGCCCCTGCTCCCTGCCACTTCTGCTCAGACTTCTCTGCACTGAACTAAGATGGTGCCCACCTTTTATACTCTCTTCTCAATGCACCCAGGAACTGCTTCCTCCCTGCTCCTGCACTACAGGGTTCCCCTTCCTCAGTGTTCCCTCCCCCCACTCCAGCCAGGGACAGGGACTGTCGTGCCCATCTCAGAGGCATATTGGTCGCCCTGCCCCACGGCAATGTGGTGTAATGCATGCAGGTGTCGGGTCCTGATCCACACTCCATCCTTACCTGAGAGTGAGATATCACACCTCTGGGTGAGGTGCAATACCTCTGTAGCAACCGAGCCCTCAGGGTGCTACAGTTCCATTTATCTTCAGCCTAGGTGACGTATTGTGATACAGGGCCGTGATTTTGGCTATAAAAACGTCCCCCTAGACCCCTACCCCAAGCTTTTTGAGAGAATCATATATGGCGTGCCAGGAGACTCTATGGAATGCTTTCTCAGCATCCAACGAGAGTATCTAAATACAAATTTTTAACTGCATCTAGCCCAGGAAATACTTTGTGCCTAGTAGCAGTGTCTGCTAGTCAGCGGATTATCCCGGCTGTTAAGCAAGCTACACCACCTGTAGTTTGGGCACTTAATTTTTTCAAAGGAAATGCTTCGGGACCACGGGATACTCAGTGAAGAGCATCAGGAGGCACCCCAAGGCATAGGGGCTGGGACTGGCAGTAGGATGCCTTGCGGTGGACAGCCGAGCTCGATCCTTATAAAAGCTTTTTAACTGCAGCAGCTTTAGTGGACGCTACTGGAGCTGGAATTACGCGGCTGCTGGCATGAGACTTGCCCTCCAATAGATCCTTGTAAATGGATTTAAAGTGTATTCATTCAAATTAGAGAGACAATTTAAATTAAAAAGCTTAGAGCTGCCTCCACCACAGGGGGGCTCGCTCGACCCACCAGCGGACAGGCACCAGTATTGGGAGAGGGGGGCTGGCCATCAGGGCTCACCGCGGCTCTGGCACAAACCCGGCGACATGGAGGTGGCACGGGCAGGAGCGGACTGAACGTGTCGGCTTCTCACTTTTTGGATTTTACAAGGGCATGACATGCCTATATCAGTGTCTCCCCCTCCTTTTACTCCTCCACCTCTTTTCTTTTCGCATGACTATATGTACTTGTCACTTTTCCATGTGTTAGTTGTGTCTTCTGAGCAGTTTGTCAGCTTTTGGACACCTTTGAAGGTGTTTTCTATGTGTTTCTATGTGTTTTTGTTTGCCTGCCATTGGTTTTAACGGTGTTCGACGAACAGTTCGACGAACAGTTCGGTGAACACACGGGTGTTCGACGAACCGAACCGAACTCGAACACTACGGGGGTGGCTCAACACTAATTAGCAGCAGAATGTAAAGCTAAATTTACCTTGGAGCCTATAGACTTAGTATGGATCTAGTAGAGTTCTTCAGAGAACCTCTTTCATATAAGAAAAATATCACAACAAGCTCACAACTCATTTGAAATTATAAAATAGGTGTTACTTTTGATCCCATGGCAGGACCCCTTTATTGAGAAAAAATACTCGTCATTAATTGAATAAATGAAAAAAATAATTATCAGGGGAAGCAAAAAAATTATGGTTGGGAAATAATTATTGATAATGATATACTATTGTCATTCGACATACTAACTCACTACTAGCACTTACACCAATATTTACCAACAATAATTTTTTGCCTGTCCTGATAATTGCTCTTAAAGAAAATATATTTGTTACGGAGTAATTTTTTTTTTAAATAAAGGGTACTGTAATGGGCTCCGATGTCTAGACTAACCCATAATTTCAGCCATGTTCTGAGTTTGTTGAGATATATAAACAATATTTTCCTCATTTTGATGAGCTCCTCTGAAGAACTTGATCAGTTCTGTACTTACCTCATTTGAATTTGTTGAGTTTGGACAAGGATTACAAAACATAGCGAGATTTTCATTTTATGTTGTATCCAATTCATTTCCTAGTCACTTCCTTTACAATTATCCTGAGACTATTTACCCTCTCATCTACATATGAAATGCCCTGTGTCTACAGTTCTCTTGGGTGGGTCCTGGGTTTGTGCTCTTCTCTTCTCATGCTGAGTTTACTGATGAGATTACAAAGCTCCAGAGAAGTGGGACCTCTACAGAGTCTATTGTGTCTCATGGACAATTCTATGAGGTTAATTGTATAATAATAACATTGGCCTCCATAATTACTCAATTGAACTAATAGATTTAGACCAGACCAATACACCCAAAACCTGACTGGTTTCTTTAAAGGTTTTTGAAGATAAACTATTTATTTGAGCTAGAGCTCAGATTATATATACATGATAGACAAATGTTATTTTCTGCATCTTTCTTCTTCCTCTGACATATAGATTTATTTATTACATTGATGGTAATTGAAGATGTCGTTTGCTTCAATTCTTTTTCTCTATCTCATATCTGTGTATTTCTCTACACTAGCTGGACTTTCCATTGCTTTTTCTATATCTCCCTATCTGTCTTATTAGATGTATGAAATATTAACAACGTTAATAAGCAGAGTCTGATGATGCTGACACTTTGGGGTACAGGTCATTGTCGCTGACACTTGGGGTACAGGATAATGATAATTACCTTGGGTTATGTGATGATGAGACCAACACTTGGGGGTACAGAATAATGAAATTGTGACACTTGGGGTACAGGATAACAACAGCCTGAAGCATTGTGTCATTATCCTGTACCCATAATGACACTGACACTTGGGGTAGAGTAATGATACTGACATTGTCATTACATTGTACCCGAAATGTCAGGGTGTTATTATGCTGTACCCCAAGTGTCAGTGACAGCCCGACACTGTGGGGTACAGGATAATGACACAATGAGACTTCGGGCACAGGACAATGATTTTGTTGGATTAACCCTTGGTGTTCTTGTATTTTCAGGTCTCTCCTGCCTTGTTCAGAGCCTGTTCTGCTCCTGGTCTGGGGTCCTGCATGGTGGTCTCCAGTTCTACCACATCAGACCCATTTTTAAACAAAAAATGCAATTTTCTCTTGTAGTAAAGATCTGGTGATGAATCTGTGGCTGTGATTATTATATGTGAGGACCTGGGATCACTTGTAGTGTATGGACCTGTACTGAGAACCAGCAGCTCATATACATGATATAGCTGGGAAGATGTATAAGATAGAAATAACCCTCTCCATTGTTTTTTTCTATCATTGCTGCTTGAGGATGGAAAAGATTAATAACCTGTCGGTCAAAATAATTGTCTGAAACTAAATATAAAAGTAACCCTAGAAAACCCTGTGATTATGTTGTAGGTGGCAATGACCAGACAGAGGAAACTCCTCCTTATAACAAACTCTTTAGATGTTAGAGTTACTATTATACTCTATAGAGACCTATGGGGAGTGCATTATACTCTGCATATGTAGCACCCTGAGGATTCGGCTGCTACAGGGGTATTGCACCTCAACCCAGAGGTGTGATATTCCACTCCCGGGTAAGGATGGAGTGTGGAACTGAGCTCAGTCAGCTGCATGCACTACACACATCCCATTTCCGGAGGGCAGACCAACGGTACTCCCACTTAGAAATGTGCAGGTACGACCGAGTCTGTTCCTGGCTGGAGTGGGAGGGGGGTGGTACATCCCAGTAGTGTAGGGGCAGATAGGGGGAGCAGCCTGGGTAAAGTTAGGAGCTCATTGGGTGCTGGTCACCTGAGCTCACACATAGAGGGAGTATATAAGGTGGGCACCATCTAAGATCAGGGTCAGTCAGTCAGTCTTTTGCAGAGAGAGGTCAGTCTGTGAGAAGTCAGAGGAAGAGAGCGGAGAGCAGAGCAGCCCCAGAGAGAGAGAGGAGAGAAAGAGAGACCCAGAGGGGGAAACAAGAAGGAACTCTGAGAACCCACATACAAACCTAGGGTGAAGAGTTGGCAATAGGGTACCGGATCCCAAACTGGTGGGGGCTAAAGCACACCTCAGCCAGAGACCGGAGGCCGTGGGCAGGATCTGCCACGGCCACCCACCACATCCACCCTGAAGGCAAACCACGTGTAGGGTCAGGGAACCTAAGGCCAAGGGTCTCCCAACAGAAGGCCCGAGGGAGCTGGACCTAGGTGGATCCCTGGTGGGGACGGCCAGAAGAAAGGACAAGAAGGAGGGCTCAGGGACACGCTCCGGACTTGCTTGGGGGTTGGCTGAATCCAGGACCTGGTGGACGCAGCACGGCTCGGGTGGTCACTTAAGGCCGGAGTGACCGGAATATCTGCAGTAAGTAACACCCTGAACTGCACAACCCGACTCTGTCTTTAATTATCATCTACGCTGCACCACCACAACCCCCATCCTCTGCACCTGACCCCCTGAGGCCATACCCCTCCCGTTGGGGGTTATACTATCTAAAGCTGCACCAACACCATCAGCCTCAGCGGACCCTGCTGCAGCGGCGGCCGTAGTGACCGCAATCCAACGGGTGGCGTAGTCGACATAACGAACTTTGTAACATCTGTAGGACTGCCACATACTCTGAGCTTGACACCCTGGGCACGGACCGGGTCACAGCCACTCGGAGACTACAACCCCCATCTGATCCGGCTCCGGGTATTCCCCTAAAGAATATGGCCCAGGGGGCGCGTCAACTTTGGCGTAGTCGGCAGGATTACGTGCCCGCAACACCCGGGTACTGCGTGCCTGAAGAAAAGAACAAGTTTACCTCAAAAAGAAGTCTCCTGCCGGTTCCGGAGGGTCCCCGCCATCGGACTCCGTCACAGATCGATTCCCGCCGGTTGTCCACCATTAACAGCTTTTTCCCGCCATCTTCAGAGTTTCCCGCCACTGGGAGACGATTCCCGCCATTTCCAAAGGTTTCCCGCCTTGGAAGAGCGGACGCCATTATGGGCGTGCCAGAGGATGGCAAGAGGCCGCCTCCCATCGTGGGCCAGGACCGAAAATGGCGCCAAAAGTGGAAACCGCCCCCACCAACAGAGACTGTGATGCTAGAGGTGTCTGTCAGCGTGAAAGAACTGCCCCTGGAGCTGACAATCACCAAGTGGCCCCGGGACCGCCCTCGAAGTGGGAAGACTGAGAAGAAGAGAGCAAAGATGGGTGTCGCCTGGAGCAGTCTGGAGAGAGCGCACCCGGAGACAAGAAGCCTAGAGCTGAGTCCAGAAGGAGCTTACCCGGAGACGAAGGAAGAGCCAGGCAGCACCGACCCAGTGGTCAGGAGCCTGATGCGGGCCGCCACTCCAGGCAGCACCGACCCAGTGGTCAGGAGCCTGTTGCCGGTCGCCACTCCAGAAGGCCTGCTGGAGACAACAAGAGGAGAGCAGAGCAGCACCGACCCGTTGGTCAGGAGCCTGCTAGAAGCAACGACCCCACTAGGCTTAGTGGAGGTCCTGGCACAGCTCCCCCGAGATCGGGAGTGTGCACAGACTGCGCTGGAGGGCCTCGCACGGAGGATGGCCCGGGTGCAGCGAGAGACGTTAGCAGAATGGAGCCGTGAGATGGTCCAGCAGACAAGAACTCGTCAGCGGAGCACGCCACCCGAGACGAGGAGACAGACCGCCTCTGAGGATGGCGCAGGAGGACTGAAGGCCGGAGACGGCGCCGAGAAGGGAGCCGAACGAAAGGAGGCAGGTAAAGGGGACGTCTCTACCCCAAACCGGGAAACCGCGTACCTGCCCCAGCTCCCCGTCGCAGAGCCCGAAGTATCCCCTGCCGTGCCCGTCGCTGCAACGTCACCGCCGCCGACTAGGCCTCAAACGGGAGCCGCGACCCCTGTGACGTCACACGCCTCGACCCCGAGCGTGACCAAGCAGGAAGTACTACCAGCCTGGTCGCAGGGCCTAGTACCCCCGGGCGCCGCAATACCAACAGCGCCCCCTACCTCCGCGGAGCCACCGGCCTGGTCGCAGGGCCAAGTAGCCCAGGGCGCCGCCGTCCTTACGGTGCCCTTCACTTTCCAGGTGCCCCAGGCCTGGCCGCAAGGCCTGGGCAACCCGGGCGCCACCACCACCGCGCCCATAAAACCAAGAGTGCCGCATCTGGGAGAAGATCTGTTCGCCCAACATACGTGCCCGGATGGGCAGCCCTTTATATGGCCACCGGAGTTTCACCATCCCCGACTCCGGAAAGAGAGACCCCTAGACGAGCCCCTGATTCCGGTTCCAAAGCCCGTAAAAAGGACCTCGCCCCCGCTAGAGGAGGCACAGTTTGAGTGGGACCCCACCGGAGAAGATCTCATGGGGTTCACTCAGGAGACTCGGGCAGCCGCAGCGGAGCGTGCAGAGTGCTGCCGCCAGCAGCTCGAGGTCTTTGAGAGGGAGCGGAGAGAGAGGCGGGTCCGGGAACAACAAGCCCAAATAAGGAGCGCGGAGCAGAAGAGCCGGGCCAGGAGGAGTCCCCGTGCAGCTCATGGTCCCCCTTCCACCGGGACTGTGATCAAGTTTAATATGCAGCACGGGTGGGGCTTCATCCGAGATCACCGCACCCCAGGCGACGTCTTCGTGACCAGGAGAGACGTTGAGTCCCACCTACCGGAGGGACACAGAGGACGTGACCTGTATATAGGGGACGAGGTCACCTTCACCCGGCACAAGTGTGCCAAAGGACCCTACGCCCTCCATGTGCATCGCCTGACGGAGGAGGAGCTGCGGTGTGAGGAGGAGCAAGAGGACCCGGACGGGTCTGAAGCTAAAGGTAACCACAAAGAAAGAGCAGGAGGACGTCGTCGTTGAGTACAGCAGAGTACAAGCTGTATATAGTTGCCCGTCGGGGCACAGTGAACTGTTGCTAATATAGTCCCCGTTGGGACCAGCGAATTGAACTGTTACCCGTATTTCCCTTAATCCCACTGACCGAGGACTGAGAGCGGTCATCCCTTTCCTAATACCTGGCCGAGGACTGAGAGCGGCCATATCCCCTTGTATATAGTTGCGCTTCCTAAAGCGCCCCCTACCGGTTTTATAGGAAACTGTTGTTTTTACTAAAAGAGACTGTCGCACTTTACCCGGTCACAAGTTGCACCGTGGCCGGAGGAACAAGAGTGTTATTTATGAAAAGTTTTATATGAAAAGTTTTATATGATGTTTATTATGTTGTTTATGCAAAAATTGTATGTTTTGGTGTTTTTTGTATCTTACAGCCCGAGGACGTGCTGTGATTTACCAGGGGGGAATGTAGCACCCTGAGGATTCGGCTGCTACAGGGGTATTGCACCTCAACCCAGAGGTGTGATATTCCACTCCCGGGTAAGGATGGAGTGTGGAACTGAGCTCAGTCAGCTGCATGCACTACACACATCCCATTTCCGGAGGGCAGACCAACGGTACTCCCACTTAGAAATGTGCAGGTACGACCGAGTCTGTCCTTGGCTGGAGTGGGAGGGGGGTGGTACATCCCAGTAGTGTAGGGGCAGATAGGGGGAGCAGCCCGGGTAAAGTTAGGAGCTCATTGGGTGCTGGTCACCTGAGCTCACACATAGAGGGAGTATATAAGGTGGGCACCATCTAAGATCAGGGTCAGTCAGTCAGTCTTTTGCAGAGAGAGGTCAGTCTGTGAGAAGTCAGAGGAAGAGAGCAGAGAGCAGAGCAGCCCCAGAGAGAGAGAGGAGAGAAAGAGAGACCCAGAGGGGGAAACAAGAAGGAACTCTGAGAACCCACATACAAACCTAGGGTGAAGAGTTGGCAATAGGGTACCGGATCCCAAACTGGTGGGGGCTAAAGCACACCTCAGCCAGAGACCGGAGGCCGTGGGCAGGATCTGCCACGGCCACCCACCACATCCACCCTGAAGGCAAACCACGTGTAGGGTCAGGGAACCTAAGGCCAAGGGTCTCCCAACAGAAGGCCCGAGGGAGCTGGACCTAGGTGGATCCCTGGTGGGGACGGCCAGAAGAAAGGACAAGAAGGAGGGCTCAGGGACACGCTCCGGACTTGCTTGGGGGTTGGCTGAATCCAGGACCTGGTGGACGCAGCACGGCTCGGGTGGTCACTTAAGGCCGGAGTGACCGGAATATCTGCAGTAAGTAAACACCCTGAACTGCACAACCCGACTCTGTCTTTAATTATCATCTACGCTGCACCACCACAACCCCCATCCTCTGCACCTGACCCCCTGAGGCCATACCCCTCCCGTTGGGGGTTATACTATCTAAAGCTGCACCAACACCATCAGCCTCAGCGGACCCTGCTGCAGCGGCGGCCGTAGTGACCGCAATCCAACGGGTGGCGTAGTCGACATAACGAACTTTGTAACATCTGTAGGACTGCCACATACTCTGAGCTTGACACCCTGGGCACGGACCGGGTCACAGCCACTCGGAGACTACAACCCCCATCTGATCCGGCTCCGGGTATTCCCCTAAAGAATATGGCCCAGGGGGCGCGTCACATAGACCTATGGGGAGTTCATTATACTGTATAGAGGCCTGAGGGAAGTGCATTATACTGTATACAGGCCTATGGGGAGTACATTACACTGTATAGAGGCCTATGGGGAGTACATTATACTATAAAGAGGACTATGGGAATTGCATTATACTGTATGGAGGCCTATGGGGAGTGCATTATACTGTATGAAAGCCTATGGGTAATGCATTATAAAGTATGGAAGAATATGGGGAGTGCATTATACTGTATGGAGGACTATGAGGAGTGCATTGTACGATGTAGAGGCGTAAGGGAAGTGCATTACACTGTATGGAGGCATATGGGGAGTACTGTATGGAGGACTATGGGGAGTGCATTATACTGTATAGAGGCCTATGGGGAGTACATTATACTATATAGAGGACTATGGGGAGTACAGTATACTGTATGAAAGCCTATGGGGAGTGCATTATACTGTATAAAAGCCTATGAGGAGTGCATTGTAATGTATGGAAGAATATGGGGAGTGCATTATACTTTGTACAGACCTGTGGGGAGTGAATTATACTTTGCATAGACCTATGGGCAGTGCATTATACTGTATAGAGGCCTATGGGAAGTGCATTATACTGTATAGAGGCCTATGGGGAGTACATTATACTATATAGAGGACTATGGGAAGTGCATTATACTGTATGGAGGCATATTGGAAGTGCATTATAAAGTACGGAAGAATATGGGGAGTGCATTATACTGTATTGAGGACTGTGGGGAGTGCATTATACTATAAAGAGGCCTAAGGGAAGTGCATTATACTGTATGGAGGCCTATGGGGAGTGCATTATACTGTATGGAGGACTATGGGGAGTGCATTATACTATATAGAGGCCTATGAGAATTGCATTATAATGTATGGAGGCCTATGGGGAGGGAAGTATACTATATAGAAGCCTATAGGAAGTGCGTTATACTGTATGGTGACCTATGGGGAGTGCATTATACTATATGGAGGACAATGGGGGAGTGTATTATACAATATGGAAGCCTATGGGGAGTGAGTTATACTGTTTGGAGTCCATTGAGGAGTGCATTATACCATAATAAGGACCATGGGGAGTGCAGTATACCATATTGGGGACTTTGAGGAGTGCATTAAACTTTATATAGACTTATGGGGAGTGCAGTATACTGCAAGAAGTCCTATGGGGAGTGCATTATAATGTATGAAGGCCTATGTCCTATATCTTATGCTGAATTGAGACCTATGGGGAGTGCATTATACTGTATGGAGGACTGTGCGGAGTGCATTATACTGTTTGGGGGCCTATGAGAAGTGCATTATACTGTATGTAGGACTATAGGGAGTGCATTATACCATTTTGAAGATTATGGGGAGTGTATTATACTTTATAGAGATGCATGGGGTGTGCATTATACTGTATGGTGGACTCTGGGGAATTTATTAAACTGTATGGAGGCCTATGGGGAGGGTATTATACTATATGGAGGCCTATGGGGAGTGCATTATGCTATATGAAGTCCTATAGGGAGTTTATTATACTGTAGGGAGGCCTATGAGGTGTACATTATACTATATGGAGGCTATTTAGGGAGTCATCATACTGTGTGGGAGCTAATGTGGGGTCTTTGTACAGTGTGGGGGCCATTATACAGTGTTTCAGCCATCAAACAGTTTGAGGGCTATTAAGGGGTCATTATATTATTTGGGGAGTACTATACAGTTTGGGGTTCATTATACTGTGCATAGTAGAGCATCATACTCTGTAGAGGGGAGCTGTACAGGAGAGAGACTCTGGACTTTATTAAATGCTAAATGGGCACTTATAGTTATAGGAGAACTCAGTTAATTGTGACTGTCAAAGGAGCACACAGAGGCCATTATTACTTTCTAGGGGTAAAATGTGGGCAATATTTTCTAGGGCACTTGCACAGGGCATTAATATATTATAGAGGGTTGTTTGACCATCTAGAGGGCACGCAATACCACACAGTATCTGTAGTAATAGGATTACTTATGGCAGCAGCGACTCAACAGTGGGGTATCAGCCTATTCAATACCTATAATGCCCGTTTTAAGCTCTAATTTTCATTTGCATGAGTGCAGAATTATTAGATAGATGATACATTGACTAAATGGGTAGGATGATAGATATGAATCTTGGGAAGAAAATATGAGACCTGAAACAACACAATCAGGTCATTCTTTTGTCTCCACAATGGGGTCTATATTTTTCAGTAAAGTTATTTACCAGGACAAGATCCTACACAAATGAAGAAATATGCCATCTTTTATCGAGGACACATCTCACTTTCTTACTATGATTTGTGGTCTAATAATGACATGCTGATGTTGTTCGACATACTAACTCATTACACGTTTGTCGTTTATGATAGGGGGTTAGCTAAGGTCTGTAGCACACTCACTACCAGTATTTACAGCAGTGCTCCCCAACAATAATTTTTTACTTGATAATTGCTCCTTATGAAAATATTTTTTTGTTAAAGAGTGATTTTTTTTATTACTAAACAGGAACCGCCATGGGGTCCAATGTAACGGCTAATCCACAATTTCAACTGAGTTCTGAGTTTGTTGCGATATGCTCTATAGACAATATGTTCCTCATTTTGATCGGCTCCTCTGAAGAACTTGATGAGTTTTATACCTCATTTGAATGGACACCAAGGTAAAATTAGTACTGTTTTCTGTCCCCAATTCCATCATATTTTTAGATATAACTGTATTGATTTGTGATAATAAGTTAAATACTTGCTACTGTCTGGAATAATCTTTTGCTTTACAATAGCTGACATTAATGAGTTTTGACATTTTTATCCCTGTAGTCTGTTACTTTGGAGGAAGCAAATCATTATCAATGATATCTTTACTGTTTACCAGACATGACCTGAGGTGCGATCAGTTCTGACTGAATATCTACAGAGTTCTAACTATTAACCTTATTTCTATTTCATGTCATTTTACGCACCTATATCATAAGTTTATTGTCAAGGAAGAGACAAGACACTGGCATTTTTATTATATGATGTTCAAATTTGTTGAGCTTGGACAAGGATTATAAAACTTATATTGGGATCCTCAATGAATACAAAGTAGTTACTTAATCTGGAGCATATGGATAAGGGTTAGCGAAATATATTGTAATTTTATTTTATTCTTTCTTTATCCCTTTGATGTATAGATTTATTTATTAAATAGAAAGTGACAAATGATGTCATCCGCTTCCACCTTGCATCAATATCTTATATATGTTCATCAACTACGCTATCTTACTGGTCTGTAAATTGCATTTTCTATATCTCCCTGTCTTAGTGAATATATGAAACATTAAAGGTTTTAATATGTAGATAATGATGACCTTGACACAAGGGGGTACAGGTCAATGATGTTGACACTTGGGGTACAGGATTAAAATAATCTGACAAATGGGTTTCTGGACAATGACACTGGAATTTTGGATATAGCACAATGATACTTATATTTGGGGTATATAATGAGGAGACCAACACTTGGGTATACAGAAAACGAAATACTGACATTTGGGGTATAGGATAATAAAAGCCTGAATTTTGGTTTTGTTATCATGTACCCTTAATGACTCACTGACAAGTGAGGTATAGGGTAATCACTAGTGTTGAGCTATACCTTCCGATATCGGGAAATATCGGATCGGATTGGATCGGACCGATAGCCAAAAAGTATCAGATATCGCCGATTCCGATATCGGAAACCAATGCAAGTCAATGGGACACAAATATCGGAATAAAAATAAACCCTTTCTTTCCTTGTAGGTTAATTCTACATGAAGGAAAACAACTAAGAATAATGTAGAATGTATTACATGAAAAGCCGGCAATTCAGCAGCGGCATACACAGGTACCCGACAATTTAGAACAGAAAGAATAGAACATCACACATAGATTAGATAGATAGAAACATGTCAGTCACATATATAATAAGTACAGTGACAGTGTTGCTTACTGTACTTGTCATTTAGTGTAAAGGATTTATTAAAAAAAATAACAACAGTGTTTTCATGCACCGTCTCTTTAAAAAAGCCGGCCGGCAATTCAGCAGCGGTACCCGACGATTTAGAATAGAAAGAATAGAGAATCACACATAGATTAGATAGATAGAAACATGTCAGTCACATATATAAGAAGTACAGTGATAGTGTTGATTACTGTACTTGTCATTTAGTGTTAAAATAAAGGATTTATTAAAAAAAAAATTGGCGTGGGGTTCCCCGTAATTTTAGGCTCTAGCGGAGGTTAAGCAGACAGCTGGGGCAGATGTTTGAAGCCTGGGAAGGGGGTAATACCCACGGAGCTTCCCAGGCTACTAATATCAGCCCCCAGCTGAATACTTAGCCTTTACTAGCTAGTAAAATTGGGGACCCCAAAAAAAATAAGGGGGGGGTGTCCCCTATTTTAATAGCTAGCAAAGGCTAGGCAGACAGCTGGGGGCTGATATTAATAGCCCAGGAAGGGTGCCATGAATATTGGCCCCCTCCCAGGCTAGAAACACCAGCCGTCAACCACCCCACTGTATGGAGGCCTATGGGGAGTGCAGTATACTTTATAGAGGCCTATGGGGAGTTCATTATAATGTATGGAAGTCTATGATGAGTACATTATACTGTATAGAGGCCTATGGGGAGTTCATTAAACTGTATGGAGTCCTACGGGAAGTGCATTATACTATATGGAGGCCTATGGGCAGTGCATTATAATGCATGCAGACCTATGGGGCGTGCATTGTACTCTATGGAGGCGGATGTGGTGTTAAGTATAATTTAAGGAGGCCTATAGTGCATTATACTGTATAGAGGACTATGGGGAGTGCAGTATACTTTATAAAGGCCTATGAGGAGTGCATTATAATGTATGGAGACCATTGGGGGGTGCATTATAATGTATGGAGGCCTATGGACTGTTCAGAATACTACTGTATGGAGGCCTATGGGGAGTGCATTATACTTTATAAAGGCCTATGGGGAGTGCATTATACCATATGGAGGACAAAGGGGAATTCAGCATTCTGTACGGAGGCCTGGAGTAGAGTATACCATATTGAGGACTATGGGGAGTGGATTATCCTTCATAGAGACCTATGGGGAGTGCATTGTAATGTATAGAGGCCTATGGGGAGTGCATTATACTTTATAGAGACCTATAGGGAGTGTGTTATACTGTATGAAGGCCTATGGGGAGTGCGGTACATTGTATGGAGGCCTATGGGGAGTGCATTATAATGTATAAAGGCCAATGGGGAGTGCAGCATACTGTATAGAGACCTATGGGGAGTGAATTATACTGTATAGAGAACTATGGGGAGTGCAGTTTACTGTATGGAGGCCTATGGGGAGAGCATTATAATGTATAAAGGCCAATGGGGAGTGCAGTATACTGTATAGAGACCTATGGGGAGTGAATTATACTATATAGAGAACTATAGGGAGTGCAGAATACTTTATAGAGGACTATGGGGAGTGCATTATAATGTATGGAGACCTATGGGGAGTGCATTGTACTGTATGGAGGTCTATGGGGAGTGCATTATAGTTTATAAAGGCCTTTGGGGAATGCATTATAGTGTATTGTGATCTATGGGGAGTGCATTATAATGTATGGAGGCCTATGGGGAGTGCAGTATACTGTATGAAGGACTATGGGGAGTGCATTATATTATATAGAAGCCTGTTAAGAGTGCATTATAATGTATAGAGACCTATCCGGAGTGCATTATACTCTATGGAGGACAATGGGGAGTTGAGTATATTGTTTGGAGGCCTATAAGGAGTGCATTATACCATATTGAGGACTATGAGGAGTGCATTATCCTTCATAGATACCTATGGGGAGTGCATTTTAAAGTATAGAGGCCTATGGGAAGTGCATTAACCTTCGTAACCTGCGCCTGGGGAGCCAACAGTCCTGTTCTGTGCACATGTTCTCTTGTACTAGTTTATAAAGACACATTTAATATTTATGTAAAACTCTTTGGGAAACTGAATACAGAATGGGGGTCCCCTTGCACCCTGTTAGGCACCAGAGAGAAAGATAAGTAGGTGGATGTGGCCACATGGAGGTGTTGTGCAGCCTGGCTTGGATCAGACACATAATGGCCTTGAAGTATTAGCGCCCCAATCATTGCACCCAAAGTCAATAATAACCTCACCCTGAGAGATAGGCTTAGAGGAACCCCACTGACATTTAGTACAACGTTACCCTTGTTGATGAATATGAAGATGACACATGGAAGACATGTTTTTGTTTTAAATTCAAGTTTTATTGAAATATCAAATGTCACAAAATGATCAAAATATACAAAAGATCCAAGTGTCGTCAATGTCATTGACACTGGGTGAGAGTCTTAGTTGTTATCGGATCCAGAATTTTGAGGGTCCCAATTTAGTCATCACCGATTCTTCTGCCAACTCCACCAGCAAGAAAATATTTTATCTGTGTAACAAAAAAAAGAGGTGAATGTACATATAACACCACTATGAAATGTAACAATAGGCAAAACTTTATGAAATATATTTGTTTTTGTAAAATGTTCTAAAAAAAATCATTTTTTTTTTAATTATCCCATGTTAGATCCCATTGCTCAAAAAATAATGAATGTAACAAGAAATATTCATCCCCATCCTCATCCCAATCACTCCTGGCTCATTATATTGTGCACAGTATATTATAAGACTTGTAGGATCCTACAAAACTAAAAAGAAATGCAATTATAATGTCAAGTTGGTTGTTACACAATTGCCCTAATAACAGATTTATGAGACACTGGTAATAAATGGTGGAGAGCACTGTCCGCTTACCTGTTACTTTTCTTCTGATGTTTCTTCTGAGATCTCCTCGCATGGGCTTCCTTGAGGTCACCAGGATAGTCCTTGAAGACATGGCCTTGCACTAGGCAGCTGCAGCAGATCTGTGTTATGTTATCTTCTTCATATTCCACCGTCATCCTTCTATTCTCGCTCATTGACTGGTCCGAATAGAAAATGATAGCTTCTGTGTTTCCCAATGTACATCTTTCTGGTAGATGCCAAAGACAAACAGATGAGGACTCGTCTTGTCTCAGTCTGACCATGACAGACCAATTCCCAGTCCAAAAGCCAAAAGTATTGAGGGTCTTGGTAGGACCTTTCAAGACAGTGCAGAAGTTTCTCAAGTACTCAGCAACTTCCTTCCCTGGTGTATGAGGGTTTCGGACTGATACTATCACTTCTATCTCTTCCATATTAGCTGCACAGTTAGAGGAGACAGATTCTGGTCCTGATGATTTCTCCATTATCTTTTCCTTCCAATGATAGATGTGTAGTATAAGTGTCCAGAGGGGTCTTCTGCAGGAGAATATATGAAGGTAGAGTGAAGACCCTCCTTTATATCAGACTGGGGAGGGGGAGGGATTTCCTGTCATAGTCTTCACCATCTTGGGGATCAGGTAGAGTAAATCTGATTTACATAACACAAGTCTATTTACTAAGTGAAGATCCCAAAGAAAACATGTTAGTAACAAGGTTCCCTCCAAATGTCTCTCCATGATCATATATCTGGATATATTTTTATCTATATATCTGTCTTCTATTTTATATTTTATTTATCAAATTTAGCTTTCCTGATAACTATTTACTAAGTAGTTGTCTACGTGTGTAAAAGTGTCCAAAACTAATAAAATTCATTTGGATTTCTCTCTATTATGCATCAGTATTTAGACAATTTATTCATTAATAGATCTATTATAAAATGTATAGATAGATTTAGAAAAATATAAAATTATTCCCAAAATCTGCAATAATAAAAATAATACTAATTTGCTTTATTTCCATCAATTAGCAAAAACAAACATAAAAGATCCTGATACACGGTGTAGACTGACCAACAGTACAAGAAATCTGTCTTTGGTTGAAGACCCTCCTGATAAAGGTTCCACTTCTACTCTGTACAAGACAGGGGTGTACAAGTGACTGCAGATATAATAAAAATCAGCATAAAACATCAAATACACAGCATTACAGATAGTGATACATCATGCAAGATGTAAAATGCATAAATTCATAATAATAATGCTCATGTGTAAGAATAATTAAGGTAGAAGACACCCAAACTAATATAATAGTGACACCATCATGGCGCCCTCGTTTGTAAATATAGTGATGTCTTCCCGGGTTAAGGATCTTTTCTATGTATCCACCACTTCAGTCATGTTTTCAGGTGGTGGAGATACATATTTGACGTTTTCCTACTATGGATCAGCATTCTAACAGAACTCCATGATTTCTATAAATTTCCTATTCCACATGATCTGATATTATATTTACTTTACCCTGAATTTCACTTTTAGAGCAATTTCCAGATGTTTTGATTTCACTGATGGACGGAGCATTGTCAACGTCCTGATTTGTGACGCCTACTGATAAAAATAATGTGAAATATAAGAGTCACCATCCTGATTAAATTGTAAAATTACCACCATATATTCTAGATCTACATGTCAGAAGGATTGTAAGTGATGAGAATAATTTTTAGGAATCATTTTCAAAATTGACTGATAATTTCAATGACAGGATTTACCTTACTTAGGATCTTATATCTGTTCCTTTATCAATACTATATAACTGGTGAATCTTTTCCTTTTTCTATATCTCCATGTCTTAGTAGGTGTATGAAACATTAAAGGCTTTAATAAGTAGACAATGATGATATCAACCATTGGGGGTACAGGTCAATGACGCTGACTCTTGGGATACAGTATAAAAAGAAATTGGGTTCAGAACAATGACAAGGGAACCTGGCGTATAGGATAATGATACTTACACTTGGGGTATACGAGGTGGAGACCCACACTTTTATGTGTACATTGATTAAAAAAAGCATCTAACAATATGATGTATGCATTTATAATGGCTATTTAATAAGTATGTCCTGTTTGGTGCAGTTATTACTCTTTATTATACCTAAAATCCAGGTTTCAGTCCTAATTTTCATTTGTATGACTGCATAATTATTAGATATATGATACATTCACTAAATGCATAGGACGATAGATATGAATCTTATGTAGAAGATACAAGACCGAAAACATCATGCAATCAAATTACTATTGACTTCTGGATAAGATCCATATTTCCGGTAAAGCTATTTACCCGGACAGAATTCTACACAAATTAATAAATATGTCATGTCTTATCAAGGACACATCATATTAAAAATTAGATGTGTCCTTAATAAGAGCAGAGCGCAGGAGGAATGGGGGCGAGGTGAGTATTTTTTTTCTTGTGCATTGGATATTTGTATGTATATAAGAGGCTATGTGGGACTCACACTGTATATATAGAGGCTATGTGGGATTCACACTGTATATATGGAGGCTATGTGGGGCTCACACTGTACATATGGAGGCTATGTGGGACCCATGCTGTATATAAGGAAGCTATGTGGTGCTCACAGTATATAAAGGTAGGCTTTGTGTAACTCACTGTAAATATGGAGGCTATGTGATGCTCACACTGAATATATATTGAGGCTATGTGGGGCTCACACTGTATACAGGGAGGATATGGGGACCTCTCGCTATGTATAGAAGGTGATATTCATAGCTAGTGTTGCTCAACTTTTTTTTCTACACCTTGTGTTTTCATAAGATATATTGTGTGTGTAGATTTATATATTATCTCAGTGGCAGACACACTACCATTGCCATACATGTTTTATTTTTCTTCTCCAAATCTAACAAATTTAATCAATGTGATTGACTTTTCCCTGACAAGAAACATATGATATAGGTGGGTAGATAGATATGAAAAAGAAAAGGAAAATGGATAAAGCTTTATAGATATTCTGCTCAAACCTATCATACATCAGGCCAAGTCTAGTGACTACAAAGGATCCATAGATAATGATTTTCTTCCCTGAAGTAACTGTTTACAGGGGTAACAATTTCATTATTACTCAGCGAGAGCAGCTATTGTAAAGCAAAGATTATTATGGTCAGTAGGAATGATGAAAAAGCAAGTCTTTGACCTACAGTATTGTCACAAATCAATCCATTGATATTTAAAAACATAATGGAATTAGCGGCAGAATATAACGCTAAATTTACCTTGAAGCCTATAGACTTAGTATGGATCTAGTAGAGTTCTTCAGAGAACCTCTTTCATATAAGAATAATATCACAACAAACTCACAACTCATCTGAAATTATAAAATAGGCGCTACTTTTGATCCCATGGCAGGACCCCTTTATTGAGAAAAAATATTACTTGTCATTAATTAAATAAATGAAAAAAATAATTATCAGGGGAAGCAAAAAAATTATTGTTGGGAAATAATTATTGATAGAGACATACTATTGTCGTTCGACATACTAACTCACTGCTAGCACTTACACCAGTATTTACCAACAATAATTTTTTGCCTCTCCTGATAATTGCTCTTAAAGAAAATATCTTTGTTACGGAGTAATTTTTTTTTTTATAAAGGGGTACTGCAATGGGCTCCGATTTCGAGACTAACCCATAATTTCAGCCATGTTTTGAGTTTGTTGAGATATAGAAACAATATTTTCCTCATTTTGATGAGCTCCTCTGAAGAACTTGATCAGTTCTGTACTTACCTCATTTGAATTTGTTGAGTTTGGACAAGGATTACAAAACATAACGAGATCTTCATTTTATGTTGTATCCATTTCATTTCCATGTCACTTCCTTTACAATTATTCCTGAGACTATTTACCCTGTCATCTACATAGGAAAGACATATTGGAGCTAGAGAGGGTACAAAGGAGGGCGACTAAGGTAATAAACCGAATGGAGGGACTAGAATACCCAGAGAGGTTGTCAAAATTAGGCCTATTTACGTTGGAAAAGAGAAGGCTTAGGGGAGACCTCATAAACATGTATAAATACATCAGGGGGCAGTACAGAGATCTCTCCCATGACCTGTTTATACCAAGGATGGTGACAACGACGAGGGGGCACACTATGCGTCTGGAGGAAAGGAGGTTCCTGCACCAGCATAGAAGGGGATTCTTTACGGTCAGAGCCGTGAGACTCTGGAACTCTCTGGGAGAGGAAGTGGTGATGTCCAACTCACTTAATGAGTTCAAGAGAGGCCTGGACGCCTTTCTTGAGAACAATAAAATTACATCTTATGCTTAGTGATAGTTAATTAATCCAGATTGGTGTCGGGAAGTAAATTTTTTCCTCAATGATGTCAATTGGCCTATACCGCATTTTTTTTTTTTTTTTTTTGCGTTCCCCTGGATCAACGCTGCGGAATAGCTGCAGTGCACAAGAAATAGGCTGAACTGGATGGACGCTTGTCTTTTTTCGGCCTTATAAACTATGTAACTATGTAACTACATATGAAATGCCCTGTGTGTACAGTTCTCTTGGGTGAGTCCTGGGTTTGTGCTCTTCCCTTCTCATGCTGAGTAGAGATGAGCGTTGTTCTACTCGAACTGTTCGCCAATCTCAAATTCGAGCTGTTTTGGGCGGTGTTCGAGCCGTTCGGCGAACACGAACAATTTGAGAAAAATTCGGCTGTTCGAGGTTATGTTCGATAACTGTTCGTGCACCAAAATCATAACTGGATTTTTTCTCAGTAATGATGAAAATTAATGTTAATACGCAGTTTGAGTGTACAGCGGGGTGGGGGGAGGGGCAGGGGATGGATCTCTGCAGGAACAATGAAGATCTCCATTTTTTTTTCTCTTTCCCGCATTTGCAGTGGGGAGGTGCAATCTGTCAGCCTATCAGCAGCGCACACACGGAGCGAAGTGCTTTTTTTCACACAAGCAAGGGCATGTGTCATTGGCAGTGTATGTCACATGTCCTTGCCCTATAAGACCAAGCCATTTTCCCCATCGCCACCATTTTCTCACTGCTGCAGCTGCGTGTTAGACGGCACCGCTGTTGCTGTGTGCACTATACCTTGTTAATTTCAAGCCAATTTTCGCACAAATATACAGATAGCTTGGGAGTAGGGAATAGTTGTGATTGCAGTCCTTTTAAGGACTAGGTTACAGCATTTCCTACGACTTTTATCAGGGAGGTCTGTGCTCTTAAATAGATAGGTTGTGGGAGTAAAGACTAATTGTAATTGGAGTCCTTTTCAGGACTAGGTTACATGAGTTCCTATCAGTTTTTGCCAGGCAGGTCTGTGCCAGTGCTGTGCAAGTTTTTTTCACAGCATTTGGCTGAATCTAGCAAAGCTAATCCTTTTTGGCCTATTGCAGAGTGTGTTAGTCAGTGGAGTAGCCTATCTGTGTTGCAAGATATACCACCTGTGTATAGAATACCAATTTTTTACTGCACCTAGTGAAGTAAAATCTTTTGGGCATAGCATCATTCTATTAGTCCATCTATACTGACCTCCATCAGGTTGCAAATTAAAACTAATTTTTATCTGCATCTACAGTACCTCTGAAAAAATATTTGGGCTTCTAGCAGTGTGTGGGACTTGTTCTATTAGTCCATCTATACTGACCTCCATCAGGTTGCAAACTGAATATATTTTTTTCTGCATCTACCTCTGAAAAAATATTGGGCTTCTAGCTGTGTGTGGGTCTTGTTCTATTAATCCATCTATACTGACCTCCATCAGGTTGCAAACTGAATATAATTTTTTTTGCATCTAGCTCTGAAAAAATATTTGGCCTTCTAGTAGTGTGTCGGACTTTCTCTATTAGTCCATCTATACTGACCTCCATCAGGTTGCAAATTAAAAATAATTTTTATCTGCATCTACAGTATCTCTGAAAAAATATTTGGGCTTCTAGCTGTGTGCGGGACTTGTATTAGTCCATCTATACTGACCTCCATCAGGTTGCAAACTGAATATATTTTTTTCTGCATCTACCTCTGAAAAAATATTTGGCCTTCTAGTAGTGTGTCGGACTTTCTCTATTAGTCCATCTATACTGACCTCCATCAGGTTGCAAATTAAAACTAATTTTTATCTGCATCTACAGTACCTCTGAAAAAATATTTGGGCTTCTAGCAGTGTGTGGGACTTGTCCTATTAGTCCATCTATACTGACCTCCATCAGGGTGCAAACTGAATATATTTTTTTCTGCATCTACCTCTGAAAAAATATTTGGCCTTCTAGTAGTGTGTCGGACTTTCTCTATTAGTCCATCTATACTGACCTCCATCAGGTTGCAAATTAAAACTAATTTTTATCTGCATCTACAGTACCTCTGAAAAAATATTTGGGCTTCTAGCTGTGTGTGGGACTTGTTGTATTAGTCCATCTATACTGACCTCCATCAGGTTGCAAATTCAAAATAATTTTTTTCTGCATCTAACCCAGCCAATAGTTTTGGCCTAATACCACAGTTTGGCCACTCAGCCCTGCTCGGTTACCATCCATTGTTTTTTTGTGCAAACAACTCCAGAGTTGTGAATTAGTTAACCACCAAAATGAGTGGAAAAAGGCCTGCTGCTGGTGGAAAGGGGAATAGGCGTGTTGGGAAGGGGAAAAAAGGTTGTGTCCGTGGGGTAGGTGTTAAAGCAACAGTAACATCTGCAGAAGAAAGACCATCTTCCAGCCAAACTAAAATGTCTACTTCTTTTAGCGGACAATGTGATAAGATCCCTTTCTTACGGCCACGCCAATCGCTACAAATTCCAGATGAGGCACAAAAACAGCAGGTGCTTCAACGGATATCAAGTGCTCCTTTAAGTGGGCTCTCCTCCACATCAACTTCAACATCACAAATACTCCAGTCCTCAAAGGTGTCACCCAAATCGCACTTGCTTCCTCACAGCTCCCAAATCTCCAGCTGCCCGTCTGAGTATGAGGTAGAACAGATGGTTGAGTCTGCAGAGCTGTTTACTCATACTATAGCCTGGGAATCAGAGGTCGACTCCAGCGCTTCTGTGAATCCAGACGAGGAAATGATCTGCACTGATGCCCAGAATCTTTATGAGTCGGATCCAGGACCAGACGCAGAAGGTTCTGACCATAATGTAGACCCTCATTCCCAAACTGTAACTCCTGTTGGTGGAGACAATGAGGAAGACGATGATAAGACTCAAATACCTGATTGGAGCGACAACTTTAGTTTTTTGTCAGGGCAGGAACAGGTTGGCTCTGAGGACGACGGGTGTGATAACGCACAGGGTGATGATGATGAGGTCGGAGATCCCACTTACTGTCAACCCACAGTCAGCCAAGAGATGAGGTCAGCAGAGGAGGTGGAGGAAGATGCTAGTGACGACGAGGTCAGGTTGCGCCTTCCTGGACAGAGACGTAGTACTGGAAGCACGTCAACAACTGCATCCTCAAACACAACTCTGCCTCTCACCACAAGTCGTGGTGGCTCTTCAGGTCGCATGGGTGCTAAGCCTTGCATAGCCTGGGCATTTTTTCAGATCGATAAAGATGACCCAACTCGTGTTATCTGTAACATTTGTCAGCAAAAGCTAAGTAGAGGCCAAAAAATACATAGTTTGAGTACTTCATGCATGAACCGGCACATGGACATGAAGCATAAGTTGCAGTGGGAAGCTCAGTGTGCTACAATGCGGCCTAGCCGGCCGGGCCAACCACTGTCTGCCATATCTTGTGCATCCGCGGCCTCTTCATCCTCTGTGACTGGGGGGACAGCAGTCACACCTGTTTTGGGGCGCAGACCTGCCACCTCTTTACCCGCAACAGCCAGCGTGATTGGCAGGTCATCATTTTCTTTGGAGGTGGTAACACCAGCTGGTGTTGAGCGCTGTCCGACATCAATAGCACCACCTTTGGATGAAGGCAACCTAACATGTCCGCCTGCATCTTCCTCACAGACCGGCAGTTTGCCGGGGACACCCTTATCAACCCCGTCTAAGCACAATAGCCAGCCCTCGGTCCCTCAGATGTGGACAAGTAAAGACCATTTCCTCCTAGCCATGAGAAAGCTAAGAGGTTGAATTTCACCATCTGCAAGCTCTTGGCTACAGAAATGCTGCCTTTCCGCCTGGTGGACACAGAGGATTTTCGAGACCTTATGTCCGTCGCAGTGCCCCAGTACCAGATGCCCAGTCGGCACTACTTCTCAAAGAAAGGTGTGCCTGCGCTCCACCAGCATGTCGCACACAACATCACCGCTTCTTTGAGAAACTCTGTGTGTGACAGGGTGCATTTCACCACAGACACTTGGACGAGTAGGCATGGACAGGGGCGTTACATGTCGCTGACTGGGCACTGGGTAACTATGGTGACAGCAGGACAAGGGGCTGCTGTCCAAGTCTTGCCGTCCCCACGAGTTGTGCGTCAATCCTCTTTATGTCAAAGTTCCTCCACTGCTTCTGCCTCCTCAACCTCCTCTCAGTCTTCCACCTGCACCCAAAGCCTGTCTGGTCATGCCACAAGCTTTCTAACTGCGCAGAAGGGATCCTGCACACCTCCTTACTATGTTGGCAGTAGGGCTCAACGTCATCAGGCGGTTTTTACATTGAAATGTCTGGGAAATGTGAGTCACACAGCTGAGGAGTTGTGGTCAGCTCTGGAGAACCAATTTCATGAATGGTTGTCTCCACTGGACCTGAAACCAGGGAAGGCCGTGTGCGACAATGCTGCAAACCTGCGTGCGGCCCTTCGCCGGGGCAATGTCACACACGTGCCTTGTATGGCTCACGTGTTGAACCTGGTTGTCCAGCAATTTTTAGCCCACTATCCAAGACTAGATGGCCTTCTGCAGAGGGCACGGTCGCTGTGTGCTCACTTCCGCTGTTCGCATCCCGCAGCTCAGCGACTTACATCTCTACAGAAGTCGTTGGGCCTGCCACTTCACCGGCTAAAATGCGATGTGCCTACCCGGTGGAATTCAACTCTGCACATGTTGCAGCGACTGTGGCAGCACCGACAAGCCCTGGTGCAATACGTTCTGACGTATAGCCTGGGCCAACGAGATTCAGAGGTGGGGCAAATCACGCTGGAGGAGTGGTCTCAGATCAGGGACCTATGCACCCTTCTGCACAGTTTTGAAATGGCGACGAAGATGTTTAGTGCTGACGATGCCATTATCAGCATGACTATTCCGGTGATTTACATGCTGGAGCACATGTTAAACAGAATTCGGAGTCAGGTGGTGGCACAAGAGGAGGTGGAGGAAGTAGAGGAGGAGGAGTTGTATGCGGAAGGGCTAACATCTGCAAGGTCCAGAAGGTCGGCAGCACCAAGGCGGCAGGCATGTGAGGGTGGGGGAGATGGTTTTACCAGGGCGCATGGTAGCAGCCAAACTAGTGAGGAAGGTGCAGGAGCCCAGGAAGAAGTGGAGGACGAACTGATGGAAGACTCATCAGATGAGGGAGACCTTGATCACATTTCTGTTGTGCGAGGTTGGGGGGAGAGGACAGAGGAAGGAAGCATGATTGTTACCTCGCCACCAACACAACAGGGACTTGGTGCTCCTGGATGCGCAACACACATGAGTGCCTTCTTGCTGCACTACCTGCAACATGACCCTCGAATTGTGAGAATTAGAAATAATCCTGACTACTGGGTTGCCACACTGTTAGATCCCCGGTACAAAAGTAAATTTGCAGAAATTATTCCTGCCATAGAAAGGGATGCACGCATGCAGGAGTATCAGCAGAGACTGTTGCAGAATCTTACATGTGCTTTTCCACAAAATACCAGTGGTGCACGTAGTGAATCTCACAGTTCCAACTTGCCAACCGTGGGACCGTCAAGTGTTCAGCACTCAAACCGTAACAGAACCACAGTATCTGCTGGTAACATCAATTTTGCGGAATCATTTCACCACTTTTTTAGCCCATCCTTTGCAAGGCCACAGGAGACAAGAAGTCTGACACATAGTCAACGCCTAGAGACGATGGTACAGGAGTATCTCCAAGTAAACACTGAAGCCACGACTGTGTCACTGGACCCTTGCTCTTTTTGGGCTTCCAATCTGGATAAATGGCCGGAGCTAGCCACTTACGCCTTGGAGATCTTGTCATGCCCCGCAGCCAGCGTTCTGTCTGAACGTGTGTTCAGCGCTGCTGGTGGTGTGCTGACAGATAAGCGCACGCGGCTCTCCACTGATAATGTAGACAGACTCACGTTCATAAAGATGAACAAATCATGGATCCGAAACGACTTTTCTACCCCTGTGTCATCCTGGGGAGAGTAAAAGCTTGATGATTGGTTAAAATCACCCTACCAAACGTTTTAAGCTTTTAAATTACTAATCATGTTTATCTGTATCTTGACTGGAAAATAATTTGGGCTTTGTAGCAGTGTGCAGCACTGATCCTATTAGGCCATGTATAATAAGCTCCACCAGATTTAAAATTAAAAATAATTTTTAGCTGCATCTAGCCCGGAAAATAATTTTGGGGCTCCGAGATGCGCAAGACACATAAGTGCCTTTTTGCTGCACTACCTGCAGCATGACCCTCATATTGTCAGAATTCGAAGTAATCATGACTACTGGGTTGCCACACTCTTAGATCCCCCAAACTTTTCGATCAACCTTTTCATTTTAATAAAGACCAAAAAAATGGTCATTTTTGAAATTATAAGCATTAGCAGGTTGTTAGAAACTGAAATCAAACAGTTTTCAACTCAAAACTTTATTCTAGGTGATGTTACATTTTCACATAGGACCCCTTGTTCGAAAGGAGCTTCTGAACTCTCTCGTCCATTGAATTTGTCAGGTTTTGGATGGTTTCTGCTTCAATTGTTTTGCATGAGGACAGAATACCCTCCCAGAGCTGTTGCTTAGATGTGAACTGCCTCCCGCCATCATAGACACTCCTTTTAATGATGCTCCAAAGGTTCGGAATGGGGTAGAGGTCAGGGGAGCATGGGGGTCACACCATAAGTTTGTCCCCTTTTATGCCCATATCAGCCAGAGATGCAGATGTTTTATGTGCAGCATGAGATGGTGCATTATCATGCAGAAAAATGATCTTGCTGTGAAATACACGGTTCTTCTTCTTGAACCATGGCAGGAAGTGCTGTTTGAGAAAATCCACATACATTATGGAGTTCATCTTTAGCGCCTTCAGGGATCCTAAAGGGGCCCACAATCTCTCTCCCCATGATTCCAGCCCAAAACATTACTCCACCTCCTCCTTGTTGGCGCTGTAGCCGTGTTTGCGTGGGGTGTCCATCAACCAGCCATCCTCCACTCCATCCATCTGGACCATCGAGCGCTGCACGGCACTCATCCGTGAACAAAACAGTTTTGAAATCAGTCTTCATGTAATGTTTGGCCCACTGGAGCCGTTTCTGCTTGTGTGAAGTGGATAGAGGAGGTCGACAGGATGGCGTATGCACAGCTGCAAACCTCTGAAGGACCCTGCATCTTGTTGTTCGGGGGACGTTGGAGGCACAAGCAGCTTCAAAAACTTGTCTGCTGCTATGACAAGGCTTTTTTGCCGCTGCTCTTTCAACCTGACGTAATTGCCTGTAGGAAAGAGTCCTCAATTTGCCCTTATCAGCACGCACACGTGTGTACTGTGAATCAGCTACATAATTCTTGATTGCCAAGACACTTCATCCTGATCATCGCACAATGTTGATTGTAGTCATGCCTTGACCTAAACACTCCACAATTTGTTGCTTCTCAGCAGCCGACACATCCTTTTTCTTTCCCATTTTGGCAGAAAATGTAGGCTGCTTAATAATGTGAGAGAGCCTTCTTAAGTAGTCTTGCCTTTCATTGGACACACCTGCCAAACTAATTAGCACAGGTGTCTGCAATTGCTTACAGTGATATAAAGAGCCCTGACACACATCACCATCAATGAGTTTAACTGACAAACAAACAAATTCTTCCCTTATCACTCCTAAACACTTTTTGCATAATAATTTGGAACGCGGTGTACATGTGCTTTTCCACAAAACACCAGCGGTTCACGTAGTGAATCTTACAGTTCTAACTTGCCAACCGTGGTCTGTATGGAATTGTTCAATAAAGGGCCCAAAATTAAGATAACATAGATGGGAGAGGTCTCTATGAATAGGAATTCCTAAGTATTTGATACCCTGTGAGGGCCAGGCAAAGGGAAAGTTGGACTGGATGGAATCCTATATGGATTTGGGGAGGGAGACATCGAGGGCCTCAGACTTCGCTGCATTGATTTTAAAATTTTACCATGTAACAAAGTGATCTATTTCAGCCATAACAGCATGGATGGATATATGTGATTGAGTGATATATACTAGGACATCATCAGCAAATAGAGAGCACTTGTACTCGGTGCCTCCCACCTCAATCCACCTAATATTGGGGTTATGGCGAATTGATGAGAGCAGGTGCTCCGTCACTAGGATGTATAAGAGAGGGGACAGAGGACATCCCTGCCTTGTCCCATTGGTGATTGTGAAAGGTGATGAAAATGTTCTGACGCACCCCCTGGGCCTTGGGACACCCGGAGCCGGACCCTTTTTGGTGGATGCTGGTGGTTGTAGTCTTCGTGGCGGCGACCCGGTTCCGTGGCTCAGGGCGGTCAAACCAGTGGCGGAACTATTTATGTGGTTTTGATGTTTAAATGTTCGACTACGCCACCCGTGGATTGCGGTCAGAGTGAACCGCCGCTACAGGGCAGACCGCTGAGGCTGGTGTTGTGGGTGCAGCAGAGCGTAGCATAACTCCCCACGGGAGGAGTATAGCCTCAGGGCAGTGTAGGCGGAGGATGGGGGTGATGGTGCAGGGCAGCAGCAGTAACGACACGGAGTCAGTGATGCAGTCCAGGGCCTTTACTTACAGTTCTTATTATCCAGACCACGTCTGCAGGTAACGGCTGCCCACGTCGTACTGTGCTCACCAGGTGAGGGGCTCAGACAACTCCCAGATAACTTTGGAGCACTTCACAGGACCCCCTTTGTGTGTCCTTTGTCTGGCCTTTCTTACAAACACTTCTGTCCGGCTGCCTCGGGCCTCCTCTTGGTAAACTTGGCGCCAGTTTCCCTGACCCTATGTGGTGCCTTCCTAGCGGGTGTAGCGAGGGGCTGCGCCACATAAAATGTCAGAGCCTCCGGTTTCTAGCTGAGGGTCGTTTCCTGCCTCCACTAGTTCGGGGACCGGTCTCCCCCTTTGGCCTGACCCCTCCACGCAGGTGGATTCGGGCGTGCGGTGGCGACTCGCCCGTCCGCACCCCTGGGATCCCTTCATTCCTCGTTCCTGGAGCCTTCTCCGCTCCTCTTCCTTCCTTCTCCCTCTTCCAGGCCTGGGCCTCTGTTACTAGGCCCGCCTCCGGAGCAGAGCTCATGCAGAGCCCCTGCTCCCTGCCACTTCTGCTCAGACTTCTCTGCACTGAACTAAGATGGTGCCCACCTTTTATACTCCCTTCTCAATGCACCCAGGAACTGCTTCCTCCCTGCTCCTGCACTACAGGGTTCCCCTTCCTCAGTGTTCCCTCCCCCCACTCCAGCCAGGGACAGGGACTGTCGTGCCCATCTCAGGGGCATATTGGTCGCCCTGCCCCACGGCAATGTGGTGTAATGCATGCAGGTGTCGGGTCCTGATCCACACTCCATCCTTACCTGAGAGTGAGATATCACACCTCTGGGTGAGGTGCAATACGTCTGTAGCAACCGAGCCCTCAGGGTGCTACAGTTCCATTTATCTTCAGCCTAGGTGACGTATTGCGATACAGGGCCGTGATTTTGGCTATAAAAGGGTCCCCTAGACTCCTACCCCAAGCTTTTTAAGAGAATCATATATGGCGTGCCAGGAGACTCTATGGAATGCTTTCTCAGCATCCAACGAGAGTATCTAATTACAAATTTTTAACTGCATCTAGCCCAGGAAATACTTTGTGCCTAGTAGCAGTGTCTGCTAGTCAGCGGATTATCCCGGCTGTTAAGCAAGCTACACCACCTGTAGTTTAGACACTTAATTTTTTCAAAGGAAATGCTTCGGGACCATGGGATACTCAGTGAAGAGCATCAGGAGGCACCCCAAGGCATAGGGGCTGGGACTGGCAGTAGGATGCCTTGCGGTGGACAGCCGAGCTCGATCCTTATAAAAGCTTTATAACTGCAGCAGCTTTAGTGGACGCTACTGGAGCTGGAATTACGCGGCTGCTGGCATGAGACTTGCCCTCCAATAGATCCTTGTAAATGGATTTAAAGTGTATTCATTCAAATTAGAGAGACAATTTAAATTAAAAAGCTTAGAGCTGCCTCCACCACAGGGGGGCTCGCTCGACCCACCAGCGGACAGGCACCAGTATTGGGAGAGGGGGGCTGGCCATCAGGGTTCACCGCGGCTCTGGCACAAACCCGGCGACACGGAGGTGGCACGGGCAGGAGCGGACTGGCCGTGTCGGCTTCTCACTTTTTGGATTTTAGAAGGGCATGACATGCCTATATCTGTGTCTCCCCCTCCTTTTACTCCTCCACCTCTTTTCTTTTCGCATGACTATATGTACTTGTCACTTTTCCATGTGTTAGTTGTGTCTTCTGAGCAGTTTGTCAGCTTTTGGACACCTTTGAAGGTGTTTTCTATGTGTTTCTATGTGTTTTTGTTTGCCTGCCATTGGTTTAAACGGTGTTCGAAGGTGTTCGACGAACAGTTCGACGAACAGTTCGGCGAACACATGGGTGTTCGACGAACCGAACCGAACTCGAACACTACGGGGGTGGCTCAACACTAATGCTGAGTTTACTGATGAGATTACAAAGCTCCAGAGAAGTGGGACCTCTGCAGAGTCTATTGTGTCTCATGGACAATTCTATGAGGTCAATTGTATAATAATAACATTGGCCTCCATGAATATTCAATTGAACTAATAGCCTTAGACCAGACCAATACACCCAAAACCAGACTGGTTTCTTTAAAGGTTAATGAAGACAAACTATTTATTTGAGCTAGAGATCAGATTATATATACATGATAGACACATGTTATTTTCTGCATCTTTCTTCTTCCTCTGACATATAGATTTATTTATTACATTGATGGTAATTGAAGACGTCGTTTGCTTCAATTCTTTTTCTGTGTCTCATATCTGTGTATTTCTCTACACTAGCTGGACTTTCCATTGCTTTTTCTATATCTCCCTATCTGTCTTATTAGATGTATGAAATATTAACACTGTTAATAAGCAGAGTCTGATGATGCTGACACTTTGGGGTACAGGTCATTGATGCTGACACTTGGGGTACAGGATAATGATAATTACCTTGGGTTATGTGATGATGAGACCAACACTTGGGGGTACAGAATAATGAAATTGTGACACTTGGGGTACAGGATAACAACAGTCTGAAGCATTGTGTCATTATCCTGTACCCATAATGACACTGACACTTGGGGTAGAGTAATGATACTGACATTGTCATTACATTGTACCCGAAATGTCAGGGTGTTATTATGCTGTACCCCAAGTGTCAGTGACAGCCCAACACTTTGGGGGTACAGGATAATAACACAATGAGACTTTGGTATAGGACAATGATTTTGTTGGATTAACCCTTGGTGTTCTTGCATTTTCAGGCCTCTCCTGCCTTGTTCAGAGCCTGATCTGTTCCTGGTCTGGGGTCCTGCATGGTGGCCCCCAGTTCTACCACATCAGACCCATTTTTAAACAAAAAATGCAATTTTCTCTTGTAGTAAAGATCTGGTGATGAATCTGCGGCTGTGATTATTATATGTGAGGACCTGGGATCACTTGTAATGTATGAACCTGTACTGAGAACCAGCAGATAACATATACATGATATAGCTGGGAAAATGTATAAGATAGAAATAACCCTCTCCATTGTTTTTTTTCTATCATTGCTGATTGTGGATGGAAAAGATTAATAACCTGTCGATCAAAATAAATGTCTTAAACTAAATATAAAAGGTAACCCTAGAAAACCTTGTGATTATGTTGCAGATGGCAATGACCAGACAGAGGAAGCTCCTCCTTATAACAAACTCTTTAGATGTTAGAGTTACTATTATACTTTACAGAGACCTATGGGGAGTGCATTTTATTGTACAGAGGTCTATTGGGAGTGCATTATACAGAATGGAGGCCTGAGGGGAGTGCATTATGTAGCGTCGGCGTCCCTGCCTCCTGCTAGGCAGGGACGCTGTTCCCCTCACCTCTCCGCTCTGTGCCCGGCGTCTTCCTCCCGCTCTGCTGGCAGCGCGCGCTGCTTCCCGGCCACGGTGCTTAGGGCGCGCGCTCGCGCACTCCCCCTCTCTTAATGGGGCCGCGCGCGCCGTCCTAAGGAGTCCCCGGCCAATGGCCGGAGGACTTCACCATATATAAGGCACCTCCTCCAAAATGGAGGTGTCCAAGCAATGTTGTTGCAAAGCCTTCACTCTGCTTCAGCCCTCAGGTCCCGTTTCCAGTTACCTGCCAGTCACCTGCCAGATTCCTGCCTGTTACCTGCCAGTCACCTGCCAGATTCCTGCCTGTTACCTGCCAGTCACCTGCCAGATTCCTGCCTGTTACCTGCCAGTCACCTGCCAGATTCCTGCTTGATACCTGCCAGATATCTGTTTACCTGCTTGCAAGCCTGCGGTCCGACGGTCTGCCTTCCGACACCTGTCAGTCTGTCTATGGACCAGCCTGCCCGCTCACCTAGGAGTGCTCGTCTGCTACCTGCCTGCTAGTCTACCTGGAGGCTCCGCCGTCACTTGCCGTGACCACCTGCCTGTCCAGAGACTCTTGTCTGCTCACCTGGGAGCGCTCATCTGCTACCTGCCTGCTAGCCTACCTGGAGGCTCCGCCGTCACTTGCCGTGACCACCTGCCTGTCCAGAGACTCTAGTCTGCTCACCTGGGAGCGCTCAACTGCTACCTGCCTGCTAGCCTACCTGGAGGCTCCGCCGTCACTTGCCGTGACCACCTGCCTGTCCAGAGACTCTCGCCTGCTCACCTAGGAGCGCTCACCTGCTACCTGCCTGCTAGCCTACCTGGAGGCTCTGCCATCACTAGCCGTGACCACCTGCCTGTCCAGAGACTGTCCCTGTCACTTGCCGTGAGTACCCGTCCTTCTACCCAGAGACTGTCCCTGTCACTTGCCGTGACTACCTGCCCTTCTACCCAGAGACTGTCCCTGTCACTTGCCGTGACTACCTGCCCTTCTACCCAGAGACTGTCCCTGTCACTTGCCGTGATTACCTGCCCGTCTTCCCTGGGAGCCACCCGCTTCCTTACAAGGACCGCCCCCTTGTATATTTGCTCAGAGGTTCCGCCTCCCAGACCCGTTACAGTTTGCTCGGGCCATGGAATCCGGTGGCACCCAAGCTCCCTCGCTCTCGGACCTATGTCATGAACTGTCCCGTCAGAGGTCCCAACAGGAGTCCATCCTGAGTCACCTGCGGAGTGTCAACTCTCGCCTGGACACTCTGTCTGCTCCACCTGCAACCACCGCTACTGTCATGACTCGCAACCCGGCAGCGCCGCTGCCCACCAATACCATGGTATCCTGTCCCGGACCCCGGTTTTCTGCACCTTCTCGTTTCGGAGGTGACTCCGCTCAAGCTCGGGGCTTCATAAACCAGTGCACCCTGCACTTTGAACTCTTGTCCCACCAGTTTATCTCCGACTGGTCCAAAGTAGCCTTTATCATGTCCCACCTCACGGGGGAAGCTCTGGCTTGGCTAAATCCTCTGTGGGAGAGAGGAGATCCCCTGGTGTCCGACCTGCCAGCCTTTCTCACGGCTTTCCGGAAAGTCTTCAACGAAACCGGACGGAAGACCTCATCAGCATCATCTCTGCTACGCCTCGGTCAGGGAAGTCTCACCGTGGGCCAATATGCCATACGGTTCCGTACCCTTGCTTCGGAGCTGGCCTGGGATAACGACTAGTGTTGAGCCACCCCCGTAGTGTTCGAGTTCGGTTCGGTTCGTCGAACACCCGTGTGTTCGCCGAACTGTTCGTCGAACTGTTCGTCGAACACCTTCGAACACCGTTAAAACCAATGGCAGGCAAACAAAAACACATAGAAACACATAGAAAACACCTTCAAAGGTGTCCAAAAGCTGACAAACTGCTCAGAAGACACAACTAACACATGGAAAAGTGACAAGTACATATAGTCATGCGAAAATAAAAGAGGTGGAGGAGTAAAAGGAGGGGGAGACACAGATATAGGCATGTCATGCCCTTCTAAAATCCAAAAAGTGAGAAGCCGACACGGCCAGTCCGCTCCTGCCCGTGCCACCTCCGTGTCGCCGGGTTTGTGCCAGAGCTGCGGTGAACACTGATGGCCAGCCCCCCTCTCCCAATACTGGTGCCTGTCCGCTGGTGGGTCGAGCGAGCCCCCCTGTGGTGGAGGCAGCTCTAAGCTTTTTAATTTAAATTGTCTCTCTAATTTGAATGAATACACTTTAAATCCATTTACAAGGATCTATTGGAGGGCAAGTCTCATGCCAGCAGCCGCGTAATTCCAGCTCCAGTAGCGTCCACTAAAGCTGCTGCAGTTAAAAAGCTTTTATAAGGATCGAGCTCGGCTGTCCACCGCAAGGCATCCTACTGCCAGTCCCAGCCCCTATGCCTTGGGGTGCCTCCTGATGCTCTTCACTGAGTATCCCATGGTCCCGAAGCATTTCCTTTGAAAAAATTAAGTGTCTAAACTACAGGTGGTGTAGCTTGCTTAACAGCCGGGATAATCCGCTGACTAGCAGACACTGCTACTAGGCACAAAGTATTTCCTGGGCTAGATGCAGTTAAAAATTTGTAATTAGATACTCTCGTTGGATGCTGAGAAAGCATTCCATAGAGTCTCCTGGCACGCCATATATGATTCTCTTAAAAAGCTTGGGGTAGGGGTCTAGGGGACCCTTTTATAGCCAAAATCACGGCCCTGTATCGCAATACGTCACCTAGGCTGAAGATAAATGGAACTGTAGCACCCTGAGGGCTCGGTTGCTACAGACGTATTGCACCTCACCCAGAGGTGTGATATCTCACTCTCAGGTAAGGATGGAGTGTGGATCAGGACCCGACACCTGCATGCATTACACCACATTGCCGTGGGGCAGGGCGACCAATATGCCCCTGAGATGGGCACGACAGTCCCTGTCCCTGGCTGGAGTGGGGGGAGGGAACACTGAGGAAGGGGAACCCTGTAGTGCAGGAGCAGGGAGGAAGCAGTTCCTGGGTGCATTGAGAAGGGAGTATAAAAGGTGGGCACCATCTTAGTTCAGTGCAGAGAAGTCTGAGCAGAAGTGGCAGGGAGCAGGGGCTCTGCATGAGCTCTGCTCCGGAGGCGGGCCTAGTAACAGAGGCCCAGGCCTGGAAGAGGGAGAAGGAAGGAAGAGGAGCGGAGAAGGCTCCAGGAACGAGGAATGAAGGGATCCCAGGGGTGCGGACGGGCGAGTCGCCACCGCACGCCCGAATCCACCTGCGTGGAGGGGTCAGGCCAAAGGGGGAGACCGGTCCCCGAACTAGTGGAGGCAGGAAACGACCCTCAGCTAGAAACCGGAGGCTCTGACATTTTATGTGGCGCAGCCCCTCGCTACACCCGCTAGGAAGGCACCACATAGGGTCAGGGAAACTGGCGCCAAGTTTACCAAGAGGAGGCCCGAGGCAGCCGGACAGAAGTGTTGGTAAGAAAGGCCAGACAAAGGACACACAAAGGGGGTCCTGTGAAGTGCTCCAAAGTTATCTGGGAGTTGTCTGAGCCCCTCACCTGGTGAGCACAGTACGACGTGGGCAGCCGTTACCTGCAGACGTGGTCTGGATAATAAGAACTGTGAGTAAAGGCCCTGGACTGCATCACTGACTCCGTGTCGTTACTGCTGCTGCCCTGCACCATCACCCCCATCCTCCGCATACACTGCCCTGAGGCTATACTCCTCCCGTGGAGAGTTATGCTACGCTCTGCTGCACCCACAACACCAGCCTCAGCGGTCTGCCCTGTAGCGGCGGTTCACTCTGACCGCAATCCACGGGTGGCGTAGTCGGACATTTAAACATCAAAACCACATAAATAGTTCCGCCACTGGTTTGACCGCCCTGAGCCACGGAACCGGGTCGCCGCCACGAAGACTACAACCACCAGCATCCACCAAAAAGGGTCCGGCTCCGGGTGTCCCAAGGCCCAGGGGGTGCGTCAGAACATTTTCATCACCTTTCACAATCACCAATGGGACAAGGCAGGGATGTCCTCTGTCCCCTCTCTTATACATCCTAGTGACGGAGCACCTGCTCTCATCAATTCGCCATAACCCCAATATTAGGTGGATTGAGGTGGGAGGCACCGAGTACAAGTGCTCTCTATTTGCTGATGATGTCCTAGTATATATCACTCAATCACATATATCCATCCATGCTGTTATGGCTGAAATAGATCACTTTGTTACATGGCAAAATTTTAAAATCAATGCAGCGAAGTCTGAGGCCCTCGATGTCTCCCTCCCCAAATCCATATAGGATTCCATCCAGTCCAACTTTCCCTTTGCCTGGCCCTCACAGGGTATCAAATACTTAGGAATTCCTATTCATAGAGACCTCTCCCATCTATGTTATCTTAATTTTGGGCCCTTTATTGAACAATTCCATACAGACCACGGTTGGCAAGTTAGAACTGTAAGATTCACTACGTGAACCGCTGGTGTTTTGTGGAAAAGCACATGTACACCGCGTTCCAAATTATTATGCAAAAAGTGTTTAGGAGTGATAAGGGAAGAATTTGTTTGTTTGTCAGTTAAACTCATTGATGGTGATGTGTGTCAGGGCTCTTTATATCACTGTAAGCAATTGCAGACACCTGTGCTAATTAGTTTGGCAGGTGTGTCCAATGAAAGGCAAGACTACTTAAGAAGGCTCTCTCACATTATTAAGCAGCCTACATTTTCTGCCAAAATGGGAAAGAAAAAGGATGTGTCGGCTGCTGAGAAGCAACAAATTGTGGAGTGTTTAGGTCAAGGCATGACTACAATCAACATTGTGCGATGATCAGGATGAAGTGTCTTGGCAATCAAGAAGTATGTAGCTGATTCACAGTACACACGTGTGCGTGCTGATAAGGGCAAATTGAGGACTCTTTCCTACAGGCAATTACGCCAGGTTGAAAGAGCAGCGGCACAAAAGCCTTGTCATAGCAGCAGACAAGTTTTTGAAGCTGCTTGTGCCTCCAACGTCCCCCGAACAACAAGATGCAGGGTCCTTCAGAGGTTTGCAGCTGTGCATACGCCATCCTGTCGACCTCCTCTATCCACTTCACACAAGCAGAAACGGCTCCAGTGGGCCAAACATTACATGAAGACTGATTTCAAAACTGTTTTGTTCACGGATGAGTGCCGTGCAGCGCTCGATGGTCCAGATGGATGGAGTGGAGGATGGCTGGTTGATGGACACCCCACGCAAACACGGCTACAGCGCCAACAAGGAGGAGGTGGAGTAATGTTTTGGGCTGGAATCACGGGGAGAGAGATTGTCGGCCCCTTTAGGATCCCTGAAGGCGCTAAAGATGAACTCCATAATGTATGTGGATTTTCTCAAACAGCACTTCCTGCCATGGTTCAAGAAGAAGAACCGTGTATTTCACAGCAAGATCATTTTTCTGCATGATAATGCACCATCTCATGCTGCACATAAAACATCTGCATCTCTGGCTGATATGGGCATAAAAGGGGACAAACT
Organism: Phyllobates terribilis; assembly: GCF_046119375.1. Classification (NCBI taxonomy): domain Eukaryota; kingdom Metazoa; phylum Chordata; class Amphibia; order Anura; family Dendrobatidae; genus Phyllobates; species Phyllobates terribilis. Next base: position 49,638,442 of record NW_027362772.1, on the reverse strand, counting down.
TATGGTGTGACCCCCATGCTCCTCTGACCTTTACCCCATTCCGAACCTTTGGAGCATCATTAAAAGGAGTGTCTATGATGGCGGGAGGCAGTTCACATCTAAGCAACAGCTCTGGGAGGGTATTCTGTCCTCATGCAAAACAATTGAAGCAGAAACCATCCAAAACCTGACAAATTCAATGGACGAGAGAGTTCAGAAGCTCCTTTCGAACAAGGGGTCCTATGTGAAAATGTAACATCACCTAGAATAAAGTTTTGAGTTGAAAACTGTTTGATTTCAGTTTCTAACAACCTGCTAATGCTTATAATTTCAAAAATGACCATTTTTTTAGTCTTTATTAAAATGAAAAGGTTGATCGAAAAGTTTGGGGGATCTAAGAGTGTGGCAACCCAGTAGTCATGATTACTTCGAATTCTGACAATATGAGGGTCATGCTGCAGGTAGTGCAGCAAGAAGGCACTTATGTGTCTTGCGCATCTCGGAGCTCCAAAATTATTTTCCGGGCTAGATGCAGCTAAAAATTATTTTTAATTTTAAATCTGGTGGAGCTTATTATAGATGGCCTAATAGGATCAGTGCTGCACACTGCTACAAAGCCCAAATTATTTTCCAGTCAAGATACAGATAAACATGATTAGTAATTTGAAAGCTTAAAACGGTTGGTAGGGTGATTTTAACCAGTCATCAAGCTTCTACTCTCCCCAGGATGACACAGGGGTAGAAAAGTCGTTTCGGATCCATGATTTGTTCATCTTTATGAACATGAGTCTGTCTACATTATCAGTGGAGAGCCGCGTGCGCTTATCTGTCAGCACACCACCAGCAGCGCTGAACACACGTTCAGACAGAACGCTGGCTGCGGGGCATGACAAGATCTCCAAGGCGTAAGTGGCTAGCTCCGGCCATTTATCCAGATTGGAAGCCCAAAAAGAGCAAGGGTCCAGTGACACAGTCGTGGCTTCAATGTTTACTTGGAGATACTCCTGTACCATCGTCTGTAGGCGTTGACTATGTGTCAGACTTCTTGTCTCCTGTGGCCTTGCAAAGGATGGGCTAAAAAAGTGGTGAAATGATTCCGCAAAATTGATGTTATCAGCAGATACTGTGGTTCTGTTACGGTTTGAGTGCTGAACACTTGACGGTCCCACGGTTGGCAAGTTGGAACTGTGAGATTCACTACGTGCACCACTGGTATTTTGTGGAAAAGCACATGTAAGATTCTGCAACAGTCTCTGCTGATACTCCTGCATGCGTGCATCCCTTTCTATGGCAGGAATAATTTCTGCAAATTTACTTTTGTACCGGGGATCTAACAGTGTGGCAACCCAGTAGTCAGGATTATTTCTAATTCTCACAATTCGAGGGTCATGTTGCAGGTAGTGCAGCAAGAAGGCACTCATGTGTGTTGCGCATCCAGGAGCACCAAGTCCCTGTTGTGTTGGTGGCGAGGTAACAATCATGCTTCCTTCCTCTGTCCTCTCCCCCCAACCTCGCACAACAGAAATGTGATCAAGGTCTCCCTCATCTGATGAGTCTTCCATCAGTTCGTCCCCCACTTCTTCCTGGGCTCCTGCACCTTCCTCACTAGTTTGGCTGCTACCATGCGCCCTGGTAAAACCATCTCCCCCACCCTCACATGCCTGCCGCCTTGGTGCTGCCGACCTTCTGGACCTTGCAGATGTTAGCCCTTCCGCATACAACTCCTCCTCCTCTACTTCCTCCACCTCCTCTTGTGCCACCACCTGACTCCGAATTCTGTTTAACATGTGCTCCAGCATGTAAATCACCGGAATAGTCATGCTGATAATGGCATCGTCAGCACTAAACATCTTCGTCGCTATTTCAAAACTGTGCAGAAGGGTGCATAGGTCCCTGATCTGAGACCACTCCTCCAGCGTGATTTGCCCCACCTCTGAATCTCGTTGGCCCAGGCTATACGTCAGAACGTATTGCACCAGGGCTTGTCGGTGCTGCCACAGTCGCTGCAACATGTGCAGAGTTGAATTCCACCGGGTAGGCACATCGCATTTTAGCCGGTGAAGTGGCAGGCCCAACGACTTCTGTAGAGATGTAAGTCGCTGAGCTGCGGGATGCGAACGGCGGAAGTGAGCACACAGCGACCGTGCCCTCTGCAGAAGGCCATCTAGTCTGGGATAGTGGGCTAAAAATTGCTGGACAACCAGGTTCAACACGTGAGCCATACAAGGCACGTGTGTGACATTGCCCCGGCGAAGGGCCGCACCCAGGTTTGCAGCATTGTCGCACACGGCCTTCCCTGGTTTCAGGTCCAGTGGAGACAACTATTCATGAAATTGGTTCTCCAGAGCTGACCACAACTCCTCAGCTGTGTGACTCACATTTCCCAGACATTTCAATGTAAAAACCGCCTGATGACGTTGAGCCCTACTGCCAGCATAGTAAGGAGGTGTGCAGGATCCCTTCTGCGCAGTTAGAAAGCTTGTGGCATGACCAGACAGGCTTTGGGTGCAGGTGGAAGACCGAGAGGAGGTTGAGGAGGCAGAAGCAGTGGAGGAAAAATGACATAAAGAGGATTGACGCACAACTCGTGGGGACGGCAAGACTTGGACAGCAGCCCCTTGTCCTGCTGTCACCATAGTTACCCAGTGCCCAGTCAGCGACATGTAACGCCCCTGTCCATGCCTACTCGTCCAAGTGTCTGTGGTGAAATGCACCCTGTCACACACAGAGTTTCTCAAAGAAGCGGTGATGTTGTGTGCGACATGCTGGTGGAGCGCAGGCACACCTTTCTTTGAGAAGTAGTGCCGACTGGGCATCTGGTACTGGGGCACTGCGACGGACATAAGGTCTCGAAAATCCTCTGTGTCCACCAGGCGGAAAGGCAGCATTTCTGTAGCCAAGAGCTTGCAGATGGTGAAATTCAACCTCTTAGCTTTCTCATGGCTAGGAGGAAATGGTCTTTTACTTGTCCACATCTGAGGGACCGAGGGCTGGCTATTGTGCTTAGACGGGGTTGATAAGGGTGTCCCCGGCAAACTGCCGGTCTGTGAGGAAGATGCAGGCGGACATGTTAGGTTGCCTTGATCCAAAGGTGGTGCTATCGATGTCGGACAGCGCTCAAGACCAGCTGGTGTTACCACCTCCAAAGAAAATGATGACCTGCCAATCACGCTGGCTGTTGCGGGTAAAGAGGTGGCAGGTCTGCGCCCCAAAACAGGTGTGACTGCTGTCCCCCCAGTCACAGAGGATGAAGAGGCCGCGGATGCACAAGATATGGCAGACGGTGGTTGGCCCGGCCGGCTTGACCGCATTGTAGCACACTGAGCTTCCCACTGCAACTTATGCTTCATGTCCATGTGCCGGTTCATGCATGAAGTACTCAAACTATGTATTTTTTGGCCTCTACTTAGCTTTTGCTGACAAATGTTACAGATAACACGAGTTGGGTCATCTTTATCGATCTGAAAAAATGCCCAGGCTATGCAAGGCTTAGCACCCATGCGACCTGAAGAGCCACCACGACTTGTGGTGAGAGGCAGAGTTGTGTTTGAGGATGCAGTTGTTGACGTGCTTCCAGTACTACGTCTCTGTCCAGGAAGGCGCAACCTGACCTCGTCGTCACTAGCATCTTCCTCCACCTCCTCTGCTGACCTCATCTCTTGGCTGACTGTGGGTTGACAGTAAGTGGGATCTCCGACCTCATCATCATCACCCTGTGCGTTATCACACCCGTCGTCCTCAGAGCCAACCTGTTCCTGCCCTGACAAAAAACTAAAGTTGTCGCTCCAATCAGGTATTTGAGTCTTATCATCGTCTTCCTCATTGTCTCCACCAACAGGAGTTACAGTTTGGGAATGAGGGTCTACATTATGGTCAGAACCTTCTGCGTCTGGTCCTGGATCCGACTCATAAAGATTCTGGGCATCAGTGCAGATCATTTCCTCGTCTGGATTCACAGAAGCGCTGGAGTCGACCTCTGATTCCCAGGCTATAGTATGAGTAAACAGCTCTGCAGACTCAACCATCTGTTCTACCTCATACTCAGACGGGCAGCTGGAGATTTGGGAGCTGTGAGGAAGCAAGTGCGATTTGGGTGACACCTTTGAGGACTGGAGTATTTGTGATGTTGAAGTTGATGTGGAGGAGAGCCCACTTAAAGGAGCACTTGATATCCGTTGAAGCACCTGCTGTTTTTGTGCCTCATCTGGAATTTGTAGCGATTGGCGTGGCCGTAAGAAAGGGATCTTATCACATTGTCCGCTAAAAGAAGTAGACATTTTAGTTTGGCTGGAAGATGGTCTTTCTTCTGCACCTACCCCACGGACACAACCTTTTTCCCCTTCCCAACACGCCTATTCCCCTTTCCACCAGCAGCAGGCCTTTTTCCACTCATTTTGGTGGTTAACTAATTCACAACTCTGGAGTTGTTTGCACAAAAAAACAATGGATGGTAACCGAGCAGAGCTGAGTGGCCAAACTGTGGTATTAGGCCAATACTATTGGCTGGGTTAGATGCAGAAAAAAATTATTTTTAATTTGCAACCTGATGGAGGTCAGTATAGATGGACTAATAGACCAAGTCCCACACACCGCTAGAAGCCCAAATATTTTTTCAGAGCTAGATGCAGAAAATTTTTTTATTCAATTTGCAACCTGATGGAGGTCAGTATAGATGGACTAATAGACCAAGTCCCACACACTGCTAGAAGCCCAAATATTTTTTCAGAGCTAGATGCAGAAAAAAATTATTTTTAATTTGCAACCTGATGGAGGTCAGTATAGATGGACTAATAGACCAAGTCCCACACACTGCTAGAAGCCCAAATATTTTTTCAGAGCTAGATGCAGAAAAAAATTATTTTTAATTTGCAACCTGATGGAGGTCAGTATAGATGGACTAATAGAACAAGTCCCACACGCTGCTAGAAGCCCAAATATTTTTTCAGAGATAAATGAAGAAAAAAATTATTTTTAATTTGCAACCTGATGGAGGTCAGTATAGATGGACTAATAGACCAAGTCCCACACACTGCTAGAAGCCCAAATATTTTTTCAGAGCTAGATGCAGAAAAAAATTATTTTTAATTTGCAACCTGATGGAGGTCAGTATAGATGGATTAATAGACCAAGTCCCACACACCGCTAGAAGCCCAAATATTTTTTCAGAGCTAGATGCAGAAAAAAATTATATTCAATTTGCAACCTGCTGAAGGTCAGTATAGAAGGACTAATAGAACAAGTCCCACACACTGCTAGAAGCCCAAATATTTTTTCAGAGCTAAATGAAGAAAAAAATTATTTTTAATTTGCAACCTGATGGAGGTCAGTATAGATGGACTAATAGACCAAGTCCCACACACTGCTAGAAGCCCAAATATTTTTTCAGAGCTAGATGCAGAAAAAAATTATATTCAGTTTGCAACCTGATGGAGGTCAGTATAGATGGACTAATAGAATGATGCTATGCCCAAAAGATTTTACTTCACTAGGTGCAGTAAAAAAATTGGTATTCTATACACAGGTGGTATATCTTGCAACACAGATAGGCTACTCCACTGACTAACACACACTGCAATAGGCCAAAAAGGATTAGCTTTGCTAGATTCAGCCAAATGCTGTGAAAAAAACTTGCACAGCACTGGCACAGACCTGCCTGGCAAAAACTGATAGGAACTGATGTAACCTAGTCCTGAAAAGGACTCCAATTACAATTAGTCTTTACTCCCACAATCTATCTATTTAAGAGCACAGACCTGCCTGATAAAAGTCGTAGGAAATGCTGTAACCTAGTCCTTAAAAGGACTGCAATCACAACTATTCCCTACTCCCAAGCTATCTGTATATTTGTGCGAAAATTGGCTTGAAATTAACAAGGTATAGCGCACACAGCAACAGCGGTGCCGTCTAACACGCAGCTGCAGCAGTGAGAAAATGGTGGCGACGGGGAAAATGGCTTGGTCTTATAGGGCAAGGACATGTGACATACACTGCCAATCACACATGCCCTTGCTTGTGTGAAAAAAAGCACTTCGCTCCGTGTGTGCGCTGCTGATAGGCTGACAGATTGCACCTCCCCACTGCAAATGCGGGAAAGAGAAAAAAAAATGGAGATCTTCATTGTTCCTGCAGAGATCCATCCCCTGCCCCTCCCCCCGCCCCGCTGTACACTCAAACTGCGTATTAACATTAATTTTCATCATTACTGAGAAAAAATCCAGTTATGATTTTGGTGCACGAACAGTTATCGAACATAACCTCGAACAGCCGAATTTTTCTCAAATTGTTCGTGTTCGCCGACCGGCTCGAACACCGCCCAAAACAGCTCGAATTTGAGATTGGCAAACAGTTCGAGTAGAACAACGCTCATCTCTAATGAAGAGGCCGCGGATGCACAAGATATGGCAGACGGTGGTTGGCCCGGCCGGCTAGACCGCATTGTAGCACACTGAGCTTCCCACTGCAACTTATGCTTCATGTCCATGTGCCGGTTCATGCATGAAGTACTCAAACTATGTATTTTTTGGCCTCTACTTAGCTTTTGCTGACAAATGTTACAGATAACACGAGTTGGGTCATCTTTATCGATCTGAAAAAATGCCCAGGCTATGCAAGGCTTAGCACCCATGCGACCTGAAGAGCCACCACGACTTGTGGTGAGAGGCAGAGTTGTGTTTGAGGATGCAGTTGTTGACGTGCTTCCAGTACTACGTCTCTGTCCAGGAAGGCGCAACCTGACCTCGTCGTCACTAGCATCTTCCTCCACCTCCTCTGCTGACCTCATCTCTTGGCTGACTGTGGGTTGACAGTAAGTGGGATCTCCGACCTCATCATCATCACCCTGTGCGTTATCACACCCGTCGTCCTCAGAGCCAACCTGTTCCTGCCCTGACAAAAAACTAAAGTTGTCGCTCCAATCAGGTATTTGAGTCTTATCATCGTCTTCCTCATTGTCTCCACCAACAGGAGTTACAGTTTGGGAATGAGGGTCTACATTATGGTCAGAACCTTCTGCGTCTGGTCCTGGATCCGACTCATAAAGATTCTGGGCATCAGTGCAGATCATTTCCTCGTCTGGATTCACAGAAGCGCTGGAGTCGACCTCTGATTCCCAGGCTATAGTATGAGTAAACAGCTCTGCAGACTCAACCATCTGTTCTACCTCATACTCAGACGGGCAGCTGGAGATTTGGGAGCTGTGAGGAAGCAAGTGCGATTTGGGTGACACCTTTGAGGACTGGAGTATTTGTGATGTTGAAGTTGATGTGAAGGAGAGCCCACTTAAAGGAGCACTTGATATCCGTTGAAGCACCTGCTGTTTTTGTGCCTCATCTGGAATTTGTAGCGATTGGCGTGGCCGTAAGAAAGGGATCTTATCACATTGTCCGCTAAAAGAAGTAGACATTTTAGTTTGGCTGGAAGATGGTCTTTCTTCTGCACCTACCCCACGGACACAACCTTTTTTTCCCCTTCCCAACACGCCTATTCCCCTTTCCACCAGCAGCAGGCCTTTTTCCACTCATTTTGGTGGTTAACTAATTCACAACTCTGGAGTTGTTTGCACAAAAAAACAATGGATGGTAACCGAGCAGAGCTGAGTGGCCAAACTGTGGTATTAGGCCAAAACTATTGGCTGGGTTAGATGCAGAAAAAAATTATTTTTAATTTGCAACCTGATGGAGGTCAGTATAGATGGACTAATAGACCAAGTCCCACACACCGCTAGAAGCCCAAATATTTTTTCAGAGCTAGATGCAGAAATTTTTTTTATTCAATTTGCAACCTGATGGAGGTCAGTATAGATGGACTAATAGACCAAGTCCCACACACTGCTAGAAGCCCAAATATTTTTTCAGAACTAGATGCAGAAAAAAATTATTTTTAATTTGCAACCTGATGGAGGTCAGTATAGATGGACTAATAGACCAAGTCCCACACACTGCTAGAAGCCCAAATATTTTTTCAGAGCTAGATGCAGAAAAAAATTATTTTTAATTTGCAACCTGATGGAGGTCAGTATAGATGGACTAATAGAACAAGTCCCACACGCTGCTAGAAGCCCAAATATTTTTTCAGAGATAAATGAAGAAAAAAATTATTTTTAATTTGCAACCTGATGGAGGTCAGTATAGATGGACTAATAGACCAAGTCCCACACACTGCTAGAAGCCCAAATATTTTTTCAGAGCTAGATGCAGAAAAAAATTATATTCAATTTGCAACCTGCTGGAGGTCAGTATAGAAGGACTAATAGAACAAGTCCCACACACTGCTAGAAGCCCAAATATTTTTTCAGAGCTAAATGAAGAAAAAAATTATTTTTAATTTGCAACCTGATGGAGGTCAGTATAGATGGACTAATAGACCAAGTCCCACACACTGCTAGAAGCCCAAATATTTTTTCAGAGCTAGATGCAGAAAAAAATTATATTCAGTTTGCAACCTGATGGAGGTCAGTATAGATGGACTAATAGAATGATGCTATGCCCAAAAGATTTTACTTCACTAGGTGCAGTAAAAAAATTGGTATTCTATACACAGGTGGTATATCTTGCAACACAGATAGGCTACTCCACTGACTAACACACTCTGCAATAGGCCAAAAAGGATTAGCTTTGCTAGATTCAGCCAAATGCTGTGAAAAAAACTTGCACAGCACTGGCACAGACCTGCCTGGCAAAAACTGATAGGAACTGATGTAACCTAGTCCTGAAAAGGACTCCAATTACAATTAGTCTTTACTCCCACAATCTATCTATTTAAGAGCACAGACCTGCCTGATAAAAGTCGTAGGAAATGCTGTAACCTAGTCCTTAAAAGGACTGCAATCACAACTATTCCCTACTCCCAAGCTATCTGTATATTTGTGCGAAAATTGGCTTGAAATTAACAAGGTATAGCGCACACAGCAACAGCGGTGCCGTCTAACACGCAGCTGCAGCAGTGAGAAAATGGTGGCGACGGGGAAAATGGCTTGGTCTTATAGGGCAAGGACATGTGACATACACTGCCAATCACACATGCCCTTGCTTGTGTGAAAAAAAGCACTTCGCTCCGTGTGTGCGCTGCTGATAGGCTGACAGATTGCACCTCCCCACTGCAAATGCGGGAAAGAGAAAAAGAAATGGAGATCTTCATTGTTCCTGCAGAAATCCATCCCCTGCCCCTCCCCCCGCCCCGCTGTACACTCAAACTGCGTATTAACATTAATTTTCATCATTACTGAGAAAAAATCCAGTTATGATTTTGGTGCACGAACAGTTATCGAACATAACCTCGAACAGCCGAATTTTTCTCAAATTGTTCGTGTTCGCCGACCGGCTCGAACACCGCCCAAAACAGCTCGAATTTGAGATTGGCGAACAGTTCGAGTAGAACAACGCTCATCTCTAGTTAGAAAGCTTGTGGCATGACCAGACAGGCTTTGGGTGCAGGTGGAAGAACGAGAGGAGGTTGAGGAGGCAGAAGCAGTGGAGGAACTTTGACATAAAGAGGATTGACGCACAACTTGTGGGGACGGCAAGACTTGGACAGCAGCCCCTTGTCCTGCTGTCACCATAGTTACCCAGTGCCCAGTCAGCGACATGTAACGCCCCTGTCCATGCCTACTCGTCCAAGTGTCTGTGGTGAAATGCACCCTGTCACACACAGAGTTTCTCAAAGAAGCGGTGATGTTGTGTGCGACATGCTGGTGGAGCGCAGGCACACCTTTCTTTGAGAAGTAGTGCCGACTGGGCATCTGGTACTGGGGCACTGCGACGGACATAAGGTCTCGAAAATCCTCTGTGTCCACCAGGCGGAAAGGCAGCATTTCTGTAGCCAACAGCTTGCAGATGGTGAAATTCAACCTCTTAGCTTTCTCATGGCTAGGAGGAAATGGTCTTTTACTTGTCCACATCTGAGGGACCGAGGGCTGGCTATTGTGCTTAGACGGGGTTGATAAGGGTGTCCCCGGCAAACTGCCGGTCTGTGAGGAAGATGCAGGCGGACATGTTAGTAGAGATGAGCGTTGTTCTACTCGAACTGTTCGCCAATCTCAAATTCGAGCTGTTTTGGGTGGTGTTCGAGCCGGTCGGCGAACACGAACAATTTGAGAAAAATTCGGCTGTTCGAGGTTATGTTCGATAACTGTTCGTGCACCAAAATCATAACTGGATTTTTTCTCAGTAATGATGAAAATTAATGTTAATACGCAGTTTGAGTGTACAGCGGGGCGGGGGGAGGGGCAGGGGATGGATCTCTGCAGGAACAATGAAGATCTCCATTTTTTTTTCTCTTTCCCGCATTTGCAGTGGGGAGGTGCAATCTGTCAGCCTATCAGCAGCGCACACACGGAGCGAAGTGCTTTTTTTCACACAAGCAAGGGCATGTGTGATTGGCAGTGTATGTCACATGTCCTTGCCCTATAAGACCAAGCCATTTTCCCCGTCGCCACCATTTTCTCACTGCTGCAGCTGCGTGTTAGACGGCACCGCTGTTGCTGTGTGCGCTATACCTTGTTAATTTCAAGCCAATTTTCGCACAAATATACAGATAGCTTGGGAGTAGGGAATAGTTGTGATTGCAGTCCTTTTAAGGACTAGGTTACAGCATTTCCTACGACTTTTATCAGGCAGGTCTGTGCTCTTAAATAGATAGATTGTGGGAGTAAAGACTAATTGTAATTGGAGTCCTTTTCAGGACTAGGTTACATCAGTTCCTATCAGTTTTTGCCAGGCAGGTCTGTGCCAGTGCTGTGCAAGTTTTTTTCACAGCATTTGGCTGAATCTAGCAAAGCTAATCCTTTTTGGCCTATTGCAGAGTGTGTTAGTCAGTGGAGTAGCCTATCTGTGTTGCAAGATATACCACCTGTGTATAGAATACCAATTTTTTTACTGCACCTAGTGAAGTAAAATCTTTTGGGCATAGCATCATTCTATTAGTCCATCTATACTGACCTCCATCAGGTTGCAAACTGAATATAATTTTTTTCTGCATCTAGCTCTGAAAAAATATTTGGGCTTCTAGCAGTGTGTGGGACTTGGTCTATTAGTCCATCTATACTGACCTCCATCAGGTTGCAAATTAAAAATAATTTTTTCTTCATTTAGCTCTGAAAAAATATTTGGGCTTCTAGCAGTGTGTGGGACTTGTTCTATTAGTCCTTCTATACTGACCTCCAGCAGGTTGCAAATTGAATATAATTTTTTTCTGCATCTAGCTCTGAAAAAATATTTGGGCTTCTAGCGGTGTGTGGGACTTGGTCTATTAGTCCATCTATACTGACCTCCATCAGGTTGCAAATTAAAAATAATTTTTTTCTGCATCTAGCTCTGAAAAAATATTTGGGCTTCTAGCAGTGTGTGGGACTTGGTCTATTAGTCCATCTATACTGACCTCCATCAGGTTGCAAATTAAAAATAATATTTTTCTTCATTTATCTCTGAAAAAATATTTGGGCTTCTAGCAGCGTGTGGGACTTGTTCTATTAGTCCATCTATACTGACCTCCATCAGGTTGCAAATTAAAAATAATTTTTTTCTGCATCTAGCTCTGAAAAAATATTTGGGCTTCTAGCAGTGTGTGGGACTTGGTCTATTAGTCCATCTATACTGACCTCCATCAGGTTGCAAATTAAAAATATTTTTTTTCTGCATCTAGCTCTGAAAAAATATTTGGGCTTCTAGCAGTGTGTGGGACTTGGTCTATTAGTCCATCTATACTGACCTCCATCAGGTTGCAAATTGAATAAAAAAAAATTCTGCATCTAGCTCTGAAAAAATATTTGGGCTTCTAGCGGTGTGTGGGACTTGGTCTATTAGTCCATCTATACTGACCTCCATCAGGTTGCAAATTAAAAATAATTTTTTCTGCATCTAGCTCTGAAAAAATATTTGGGCTTCTAGCAGTGTGTGGGACTTGGTCTATTAGTCCATCTATACTGACCTCCATCAGGTTGCAAATTAAAAATAATTTTTTTCTTCATTTAGCTCTGAAAAAATATTTGGGCTTCTAGCAGTGTGTGGGACTTGTTCTATTAGTCCTTCTATACTGACCTCCAGCAGGTTGCAAATTGAATATAATTTTTTTCTGCATCTAGCTCTGAAAAAATATTTGGGCTTCTAGCGGTGTGTGGGACTTGGTCTATTAGTCCATCTATACTGACCTCCATCAGGTTGCAAATTAAAAATAATTTTTTTCTGCATCTAGCTCTGAAAAAATATTTAGGCTTCTAGCGGTGTGTGGGACTTGGTCTATTAGTCCATCTATACTGACCTCCATCAGGTTGCAAATTAAAAATAATTTTTTTCTGCATCTAGCTCTGAAAAAATATTTGGGCTCTAGCAGTGTGTGGGACTTGGTCTATTAGTCCATCTATACTGACCTCCATCAGGTTGCAAATTGAATAAAAAAAAATTCTGCATCTAGCTCTGAAAAAATATTTGGGCTTCTAGCGGTGTGTGGGACTTGGTCTATTAGTCCATCTATACTGACCTCCATCAGGTTGCAAATTAAAAATAATTTTTTTCTGCATCTAACCCAGCCAATAGTTTTGGCCTAATACCACAGTTTGGCCACTCAGCTCTGCTCGGTTACCATCCATTGTTTTTTTGTGCAAACAACTCCAGAGTTGTGAATTAGTTAACCACCAAAATGAGTGGAAAAAGGCCTGCTGCTGGTGGAAAGGGGAATAGGCGTGTTGGGAAGGGGAAAAAAGGTTGTGTCCGTGGGGTAGGTGCAGAAGAAAGACCATCTTCCAGCCAAACTAAAATGTCTACTTCTTTTAGCGGACAATGTGATAAGATCCCTTTCTTACGGCCACGCCAATCGCTACAAATTCCAGATGAGGCACAAAAACAGCAGGTGCTTCAACGGATATCAAGTGCTCCTTTAAGTGGGCTCTCCTCCACATCAACTTCAACATCACAAATACTCCAGTCCTCAAAGGTGTCACCCAAATCGCACTTGCTTCCTCACAGCTCCCAAATCTCCAGCTGCCCGTCTGAGTATGAGGTAGAACAGATGGTTGAGTCTGCAGAGCTGTTTACTCATACTATAGCCTGGGAATCAGAGGTCGACTCCAGCGCTTCTGTGAATCCAGACGAGGAAATGATCTGCACTGATGCCCAGAATCTTTATGAGTCGGATCCAGGACCAGACGCAGAAGGTTCTGACCATAATGTAGACCCTCATTCCCAAACTGTAACTCCTGTTGGTGGAGACAATGAGGAAGACGATGATAAGACTCAAATACCTGATTGGAGCGACAACTTTAGTTTTTTGTCAGGGCAGGAACAGGTTGGCTCTGAGGACGACGGGTGTGATAACGCACAGGGTGATGATGATGAGGTCGGAGATCCCACTTACTGTCAACCCACAGTCAGCCAAGAGATGAGGTCAGCAGAGGAGGTGGAGGAAGATGCTAGTGACGACGAGGTCAGGTTGCGCCTTCCTGGACAGAGACGTAGTACTGGAAGCACGTCAACAACTGCATCCTCAAACACAACTCTGCCTCTCACCACAAGTCGTGGTGGCTCTTCAGGTCGCATGGGTGCTAAGCCTTGCATAGCCTGGGCATTTTTTCAGATCGATAAAGATGACCCAACTCGTGTTATCTGTAACATTTGTCAGCAAAAGCTAAGTAGAGGCCAAAAAATACATAGTTTGAGTACTTCATGCATGAACCGGCACATGGACATGAAGCATAAGTTGCAGTGGGAAGCTCAGTGTGCTACAATGCGGTCTAGCCGGCCGGGCCAACCACCGTCTGCCATATCTTGTGCATCCGCGGCCTCTTCATCCTCTGTGACTGGGGGGACAGCAGTCACACCTGTTTTGGGGCGCAGACCTGCCACCTCTTTACCCGCAACAGCCAGCGTAATTGGCAGGTCATCATTTTCTTTGGAGGTGGTAACACCAGCTGGTCTTGAGCGCTGTCCGACATCGATAGGTTGCCTTGATCCAAAGGTGGTGCTAACATGTCCGCCTGCATCTTCCTCACAGATCGGCAGTTTGCCGGGGACACCCTTATCAACCCCGTCTAAGCACAATAGCCAGCCCTCGGTCCCTCAGATGTGGACAAGTAAAAGACCATTTCCTCCTAGCCATGAGAAAGCTAAGAGGTTGAATTTCACCATCTGCAAGCTCTTGGCTACAGAAATGCTGCCTTTCCGCCTGGTGGACACAGAGGATTTTCGAGACCTTATGTCCATCGCAGTGCCCCAGTACCAGATGCCCAGTCGGCACTACTTCTCAAAGAAAGGTGTGCCTGCGCTCCACCAGCATGTCGCACACAACATCACCGCTTCTTTGAGAAACTCTGTGTGTGACAGGGTGCATTTCACCACAGACACTTGGACGAGTAGGCATGGACAGGGGCGTTACATGTCGCTGACTGGGCACTGGGTAACTATGGTGACAGCAGGACAAGGGGCTGCTGTCCAAGTCTTGCCATCCCCACGAGTTGTGCGTCAATCCTCTTTATGTCATTTTTCCTCCACTGCTTCTGCCTCCTCAAAATCCTCTCGGTCTTCCACCTGCACCCAAAGCCTGTCTGGTCATGCCACAAGCTTTCTAACTGCGCAGAAGGGATCCTGCACACCTCCTTACTATGCTGGCAGTAGGGCTCAACGTCATCAGGCGGTTTTTACATTGAAATGTCTGGGAAATGTGAGTCACACAGCTGAGGAGTTGTGGTCAGCTCTGGAGAACCAATTTCATGAATGGTTGTCTCCACTGGACCTGAAACCAGGGAAGGCCGTGTGCGACAATGCTGCAAACCTGGGTGCGGCCCTTCGCCGGGGCAATGTCACACACGTGCCTTGTATGGCTCACGTGTTGAACCTGGTTGTCCAGCAATTTTTAGCCCACTATCCCAGACTAGATGGCCTTCTGCAGAGGGCACGGTCGCTGTGTGCTCACTTCCGCCGTTCGCATCCCGCAGCTCAGCGACTTACATCTCTACAGAAGTCGTTGGGCCTGCCACTTCACCGGCTAAAATGCGATGTGCCTACCCGGTGGAATTCAACTCTGCACATGTTGCAGCGACTGTGGCAGCACCGACAAGCCCTGGTGCAATACGTTCTGACGTATAGCCTGGGCCAACGAGATTCAGAGGTGGGGCAAATCACGCTGGAGGAGTGGTCTCAGATCAGGGACCTATGCACCCTTCTGCACAGTTTTGAAATGGCGACGAAGATGTTTAGTGCTGACGATGCCATTATCAGCATGACTATTCCGGTGATTTACATGCTGGAGCACATGTTAAACAGAATTCGGAGTCAGGTGGTGGCACAAGAGGAGGTGGAGGAAGTAGAGGAGGAGGAGTTGTATGCGGAAGGGCTAACATCTGCAAGGTCCAGACGGTCGGCAGCACCAGGGCGGCAGGCATGTGAGGGTGGGGGAGATGATTTTACCAGGGCGCATGGTAGCAGCCAAACTAGTGAGGAAGGTGCAGGAGCCCAGGAAGAAGTGGAGGACGAACTGATGGAAGACTCATCAGATGAGGGAGACCTTGATCACATTTCTGTTGTGCGAGGTTGGGGGGAGAGGACAGAGGAAGGAAGCATGATTGTTACCTCGCCACCAACACAACAGGGACTTGGTGCTCCTGGATGCGCAACACACATGAGTGCCTTCTTGCTGCACTACCTGCAACTAGAGATGAGCGTTGTTCTACTCGAACTGTTCGCCAGTCTCAAATTCGAGCTGTTTTGGGCGGTGTTCGAGCCGGTCGGCGAACACGAACAATTTGAGAAAAATTCGGCTGTTCGAGGTTATGTTCGATAACTGTTCGTGCACCAAAATCATAACTGGATTTTTTCTCAGTAATGATGAAAATTAATGTTAATACGCAGTTTGAGTGTACAGCGGGGCGGGGGGAGGGGCAGGGGATGGATCTCTGCAGGAACAATGAAGATCTCCATTTTTTTTTCTCTTTCCCGCATTTGCAGTGGGGAGGTGCAATCTGTCAGCCTATCAGCAGCGCACACACGGAGCGAAGTGCTTTTTTTCACACAAGCAAGGGCATGTGTGATTGGCAGTGTATGTCACATGTCCTTGCCCTATAAGACCAAGCCATTTTCCCCGTCGCCACCATTTTCTCACTGCTGCAGCTGCGTGTTAGACGGCACCGCTGTTGCTGTGTGCGCTATACCTTGTTAATTTCAAGCCAATTTTCGCACAAATATACAGATAGCTTGGGAGTAGGGAATAGTTGTGATTGCAGTCCTTTTAAGGACTAGGTTACAGCATTTCCTACGACTTTTATCAGGCAGGTCTGTGCTCTTAAATAGATAGATTGTGGGAGTAAAGACTAATTGTAATTGGAGTACTTTTCAGGACTAGGTTACATCAGTTCCTATCAGTTTTTGCCAGGCAGGTCTGTGCCAGTGCTGCGCAAGTTTTTTTCACAGCATTTGGCTGAATCTAGCAAAGCTAATCCTTTTTGGCCTATTGCAGAGTGTGTTAGTCAGTGGAGTAGCCTATCTGTGTTGCAAGATATACCACCTGTGTATAGAATACCAATTTTTTTACTGCACCTAGTGAAGTAAAATCTTTTGGGCATAGCATCATTCTATTAGTCCATCTATACTGACCTCCATCAGGTTGCAAACTGAATATAATTTTTTTCTGCATCTAGCTCTGAAAAAATATTTGGGCTTCTAGCAGTGTGTGGGACTTGGTCTATGAGTCCATCTATACTGACCTCCATCAGGTTGCAAATTAAAAATAATTTTTTTCTTCATTTAGCTCTGAAAAAATATTTGGGCTTCTAGCAGTGTGTGGGACTTGTTCTATTAGTCCTTCTATACTGACCTCCAGCAGGTTGCAAATTGAATATAATTTTTTTCTGCATCTAGCTCTGAAAAAATATTTGGGCTTCTAGCGGTGTGTGGGACTTGGTCTATTAGTCCATCTATACTGACCTCCATCAGGTTGCAAATTAAAAATAATTTTTTTCTGCATCCAGCTCTGAAAAAATATTTGGGCTTCTAGCAGTGTGTGGGACTTGGTCTATTAGTCCATCTATACTGACCTCCATCAGGTTGCAAATTAAAAATAATTTTTTTCTTCATTTATCTCTGAAAAAATATTTGGGCTTCTAGCAGCGTGTGGGACTTGTTCTATTAGTCCATCTATACTGACCTCCATCAGGTTGCAAATTAAAAATATTTTTTTTCTGCATCTAGCTCTGAAAAAATATTTGGGCTTCTAGCAGTGTGTGGGACTTGGTCTATTAGTCCATCTATACTGACCTCCATCAGGTTGCAAATTAAAAATAATTTTTTTCTGCATCTAGCTCTGAAAAAATATTTGGGCTTCTAGCAGTGTGTGGGACTTGGTCTTTTAGTCCATCTATACTGACCTCCATCAGGTTGCAAATTGAATAAAAAAAATTTCTGCATCTAGCTCTGAAAAAATATTTGGGCTTCTAGCGGTGTGTGGGACTTGGTCTATTAGTCCATCTATACTGACCTCCATCAGGTTGCAAATTAAAAATAATTTTTTTCTGCATCTAACCCAGCCAATAGTTTTGGCCTAATACCACAGTTTGGCCACTCAGCTCTGCTCGGTTACCATCCATTGTTTTTTTGTGCAAACAACTCCAGAGTTGTGAATTAGTTAACCACCAAAATGAGTGGAAAAAGGCCTGCTGCTGGTGGAAAGGGGAATAGGCGTGTTGGGAAGGGGAAAAAAGGTTGTGTCCGTGGGGTAGGTGCAGAAGAAAGACCATCTTCCAGCCAAACTAAAATGTCTACTTCTTTTAGCGGACAATGTGATAAGATCCCTTTCTTACGGCCACGCCAATCGCTACAAATTCCAGATGAGGCACAAAAACAGCAGGTGCTTCAACGGATATCAAGTGCTCCTTTAAGTGGGCTCTCCTCCACATCAACTTCAACATCACAAATACTCCAGTCCTCAAAGGTGTCACCCAAATCGCACTTGCTTCCTCACAGCTCCCAAATCTCCAGCTGCCCGTCTGAGTATGAGGTAGAACAGATGGTTGAGTCTGCAGAGCTGTTTACTCATACTATAGCCTGGGAATCAGAGGTCGACTCCAGCGCTTCTGTGAATCCAGACGAGGAAATGATCTGCACTGATGCCCAGAATCTTTATGAGTCGGATCCAGGACCAGACGCAGAAGGTTCTGACCATAATGTTGACCCTCATTCCCAAACTGTAACTCCTGTTGGTGGAGACAATGAGGAAGACGATGATAAGACTCAAATACCTGATTGGAGCGACAACTTTAGTTTTTTGTCAGGGCAGGAACAGGTTGGCTCTGAGGACGACGGGTGTGATAATGCACAGGGTGATGATGATGAGGTCGGAGATCCCACTTACTGTCAACCCACAGTCAGCCAAGAGATGAGGTCAGCAGAGGAGGTGGAGGAAGATGCTAGTGACGACGAGGTCAGGTTGCGCCTTCCTGGACAGAGACGTAGTACTGGAAGCACGTCAACAACTGCATCCTCAAACACAACTCTGCCTCTCACCACAAGTCGTGGTGGCTCTTCAGGTCGCATGGGTGCTAAGCCTTGCATAGCCTGGGCATTTTTTCAGATCGATAAAGATGACCCAACTCGTGTTATCTGTAACATTTGTCAGCAAAAGCTAAGTAGAGGCCAAAAAATACATAGTTTGAGTACTTCATGCATGAACCGGCACATGGACATGAAGCATAAGTTGCAGTGGGAAGCTCAGTGTGCTACAATGCGGTCTAGCCGGCCGGGCCAACCACCGTCTGCCATATCTTGTGCATCCGCGGCCTCTTCATCCTCTGTGACTGGGGGGACAGCAGTCACACCTGTTTTGGGGCGCAGACCTGCCACCTCTTTACCCGCAACAGCCAGCGTGATTGGCAGGTCATCATTTTCTTTGGAGGTGGTAACACCAGCTGGTCTTGAGCGCTGTCCGACATCGATAGCACCACCTTTGGATCAAGGCAACCTAACATGTCCGCCTGCATCTTCCTCACAGACCGGCAGTTTGCCGGGGACACCCTTATCAACCCCGTCTAAGCACAATAGCCAGCCCTCGGTCCCTCAGATGTGGACAAGTAAAAGACCATTTCCTCCTAGCCATGAGAAAGCTAAGAGGTTGAATTTCACCATCTGCAAGCTCTTGGCTACAGAAATGCTGCCTTTCCGCCTGGTGGACACAGAGGATTTTCGAGACCTTATGTCCGTCGCAGTGCCCCAGTACCAGATGCCCAGTCGGCACTACTTCTCAAAGAAAGGTGTGCCTGCGCTCCACCAGCATGTCGCACACAACATCACCGCTTCTTTGAGAAACTCTGTGTGTGACAGGGTGCATTTCACCACAGACACTTGGACGAGTAGGCATGGACAGGGGCGTTACATGTCGCTGACTGGGCACTGGGTAACTATGGTGACAGCAGGACAAGGGGCTGCTGTCCAAGTCTTGCCGTCCCCACGAGTTGTGCGTCAATCCTCTTTATGTCAAAGTTCCACCACTGCTTCTGCCTCCTCAACCTCCTCTCGGTCTTCCACCTGCACCCAAAGCCTGTCTGGTCATGCCACAAGCTTTCTAACTGCGCAGAAGGGATCCTGCACACCTCCTTACTATGCTGGCAGTAGGGCTCAACGTCATCAGGCGGTTTTTACATTGAAATGTCTGGGAAATGTGAGTCACGCAGCTGAGGAGTTGTGGTCAGCTCTGGAGAACCAATTTCATGAATGGTTGTCTCCACTGGACCTGAAACCAGGGAAGGCCGTGTGCGACAATGCTGCAAACCTGGGTGCGGCCCTTCGCCGGGGCAATGTCACACACGTGCCTTGTATGGCTCACGTGTTGAACCTGGTTGTCCAGCAATTTTTAGCCCACTATCCCAGACTAGATGGCCTTCTGCAGAGGGCACGGTCGCTGTGTGCTCACTTCCGCCGTTCGCATCCCGCAGCTCAGCGACTTACATCTCTACAGAAGTCGTTGGGCCTGCCACTTCACCGGCTAAAATGCGATGTGCCTACCCGGTGGAATTCAACTCTGCACATGTTGCAGCGACTGTGGCAGCACCGACAAGCCCTGGTGCAATACGTTCTGACGTATAGCCTGGGCCAACGAGATTCAGAGGTGGGGCAAATCACGCTGGAGGAGTGGTCTCAGATCAGGGACCTATGCACCCTTCTGCACAGTTTTGAAATGGCGACGAAGATGTTTAGTGCTGACGATGCCATTATCAGCATGACTATTCCGGTGATTTACATGCTGGAGCACATGTTAAACAGAATTCGGAGTCAGGTGGTGGCACAAGAGGAGGTGGAGGAAGTAGAGGAGGAGGAGTTGTATGCGGAAGGGCTAACATCTGCAAGGTCCAGACGGTCGGCAGCACCAAGGCGGCAGGCATGTGAGGGTGGGGGAGATGGTTTTACCAGGGCGCATGGTAGCAGCCAAACTAGTGAGGAAGGTGCAGGAGCCCAGGAAGAAGTGGAGGACGAACTGATGGAAGACTCATCAGATGAGGGAGACCTTGATCACATTTCTGTTGTGCGAGGTTGGGGGGAGAGGACAGAGGAAGGAAGCATGATTGTTACCTCGCCACCAACACAACAGGGACTTGGTGCTCCTGGATGCGCAACACACATGAGTGCCTTCTTGCTGCACTACCTGCAACATGACCCTCGAATTGTGAGAATTAGAAATAATCCTGTCTACTGAGTTGCCACACTGTTAGATCCCCGGTACAAAAGTAAATTTGCAGAAATTATTCCTGCCATAGAAAGGGATGCACGCATGCAGGAGTATCAGCAGAGACTGTTGCAGAATCTTACATGTGCTTTTCCACAAAATACCAGTGGTGCACGTAGTGAATCTCACAGTTCCAACTTGCCAACCGTGGGACCGTCAAGTGTTCAGCACTCAAACCGTGACAGAACCACAGTATCTGCTGGTAACATCAATTTTGCGGAATCATTTCACCACTTTTTTAGCCCATCCTTTGCAAGGCCACAGGAGACAAGAAGTCTGACACATAGTCAACGCCTAGAGACGATGGTACAGGAGTATCTCCAAGTAAACATTGAAGCCACGACTGTGTCACTGGACCCTTGCTCTTTTTGGGCTTCCAATCTGGATAAATGGCCGGAGCTAGCCACTTACGCCTTGGAGATCTTGTCATGCCCCGCAGCCAGCGTTCTGTCTGAACGTGTGTTCAGCGCTGCTGGTGGTGTGCTGACAGATAAGCGCACGCGGCTCTCCACTGATAATGTAGACAGACTCACGTTCATAAAGATGAACAAATCATGGATCCGAAACGACTTTTCTACCCCTGTGTCATCCTGGGGAGAGTAAAAGCTTGATGATTGGTTAAAATCACCCTACCAACCGTTTTAAGCTTTCAAATTACTAATCATGTTTATCTGTATCTTGACTGGAAAATAATTTGGGCTTTGTAGCAGTGTGCAGCACTGATCCTATTAGGCCATCTATACTAAAGCTTCACCAGATTTAAAATTAAAAATAATTTTTAGCTGCATCTAGCCCGGAAAATAATTTTGGGGCTCCGAGATGCGCAAGGCACATAAGTGCCTTCTTGCTGCACTACCTGCAGCATGACCCTCATATTGTCAGAATTCGAAGTAATCATGACTACTGGGTTGCCACACTCTTAGATCACCCAAACTTTTCGATCAACCTTTTCATTTTAATAAAGACCAAAAAAATGGTCATTTTTGAAATTATAAGCATTAGCAGGTTGTTAGAAACTGAAATCAAACAGTTTTCAACTCAAAACTTTATTCTAGGTGATGTTACATTTTCACATAGGACCCCTTGTTCGAAAGGAGCTTCTGAACTCTCTCGTCCATTGAATTTGTCAGGTTTTGGATGGTTTCTGCTTCAATTGTTTTGCATGAGGACAGAATACCCTCCCAGAGCTGTTGCTTAGATGTGAACTGCCTCCCGCCATCATAGACGCTCCTTTTAATGATGCTCCAAAGGTTCTGAATGGGGTAGAGGTCAGGGGAGCATGGGGGTCACACCATAAGTTTGTCCCCTTTTATGCCCATATCAGCCAGAGATGCAGATGTTTTATGTGCAGCATGAGATGGTGCATTATCATGCAGAAAAATGATCTTGCTGTGAAATACACGGTTCTTCTTCTTGAACCATGGCAGGAAGTGCTGTTTGAGAAAATCCACATACATTATGGAGTTCATCTTTAGCGCCTTCAGGGATCCTAAAGGGGCCGACAATCTCTCTCCCCATGATTCCAGCCCAAAACATTACTCCACCTCCTCCTTGTTGGCGCTGTAGCCGTGTTTGCGTGGGGTGTCCATCAACCAGCCATCCTCCACTCCATCCATCTGGACCATCGAGCGCTGCACGGCACTCATCCGTGAACAAAACAGTTTTGAAATCAGTCTTCATGTAATGTTTGGCCCACTGGAGCCATTTCTGCTTGTGTGAAGTGGATAGAGGAGGTCGACAGGATGGCGCATGCACAGCTGCAAACCTCTGAAGGACCCTGCATCTTGTTGTTCGGGGGACGTTGGAGGCACAAGCAGCTTCAAAAACTTGTCTGCTGCTATGACAAGGCTTTTTTGCCGCTGCTCTTTCAACCTGACGTAATTGCCTGTAGGAAAGAGTCCTCAATTTGCCCTTATCAGCACGCACACGTGTGTACTGTGAATCAGCTACATACTTCTTGATTGCCAAGACACTTCATCCTGATCATCGCACAATGTTGATTGTAGTCATGCCTTGACCTAAACACTCCACAATTTGTTGCTTCTCAGCAGCCGACACATCCTTTTTCTTTCCCATTTTGGCAGAAAATGTAGGCTGCTTAATAATGTGAGAGAGCCTTCTTAAGTAGTCTTGCCTTTCATTGGACACACCTGCCAAACTAATTAGCACAGGTGTCTGCAATTGCTTACAGTGATATAAAGAGCACTGACACACATCACCATCAATGAGTTTAACTGACAAACAAACAAATTCTTCCCTTATCACTCCTAAACACTTTTTGTATAATAATTTGGAACGCAGTGTACATGTGCTTTTCCACAAAACACCAGTGGTTCACGTAGTGAATCTTACAGTTCTAACTTGCCAACCGTGGTCTGTATGGAGTTGTTCAATAAAGGGCCCAAAATTAAGATAACATAGATGGGAGAGGTCTCTATGAATAGGAATTCCTAAGTATTTGATACCCTGTGAGGGCCAGGCAAAGGGAAAGTTGGACTGGATGGAATCCTATATGGATTTGGGGAGGGAGACATCGAGGGCCTCAGACTTCGCTGCATTGATTTTAAAATTTTACCATGTAACAAAGTGATCTATTTCAGCCATAACAGCATGGATGGATATATGTGATTGAGTGATATATACTAGGACATCATCAGCAAATAGAGAGCACTTGTACTCGGTGCCTCCCACCTCAATCCACCTAATATTGGGGTTATGGCGAATTGATGAGAGCAGGTGCTCCGTCACTAGGATGTATAAGAGAGGGGACAGAGGACATCACTGCCTTGTCCCATTGGTGATTGTGAAAGGTGATGAAAATGTTCTGACGCACCCCCTGGGCCTTGGGACACCCGGAGCCGGACCCTTTTTGGTGGATGCTGGTGGTTGTAGTCTTCGTGGCGGCGACCCAGTTCCGTGGCTCAGGGCGGTCAAACCAGTGGCGGAACTATTTATGTGGTTTTCATGTTTAAATGTCCGACTACGCCACCCGTGGATTGCGGTCAGAGTGAAACGCCGCTACAGGGCAGACCACTGAGGCTGGTGTTGTGGGTGCAGCAGAGCGTAGCATAACTCCCCACGGGAGGAGTATAGCCTCAGGGCAGTGTATGCGGAGGATGGGGGTGATGGTGCAGGGCAGCAGCAGTAACGACACGGAGTCAGTGATGCAGTTCAGGGCCTTTACTCACAGTTCTTATTATCCAGACCACGTCTGCAGGTAACGGCTGCCCACGTCGTACTGTGCTCACCAGGTGAGGGGCTCAGACATCTCCCAGATAACTTTGGAGCACTTCACAGGACCCCCTTTGTGTGTCCTTTGTCTGGCCTTTCTTACCAACACTTCTGTCCGGCTGCCTCGGGCCTCCTCTTGGTAAACTTGGCGCCAGTTTCCCTGACCCTATGTGGTGCCTTCCTAGCGGGTGTAGCGAGGGGCTGCGCCACATAAAATGTCAGAGCCTCCGGTTTCTAGCTGAGGGTCGTTTCCTGCCTCCACTAGTTCGGGGACCGGTCTCCCCCTTTGGCCTGACCCCTCCACGCAGGTGGATTCGGGCGTGCGGTGGCGACTCGCCCGTCCGCACCCCTGGGATCCCTTCATTCCTCGTTCCTGGAGCCTTCTCCGCTCCTCTTCCTTCCTTCTCCCTCTTCCAGGCCTGGGCCTCTGTTACTAGGCCCGCCTCCGGAGCAGAGCTCATGCAGAGCCCCTGCTCCCTGCCACTTCTGCTCAGACTTCTCTGCACTGAACTAAGATGGTGCCCACCTTTTATACTCCCTTCTCAATGCACCCAGGAACTGCTTCCTCCCTGCTCCTGCACTACAGGGTTCCCCTTCCTCAGTGTTCCCTCCCCCCACTCCAGCCAGGGACAGGGACTGTCGTGCCCATCTCAGGGGCATATTGGTCGCCCTGCCCCACGGCAATGTGGTGTAATGCATGCAGGTGTCGGGTCCTGATCCACACTCCATCCTTACCTGAGAGTGAGATATCACACCGCTGGGTGAGGTGCAATACGTCTTTAGCAACCGAGCCCTCAGGGTGCTACAGTTCCATTTATCTTCAGCCTAGGTGACGTATTGCGATACAGGGCCGTGATTTTGGCTATAAAAGGGTCCGCTAGACCCCTACCCCAAGCTTTTTAAGAGAATCATATATGGCGTGCCAGGAGACTCTATGGAATGCTTTCTCAGCATCCAACGAGAGTATCTAATTACAAATTTTTAACTGCATCTAGCCCAGGAAATACTTTGTGCCTAGTAGCAGTGTCTGCTAGTAAGCGGATTATCCCGGCTGTTAAGCAAGCTGCACCACCTGTAGTTTAGACACTTAATTTTTTCAAAGGAAATGCTTCGGGACCATGGGATACTTAGTGAAGAGCATCAGGAGGCACCCCAAGGCATAGGGGCTGGGACTGGCAGTAGGATGCCTTGCGGTGGACAGCCGAGCTCGATCCTTATAAAAGCTTTTTAACTGCAGCAGCTTTAGTGGACGCTACTGGAGCTGGAATTACCGCGGCTGCTGGCATGAGACTTGCCCTCCAATAGATCCTTGTAAATGGATTTAAAGTGTATTCATTCAAATTAGAGAGACAATTTAAATTAAAAAGCTTAGAGCTGCCTCCACCACAGGGGGGCTCGCTCGACCCACCAGCGGACAGGCACCAGTATTGGGAGAGGGGGGCTGGCCGTCAGGGTTCACCGCAGCTCTGGCACAAACCCGGCGACACGGAGGTGGCACGGGCAGGAGCGGACTGGCCGTGTCGGCTTCTCACTTTTTGGATTTTAGAAGGGCATGACATGCCTATATCTGTGTCTCCCCCTCCTTTTACTCCTCCACCTCTTTTATTTTCGCATGACTATCTGTACTTGTCACTTTTCCATGTGTTAGTTATGTCTTCTGAGCAGTTTGTCAGCTTTTGGACACCTTTGAAGGTGTTTTCTATGTGTTTCTATGTGTTTTTGTTTGCCTGCCATTGGTTTTAACGGTGTTCGAAGGTGTTCGACGAACAGTTCGACGAACAGTTCGGCGAACACACGGGTGTTCGACGAACCGAACCGAACTCGAACACTACGGGGGTGGCTCAACACTACCTGCAACATGACCCTCGAATTGTGAGAATTAGAAATAATCCTGACTACTGGGTTGCCACACTGTTAGATCCCCGGTACAAAAGTAAATTTGCAGAAATTATTCCTGCCATAGAAAGGGATGCACGCATGCAGGAGTATCAGCAGAGACTGTTGCAGAATCTTACATGTGCTTTTCCACAAAATACCAGTGGTGCACGTAGTGAATCTCACAGTTCCAACTTGCCAACCGTGGTCTGTATGGAATTGTTCAATAAAGGGCCCAAAATTAAGATAACATAGATGGGAGAGGTCTCTATGAATAGGAATTCCTAAGTATTTGATACCCTGTGAGGGCCAGGCAAAGGGAAAGTTGGACTGGATGGAATCCTATATGGATTTAGGGAGGGAGACATCGAGGGCCTCAGACTTCGCTGCATTGATTTTAAAATTTTACCATGTAACAAAGTGATCTATTTCAGCCATAACAGCAGGGATGGATATATGTGATTGAGTGATATATACTAGGACATCATCAGCAAATAGAGAGCACTTGTACTCGGTGCCTCCCACCTCAATCCACCTAATATTGGGGTTATGGCGAATTGATGAGAGCAGGTGCTCCGTCACTAGGATGTATAAGAGAGGGGACAGAGGACATCCCTGCCTTGTCCCATTGGTGATTGTGAAAGGTGATGAAAATGTTCTGACGCACCCCCTGGGCCTTGGGACACCCGGAGCCGGACCCTTTTTGGTGGATGCTGGTGGTTGTAGTCTTCGTGGCGGCGATCCGGTTCCGTGGCTCAGGGCGGTCAAACCAGTGGCGGAACTATTTATGTGGTTTTGATGTTTAAATGTCCGACTACGCCACCCGTGGATTGCGGTCAGAGTGAACCGCCGCTACAGGGCAGACCGCTAAGGCTGGTGTTGTGGGTGCAGCAGAGCGTAGCATAACTCCCCACGGGAGGAGTATAGCCTCAGGGCAGTGTATGCGGAGGATGGGGGTGATGGTGCAGGGCAGCAACAGTAACGACACGGAGTCAGTGATGCAGTTCAGGGCCTTTACTCACAGTTCTTATTATCCAGACCACGTCTGCAGGTAACGGCTGCCCACGTCGTACTGTGCTCACCAGGTGAGGGGCTCAGACAACTCCCAGATAACTTTGGAGCGCTTCACAGGACCCCCTTTGTGTGTCCTTTGTCTGGCCTTTCTTACCAACACTTCTGTCCGGCTGCCTCGGGCCTCCTCTTGGTAAACTTGGCGCCAGTTTCCCTGACCCTATGTGGTGCCTTCCTAGCGGGTGGAGCAAGGGGCTGCGCCACATAAAATGTCAGAGCCTCCGGTTTCTAGCTGAGGGTCGTTTCCTGCCTCCACTAGTTCGGGGACCGGTCTCCCCCTTTGGCCTGACCCCTCCACGCAGGTGGATTCGGGCGTGCGGTGGCAACTCGCCCGTCCGCACCCCTGGGATCCCTTCATTCCTCGTTCCTGGAGCCTTCTCCGCTCCTCTTCCTTCCTTCTCCCTCTTGCAGGCCTGGGCCTCTGTTACTAGGCCCGCCTCCGGAGCAGAGCTCATGCAGAGCCCCTGCTCCCTGCCACTTCTGCTCAGACTTCTCTGCACTGAACTAAGATGGTGCCCACCTTTTATACTCCCTTCTCAATGCACCCAGGAACTGCTTCCTCCCTGCTCCTGCACTGCAGGGTTCCCCTTCCTCAGTGTTCCCTCCCCCCACTCCAGCCAGGGACAGGGACTGTCGTGCCCATCTCAGGGGCATATTGGTCGCCCTGCCCCACGGCAATGTGGTGTAATGCATGCAGGTGTCGGGTCCTGATCCACACTCCATCCTTATCTGAGAGTGAGATATCACACCTCTGGGTGAGGTGCAATACGTCTGTAGCAACCGAGCCCTCGGTGCTACAGTTCCATTTATCTTCAGCCTAGGTGACGTATTGTGATACAGGGCCGTGATTTTGGCTATAAAAGGGTCCCCTAGACCCCTACCCCAAGCTTTTTAAGAGAATCATATATGGCGTGCCAGGAGACTCTATGGAATGCTTTCTCAGCATCCAACGAGAGTATCTACTTACAAATTTTTAACTGCATCTAGCCCAGGAAATACTTTGTGCCTAGTAGCAGTGTCTGCTAGTCAGCGGATTATCCCGGCTGTTAAGCAAGCTACACCACCTGTAGTTTGGACACTTAATTTTTTCAAAGGAAATGCTTCGGGACCACGGGATACTTAGTGAAGAGCATCAGGAGGCACCCCAAGGCATAGGGGCTGGGACTGGCACTAGGATGCCTTGCGGTGGACAGCCGAGCTCGATCCTTATAAAAGCTTTTTAACTGCAGCAGCTTTAGTGGACGCTACTGGAGCTGGAATTACGCGGCTGCTGGCATGAGACTTGCCCTCCAATAGATCCTTGTAAATGGATTTAAAGTGTATTCATTCAAATTAGAGGGACAATTTAAATTAAAAAGCTTAGAGCTGCCTCCACCACAGGGGGGCTCTCTCGACCCACCAGCGGACAGGCACCAGTATTGGGAGAGGGGGGCTGGCCGTCAGGGTTCACCGCGGCTCTGGCACAAACCCGGCGACACGGAGGTGGCACGGGCAGGAGCGGACTGGCCGTCTCGGCTTCTCACTTTTTGGATTTTAGAAGGGCATGACATGCCTATATCTGTGTCTCCCCCTCCTTTTACTCCTCCACCTCTTTTCTTTTCGCATGACTATATGTACTTGTCACTTTTCCATGTGTTAGTTGTGTCTTCTGAGCAGTTTGTCAGCTTTTGGACACCTTTGAAGGTGTTTTCTATGTGTTTCTATGTGTTTTTGTTTGCCTGCCATTGGTTTTAACGGTGTTCGAAGGTGTTCGACGAACAGTTCGACGAACAGTTCGGCGAACACACGGGTGTTCGACGAACCGAACCGAACTCGAACACTACGGGGGTGGCTCAACACTACATGTTAGGTTGCCTTCATCCAAAGGTGGTGCTATCGATGTCGGACAGCGCTCAACACCAGCTGGTGTTACCACCTCCAAAGAAAATGATGACCTGCGCAACCTGACCTCGTCGTCACTAGCATCTTCCTCCACCTCCTCTGCTGACCTCATCTCTTGGCTGACTGTGGGTTGACAGTAAGTGGGATCTCCGACCTCATCATCATCACCCTGTGCGTTATCACACCCGTCGTCCTCAGAGCCAACCTGTTCCTGCCCTGACAAAAAACTAAAGTTGTCGCTCCAATCAGGTATTTGAGTCTTGTCATCTTCTTCCTCATTGTCTCCACCAACAGGAGTTACAGTTTGGGAATGAGGGTCTACATTATGGTCAGAACCTTCTGCGTCTGGTCCTGGATCCGACTCATAAAGATTCTGGGCATCAGTGCAGATCATTTCCTCGTCTGGATTCACAGAAGCGCTGGAGTCGACCTCTGATTCCCAGGCTATAGTATGAGTAAACAGCTCTGCAGACTCAACCATCTGTTCTACCTCATACTCAGACGGGCAGCTGGAGATTTGGGAGCTGTGAGGAAGCAAGTGCGATTTGGGTGACACCTTTGAGGACTGGAGTATTTGTGATGTTGAAGTTGATGTGGAGGAGAGACCACTTAAAGGAGCGCTTGATATCCGTTGAAGCACCTGCTGTTTTTGTGCCTCATCTGGAATTTGTAGCGATTGGCGTGGCCGTAAGAAAGGGATCTTATCACATTGTCCGCTAAAAGAAGTAGACATTTTAGTTTGGCTGGAAGATGGTCTTTCTTCTGCAGATGTTACTGTTGCTTTAACACCTACCCCACGGACACAACCTTTTTTCCCCTTCCCAACACGCCTATTCCCCTTTCCACCAGCAGCAGGCCTTTTTCCACTCATTTTGGTGGTTAACTAATTCACAACTCTGGAGTTGTTTGCACAAAAAAACAATGGATGGTAACCGAGCAGAGCTGAGTGGCCAAACTGTGGTATTAGGCCAAAACTATTGGCTGGGTTAGATGCAGAAAAAAATTATTTTGAATTTGCAACCTGATGGAGGTCAGTATAGATGGACTAATAGACCAAGTCCCACACACCGCTAGAAGCCCAAATATTTTTTCAGAGCTAGATGCAGAAAATTTTTTTATTCAATTTGCAACCTGATGGAGGTCAGTATAGATGGACTAATACAACAAGTCCCACACACAGCTAGAAGCCCAAATATTTTTTCAGAGGTACTGTAGATGCAGATAAAAATTAGTTTTAATTTGCAACCTGATGGAGGTCAGTATAGATGGACTAATAGAGAAAGTCCGACACACTACTAGAAGGCCAAATATTTTTTCAGAGCTAGATGCAGAAAAAAATTATATTCAGTTTGCAACCTGATGGAGGTCAGTATAGATGGATTAATAGAACAAGACCCACACACAGCTAGAAGCCCAATATTTTTTCAGAGGTAGATGCAGAAAAAAATATATTCAGTTTGCAACCTGATGGAGGTCAGTATAGATGGACTAATAGAACAAGTCCCACACACTGCTAGAAGCCCAAATATTTTTTCAGAGGTACTGTAGATGCAGATAAAAATTAGTTTTAATTTGCAACCTGATGGAGGTCAGTATAGATGGACTAATAGAGAAAGTCCGACACACTACTAGAAGGCCAAATATTTTTTCAGAGCTAGATGCAGAAAAAAAATAAATTCAGTTTGCAACCTGATGGAGGTCAGTATAGATGGATTAATAGAACAAGACCCACACACAGCTAGAAGCCCAATATTTTTTCAGAGGTAGATGCAGAAAAAAATATATTCAGTTTGCAACCTGATGGAGGTCAGTATAGATGGACTAATAGAACAAGTCCCACACACTGCTAGAAGCCCAAATATTTTTTCAGAGGTACTGTAGATGCAGATAAAATTTAGTTTTAATTTGCAACCTGATGAAGGTCAGTATAGATGGACTAATAGAGAAAGTCCGACACACTACTAGAAGGCCAAATATTTTTTCAGAGGTAGATGCAGAAAAAAATATATTCAGTTTGCAACCTGATGGAGGTCAGTATAGATGGACTAATACAACAAGTCCCACACACAGCTAGAAGCCCAAATATTTTTTCAGAGGTACTGTAGATGCAGATAAAAATTAGTTTTAATTTGCAACCTGATGGAGGTCAGTATAGATGGACTAATAGAGAAAGTCCGACACACTACTAGAAGGCCAAATATTTTTTCAGAGCTAGATGCAGAAAAAAATTATATTCAGTTTGCAACCTGATGGAGGTCAGTATAGATGGATTAATAGAACAAGACCCACACACAGCTAGAAGCCCAATATTTTTTCAGAGGTAGATGCAGAAAAAAATATATTCAGTTTGCAACCTGATGGAGGTCAGTATAGATGGACTAATAGAACAAGTCCCACACACTGCTAGAAGCCCAAATATTTTTTCAGAGGTACTGTAGATGCAGATAAAAATTAGTTTTAATTTGCAACCTGATGGAGGTCAGTATAGATGGACTAATAGAGAAAGTCCGACACACTACTAGAAGGCCAAATATTTTTTCAGAGGTAGATGCAGAAAAAAATATATTCAGTTTGCAACCTGATGGAGGTCAGTATAGATGGACTAATACAACAAGTCCCACACACAGCTAGAAGCCCAAATATTTTTTCAGAGGTACTGTAGATGCAGATAAAAATTAGTTTTAATTTGCAACCTGATGGAGGTCAGTATAGATGGACTAATAGAGAAAGTCCGACACACTACTAGAAGGCCAAATATTTTTTCAGAGCTAGATGCAGAAAAAAATTATATTCAGTTTGCAACCTGATGGAGGTCAGTATAGATGGATTAATAGAACAAGACCCACACACAGCTAGAAGCCCAATATTTTTTCAGAGGTAGATGCAGAAAAAAATATATTCAGTTTGCAACCTGATGGAGGTCAGTATAGATGGACTAATAGAACAAGTCCCACACACTGCTAGAAGCCCAAATATTTTTTCAGAGGTACTGTAGATGCAGATAAAAATTAGTTTTAATTTGCAACCTGATGGAGGTCAGTATAGATGGACTAATAGAGAAAGTCCGACACACTACTAGAAGGCCAAATATTTTTTCAGAGCTAGATGCAGAAAAAAAATATATTCAGTTTGCAACCTGATGGAGGTCAGTATAGATGGATTAATAGAACAAGACCCACACACAGCTAGAAGCCCAATATTTTTTCAGAGGTAGATGCAGAAAAAAATATATTCAGTTTGCAACCTGATGGAGGTCAGTATAGATGGACTAATAGAACAAGTCCCACACACTGCTAGAAGCCCAAATATTTTTTCAGAGGTACTGTAGATGCAGATAAAAATTAGTTTTAATTTGCAACCTGATGGAGGTCAGTATAGATGGACTAATAGAGAAAGTCCGACACACTACTAGAAGGCCAAATATTTTTTCAGAGGTAGATGCAGAAAAAAATATATTCAGTTTGCAACCTGATGGAGGTCAGTATAGATGGACTAATACAACAAGTCCCACACACAGCTAGAAGCCCAAATATTTTTTCAGAGGTACTGTAGATGCAGATAAAAATTAGTTTTAATTTGCAACCTGATGGAGGTCAGTATAGATGGACTAATAGAGAAAGTCCGACACACTACTAGAAGGCCAAATATTTTTTCAGAGCTAGATGCAGAAAAAAATTATATTCAGTTTGCAACCTGATGGAGGTCAGTATAGATGGATTAATAGAACAAGACCCACACACAGCTAGAAGCCCAATATTTTTTCAGAGGTAGATGCAGAAAAAAATATATTCAGTTTGCAACCTGATGGAGGTCAGTATAGATGGACTAATAGAACAAGTCCCACACACTGCTAGAAGCCCAAATATTTTTTCAGAGGTACTGTAGATGCAGATAAAAATTAGTTTTAATTTGCAACCTGATGGAGGTCAGTATAGATGGACTAATAGAGAAAGTCCGACACACTACTAGAAGGCCAAATATTTTTTCAGAGCTAGATGCAGAAAAAAAATATATTCAGTTTGCAACCTGATGGAGGTCAGTATAGATGGATTAATAGAACAAGACCCACACACAGCTAGAAGCCCAATATTTTTTCAGAGGTAGATGCAGAAAAAAATATATTCAGTTTGCAACCTGATGGAGGTCAGTATAGATGGACTAATAGAACAAGTCCCACACACTGCTAGAAGCCCAAATATTTTTTCAGAGGTACTGTAGATGCAGATAAAAATTAGTTTTAATTTGCAACCTGATGGAGGTCAGTATAGATGGACTAATAGAGAAAGTCCGACACACTACTAGAAGGCCAAATATTTTTTCAGAGGTAGATGCAGAAAAAAATATATTCAGTTTGCAACCTGATGGAGGTCAGTATAGATGGACTAATACAACAAGTCCCACACACAGCTAGAAGCCCAAATATTTTTTCAGAGGTACTGTAGATGCAGATAAAAATTAGTTTTAATTTGCAACCTGATGGAGGTCAGTATAGATGGACTAATAGAGAAAGTCCGACACACTACTAGAAGGCCAAATATTTTTTCAGAGCTAGATGCAGAAAAAAATTATATTCAGTTTGCAACCTGATGGAGGTCAGTATAGATGGATTAATAGAACAAGACCCACACACAGCTAGAAGCCCAATATTTTTTCAGAGGTAGATGCAGAAAAAAATATATTCAGTTTGCAACCTGATGGAGGTCAGTATAGATGGACTAATAGAACAAGTCCCACACACTGCTAGAAGCCCAAATATTTTTTCAGAGGTACTGTAGATGCAGATAAAAATTAGTTTTAATTTGCAACCTGATGGAGGTCAGTATAGATGGACTAATAGAGAAAGTCCGACACACTACTAGAAGGCCAAATATTTTTTCAGAGCTAGATGCAGAAAAAAAATATATTCAGTTTGCAACCTGATGGAGGTCAGTATAGATGGATTAATAGAACAAGACCCACACACAGCTAGAAGCCCAATATTTTTTCAGAGGTAGATGCAGAAAAAAATATATTCAGTTTGCAACCTGATGGAGGTCAGTATAGATGGACTAATAGAACAAGTCCCACACACTGCTAGAAGCCCAAATATTTTTTCAGAGGTACTGTAGATGCAGATAAAAATTAGTTTTAATTTGCAACCTGATGGAGGTCAGTATAGATGGACTAATAGAATGATGCTATGCCCAAAAGATTTTACTTCACTAGGTGCAGTAAAAAAATTGGTATTCTATACACAGGTGGTATATCTTGCAACACAGATAGGCTACTCCACTGACTAACACACTCTGCAATAGGCCAAAAAGGATTAGCTTTGCTAGATTCAGCCAAATGCTGTGAAAAAAACTTGCACAGCACTGGCACAGACCTGCCTGGCAAAAACTGATAGGAACTGATGTAACCTAGTCCTGAAAAGGACTCCAATTACAATTAGTCTTTACTCCCACAACCTATCTATTTAAGAGCACAGACCTCCCTGATAAAAGTCATAGGAAATGCTGTAACCTAGTCCTTAAAAGGACTGCAATCACAACTATTCCCTACTACCAAGCTATCTGTATATTTGTGCGAAAATTGGCTTGAAATTAACAAGGTATAGCGCACACAGCAACAGCGGTGTCGTCTAACACGCAGCTGCAGCAGTGAGAAAATGGTGGCGACGGGGAAAATGGCTTGGTCTTATAGGGCAAGGACATGTGACATACACTGCCAATGACACATGCCCTTGCTTGTGTGAAAAAAAGCACTTCGCTCCGTGTGTGCGCTGCTGATAGGCTGACAGATTACACCTCCCCACTGTAAATGCGGGAAAGAGAAAAAAAAATGGAGATCTTCATTGTTCCTGCAGAGATCCATCCCCTGCCCCTCCCCCCACCCCGCTGTACACTCAAACTGCGTATTAACATTAATTTTCATCATTACTGAGAAAAAATCCAGTTATGATTTTGGTGCACGAACAGTTATCGAACATAACCTCGAACAGCCGAATTTTTCTCAAATTGTTCGTGTTTGCCGAATGGCTCGAACACCGCCCAAAACAGCTCGAATTTGAGATTGGCGAACAGTTCGAGTAGAACAACACTCATCTCTAATAACGACGCTCTGGTGTCTGTCTTCTGGGCGGGTCTGTCGGGCCGTATTAAAGATGAACTCGCCGGTCGGGACATTCCTACCACTCTCGACGACTTAATAACACTTGCCACCCAGATTGACATCCGATTCCAGGAGTTGCTAAAGAGGTCACCCGTGAGAGGAGGTTTCCACGTCTAGCCCCCACCTTCCAGAAACCCGTCACTCCCTCCGTTACTCCCCAGGCACACTCACCTGAGCCTATGCAGGTCGACCAGACCAAGATGGTCAAAACCCGTGAAGACTTTCGCCGTGCTGAGGGGAGCTGCTTCTACTGTGGCAGTAAGGAGCACCGGATCCGTTCCTGCCCAGAGAGGTCGGGAAACGCCTGTGTCTAGGATTGCTCAGAGAGGTCGCCCTAGACAAAAGTAAACCCTCTCCATCTCTGATGCTGTCAGTCTCTATCACCTGCGAAGAGAACCGCTATTTCGAACTGGCTCAACTTGACTCAGGAGCTGCTGGAAATCTCATTTCTCAGTCTCTGGTAGAGAGATACCGCATTCCCACCAAACCTCTGGCCGTACCATTATCTGTCGCCGCCGTGGATGGGGGCCTCTTACCACATCCCATCCAACTCATCACCGAATCCATAACTCTGCAGGTGGGAATGCTGCATTCTGAGAGCATCTCCTTTCATGTTCTGCCTGGACTCTCTCACGCACTCTTGTTAGGTCTACCTTGGCTCCAGAAACATGCACCCGTGCTTGACTGGCAGACCGGAGAAGTCCTTCGCTGGGGACAGGACTGCCATAGAACTTGTCTAGTTCCCGTTCATCCTGCTCGTCCTTCTCCTACCCCAGTCAGTCTACCCGGTCTACCGGTTCCCTATTGGTCTTATGCGGATGTCTTCAATAAAAAAGAAGCAGAGACATTACCCCCTCATAGACCATACGATTGTGCAATCGACCTGATACCCGGCTCTACTCCTCCCCGTGGGCGTATCTACCCTTTGTCCGCAGCGGAGACCTGGTCTATGTCAGAATATATTGAGGAGAATCTGGCCCGGGGATTTATCCGGAAATCTACCTCCCCGGCGGGAGCAGGCTTCTTCTTCGTCAAAAAGGACGGCTCACTCCGTCCATGTATAGATTATAGAGGCCTTAACCAGATTACAGTGAAGAATAAATACCCCCTCCCGCTCATTCCTGAATTATTTGACCGCCTGAGGG
Source organism: Phyllobates terribilis (assembly GCF_046119375.1). Classification (NCBI taxonomy): domain Eukaryota; kingdom Metazoa; phylum Chordata; class Amphibia; order Anura; family Dendrobatidae; genus Phyllobates; species Phyllobates terribilis. The sequence continues at coordinate 49,602,419 of NW_027362772.1, read as the reverse complement.
GGGCTAGAATCTTCACCAAACTGGATCTCCGTGGGGCGTATAACCTGGTCCGTATCCGTCAGGGGGATGAGTGGAAGACGGCATTCAACACCCGGGACTGCCACTATGAGTACCTTGTAATGCCCTTCGGTCTCTGTAACGCTCCTGCCGTCTTTCAAGAGTTGGTCAATGACATCTTCCGTGACCTTCTCTACTCCTGCATGGTGGTGTACCTGGACGACATCTTGGTCTTCTCTCCGGACCTTCCTACTCACCGGAGGGATGTTAATCAGGTCCTGCTCAGGCTCAGGGAGAACCACCTCTACGCTAAATATGAGAAGTGCATCTTTGAGCAGACCTCTCTTCCATTTCTGGGCTACATAATCTCTCAGACCGGCCTACAAATGGATCCTGAGAAACTGTCTTCCATCCAGAAGTGGCCCTGACCAGAGGGGTTGAAGGCTATTCAGCGGTTCCTGGGCTTCGCCAACTATTACTGTAGCACCCTGAGGATTCGGCTGCTACAGGGGTATTACACCTCAAGCCAGAGGTGTGGTATTCCACTCCCGGGTAAGGATGGAGTGTGGAACTGAGCTTAGTAGGCTGCATGCACTACATACATCCCATTTCCGGGGGACAGAACTACGGTACTCCCACCAGTATATGTGCAGGTACGACAGCGTCTGTCCCTGGCTGGAGTGGGAGGGGGGTGGAACATCCCAGTAGTGTAGGGGCAGATAGGGGGAGTAGTCTGGGTAAAGCTAGGAGCTCAATGGGTGCTGGTCACCTGGGCTCACACATAGAGGGAGTATATAAGGTGGGCACCATCTTAGATCAGGGTTGAGTTCAGGCAGGAGAAGCGGAGCAGAGGAGCTCAGCCAGGAGGGCTGACAGGGAGCTGTGGCTCCGGCTGGGCCCAGCTCCAGAACAGAGCCTGCTGAGAGAGAGAGAGAGAGAGGAGTCAGAAGGACCCAGAGAGGAAACAAGAAGAGAACCCCAAGATCCCAGAATAAGGACAGAAGGGTGAAGGGTTGGCGGACACGGGTACCGGATCCCAAGCTGGCAGAGACCAAAACAAACCTTAGCCAGGAACCGGAGGTCATGGTCAGGATCTGCCACGACCCTCACCAAATCCACTAGAAAGGCACACCAAGTATAGGGTCAGGGAGCCCAGAGGAGGCTTGACCACCAAGAGACCCGAGGGAGCCGGCCAAAAGTGGATCCCTGGTGGGAACGGCCAGAGGAAGGGAGAGTCAGAAAGGAGCTCAGGACCACGCTCTGGAATTGCCTGGGGGTTGGCCGAGTCCAGGACCTGGTGGACGCAGCACGGCTCGGGTGGTCACTCAAGGCCAGAGTGACCAAAAGGACACCAGTAAGTAAAAACCCTGAACTGCATCTCCCGACTCTGAGTCTTCTTCCTGCATCATCACAACCCCCATCATCCACACCTGCTGCCCTGAGGCCATACCCCTCCCGTTGGGGGTTATACCATCACTGCTGCACATATACCACCGGCCTCAGTGGACTGCTCTGCAGCGGCGGCTTCAAAGCCGCACTCAACGGGTGGCGTAGTCGACACTTAAACAACATCTACTGCCATAGACTGCCACTTAGTTTGACACCCTGGGCACGGACCGGGTCACCGCCACAAGGACTACTACCCCCATACAGATCCGGCTCCGGGTATCCCCTACAGCACTGGCCCAGGGGGCGCGTCATTACCACCTCTTCATACCGCACTTCTCTTCCCGGACTGCCCCTATCTCTGCGCTCACCCGTAAGGGTACTAATCCCAGAAGATGGCCGCCCGAAGCTGAGGAGGCCTTTCTTTCCTTAAGAGAGGCCTTCTCCTCCGCCCCGGTGCTGCATCGTCTGGACGGCAACAAACAATTCTTCCTAGAAGTTGACGCTTCCTCCTCCGGAGCCGGGGCGGTACTTACCCAAAAGTCATCTTCCGGAAGAATGGTAACCTGCGTTTTTTTCTCCAAACTCTTCTCCTCTTCTGAGCGCAACTATTCTATTGGAGACCGTGAATTGTTAGCCATTAAGCTGGCACTGGAGGAGTGGCGTTACCTGCTCGAGGGGGCTCTTCACCCGGTAATAATTTACACGGACCACAAGAACTTGGCTTACCTTCAGAGCGCCCAGAGACTTAACCCGCGCCAAGCCCGGTGGTCCTTGTTTTTTGCCCGCTTTGATTTTGTTCTTCATTTTCGCCCGGCAGACAAAAACATCAAAGCTGACGCCTTGTCCCGATCCTTCCTGGTGTCTGATCTAGAGGAGGAACCTAAGCACATCATTGATCCCGCCAGAGTAATGCAAGTGGCTCCCGTGAATCTAAATCGTCTCCCTCCCGGTAAGACGTTTGTAACTGTACCTGATCGGAAGAAGGTCCTACACTGGGGTCATTCATCTAAGCTAGCTGGCCACGCCGGTCAGAAAAAGACCCTCCAGCTCATTACCCGGCATTACTGGTGGCCTACCCTGCACAAGGATGTAAAAGACTTTGTTACTGCCTGTGTGTCCTGCGCCCGCAACAAAGTTCCGAGACACCTGCCAGCCGGTCGCCTTCTTCCTCTTCCAGTACCTGCTGCCCCGTGGCAGCATATTGCTATGGACTTTATAACGGATCTTCCTGTCTCTGCCGGTTGTACGGTCATTTGGGTGGTCGCTGATCGCTTCTCCAAGATGGCGCACTTCATTCCCCTGCCGGGTCTCCCGTCTGCACCCGAACTGGCTAAAGACTTTATCCGCCACATCTTCCGTCTCCATGGCCTGCCCCTCCACATCGTGCCAGATCGTGGGGTTCAGTTCACCTCACGCTTCTGGAGAGCCACATGTAAGTTGCTTGACGTCACTCTGGACTTTTCCTCCGCTTACCATCCACAGTCCAATGGTCAAGTGGAGCGGATCAATCAGAACCTGACCAGTTACCTCCGGCACTTCGTTAATGCCCACCATTCGGACTGGGTGGATCTCCTACCATGGGCCGAGTTCTCTTACAATAATCACGAGAGCGAATCTTCCTCCAAATCCCCGTTTTTTGTCGTCTTCGGTCAGCATCCTCAGATCCCATTTCCCGTCTCCACCTCGGTGGACAATCCGGCTGCGGAATCTCTCGTTTGCGAATTCTCCTCCATTTGGGAGAGTACCCGATCCGCACTCCTTCAGTCGTCCGAACGGATGAAAAAACACGCTGACAAGAAACGCCTGGATCCTCCACAATTCCGTCCTGGAGATAAAGTCTGGCTCTCGTCCAAATATGTCCGGCTCAAGATTCCCTCCTACAAGTTAGGGCCTCGGTTCATTGGCCCACTGGAAGTTATCAAACAGATCAACCCGGTGGCCTATAAATTAAAACTCCCGGCCAACTTACGGGTCTCTAACTCCTTCCATGTATCTCTCCTCAAACCCGTGGTACTTAACTCTTTTTCCAAGTCTACAGGTACGCCTCCTGCTCCGGTTTCCGCTGAGGACCTAAGGGGGGGGGGGTACTGTAGCGTCGGCGTCCCTGCCTCCTGCTAGGCAGGGACGCTGTTCCCCTCACCTCTCCGCTCTGTGCCCGGCGTCTCCCTCCCGCTCTGCTGGCAGCGCCAGCTGCTTCCCGGCCGCGGTGCTTAGGGCGCGCGCACGCGCGCTCCCCCTCTCTTAATGGGGCCGCGCGCGCCGTCCTAAGGAGTCCCCGGAAAATGGCCGGAGGACTTCACCATATTTAAGGCACCTCCTCCAAAATGGAGGTGCCCGAGCAATGTTGTTGCAAAGCCTTCACTCTGCTTCAGCCCTCAGGTCCCGTTTCCAGTTACCTGCCAGTCACCTGCCAGATTCCAGCCTGTTACCTGCCAGTCACCTGCCAGATTCCTGCCTGTTACCTGCCAGTCACCTGCCAGATTCCTGCTTGATACCTGCCAGATATCCGTTTACCTGCTTGCAAGCCTGCGGTCCGACGGTCTGCCTTCCGACACCTGTCAGTCTGTCTATGGACCAGCCTGCCCGCTCACCTAGGAGCGCTCGTCTGCTACCTGCCTGCTAGTCTACCTGGAGGCTCTGCTGTCACTTGCCGTGACCACCTGCCTGTCTAGAGACTCTTGTCTGCTCACCTGGGAGTGCTCATCTGCTACCTGCCTGCTAGCCTACCTGGAGGCTCCGCCGTCACTTGCCGTGACCACCTGCCTGTCCAGAGACTCTAGTCTGCTCACCTGGGAGCGCTCATCTGCTACCTGCCTGCTAGCCTACCTGGAGGCTCCGCCGTCACTTGCCGTGACCACCTGCCTGTCCAGAGACTCTCGCCTGCTCACCTAGGAGCGCTCACCTGCTACCTGCCTGCTAGCCTACCTGGAGGCTCTGCCGTCACTAGCCGTGAACACCTGCCTGTCCAGAGACTGTCCCTGTCACTTGCCGTGAGTACCCGTTCTCCTACCCAGAGACTGTCCCTGTCACTTGCCGTGACTACCTGCCCTTCTACCCAGAGACTGTCCCTGTCACTTGCCGTGACTACCTGCCCTTCTACCCAGAGACTGTCCCTGTCACTTGCCGTGATTACCTGCCCGTCTTCCCTGGGAGCCACCCGCTTCCTTACAAGGACCGCCCCCTTGCATAGTTGCTCAGAGGTTCCGCCTCCCAGACCCGTTACACATTATACTATATGGAGGCCCTTGGGGAGTGCATTATACTGAAGGGAAGCCTATGGGGAATTCATTATACTGTACAGAGGCCTATGTGGAGTACAATATAATATATAAAGGACTATGGGGAGTGCATTATACTGTATAGAGGCTTATGGGGAGTACATTATACTATATATAGGACTATGGGTAGTGCATTATATTGTATGGAAGCCTATGGGAAGTGAATTATACTGTAGGGAAGCCTATGGGGAATTCATTATACTGTATAGAGGCCTAGGTGGAGTACAATATAATATATAAAGGACTACAGGGAGTGCATTATACTGTATAGAGGCCTATGGGGATTGAAGCTTGAAGAGGACAATTTGCATATTCCAGGTGCCTTCTGGGAAAAGCGAAGAGTCTCCTTCAGCTAGAAGATCGTTGGGTACAGCCGGGACCAGCTGCTTGGAAAGCATCGCCAAACCAGGGATTGAAGCTAGAAGAGGACAATTTGCATATTCCAGGTGCCTTCTGGGAAAAGCGAAGAGTCTCCTTCAGCTAGAAGATCGTTGGGTACAGCCGGGACCAGCTGCTTGGAAAGCATCGCCAAACCAGGGATTGAAGCTTGAAGAGGACAATTAGCATATTCCAGGTGCCTTCTGGGAAAAGCGAAGAGTCTCCTTCAGCTAGAAGTTCGTTGGGTACAGCCGGGACCAGCTGCTTGGAAAGCATCGCCAAACCGCGTGCCTGACAGCGCGCAAATTTGTCTAATTTGTTTATCCTAGGGTATCACAAGAAAGAAGACAGACATCAAGTCAGCAGGGACAAGGAGCAGCATGGCAGATGTGACAACCTACATGGTGAGCTGCAACATGTGCTACATATTCACAGATCGACCAGAAGCTGAAACCAACTTCACCTGCCAGAAGTGTAGACTACTGGCTCTTTTAGAAGAAAAGGTGCGGGGACTGGAAGAAAGAATTGCGACATTAAAACTCATCAAGGAAAATGAAGACTTCCTGGACAGAACAGAAGCGTCACTACTGGTCACGGAAAGTCAAGGAAGCATCAGAGAACCTCCAGAGGCAGACAAGTGGTGGCAAGTGACCAAAAGAAGCAAGAAGACCATGGAGACACCACCAACCACACAACTGAGAAACAGATTCCAAGGACTTGTGGAGGACGAAGATGGCACACCTAAGGATGAGGAACTACCAGCAAGCAAAAAAGAAAAGAGCACCCAGAAACACCCAGAAGCGACAAGAAAAAGGACAGCTAAGAAGGGAAAAAGAGTGGTGGTGGTGGGAGACTCACTACTGAGAGGAACAGAAGCAGCTATCTGCAGACCGGACATAACCGCAAGAGAAGTATGCTGCCTCCCAGGGGCGAAGATCAAGGATGTTACCGATAGGATACCGATGCTCATCAGTTCCAAGGATGTCCACCCATTTCTTCTGATACATGTTGGCACCAATGACACGGCAAAGAAGGACCTACCGACAATCTGCAAGGACTTTGAAGCATTGGGGAAGAAAGTAAAAGAACTGGATTCGCAGGTAGTTTTTCTTCTATCCTTCCAGTAGACGGGCATGGCGTCAGGAGATGGAACAGGATCCTTGATGTGAACAACTGACTGAGACGATGGTGCAGACAACAAGGATTTGGATCCCTGGACCACGGTGTGAATTACCTCTATGACGGACTCCTTGCCAGAGACGGACTACACCTCAACAAACCCGGGAAACACACATTCGCCAGGAGACTCGCAACACTCATCAGGAGGGCGTTAAACTAGAAGAAGAGGGGATGGGAAGAAAAACGCCGGACACGAACATGCAACCAGAAAACATACTAATGAAAGATATGAAGTGCGACAAAGAAGGTCCAAGACAAGATGCTTGGAAGGGAGGTAAGAAAATTTCTAATACAATCCACAGGGAGAAGATTGGAACAAAACAAAATCGTGTAAACTGCGTGCTAGCAAATGCCAGGAGCCTGACAAACAAGATGGATGAACTGGAAGCAGAAATATCTACAGCTAACTATGACATAGTGGGAATAACCGAGACATGGTTAGATGAAAGCTATGACTGGGCAGTTAACTTACAGGGTTACAGTCTGTTTAGAAGGGATCGAAGAAGTCGGAAAGGGGGTGGAGTCTGTCTATATGTAAAGACGTGTCTAAAGCCTACAATATGGGAGGATGTATGGGAGGGAAATGAGGAGGTCGAGTCCTTATGGGTGGAGATACATGGGGCAAAAAACAATAATAAAATTATCATAGGAGTCTGTTATAAACCACCAAATATAACAGAAGCCACGGAAAGTCTATTAATGAGACAAATAGACGAAGTAGCAAAAAATAACGAGGTGATTATTATGGGGGACTTCAACTACCCCGATATAGACTGGGAAACCGAAAGCTGTAAATCTCAGAAAGGAAACAGGTTTCTGTCAATTATCAAAGACAATTATTTGTCACAACTTGTGCAGGAACCAACTAGAGGGACGTCCCTTTTAGACTTAATATTAACTAACAGGCCAGACAGAATAACTGAGGTGCAGGTCGGGGGGCACCTGGGAAATAGTGACCACAACATTATACAATTCCACATGTGCTTCAGTAGGGTGCCCAGCAAGGGAGTCACAAAAACACTGAACTTCAGGAGGGCAAAGTTTGATCAGCTAAGAGATGCCCTTCACCTTATAGACTGGGATAGTATCTTTAGTAATAGGAGCACGGATAGAAAATGGGAAATTTTCAAAACAGTCCTACATAGTCACTGTAGAAGGTACATACCTTATGGGAATAAAAGGCTAGGAATAGGAGGAAGCCAATGTGGCTAAATAAGGAAGTCAAGAGGGCAATGAAAAACAAAAAAAGGGCTTTTGGTAAACTTAAACAAGAAGGCAGCGAGGAAGCGCTAATATCTTATAGGGAAAAAAACAAAATCTGTAAGAAACAAATAAGAATAGCAAAAGAGGAGACAGAGAGACTAATTGCCAAGGAAAGTAAAACGAATCCCAAACTGTTCTTTAACTATATAAACAGTAAAAGGATTAAAACTGATGGAGTTGGCCCATTGAAAAATAACCTGGTTAAAATCATAGAGGGCGATGAGGGTAAAGCAAACCTACTCAATAGCTTCTTCTCCACTGTTTTCACAAAAGAAACAATTTATCGGAGGAAATGCAGAGTGATAAAGTAAACCCTCCGCTAAATATCACCCACCTAACCCAGGAGGAAGTTCAGAAACGCCTAAAAAATGTAAAAATAGACAAGTCACCAGGCCCAGATGACATACACCCCCGGGTACTAAAAGAATTAAGTAATGTGATAGACAGACCGCTGTATCTTATATTCAAGCACTCTTTATGGACAGGGACTGTCCCACTAGACTGGCGCCAAGCAAATGTGGTACCAATATTCAAAAAGGGGTCTAAAAGTGACCCTGGGAACTATAGACCAGTGAGCTTAACGTCTGTTGTGGGTAAATTGCTTGAAGGATTTCTTAGAGATGTTATTGTAGAATATCTTAATGATAATAACTGTCTAACTCCATATCAACATTGATTCATGAGGGATCGCTCCTGCCAAACAAACCTGATGGCCTTCTACGAGGAGGCGAGCTCACAGCTGGACCGGAGAGAGTCAGTGGATGTTGTATACCTTGACTTCTCCAAAGCGTTTGATACCGTGCCACACAAAAGGTTGGTATATAAAATGAGAATGCTTGGTCTGGGGGATAATGTGTGCAAGTGGGTGAATAGCTGGCTGAGTGATAGAAAGCAGAGGGTGGTTATCAATGGATTAAGCTCAGGGGGTGTCAGGGTTACTAGCGGGGTGCCTCAAGGGTCTGTCTTGGGCCCTATATTATTTAATATATTTATTAATGATCTAGTGGAAGGGTTGCATAGTAAAATAGCAATATTTGCAGATGATACTAAACTTTGTAAAATAGTTAATACAGATGAGGATAGGGCAGAGCTACAGGAGGATTTAGATAAATTGGGGAGTTGGGCCAAAAAATGGCAAATGGGGTTCAATGCCGATAAATGTAAGGTCATGCACATGGGAAAGAAAAACTGCAGTCACCCATACATATTAAATGGGAAACCGTTGGGGAAATCTGACATGGAGAAGGACCTGGGCGTCTTGGTTAATAGCAAATTAAATTGGAGTGCCCAGTGTCAGGCAGCAGCTGCGAAGGCAAATAGAGTCATGGCATGCATCAGAAGAGGAATAGGGGCATATGATGAGAACATTGTTCTTCCTCTGTATAAAGCGCTGGTAAGGCCGCACTTAGAATATTGTGCACAGTTCTGGGCTCCGGTGCTCAGGAAAGACATATTGGAGCTAGAGAGGGTACAAAGGAGGGCGACTAAGGTAATAAAGGGAATGGAGGGACTAGAATACCCAGAGAGGTTGTCAAAATTAGGCCTATTTACGTTGGAAAAGAGAAGGCTTAGGTGAGACCTCATAAACATGTATAAATACATCAGGGGCAGTACGGAGATCTCTCCAATGACCTGTTTATACCAAGGATGGTGACAAAGACGAGGGGGCACACTATGCGTCTGGAGGAAAGGAGGTTCCTGCACCAGCATAGAAGGGGATTCTTTACGGTCAGAGCCGTGAGACTCTGGAACTCTCTGGGAGAGGAAGTGGTGATGTCCAACTCACTTAATGAGTTCAAGAGAGGCCTGGATGCCTTTCTTGAGAACAATAAAATGACATCTTATGCTTAGTGATAGTTAATTAATCCAGGGATTTAATCTGACTGCCAGATTGGTGTCGGGAAGTGAATTTTTCCTCAATGATGTAAATTGGCCTATACCGCATGGTATAGGAATAGCGGAATAGCTGCAGTGCACAAGAAATAGGCTGAACTGGATGGAGGCTTGTCTTTTTTCGGCCTTATAAACTATGTAACTATGTAACTGTAACTACATTATACTATATATAGGACTATGGGTAGTGCATTATATTGTATGGAAGCCTATGGGGAGTGAATTATACTGTATGGAAGCCTACAGGAAGTGCATTATTTTGTATACAGGCCTATGGGGAGTACAATATACTGTATAGAGGCCTATGGGGAGTACATTATACTATATAGAGGACTATGGGAAGTGCATTATACTGTATGGAGGCATATGGGGAGTACTGTATGGAGGACTATGGGGAGTGTATTATACTGTATAGAGGCCTATGGGGAGTACAATATACTATATAGAGGACTATGGGGAGTACATTATACTGTATTGAGGCCTATGGGGAGTGCATTATACTATATAGAGACCTATGGCCAGTGCATTATAATGTATGGAGGCATATGGGGAGTGCAGTATACTTTATAGAGGCCTATGGGGAGAGAATTATACTGTATAGAGAACTATGGGGAGTGCAGTATACTGTATGGAGGCCTATGGGGAGAGCATTATAATGTGTAAAGGCCTATGGGGAGTGCAGTATACTGTATAGAGACCTATGGGGAGTGAATTATACTGTATAGAGAACTATGGGGAGTGCAGTATACTTTATAGAGGCCTATGGGGAGTGCATTATAATGTATGGAGACCTATGGGGTGTGCATTATAGTTTATAAAGGCCTATGGGGAGTGAATTATAGTGTATGGAGATCTATGAGGAGTGCATTATAATGTATGGAGGCCTATGGGGAGTGCAGTATACTTAATGAAGGACTAGGGGAGTGCATTATATTATATAGAGGCCTATTAAGAGTGTATTATAATGTATAGAGACCTATCCGGAGTGCACTGTATGGAGGACAAAGTGGAGTTGAGTATATTGTTTGGAGGCCTATGAGGAGTGCATTATACCATATTGAGGACTATGAGGAGTGCATTATCCTTCATAGATACCTATGGGGAGTGTATTTTAATGTATAGAGGCCTATGGGAAGTGCATTAATCTTCGTATCCTGCGCCTGGGGAGCCCACAGTCCTGTTCTGTGCACATGTTCTCTTGTACTAGTTTATAAATACACATTTAATATTTATGTAAAACTCTTTGGGAAACTGAATACAGAATGGGGGTCCCATTGCACCCTGTTAGGCACCAGAGAGAAAGATAAGTAGGTGGATGTGGCCACATGGAGGTGTTGTGCAGCCTGGCTTGGATCAGACACATAATGGCCTTGAAGTATTAGCGCCCCAATCATTGCACCCACAGTCAATAATAACCACACCCTGAGAGATAGGCTGAGAGGAACCCCATTGACATTGGGTACAACGTTACCCTTTTGATGAATATGAAGATGACACATGGAAGACATGTTTTTGTTTTAAATTCAAGTTTTATTGAAATACCAAATGTCACAAAATGATCAAAATATAGAAAAGATCCAAATGTCGTCAATGTCATTGACACTGGGAGAAAGTCTTAGCTGTTATCGGATCCAGAATTATGAGGGTCCCAATTTAGTAATCACAGGTTCATCTGCCAACTCCACCAGCAAGAAAATATTTTATCTGTGTAACAAAAAAAAAGAGATGAAATGTACATATAACTCCACTATGAAATGTAACAATAGGCAAAACTTTATGAAATATATTTGCTTTTGTAAAATGTTCTAAAAAAACTAATTTTTTTTTAAATTATCCCATGTTAGATCCCATTGCTCAAAAAATAATGAATGTAACAAGAAATATTCATCCCCATCCTCATCCCAATCACTCCTGGCTCATTACATTGTGCAAAGTGTATTACTTGTAGGATCCAACAAAACTCAAAAGAAATGCAATTATAATGTCAAGTTGGTTGTTACACAATTGCCCCAATAACAGATTTATGAGACACTGGTAATAAATGGTGGAGAGCACTGTCCGCTTACCTGTTACTTTTCTTCTGATGTTTCTTCTGAGATCTCCACGCATGGGCTTCCTTGAGGTCACCAGGAAAGTCCTTGAAAACATGGCCTTGCACTTGGCAGCTGCAGCAGATATGTGTTATGTTATCTTCTTCATATTCCACCGTCATCCTTCTATTCTCGCTCATTGACTTGTCCGTATAGAAAATGATAGCTTCTGTGTTTGCCAATGTACATCTTTCTGGTAGATGCCAAAGACCAACAGATGAGGACTCGTCTTGTCTCAGTCTGACCATGACAGACCAATTCCCAGTCCAAAAGCCAAAAGTATTGAGGGTCTTGGTAGGACCTTTCAAGACAGTGCAGAAGTTTCTCAAGTACTCAGCAACCTCCTTCCCCGGTGTATGAGGGTTTCGGACTGATACTATCACTTCTATCTCTTCCATATTAGCTGCACAGTTAGAGGAGACAGATTCTGGTCCTGATGATTTCTCCATTATCTTTTCCTTCCAATGATAGATGTAGTATAAGTGTCCAGAGGGGTCTTCTGCAGGAGAATATATGAAGGTAGAGTGAAGACCCTCCTTTATATCAGAATGGGGAGGGGGAGGGATTTCCTGTCATAGTCTTCACCATCTTGGGTATCAGGTAGAGTAAATCTGATTTACATAACACAAGTGTATTCACTAAGTGAAGATCCCAAAGAAAACATGTTAGTAACAAGGTTCCCTCCAAATGTCTCTCCATATTCATATATCTGGATATATTTTTATCTATATATCTGTCTTCTATTTTATATTTTATTTATCAAATTTAGCTTTCCTGCTAACTATTTACTAAGTAGTTGTCTACGTGTGTAAAAGTGTCCAAAACTAATATAATTCATTTGGATTTCTCTCTATCATGCATCTGTATTTAGACAATTTATTAATTAATGGAAATATTATAAAATGTATAGATAGATTTAGAAACATCTAACATTATTCCCAAAATCTGCAATAATTAAAATAATAATAATTAGCTTTATTTCCATCAATTGTCAAAAACAAACATAAAAGATCCTGATACACAGTGCAGACTGACCAAAAGTACCAAAAATGTGTCTTTGGTTGAAGACCCTCCAGATAAAGGTTCCACTTCTACTCTGTACAAGACCCTGATGTACAAGTGACTGCAGATATAATAAAAATCAGCATAATACATCAAATACACAGCATTACAGATAGTGATGCGTCAAGCAAGATGTAAAATGCATAAATTCATAATAATAATGCTCATGTGTAAGAATAATTAAGGTAGAAGACACCCAACCTAATATAATAGTGACACCATCATGGCGCCCCCGTTAGTAAATATAGTGATGTCCTCCCTGGATGAGGATCTTTTCTATGTATCCACCACTTCAGTCATGTTTTCAGGTGGTGGAGATACATAGATGACGTTTTCCTCCTATGGATCAGCATTCTAACAGAACTCCATGATTTCTATAAATTTCCTATTCCACATGATCTGATATCATATTTACTTTATTTTGAGTTTCACTTTTAGAGCAATTTCCAGATGTTTTGATTTCACTGATGGATGGAGCATTGTCATCGTCCTGATTTGTGACACCTACTGATAAAAATAATGTGAAATATAAGAGTCACCATCCTGATTAAATTGTAAAATTACCACCATATATTCTATATCTACATGTCAGAAGGATTGTAAGTGATGAGAATAATTTTTAGGAATCATTTTCAAAATTGACTGATAAATTCATTGACAGGATTTACCTTACTTAGGATCTTATATCTGTTCCTTTTTCAATACTATATAACTGGTCAATCTTTTGCTATTTCTACATCTCCATGTCTTAGTAGGTGTATGAAACATTAAAGGCTTTAATAAGTAGACAAGGATGACTTCAACCATTGGGGGTACAGGCCAATGACGCTGACTCTTGGGATACAGTATAAAAAGAAATTGGGTTCAGAACAATGACAAGGGAACCTGGCGTATAGGATAATGATACTTACACTTGGGGTATACGAGGTGGAGACTCACACTTTTATGTGTACATTGATTAAAAAAAGCATCTAACATTATGATGTATGAATTTATAATGGCTATTTAATAAGTATGTCCTGTTTGGTGCAGTTATTACTCTTTATTATACCTAAATTCCAGGTTTCAGTCCTAATTTTCATTTGTATGACTGCATAATTATTAGATATACGATGCATTCACTAAATGCATAGGACGATAGATATGAATCTTATGTAGAAGATAGAACAAGTAAAACAACATGCAATCAAATCACTCTGTTGACTCCTGGGTAAGATCCATATTTCCGGTAAAGCTATTTACCCGGACAGAATTCTACACAAATTAATAAATATGCCATGTCTTATCAAGGACACATCATATTAAAAATTAGATGTGTCCTTGATAAGAGCAGAGCGCAGGAGGAATGGGAGCGAGGTGAGTATTTTTTTCTTGTGCATTGGATATTTGTATGTATATAGGAGGCTATGTGGGACTCACACTGTATATATGGAGGCTATGTGGGATTCACACTGTATATATGGAGGCTATGTGGGGCTCACACTGTATATATGGAGGCTTTGTGGGGCTCACATTGTACATATGGAGGCTATGTGTGACCCATGCTGTATATAAGGAAGCTATGTGGGGCTCACAGTATATAAAGGTAGGCTATGTGTAACTCTCTGTAAATATGAAGGCTATGTGATGCTCACACTGAATACATATTGAGGCTATGTGGGGCTCACACTGTATACAGGGAGGATATGGGGAGCTCACGGTATGTATATAAGGTGATATTCATAGCTAGTGTTGCTCAACTTTTTTTTCTATACCTTGTGTTTTCATATGATACATTCTGTGTGAAGATTTATATATTATCTCAGTGGCAGACACACTACCATTGCCATACATGTTTTATATTTCTTCTCCAATTCTAACAAATTTAATCAATGTGATTGACTTTTCCCTGACAAGAAACATATGATATAGGTGGGTAGATAGATATGAAAAAGAAAAGGAAAATGGAAAAAGCTTTGTAGATATTCTGTTTGAACCTATCGTACATCAGGCCAAGTCTAGTGACTATAAAGGATCCATTGATTATGATTTTCATCCCTGAAGTAACTGTTTATAGGGGTAACAATTTCAATATTACTCAGGGAAAGCAGCTATTGTAAAGCAAACATTATTATGGTCAGTAGGACAGATGAAAAATCAAGTCTTTGACCTACAGTATTGTCACAAATCAATCCATTCATATTTAAAAGCATAATGGAATTAGAGGCAGAATATAACGCTAAATTTACCTTTGAGCCTACAGACTTAGAATGGATCTAGTAGAGTTCTTCAGAGAACCTTTTTCATATAAGAAAAATATCACGACAAACTCACAACTCATCTGAAATTATAAAATAGGCGCTACTTTTGATCCCATGGCAGGACCCCTTTATTGAGAAAAAATATTACTTGTCATTAGTTAAATAAATGAAAAAAATAATTATCAGGGGAAGCAAAAAATATTATTGTTGGGAAATTATTATTGATAATGACATACTATTGTCGTTTGACATACTAACTCACTACTAGCACTGACACCAGTATTTACCAACAATAACTTTTTGCCTGTCCTGATAATTGCTCTTAAAGAAAATATCTGTGTTACGGATTCATTTTTTTTAAAATAAAGGGGTACTGCAATGGGCTCCGATGTCGAGACTAACCCATAATTTCAGCCATGTTCTGAGTTTGTTGAGATATATAAACAAGATTTTCCTCATTTTGATGAGCTCCTCTGAAGAACTTGATCAGTTCTGTTCTTACCTCATTTGAATTTGTTGAGTTTGGACAAGGATTACAAAACATAACGAAATCTTCATTTTATGTTGTATCCATTTCATTTCAATGTCACTTCCTTTACAATTATCCTGAGACTATTTACCCTGGCATCTACAGATGAAATGCCCTGTGTGTACAGTTCTCTTGGGTGGATCCTGGGTTTGTGCTCTTCTCTTCTCATGCTGAGTTTACTGATGAGATTACAAAGCTCCAGAGAAGTGTGACCTCTACAGAGTCTATTGTGTCTCATGGACAATTCTATTAGGTCAATTGTATAATTATAACATTGGCCTCCATGATTATTCAATTGAACTAATAGATTTAGACCAGACCAATACACCCAAAACCAGACTGGTTTCTTTAAAGGTTAATGAAGATAAACTATTTATTTGATCTAGAGCTTAAGTTATAGATACCTGATAGACACATGTTATTTTCTGCATCTTTCTTCTTCCTCTGACATAGATTAATTTATTACATTGAAAGTAATTGAAGACGTTGTTTGCTTCAATTCTTTTTCTCTATCTCATATCTGTGTATTTCTCTACACTAGCTGGACTTTCCATTGCTTTTTCTATATCTCCCTATCTGTCTTATTAGATGTATGAAATATTACCAACGTTAATAAGCAGAGAGAGTCTGATGATGCTGACACTTTGGGGTACAGGATAATGACACAATGAGACTTCGGGCACAGGACAATGATTTTTTCTACACCTTGTGTTTTCATAAGATATATTCTGTGTGTAGATTTATATATTATCTGAATGGCAGACACACTGAAATTTCCATACATGTTTTATATTTCTTCTCCAAATCTAACAAATTTAATCAATATTATTGATTTTTCCCTGACAAGAAACATATGATATAGGTGGGTAGATAGATATGAAAAAGAAAAGGAAAATGGATAAAGCTTTATAGATATTCTGTTTGAACCTATCGTACATCAGGCCAAGTCTAGTGACTATAAAGGATCCATTGATTATGATTTTCTTCCCTGAAGTAACTGTTTATAGGGGTAACAATTTCATTATTACTCAGGGAGAGCAGCTACTGTAAAGCAAAGATTATTATGGTCAGTAGGACTGATGAAAAAGCAAGTCTTTGACCTACAGTATTGTCACAAATCAATCGATTGATATTTAAAAACATAATGGAATTAGCGGCAGAATATAACGCTAAATTTACCTTGGAGCCTATAGACTTAGTATGGATCTAGTAGAGTTCTTCAGAGCAGCTCTTTCATATAAGACAACTCATCTGAAATTATAAAATAGACGCTACTTTTGATCCCATGGCAGGACCCCTTTATTGAGAAAAAATATTACTTGTCATTAATTAAATAAATGAAAAAAATAATTATCAGGGGAAGCAAAAAATTATTGTTAGGAAAGAATTATTGATAATGACATACTATTGTCGTTCGACATACTAACTCACTACTAGCACTTACACCAGTATTTACCAACAATAACTTTTTGCCTTTCCTGATAATTGCTCTTAAAGAAAATATCTTTGTTATGGAGTAATTTTTTTTTTAAATAAAGGGGTACTGCAATGGGCTCCGATGTCGAGACTAACCCCTAATTTCACCCATGTTCTGAGTTTGTTGAGA
This sequence comes from Phyllobates terribilis, assembly GCF_046119375.1. Lineage (NCBI taxonomy): Eukaryota > Metazoa > Chordata > Amphibia > Anura > Dendrobatidae > Phyllobates > Phyllobates terribilis. The sequence goes on along the minus strand of NW_027362772.1, from coordinate 49,585,515 downwards.
TATATAAACAATATTTTCCTCATTTTGATGAGCTCCTCTGAAGAACTTGATCAATTCTGTACTTACCTCATTTGAATTTGTTGAGTTTGGACAAGGATTACAAAACATAACGAAATCTTCATTTTATATTGTATACACTTCATTTCCAAGTCACTTCCTTTACAATTATCCTGAGACTATTTACCCTCTCATCTACATATGAAATGCCCAGTGTGTACAGTTCTCTCGGGTGGGTCCTGGGTTTGTGCTCTTCTCTTCTTATACTGAGTTTACTGATGAAATTACAAAGCTCCAGACAAGTGTGACCTCTACAGAGTCTATTGTGTCTCATGGACAATTCTATGAGGTCAATTGTATAATAATAACATTGGCCTCCATAATTATTCAATAGAACTAATAGATTTAGACCAAACCAATACACCCAAAACCAGACTGGCTTCTTTAAAGGTTAATGAAGATAAACTATTTATTTGAGCTAGAGCTCAGATTACTTATACATGGTAGACACATGTTATTTTCTGCATCTTTCTTCTTCCTCTGACATATAGATTTATTTATTACATTGAAAGTAATTGAAGACTTTGTTTGCTTCAATTCTTTTTCTCTATCTCATATCTGTGTATTTCTCTACACTAGCTGGACTTTCCATTGCTTTTTCTATATCTCCCTATCTATCTTATTAGATGTATGAAATATTAACAGTGTTTATAAGCAGAGTCTGATGATGCTGACACTTTGGGGTACAGGTCATTGACGCTGACACTTTGGGGTACAGGATAATGATACTTACCTTGGGTTATGTGATGATGAGACCAACACTTGGGGGTACAGAATAATGAAATTGTGACTAGTGTTGAGCATTCCGATACTGAAATATCGGGTATCGGCCGATATTCGCAGTATCGGAATTCCAATACTTAATTACGATACTTTTACAATATCGTATAACGGAATCGGAAGTTCCCATAATGCAATGAGCCAGTTTCATTTTATTCAGCCAATGAGGATCTTAAGAAGTGTGGGCACATCCTGTTAGGCATGTAGGCATGTTAACTAATGGCATGGCTGTGATTGGCTGCTGAAATGATGTCATGATGCCCTATAAAAGCCGCTGCCGCCATTTTGAGCTCACTCTGCTGTGAATTCAGTTAGGGATAGGACGCTGTTGTTCTGAGGGACAGTTTTAGCTACCTATTTGGTCTATTCTGCTTTACCCAAGCTACTTTATAAATCGCTGTGCCTTGCAGCGCTAGTGCACAGTTCTCTGTGCTGTTCACCGCTGTCTGCAAGGTCTCTGTGTGTGAGTGCAGCTCACCCTGTAGTGTGTGCTTCAGCCACGTCTGGTTGTAGTGCACTCATTGTGTGTCACTGCCTCATACATTGTCCTTTTTTGCTAATTCATAATTTTTCCTGATATCTCCTATTAGTGTGGTGGTTCCATCCGTATTCAGCTACATTGGTTTCAAACACACTATATAGGAGTAGATAGAGAATTTTTTTTGTCTTGCAGCGCTAGTGCACAGTGCTCTGCATCTGCACTGTTCACCGCTGTCTGCAAGGTCTGTGTGTGTGAGTGCTGCTCATGCTGTAGTGTGTGCTTCAGCCACGTCTGGTTGTAGTGCGCTCCGCATGCGTCACTGCCTCATACATTGTCCTTTTTTGCTAATTGAACATTTTTCCTGATTTCTCCTATTAGGGTGGTGGTTCCATCCGTATTCAGCTACATTTGTTCCAAACACACTATATTGGAGTAGATAGAGGAGCCTTTCTGCAGCATTGTGCCCTGCTGCCCCAGCCAGATTAGTATTAGCCTATTTTTTGTAGCCTTATCTATTGCATTGTAGGTTACCTTCCTGCATTGTAATAGCTACAAAAGGTTTGTGATACTATCGGTATTACATCTTTGGGCATATCCATTGTCTTTTTGTGACAAAAAAAACTAAATAAAGTTCACCAAACACTCCACTTTACAGTTGTGTAGGCCACATTAGCTCATATTAAAGTCTAGTCCACACTTTATAAAATTAGTGTTTCTTATACCTGTTAGCAGCTGTTCAGGAATAAGCACACTAAGCCCTTAATACTTTTCTGCCTATCTTTATCAGTCTACCAAGATGAAGAAGGCAGGGAGTAAGGCATGTGGTCGTGGTCGTGGGCGTGGAGTTTCTGCAGGGAGAGAACGTGAGGATTCTGTGCCTGCAGGGAGAGGACGTGGGGATTCTGTGTCTCCTGCGGGCACCAGTGACTCAGCATCCCCCAGTTTTACCAGGGAACAGTCCTTTATACGCAGCTTTGTAGGAGCTAGCCGTACCCCACTGCTGTGGGAGGACCAAATTGAAGCCGTTGGATGGATGGCAGCTCATGCATCAATTTCAATTAGTTCCAGAACCTCTCTGGTCCTGAGCACTGAAGAGCACCCATCTGTCTCTTCACCACCTGCCAAATTGCCCAGGCAGTCAGAGAGCCCTGGACAGGAGCCATCTCTACTTCTGTTCTCTGAATCTCTTGGCTTGGAAAGAGGGGGCCAGCCAAGCAGAATTCGAGAATTTGAAGAAGAGGTAGTATGCAGTGATGCGCAACCGTTTTGTCTCTCTGAATCTGAAGAGACAGGTTGGCCAGTGCCTATGGTCAGCAGCACACCTCAGTACGCATCTGATGATGAGACTCAGGTGCCACTTTCTGGTGCGTACTGTGCTGTCGAGACTACCCAGGAGAAGCAGTTGTTTGAAGAGGGTGGTGTAGATGATGAGGTCCTTGCCCCATCATGGCGTGAGGGACAGGAAGGTGGTGGGAGCAGCTCTGAGGAAGAGATTCCCCGAACGGCCCAAAAAGGAGGGAGAGGGAGGGGGCAGACTTGGTTGCCTGTAGCCTCCACTTTGGCACCCATTAGGAGCATGGCTCTTCCAAAATCCAAAGCGGCCGCTCCCAAGACTTGCAGTGCCTGGTCCTTTTTTGACACAGTTGCAGATGACATTTGCTTTGTCAAATGCAAGCTTTGTAATTAGAAGGTGAAAAGAGGGAAAAGTGTCAGCAACCTCAATACCACAAATATGTGGAAACATGTGCGGACCAAGCACGTGGTGGAGTTACAAAAACACGCTGAAGACCTAGGCCAACCTACAGCGCCACATACCACCTCTTCAGCTCGTGTTGTAGCCTCTTCCTCCAGCTCACACACAGCTGGTTCGGCTTCCTCACAGGATCGCCATGGAAGAATCTCTGGCACTGTTGTACAGAGACACAGTGTAATTCCACCCACAGCACCACTTTCACTGTCATCCTCACACTCCCAGGCCTCTCTACAGCCATCGTTAGCACAGGCATGGGAGAAAAGGCGCCCATACTCAGCAAACCACCCCCGAGCACAGGCTCTGAATGCTGGCATTGCTAAACTACTGGCCCTTGAAATGCTATCATTCAGGCTGGTGGAGACTGACACCTTCCTTAACTTTATGGCATTGGCAGTCCCACAATACATCGTGCCCAGCCGCTTTTATTTCAGCAGGCAAGCCGTCCCTGCCCTGCAACAGCATGTGGAGGGAAAAATTAAACATGCGCTACCAAACGCCGTCAGTAGCAAGGTCCACCTGACCACCGATGCGTTCACCAGTAAGCATGGACAGGGACGATACCTTTCCCTCACTGCCCATTGGATAAATGTTGTGGAGCCGGGTACAGATCTTGAGAGTGGCGCTGTACGTGTTCTGCCAACTCCAAGGATTGCAGGAATCCAGTCTGTACACATTGACTCCTCCTCATACTCCAGTTCCTCTGAATCAGCGCTGCAGGAGCCTTCACTGTCTACCTCCACATCGACCCGTGAACGGTTGGTTACCTGTTATGATGACCGATATGAGCACAGCCGTGGCCAAACGTCAACAGGCCGTATTAAAATTAATTTCTTTGGGGAATCGAAGCCACACAGCGCAGGAGCTCTGGAATGCCATCAAGCAGCAGAGCGACGTGTGCTTTGTGCCAGCGAATCTCCAGCCAGGTATGGTAGTGTGTGACAATGGCCAAAATCTGGTGGCAGCTCTGGCCATAGGCAACCTCACTCACATCCCATGTCTGGCACATGTGCCCAACTTGGTCATGCAGGGGTTTTTGAGGGACTAACCAGATCTTGATGCACTGCTTCACAAGGTCCGCATAGAGTGCGCTCATTTGCGGCGTTCCAGCAACGCAAGATCATGCACTGCAGCTCTGCAGCACCGATTACATCTTCCGGAACATCGCATCATATGTGACCTACCCACCAGGTGGAATTCAACGTTACATATGTTGGAGAGGTTGTGTGAGCAGCAGGCAGCAGTAATGGAGTACCAGCTACAGCAGGCGCAAACAAGTCGCAGTGCGCGCCGTTCACACTTCACCACCACTGAATGGGCCTCTATGAAGGACATTTGCCACGTTTTGCGTGCCTTCGATTATTCCATACGGATGGCGAGTGCAGATGATGCACTAGTCAGCATGACTATCCCCTTATCTGCCTGCTTGAAAAAACACTGCAAGCACTAATGGAGGAGGTTTTGGAAGAGGTTGAGGATGAGGAGTCACAAATGCCATCTGCTTCTCTACAGTCTGCGCAACGTGGTTCCTCACAAAAGCCTAGGCAGGGGACACTTTGTGAGGAGGATGAGGAGGAGTTAATGGAGGAGGAAGACATCTGTCCAGAGGAGGGAGGTAAACAATGCTCTAGTAGTCAATATCTAGAACGAAAGTGGGGTGATGCAGAGCAGGCAGAGATCACACCTCAAGCAGGTGACAGCGTTTCTTGGCCAGTTGGCAGTCTGCAGCACATGGTTGATTTCATGCTGCAGTGCCTGAGAAATGACCACCGCATCGCCCACATTCTCAACACAGCTGATTATTGGGTGTCCACCCTCCTAGATCCTCGCTACCGGGACAACTTACAAAGCCTCATAACACCGTTGAACCGGGAGCGTAAAATGCGGGAGTACCAAGACGCACTGGTGCATTCCATCATGTTCTCCATTCCAACCGAGAGCAGTGCTGCTAGTGCTTTACAAAGCAGCTCAGTGCGTCAAGGCAGTGGAGGAAGCTCTGCACAAAGAAGGAGGAGAAACAGCGCCTCAGCACAAGGCAAGACCAGTATTGCCCAAATGTGGCAAAGTTTTGCGTCCCCGCCGCTACAAATGTCTACACCATCACAGACGGCTCCAGTCAGCAGGAGGCAACGTTTCCGTCAGATGGTGACAGACTACATGTCTTGCCCTCTCAGTGTACTCCCAGACGGCTCTTCTCCCTTCAAGTTTTGGGTCTGTAAGCTGGATACAAGGCCAGAGCTTAGCCAGTATGCATTGGAGGTGCTAGCTTGCCCTGCTGCTAGTGTATTATCGGAACGCGTCTTTAGTGCCACAGGTGGTGTACTAACAGACCGTCGCATGCGACTATCTTCCGATAACGTTGACCGGCTTACTTTTCTCAAAATGAACAAGGCCTGGATCTCTCATGAATTTGACAGTCCTCTTCCAGAATAAATAATTGGTTGGCAACAGTATCCAGGTCTCCTGTTGTGTTCATGTTTCTACCACCTGAACTGTAATCCCTGAGCTCCAACACCGCCAGATGGCGCTCAGAAGTGCCATCTGCACAGTCAACACTTGCTGCCGTGTTATTGGGGTTCAGTAACATCAGCTGTTCCCCTGCTGTGTGTCCGGCAAATTCTCCTGCTCTGTCCACATTCTCACTACTACAGATTTTAAAGTTGCTCCAATTACACTTCTGGCTGCTCTGTTTTCAGTATTATCTCTGAGCTCCAACACCGCCGGTTGGTGCTCAGAAGTGCTGTTTGCACAGTCAACACTTGCTGCCGTGTTATTGGGGTTCAGTAACGTCAGCTGTTCCCCAGCTGTGTGTCCGGCAAATTCTCCTGCTTTGTCCACATCCACTGTACTACTGACTTAAACCTTGCTCCAATTAAACCTCTGGCTCCTCTGTTTTTAGTATTTACCCTGGGCTCCAATACCGCTGGTTGCTGCTCAAAAGTGCCGTCTGCACAGTCAATGCTTGCTGCCATGTTATTGGGGTTCAGTAACGTCAGCTGATCCCCAGCTGTGTGTCCGGCAAATTCTCCTGCTTTGTCCACATCCACTGTACTACTGATTTAAAACTTGCTCCAATTACACCTCTGGCTGCTCTGTTTTTAGTATTTACCCTGGGCTACAATACTGCTAGTTGCTGCTCAGAAGTGCCGTCTGCACAGTCAACGCTTGCTCCAGTGTTATTGGGGTTCAGTAACGTCAGCTGGTCCCCTGCTGTGTGTCCGGCAAATTCTCCTGCTCTGTCCACATTCACATTACTACAGATTTTAAAGTTGCTCCAATTACGCCTCTGGCTCCACTCTGTTTTTAGTATTTACCCTGGGTTCCAGCACCGCCAGCTCATTCCCAGCAGTGTCTTTGGCATGGGTACTCCCTCCTGCCCAGCCTGGTTCCAGCACGTCAGCTGTTTCCGGGTAGTGTCAACGTCACTTTGCCTCCAATGCGTTGTCCTGTCGTGTTGCGGTCGGGTTAGCCGACTCTATTGTGCCTGCAGTTTAGGTGACTCCTATGTGGACTGCGGGATCTGGCAATGAAGACTGAAGTGCCAATAGGACAAGCACCCCCTGTAGGACTGTGGGTTTCGGCAACTGCGGCCGGCTCGCGGCCTTGCAACTTTTTTTTACATGGGTACCTTCTGCTACCCATCCGGGTTCCAGTACCGTCAGCTGGTTCTCGGCAGTGCCTTTGGCTTAGGTGCCTCCTTTGCGGTATCCAAGTTCCACCAAAGTCTGCAGGTCCTTGGTAGTGCTTTCTGGCACAGGTACCTCCTGCTTAGTAACAGAGTTCCAGTACCGTCAGCTGGTCCTCGGTAGTACCATTGGCTCTTGTACCTTCTGCTACCCATCCGGGTTCCAGTACCGTCAGCTGATCCTCGGTAGTTCCATTAGCTCTTGTACCTTCTACCATCCATTCGGGTTCCAGTACCATCAGCTGGTTCTCGGCAGTGCCTTTGGCTTAGGTGCCTCCTTCTTGGTATCCAAGTTCCACCAACGTCTGCTGGTCCTTGGTTGTGCTTTCTGGCACATGTACCTCCTGCTTACTAACCGAGTTCCAGTACCGTCAGCTGGTCCTCGGTAGTTCCATTGGCTCTTGTACCTTCTGCTACCCATCCGGGTTCCAGTACCGTCAGCTGGTCCTCGGTAGTTCCATTTGCTCTTGTACGTTCTACTATACATCCCGGTTCCAGTACCGTCATCTGGTTCTCGGCAGTGCCTTTGGCTTAAGTGCCTCCCTCTCGGTATCCAAGTTCCACCATTGTCTGCTGGTCCTTGATAGTGCTTTTTGGCACAGGTACCTCCTGCTTAGTAACCGAGTTCCAGTACCGTCAGCTGGTCTTCGGTAGTTCCATTGGCTCTTCTACCTTCTGCTACCAATCCAGGATCAAGTACCGTCAGCTGGTTCTCTGCAGCATCTTTGGCACGGGTTCTCCCTCCTGCCCAGCCTGGTTCCAGCACGCCAGCTGTTTCCGGGTAGTGTCAACGTCACTTTGCCTCCAATGCGTTGTCCTGTCGTGTTGCGGTTGGGTTAGCCGACTCTATTGTGCCTTCAGTTTATGTGACTCCTATGTGGGCTGCGGGATCTGGCACTGAAGGCTGGTTCCATAGTGCAAATAAGACAAGCTCCCCCTGTAGGACTGTGGGTTTCGGTAACTGCGGCCGGCTCGCGGCCTTGCAACTTTTTTTTTCATGGGTACCTTCTGCTACCCATCCGGGTTCCAGTATCGTCAGCTGGTACTCAGCAGTGCCTTTGGCTTAGGTGCCTCCTTCTCAGTATCCAAGTTCCACCAACGTCTACTGGTCCTTGGTAGTGTTTTCTGGCACAGGTACCTCCTGCTTAGTAACCGAGTTCCAGTACCGTCAGCTGGTCTTCTGTACTTCCATTGGCTCTTGTACCTTCTGCCACCCATCCGGGTTTCAGTACCGTCAGCTGGTCCTCGGTAGTTCCATTTGCTCTGGTATCTTCTACTACCCATCCGGGTTCCAGTACTGTCAGCTGGTTCTCGGCAGTGCCTTTGGCTTAGGTGCTTCCTTCTCGATATCCAAGTTCCACCAACGTCTGCTGGTCCTTGGTAGTGCTTTCTGGCACAGGTACCTCCTGCTTAGTAACTGAGTTCCAGTACCGTCAGCTGGTCTTCGGTAGGTCCATTGGCTCTTGTACCTTCTGCTACCAATCCAGGTTCAAGTACCGTCAGCTGGTTCTCGGCAGCGTCTTTGGCACGGGTACTCCCTCCTGCCCAGCCTGGTTCCAGCACGCCAGCTGTTTCCGGGTAGTGTCAACATCACTTTACCTCCAATGCGTTGTCCTGTCGTGTTGCGGTCGGGTTAGCCGACTCTATTGTGCCTGCAGTTTAGGTGACTCCTATGTGTTCTTCGGGATCTGGCAATGAAGGCTGGTTCCATAGTGCCAATAGGACAAGCACCCCCTGTAGGACTGTGGGTTTCGGTAACTGCGGCCGGCTTGCGGCCTTGTAACTTTTTTTTACATGGGTACCTTCTGCTACCCATCCGGGTTCCAGTACCGTCAGCTGGTTCTCGGCAGTGCCTTTGGCTTAGGTGCCTCCTTCGCGGTATCCAAGTTCCACCAACGTCTGCTGGTCCTTGGTAGTGCTTTCTGGCACAGGTACCTCCTGCTTACTAACCGAGTTCCAGTACCGTCAGCTGGTCCTCGGTAGTTCCATTGGCTCTTGTACCTTCTGCTACCCATCCGGGTTCCAGTACCGTCAGCTGGTCCTCGGTAGTTCCATTTGCTCTTGTACCTTCTACTACCTATCCGGGTTCCAGTACCGTCAGCTGGTAATCTGTAGTTCTATTTGCTCTTGTACCTTCTACTATACATCCCAGTTCCAGTACCGTCATCTGGATCTCGGCAGTGCCTTTGGCTTAAGTGCCTCCCTCTCGGTATCCATGTTCCACCATTGTCTGCTGGTCCTTGATAGTGCTTTCTGGCACAGGTACCTCCTGCTTAGTAACCGAGTTCCAGTACCGTCAGCTGGTCTTCGGTAGTTCCATTGGCTCTTGTACCTTCTGCTACCCATCCGGGTTCCAGTACCATCAACTGGTTCTCGGCAGTGTCTTTGGCATGGGTACTCCCTCCTGCCCAGACTGGTTCCAGCACGCCAGCTGTTTCTGGGTCTTGTCAACGTCACTTTGCCTCCAATGCGTTGTCCTGTCGTGTTGCGGTCGGGTTAGCCGACTCTATTGTGCCTTCAGTTTATGTGACTCCTATGTGTGCTGCGGGATCTGGCAATGAAGGCTGGTTCCATAGTGCCAATAAGACAAGCACCCCCTGTAGGACTGTGGGTTTCGGTAACTGCGGCCGGGTCGCGGCCTTGCAACTTTTTTTTTCATGGGTACCTTCTGCTACCCATCCGGGTTCCAGTATCGTGAGCTGGTACTCGGCAGTGCCTTTGGCTTAGGTGCCTCCTTCTCAGTATCCAAGTTCCATCAACGTCTACTGGTCCTTGGTAGTGTTTTCTGGCACAGGTACTTCCTGCTTAGTAACCGAGTTCCAGTACCGTCAGCTGGTCTTCTGTACTTCCATTGGCTCTTGTACCTTCTGCCACCCATCCGGGTTTCAGTACCGTCAGCTGGTCATCGGTAGTTCCATTTGCTCTGGTACCTTCTACTACCCATCCGGGTTCCAGTACCTTCAGCTGGTTCTTGGCAGTGCCTTTGGCTTAGGTGCTTCCTTCTCGATATCCAAGTTCCAGCAATGTCTGCTGGTCCTTGGTAGTGCTTTCTGGCACAGGTACCTCCTGCTTAGTAACCGAGTTCCAGTACCGTCAGCTGGTCTTCGGCAGTTCCATTGGCTCTTCTACCTTCTGCTACCAATCCAAGTTCAAGTACCGTCAGCTGGTTCTCTGCAGCGTCTTTGGCACGGGTACTCCCTCCTGCCCAGCCTGGTTCCAGCATGCCAGCTGTTTCCGGGCAGTGTCAACATCACTTTGCCTCCACTGCGTTGTCCTGTCGTGTTGCGGTCGGGTTAGCCGATTTTATTGTGCCTGCAGTTTAGGTGACTCCTATGTGGGCTGCGGGATCTGGCAATGAAGGCTGGTTCCATAGTGCCAATAGGACAAGCACCCCCTGTAGGACTGTGGGTTTCAGTAACTGCGGCCGGCTCGCGGCCTTACAACTTTTTTTTCATGTGTACCTTCTGCTACCCATCCGGGTTCCAGTTCCGTCAGCTGGTTCTCGGCAGTGCCTTTGGCTTAGGTGCCTCAATTGCGGTATCCAAGTTGCACAAACATCTGCTGGTGCTTGGTAGTGCATTCTGGCACAGGTACCTCCTGCTTACTAACCGAGTTCCAGTACCGTCAGCTGGTCCTCGGTAGTTCCATTGGCTCTTCTACCTTCTGCTACCCATCCGGGTTCCAGTACCGTCAGCTGGTCCTCGGTAGTTCCATTAGCTCTTGTACCTTCTACTACCCATCCGGATTCCAGTACCGTCAGCTGGTTCTCGGCAGTGCCTTTAGCTTAGGTACCTCCTTCTCGGTATCCAAGTTCCACCAATGTGTGCTGGTCCTTGGTAGTGCTTTCTGGCACAGGTACCTCCTGCTTAGTAACCGAGTTCCAGTACCATCAGCTGGTCTTCGGTAGTTCCTTTGGCTCTTGTACCTTCTGCTACCCATCCCGGTTCCAGTACCGTCAACTGGTTCTCGGCAGTGTCTTTGGCACGGGTACTCCCTCCTGCCCAGCATGGTTCCAGCACGCCAGCTGTTTCCGGGTAGTGTCAACGTCAGTTTGCCTCCAATGCGTTGTCCTGTCGAGTTGCGGTCGGGTTAGCCGACTCTATTGTGCCTTCAGTTTATGTGACTCCTATGTGGGCTGCGGGATCTGGCAATGAAGGCTGGTTCCATAGAGCCAATAAGACAAGCACCCCCTGTAGGACTGTAGGTTTCGGTTACTGCGGCCGGCTCGCGGCCTTACAACTTTTTTTTCATGGGTACCTTCTGCTACCCATCCGGGTTCCAGTACCGTCAGCTGGTACTCGGCAGTGCCTTTGGCTTATGTGCCTCCTTCTCAGTATCCAAGGTCCACCAACGTCTACTGGTCCTTGGTAGTGTTTTCTGGCACAGGTACGTCCTGCTTAGTAACCGAGTTCCAGTACCGTCAGCTGGTCTTCGGTAGTTCCATTGGCTCTTCTACCTTCTGCCACCCATGCAGGTTCCAGTACCGTCAGATGGTCCTCGGTAGTTCCATTTGCTCTTGTACCTTCTACTACCCATCCGGGTTCCAGTACCGTCAGCTGGTCCTCGGTAGTACCATTGGCTCTTGTACCTTCTGCTACTCATCCGGGTTCCAGTACCGTCAGCTGATCCTCGGTAGTTCCATTAGCTCTTGTACCTTCTACCACCCATTCGGGTTCCAGTACCATCAGCTGGTTCTCGGCAGTTCCTTTGGCTTAGGTGCCTTCTTCTCGGTATTCAAATTCCACCAACGTCTGCTGGTCCTTGGTTGTGCTTTCTGGTACAGGTACCTCCTGCTTACTAAACGAGTTCCAGTACCATCAGCTGGTTCTCGGCAGTGCCTTTGGCTTAGGTGCTTCCTTCTCGATATGCAAGTTCCACCAACGTCTGCTGGTCCTTGGTAGTGCTTTCTGGCACAGGTACCTCCTGCTTAGTAAATGAGTTCCAGTACCGTCAGCTGGTCTTCGGTAGTTCCATTGGCTGTTGTACCTTCTGCTACCAATCCAGGTTCAAGTACCGTCAGCTGGTTCTCGGCAGCGTCTTTGGCACGGGTACTCCCTCCTGCCCAGCCTGGTTCCAGCACGCCAGCTGTTTCCGCGTAGTGTCAACATCACTTTGCCTCCAATGCGTTGTCGTGTTGTGTTGCGGTCGGGTTAGCCGACTCTTTTGTGCCTGCAGTTTAGGTGACTCCTATGTGGGCTGCGGGATCTGGCAATGAAGGCTGGTTCCATAGTGCCAATAGGACAAGCACCCCCTGTAGGACTGTGGGTTTCGGTAACTGCGGCCGGCTCGCGGCCTTGCAACTTTTTTTTACATGGGTACTTTCTGCTACCCATTCGGGTTCCAGTACCGTCAGCTGGTTCTCCGCAGTGCCTTTGGCTTAGGTGCCTCTTTTGCGGTATCCAAGTTCCACCAACGTCTGCTGGTCCTTGGTAGTGCTTTCCGGCACAGGTACCTCCTGCTTACTAACCTAGTTACAGTACGTCAGCTGGTCCTCGGTAGTTCCATTGGCTCTTGTACCTTCTACTACCCATCCGGGTTCCAGTACCGTCAGCTGGTTCTCGGCAGTGCCTTTAGCTTAGGTGCCTCCTTCTCGGTATCCAAGTTCCACCAATGTCTGCTGGTCCTTGGTAGTGCTTTCTGGCACAGGTACCTCCTGCTTAGTAACCGAGTTCCAGTACCGTCAGCTGGTCTTCGGTAATTCCATTGGCTCTTGTACCTTCTGCTACCCATCGGGGTTCCAGTACCGTCAACTCGTTCTCGGCAGTGTCTTTGGCACGGGTACTCCCTCCTGCCCAGCATGGTTCCAGCACGCCAGCTGTTTCCGGGTAGTGTCAACCTCACTTTGCCTAAAATGCGTTGTCCTGTCGCGTTGCGGTCGGTTTAGCCGACTCTATTGTGCCTTCAGTTTATGTGACTCCTATGTGGGCTGCGGGATCTGGCAATGAAGGCTGGTTCCATAGTGCCAATAAGACAAGCACCCCCTGTAGGACTGTGGGTTTCGGTAACTGCGGCCGGCTCGCGGCCTTGCAACTTTTTTTTCATGGGTACCTTCTGCTACCCATCCGGGTTCCAGTACCGTCAGCTGGTACTCGGCAGTGCCTTTGGCTTATGTGCCTCCTTTTCAGTATCCAAGTTCCACCAACGTCTACTGGTCCTTGGTAGTGTTTTCTGACACAGGTACGTCCTGCTTAGTAACCGAGTTCCAGTACCGTCAGCTGGTCTTCGGTAGTTCCATTGGCTCTTGTACCTTCTACTACCCATCCGGGTTCCAGTACCGTCAGCTGGTTCTCGGCAGTGCATTTGGCTTAGGTACTTCCTTCTCGATATCCAAGTTCCACCAACGTCTGCTGTTCCTTGGTAGTGCTTTCTGGCACAGGTACCTCCTGCTTCGTAACAGAGTTCCAGTACGGTCAGCTGGTCTTCGGTAGTTCCATTGGCTCTTGTACCTTCTGCTACCCATCCGGGTTCCAGTACCGTCAGCTGGTTCTCGGCAGTGTCTTTGGCACGGGTACTCCCTCCTGCCCAGCCTGGTTCCAGCACGCCAGCTGTTTCCGGGTAGTGTCAACGTCACTTTGCCTCCAATGCGTTGTCCTGTCGTGTTGCGGTCGGGTTAGCCGACTCTATTGTGCCTTCAGTTTAGGTGACTTCTATGTGGGCTGCGGGATCTGGCAATGAAGGCTGGTTCCATAGTGCCAATAAGACAAGCACCCCCTGTAGGACTGTGGGTTTCGGTAACTGCGGCCGGGTCGCGGCCTTGCAACTTTTTTTTTCATGGGTACCTTCTGCTACCCATCCGAGTTCCAGTACCGTCAGATGGTACTCGGCAGTGCCTTTGGCTTAGGTGCCTCCTTCTCAGTATCCAAGTTCCACCAACGTCCGCTGGTCCTTGGTAGTGTTTTCTGGCACAGGTACCTCCTGCTTAGTAACAGAGTTCCAGTACCGTCAGCTGGTCTTCGGTAGTTCCATTGGCTTTTGTTCCTTCTGCCACCCAAGCAGGTTCCAGTACCGTCATAGGGTCCTCGGTAGTTCCATTTGCTCTTGTACCTCCTACTACCCATCCGGGTTCCAGTACCGTCAGCTGGTCCTCGGTAGTACCATTGGCTCTTGTACCTTCTGCTACCCATCCGGGTTCCAGTACCGTCAGCTGATCCTCGGTAGTTCCATTAGCTCTTGTACCTTCTACCACCCATTCGGGTTCCAGTACCATCAGCTGGTTCTCGGCAGTTCCTTTGGCTTAGGTGCCTCCTTCTCGGTATCCAAGTTCCACCAACGTCTGCTGGTCCTTGGTAGTGCTTTCTGGCACAGGTACCTCCTGCTTAGTAACTGAGCTCCAGTACGGTCAGCTGGTCTTCGGTAGTTCCATTGGCTCTTGTACCTTCTGCTACCCATCCAGGTTCCAGTACCATCAGCTGGTTCTCGGCAGTGTCTTTGGCACGGGTACTCCCTCCTGCCCAGGCTGGTTCCAGCCCGCCAGCTGGTCCTTGGTTGTGCTTTCTGGCACAGGTACCTCCTGCTTACTAACCGAGTTCCAGTACCGTCATCTGGTCCTCGGTAGTTCCAATGGCTCTTGTACCTTCTGCTACCCATTCGGGTTCCAGTACCATCAGCTGGTTCTCGGCAGTGCCTTTGGCTTAGGTGCCTCCTTCTCGGTATCCAAGTTCCACTAATGTCTGCTGGTCCTTGATAGTGCTTTCTGGCAGAGGTACCTCCTGCTTAGCAACCAAGTTTCAGTACCGTTGCTGGTCTTCGGTAGTTCCATTGGCTCTTGTACCTTCTGCTACCCATCCGGGTTCCAGTACCGTCAGCTGGTACTCAGCAGTGCCTTTGGCTTATGTGCCTCCTTCTCAGTATCCAAGGTCCACCAACGTCTACTGGTCCTTGGTAGTCTTTTATGGCACAGGTACGTCCTGCTTAGTAACCGAGTTCCAGTACCGTCAGCTGGTCTCTGGTATTTCCATTGGCTCTTTACCTTCTGCCACCCATGCAGGTTCCAGTACCGTCAGATGGTCCTCGGTAGTTCCATTTGCTCTTGTACCTTCTACTACCCATCCGGGTTCCAGTACCGTCAGCTGGTCCTCGGTAGTACCATTGGCTCTTGTACCTTCTGCTACCCATCCGGGTTCCAGTACCGTCAGCTGATCCTCGGTAGTTCCATTAGCTCTTGTACCTTCTACCACCCATTCGGGTTCCAGTACCATCAGCTGGTTCTCGGCAGTTCCTTTGGCTTAGGTGCCTCCTTCTCGGTATCCAAGTTCCACCAACATCTGCTGGTCCTTGGTAGTGCTTTCTGGCACAGGTACCTCCTGCTTACTAACCGAGTTCCAGTACCGTCAGCTGGTCCTCGGTAGTTCCATTGGCTTAGGTGCTTCCTTCTCGATATCCAAGTTCCACCAACGTCTGCTGGTCCTTGGTAGTGCTTTCTGGCACAAGTACCTCCTGCTTAGTAAATGAGTTCCAGTACCGTCAGCTGGTCTTCGGTAGTTCCATTGGCTCTTCTACCTTCTGCTACCAATCCAGGTTCAAGTACCGTCAGCTGGTTCTCTGCAGCGTCTTTGGCACGGGTACTCCCTCCTGCCCAGCCTGGTTCCAGCATGCCAGCTGTTTCCGGGCAGTGTCAACATCACTTTGCCTCCAATGCGTTGTCCTGTCGTGTTGCGGTCGGGTTAGCTGATTTTATTGTGCCTGCAGTTTATGTGACTCCTATGTGGGCTGCGGGATCTGGCAATGAAGGCTGGTTCCATAGTGCCAATAGGACAAGCACCCCCTGTAGGACTGTGGGTTTCGGTAACTGCGGCCGGCTCGCGGCCTTGCAACTTTTTTTACATGGGTACCTTCTGCTACCCATCCGGATTCCAGTTCCGTCAGCTGGTTCTCGGCAGTGCCTTTGGCTTATGTGCCTCAATTGCGGTATCCAAGTTCCACCAACATCTGCTGGTCCTTGGTAGTGCTTTCTGGCACAGGTACCTCCTGCTTACTAACCGAGTTAAAGTACCGTCAGCTGGTCCTCGGTAGTTCCATTGGCTCTTCTACCTTCTGCTACCCATCCGGGTTCCAGTACCGTCAGCTGGTCCTCGGTAGTTCCATTAGCTCTTGTACCTTCTACTACCCATCCGGGTTCCAGTACCGTCAGCTGGTTCTCGGCAGTGCCTTTAGCTTAGGTACCTCCTTCTCGGTATCCAAGTTCCACCAATGTGTGCTGGTCCTTGGTAGTGCTTTCTGGCACAGGTACCTCCTGCTTAGTAACCGAGTTCCAGTACGGTCAGCTGGTCTTCGGTAGT
This sequence comes from Phyllobates terribilis, assembly GCF_046119375.1. NCBI lineage: Eukaryota > Metazoa > Chordata > Amphibia > Anura > Dendrobatidae > Phyllobates > Phyllobates terribilis. The sequence goes on along the minus strand of NW_027362772.1, from coordinate 49,569,484 downwards.
TCCTTTGGCTCTTGTACCTTCTGCTACTCATCCCGGTTCCAGTACCGTCAACTGGTTCTCGGCAGTGTCTTTGGCACGGGTACTCCCTCCTGCCCAGCATGGTTCCAACACGCCAGCTGTTTCCGGGTAGTGTCAACGTCAGTTTGCCTCCAATGCGTTGTCCTGTCGTGTTGCGGTCGGGTTAGCCGACTCTATTGTGCCTTCAGTTTATGTGACTCCTATGTGGGCTGCGGGATCTGGCAATGAAGGCTGGTTCCATAGTGCCAATAAGACAAGCACCCCCTGTAGGACTGTAGGTTTCGGTTACTGCGGCCGGCTCGCGGCCTTACAACTTTTTTTTCATGGGTACCTTCTGCTACCCATCCGGGTTCCAGTACCGTCAGCTGGTACTCGGCAGTGCCTTTGGCTTATGTGCCTCCTTCTCAGTATCCAAGGTCCACCAACGTCTACTGGTCCTTGGTAGTGTTTTCTGGCACAGGTACGTCCTGCTTAGTAACCGAGTTCCAGTACCGTCAGCTGGTCTTCGGTAGTTCCATTGGCTCTTGTACCTTCTGCTACCCATCCGGGTTCCAGTACCGTCAGCTGATCCTCGGTAGTTCCATTAGCTCTTGTACCTTCTACCACCCATTCGGGTTCCAGTACCATCAGCTGGTTCTCGGCAGTTCCTTTGGCTTAGGTGCCTCCTTCTCGGTATCCAAGTTCCACCAACATCTGCTGGTCCTTGGTAGTGCTTTCTGGCACAGGTACCTCCTGCTTACTAACCGAGTTCCAGTACCGTCAGCTGGTCCTCGGTAGTTCCATTGGCTTAGGTGCTTCCTTCTCGATATCCAAGTTCCACCAACGTCTGCTGGTCCTTGGTAGTGCTTTCTGGCACAAGTACCTCCTGCTTAGTAAATGAGTTCCAGTACCGTCAGCTGGTCTTCGGTAGTTCCATTGGCTCTTCTACCTTCTGCTACCAATCCAGGTTCAAGTACCGTCAGCTGGTTCTCTGCAGCGTCTTTGGCACGGGTACTCCCTCCTGCCCAGCCTGGTTCCAGCATGCCAGCTGTTTCCGGGCAGTGTCAACATCACTTTGCCTCCAATGCGTTGTCCTGTCGTGTTGCGGTCGGGTTAGCTGATTTTATTGTGCCTGCAGTTTATGTGACTCCTATGTGGGCTGCGGGATCTGGCAATGAAGGCTGGTTCCATAGTGCCAATAGGACAAGCACCCCCTGTAGGACTGTGGGTTTCGGTAACTGCGGCCGGCTCGCGGCCTTGCAACTTTTTTTACATGGGTACCTTCTGCTACCCATCCGGATTCCAGTTCCGTCAGCTGGTTCTCGGCAGTGCCTTTGGCTTATGTGCCTCAATTGCGGTATCCAAGTTCCACCAACATCTGCTGGTCCTTGGTAGTGCTTTCTGGCACAGGTACCTCCTGCTTACTAACCGAGTTAAAGTACCGTCAGCTGGTCCTCGGTAGTTCCATTGGCTCTTCTACCTTCTGCTACCCATCCGGGTTCCAGTACCGTCAGCTGGTCCTCGGTAGTTCCATTAGCTCTTGTACCTTCTACTACCCATCCGGGTTCCAGTACCGTCAGCTGGTTCTCGGCAGTGCCTTTAGCTTAGGTACCTCCTTCTCGGTATCCAAGTTCCACCAATGTGTGCTGGTCCTTGGTAGTGCTTTCTGGCACAGGTACCTCCTGCTTAGTAACTGAGTTCCAGTACCGTCAGCTGGTCTTCGGTAGTTCCTTTGGCTCTTGTACCTTCTGCTATCCATCCCGGTTCCAGTACCGTCAACTGGTTCTCGGCAGTGTCTTTGGCACGGGTACTCCCTCCTGCCCAGCATGGTTCCAGCACGCCAGCTGTTTCCGGGTAGTGTCAACGTCAGTTTGCCTCCAATGCGTTGTCCTGTCGTGTTGCGGTCGGGTTAGCCGACTCTATTGTGCCTTCAGTTTATGTGACTCCTATGTGGGCTGCGGGATCTGGCAATGAAGGCTGGTTCCATAGTGTCAATAAGACAAGCACCCCCTGTAGGACTGTAGGTTTCGGTTACTGCGGCCGGCTCGCGGCCTTACAACTTTTTTTTCATGGGTACCTTCTGCTACCCATCCGGGTTCCAGTACCGTCAGCTGGTACTCGGCAGTGCCTTTGGCTTATGTGCCTCCTTCTCAGTATCCAAGGTCCACCAACGTCTACTGGTCCTTGGTAGTGTTTTCTGGCACAGGTACGTCCTGCTTAGTAACCGAGTTCCAGTACTGTCAGCTGGTCTTCGGTAGTTCCATTGGCTCTTGTACCTTCTGCCACCCATGCAGGTTCCAGTACCGTCAGATGGTCCTCGGTAGTTCCATTTACTCTTGTACCTTCTACTACCCATCCGGGTTCCAGTACCGTCAGCTGGTCCTCGGTAGTACCATTGGCTCTTGTACCTTCTGCTACTCATCCGGGTTCCAGTACCATCAGCTGATCCTCGGTAGTTCCATTAGCTCTTGTACCTTCTACCACCCATTCGGGTTCCAGTACCATCAGCTGGTTCTCGGCAGTTCCTTTGGCTTAGGTGCCTTCTTCTCGGTAACCAAGTTCCACCAACGTCTGCTGGTCCTTTGTTGTGCTTTCTGGCACAGGTACCTCCTGCTTACTAACCGAGTTCCAGTACCATCAGCTGGTTCTCGGCAGTGCCTTTGGCTTAGGTGCTTCCTTCTCGATATCCAAGTTCCACCAACGTCTGCTGGTCCTTGGTAGTGCTTTCTGGCACAGGTACCTCCTGCTTAGTAAATGAGTTCCAGTACCGTCAGCTGGTCTTCGGTAGTTCCATTGGCTGTTGTACCTTCTGCTACCAATCCAGGTTCAAGTACCGTCAGCTGGTTCTCGGCAGCATCTTTGGCACGGGTACTCCCTCCTGCCCAGCCTGGTTCCAGCACGCCAGCTGTTTCCGGGTAGTGTCAACATCACTTTGCCTCCAATGCGTTGTCGTATCGTGTTGCGGTCGGGTTAGCCGACTCTATTGTGCCTGCAGTTTAGGTGACTCCTATGTGGGCTGCGGGATCTGGCAATGAAGGCTGGTTCCATAGTGCCAATAGGACAAGCACCCCCTGTAGGACTGTGGGTTTCGGTAACTGCGGCCGGCTCGCGGCCTTGCAACTTTTTTTTACATGGGTACCTTCTGCTACCCATTCGGGTTCCAGTACCGTCAGCTGGTTCTCCGCAGTGCCTTTGGCTTAGGTGCCTCTTTTGCGGTATCCAAGTTCCACCAACGTCTGCTGGTCCTTGGTAGTGCTTTCTGGCACAGGTACCTCCTGCTTACTAACCGAGTTCCAGTACCGTCAGCTGGTCCTCTGTAGTTCCATTGGCTCTTGTACCTTCTACTACCCATCCGGGTTCCATTACCGTCAGCTGGTTCTCGGCAGTGCCTTTAGCTTAGGTGCCTCCTTCTCGGTATCCAAGTTCCACCAATGTCTGCTGGTCCTTGGTAGTGCTTTCTGGCACAGGTACCTCCTGCTTAGTAACCGAGTTCCAGTACCGTCAGCTGGTCTTCGGTAATTCCATTGGCTCTTGTACCTTCTGCTACCCATCGGGGTTCCAGTACCGTCAACTCGTTCTCGGCAGTGTCTTTGGCACGGGTACTCCCTCCTGCCCAGCATGGTTCCAGCACGCCAGCTGTTTCCGGGTAGTGTCAACCTCACTTTGCCTCCAATGCGTTGTCCTGTCGCGTTGCGGTCGGTTTAGCCGACTCTATTGTGCCTTCAGTTTATGTGACTCCTATGTGGGCTGCGGGATCTGGCAATGAAGGCTGGTTCCATAGTGCCAATAAGACAAGCACCCCCTGTAGGACTGTGGGTTTCGGTAACTGCGGCCGGCTCGCGTCCTTGCAACTTTTTTTTCATGGGTACCTTCTGCTACCCATCCGGGTTCCAGTACCGTCAGCTGGTACTCGGCAGTGCCTTTGGCTTATGTGCCTCCTTTTCAGTATCCAAGTTCCACCAACGTCTACTGGTCCTTGGTAGTGTTTTCTGACACAGGTACGTCCTGCTTAGTAACCGAGTTCCAGTACCGTCAGCTGGTCTTCGGTAGTTCCATTGGCTCTTGTACCTTCTACTACCCATCCGGGTTCCAGTACCGTCAGCTGGTTCTCGGCAGTGCCTTTGGCTTAGGTGCTTCCTTCTCGATATCCAAGTTCCACCAACGTCTGCTGGTCCTTGGTAGTGCTTTCTGGCACAGGTACCTCCTGCTTAGTAACAGAGTTCCAGTACGGTCAGCTGGTCTTCGGTAGTTCCTTTGGCTCTTGTACCTTCTGCTACCCATCCCGGTTCCAGTACCGTCAACTGGTTCTCGGCAGTGTCTTTGGCACGGGTACTCCCTCCTGCCCAGCATGGTTCCAGCAAGCCAGCTGTTTCCAGGTAGTGTCAACGTCAGTTTGCCTCCAATGCGTTGTCCTGTCGTGTTGCGGTCGGGTTAGCCGACTCTATTGTGCCTTCAGTTTATGTGACTCCTATGTGGGCTGCGGGATCTGGCAATGAAGGCTGGTTCCATAGTGCCAATAAGACAAGCACCCCCTGTAGGACTGTAGGTTTCGGTTACTGCGGCCGGCTCGCGGCCTTACAACTTTTTTTTCATGGGTACCTTCTGCTACCCATCCGGGTTCCAGTACCGTCAGCTGGTACTCGGCAGTGCCTTTGGCTTATGTGCCTCCTTCTCAGTATCCAAGGTCCACCAATGTCTACTGGTCCTTGGTAGTGTTTTCTGGCACAGGTACGTCCTGCTTAGTAACCGAGTTCCAGTACCGTCAGCTGGTCTTCGGTAGTTCCATTGGCTCTTGTACCTTCTGCCACCCATGGAGGTTCCAGTACCGTCAGATGGTCCTCGGTAGTTCCATTTACTCTTGTACCTTCTACTACCCATCCGGGTTCCAGTACCGTCAGCTGGTCCTCGGTAGTACCATTGGCTCTTGTACCTTCTGCTACTCTTCCGGGTTCCAGTACCGTCAGCTGATCCTCGGTAGTTCCATTAGCTCTTGTACCTTCTACCACCCATTCGGGTTCCAGTACCATCAGCTGGTTCTCGGCAGTTCCTTTGGCTTAGGTGCCTCCTTCTCGGTATCCAAGTTCCACCAACGTCTGCTGGTCGTTGGTAGTGCTTTCTGGCACAGGTACCTCCTGCTTAGTAACTGAGCTCCAGTACGGTCAGCTGGTCTTCGGTAGTTCCATTGGCTCTTGTACCTTCTGCTACCCATCCGGGTTCCAGTACCATCAGCTGGTTCTCGGCAGTGTCTTTGGCACGGGTACTCCCTCCTGCCCAGGCTGGTTCCAGCCCGCCAGCTGGTCCTTGGTTGTGCTTTCTGAAACAGGTACCTCCTGCTTACTAACCGAGTTCCAGTACCGTCATCTGGTCCTCGGTAGTTCCATTGGCTCTTGGACCTTCTGCTACCCATCCGGGTTCCAGTACCGTCAGCTGGTCCTCGGTAGTTCCATTTGCTCTTGTACCTTCTACTACCCATCCGGGTTGCAGTACCGTCAGCTGGTACTCGGCAGTGCCTTTGGCTTATGTGCCTCCTTCTCAGTATCCAAGTTCCACCAACGTCCGCTGGTCCTCGGTAGTGTTTTCTGGCACAGGTACCTCCTGGTTAGTAACAGAGTTCCAGTACCGTCAGCTTGTCTTCGGTAGTTCCATTGGCTCTTGTTCCTTCTGCCACCCAAGCAGGTTCCAGTACCGTCATAGGGTCCTCGGTAGTTCCATTTGTTCTTGTACCTCCTACTACCCATCAGGGTTCCAGTACCGTCAGCTGGTCCTCGGTAGTACCATTGGCTCTTGTACCTTCTGCTACCCATCCGGGTTCCAGTACCGTCAGCTGATCCTCGGTAGTTCCATTAGCTCTTGTACCTTCTACCACCCATTCGGGTTCCAGTACCATCAGCTGGTTCTCGGCAGTTCCTTTGGCTTAGGTGCCTCCTTCTCGGTATCCAAATTCCACCAACGTCTGCTGGTCCTTGGAAGTGCTTTCTGGCACAGGTACCTCCTGCTTAGTAACTGAGCTCCAGTACGGTCAGCTGGTCTTAGGTAGTTCCATTGGCTCTTGCACCTTCTGCTACCCATCTGGGTTCCAGTACCATCAGCTGGTTCTCGGCAGTGTCTTTGGCACGGGTACTCCCTCCTGCCCAGGCTGGATCCAGCCCGCCAGCTGTTTCCGGGTAGTGTCAACATCACTTTGCCTCCAATGCGTTGTCCTGTCGTGTTGCGGTCGGGTTAGCCGACTCTATGGTGCCTGCAGTTTAGGTGACTCCTATGTGGGCTGTGGGATCTGGCAATGAAGGCTGGTTCCATAGTGCTAATAGGACAAGCACCCCCTGTAGGATCTTGGGTTTCGGTAACTGCGGCTGGTTCGCGGACTTGCAACTTTTTTTTACATGGGTACCTTCTGCTACCCATCCGGGTTCCCGTACAGTCAGCTGGTTCTTGGCAGTGCCTTTGGCTTAGGTGCCTCCTTCGCGGTATCCAAGTTCCACCAAAGTCTGCTGGTCCTTGGTAGTGCTTTCTGGCACAGGTACCTCCTGCTTAGTGACCAAGTTGCAGCACCGTCAGCTGGTCCTCGGTAGTTCCATTGGCTCTTGTACCTTCTGCTACCCATCCGGGTTCCAGTACCGTCAGCTGATCCTCGGTAGTTCCATTTGCGCTTGTACCTTCTACTTTCCATTCGGGTTCCAGTAATGTCAGCTGGTTCTCGGCAGTGCCTTTGGCTTAGGTGCCTCCTTCTCGGTATCCAATTCCACTAATGTCTGCTGGTCCTTGATAGTGCTTTCTGGCAGAGGTACCTCCTGCTTAGCAACCAAGTTTCAGTACCGTTGCTGGTCTTCGGTAGTTCCATTGGCTCTTGTACCTTCTGCTACCCATCCGGGTTCCAGTACCGACAGCTGGTTCTCGGCAGTGTCTTTGGCACGGGTACTCCCTCCTGCCCAGCCTGGTTCCAGCATGCCAGCTGTTTCCGGGTATTGTCAACGTCACTTTGCCTCAGCTGGTTCTCGGTAGTGCCTTTGGCTTAGGTGCCTCCTTCTCGGTATCCAAGTTCCACTAATGTCTGCTGGTCCTTGATAGTGCTTTCTGGCAGAGGTACCTCCTGCTTAGCAACCAAGTTTCAGTACCGTTGCTGGTCTTCGGTAGTTCCATTGGCTCTTGTACCTTCTGCTACCCATCCGGGTTCCAGTACCGACAGCTGGTTCTCGGCAGTGTCTTTGGCACGGCTACTCCCTCCTGCCCAGCCTGGTTCCAGCACGCCAGCTGTTTCCGGGTATTGTCAACGTCACTTTGCCTCAGCTGGTTCTCGGTAGTGCCTTTGGCTTAGGTGCCTCCTTCTCGGTATCCAAGTTCCACTAATGTCTGCTGGTCCTTGATAGTGCTTTCTGGCAGAGGTACCTCCTGCTTAGCAACCAAGTTTCAGTACCGTTGCTGGTCTTCGGTAGTTCCATTGGCTCTTGTACCTTCTACTACCCATCCGGGTTCCAGTACCGTCAGCTGGTTCTCGGCAGTGCCTTTGGCTTAGGTGCTTCCTTCTCGATATCCAAGTTCCACCAACGTCTGCTGGTCCTTGGTAGTGCTTTCTGGCACAGGTACCTCCTGCTTAGTAACAGAGTTCCAGTACGGTCAGCTGGTCTTCGGTAGTTCCATTGGCTCTTGTACCTTCTGCTACCCATCCGGGTTCCAGTACCGTCAGCTGGTACTCGGCAGTGCCTTTGGCTTATGTGCCTCCTTCTCAGTATCCAAGGTCCACCAACGTCTACTGGTCCTTGGTAGTGTTTTCTGGCACAGGTACGTCCTGCTTAGTAACCGAGTTCCAGTACCGTCAGCTGGTCTTCGGTTGTTCCATTGGCTCTTGTACCTTCTGCCACCCATGCAGGTTCCAGTACCGTCAGATGGTCCTCGGTAGTTCCATTTGCTCTTGTACCTTCTACTACCCATCCGGGTTCCAGTACCGTCAGCTGGTCCTCGGTAGTATCATTGGCTCTTGTACCTTCTGCTACCCATCCGGGTTCCAGTACCGTCAGCTGATCCTCGGTAGTTCCATTAGCTCTTGTGCCTTCTACCACCCATTCGGGTTCCAGTACCATCAGCTGGTTCTCGGCAGTTCCTTTGGCTTAGGTGCCTCCTTCTCGGTATCCAAGTTCCACCAACATCTGCTGGTCCTTGGTAGTGCTTTCTGGCACAGGTACCTCCTGCTTACTAACCGAGTTCCAGTACCGTCAGCTGGTCCTCGGTAGTTCCATTGGCTTAGGTGCTTCCTTCTCGATATCCAAGTTTCACCAACGTCTGCTGGTCCTTGGTAGTGCTTTCTGGCACAGGTACCTCCTGCTTAGTAAATGAGTTCCATTACCGTCAGCTGGTCTTCGGTAGTTCCATTGGCTGTTGTACCTTCTGCTACCAATCCAGGTTCAAGTACCGTCAGCTGGTTCTCGGCAGCATCTTTGGCACGGGTACTCCCTCCTGCCCAGCCTGGTTCCAGCACGCCAGCTGTTTCCGGGTAGTGTCAACATCACTTTGCCTCCAATGCGTTGTCGTGTCGTGTTGCGGTCGGGTTAGCCGACTCTATTGTGCCTGCAGTTTAGGTGACTCCTATGTGGGCTCCGGGATATGGCAATGAAGGCTGGTTCCATAGTGCCAATAGGACAAGCACCCCCTGTAGGACTGTGGGTTTCAGTAACTGCGGCCGGCTCGCGGCCTTGCAACTTTTTTTTACATGAGTACCTTCTGCTACCCATTCGGGTTCCAGTACCGTCAGCTGGTTCTCCGCAGTGCCTTTGGCTTAGGTGCCTCTTTTGCGGTATCCAAGTTCCACCAATGTCTGCTGGTCCTTGGTAGTGCTTTCTGGCACAGGTACCTCCTGCTTACTAACCGAGTTCCAGTACCGTCAGCTGGTCCTCGGTAGTTCCATTGGCTCTTGTACCTTCTACTACCCATCCGGGTTCCAGTACCGTCAGCTGGTTCTCGGCAGTGCCTTTAGCTTAGGTGCCTCCTTCTCGGTATCCAAGTTCCACCAATGTCTGCTGGTCCTTGGTAGTGCTTTCTGGCACAGGTACCTCCTGCTTAGTAACCGAGTTCCAGTACCGTCAGCTGGTCTTCGGTAATTCCATTGGCTCTTGTACCTTCTGCTACCCATCGGGGTTCCAGTACCGTCAACTGGTTCTCGGCAGTGTCTTTGGCACGGGTACTCCCTCCTGCCCAGCATGGTTCCAGCACGCCAGCTGTTTCCGGGTAGTGTCAACCTCACTTTGCCTCCAATGCATTGTCCTGTCGCGTTGCGGTCGGTTTAGCCGACTCTCTTGTGCCTTCAGTTTATGTGACTCCTATGTGGGCTGCGGGATCTGGCAATGAAGGCTGGTTCCATAGTGCCAATAAGACAAGCACCCCCTGTAGGACTGTGGGTTTCGGTAACTGCGGCCGGCTCGCGGCCTTGCACCTTTTTTTTCATGGGTATCTTCTGCTACCCATCCGGGTTCCAGTACCGTCAGCTGGTACTCGGCAGTGCCTTTGGCTTATGTGCCTCCTTTTCAGTATCCAAGTTCCACCAACGTCTACTGGTCCTTGGTAGTGTTTTCTGACACAGGTACGTCCTGCTTAGTAACCGAGTTCCAGTACCGTCAGCTGGTCTTCGGTAGTTCCATTGGCTCTTGTACCTTCTACTACCCATCCGGGTTCCAGTACCGTCAGCTGGTTCTCGGCAGTGCCTTTGGCTTAGGTGCTTCCTTCTCGATATCCAAGTTCCACCAACGTCTGCTGGTCCTTGGTAGTGCTTTCTGGCACAGGTACCTCCTGCTTAGTAACAGAGTTCCAGTACGGTCAGCTGGTCTTCGGTAGTTCCATTGGCTCTTGTACCTTCTGCTACCCATCCGGGTTCCAGTACCGTCAGCTGGTTCTCGGCAGTGTCTTTGGCACGGTTACTCCCTCCTGCCCAGCCTGGTTCCAGCACGCCAGCTGTTTCCGGGTAGTGTCAACGTCACTTTTCCTCCAATGCGTTGTCCTGTCTTGTTGCGGTCGGGTTAGCCGACTCTATTGTGCCTTCAGTTTAGGTGACTCCTATGTGGACTGCGGGATCTGCAATGAAGGCTGGTTCCATAGTGCCAATAAGACAAGCACCCCCTGTAGGACTGTGGGTTTCGGTAACTGCGGCCGGCTCGCGGCCTTGCAACTTTTTTTTTCATGGGTACCTTCTGCTATCCATCCGGGTTCCAGTACCGTCAGCTGGTACTCGGCAGTGCCTTTGGCTTAGGTGCCTCCTTCTCAGTATCCAATTTCCACCAACGTCCGCTGGTCCTTGGAAGTGTTTTCTGGCACAGGTACCTCCTGCTTAGTAACAGAGTTCCAGTACCGTCAGCTGGTCTTCGGTAGTTCCATTGGCTCTTGTACCTTCTGCCACCCTTCGGGGTTCCAGTACTGTCAGCTAGTCCTCGGTAGTTCCATTTGCTCTTGTACCTTCTATTACCCATCCGGGTTCCCGTACCGTCAGCTGGTTCTCGGCAGTGCCTTTGGCTTAGGTGCTTTCTTCTCGATATCCAAGTTCCACCAACGTCTGTTGGTCCTTGGTAGTGCTTTCTGGCACAGGTACCTCCTGCTTAGTAGCTGAGTTCCAGTACCGTCAGCTGGTCTTCGGTAGTTCCATTGGCTCTTGTACCTTCTGCTACCAATCCAGGTTCAAGTACCGTCAGCTGGTTCTCGGCAGCGTCTTTGGCACGGGTACTCCTTCCTGCCCAGCCTGGTTCCAGCATGCCAGCTGTTTCCGGGTAGTGTCAACATCACTTTGCCTCCAATGCGTTGTCCTGTCGTGTTGCGGTCGGGTTAGCCGATTTTATTGTGCCTGCAGTTTTGGTGACTCCTATGTGGGCAGCGGGATCTGGCAATGAAGGCTGGTTCCATAGTGCCAATAGGACAAGCACCCCCTGTAGGACTGTGGGTCTCGGTAACTGCGGCCGGCTCGCGGCCTTGCAACTTTTTTTTACATGGGTACCTTCTGCTACCCATCCGGGTTCCAGTGCCGTCAGCTGGTTCTCGGCAGTGCCTTTGGCTTAGGTGCCTCCTTCGCGGTATCCAAGTTCCACCAACATCTGCTGGTCCTTGGTAGTGCTTTCTGGCACAGGTACCTCCGGCTTACTAACCGAGTTCCAGTACCGTCAGCTGGTCCTCGGTAGTTCCATTGGCTCTTCTACCTTCTGCTACCCATCCGGGTTCCAGTACCGTCAGCTGGTCCTCGGTAGTTCCATTAGCTCTTGTACCTTCTACTACCCATCCGGGTTCCAGTACCGTCAGCTGGTTCTCGGCAGTGCCTTTAGCTTAGGTGCCTCCTTCTCGGTATCCAAGTTACACCAATGTCTGCTGGTCCTTGGTAGTGCTTTCTGGCACAGGTACCTCCTGCTTAGTAACCGAGTTCCAGTACCGTCAGCTGGTCTTCGGTAGTTCCTTTGGCTCTTGAACCTTCTGCTTCCCATCCGGGTTCCAGTACCATCAACTGGTTCTCGGCAGTGTCTATGGCACGGGTACTCCCTCCTGCCCAGCATGGTTCCAGCACGCCAGCTGTTTCCGGGTAGTGTCAACGTCACTTTGCCTCCAATGCGTTATCCTGTCGTGTTGCGGTCGGGTTAGCCGACTCTATTGTGCCTTCAGTTTATGTGGCTCCTATGTGGGCTGCGGGATCTGGCAATGAAGGCTGGTTCCATAGTGCCAATAAGACAAGCACCCCCTGTAGGACTGTGGGTTTCGGTTACTGCGGCCGGCTCGCGGCCTTGCAACTTTTTTTTCATGGGTACCTTCTGCTACCCATCCGGGTTCCAGTACCGTCAGCTGGTACTCGGCAGTGCCTTTGGCTTATGTGCCTCCTTCTCAGTATCCAAGGTCCACCAACGTCTACTGGTCCTTGGTAGTGTTTTCTGGCACAGGTACGTCCTGCTTAGTAACCGAGTTCCAGTACTGTTAGCTGGTCTTCGGTAGTTCCATTGGCTCTTGTTCCTTCTGCCACCCATGCAGGTTCCAGTACCGTCATAGGGTCCTCGGTAGTTCCATTTGCTCTTGTACCTCCTACTACCCATCCGGGTTCCAGTACCGTCAGCTGGTCCTCGGTAGTACCATTGGCTCTTGTACCTTCTGCTACCCATCCGGGTTCCAGTACCGTCAGCTGATCCTCGGTAGTTCCATTAGCTCTTGTACCTTCTACCACCCATTCGGGTTCCAGTACCATCAGCTGGTTCTCGGCAGTTCCTTTGGCTTGGGTGCCTCCTTCTCGGTATCCAAGTTCCACCAACGTCTGCTGGTCCTTGGTAGTGCTTTCTGGCACAGGTACCTCCTGCTTAGTAACTGAGCTCCAGTACGGTCAGCTGGTCTTCGGTAGTTCCATTGGCTCTTGTACCTTCTGCTACCCATCCGGGTTCCAGTACCATCAGCTGGTTCTCGGCAGTGTCTTTGGCACGGGTACTCCCTCTTGCCCAGGCTGGTTCCAGCCCGCCAGCTGGTCCTTGGTTGTGCTTTCTGGCACAGGTACCTCCTGCTTAATAACCGAGTTCCAGTACCGTCATCTGGTCCTCGGTAGTTCCATTGGCTATTGTACCTTCTGCTACCCATCCGGGTTTCAGTACCGTCAGCTGGTCCTCGGTAGTTCCATTTGCTCTTGTACCTTCTACTACCCATCCGGGTTCCAGTACCGTCAGCTGGTACTCGGCAGTGCCTTTGGCTTAGGTGCTTCCTTCTCGATATCCAAGTTCCACCAACGTCTGCTGGTCCTTGGTAGTGCTTTCTGGCACAGGTACCTCCTGCTTAGTAACTGAGCTCTAGTACGGTCAGCTGGTCTTCGGTAGTTCCATTGGCTCTTGTACCTTCTGCTACCCATCCGGGTTCCAGTACCATCAGCTGGCTCTCGGCAGTGTCTTTGGCACGGGTACTCCCTCCTGCCCAGGCTGTTTCCAGCCCGCCAGCTGTTTCCGGGTAGTGTCAACATCACTTTGCCTCCAATGCGTTGTCCTGTCGTGTTGCGGTCGGGTTAGCCGACTCTATGGTGCCTGCAGTTTAGGTGACTCCTATGTGGGCTGTGGGATCTGGCAATGAAGGCTGGTTCCATAGTGCTAATAGGACAAGCACCCCCTGTAGGACTGTGGTTTTCGGTAACTGCGGCCGGTTCGCGGCCTTGCAACTTTTTTTTACATGGGTACCTTCTGCTACCCATCCGGGTTCCCGTACAGTCAGCTGGTTCTCGGCAGTGCCTTTGGCTTAGGTGCCTCCTTCGCGGTATCCAAGTTCCACCAAAGTCTGCTGGTCCTTGGTAGTGCTTTCTGGCACAGGTACCTCCTGCTTAGTGACCAAGTTGCGGTACCGTCAGCTGGTCCTCGGTAGTTCCATTGGCTCTTGTACCTTCTGCTACCCATCCGGGTTCCAGTACCGTCAGCTGGTTCTCGGCAGTGCCTTTGGCTTAGGTGCCTCCTTCTCGGTATCCAAGTTCCTCCAACATCTGCTGGTCCTTGGTAGTGCTTTCTGGCACAGGTACCTCCTGCTTACTAACCGAGTTCCAGTACCGTCAGCTGGTCCTCGGTAGTTCCATTGGCTCTTCTACCTTCTGCTACCCATCCGGGTTCCAGTACCGTCAGCTGGTCCTCGGTAGTTCCATTGGCTCT